>NC_082650.1:2229114-3429114 GCF_028023285.1 Balaenoptera ricei
TAAGCGTGGGATGAGGCCGGGAAGCAGGATGCGGGGAGGAAGCAGGAAGACGTGCGGGATGAAGAGCAGCGGCTGCGGGAAGCAGGAAGCGTGGGGATGAGGCACGGGCTGCGGGAAGCAGGAAGCGTGGGGATGAGGCAGCGGCTGCGGGAAGCAGGAAAGCGTGGGATGAGGCAGCGGCTGCGGGAAGCAGGAAGCGTGGGATGAGGCAGGGCTGCGGAAGCAGAAGCGTGGGATGAGGCAGCGGCTGCGGGAAGCAGGAAGCGTGGGGATGAGGCAGCGGCTGCGGGAAGCAGGAAGCGTGGGGATGAGGCAGGGCTGCGGGAAGCAGGAAGCGTGGGGATGAGGCAGGGCTGCGGGAAGCAGGAAGCGTGGGGATGAGGCAGCGGCTGCGGGAAGCAGGAAGCGTGGGATGAGGCAGCGGCTGCGGGAAGCAGGAAGCGTGGGATGAGGCAGCGGCTGCGGGAAGCAGGAAGCGTGGGGATGAGGCAGCGGCTGCGGGAAGCAGGAAGCGTGGGATGAGGCAGCGGCTGCGGGAAGCAGGAAGCGTGGGGATGAGGCAGCGGCTGCGGGAAGCAGGAAGCGTGGGGATGAGGCAGGGCTGCGGGAAGCAGGAAGCGTGGGATGAGGCACGGGCTGCGGGAAGCAGGAAGCGTGGGGATGAGGCAGCGGCTGCGGGAAGCAGGAAGCGTGGGGATGAGGCAGCGGCTGCGGGAAGCAGGAGCGTGGGATGAGGCAGCGGCTGCGGGAAGCAGGAAGCGTGGGGATGAGGCAGCGGCTGCGGGAAGCAGGAAGCGTGGGATGAGGCAGCGCTGCGGAAGCAGGAAGCTGTGGGGATGAGGCAGCGGCTGCGGGAAGCAGGAAGCGTGGGGATGAGGCAGCGGCTGCGGGAAGCAGAAGCGTGGGGATGAGGCAGCGGCTGCGGGAAGCAGGAAGCGTGAAGCAGTGGGGATGAGGCACGGGCTGCGGGAAGCAGGAAGCATGGGGATGAGGCAGGGGCTGCGGGAAGCAGGAAGCGTGGGGATGAGGCACGGGCTGCGGGAAGCAGGAAGCGTGGGGATGAGGCAGCGGCTGCGGGAAGCAGGAAGCGTGGGGATGAGGCAGCGGCTGTGGGAAGCAGGAAGCGTGGGATGAGGCACGGGCTGCGGGAAGCAGGAAGCGTGGGATGAGGCACGGGCTGCGGGAAGCAGGAAGCGTGGGGATGAGGCAGCGGCTGCGGGAAGCAGGAAGCGTGGGGATGAGGCAGCGGCTGCGGGAAGCAGGAAGCGTGGGGATGAGGCAGCGGCTGCGGGAAGCAGGAAGCGTGGGGATGAGGCACGGGCTGCGGGAAGCAGAAGCGTGGGATGAGGCAGCGGCTGCGGAAGCAGGAAGCGTGGGGATGAGGCACGGGCTGCGGGAAGCAGGAAGCGTGGGGATGAGGCAGGGGCCTGCGGGAAGCAGGAAGCGTGGGGATGAGGCAGCGGCTGCGGGAAGCAGGAAGCGTGGGGATGAGGCAGCGGCTGCGGGAAGCAGGAAGCGTGGGGATGAGGCAGGGGCTGCGGGAAGCAGGAAGCGTGGGGATGAGGCAGGGCTGCGGGAAGCAGGAAGCGTGGGGATGAGGCAGCGGCTGCGGGAAGCAGGAAGCGTGGGGATGAGGCAGCGGCTGCGGGAAGCAGGAAGCGTGGGGATGAGGCAGCGGCTGCGGAAGCAGGAAGCGTGGGGATGAGGCAGCGGCTGCGGGAAGCAGGAAGCGTGGGGATGAGGCAGCGGCTGCGGGAAGCAGAAGCGTGGGATGAGGCACGGGCTGCGGAAGCAGGAAGCATGGGATGAGGCAGGGCTGCGGGAAGCAGGAAGCGTGGGATGAGGCACGGGCTGCGGGAAGCAGGAAGCGTGGGGATGAGGCAGCGGCTGCGGGAAGCAGGAAGCGTGGGGATGAGGCAGCGGCTGCGGGAAGCAGGAAGCGTGGGGATGAGGCAGGGCTGCGGGAAGCAGGAAGCGTGGGGATGAGGCAGCGGCTGCGGGAAGCAGGAAGCGTGGGGATGAGGCAGCGGCTGCGGGAAGCAGGAAGCGTGGGGATGAGGCAGGGGCTGCGGAAGCAGGAAGCGTGGGGATGAGGCAGCGGCTGCGGGAAGCAGGAAGCGTGGGGATGAGGCAGCGGCTGCGGGAAGCAGGAAGCGTGGGGATGAGGCAGGGGCTGCGGGAAGCAGGAAGCGTGGGGATGAGGCAGCGGCTGCGGGAAGCAGGAAGCGTGGGGATGAGCAGCGGCTGCGGGAAGCAGGAAGCGTGGGGATGAGGCAGCGGCTGCGGGAAGCAGGAAGCGTGGGGATGAGGCAGCGGCTGCGGGAAGCAGGAAGCGTGGGATGAGGCAGGGGCTGCGGGAAGCAGGAAGCGTGGGGATGAGGCAGCGGCTGTGGGAAGCAGGAAGCGTGGGGATGAGGCACGGGCTGCGGGAAGCAGGAAGCGTGGGGATGAGGCACGGGCTGCGGGAAGCAGGAAGCGTGGGGATGAGGCAGCGGCTGCGGGAAGCAGGAAGCGTGGGGATGAGGCAGCGGCTGCGGGAAGCAGGAAGCGTGGGATGAGGCAGCGGCTGCGGGAAGCAGGAAGCGTGGGGATGAGGCACGGGCTGCGGGAAGCAGGAAGCGTGGGATGAGGCAGCGGCTGCGGGAAGCAGGAAGCGTGGGGATGAGGCACGGGCTGCGGGAAGCAGGAAGCGTGGGATGAGGCAGGGGCTGCGGGAAGCAGGAAGCGTGGGATGAGGCAGCGGCTGCGGGAAGCAGGAAGCGTGGGGATGAGGCAGCGGCTGCGGGAAGCAGGAAGCGTGGGGATGAGGCAGCGGCTGCGGGAAGCAGGAAGCGTGGGGATGAGGCAGGGGCTGCGGGAAGCAGGAAGCGTGGGGATGAGGCAGCGGCTGTGGGAAGCAGGAAGCGTGGGGATGAGGCACGGGCTGCGGGAAGCAGGAAGCGTGGGGATGAGGCACGGGCTGCGGGAAGCAGGAAGCGTGGGGATGAGGCAGCGGCTGCGGGAAGCAGGAAGCGTGGGGATGAGGCAGCGGCTGCGGGAAGCAGGAAGCGTGGGGATGAGGCAGCGGCTGCGGGAAGCAGGAAGCGTGGGGATGAGGCACGGGCTGCGGGAAGCAGGAAGCGTGGGGATGAGGCAGCGGCTGCGGAAGCAGGAAGCGTGGGATGAGGCACGGGCTGCGGGAAGCAGGAAGCGTGGGGATGAGGCAGGGCTGCGGGAAGCAGGAAGCGTGGGATGAGGCAGCGGCTGCGGGAAGCAGGAAGCGTGGGGATGAGGCAGCGGCTGCGGGAAGCAGGAAGCGTGGGGATGAGGCAGGGCTGCGGAAGCAGGAAGCGTGGGGATGAGGCAGGGGCTGCGGGAAGCAGGAAGCGTGGGGATGAGGCAGCGGCTGCGGGAAGCAGGAAGCGTGGGGATGAGGCAGCGGCTGCGGGAAGCAGGAAGCGTGGGGATGAGGCAGCGGCTGCGGGAAGCAGGAAGCGTGGGGATGAGGCAGGGGCTGCGGGAAGCAGGAAGCGTGGGGATGAGGCAGCGGCTGCGGAAGCAGAAGCGTGGGATGAGGCCGGCTGCGGAAGCAGGAAGCGTGGGGATGAGGCAGGGGCTGCGGGAAGCAGGAAGCGTGGGATGAGGCAGCGGCTGCGGGAAGCAGGAAGCGTGGGGATGAGGCAGCGGCTGCGGAAGCAGGAAGCGTGGGGATGAGGCAGGGGCTGCGGAAGCAGGAAGCGTGGGGATGAGGCAGGGGCTGCGGGAAGCAGGAAGCGTGGGGATGAGGCAGCGGCTGCGGGAAGCAGGAAGCGTGGGGATGAGGCAGCGGCTGCGGGAAGCAGGAAGCGTGGGGATGAGGCAGCGGCTGCGGGAAGCAGGAAGCGTGGGGATGAGGCAGCGGCTGCGGGAAGCAGGAAGCGTGGGATGAGGCAGGGGCTGCGGGAAGCAGGAAGCGTGGGATGAGGCAGCGGCTGTGGGAAGCAGGAAGCGTGGGGATGAGGCACGGGCTGCGGGAAGCAGGAAGCGTGGGGATGAGGCACGGCTGCGGGAAGCAGGAAGCGTGGGGATGAGGCAGCGGCTGCGGGAAGCAGGAAGCGTGGGATGAGGCAGCGGCTGCGGGAAGCAGGAAGCGTGGGGATGAGGCAGCGGCTGCGGGAAGCAGGAAGCGTGGGGATGAGGCACGGGCTGCGGGAAGCAGGAAGCGTGGGGATGAGGCAGCGGCTGCGGGAAGCAGGAAGCGTGGGGATGAGGCACGGGCTGCGGGAAGCAGGAAGCGTGGGGATGAGGCAGGGGCTGCGGGAAGCAGGAAGCGTGGGGATGAGGCAGCGGCTGCGGGAAGCAGGAAGCGTGGGATGAGGCAGCGGCTGCGGGAAGCAGGAAGCGTGGGGATGAGGCAGCGGCTGCGGGAAGCAGGAAGCGTGGGGATGAGGCAGGGGCTGCGGGAAGCAGGAAGCGTGGGGATGAGGCAGCGGCTGTGGGAAGCAGGAAGCGTGGGGATGAGGCACGGGCTGCGGGAAGCAGGAAGCGTGGGGATGAGGCACGGGCTGCGGGAAGCAGGAAGCGTGGGGATGAGGCAGCGGCTGCGGGAAGCAGGAAGCGTGGGGATGAGGCAGCGGCTGCGGGAAGCAGGAAGCGTGGGGATGAGGCAGCGGCTGCGGGAAGCAGGAAGCGTGGGGATGAGGCACGGGCTGCGGGAAGCAGGAAGCGTGGGGATGAGGCAGCGGCTGCGGGAAGCAGGAAGCGTGGGGATGAGGCACGGGCTGCGGGAAGCAGGAAGCGTGGGGATGAGGCAGGGGCTGCGGGAAGCAGGAAGCGTGGGGATGAGGCAGCGGCTGCGGGAAGCAGGAAGCGTGGGGATGAGGCAGCGGCTGCGGGAAGCAGGAAGCGTGGGGATGAGGCAGGGGCTGCGGGAAGCAGGAAGCGTGGGGATGAGGCAGGGGCTGCGGGAAGCAGGAAGCGTGGGGATGAGGCAGCGGCTGCGGGAAGCAGGAAGCGTGGGGATGAGGCAGCGGCTGCGGGAAGCAGGAAGCGTGGGGATGAGGCAGCGGCTGCGGGAAGCAGGAAGCGTGGGGATGAGGCAGCGGCTGCGGGAAGCAGGAAGCGTGGGGATGAGGCAGCGGCTGCGGGAAGCAGGAAGCGTGGGGATGAGGCACGGGCTGCGGGAAGCAGGAAGCATGGGGATGAGGCAGGGGCTGCGGGAAGCAGGAAGCGTGGGGATGAGGCACGGGCTGCGGGAAGCAGGAAGCGTGGGGATGAGGCAGCGGCTGCGGGAAGCAGGAAGCGTGGGGATGAGGCAGCGGCTGCGGGAAGCAGGAAGCGTGGGGATGAGGCAGGGGCTGCGGGAAGCAGGAAGCGTGGGGATGAGGCAGCGGCTGCGGGAAGCAGGAAGCGTGGGGATGAGGCAGCGGCTGCGGGAAGCAGGAAGCGTGGGGATGAGGCAGGGGCTGCGGGAAGCAGGAAGCGTGGGGATGAGGCAGCGGCTGCGGGAAGCAGGAAGCGTGGGGATGAGGCAGCGGCTGCGGGAAGCAGGAAGCGTGGGGATGAGGCAGCGGCTGCGGGAAGCAGGAAGCGTGAGGGCCCCTCTGCCCCAGGCCGGCCACACTGGCTGCTCCCCCCTCGTCTCCACTTGCTGATTCCCCTTGACCAGAGTTCTCCGCAGTCTCCTCCCCTCCCATCCCTCAGCTGGAGGAGAGGACGCCCGCCCAGGCAGCCTGTTGCTGGGGGTCTCCAGGACCTGGAGATGACCCAGAGCACCTAGCCCTGGCCGCCGGGCCCCTGACCGGGCTGGCCTTGTCCCCACAGAGCAGCCTGTACAGCGAGGAGGGCCTGGGGGTGGCGGCGCTCAGCACGCTCTATGGCGCGATGCTCCTGTCCTCCCTGCTCCTGCCGCCCGTCCTCATCGCGAAGCTCGGCTGCAAGTGGACCATCGTCATCTCCATGTGCTGCTACGTGGCCTTCTCCCTGGGCAACTTCTACGCCAGCTGGTACGCCCACGTTCAGGTGCTCCCCGAAATTCCCCTCTCGGCTTCTGGGACGGGACCGTAGCGTGGCCTTCTTCCCGTATTTTCCCACCAAGGTGCCTCTGTCCCCTCTGCTGGGCCCATGCAACCCTGATTGCCCATCCCGGCCTCTCCTGAGGCCTCCAGCTTCCCTCCTGGGCCAGGGCACTTTTATGGCCCAGCAACGAGGGGAGAATCTGCCTAAGATGCGGAGGGTGAATTTCAGGGGGACTTAGCAGAATGGGACCTGTGAACCAAACGCCACACCCTCACCCCATCCCAGGGAGTGGACGCAGCAGGGCTGGAACCAGTGCCCCGGGCCGGGCCTGAGCTCTACCTGCTCCCTGACAGAAAGGGACCCTCGGGGACCAAGCTCTGAGGGCAAGGGCCACATGCCCTCGTTCCCAGCCATACACTTATCAAGCATCTCTTTGAGGGACACCCCGCTGCCATCCAGGATGTATTGATAGGATGGCTTCACATTATTCTTTTTCCTGTTACCGTAGAGTTCTCATACAGAATCCTCATGGAGGAGAGCGACAGCTAGATGGATAGGTAGATAGATAAGTAGATAGGCAGATAGATTGATAGATAATAAATCGTCTCTAATGTACTGCCGTTAGAAATACCTAGAACCCGTCCAGCCTTATTTGTAACCCCAGCTCATTGTAGCTACGTCCAAACACAAAGAAACTGCACTGGCACCGAATTTCACTCTTACAAATGATCCTGAACCAGAAAAGACGCAGATTTTCACGTTCATCTGAGGCTAAGGGGCGACTCTGTCAAGCAGAGCACCACCAATGACACGGCAGTGCTTCACTGGGCCAGGCAAGGAGCTTCCTTCTCCCCGAATGGAGGGAAGAGCGAAGGGCCCGAGGCACCCCATGCCCGCGTTTCATTTCTCAGGTACACGCTGATCCCCACTTCCATCCTGCTGGGACTTGGAGCAGCCCCGCTGTGGTCCGCGCAGGGCACCTACCTCACCATCATGGGAAACACACACGCAGAGAAGACAGGAAAGGTCGGCAAAGACGTGGTCAGCCAGTATTTTGGCATCTTCTTCCTCATATTCCAGTCGTCTGGTGTGTGGGGCAACCTGATCTCGTCTCTGGTGTTCGGCCAGACGCCCACTCAAGGTAACGGGAAGGAAGTGGTGACCGCGGAGGGCCCCTGGTCCCTCTACACACGTCCTCGTTCAGGACTTGAGCGGGTGGGCCCGTGAGGCCGCAAGACGTGGCTCTCAGGCTGCCTGTGCCTCAGGGTCACCTGGCCCCTGGCTCTTCCCCAGACAGTCTGGGCGGGTCTGAGGGTCCGCCTTGTCCACGCGTGCCCCAGCGATTCCAACCCTGGCCTCCCCTGAGCACAGGGGAGCCTGAGGTGCCCTGGGGAAACTGAGGGCCACCACCTGTGGAACTCAGGTTCACGGAGTCCTTTACTATCCTTCTAGACTAAGAACGGGTCCCATGGATTTATTTTGCCACTGAATTGATCCATTCACCAGCATTTTCCATGTTACACA
The DNA here is from genome assembly GCF_028023285.1 of Balaenoptera ricei. Classification (NCBI taxonomy): domain Eukaryota; kingdom Metazoa; phylum Chordata; class Mammalia; order Artiodactyla; family Balaenopteridae; genus Balaenoptera; species Balaenoptera ricei. The sequence continues at coordinate 2,236,615 of NC_082650.1, forward strand.
AAGGACCACTTATCACTTAACAGATTTGAACATTTGGTGACTGATGCTTTAATTCATCCGTCTGCCCGGCCACACTCAGACAGGGTTACAAAGTGTGGATCTGCTTTATGCCTGCACCCTTTGATGTCTGAGGACTTAGACCAAGGGCAGAGGAAATAAATATCTTCAGTTCTCACAGGAAATTTATTAATGGGGAAAAATGTTCTAACTCTCCTGCTATTATCAGGATCATGTCTCTCTCTCTCTGCCCTGGTCCTGTTAACCTATGTAAAGTCCCACGTTTGGGAAACTGTAATAAAAAATCTGTCTCCCCTTTTTGCTCATGTGATGTCATCACTTGCTAAGTGCATCCACAGAAGGGAACCTTTACAGTTGATAGATACCAATCGTTACTCAGTGTTGGCGTAACCGTCAGCAATCAGCCAACAGAAGCTGGGGTGAAGGTTCAGTCTCTGACATGACCGTGGTGAAGGAGCGAACGGGTTTACTTTTAAAGACATACAGACAAGTGAGCTTCAGTCTCTGCCTGATCGTAGGACACAGAATGTGAGGGCTGGAAGGCACTGTGAGAACACTGCAAGTTTTCTCAACCTTTGTAGGTTTCTAGCCTCCACGCTGCCTTCTCATCCGACAGCTGCACATCTCACTGGCCAAGGGGATTTTGCAGCATTTTATGTGATAAAATCTGTATGATGGAAACAATGAAATACTGAGTATTCTTTCCTCCATGACATCCATCCTCTCTCTCCTGAGATTCTGATGTGGGTCTACTGAGGGTCATTGATCGTTCAAATTTTATTCTTTTAATGGAGAAGAAAGTAACATTCAGAGAAGTTATGCAATAACCTGCCGGAGGTCATGGGACTGGTTCCAGATGAATCTGAGAGAGAACCCAGTGGGCCTGACACCCAGTCTAATGTACTCTAGTTCTTAATTAATTCTGAAAAGTGGACAAGGTCCAATTACGTCAAGAATGTAATGTAACAAGTCACCAACATTTATTGCACATTGGTCCAAAGTGTCTTAAAATCAAGTACACAGACACGTGCCCAATGGGAAAAGCATTCTGAGACACTGGGTCAAACGAGCCCTTGTCTCGTGACTCTGACCTACGGTGATGTCTTGTCCTCTGTGTGTCCAGGCTCCTTTTCCCTGGGCGTCTTCTTCCTTGTGTACCGTCTCCTGTCAAGTCACCCGTGTCCTCAAAGCACCTCTTTGCTTCCTCGCTCACAGGGGCCATCCCAGAGGAGCAGCTCGAGTCCTGCGGGGCCAGTGACTGCCTGGGGGCCACGGCGTCCACCAACAGCACAAACCGTCCCTCCCAGGAGCTGATCTACACCCTGCTGGGCATCTACACGGGTACGTGCTCGGCACCAGGAATCCAGGCAAAGCAAGCCCGTCGCCTTCCTGGGTTGAAAAGACCACCTGCTCACAGTATGAATAATCTCTCTTCGTCTGCAAAAGCCCCACAAAATGCGTTCGGCTGGGTTGTACTCAGCCTTTTCCACATGAAATCGAATGCAGCAGCCTCTGCTGACCGAGGTGTCCTGTGATGATAGAATCACTTCACGCCTGCACCATCCAGGCCAGTAGCCATTACGTGCACTTACTTAAATTCTAATTAACCAAAGTAAAATTACTGTTCTGAGGTCACAGCAGCCACGTTCCAAGTGCTCAATGGTCACGCAGGGCTACGGCGGCCCCATCAAGTGGACCACGGCCTTAGTGGGTTGGCTACTTGTGTTCTAAGTACGTCCAGGTGGATTTGGGAAGTCCCAAATCCCGGTGTTATCACCTTTTTCTGAGGAGTACGTTTGAACGGCTTCTGCTGAGAGGCTGGGTTTGGGCACGGGTCCCCCCAGCACCCACCCTCGGGCATCGGCGAGGCCTCGGGGCTCCCACTGCTGGTCACAGGGCAGCGGCAGGCACAGGACATTGGAAGTTCATGAAAGATGGTTGCCCAAGGGAGTGAATTCCTAGGATGTTCTTATCCTTAGACGCTCATCTGAATGGAAAATGTTTATGTTAATAGCTTTCTAAATGACTTTACTCTTACAGATGTATCACCACTTTGACGGGAGCACCTTTAGACTAGTTTTGTTGTTGTTGTTGTTACCATTTGAAGAAAATTTAAGGGTATTCTTTGTCATTCTTGAATTCTAGACTCTGTAAAGGTCTTGGACTGTGTCCTTCTTAAAGATCAAGAGTCTGATAGGTGTCGGATTTGGTGGGACTGAGTGCAGGACTCCACCGGGAATCAAAGGTCCAGAGGCCACGTGCATGGTCAGTTTGTCTCCCCTGTGAGATAAGCTGCCACCAACACGCGGGTCTCTTTCAAGGTCGCTTGCAAGTCAGAGGCGCCAAGTGAGCCCTTTAGGCTACAAGGCAGAGAGAGCTCTGGCAGACGCCGAGCAATGTGCTAGACCTTCTGTGGCCCAGAAACCAGCCAGACAAGACCCTGACTTTCAGTGACCTTAGAGTCCAGAAGTGCCTTCAACTAACCAAAATTTGATAGGACACGTGTTTTGAACAAAGTTCCCAGTTGACATGTAGTTACGTCTTCTGGGGAAATTGCGTTCTAGGGCAGCTTTGATGGGGAGGTGGTACCCAAGCCAGGTCTTGAAAGGTGAGTAGGGGTTCACCAGGCGGAGCAGGGGACGTGAACGACACTGAAGGCAGAGGAGCCCCACAGGGAGCCAGAGTGGCTGGAGGACAGGGGCCTGGAGGGGGCAGAGGAGCCAGAGACGGGCGTGACCAGCTGTGGCCTTGAGTCTGGATGCCCACTTGTTTGTCTTGTAGACAGAGTCTCCTGTTAGTTTAGTGTGGGCGTGAGAAAAACAGCGGACAGAGAAACCAGTGCAGGGGCGACACAGTGACCCAGAGGAGGCAGGGGAGTGAGAACGGCATGCAGAGTGAGGGAGGGGCGGCGCAAAAGAGTCAGAGCGACAACTAGCAGGACTTACCCACGCACTGGACACGGGATATGGGAGAGGATGGGCCGACATTCTGTTTGGGAAACGTTCAGCCTGATGTGAGGGCAGAACAGTGTGTCCCCTGGGTGGTTAGGGACCTTCCACAGAGGTCCTGGTTCACAGAGAATCCAGCCGCCTAAGTCCAGACGTTTATGTAAAGCAGGAACCATGCATACGTCATACGGGGACACTCTCTTACTATCTGGATCCTGGTTCGCAGGGCTTCACACCCTTCTTCCTTCAAGCAAGGCCATGTTACCCCAAAGAAAAAAGAATATAATAAAAAACAGAACTAAAATAAGAAAGGAGAAAAACAGACCAAAGCAAAGAGAGCACCATCTCCCTGGAGTAATTTTCTAGGATGCCTGAGCTCGGTCCTCACGATGCAGTGTCTTAGCCCTACCACCAGCCATTGCCCTGTCCACGCCCCTGCGGACGGCCCTGGACCAAGGGACCCTCTGGACACGCATCTGTGTCCTGGTGAAGGTGTCGCTTCTAGTCCTACCCCCGGCCCCCGCCGCTGCATCTCAGCCCCTGTCCCGGGGAAGCTGTGTCCTGGGGCTGCTCCGAGCTCAGGCCGGGGAAGGAGCTGCGGCAGGTGGTGGGCACTCGCAGTCAGCTGACGGGCCGGTTTGGAGGAGCGCCTGCGTGCGCTGACTTGCTTTGACAGTTAGGTGGGAGTCATGACCCCAGAGCACATCAGTGCCATTGTGAAATTTCTGCGGACGAGAGCCCGGCCTAATAAACTTGGTCACAAGGTTGAGTTCCCATGAAATGGGGGAGGGGACCAATGTTTAGCCAGGAGGAAAAGTAGCTGAATTACAGAGATAAAGCTTAGATGTAAAGTAGTACTCCTCTGCGTGGAAATGTGTTTATTGACTACGGACTTCTCTGGGATGCGTGTGGGGACTGGTTTTACCATTTCTCAGGCAATTTGGAGGAGGGCTGACTTTGTAAGCCTCACGGTTTCAGTACGGCTCAGGCAGCTACACCACAGTGAGGGGCGAGCCTGCTGCCTTGGGCATCTGTGGCTACAAGAGATGGAAGAATAGTAGGCAAGGTTGGGGGCCAGTAAAGACACAAAGTGGCTCAAATCCTCTTTAAAGGGTGATGGGTCAAGGACAGCAATAAGCGATAAAAACTGTTCTGAAGGGTCCCGATCCCACCAGGGAGAGGAAAGACCACCACCGATCCTTAATTCATCTGTGGATCCCAAACCGTGTCTATCATTATCATTGTAGATGGAAGAACAGTAGAGACATAAGAAATGATAAAGGGTCCTCAGCCTCAGTGAGGGAGCGAAAAGGTGTCCACGTAAAGAACAGGAAGATTAAACAGACATTCGTTCTCCCTCGAGAGACAGGAAGGTGGGTTCATGGCAGAGAAAGAGATCTCGTCATCACCTTCCGGAATCATGAAAGTACAGGATATCCCCTCAAGGGTGAAAGGAATAGTTGTCTTGAGTCACTTTTTGATAGATCCCCTGTTCAAGTGGTCCCAAATACAAATATTGTAAAAGGGAAAATCCCCCTCTCACCGCCACCCAGCTTTCCTGCAGCCATAGACAACCCGCATAGTCTTTAATTCTTAGACACACTTACCGCACGTTTAAACAAATACGTCTTTATGCCCCTCCTTCTCCAAATCAAATGGGAGCACAGTAGACTCCCAGTTCTGCACCTGGCTTTTCCTTTTAGCCATTTGTCTTGGGGGGAAACTTCCCATCTCCATCCATATGCAAAGAGCTCCTTTCCTTTCTCCAAACGCATCATCCCACTGGGGTTGGGAGATACCCTAATACATGCAGCTCCTACCACAGGACGTTTGGATGAATAGATTTGGGATGAACATGAAGAGAAGCCGATGGTCACTTTCCGGGCGGGACCCATAACCCTGGGAAGGGAGCCTAGCTGTTGGTAGAAATTACTTTGAGGATTCTGACGAGAGAAATGGTCCATGGTTAAGGGCCCTGAGGACCTCGGGGGTCTCTCCCCGGGTGTGTGGGTTTCCCATCACCTGCTCTGTGGGTGAGACAGCCCGACAGTCACAGAACCAGCACACGAGGATCGAGGCAACGTGTGTGGCCCCCAAGTCCACATCAGGGGGCAGGGGCTCAGCCTGCCTCCGTCGCCCGTAAATGTGGATTTGAAACCGACCCTCCTTTTCGAGAGGAGGAGGAGGTGAGGAGCCGAGTCCGCGCGCGTGTGCGGTTACGCTGGCGCCCGTCGCAGCAGCCTGTCCCCTCCCTGTCCTTTCAGGCAGCGGCTTCCTGGCGGTCCTGCTCACCGCCGCGTTTCTGGAACCCGTAAAAGACGCTGAGCAGAAAAGTGAGGGAGAGAAACAAGCGCCACCGTTCTGGTCCACTTTGCTGTCGACGGTCAAGCTGTTTAGAGACAAGCGCCTGTGTCTCCTGGTCCTGCTGCCGCTGTACAGCGGCTTCCAGCAGGCCTTCCTGGCCGGCGACTACACGCGGGTAGGAGAGGCGGCCGGCGGGGGCGGCGCGGGGTCCAGGGCTGCGCGGGGTCCTTCCGGCCTCAGGAGAGCCGCCGTGTGGTTAGGACATCAGCCCACCTGGGCTGGGGCCAGCCCGGGAACACCGCTCACTTGAGATGTGTTTTCAGGGAAAGGACCAAAACTGCTCGCGAGTCATCGCATTTATTTGCCTGCATCTCACCCTGTGTCCTCATTTTAGAGTGAAAAATAGGGAAAACCATGAAATCCACGAATAACACTGAAATTCCTTATTACCTAGTTTTTAACAAATTTTTATTTTATATTGGAATATAGTTGGTTTACAATGTTGTGTTAGTTTCAGGTGTACAGCAAAGTGATTCAGTTATACATAAACACATATCTATTCTTTTTCAAATTCGTTTCCCATTTAGGTTATTACAGAATATTGAGCAGAGTTGCCTGTGCTATACAGTAGGTCCTTGTTGGTTTTCCACTTTAAATACAGCAGTGTGTACATGTAGGTCCCAAACTCTCGGTCTATCACTCTCCCCAACCCTTCCCCCCTGGTAACCATAAGTTCGTTCTCTAAGTCTGTGAGTCCGTTTCTGTTTTGTAAATAAGTTCATTTGTATCCTTTTTTTAGATATCGCACATACACAATATCATATGATATTTGTCTTTGACTTACTTCACTTAGTATGATAATCTCTAGGTCCATCCATGTTGCTGCAAATGGCATTATTTCATTCTTTTTAATGGCTGAGTAGTATTGCATTGTATATATGTACCACATCTTCTTTATCCATTCATCTGTTATGGACATCAGCAGGTTGCTTCCATGTCTTCGCTATTGTAAACAGGGATGTAATGAACATTAGGGTGCATGTGCCCTTTCCTACCATGTTTTTCTCTGGATATATGCCTAGTAGTGGGATTGCAGGATCATATGGTAACTCCATTTTTAGTTTCTTAAGGAACTTCCATACTGGTCTCCATAGTGGCTCTATCAATTTACATTCCCACCAGCAGTGCAAGAGGGTCCCTTTTCTCCACACCCTCTCTAGCATTTGTTGTCTGTAGACTTTTTGAGATGGCTATTCTGACTGGTGTGAGGTGATATCTCATTGTAGTTTTGATCTACATTTCCCTAATAATTAGCGATGTCGAGCATCTTTTCATGTGCCTCTTGGCCATCTGTACGTCTTCTTTGGAGAAATGTCTGTTTAGGTCTTCTGCGCATTACCTAGTTTTTAAATGATGCGTTCCAATCTAGAAACGGAGGTTGGTCTCAGCCTGGTCACCCTGGCTACTCAGATACTCTTTCCCTGGATGCCTGCCTGACCCCTGCACTGCCTGCCCGCTTTGTGCCCAAAGGGGCGCCCTCTTTGGGGGTGGCTGGAGTGGTGCCCCAACGCTGGACACCAAGCGTGACCCATGTCTGGCCGACCACCTTCCATCAAGGGTCTCTCCCTGAGCCTCTGTCTCCCTAGTTCCCCTGCCCAGGTGTGATCCTGTCCTGAAGAACCTTCTCGGATGCCGTGGAAGGGAAGCCACAGATGGAGATGTTAGAGTTAGGGTCCTTTTTCCCAGAGAGTGTTGGAGAGGAGCTGGGCCTGGTGGGAGCTGGAGACAGCCAGGGTCAAGGCTGGACCCGTCAGCCTGTGTCCGAGGGGCTCCGCCCTGGAGGACCACCCTCCTCATCCAGGAAACTTCCTGTTCCATCCCCACCTCAGCTCCCTCCCGGGAAGGGTTGCCAAACGGGCAAGATAAAAGACAGGGTAAAAATCTGAATTTCAGATAAACCACAAATATCTCTCAGTGTAAGTGTGGCCCTGAGTATTTGGACACCCAAGAGTTTCTTTGGCAACCCTACTCTTAGGACAGTCCTGTTGGGGTCTTGGAGTTTCAAAGAATGAAGACAGGGGCTTCCCTGGTGGCGCAGCGGTTGAGAATCTGCCTGCCAATGCAGGGGACACGGGTTCGAGCCCTGGTCTGGGAAGATCCCACATGCCACGGAGCAACTGGGCCCGTGAGCCACAATTGCTGAGCCTGCGCGTCTGGAGCCTCTGCTCCGCAGCAAGAGAGGCCGCGATAGTGAGAGGCCCGCGCACCGCGATGAAGAGTGGCCCCCGCTTGCCGCAACTAGAGAAAGCCCTCGCACAGAAACGAAGACCCAATACAGCAAAAATAAATAAATAAATAAATTTTAAAAAAAACGAATGAAGACAGAATGACAAAGAGTCCCCCCGCTCTCCAGATGCAAGGGGCCTCCTAGCTAGTCTCCTGTCTGTCCCCAGCCCCGCCCCCGAGTCTGGGGCAGGAGCACTTGCTCTTCTTCTCATCTCTATGGAGATTCCCTTCCTGTTCCTTCTGTCTTCTTCTTTTTTATTAAGACTTTATTTTCTTAGAGCAGTTTTAGGTTCACAGCAAAAGTGAGCGGAAAGGACGAGAGTTCCCGCACACCCTCTGCCCCCACACGGGCACATCCTCGCCCGCTGTCCGCCTCCAGAGGGTCCGTTTGTCACAACTGAGGAACCTACACGGATACATCGTCATCACCCCGAGTCCACAGTCTACCTGAGGGCTCATTCTTGGTGCTCTACATTCTCAGGGTTTGGACAGATGCATAATGACACGAAGCCATCATTATGGTATCGTTCAGAGAAGTTTCAAGGCCCTATAAATCCCCTGAGCTCTGCCTGTTCATTCCCTGGCTCTGTCCTCACCCAGCTGTCTTATAGGCAGGATGGGAAATGACCCACACCAGCAAGAAGAGTTCAAATTCGCCCCTGTATAAATAACATATGGTACAGGTACACGGGGAGAAGTTTGCCAGACGTCCACCCACAGCGTTCCCTGTTAGTTCTTACTCAGAAGAGGGTTTTCCTTACAAGCACCAGCAGTGTTCTCCACTCTGGGAGCTGGAGGCCCGGACAAGCTTTCGGGACAGCTTAGCAGGCCAGTGGTCACAGGGCAGAAAGCGTTTTAGCATGGGCTGTATTCCCGGATCAAAGTGAACCCCCAAACTGCAACTTCAGAGCTCAGCCCTGGAGCAGGCCTGAGGCAGCGCAGGTGACCGGTCTGTGCTTCTCCCCCAGTCCTACGCCACCTGCGCCCTGGGGATCCAGTTCGTGGGCTACGTGATGATCTGCTTCTCAGCTGTCAACGCGCTGTGCTCCGTGCTGTACGGGAAGCTGGCCCAGTACACGGGCAGGATCGCTCTCTTCGCGCTGGGTAGGTGGACCGTGGACGCAGTCCTGGGGCAGGTCTGGCTCCACTGCGGGCGCTGAGAGCGTGTGCGATGAGGGCCAGGGTTGGGGTAAGGACGGGGTTTGGTGGAGGCACAGAAAGGGGGGCCCACACCCGCCGTGGGGGCCATGGGGTCAGGCAGGAGACAGGGAGCCTTCCAGAAGGAGGAGATCTGTGTTCACGTGGTGGATGAAGCTGGCCTTCTAAACGGGCATCACCTTCTGTTTTTCTTGAGGGAGCAAGAAGAATCGGAGACAGAGTGAATAAGGAGAAATGAGGGTGTTAAGGAGACAGCTACCTGGTGGCCCAGTCAAGGCCCAAAGGGTCTGTGGTGATGCAGCAAGAGGGAGGGAACACATTAACCATTGGTCAGTGCTCACTGGGGGCCAAGTAATTTGCTTTATATTGAGGAGAGAACAGAGAAGCATAGTAACTTGCCCAAGGTCACACAGCCTCGGGGAACCCAGGATGCACCTGCTCTTTCTGCTCCTTGGCAGTCCCTGAGGGTCATAAGCTGCTCTGTTCCCACATTCGAGGGACACCACGGTGTCTGCAGAATCACGAGGCCAGGACTTAGGACCCATTATGAGAAAGTCAGGAGGAATGAGGAAGTTCTCCCCCAGCCTCTCCCTCCTTGTCCTTTTTGGAAGCCCCAGCTCCCAGGCTGGGGGCACCCCTTCCCGTCCCCTCCTCATGCCCCCTACTCAGTGAGAAGCAGGGGTCCCACCACTCACTCCTAATGAGAAGCGCTTCTCTCTCCCACTCTGAACCCCCATAATCTGGGGCCCCCTCTGCCCAGCAAGGCGACACTTTCCTCTAAGACACAGCTGTGTCACCCCGAGGCCCCCCACCCGATGACGCGGAGGCCAGAGGTGGGCGGAATCGCACACCCCGAGGCCCCCCACCCGATGACGCGGAGGCCAGAGGTGGGCGGAATCGCACACCCCGAGGCCCCCCCACCCGATGACGCGGAGGCCAGAGGTGGGCGGAATCGCACACCCCAAGGCCCCCCACCCGATGACGCGGAGGCCAGAGGTGGGCGGGATCGCACACCCCGAGGCCCCCCACCCGATGACGCGGAGGCCAGAGGTGGGCGGGATCGCACACCCCGAGGCCCCCCACCCGATGACGCGGAGGCCAGAGGTGGGCGGAGTCGCACACGAGCCAGGTGTACCCTGCATTTCACCTGCAGCCTCAGTGTGCCTCGTCAAACCCACCTGAAGAAATCAGTCTGGATTATTTTAGGAAACATCATTCCAGCCTGGGAGCAGATGATCAGAAGACTCGTCCTGTGGCACGGAGTGTCTGAGAGAAGCCCCTTCCCCGCTGCTCACAGGTGCCGTGACCCAGCTGTCCTGCTTCATCGCCCTCCTGCTGTGGAAGCCTCACCCCCGCCAGCTGCCTTTGTTCTTCGCATTTCCCGGCCTCTGGGGCATGGCCGACGCCGTCTGGCAGACACAGAACAATGGTGAGTGCCCGGCACAGATCCATTGCTGCTCAGGGGGCCCCGCCTTGGCCAGTCATGGGGGGACACGTGGTGGGTGGAGGGCCCCCCAGGGGGACGTGGTGACATGTGCGATAAGGGCAGTGGAGCGGGGACCACACAGGCGGGAGGGCTCCAGGTCCACACTGGGGATTTGCAGCGCTTTCTCTGAGCATCTACTCAGATCCATGATGTCCACGAGAAAAGGTACCAAGCGTGCAACTTTCTTTCCTGAAATGATCGTTCCTTCGTGCTTCCCCCGGAAGAGCTGCTCTGAGCTGTGTCCTCCCCGTGTTCTCCGTCCTGGTGTCTGGGGAGGACGGCCCTCTGCCGCTCTCAGCTGAGGTGGGGGACAGGCGGAAGCGCCTACAGGTTACCGTGACAACGTCCCTGCAGTGGCTCTGGGGCTCGGGGTGGGTGTCAGTCTTCGGGAGAACGGAGTTAAAGGCGGAGGGGTCAGCAGAGGCTTCATGCTGGGGGCCAGGCCCGAGATAGTCCTCCAGGCCGCGGGGAGCCTGGGGGAGGCAGGGAGGTGGGGAGGCCGGAAGGGAGCCGTCTCTGCCGCTTTGGTGCCGTAACGGGGCTCCACAGATGGGGGGGGGGGGCTTGTGAACAGCAGACATGTGCTGCCCAGAGCTCTGGGGCTGGACGTCCAGGGTGAAGGCACCGCAGCTTCGGTGTCCGGAGGGCTGGTCCACAGAGGCTCTCTCTTGCCGTGTCCTCACGCAGAGGCAGGGGCGAGGGGCGGATCTGGGGCCCCTTCGCAAGGGCACTGACCCCTCCCTGAGGGCCACACCCACGACCTCGCCCCTCCCGGAGGCCATCGCCTTGGGGTTTCAGCATGTGTCTCGGGGGGACACTGAGAGGAGAGGCTGGCTGGCCCGACGTACCGCTGCAGGGTCCACTTTCATTCGCTCAGCAATGGTGGAAGCAGCGGCAAGGGTTTAGGGGTCACTGCTGCCGTGACGCAGGGGACGGTGCGGACCCACGGGGAGGTGGAGGGCAGCGCCCGGGGTGGGAAGGAGGCCGAGGGGCGGAGCTTCTGGACACAGGGACTCAGTGGTCCTGGGGCCAGGCTGGGCATCGGGATCCCCAGGCTGAAGGCGGCAGACGAGCCCACAGACCGGCAGGGCTGGACGCGTCCACTGAGGGGCTTGGCTTGAGCTTGAACGCGACACAGAGAGAGGACTCCGGCGGGGGGACCCAGCACTGAGAAGGGGCTGTTTGGGGCGCGTATCACTTACGATTGTTTCATTATTTCAGGCTGCGCCGCACGGCATGCGGGATCTTAGTTCCCCGACCAGGGATTGAACCTGGGCGGCCGCGGTGAAAGCGCCGGGTCCTCACCACCGGACCGCCCGGGAACTCCCTCTCTTAGGATTTTAGATTCAGAGGGAAGGGCTGTGAGGAGAGGAGATGGGGGAGGGCAGGAGCCAGGAGAGGAGGCCAAGAAGCCGGGGGAGGGAGGCCCCTGGCCAGGAGGGGAGGGGGGAAGGCAGTCAGAAGGAAGGATACGGGCCCCTTTGTCACCACGGGGAAAGGAGCTAAGTTCACGCCTGAGACATGTGGCTTCCTAGAGGAGCCACAGCCAGCGACGACCTAACAGACCGTCCTCACCACGAGGCGGCCGTCAGTCCCTCGAGGATTCGTCCCCCGACGTAGCCCAGCCGGGCGGCATCGCCCTCAGCGCACCGCTCCCTGCAGAAGCGCGGCCGCCTGCAGAGGCCCGGGCCTGGGGCAGAGCGGGACTCGGGCCCAGAGGTGCAGCCGCAGCCTCGGCCGATGCTGCAGAGAGGGCGGGTGAGAGGCGAGGCGGGCAGAGCCGCTGAGGGCAGGGCGGCCCCGCCAGCGCGGGGAACGGGAGAGCTGCCCTCAGGCCGCCGAGAGCGCTGAGCGTGGCCAGTGCTGTCCGGCGCCCTCGGGGGCCCTGCACCCCGGCACAGCGGCGGGTGGGACGGCCAGCAGACGTTCGACAAAGGCCTCGGAGGCCAGGCTGTGGACGTGAGGGACACGCGAGAGGCAGGCGGGGGGCATCAGGGGAAGAGGCCCCGGCAGCCCCGAGCACGCGGGGAGCTGGACGGCCGGAGCCAGGCCTGGGGCGGAGGCCCAGGGTCCAGACGGTGCGCGGAGGGAGCTCTTCCCTGGGCTGCGAGGGCTGCAGCGGGCGGGAGTCCGGGTCGCCCCGGCGGATGGGAAGGCAGCGGCCGCAGCCCGGGAGGAGACGCCCAGCCGAGGCCCGGGGAGGCCTCCTGTGATCGCCGGCTCCCCGCGCGTCAGGAGGCGCCCTGGGGTGGCGGGTTGGCGGTGTGTCCTGCCAGAGGATGAACCGTAGCTGAGTGGGTCTGGGAGGGAGACCACGGGAGGGAGGGGAGTAGGGGGCTGACGGACGGCCCGTGGAGGACAGGGAGGGCGGCTTGTGTTCTGTGTGACCTAACGGGACGAGGGCTGAGGGCGGGAACCCTTGGCCCTGAGTTTCCCGAACCACCTATGGCCCTGGCCCGGGGGAGGGTGTCGGAGGCCCCAGGAGGTGAGCCGTCTACACAGCCAGCATCCTGCAGATGCGTGAGCCCGGGGCCCGAGGTGGATTTGGCTCAGAAGAGAGCCTCTTCCCTCGGAAGCACCACCCACCCTTCAGCCCTTATCGGGGAAACACCTGGGACTGGAAACTGGGTCAGGCCAATCCACAAGCCAGCCACAGGCCAGCGTTTCCAGGGACGGGAGGCCTGGCCGCTGTCCCTACACCCAAAGAGGACAAGTGCACGTGGCCTCACCCATGGTGGACTCAGTACTCCAGGACGGCCCCTGCTTACGATCTCAGTTGTTGCCGGCTTATGAAACAGCTGAAAACATCACTGAACAAACCCAGTGCTGTTGGAACCAAGGGGCTTGGGTTTCACAATCTTGGCAGGAGGCTCTCCTGAAGTTCTGAACCGGGTGACAAAGGTGTGTTAGGCTCAGTGCCATAATCTGGTGTGTTTGGACAAAGGTCAGTTGCTGGAAGCAATGACAAACTAGTCTCAGGCTGGGCTGCAATGTTGCTCAACAGAAGAAATACTGAATCGGTAGAGGAGAGGTACACAGACACCACGTTAGCTTTTCTTGGCAGTGTAGCCTTCTAAAGGAGTGTAGGTCACAACTTCCCCCGTAGGAATCTTAGGCATTTTCCCCAGGGAGCGTCAGGAGAGAATTGCTTTCAACATCCCAGAGGAGGTGTGAAAGACCCCCACTATTTTACTGAACAGTCCAAATGCTTCTGCCGTCTTGCTTTCTAATTAGCTGACATCTCTGAGTTCACTTGAATTTTTTACAGTATTTACACATTAGAAGTCAGCAGCCACGCAAGAGTCCATACAATAATTCCTCAGGTGTTTCAAATGATGGCAAATAAAATGTTTGGTTTTCTTTCTCCCTGAGATATAGGAGTAATTGCTTTAACTCTCCTTTTCTTTCCACGGACATGAGAGACCGTCAGGCAGAGCCTTTGTCAAAATTGTGCAGAGTTACATGAGGTCCAGTGAATAACTTGGATAAAGACCTCCTTGAATAAGGAATGCTAATTTAAAATGAATTATTTCTTTTTGTTCAGATCAAAAGTAATTTGTTTCAAGGAAAAATCAGTTGCTTGGGAAGATTGTTCTTTTCGTGTACGATTTGAGAACTTCTTTTGGCGTCTATACTGGCAATCGTCTTGGCTAGGAGGGATATTTTAATGACCAAGTTCCCTGCAGGCTGGCTCCACCAGGCTCTCTCGGGCTCGCCACCCTGCAGCGTGGTCCATCCATACCGTCTCTGTATTTTCAAAAACTGGAAATTTTGTGTAGCTTTTGCCACCTCCCAAGATCAGCTCTCTCTCATTTTTGCTTTTTCAATAGCAAGTTGGATTTCTAATCCTATTCTCCCTGAACGTGCCTCTCTTCTAAGAAGATACGTGAGCCACATACTTTCCTAGTTAATGAGACTGGATACAAGTCAGTACAATTTAACCCTCCTTTTCAGTCATCACCTCTCAGTTGAAAAACTGATGTTACAGTTCTCCAGTTTAGAGGCAAATCAGGGGTGGGAAGCATCCAAGCCCCTCCGTCCTGGGGCAGAACCGTGTTTCTCGCTGCTCGTGTTCCCACTGGGCTCCAGGGATCCCTCCGGCCGTTGGAGCCCGTGATCTGGGCGGCTTTCTGTTTATCCGCCCTGACAGTTCACGAGAGATGGGTACCGTTGCCATGGCAACCCTTGCGAGCCAATGCCTGCACTTGAGATTCAGAATGTCTGGCCTAAAAATACTCTTCTGCCCTGTCAGCCACCAAAGAGGCTGTTTTCAGGTTGATAAACTCAAAAAATCTGTCTTCTCTTACATGTCCAGTTCATGTATCCCATCTTTTCCAACCAAACAAGACTCACTCACATCCTGTCATCCAAGGACAGGGGTCAGCATCTGGTCACTTCCACCTGCTGCCTTTCCCAGGTCAGGCTGAGAGCAGGCTTTTTTTTCCTTTTTCTTTTGGAATAATCTTAGATCAACAGAAAAGTTGCCAAGACAGTACAGAGTTCCCATATACTGTTCACTCTGTTTCCCTTAATTCGAACATCTTACAAAACTGCAGTACATTTGTCAAAACCAAGAAATTAATGTTGGTACATAACGAAACTTCAGACTTCATTCAAATTTCTCCAGCTTTCCCCCCCACCATCCTCTGTGAGCTCCCAGGCAGGCACCACGTGACACGTAGCCATCACACCGCCTTTGTCTGGTCTGTGCCAGTTTCTCATTTTTCTTTGTTTTTGATGACCTTGACTTTTGGAGAATACTGGTCAGGTGTTTTGTAGACTGTCCCTTAATTTAGGTTCATCTGCTGTTTTCTCATAATTAGGCTAGAGCTAAGGGTCTTGGGGAGGAAGACCCCAGAGTGAAGTGCCTTTCTCATCACATTGATCGGGGGACACAGGACAGCACATAACTGGTCACTGATGCTGTGGACCTTGATCGCTGGTCAAGCCAGGGTCTGGCTCCTCCCACGCAGAGGGCTACTCTTCCCTTCCACTGTCAGTTCTTTGGACGCCAGTCACCAAGGCTACAATTCAGGGGGAAGTAATTACCCCTCACCTCCTGGAAGGGGAATGTGTATGTGCATTAGGTATAATTCTTCTAGGACGAACATTTGTCCCTTCTCCCCAGTTTATTTAGCTATTTACTCAAAAGTTTGTCTACATCAGTATGGGCTCATGTATTTATGGCATCCTTTGGGTTACAATCCAATGCTACGTTACTTACTCCTTTGCTCTAACTGTTCCAACTTTGGCGATTGGGGTCTTTCCCGTTGGTACCTGTGTCCTTTCGACTCGCCCCCCCCTCCCCACCACTACCTATTTTGGTTTTTTTTTAGTACTTCCTCACTGTTAGGCACTCCAGAATAGTCTTGGCTCATGTGGTAACTCCTGTGCCAGCCCTAGATTTGCCATTTCTCCAAGAAGCCTGGGTGTGTTTTATTGGGGAACGGTGTTAGGAAGTAAGATCTGAGTGCTGGGTGTGCTCAATGCTACTGAGACGACACTGTTTCTAGGCGCTCTCGGTGGACAGAGTGAGGAGATGGGCGTATGCTTACTGGCCCACATATATGCACACACATCTATTTACTTCTGTATCTGCATATCTATCTATCTATCCATCATCTATCTTTAAAATAAGGCTGAACTCCCACTGATGTCCCAGCACACGGGCTCATTCTAGCACCCCCTTCTCCCCCCTTACCCCACTGCTGATCTGTAACTTCTTCCTTTGACAGTGAGAAACCCAGTTTCCACTCTGTATACCACATTGCTTATTTGTTCAGTCCTAGTTCACATGTAATTTCAGAATTGTTGAACTATTGCTTTGAGACTACTTTTCTTTTTAATGTCTTTCCCCTCTGCCCTCCGTGTCCTTAACTGTTGGAATTTGACACAATGAATGTGCTGCTTTCTTTACGTTTGGATTAAAATAGGAAACGGATCATGAGTAATTTCCCCAAAAGCCTGACTTTGTTTAATTATGACTGGCTCTGCCATCTCCTCCTCAGGCTGGGCCATATTCCCAAACGGGGGCAAATGGAGTCCCCCAGATTCCCTTCCTCTGCGTTTTCTTAGCCGGCAATTCTGGCTGCTGACATCAGCCTCCTGCCGCCCTCGATCCAGCCTCTCCTGGACACACAGCCATCTGAGGAGGCGGCAGGGGAGGAATCCTTCCCTCTTGTCCAGCTGTCACACGTCTCCTTCCGTCTCTGTCGTTCATCCAGAGGCACAGCCAGCTTCCCACAGACTTCTGGGTTCCAGGTCCTCCCGGTGAGGGCTCCTCCTGCCTCCCAAACTGCTGAGCTGCTCTGCACGCAAGGATGCGAGCTCACAGTCACCCTGGACCTCTCTTCCCTGCTGGTGGGTCCCCTCACCGGGGTCACATTTCAGAATCAGACTCAGAGAATGGCAAGCTCTTCATTTGGCATTTAAGGCTCTGGGGGCCCAGAAAGTTTAAGTTTATGGGAAAACCTCAGGAAGCTAAGGAGCCCATAGCCACTTAAAAGGCTGAACTGGACTTGAACCAGAACTTGCCCAGGAGAGAGTGGGCAGTGGGTCCCCTTATCCTGGAGCACAGTGGTTTATGATTGTCACGACCGAAACTTAACCTTGAAATCGCCTAAACACACCAACCTATAGACCAAAAACGTTGACTTAAAGCTAGAGTTGGCTGTGTTACTGGATTTTCAAAGCATCAGGGTGCATTTGTCAGGTACCACAACCTGCTAAGGGAGCAGTGGACCTTTTTGCCAGAGAACAGGACATAATCCACCACTTGTAGCCATAGTGTCTCACCTTGGAGTTTCTTCTCTAGCATCTTGTTTTGGGGTCCTATTTTAGAGTCACCCTCCAAAGAAAGACAAGAGACCTTTAAGTAATCTCAGAAGTTAAGTCCCAGGGTGTGGTTATTAGGTTCTCTTTGTGCGTTAACTTCCATTAGGGAGGGCGCTTTGCAGACCCCACACAAGAAGCACACCTCCTTCTGAATGTTCCCAACAGCCTCCAGTTTTCCCAAATAGGCATGTGTTGTTTAAAATGTGTATCTTACGTAATATCTTATATCTGCCCGATGGACCCCCGTCCTGGGTGGTTCCTGCGCAGATGAACATCTGAGTAACCAAATGCCAAGGGGCGTCTCCTGGGCGTTGACATTTCCAGGCAAGGCTGCAGGAGACCTTGCTGCCGCCCTCACGCCCTCAGACCTTTCCCCCTGGTGCTGGAGGGGCCCCTCCCCCCTACAAGCCTCTCCTCTCCTGTTCTAAACGCGGGGAGAAGGGGAGGGGTAGAAGGAAAGGGGCAAAGTTAAAGGAACAGAATGAAAGCTGAAAAATGAATATGTGCGTGAAATTTCCGCCATCAGCTCTCCCCGCCACAGCTGCCCGCCCTGCAGGCGGGACGGTTCTGAGGACACGTCCACCGCTCTGCAGACTGCACCTGCCCCGGGAATGAAGGACTCCGGGGGCAGATTCTGTCTGGTCCCGCTGGGCTCCGGGCTGTCTGCTCATCCCCACCGCGCCGGAGCCCACGCTTGACATTTTGGTTCACGCATCATCTGACCCACGTGCAAAGGGGGTGCCTTGGCCCGTGCCGTGCTGTGTGTGGTCGCGTGTCCTATGTTACCTGGACTGCCTCACCAGCGTGGGCTTTTGGGTTGTAAGGGGAAGGGGAGAAGAGGAAGCAGCAGCTCTCCCCCCAGGACCGCCCACCGTTTCCTTGGGTTACTGTCTATCCTTTGAGAGGCTTGCTGACCCGCAGGGTGTGCTGACACTGCAGGACCGGGCTCGGCGTTTTGCCACTTCATGAGTCACCGTCCACCCATGCGTCCACTCAGTCATTCAATAAGGATTTTCGCTGACACTGGGTTGTGCTGGAATTATCATTCCAGATAAGATGGGTTCCTGCCTCAGGGAACCCACGGCCTAGCAGAGGACAGGGGGAGGCAGGGCAAGTCCATCAGCCAAAATGGCAGGCGTGGTGACCAGGCAGCTCTGGAGAGTGCAGCAGGACCTCGGCCGGGACGCTCAGGCCGGTCCCCCTGTTGAAAACTTTCCCTGCCTAAATGTCCACCTTCCAGACACACTGCCGCCTCGCTCACGTCCTGGGGATGGGGTTGATTCTCGTTTGGCAAAACTTTACCACACTGCAAACAGGAACAGAAAGTCATTTACCTTCACCTAGAAGCATTATCAGACTGTACTAGTTTGCTAAGGCTGCCGTGATAAAATACAGCAGAAATGGAGACTTGAGGTCTGAGATCCAGGCGTGGCAGGGCTGTTCCCCTGAGGCCTCTCTCCTGGGCGTGTACTCGGCCGTCTCCTCCCCGCGTCCTCATGTGGCCATCCCTCTGTGCATGTCTGTGTCCTGACCTCCTCTTCTTGTATGGACACCAGTCACACGGGATTAGGACCCCCCCTGATGATCTCCTTTAACTTGATCACCTCTCTAAAGGCCCAGCTCCAAATACAGTCACACTCTGAGGTCCCGGGGGTCAGAACTAGCACATGTGGATTTGAGGGACACAGATCAGCCCCAATCACAGACTCAGGTCATTTCTCTCCCAAACCTTCAGACAACCACCCAAGGGGGTTTGAGTCTCTTCATCAGGAACTCGGTGTGGGGCAGTCTCACTTGAAGGCTTCAGCTGGCTGAACGCTCTTACCCCTAAGGAAAGGCCCACACGGTGGTAATCCCCTTACCCTGCGGCAGGCACCAAAACCCCCACGGTTGAATCACTTATGTACTATGCACTTCCCTTAAGTGCAGGAATGAATGGCCTTCCCCCTCACGACTACGGCCTTTGTTTGTCTTCACTCTGGGGCATCTCGCCTTCACCGACACGGGTCCCATCTCTCGGCCTTGCTTTTCTTACCTGCGAAGCTCGGGCTTGGGCCACATCCCTACAGGGCTAACTTTCATCCGTTCTGTTTCTGGTATATATGATGGTTCTTCACTGCTAGAGAACGTCACCTGCCTTGCTGCCATCCACGCGTGAAATAATTCCAGTTTTTACAAAGGAAGGTCCTGGTTTTATTGGGAAAACTGGGCCGTGAGGAAGCTGCATATTTTCGGCAATAATCAGAAAGGTCGTTTGCGGTTTTACAGCCACGTTTTCACCCGTCTCTCCCCTGCAGCTCTTTTCGGGGTCCTGTTTGAGAAGAACAAGGAGGCCGCCTTTGCCAGTTACCGCCTGTGGGAAGCCCTGGGCTACGTCATCGCATTCGGATACAGCATGTTTCTGTGTGTCAGCGTCAAACTCTACGTCCTCCTGGGCGTCCTGAGCCTGGCCATGGTGGCGTATGGAACTGTCGAGTATCTGGGGTCCAAGAAGGTGGCCAGGCTGCTCACCGAAGAGCAGACAAAACCAGCTGAGGAAGGAGTAACACAGACAAAAATGTGAAGCAACAAACCCCATGGTGGATGAACCCAGAGCGTATCGGCGGGAGAGTTTTACCTGAAGATGCCTCAGAGTTTATAGTTGATTCTTTACGACTACTTCAATGATATTTCATTTTTTACGTGAATTTTTTTTCTATTTTATCAAATTTTTCAGTCCACCCTCTCATCCATAGAGATCCAGAGTATATGTGAAAGAAATAAACTCAGGGTACAATCAGCCACTCGGAACCTGCCTAGAATCATGGGGGTAACAGCTTATGCTTGTTTTTGTTGTTGTTGCTAAGAATTGGAAGGCTGCTTTAAAAACGCAGCCCAACACCATCATTTTACAAACAGGGAAACTGAGGTCCAGGCAAGTCAGTGACTACCTCTCAGAGTCAGCAAGTGACAAAGCCACACTAGGGTTTATGTCTCTTGACACTTATAGAGTATGAGTTTCTAAATAAATGCAATTACGCTATGGACTTGACTCTCGTCCACATACTTTGGACACACACACACAAGTCATCACATTACCCTGTTGTAGACCATTGGAGACAACAGGCAAAAGTAATTTCCAGGGCTTCCCTGGTGGCGCAGCGGTTGAGAGTCTGCCTGCCAATGCAGGGGACATGGGTTCGAGCCCTGGTCTGGGAAGATCTCACATGCCGCGGAGCAACTAGGCCCATGCACCACAACTACTGAGCCTGCGTGCCACAACTACTGAAGTCCGCGTGTCCAGAGCCCGTGCTCCGCAACAAGAGAAGCCACCGCAATGAGAAGCCCGCACACCGCAATGAAGAGTAGCCCCCGCTCGCCACAACTAGAGAAAGCCTGCACACAGCAACAAAGGCCCAGTGCAAGTAAAAATAAATGATAGATAAATAAATTTTTTTTAAAAAAAGAATGTATAGAAGTAATCTCCAAAAGGATACGACATGTGAGGCTGATAACACGATGAGCCTGGAGGTGGGGCATGCCGGTCGGATGCCTTCTGCCCACTCACCAGCAGTACCTACGTCCCTCCGTCTTGCTCCTTCCTCACCGTCTTTGACGGCTCAGGAACACCTGGTAACGCAGTCATGGCCCTTCTTTGAGCCCCGCTTTCCTTCTGAGGCATCCCAACCCTCTGGCACCTCTTGGACAGTGTTTCCCGTGTTTCCTCTTTTCTCCTTTCATGGACCTGTCAGTTAGCCCGCTGTTTAAACACCAGCCCCCTGTGGCCGGTGTTTCTGAGGTGCGTCCTTCAGCCCAGCCCAGCGCCCTCCAGGAGGCTACTCTCAGGTGCACTCTTGCCTCTAGGGCTTTACTCACCTGCCTCGTCGACCTTGAACGCTCTCCTGCCCTCAGCCCCTATCCATCGAGCTTGTCTGGGCTATGCTCGTGGCCCGTGAACACACACTTTCTGACCTCGTTCTTTTGTATAAGCATCTCCCCCTGCAGGACCTCAAGCCTCCCGGTGTCCACTATGTAATACTAGCGGGCCTAATGGAGGTTTGTTGAGTGAAGAAAATGTAGCAATAATTCAAAGAAGGATGAACCCATCCTTGGCCTGTCCACGAGCTTCCAGCCAAAGTCTGGCCCTTCCTCAGTCGTTCGTTCACTCACTCACTCAGTACCAACCAAGCCCCATGTGCCCCAGATGTAAAGCTGAGCCGATACGCACGTGGTCCTTCCTTCCTGCAGCTTTCAGTTTCAGCCAAGAGAGAAGACAGGTGTTAATCAAATAAATAAACATTTCGGCTGCTGTGAGTAGACACATCAGGCCTCTCAGATGCCACCTGCCCCCTCTGGGATTCACCCAGGACCCCCGGCTCCGGGACGGGCCACGCTCTGCGCCCCCCGCCATCCAGGCTGGGCGGTCCTGTCCACGTGGCACCCTCTTGCCCCGCCCGTCCGCCAGACAGCTCAGGTGCTGTGCTTCCCCTCCGTCCTCCGGCCGGTCTCCTCCAGGCCACACACAAAGTCAGCCGCTCCCCCTCATGTCCTGCCTGCCTTTCACGCCTCCCAACTTCCAGTCCTTTCTGCCGGCGCCAGACCCTCCCCTCCGCCCAGGACCAACCCCCTCCATCCCACAGCCCAGCTCCTCTGAGGGCTCTCAAGTTCACGGTCTGAACGGACCACGGCTATAATCTTCTTAACACCACTGAGCCTTTACCTTCTCGAGATCTCATAGCATTGTTTCCCCTTTTCTGCCAGTATTGCTGGCCAGCTTGTGCTGTGTCTGTCCGCAGGATGCCTGACCCCTTTGCATTCCCCCAGTGCGGAGCTCGGGTCATTTCATAGCGAGTCATGCTCAGTGAGCATCTCTGCAGAAGGCCCTCGGCGAGGGCTGGACAGCACGTAGCACCCGCCGACCTGGAGCGCTGAGCCTCTGTGCATAAAGCACGTGGGCCTGCACACAGGTCAGGCTGCCCACAGCCTGATTCGGAGCTGAGCTTTGGCTGCTCACCCAGCTCACAGCATCTGAACCTGAGGTGCCCTGCCTGACTCAGGAATCCCTCAGACCTTGGCCCTGAGACACAATGGCACCAGGAGTATGCCCTAGGCCGAGGGTCCAGCAGGGGTGCACACTGTCCCACAGTGTCCCAGCATCAGAGCCCAGAGACAGGGGCACCCCAGGCAGTCCCAGGTTTACGTTATTTATTTTATTTTTTGGAGGCTGGGGAGGCGCCCTCGGTGACTGTCAGCGCCAGTGTGACCCGCCGCAGGGCCGCGTGCTGTTGAGCACCTGCGTACGCCCCGAGGATGGGCCGACCTGGCTTAGGAGGCAAGAGCCAGACACTCAGTACTGTTGCTGGGAGTGCTCAGTCCTCCTGAGCCCGAGTGCCGGTGCTGGGGGTCCTCTGCCTGCAGAGAGCCAGCAGGCACCCAGAAATGAGGGGAACGTGGGCAGAGGCCCGGACTTGAATGTCCGGCCTGAGGCTGTCCCTTCTCCCATTTCCAGGCAGAGAAGCCAAGTGGAGGGCATTGCATCTCCGCGTGGTCCTGAGGCAGATTCCGCTGCCCTAAGAGCCCACTCGAGGCCAAGGCGTCACCAGGCTCTGAACAGACGGCTGAGCACCTTGATTTGTTTGCTGCTGCTGATGCCCAAAGAAACACGTGCCCGAAGCCCAAGCCCCTCCGGGGACGGGAGGGCTTCAGGTCCAGCTGGACGCAGGCGTGGGCGTCTGGAGAGCAGCCGCAGGGCAGCCGAATAACACTTTCCCATCTGTCAACCGGCTGCGGGGCCGGCACGTTGGCGCTCCTGGAAGGTTGCCTATGGCATTCGGGCCGTTTCTTTCCTCTTCATCCTTTGAACTTGGGCGTGTGCCCAGGTGCCCTGGTACGACGGGGCAGAGAGGCAAAGTCCTCGGGGCTCTTGTCTCCAGCTGGGCCGGAGCGGGTGCGGAGGGTGAGCGGTGGGTCCCTGCACCACGTCAGTGTTGCTCTGGGAAGGCTGAATTGTAGCCGAAAGCAAGTGATTTAATCTTGTTCTTAGTATTCCACTTGCACAATGGGACTATTCCTGCTTCATAAGGAATCATTAAGACAGTGTGTTATTAAAAGGGGAAAGGGGCGGGGGAGATAAACTAGGAGTTTGGGATTAACATAGACACACTACTATATATAAAATAAACAACAAGGACCTATTGTAGAGCACAGGGAAATATACTCAATATTTTATAATAACCTCTAAGGGAAAAGAATCTGAAAAAGAGTATAGAGAGAGAGAGAGAGAGAAAGAGAGAGAGAGAGGGAATATATATATGTAAAAAAATAAAATGCTTCGAATTTTTTAAAAAGACAGTGTGTTATTATAAAACTCTGTGAAGGGCTGTACACAGTGGAGTGAGGAGAATGAACACCCCAGACTAAGGTTAAAATGCAATGGTTTTGTCTATCTCTGAACTCCGGTGGAGTTATTACAAGCCTCGACTGGATTGGATCCAACAATCGTAAATCTCTTGACCCACCTCCCAGGGCTCAGGAACAAAGGCGTAATCTTACTACTTGCTCAGAGTAATTAATGAGGGCAAGGTTTATAAAATATAATGTATGAAAGTATGTCACAATATATTGTTAAAAATTTCCTAAAAATTAAAGGTATATCTAAACTAAAATGTTAAATGTAGAAATAGCAAAGTTAAAAGCATAAAATAATAAGGAGAAAGTGAGCATGGCAGTAATCCAGGCTTATGCGGCCGGACTCACGATCATTGTCTAAAACGAGTGCTGAGTTTACTGGCAGCCCAGGCGATAAAAAAGAACACAGATGGCCTAACAATCATTATCTGATACAAGGAGGCTTGCCAGTGTTTCAAAAGAGAATAATTCTCTAGGTCCTAAGAGAATAGTTTTCGAGGTCCGAAGATGTAAGGGAATATTCATGTGGGTTGCAGGTGAGGAACGTGGACGAGCCCATGAATGCTGCCTCTGACAGACGACCGGGTATTTTCTGGCAGGTTGGTCCTGGTGACCATTGACAGTAGCTCAGGGACTTCTGCCGGGCGGTGACTCTGTGGACAGGCGGGGCCAGGGATGCTGCAGGGCCAGGAGGGCGGCTTTCAGTGAGAAAGGTCAGTCACTTCCCGCTGTGCCCTCCAGGAGCCTGGAAAGTTCTACTCAAGGCCAGGCTTTGGGCCTTAGGTGACCCATACCCTCAGCCTCACCCAGAACGGACTAGCACCGCTCCAACAGGGTTTATGTAGTCAAGGAGTAAAGTACACAAACCATTTTACTAGTCAGAGATGATGACAAAATAAATCACATACAATGTGAGGGTTAAAAAGGTCTAAGGGGGCTTCCCTGGTGGCGCAGTGGTTGAGAATCTGCCTGCCAGTGCAGGGGACACGGGTTCGAGCCCTGGTCTGGGAAGATCCCACATGCCGTGGAGCAAATGGGCCCATGAGCCACAATTACTGAGCCTGTGCGTCTGGAGCCTGTGCTCCGCAACGGGAGAAGCCGCGACAGTGAGAAGCCCACGCACCGCAATGAAGAGTGGCCCCCGCTTGCCACAACTAGAGAAAGCCCTCGCACAGAAACGAAGACCC
This sequence comes from Balaenoptera ricei, assembly GCF_028023285.1. NCBI lineage: Eukaryota > Metazoa > Chordata > Mammalia > Artiodactyla > Balaenopteridae > Balaenoptera > Balaenoptera ricei. Next base: position 2,261,223 of record NC_082650.1, read on the forward strand.
AACACAGCCAAAAATAAATAAATAAATTTTTAAAAAAAAGAAATAGGGGACACAGAAAGGCTAAAAAAAAAAAGGACTAAGGTGTTTGGCAATCTTTTCCAGTTTCACATTCAGATCAAAAACGAAGATGGTGTTTCTTCCCGAGTCCCTTTCCAGGCCCGGGTCGCAGCTTTCCTCCGCATCCCTGAGCCCCACCTCCAGCCCCCTCCAGACCTGCTCTCAGAACCTCCCCCTCCCCCAGCCGCACGGCCCTCTCCAGGCCTCCCCTCCTGCCCCTCATCTGTGTTCATCTCCCATTTCCCACCTCCCCACGCGCTTCCAACTGCTCCATCAAATTACCTCCGCTCCAGCTCACCGGGCCCAAGCTTCCTGGTTTTCTCTTTCAAATACCAGGATTAAATATTTGACGTATCAATCTAGTTGCAAAGTATGCCTCCAGGGCTCCGTCTCCGCTCAAGGGCACGTCTGCCCCCTCACGTGCCGTGGGGAGGTGAGGCTCTGCAGGCAGACCAGCTGGGACACATTCACGGGCGGTGCTTCGTCTGCTGGCCTCCAGATGCTCGGCTAAGCGTCTGGGTAAAGCAGCCTGTTGGGGGGAGCGTCTCGTGAGCTGCAGGGGCGCCCCCAGCCCAGGCGACGCGGTGGTCGCTCACAGGGCCGTCACCACCCCCTCGCTGAGCCCCTGACCAGCCATGAGCCTTCTGCGTGTGTTAGCTCGTTTCATCCTCACGGTTGGGGGGCGTTTGGGGTTGTCTCTCCCGACCTCTGACCCAGGGGTCCAGCCTGGCGTAGAGCCCGAACATCAGCATTTTTAAAAGCTCCCCAAGTGTTTGAAAGTGTAGCCGGTGTGAGGCTCCCCTGGTTTTAAAATCATGTTATTTCTCTGCTGCTGCAGCAGCTTGCTCCCCCCCTGTCTCCAGCCACCCACTCCGGGGGGCCCGGCCCCCCCTGCGGGCCTCTGCCCCCCAACTCAGCCATGGGCAGACAATACTCGTGAGCTCCGGGGGCTCTGGGCCTCGGCTCTCGGCTCTCTCCCGCCAGGCTCCGGACACTCCTCTGCTTCCAGCATCACCTGCCGTGGGGAGCCGCCCCTGCCAGGCGCCAGCTGCCCCAGCCGTAATCCACACACAGCCCCCACCTCGCCTCCCTCGGTCGCCAGCCCCTGTGGGCTTGGCTTCTGGGAAAGCTTCCAGCCCCTCTCTCCTTGGTCTCTGGTGCTTCATGACCCAACAACAATCTTCCAAAGTGTCAGCGTCACATGCTGCTTCCCCGGCTCGCAATCCACCAGCCATGGTCCTTTTCCTTCAGGGTGAAATCCAGCGCCTTAGCCTGGTACACAGGACCCCCCAGGATTCGGTCCTCTCTCGTCCTTGTCCCCCGCCATCCCTTTTCTCCCCGAGATATAATATACACTGCCCCCAATATAATATAAATTTATGTGTGTATTACTTGTACTATAATCATCTCTGCATCTAAGCGGGTATTGCTGGCTTTATTAAAATTCGTTTCCTCCTCCACTGCTGGGCTACTTTAGTGCTCAAAATTCCCCTTAGATGTCTTTCCTTAGGGGAAGTCTTTTAAAACTGCCCTAACCTCCCCCAGGCAGCAGCCTGGCTGGCTCAGGTGCCCTTCCATGGCTTCCCCAGAGGGTTCTGCCCTTTCTCCCTCGCCGGCCCTTGAGGCTCCTCCCGGGATAACAAGCTGTCCCCTTGTCTGTCCCCTCCCCAGCGTGAGGGTGGGAACGTGGGCAGATCCCACAGCTGGAGGAACCTGGGTCCGGAGCAGCAGTCGGTTCGTTTCCCTCTTTGTCCCTTCCTCCCGCTGGGGCTCAGCACCCTGGAGGGGCGGCAGGTGGGAGAGGAGCGCGTGTCGGGGGGCCGCGGGGACCGGGCGGGCGGTGCCGCATCACCCGGGCCGCGGGAGCGGGCACGACGGGTGCACGGCGCCCCCTGGCGGGTGGGGCGGGCGGACCAGGGCGCGCGGGCGGGCGGTCCTCCGCCGGTCGTTCACCTGAGTCCCCGGGGCGACGCTCCAGCCACAGGCGATGCTCCTGGCCCGCCTTCCTCTGGCTCCGTGAGCCGCTTGTTATTTCCGTTAGAACATCGGTCCGACTCTCAGTGCAGTGCTCCTGCACCTCTCTTCCCCGAGCTCCTTACAAAAATAAAACAAAAAACCACAGGCCTCCCCACCAGGCTGCTTTGGGAGGGAAAGCCTCTTACCTAGGAATTCAAAAGCAAGTCATTCTCCTACGAGGCTCCATCCATGTCAGCCCTCAGGATGTTTTCATATTGTACGGAGCAGCCCTTAATCAGAGACCAGGTCTTTCCTCCCAGTCTCCAGTCCTGTGGGGTTTCTGTTTCCCTGCACCTACCGCCTTGGAGTGTGATCAGGGACCCGAGTGGAGATTTTAATCTGTGGCCGTGAGATCCACAAGGATTCACTGGTGGACACACTCAGGGAAACACGCATTCCATCGATGAAATTCTGAGGCGAGGGAAACGTCCTCAAAGAAAACCAGGTGTGGGAGAGTTTACATTTAATGTAGGTCTGTGGGAGGTTCCAAGGACGTGAGGAACCCCAGTACCACCGTTTGAAGTCTGTGAGTCTGTTTCTGCTTTGTAAATAAGTTCATTTGTATCATTGTTTAGAGTCCATATATAAGTGACATCAGATGAGATTTGTCTTTCTCTGTCTGATTTACTTCACTTAGTATGATCATCTCTAGGTCCACCCATGTTGCTGCAAATGGCATGATTTCATTCTTTTTTTTATGGCTGAGTAACATTCCTTTGTATATATATAACCACATCTCCTAGAAGGCAGTCTTGATCTCCGCTGTGCCAGCAACCTGTCCTGAGGCTTAATCCTAGCCATTTAGCTTCCTTTCTTGACCCACAAATTCCAAGCAGGCTCGTTTTGCCTTGAACGATCTTGTCACACAAGGAAGTTATCTAGTAAGCAAATTCAAATGTATTTATCCATTTATTCCACAAGTACTTATTAAGCACTTGCTAAGTACCATTGTTCTAGGTCTGGTCGACACAGCAGTTAACAAAACAGCAAGGTGTCGCTCTCGAGACATTTCTTCTCTGTCACGAATGATAAGCCATTGGGTGAAGGCGCTGTGAGGAGCAGTGAAGTGAGATGGGGTGTCAGGACGGCTGTTCCCGCAGTGGGGGAGGGAAGCCGCTCTCCCGTGTCGGATGCGTGTGTCCAGCTTTGTGACGAGGTCCTGAGGGAGAGGATCACAAGGTGCCCAGGAGAACAGAGCCCAGTCGATCAAGGGGAGCCACCAGTAGCCAGAGACAGCCTGGGGGCAGGGTGTCTGCAGTGTGTGTGTGTGTGTCTGTGTCTGTCTGTGTGTGTCTGTGCATGTGTGTGTGTCTGTGTGTATGTCTGTGTGTGTCTGTGTGTGTCATCTGTGTGTGTGTGTCTGTGTGTGTGTCACCCGTGTGTGTGTCTGTTCATGTGTATCTGTGTGTGTGTCTGTGCATGTGTGTCTGTGTGTGTGTCATCCGTGTGTGTGTCTGTGTGTGTGTGTCATCTGTGTGTGTGTCTGTGTGTGTGTGCGTGTGTGTTTGTGTGTGTGTGTGTCTGTGCGTGTGTGTCTGTGTGGGTGTGTCATCCATGTGTGCGTATGGGGAGGGTGGAGGGCAGTCAGACATGAGGCCGGAAAGGAGCAGGGACCAGATCACTAGGGCCTACAGACCAAGGTGCGACTTAGGACTGTACTCTGAGCACCAAGGGAGACTGGATTCCTTTCCCATGGCTGCTGTAACAGGTATCACGAACGTGGGAGGCTAAGACAGCAGGAACGTGTCTACTCATGGTCCTGGAGGGCAGAAGTCTGCGATCAGATGTCGGCAGGGCCGCGCTTCCTCTGAGGCTCTGAGGGACAGCCCTTCTTGCATTTTCTGGCTTCTGGTGCTGGCAGCCCTGGATGTCCCTTGGCTTGTAGCTTCAGCCGTCAGTCTCTGCCTCTGACATCATATGACCGTCCTCCATGTGTCTTGTCTTCACCTCACATTCCCTTCCCTGTGTCTGTCTGTCTCTGTGTCTCTTCCTTTCTTATAAGGAGACCCATATATTGGATTAAGGGTGCACCCTTTTCCAGTATGATCTCATCATAGCAGATTGCAGATTACATCTACAATTATCCTACTTCCAAAGAAGGTCATGTTCTGAGGTTCTGGGAAGGATATGAATTTGGGGGGGACATTATTTCACCCAGTACAGAACCCACTGGAGAGCACTGATCAGAGGAGTGACATAATATGACAATTGTAAAAGGCTCACTGGCTGCGGGTGGAGAAGACACAGCACAAGGGTGGGACAGAGTCAATTAGGAAACTACTGATTTGATGGGGCAAGAAACGGCATGGCTAGCACCAAGGTGGGCTGGTGGCCGTGGAGGGGTGAAAGTGGTCTGATCTGGGATATGCTTTAAGGCAGAGTCTACAGGATGTGGTGATGTAGAGGCAGGGAGCAAGGAAGACTCCAGAAGTCTGGCTTAACAAGAACTGAGAGTGAAGTGGCCCCTTAGATGGGGAAGGCTGGCAGAGGGGCAAGGTCACAGGGTGAAAAATCAAGAGTCTGGTTTTGAGTACGTTAGTTTTGATACGTTATTAGACATTCAGGTGGTTTTGTTGAGGGGGTACCACACGGAGAGAGATAGACACGGAAGTTATCACCATAGAGATGAGATTTAAAGTCGTGGCACAGCAAGAGAGACCAACTCTGAGTGAGCGGAGATGGAGGAAAGCAAAGATCCGGGGTCTGAAACCCTGCATTTTCCAGGCTTTGAAGGTCAGCAGGAGGAGCTGGGGAAAAGCGACCAGTGAGATAAATGACGGCGCTGAGAGGGACACCACAGAGCCCAGACGGAGAAAGTGTTCTGAGAGACCGGGCCGCACCACGTCCACAGCTGCCCGTGCGATGGTCGGACGAGGACGGAGGGTGGGTCACCGGTTTGGCAACGATGAGGTCGCTGGTATTCATGACCAGAGCAGCACAGGGGAGTTTGGGAGGAAGATGTGAACCTAGTGGCTCAAAGAGAAAAGAGAAGTGTCGACCGTGGGTGCTTCCAACTCTTCCTAGAGGGCTTCTCCGGAAAAGAGGCAACGGCCCAAGCATGGCCTTGGGGTCAAGGGTCATGGGGTTACTGAAAGTGGGGTCCAGCTGCTCGCCGCTCAAAAGCCAGTAAAGAGGCAAGTTTGATGGAAAGGAAAGCTTGCTTTATTTTGGATGCCAGGAACCAGGGGGGAGGGCAGACCCCTGTCAAAGACTGACTCCCCCCGCCCCAGACCATCAGTGGGTGAGAGCTTTTAAAAGGGGAGTTTCAGGGGTGTCTAGGAGGAGGGAGGGGGCTACGTGCAGAAACGGCACAGGCAGCCCTGACGGTCGTCTTGAAATTGGTCGTGCGGTGCTCTGACCAGCAACATCTTGATTGTTTTAGGTACAGTTAGTCTTCAGTCCCAGGGTCCGTTTGTTCCCATTTCCTTGAGGCCAGTTCTCAGAGTTGTGGCGGCTTACGTCATGGCTACAGTCTGGTCATCGTGTAGTTCACTTCTTCCACCTGGTAGGGGGTTCCGTATCTATTAAAAAGCTCAAGGGACATGGCTCAGAATATGATCTATAGCCCTTGAGAAGGAACTAAAGGTCCTTGGCTTTGCTTAATGACCAAACTATTATTATGTAGTCCAATTGGGCTGCTTTACTTTGCTTCTGCATTTTCTCACTTCTCTAATTAAACTTATTCTTAAGCTAAAGTTTTTTCACAGACAAAAGGCAGGCGGAGGACATGGGGGGCATAGACCATAGGTCCTGCTCCATTTCAATTACACGGTTGAAATCTGTGGGAGTTGGGAAGGACAGGGCATTAAGATGATTCTAGTTTAAATTCTTCCTGTGATATTAATGAGAAAAGCAAGACTAGTCAGTAAGATTAGTGACATGGCCTGGGTCACATACCCCAGGTACTAGAAAAAAATGGTACTAGAACCTGGCTTCATAACTCCTGGTTGAGGGTGTTAGGTACTAAAAGGGGAGATAGTGATAATTCCAAATGCTCTTCAACTGAGATAGATGCTCTTAAGTTTTTGGAAGTTTTTACTGAATTGTAACATAAAGACAGAAAAGGTGTATGTGTACAGTTTGATAAATTTTCGCACACTGAACACACCCATGTAACCAGCACCTAGAACAAGAAACAGACGACCACCAGTACGGACCCCTGGGGACCCATTCCCACCACTTCCTCCAAGGCAACAGCTCCCCAAACCATAGATTCATTTTATGCGCTTATATGTGTCTCTCTCAAGTTTTTATTATAAAAGTATCTTGTTCATGTAAGTCCTTCAAGCAGTACAGAAGTGACGACGGTAATAAGTAAAAGTCCATTCACAATCAATATTTACCATCCTTCCAATGAACCAGGCGCTGTACAAGTTTTGGTTTTCAATGAATGTTAACTGGCAAAATGTCAGGGGCATGGTCACAGGGTGGGAAGATCTTTGAGGGCCAGGAAAGACTTCCACATTCGCTTAATCATGCTGTTTTCCCTGTCTCCCTCCCTCAGGCTTGGTAGATGGGGTCCTTTATCTATCGACCACCTGGGGTGTGGGTCTTACAGATCGGACTGAGGGGTAATCAAAATAGTGAAACTTCTATTATGGGTTCAGAGCTTCCTTGGACTCCACCAAACTCCTAGATTTAAACATCATAATGAATCCAGCTTCCTCCCAATCCTATCAGAGGAGAGCATGCAAGATAAGAGCCTCCGGCCGCAAGGAGCAGGCCTGCGCACTTGAAGGTGAGGTTAGACGGAAGCTGTAAATGGTGGGCGCCTGTGAGGTCCACGTAACTGATGGGAGAAAGCCCCAAGGGCGTGGGCTTCAGCGTGGAGCCGAGGTGGAGGGCGGCCCTGGGTCAGCACTGCCCCGGCGCATGGATGCACCTCTGAGTCGGTTTTCTGACCACGAAGTCCAAACTGCATGTGGTCAGTGGCCAGGGGGCACTGAGCCATCCTGAAGCCTTTCCGTGTCTGAGGAGGCCCAGGGTCTCGTAGAGAATGCAAGCCACGGAGAGAACTGAGCCCGATGAGAACTTATCAAAAGGAAGCTGAATGTGGAAAAGACACAGTTGGAGGAGGAATGTGCTTTCTCATTCTGGAAAACAACGATCCTTGTCATCAGAGAAGTGCTCCCTGCATTTTCCTTATTGTTCAGGTGCCCTTCTCTGGACAGTCGCCTCCTTTCCCAGCCCTGACGCCCAGGCGGGCACTTAGCTTGACATCCTGGAAGCCCACGCGACCATCTCAAATTGACGGGAAAATTTTAAATTGTTGTTCAAACTCAGGAGGTGTAAATCGCTCACCTGGACAATGCAGCCCAAATACCCGTACTCGAGTCTGCAGCGCCCGCCCCGGCGTGCTCGTCACTGAAATCCTCCCCAAACCCGCCCTTCGTCGATGCGCCTGAAGACAGTCAGGGGAAGAACTTAATTACACTTCATGTTTACAAAATTTACCAGCACACGTGGCTGGAGGATAACGATAAATAATGAACAAGCGAACACATCAAACCGAAAAAGAGAAATGCCTTCCAGGCTACAGACAATGAATTACTGTTATTCTCGGTTTGCTAATTAGAAAATCTGCAATGGTTCCCTTTTGCTTGATACAACTTAGCCAACATCTACAGCTGTTGTGTCGTGCACTTTTCATATAGCTACGTGAAGCAGTTTATTGGTCCTGAGCGGTTATAACAGCGCCTGTAATCAAGTAGATAGCAGGGAAACATTAAACAGTAATCAATAGAGGTAATTACACGCTGGAGGCCGAAGGCGCTGAGTACAGAGATTCTGCAGTGAGGCTCCTGCTTTGAGATGCCAGACGGTTCTCTGGGGTTAAGCCCTGAAGTCTGCAGGCGTGGCCCACGGGCCCTGGAAGAGTGGGTGAGACCCTGGGGGCAGCATTCAGCCTTCCTGGAGGGTGGGTCCAACCGGCTCTCTGCTGTAAACGTGGCTTCAATGAATAATAAAGATTCATTTTGGAAACTCAACTGCTTTTATGTAGAAATAATGTATTTTGAGGCCCCACTAGGGCACATCCCCAGGAGACCCCGGGAGGCCCACCAGAGGAGCATACCGCCTCTCCTCTGAGTCCGCAGGTGTGTCGTTGACGGGCCACCAAGCCCTCGGCCTGCGTGGGTCTCCTGGAAAGAAGAACCGCCTCCAGGGCGTCCATACCCTGGACGGGCTCCTGAGCCCTGGCCCTGCCCCTGAGGGGACGACCCCCTTTGTGAGGAGAGCGGCCCGCATCGCTAGGTGACCAGCATGCCGGCTTCTGGTCCTGCCCCCTTCAGCTGGGCTCTGCAGCTGCCAAAGGAAGACCCCAGACTCACCCTCGGACCAGACGAGAGAGGGTTCCCGCGTCTACACCAAGCCGGCTCGGGGACCGGCCTGTGGAAGTCACACCCACAGCTGGACGGTGGCCCCCGGCGAGCCGGCACCCCAGGACCCGCCCTGCACGAAGCACTGTGTCCAGGGCTGCTGGAACGGTGAGTGGACATCCTGTACAGTCTGCCTCCTCTGTCCCTGCCCGGGTGGTGCAGCTCCCACCCACTGTCAATCCAGAAAATAGGCAGAGGCCTACTGCGTTCTGGGCGGTCGCCACACAGGGCAAATAGGATAAACAATGTCTGTGACAAACGTTACCAAAGGGTGAAAGCGTAACTCTGGTGGTGGGAGACATCCGACTGAATGCAACCCAAACACTGAATAGCCTAGGGTCTCCGTCACTCCAGGCGGAGGGATGCCAGGGCCGTAAGACTGATCAAGAGGGTCTCCAGGGACACAAATGGCTGTAACGTGCTCCACAAAGCAAGTCTGAAGCGGCGTGGGCCCAGCGGAGGGGGCAGAATCCTGCCGGTGGGAAGGGACAAGGGGCAGGTAAGTGGGCTTTGAGAGCCGGGAGGCAGACATCTTTTGAGCAAACTTAAATTCTTTTTTATTCAGAAAAATTCAGAATGTATTGGGTTGCTCATTCTGTGCTGAGACTACAAATACTTATAATTCTCATAATATTTCCCAGCTTTAAGCGATTTACATACCAGTGAGGAAGATCAATGGGGACACGCATTTGTAAAGAGCGACATGAAATATAATTCAACACAATGTGTACTTCAGTGGCAGCGGGCTCAGGGAAGAAGGAGAAACATCCCAAGGCGGCCAGGCGCAGGGGGAGGCCCAGCGCCTGGAAAGTGCAGCCAGGGACATGGAACCACAGCTCAGGCCCAGCTGTGGACCGCCCGCCGGTCCCGTGCTGGGAGGGCTGCCCACCTCTCTCAGCCTTGGTTAGCGACTTCCCCACAGACTCTCAGAAGTCGCCAGAGCCAGGCAACGACCCGGGCCAGAGTCCTGCCCTTCCTCTTCCCGAGGGGCCTCTGCTCTCTCCCACGTGGGCTGACTCTCCAGGAGACTTGCTGACTCTTCACTCTCTTGGCTGATTTTCACCTCCGGCCTGGGAGGGGGACCTTATAGAAAGGAGCTATGTCATTTCCAGGAAAAGAGGTCGTTTCAGAGAAAGAGGCTGGAAGCAGTCTCAGATGTCGGAAGTTCTCGTCTGGGGCAGTATGCGACAGTCCTGGGCACCAGTCTGAGTTTATGGTTCTTGTCAAGGAAATTTAGCAACCTCAGAATATTCCTAGGATGTGAATAGCACCAAAGGAAGGAATGAGTGTTTCATGCCTAAGAAATCAGTCATCAGTGTTTCATGCCTAAGAAATCACTTTGAGCATCATTTATTGTTGCAGAAAAATTTTTAATCTTACAAAAGTAAAATTTCATTCAGCAAAAGTTGAATAATTGTACTTAAACTCCAACACGGTGTGCAAATGCACTTCCTAGTTTAAAAAAAAAAAAAAAAAGACCTTTAATTTTTTTCTTCATTTTTTTTTCAGTACAGGTGTAAATGAACTGAGTTTCAAACTCAAAATGATGAAAATCCCCTACACAGACCTTCCTGAGTGGATACACAAGAGGAAGATGAGGACAGAAGTTAAGGTGACAGCACAGCACAGAAGTTAAGTTAAGGTGACCAGCACAGGACTGGTTTTCAAAGGTGTTCTTTTTAGTTTCATTGCTCCTGGAGAAATCAACTTATATCAAAATATGGCATTCCTTATATTTTTTGTGAAACTGAGAATTTGTAATTATGTTATTTATTCATTCGTTTATTCAAGAAATCGGTGGGGACTTCCCTGGTGGTGCAGTGGTTGAGAATCCGCCTGCCAATGCAGGCGACACAGGTTCGAGCCCTGGTCCGGGAAGACCCCACATGCCGCGGAGCAACTAAGCCTGTGAGCCACAACTACTGAGCCTGCGCTCTAGAGCCCGTGCTCCACAACAAGAGAAGCCACCGCAATGAGAAGCCCGTGCACCACAACGAAGAGTAGTCCCTGCTTGCCGCAATTAGAGAAAGCCTGCGCGCAGCAACGAAGACCCAACGCAGCCAAATATTAATTAATTAATTAAAAAGAAATCGGTGGATCACTGCCACACGCCCAGTCCCGCTCTGGCCCTAGGGGTGGAGCTGCATCTGATCCAGGTGACACACCTGGGTCACCCGGTGGTAGTGAGTGAGCGGTGATGACGGCAGTGCTATTTTAGAAGACTGGTCCCTGAAGGCCCTCTTGAGAAGTGACAGTTGAAGCGAGTCCTTGAAGGGAAGTGAGGGCAGGAGCGTCTGCGTGTGGCGGGGAGACACACACGATGGCGCCTAGAGCTTGAAGAAGTTTTTGTGACTTTCTCTTGGAAGAATAAGTAAAAGTATCCAAGAGCATTTTCTAAATTAGATACTGCCACGTACTCTCAGGTTACAAAAATTAAAACAATCTCATCTTGATGCAGAATTAGAACGTTGAAAGTTCAGGGGAAGGGAATAAGTAGTAAAGAAATAAAGTCAAATATGTAGAATATGATAAATTTGCTTTTGAATATTTTGTACTTTTGTTTAAAAATTTTCCTTCTGTCGCATCATGGGAAATCACAGACGCCCTTCTGTGGAGCTAGCACCAGCGAGTAGAGACGGTCCATGGGGGACGGGCTCCCAGCAGGCCGGGTCAGCGTGGGGTGTGACCAGCTGAGTGCCACCCGCTGTCCCGGCCAGGATCCCTGCAGGAGGCAGGTTTCAGCAGTGACCTTCATGCCGCTGTTGAAATTTCCATGCCGTAAATGAAACGAAGGTCACTGGAAGCCGTGCCACGTCGAGGAAAGGCAGGGAGAAGGGACGTCACCTCCAGGGCTCTGCACTTGCTGGAGGAGACCTCATGTCTGGGGGGAAACTCACCAAAAGTGTCTTCACTGGGGAAACAGGCATGAGCAACACCAGGACGCGGGCCCCCTTTCTCCTTTCAGACTGAGGATACACGCGGGAGCTCGGAATCTGGAAGACAGGCAAGCAGGGTGCAGCTGCGAACGGTTTATAAGGTGGCAAGTAGCCCCCTGCCTTGACCACGTTTGGGAAGCAGTGGAATCTTAGTCCTTATTTATGCAGCAACGTGGGTGGACCTGGAGATGATCACACTAAGTGAAGTACGCCAGACTGAGAAAAGCGAATACCACGCGATATGACTTATATGTGGAATCTAAAACACAATCCAAATGAACTTATCCATGAAACAAACAGACTCACAGACATAGAGAACAGACTTGTGGTTGCGGTTGCCAAGTGGGGCGGGGGGATGGATTGGGAGTTTGGGGTCAGCAGATGCAAACTAGTATACATAGAATGGATAAACAACAAGGTCTTACTGTACAGTACAGGGCAATATCCTGTGATAAACCACAATGGAAAAGAATATGAAAAAGAATGCATATATGTATGACTGAATCACTTTGCTGTAGAGCAGAAAATAACACAACATTGTAAATCAGTTGATTTACTTCAATACTTCACTAAAATACATTTTTAAAATGTCCTCTTTCAATGATGAATTGCTAGATATGTATAGAATATGCATACATGTGTGTCTGTGTGTGTGTGTACATCACGGATTTCTACACTGAGCTAAAAGGAGGTCAGCTAACTTTCAGGAGAAAGATGACTGTTACCATGCATCAAAACTTCTCAAATTTGCTGGGTTTTTTTTGGGGGGGGTTGTATAGTTGTTTTACAATGTTGTGTTAGTCTCTACTGTACAGCGAAGTGGAGTTCCCTGTGCTATACAGCAGGTTCTTATGAGTTATCTATTTTATACATATTAGTGTATATACGTCAATCACAATCTCCCAATTCATCCCACCACCACCCCCCGCTCAAATCTGCTTTAAGGACAACTTCGCTAACGGTGTGATTCTCCACAACGCCCTTGTCAGGACACCTGAGCCCCAGGCTCGCTCTCCTCCCCAAGCATGGACGCGTGGTCGCGATGCCGTGGTCCTGAGGCTCCATCCTGCTCCTCGCCCTCCCGGGAGAGCTCGGGGCTGGAGGGCAGTCAGCGCGGCCACCTCGTTCGTCCCCACCACACCCTCCTCGGCTGCCCCCTCGTTCAGCTCTCACACACACCCCCCCCCAATATTCACACCATCACTCCGATAATGCGCAACTTGAGGGATTAAAAGAAATAGTTTCTCCTTTTCCTAAACACGATTTTCCATTTTTTACAGAGTACTCTTAAATTTTATCTCATTGCCAATCTTATATAATCTCAATGCATAACAAATGGAAAACACAGAGAAGCGTGATAAGAAGAGAAATCAGCTGTTACATCACCACCAGTTATATACACATATATATATATATATATATATATATACACATTTTTTTTTTTTAAAGGTAACTCCTCTCTTAACTTATAATACCACAGTTTAGTTTTGCCTGGTTTTGATCTTTTTTTTTTTTTTATTAACACCTTTTAATTATTATTTATTTATTTATTTGGCTGTGTTGGGTCTTCATTTCTGTGCGAGGGCTTTCTCTAGTGGCGGCGAGCGGGGGCCACTCTTCATCGCGGTGCGCGGGCCTCTCATTATCGCGGCCTCTCTTCTTGCGGAGCACAGGCTCCAGACGCTCAGGCTCAGTAGTTGTGGCTCACGGGCCTAGATGCTCCACGGCATGTGGGATCTTCCCAGACCAGGGCTCGAACCCGTGTCCCCCACATTGGCAGGCAGACTCTCAACCACTGCGCCACCAGGGAAGCCCTACACATATATTTTTAAACATAAACTGTGTCACACAACAACTACTTTCTGTGGCTTGTCTGATCATTTTCCCCCGATCAGAAGACACGACTCTGCAGGGCGCGCTCCCTGGCGGGTGGTGGGACCGCCCCCTCCTCAGCCTCCCCTGGTCAGCACTGTCTGCGTTTTCTTCTCTCTCTCTCCCTCTCTCTCTCTCTCTCTCTCTCTCTCTCTCTTTCTCTCTACCTCTGTCTCTGCGTGTGTCTCTCCCTCACCCAGAGGGTGTGATACCCACATGACCATAATTAACCACACTGCAAGGCCGGCTACCACACAGCGTACGCGGCCATCCTTAGTCTTGGACTGATGCTTCCAAAGAAAATGGTTCCCTCTCATGTGTAAACTCACAGTTTAAAAACTTAATTTTAAAATTTACAGTTATTTCCTGATTATTAAAGTGATCTATTCTGTTATAGAACATATAGGAAGCTCTAAAGTAAAAAAAAAAAAAAAAATCGTTTATAATCCCATTACTTAGAGATAGCTACTTGCTAAAAATTTGGTAAATTTCCTCCCAGTACTTTCTGTAAACAAGCAAGATTAGGTGCTGCTCTACACAGATGACGATGTGTTTTTCTCCATTTAATCCGTAACCTTAAACAACTTCTCATGTCATTGTGAACACCGGTATCATAGACACATCACAGGGATCTCCTGTGGCTAAGTCTTTGTTTATGTCACTAGCTATCACTTTATGAAAGATTCTAAGACATGGAACTTGTGTCCAAGGTATAGGAGGGCTTTGCGTGTGTTTGATTTTTATTTTTGTTGTTTGTTTTTAGTAAATAGGTGTAAGGTTGACAAAGAAGATCTTACGTTCCTTTGGTGTTCTTTCTAGATCTATTAGGCCAGGAATCTGGGGAAGAAAAATAATTCAAGGGGATCTGCCGAGGAGGCACTGAGACTGGATTCTCCAAGGACGGGACCCTGCGTCCACGGGCACCAGGCCCTACCCCCTGACCCAGACTTGCACCCCTGGGGCCATGTCGCATCCCGGCAGAGCTGCAGCCCCGTTGCTCTGTCAGTGATCTGAGACACACCCCTCCAGCCTGGTTTCGCTGGGCTCGCCCCAGGTCTCTTCAGCTCTGGGAACTTGTGCTCAGCCCACCAAAGTGTGTGTTTCAGGGACAGGCCCTCCTTTTCCTGTTTCTCAGGCTTGTGGTTACGAAGAGCCGGCCGCTCCCCAAGCTGTGACACTGGAAGGGCAGCCCCCTCGTGGGTGAGTGGGTGGTAGGTTCCCACAGGGCTTGGAGGTGAGGGAAACTCTGAAAGAGAATCACAGTTTACTGACCAAGTATTCTTCATTTATTGACATGGAACAAAAAGTGAAACCAATTGGAGTGAGAACAGAGAAGTTTCCTTAATAGGAAGAGTATTGAAGAAATAGAATGGTTTTTGAAAATGGAGTTTCTAAGGATTAAAAGATTTAACAAGATCCCTAAGGGAGAAGCTCGAATATTATAACTTTAAAAGAGAGGAAGTAAAGGACAATTCAGTCTTTCAGAAGTAAGGAAAATACACCAGGGTGCTGAGAAAGACAAGCAGAATTTTCAAAAATTCTGTAACTTTGATTTTCTATTTTTAAAAAGGAAAATGTGTAATTATTAATGTTTATGTTACCTATTGAGCTAGAATATTTATAATTTAGAAAGTCTTTGGTGTACTGTGGACAGAAATCTGCCATTAAGGGGTAGCTTTTAACATCTCTCAAAGTTATCAATGTGTTGAGAGAAAGGATTTAATCTGTTTCTTCCCTGCGTTTGTGTAACTCCCGTCCCTGAAAAGATGAGTGAGTGCCAGCTTTTCTGGTGTTACCGTGCGTGTGCCATGACATCCCTGGAGATGAGACACGTGGTCCCCAGCCAGCCCTCACCGGGAACAAACGCATCCTTTTGTGCCCCCAAGGAACCCCTGATAACAGGCATGCGGTTCATGGGAGGTGTCACTAGAGGTACCAGTCGGGACGTTTCTGCAGCTCTGGACGCTTGGACGACTCTCCAAATGCACCTTCTTAGGTAACACGAGGCAGGTGAACCTGCGTGACGCAGAGATGGGGGGACATGTGGGCTGGTGGCCCAGCTGGAAAGGAAAACCCTGATAAAATTAAAGCAAGAAGGACTACAAGTCAAATTACCCGGAATGTCACGCAAATCAATAGTCGTGGTGGGCGTCCTGAGACATGGACCTTTCACGCACACAGGAGTGCGGCTGCTGCCAGCAGGGAAGCGGTGGGCGCGTGGTCAAGACCCTGGGCTCTGGTGCAAGCTGGGCTGGGGGGTCCTGCTCCTGCCGCTGACTGCCCTGTGACCTGGGGCAGGTGACCTAACCTCTCTGAGCTGCCACACCTTCATCCATAAAATAGAGCTTACCCAACGTAGCCAAAAATAAATAAATAAATATATATTTTTTTAAATAGAGCTTAAAATTGTACCTACTGCACCTCGTGTTGCTTGGTTCATTGCAATAACACAGGAGAGCACATGACACATGGAAAACATGCAGCGAACTAGTAATTCTTACTGTTGAGACCCCTTAAAGCTTCCAAGTTAGGTCTCAGAAACGAAGGCATCGAAGCACCGTGGAACTGCAGTTGGGTGCGAAATTGTATTACTACATTGGGAGAGAAAAAAAGTTTTGTTAAAAGTCCAAGCATCAGACAGAGGTTAATAATGATTGCAGCAAATGTATCTGGCACCCGAGATGTCCCAGATACAGTGCACAGTGCTGTACCTGTAAGGGTATCTCAAATACAAGGACCCCGCAAGCAGGTATTGTCATATTCACCCCACATTGCTGCTAAGTGGAGAGACCAGATAGAACTAGAGTCCATTTGACTCCAAAGCCCAAACCAGGCTGAACAGGGTCTTCCCTGGGAGTCCAGCAGTTAGGACTCCAAGCTTCCACTGCAGGGGGCACAGGTTCCATCCCTGGTCAGGGAACTAAGATCCCGAATGCCATATGGCCAAAAAAAAGAAACAAAAAAACACGCTTAACAGAAACACTATGAATTAGGGTCAACTGTGGGTCATGACCCAGGTGAATTAGGATCAGGATGGGTAGGAATGACTGAGTTCATCGGTATTTATTTTTTGACTCTCGCTATGCGTCAGGCACTATTTTGTCACTGGCACACAGAGCATGTCCCTGGGCTCCTGGACCTGCCATTCGGGTGGATTCTGTGCATCTTGACCAATCATCGATTTTACTCTGCTTCCCGGGCGCACCGAGGCCCAGGGGTGCGGGTCCTGACCCAGCTGGTGCGGGAAGGCAGGGACGCCTCCTCAGCAGAAAATCAAATCTAACAAAACGAAAGGACAGGTGAAAATGGGCAACTACAAAATGGCCAGCCCCCCTCCCCATATCCTCTTCGAGGGGAACGCAGGACCAGATCTGACTATCGGAAAACAATGCAAACTAGAGAACAATCTATTTGCTTCCATCATTATTTTAACTTTATAGACAGCAAGTCTTCCCGAACTTCCCAAGCCCCTCCAGTGACAGCTGTGGATGTAGAGCCGTGCTCACGCACAGACTCTCAGGACACTAGGGTTTCAATTGAATGCCAGATGTGGGAAGTGAAACACAATTTCCCCGCTTTCAGGGCAAAACAAAACTGCACGGGGTTTTTTCCCTCTGCCCCTGATCCTCTTTCCACAGACAAATTTCAGTTTGCCTTTGACTTTATTGGATGCTGGTCAGTGTGCTCTCTGTCCTTCTGTGGGAAAGAGAACAACCTCGGGCCTGCGTCCCTGGCCTCCACTGCGTCCCTGCCCTCCACTGCGTCAGGCTCGGCCGCGGCGGGGACTCGGCCACATGCTGCCACCCAACTGCTCGGTGGCGCACAGCTACGCGGCGGAGGTGGCCACAGCCTCGCTGCTGCTGCTGGAGTGTGCCCTGGGCACGCTGGGCAACGCCGTGGCGCTCTGGACCTTCTTCTTCCGTCTGAAGGTGTGGAAGCCCTACGCCGTCTACCTGTTCAACCTGGTCTTAGCGGACCTCCTGCTGGCTGCCTGCCTGCCCTTTCACGCCACCTTCTACCTGCGGCACAAGACCTGGGGCCTGGGACGTGCGTCTTGCCAAGGGATGCTCTTCCTGCGGTCCCTGTGCCGCGGGGCGGGTGTGGCCTTCCTCACCGCCGTGGCCCTGGACCGCTACCTCCGGGTGGTCCACTCGCGGCTCAAGGTCAACCTTCTGTCCCTGCGGGCGGCCTGGGGGATCTCGGTCCTGGTCTGGCTCATGATGGCAGCCCTCACCCTCGCCCACCAAAGCGTGTTCCTCTCTGAGGCCGAGTGCCCCAGTTCTGAGCCCAGGACGGAGTCCTCCTTCAGCCTGATCTGGCAGGAAGCCCTCTTCTTCCTCCAGTTTATCCTTGCCTTCGGCCTCATCCTGTTCTGCAGTGCCGGCCTCATCAGGACTCTCCAGAAGCGGCTCCGAGACCCACACAAGCAGCCCAAGCTGCAGAGGGCCCAGGCGCTGGTGGCCACGGTTGGGGTGCTGTTCACGCTGTGCTTTCTGCCCAGCTTCCTGGCCCGCATCCTACTGGCCATCTTCCGAGGGGCGCTCAGCTGCGGGGTCCTGAGCTCCATGGTCCACGCTGCTGACGTGACCGGCAGCCTCACCTACCTGCAGGGCGTGCTGAACCCGGTGGTGTACTGCTTCTCGAACCCCACCTTCAGACGTTCCTACCGCAAGCTCTTCTACACCCTCACCCTCAGGGGCCGAAAGCAGGAAGCAGAGGCTCCGGGCTGTGAGCTCAGAGACTCTTACTCCTGAGGATGGCCAGCTACCCGGGGGCGCTGAGCACTCATGATGGTTAGTTAAGATTCCGCACTACAAACTTGAACGCAACTTCAGCAAGTGTCACTGTTGTTTACCAGGATTTCCTTCAGCGATTTTGTGTTGCAGAGCCGTTCATCAAAATGAGCGAGCAGAGCCTCCTTTACGCAATTCCCATGCAGGTTCGATCACTAAATGACTGCGACGCATTCGTAGCTGGAAAAAGATGCTGTGGTGGGCCGGTGACGCAGAAGGTGGTGGAAAGCGGTGTTGCAGACGAGGTCCTGACTCTGTTTGGTGTTGGCAAGTCACTTTATCCTTCTGTGCTTGAATGCAAAAAATGCAAAAACTCTATGCTCTTTTCCTACCTATTGCACAGACTTGTGGTAACTGACATGGGGAAGTGGGGCTTTGGGTCTAAAACAGGTTCTGCAGGGCGTAAGTGTCCTGAGCTCAGTTCTACTTAGCTCACAACTGATTGGTAAACTTGAGCTTCACTTGCACAGATTACACATTACATCCAAGACAACACAGTCAGTGCCCTGGTTTATTATAAGGAATACTTTCCTACTAAACTTCTCAAAATTGCTTCTAGTACCTTTTTTTTTAAGTTTGAATGTCTAAATGCTTTCAAAACTCAATCTGCTTCCCCTGCTCTAAAAAAATCACTGTACTTTAAGCCTCCTGGGAGAAACACACAGTATGAGATACCAATTTGCATGTGAAATGGTGATTTCCACCCAATGGTAACTCCTGAGGATGGCAGCTAGGGACCAGCCCGGGTGCAAGGCCACTGCAGGGAAGGTGGGCACAGGCCCTGGACACCAGCAACAGCTGCATCTTTTCCTCTCACTCTTCTTAAATTATGTCCTGAATTTGTAGCTCATGCTGGTGACAAAGGATTTAGAAAGTCAGCTTCCTATCTGCCTTATCTCTCACTCTCTGTTCAAGGCGGCTGTGCTCTCTCCCAGAGGGACTCACCAAGACGCCTAGAAGAGGCCTGGGGTCTGTGTGTCGTACAGGGTCCCATGCAGCCCACAGCGGGCGGCCTCACCTGGAGCTGCACCTGTACTGCCCCCAGGGAGAGGCCTCTGCTTTTCCCAGGAGGTGGTCCTATGATCGCTGTAATATTTAAGGTTAAAACTGCTGGCATTAAGCAATAGAAAAGGGCAAATCTACACCCTCTCCCGGAGCTGTTTGCCTCCCAGGTAGGTTCCTTACCAGAACCAGACTTGAAATGTGGGCGTGACCCCACTATTGTGCTTCTGAAGGATGTAGACCCTGTTGACACCGGGAGTATAATGTGCCCAATGGTCCCAGGGGAGCGAGGGTCCCATCAGCAACATTGTGCTATTTTCTCGGGTTTTATTTCCTCCTTAGTGAACAGAATTTCAAAGGGCTTAGAAGGGAAATGTGACCAGATGAAATGCAAGGCGGTCGAATAAAATTCTCTGATGGGAACATTCTATGCTGTGTTTCTTCCCTTTCAAAGAAAAGAAATGTCTCCATTTTTCTTCCTTTGATCTTACTGCATATACAATTTTAAATGCTACTTTTAAAAAAATCTAACATTTAATATAAATATTTTCCACATTATGATAAATTCCCCATAAGCATTACTGACGACCTAACCATCTTCCCAGAAGCTGTTTCTTAACCATTTTCCTGCTGATGACATTTAGATTCTTTACTCCCTACACAAGTAAATTCCACACCCTGAGAGCACGTAGCCATCTACAGACATCAGGCGCCCTTAGGCGGGGCAAAGCCAGCTCATGTGGTTGTCTGGACAGGTCTGCTGGCGAACACCGGGCACGAATGCTTCCCACGCACGGTCGGTCCTGCCTGGTTCCCTCCACGATGCTACGGCCAGCGGCTCTGCCTGGCGAAACGGGGAGGCCTCCTCACAGCGTTACTGCCTCTCGGGCTCTTGCTGACCTTCTCCTGGACTCGCTGTGGGATCCGGGAGCTTTTGAAACCCCCATGTCCCGGCTAACCCCGGGCGGCCTGACTCGGCTGGTCTGGGAGACACGGGTCGGTTCAAAGTCCCCTCATTAATCCCACTGCTGTGCAGCCGGGGCTGAGGGTCCCTGGGTTCCTGGCCGCAGTCAGGGCCTTTGGGTCAGCACCTTGCTCCGTCACTTCCCTGCTTTGTGACCCGGGACGATTCACCAAACCACTCTGAACTTTCCTCTTCCGTAAAATGGGGATAATAACAACAGACCGTACGGTATTATTGTGGAGACAAAATAATACATAAAACTCTGTTGGGCACAGAGCCTGGCACACGACGATATTCAGTGGGTGTTACTTTGCTGTTTCCAAGCGATAGTTTTATTCTCTAATCTTTGTTTACGTCTCCAACAGTCTGTGGGCCCTTTGCAGACACAGCTTTTCACCGGTACACCCTCAACCCAGAGCCTCGTGAACTGGGTGTTGAATAGTTCTGCTAAGTCAAAGCTTTATTACTATTCTCTCTTTCTAGTAATTCCCTTCTGCATATTTTCTAAGGATCCTGTGAAAAGGACAATGTTTTGTAGTGAAGCTTCAGGATCCTCTGAACACCCATCTCTGTGGATGTTGTTGTCACTCTGTCTTGTCTCTCCCGTCAGACGCCAGCTCTGCACTCAGACGGTTGTCTTCTCTAAAGACGTAGAGTAACAAGGTTCTCATCTTCTCCAAATTATCTTCTCTGAGAAAGGAAAAGACTCAAAATGAAAGTGTGAGTGAACAGTACATGATGGGCCTCAGAACCACAACGATTTTGCTACCAGTAGCAGATTTTGGTTTCTTTTCCCGTGTGACTCGCTTCTTGTAATACAGCAGGTGCCCAGCCTTGGCTGCGAGGCTTGCAAATCTCAGCACTGTCTTAATCCTGACATATTCAGGAGCCCAGATTTTCATTCGAGTGATGCATTTCTTTCCCTATTCGGATAATGCCATCACTATTTCAAAATCCTGGTCATCTTCGCCTTTCTCTTTCCAAAATCCAGCAGGCCGCTGAGCCCTCCCTCCCTGCACACATCCTGCAGGTGCCGGTGTGCTGTCTGGGACACTCCAGTCTCTGTCTGGGGAATCCCTACCCCCCACTCAGGTCCAGCCTCTGGGACCTACCTCTGACATGCCCCAGCCAGATCCCAGCATAGCGCCTGACTCACCCCAGCCCGAAGGCCTCCCGTGAGCCTCACATCTGCTCTCCCCTCTCCGTCAGCTCCTTGCACGGGGCCTGGCACACAGTAGATGCTTAATAAATCTGTAGAATAAATACATAAACAAATCAACCAGATTTAAAGTTAAAAAGTTAACTTTATCCACTATTTAATAGGTTTAAAAAAAAAATACACTTTGAAAGACTAGATCCAGAGGCAAACTTAAAATTGTATCTTAAAGAATCTTCCAGGGAAACACTAATACAAAGGAAAATATAATTTTCACATTTATTGGAGAAAGCTTTTCCTCTATATTTTCATAATAACTTCTGCCAAGAATTCAGGTAACGATTTTGATTTATCTAAGGGTCGGGATGGTGAACGGACCCCACATTTGGCCGTGGCCTTGGCGGGGACTGGGAAATGCATCACGTACCTCTCAGAGGCTTCCCGAGCACAATGCCAGGGCTCACGGGACCCCGCCAAACAACAGTCACCCTCAAAATGTCTCTTTTATAAAACTGGGGTAAAATATACATAAAAGGTACGATCTTTCCCGTTTTTAAGCACACAGTTCAGCGGCATTAAGTACCTTCACACCATTGTGCAACCATCACCACCATCCATCTCCAGAACGTTTTTATCGTCCCAAACTGACACTCTATCCCCATTAAACACGAGCTCCCCTGCCCCTCCCCCAGCTCCTCCCTCACCACCCTCCTTTCTGTCCCTATGGATTTGACTCCTCCAGAAAATTCACATACGTAGAAGCAGACAGTACTTGGTTTTTTTCTTAATGATTATTTCACTGCACATAACGTCCTCAAATTTCTTCTATGTTGCAGCCTGTGTCAGTCTTTCCTTCCCTTTTAAGGCTGAATAAGAGTCCACTGCACAAATGCACTGCGTTCCATTTATCCATGGGTGTCAGTGGACACGTGGGTTTCTTCCTCTTCTTGGCTGTTGTGAATAACGCTGCTATGAACATGGGTGTGCAAATATCTCTTCAAGACCCTGGTTTCAGTTCTTTTGAGTCTATACACAGAAGAGGAATACTGGGTCCTATGATAACTCTAGTTTTAGTTGTTTGAGGACTCTCCATACTGCCTCCACAGCGGCTGCACCAGTTTACACTCCCACCAACAGTGCAAGGGCTCCAGTTTCTCCACACCCTCGTCAACACTTGTTGTTTTCTGGTTTTGTTTTTTCTTTGTTTGTTTGTTTGTTTCTTAGAGTAGCCATCCTAATGGACGTGAAGTGGAGAAATGCTTCTTTGAAAATCGGGAAATGCTTGATAACGTCAGAGACTAAGAAGAAGACATCCCTGTGCCTGGATCCCGGAACACCAGACCCAGGCCCACCATGAGTTCGTCTGTGGCCACACTGCTCTCTAATCCACCGAGATCTCACACAGTGTCTGTTTCTAAGGCTCTTTTTCACTGAAACCGTAGGCCTGAGGACAAGTGCACCGGGGATTGCCAGAGAAGCCGTCCCCTGGATGCAGAGCCGAGCCACCCCTCCCCCGAGCTCAGGCACAGATGCTGGACGTGCCCTCGGCTCTGAAGTCAGGACCAGATAGGCTGCCATCCAGCTGGGAGTCCTTCAGCCTCAGCTTGGGTTTAGCCCTGCTGCTCTTTGGCCAAGGGACCTCAGACACATCACCTTGTGGAGGTTACGTCTTCATCTGAAAAGTGAGGGTGACGACCCTTTCCTGGAAGGAGGGCTGGGAGGACGGCTGACCACCCAGGGCCATGTCCTGACCCATCCACACTCGATGTCACGGGGTCTTCAGTGAAAGGGCCCCTGCAGAACAGCAGTCTGTGGGCTGTGATCAGAAAACAGGAGAACCGGGAGCTGCGAGGCGCCGTCCATCTTCACACCCTTCCCCTCCCCCAACCTGGTACCCCCAGGCCAGTCTCTGCCCGCTTCTCTCTGCCGCACGCGCCAGCCCGGCCCCGTGGCCTCTCCCTCTCACGCGGGTTTACAGACACTCCTCCATGGTCTGGGCTCTCTTATCTTCTCTTCCTCTGTAATCTGACAGGCTTTCCACTAATCGGGCAGGTGGTCTGAGGGTGTAGATGGTCTACACTCGCACACACAGGGCGTGCTGGACTGCCCGTTGAGTCGTCCAAGTCCAAAATAGTAAAAGGACCAGTAGTTCTTATTTACAAAACCTATGAGGTCAGCAAGGAAAGTACTACCCCATCTGCAAAGGAGTAAACTGACGCTCTGAGGGGTTTGGGAGTCTGGCCACGACCCCGCGGACGCGAGCCGGGTCTCCTGGAGCGAAGAGCCCGGGGCTCCGCACTTGAGCGCCGCTCTCCCAGGTCCTCCTCCTCCCCCTCCTCTCCCTCTGGCCGAGTTTTGCCAGCCAGTACTGGATCCCCTTCTGTGCAGCGTGTGCTGGTACCAGGCTGTCTGGGAAGAGACGACAGCCCTGACGTGCGGGAATCGCGAGGTGTCAGCACTCCCAGGTGGCTGACTTGAAGCTGTGGCCGACTCACAGCGGCTTCCTGAAGGCTCCCCGACGGGCCTGCAGCTGTGGTCCCCCCTCCCCCTGTCCTGGCCATCAGTCCCCGGGAATGACGCGCATCTTGCTCCCGCACCTCGGGTCACCCGACAAGGAGACAAGGACAACACGCAATGCGCTAAGAAGGGAAGAATCTCCCACAGACCTCGGGGCGGGGGGGAGAAGTTCCCACTAAGGGTTGGCAAGGGCGATGCTCGGGAGGGTGTAAGGCGCCCGTGATCCTGCGCCAGCATTTAACCCTGTCAGTCCTGCTCCTTGTCAACCAAAAGTATCACGTGCCCCTTGTGGAGACTTCTGGAAACATCCTGCAAAGAGAGCTTGTCTTAAAGGCCAGTCAAACCCAGGCACCCAGAAGACACCTAGTGGGATGCTTGGAAGCGTGAGCTTTAGTAAGTGGAGGACAACGGGAGATAAGACCTCGGATTTCTGAGGACAACGGGAGATAAGACCTCGGGTTTCTGAGGACAACGGGAGATAAGACCTCGGGTTTCTGAGGACAACGGGAGATAAGACCTCGGGTTTCTGAGGACAACGGGAGATAAGACCTCGGGTTTCTGAGGACAACGGGAGATAAGACCTCGGGTTTCTGAGGACAACGGGAGATAAGACCTCGGGTTTCTGAGGACAACGGGAGATAAGACCTCGGGTTTCTGAGGATAACGGGAGATAAGACCTCGGATTTCTGAGGATAAGACCTCGGATTTCTGAGGACAACGGAAGATAAGACCTTGGATTTCTGAGGACAACGGGAGATAAGACCTCGGATTTCTGAGGACAACGGGAGATAAGACCTCGGGTTTCTGAGGACAACGGGAGATAAGACCTCGGGTTTCTGAGGACAACGGGAGATAAGACCTCGGGTTTCTGAGGACAACGGGAGATAAGACCTCGGGTTTCTGAGGACAACGGGAGATAAGACCTCGGGTTTCTGAGGACAACGGGAGATAAGACCTCGGGTTTCTGAGGACAACGGGAGATAAGACCTCGGGTTTCTGAGGACAACGGGAGATAAGACCTCGGGTTTCTGAGGATAACGGGAGATAAGACCTCCGGTTTCTGAGGATAAGACCTCGGATTTCTGAGGACAACGGAAGATAAGACCTCGGATTTCTGAGGACAATGGGAAATAAGACCTCGGATTTCTGAGGACAACAGGAGATAAGACCTCGGGTTTCTGAGGACAACGGGAGATAAGACCTCGGGTTTCTGAGGACAACGGGAGATAAGACCTCGGGTTTCTGAGGACAACGGGAGATAAGACCTCGGGTTTCTGAGGACAACGGGAGATAAGACCTCGGGTTTCTGAGGACAAGGGGAGATAAGACCTGGGGTTTCTGAGGACAAGGGGAGATAAGACCTGGGGTTTCTGAGGACAACGGGAGATAAGACCTCGGGTTTCTGAGGACAACGGGAGATAAGACCTCGGGTTTCTGAGGACAGCGGGAGATAAGACCTCAGGGTTTCTGAGGACAACGGGAGATAAGACCTCGGGTTTCTGAGGACAACGGGAGATAAGACCTCGGGTTTCTGAGGACAACAGGAGATAAGACCTCGGGTTTCTGAGGACAACGGGAGATAAGACCTCGGGTTTCTGAGGACAACGGGAGATAAGACCTCGGGTTTCTGAGGACAACGGGAGATAAGACCTCGGGTTTCTGAGGACAACGGGAGATAAGACCTCGGGTTTCTGAGGACAACGGGAGATAAGACCTCGGGTTTCTGAGGATAACGGGAGATAAGACCTCGGATTTCTGAGGATAAGACCTCGGATTTCTGAGGACAACGGAAGATAAGACCTTGGATTTCTGAGGACAACGGGAGATAAGACCTCGGGTTTCTGAGGACAACGGGAGATAAGACCTCGGGTTTCTGAGGACAACGGGAGATAAGACCTCGGGTTTCTGAGGACAACGGGAGATAAGACCTCGGGTTTCTGAGGATAACGGGAGATAAGACCTCGGATTTCTGAGGATAAGACCTCGGATTTCTGAGGACAACGGAAGATAAGACCTTGGATTTCTGAGGACAACGGGAGATAAGACCTCGGGTTTCTGAGGACAACGGGAGATAAGACCTCGGGTTTCTGAGGACAACGGGAGATAAGACCTCGGGTTTCTGAGGACAACGGGAGATAAGACCTCGGGTTTCTGAGGACAACGGGAGATAAGACCTCGGGTTTCTGAGGACAACGGGAGATAAGACCTCGGGTTTCTGAGGACAACGGGAGATAAGACCTCGGGTTTCTGAGGACAACGGGAGATAAGACCTCGGGTTTCTGAGGACAACGGGAGATAAGACCTCGGGTTTCTGAGGACAACGGGAGATAAGACCTCGGGTTTCTGAGGACAACGGGAGATAAGACCTCGGGTTTCTGAGGATAATGGGAGATAAGACCTCGGGTTTCTGAGGACAACGGGAGATAAGACCTCGGGTTTCTGAGGACAACGGGAGATAAGACCTCGGGTTTCTGAGGATAACGGGAGATAAGACCTCGGATTTCTGAGGATAAGACCTCGGATTTCTGAGGACAACGGAAGATAAGACCTTGGATTTCTGAGGACAACGGGAGATAAGACCTCGGGTTTCTGAGGACAACGGGAGATAAGACCTCAGGTTTCTGAGGACAACGGGAGATAAGACCTCGGGTTTCTGAGGACAACGGGAGATAAGACCTCGGGTTTCTGAGGACAACGGGAGATAAGACCTCGGGTTTCTGAGGACAACGGGAGATAAGACCTCGGGTTTCTGAGGACAACGGGAGATAAGACCTCGGGTTTCTGAGGACAACGGGAGATAAGACCTCGGGTTTCTGAGGACAACGGGAGATAAGACCTCGGGTTTCTGAGGACAACGGGAGATAAGACCTCGGGTTTCTGAGGACAACGGGAGATAAGACCTCGGGTTTCTGAGGACAACGGGAGATAAGACCTCGGGTTTCTGAGGACAACGGGAGATAAGACCTCGGGTTTCTGAGGACAACGGGAGATAAGACCTCGGGTTTCTGAGGATAACGGGAGATAAGACCTCGGATTTCTGAGGATAAGACCTCGGATTTCTGAGGACAACGGAAGATAAGACCTCAGATTTCTGAGGACAACGGGAGATAAGACCTCGGATTTCTGAGGACAACGGAAGATAAGACCTCAGATTTCTGAGGACAACGGGAAATAAGACCTCGGATTTCTGAGGACAACGGGAGATAAGACCTCGGGTTTCTGAGGACAACGGGAGATAAGACCTCGGGTTTCTGAGGACAACGGGAGATAAGACCTCGGGTTTCTGAGGACAACGGGAGATAAGACCTCGGGTTTCTGAGGACAACGGGAGATAAGACCTCGGGTTTCTGAGGACAACGGGAGATAAGACCTCGGGTTTCTGAGGACAACGGGAGATAAGACCTCGGGTTTCTGAGGACAACGGGAGATAAGACCTCGGGTTTCTGAGGACAACGGGAGATAAGACCTCGGGTTTCTGAGGACAACGGGAGATAAGACCTCGGGTTTCTGAGGACAACGGGAGATAAGACCTCGGGTTTCTGAGGACAACGGGAGATAAGACCTCGGGTTTCTGAGGATAACGGGAGATAAGACCTCGGATTTCTGAGGATAAGACCTCGGATTTCTGAGGACAACGGAAGATAAGACCTTGGATTTCTGAGGACAACGGGAGATAAGACCTCGGGTTTCTGAGGACAACGGGAGATAAGACCTCGGGTTTCTGAGGATAACGGGAGATAAGACCTCGGATTTCTGAGGATAAGACCTCGGATTTCTGAGGACAACGGAAGATAAGACCTTGGATTTCTGAGGACAACGGGAGATAAGACCTCGGATTTCTGAGGACAACGGGAGATAAGACCTCGGGTTTCTGAGGACAACGGGAGATAAGACCTCGGGTTTCTGAGGACAACGGGAGATAAGACCTCGGGTTTCTGAGGACAACGGGAGATAAGACCTCGGGTTTCTGAGGACAACGGGAGATAAGACCTCGGGTTTCTGAGGACAACGGGAGATAAGACCTCGGGTTTCTGAGGACAACGGGAGATAAGACCTCGGGTTTCTGAGGACAACGGGAGATAAGACCTCGGGTTTCTGAGGATAACGGGAGATAAGACCTCCGGTTTCTGAGGATAAGACCTCGGATTTCTGAGGACAACGGAAGATAAGACCTCGGATTTCTGAGGACAACGGGAAATAAGACCTCGGATTTCTGAGGACAACAGGAGATAAGACCTCGGGTTTCTGAGAACAACGGGAGATAAGACCTCGGGTTTCTGAGGACAACGGGAGATAAGACCTCGGGTTTCTGAGGACAACGGGAGATAAGACCTCGGGTTTCTGAGGACAACGGGAGATAAGACCTCGGGTTTCTGAGGACAAGGGGAGATAAGACCTGGGGTTTCTGAGGACAACGGGAGATAAGACCTCGGGTTTCTGAGGACAACGGGAGATAAGACCTCGGGTTTCTGAGGACAACGGGAGATAAGACCTCGGGTTTCTGAGGACAACGGGAGATAAGACCTCGGGTTTCTGAGGACAACGGGAGATAAGACCTCGGGTTTCTGAGGACAGCGGGAGATAAGACCTCGGGTTTCTGAGGACAACGGGAGATAAGACCTCGGGTTTCTGAGGACAACGGGAGATAAGACCTCGGGTTTCTGAGGACAACGGGAGATAAGACCTCGGGTTTCTGAGGACAACGGGAGATAAGACCTCGGGTTTCTGAGGACAACGGGAGATAAGACCTCGGGTTTCTGAGGACAACGGGAGATAAGACCTCGGGTTTCTGAGGACAACGGGAGATAAGACCTCGGGTTTCTGAGGACAACGGGAGATAAGACCTCGGGTTTCTGAGGACAACGGGAGATAAGACCTCGGGTTTCTGAGGACAACGGGAGATAAGACCTCGGGTTTCTGAGGACAACGGGAGATAAGACCTCGGGTTTCTGAGGACAACGGGAGATAAGACCTCGGGTTTCTGAGGACAACGGGAGATAAGACCTCGGGTTTCTGAGGACAACGGGAGATAAGACCTCGGGTTTCTGAGGACAACGGGAGATAAGACCTCGGGTTTCTGAGGACAACGGGAGATAAGACCTCGGGTTTCTGAGGACAACGGGAGATAAGACCTCGGGTTTCTGAGGACAACGGGAGATAAGACCTCGGGTTTCTGAGGATAACGGGAGATAAGACCTCGGATTTCTGAGGATAAGACCTCGGATTTCTGAGGACAACGGAAGATAAGACCTCAGATTTCTGAGGACAACGGGAGATAAGACCTCGGATTTCTGAGGACAACGGGAGATAAGACCTCGGGTTTCTGAGGACAACGGGAGATAAGACCTCGGGTTTCTGAGGACAACGGGAGATAAGACCTCGGGTTTCTGAGGACAACGGGAGATAAGACCTCGGGTTTCTGAGGACAACGGGAGATAAGACCTCGGGTTTCTGAGGATAAGACCTCAGATTTCTGAGGACAACGGAAGATAAGACCTTGGATTTCTGAGGACAACGGGAGATAAGACCTCGGGTTTCTGAGGACAACGGGAGATAAGACCTCGGGTTTCTGAGGACAACGGGAGATAAGACCTCGGGTTTCTGAGGACAACGGGAGATAAGACCTCGGGTTTCTGAGGATAACGGGAGATAAGACCTCGGATTTCTGAGGATAAGACCTCGGATTTCTGAGGACAACGGAAGATAAGACCTTGAATTTCTGAGGACAACGGGAGATAAGACCTCGGGTTTCTGAGGACAATGGGAGATAAGACCTCGGGTTTCTGAGGACAACGGGAGATAAGACCTCGGGTTTCTGAGGACAACGGGAGATAAGACCTCGGGTTTCTGAGGACAACGGGAGATAAGACCTCGGGTTTCTGAGGACAACGGGAGATAAGACCTCGGGTTTCTGAGGACAACGGGAGATAAGACCTCGGGTTTCTGAGGACAACGGGAGATAAGACCTCGGGTTTCTGAGGACAACGGGAGATAAGACCTCGGGTTTCTGAGGACAACGGGAGATAAGACCTCGGGTTTCTGAGGACAACGGGAGATAAGACCTCGGGTTTCTGAGGACAACGGGAGATAAGACCTCGGGTTTCTGAGGACAACGGGAGATAAGACCTCGGGTTTCTGAGGATAACGGGAGATAAGACCTCGGATTTCTGAGGACAACGGGAGATAAGACCTCGGGTTTCTGAGGACAACGGGAGATAAGACCTCGGGTTTCTGAGGATAACGGGAGATAAGACCTCGGATTTCTGAGGATAAGACCTCGGATTTCTGAGGACAACGGAAGATAAGACCTTGGATTTCTGAGGACAACGGGAGATAAGACCTCGGGTTTCTGAGGACAACGGGAGATAAGACCTCAGGTTTCTGAGGACAACGGGAGATAAGACCTCGGGTTTCTGAGGACAACGGGAGATAAGACCTCGGGTTTCTGAGGACAACGGGAGATAAGACCTCGGGTTTCTGAGGACAACGGGAGATAAGACCTCGGGTTTCTGAGGACAACGGGAGATAAGACCTCGGGTTTCTGAGGACAACGGGAGATAAGACCTCGGGTTTCTGAGGACAACGGGAGATAAGACCTCGGGTTTCTGAGGACAACGGGAGATAAGACCTCGGGTTTCTGAGGACAACGGGAGATAAGACCTCGGGTTTCTGAGGACAACGGGAGATAAGACCTCGGGTTTCTGAGGACAACGGGAGATAAGACCTCGGGTTTCTGAGGACAACGGGAGATAAGACCTCGGGTTTCTGAGGACAACGGGAGATAAGACCTCGGGTTTCTGAGGACAACGGGAGATAAGACCTCGGGTTTCTGAGGATAACGGGAGATAAGACCTCGGATTTCTGAGGATAAGACCTCGGATTTCTGAGGACAACGGAAGATAAGACCTCAGATTTCTGAGGACAACGGGAGATAAGACCTCGGATTTCTGAGGACAACGGAAGATAAGACCTCAGATTTCTGAGGACAACGGGAGATAAGACCTCGGATTTCTGAGGACAACGGGAGATAAGACCTCGGGTTTCTGAGGACAACGGGAGATAAGACCTCGGGTTTCTGAGGACAACGGGAGATAAGACCTCGGGTTTCTGAGGACAACGGGAGATAAGACCTCGGGTTTCTGAGGACAACGGGAGATAAGACCTCGGGTTTCTGAGGACAACGGGAGATAAGACCTCGGGTTTCTGAGGACAACGGGAGATAAGACCTCGGGTTTCTGAGGACAACGGGAGATAAGACCTCGGGTTTCTGAGGACAACGGGAGATAAGACCTCGGGTTTCTGAGGACAACGGGAGATAAGACCTCGGGTTTCTGAGGACAACGGGAGATAAGACCTCGGGTTTCTGAGGACAACGGGAGATAAGACCTCGGGTTTCTGAGGACAACGGGAGATAAGACCTCGGGTTTCTGAGGACAACGGGAGATAAGACCTCGGGTTTCTGAGGACAACGGGAGATAAGACCTCGGGTTTCTGAGGACAACGGGAGATAAGACCTCGGGTTTCTGAGGATAACGGGAGATAAGACCTCGGATTTCTGAGGATAAGACCTCGGATTTCTGAGGACAACGGAAGATAAGACCTTGGATTTCTGAGGACAACGGGAGATAAGACCTCGGATTTCTGAGGACAACGGGAGATAAGACCTCGGGTTTCTGAGGATAACGGGAGATAAGACCTCGGATTTCTGAGGATAAGACCTCGGATTTCTGAGGACAACGGAAGATAAGACCTTGGATTTCTGAGGACAACGGGAGATAAGACCTCGGGTTTCTGAGGACAACGGGAGATAAGACCTCGGGTTTCTGAGGACAACGGGAGATAAGACCTCGGGTTTCTGAGGATAACGGGAGATAAGACCTCGGATTTCTGAGGATAAGACCTCGGATTTCTGAGGACAACGGAAGATAAGACCTTGGATTTCTGAGGACAACGGGAGATAAGACCTCGGGTTTCTGAGGACAACGGGAGATAAGACCTCGGGTTTCTGAGGACAACGGGAGATAAGACCTCGGGTTTCTGAGGACAACGGGAGATAAGACCTCGGGTTTCTGAGGACAACGGGAGATAAGACCTCGGGTTTCTGAGGACAACGGGAGATAAGACCTCGGGTTTCTGAGGACAACGGGAGATAAGACCTCGGGTTTCTGAGGACAACGGGAGATAAGACCTCGGGTTTCTGAGGACAACGGGAGATAAGACCTCGGGTTTCTGAGGACAACGGGAGATAAGACCTCGGGTTTCTGAGGACAACGGGAGATAAGACCTCGGGTTTCTGAGGACAACGGGAGATAAGACCTCGGGTTTCTGAGGATAACGGGAGATAAGACCTCGGATTTCTGAGGATAAGACCTCGGATTTCTGAGGACAACGGAAGATAAGACCTCAGATTTCTGAGGACAACGGGAGATAAGACCTCGGATTTCTGAGGACAACGGAAGATAAGACCTCAGATTTCTGAGGACAACGGGAGATAAGACCTCGGGTTTCTGAGGACAACGGGAGATAAGACCTCGGGTTTCTGAGGACAACGGGAGATAAGACCTCGGGTTTCTGAGGACAACGGGAGATAAGACCTCGGGTTTCTGAGGACAACGGGAGATAAGACCTCGGGTTTCTGAGGACAACGGGAGATAAGACCTCGGGTTTCTGAGGACAACGGGAGATAAGACCTCGGGTTTCTGAGGACAACGGGAGATAAGACCTCGGGTTTCTGAGGACAACGGGAGATAAGACCTCGGGTTTCTGAGGACAACGGGAGATAAGACCTCGGGTTTCTGAGGACAACGGGAGATAAGACCTCGGGTTTCTGAGGACAACGGGAGATAAGACCTCGGGTTTCTGAGGACAACGGGAGATAAGACCTCGGGTTTCTGAGGATAACGGGAGATAAGACCTCGGATTTCTGAGGATAAGACCTCGGATTTCTGAGGACAATGGAAGATAAGACCTTGGATTTCTGAGGACAACGGGAGATAAGACCTCGGATTTCTGAGGACAACGGGAGATAAGACCTCGGGTTTCTGAGGATAACGGGAGATAAGACCTCGGGTTTCTGAGGACAACGGGAGATAAGACCTCGGATTTCTGAGGATAAGACCTCGGATTTCTGAGGACAACGGAAGATAAGACCTTTGATTTCTGAGGACAACGGGAAATAAGACCTCGGATTTCTGAGGACAACGGGAGATAAGACCTCGGGTTTCTGAGGACAACGGGAGATAAGACCTCGGGTTTCTGAGGACAACGGGAGATAAGACCTCGGGTTTCTGAGGACAACGGGAGATAAGACCTCGGGTTTCTGAGGACAACGGGAGATAAGACCTCGGGTTTCTGAGGACAACGGGAGATAAGACCTCGGGTTTCTGAGGACAACGGGAGATAAGACCTCGGATTTCTGAGGATAAGACCTCGGGTTTCTGAGGACAACGGGAGATAAGACCTCGGGTGTCTGAGGACAACGGGAGATAAGACCTCGGGTTTCTGAGGACAACGGGAGATAAGACCTCGGGTTTCTGAGGACAACGGGAGATAAGACCTCGGGTTTCTGAGGACAACGGGAGATAAGACCTCGGGTTTCTGAGGACAACGGGAGATAAGACCTCGGGTTTCTGAGGACAACGGGAGATAAGACCTCGGGTTTCTGAGGACAACGGGAGATAAGACCTCGGGTTTCTGAGGACAACGGGAGATAAGACCTCGGGTTTCTGAGGACAACGGGAGATAAGACCTCGGGTTTCTGAGGATAACGGGAGATAAGACCTCGGATTTCTGAGGATAAGACCTCGGATTTCTGAGGACAACGGAAGATAAGACCTTGGATTTCTGAGGACAACGGGAGATAAGACCTCGGGTTTCTGAGGACAACGGGAGATAAGACCTCGGGTTTCTGAGGATAACGGGAGATAAGACCTCGGATTTCTGAGGATAAGACCTCGGATTTCTGAGGACAACGGAAGATAAGACCTTGGATTTCTGAGGACAACGGGAGATAAGACCTCGGATTTCTGAGGACAACGGGAGATAAGACCTCGGGTTTCTGAGGACAACGGGAGATAAGACCTCGGGTTTCTGAGGACAACGGGAGATAAGACCTCGGGTTTCTGAGGACAACGGGAGATAAGACCTCGGGTTTCTGAGGACAACGGGAGATAAGACCTCGGGTTTCTGAGGACAACGGGAGATAAGACCTCGGGTTTCTGAGGACAACGGGAGATAAGACCTCGGGTTTCTGAGGACAACGGGAGATAAGACCTCGGGTTTCTGAGGATAACGGGAGATAAGACCTCCGGTTTCTGAGGATAAGACCTCGGATTTCTGAGGACAACGGAAGATAAGACCTCGGATTTCTGAGGACAACGGGAAATAAGACCTCGGATTTCTGAGGACAACAGGAGATAAGACCTCGGGTTTCTGAGAACAACGGGAGATAAGACCTCGGGTTTCTGAGGACAACGGGAGATAAGACCTCGGGTTTCTGAGGACAACGGGAGATAAGACCTCGGGTTTCTGAGGACAACGGGAGATAAGACCTCGGGTTTCTGAGGACAAGGGGAGATAAGACCTGGGGTTTCTGAGGACAACGGGAGATAAGACCTCGGGTTTCTGAGGACAACGGGAGATAAGACCTCGGGTTTCTGAGGACAACGGGAGATAAGACCTCGGGTTTCTGAGGACAACGGGAGATAAGACCTCGGGTTTCTGAGGACAACGGGAGATAAGACCTCGGGTTTCTGAGGACAGCGGGAGATAAGACCTCGGGTTTCTGAGGACAACGGGAGATAAGACCTCGGGTTTCTGAGGACAACGGGAGATAAGACCTCGGGTTTCTGAGGACAACGGGAGATAAGACCTCGGGTTTCTGAGGACAACGGGAGATAAGACCTCGGGTTTCTGAGGACAACGGGAGATAAGACCTCGGGTTTCTGAGGACAACGGGAGATAAGACCTCGGGTTTCTGAGGACAACGGGAGATAAGACCTCGGGTTTCTGAGGACAACGGGAGATAAGACCTCGGGTTTCTGAGGACAACGGGAGATAAGACCTCGGGTTTCTGAGGACAACGGGAGATAAGACCTCGGGTTTCTGAGGACAACGGGAGATAAGACCTCGGGTTTCTGAGGACAACGGGAGATAAGACCTCTGGTTTCTGAGGACAACGGGAGATAAGACCTCGGGTTTCTGAGGACAACGGGAGATAAGACCTCGGGTTTCTGAGGACAACGGGAGATAAGACCTCGGGTTTCTGAGGACAACGGGAGATAAGACCTCGGGTTTCTGAGGACAACGGGAGATAAGACCTCGGGTTTCTGAGGACAACGGGAGATAAGACCTCGGGTTTCTGAGGATAACGGGAGATAAGACCTCGGATTTCTGAGGATAAGACCTCGGATTTCTGAGGACAACGGAAGATAAGACCTCAGATTTCTGAGGACAACGGGAGATAAGACCTCGGGTTTCTGAGGACAACGGGAGATAAGACCTCGGGTTTCTGAGGACAACGGGAGATAAGACCTCGGGTTTCTGAGGACAACGGGAGATAAGACCTCGGGTTTCTGAGGACAACGGGAGATAAGACCTCGGGTTTCTGAGGACAACGGGAGATAAGACCTCGGGTTTCTGAGGACAACGGGAGATAAGACCTCGGGTTTCTGAGGATAACGGGAGATAAGACCTCGGATTTCTGAGGATAAGACCTCGGATTTCTGAGGACAACGGAAGATAAGACCTTGGATTTCTGAGGACAACGGGAGATAAGACCTCGGGTTTCTGAGGACAACGGGAGATAAGACCTCGGGTTTCTGAGGACAACGGGAGATAAGACCTCGGGTTTCTGAGGACAACGGGAGATAAGACCTCGGGTTTCTGAGGATAACGGGAGATAAGACCTCGGATTTCTGAGGATAAGACCTCGGATTTCTGAGGACAACGGAAGATAAGACCTTGAATTTCTGAGGACAACGGGAGATAAGACCTCGGGTTTCTGAGGACAACGGGAGATAAGACCTCGGGTTTCTGAGGACAACGGGAGATAAGACCTCGGGTTTCTGAGGACAACGGGAGATAAGACCTCGGGTTTCTGAGGACAACGGGAGATAAGACCTCGGGTTTCTGAGGACAACGGGAGATAAGACCTCGGGTTTCTGAGGACAACGGGAGATAAGACCTCGGGTTTCTGAGGACAACGGGAGATAAGACCTCGGGTTTCTGAGGACAACGGGAGATAAGACCTCGGGTTTCTGAGGACAACGGGAGATAAGACCTCGGGTTTCTGAGGACAACGGGAGATAAGACCTCGGGTTTCTGAGGACAACGGGAGATAAGACCTCGGGTTTCTGAGGACAACGGGAGATAAGACCTCGGGTTTCTGAGGACAACGGGAGATAAGACCTCGGGTTTCTGAGGATAACGGGAGATAAGACCTCGGGTTTCTGAGGACAACGGGAGATAAGACCTCGGGTTTCTGAGGACAACGGGAGATAAGACCTCGGGTTTCTGAGGATAACGGGAGATAAGACCTCGGATTTCTGAGGATAAGACCTCGGATTTCTGAGGGCAACGGAAGATAAGACCTTGGATTTCTGAGGACAACGGGAGATAAGACCTCGGGTTTCTGAGGACAACGGGAGATAAGACCTCAGGTTTCTGAGGACAACGGGAGATAAGACCTCGGGTTTCTGAGGACAACGGGAGATAAGACCTCAGGTTTCTGAGGACAACGGGAGATAAGACCTCGGGTTTCTGAGGACAACGGGAGATAAGACCTCGGATTTCTGAGGATAAGACCTCGGATTTCTGAGGACAACGGAAGATAAGACCTCAGATTTCTGAGGACAACGGGAGATAAGACCTCGGGTTTCTGAGGACAACGGGAGATAAGACCTCGGGTTTCTGAGGACAACGGGAGATAAGACCTCGGGTTTCTGAGGACAACGGGAGATAAGACCTCGGGTTTCTGAGGACAACGGGAGATAAGACCTCGGGTTTCTGAGGACAACGGGAGATAAGACCTCGGGTTTCTGAGGACAACGGGAGATAAGACCTCGGGTTTCTGAGGATAACGGGAGATAAGACCTCGGATTTCTGAGGATAAGACCTCGGATTTCTGAGGACAACGGAAGATAAGACCTTGGATTTCTGAGGACAACGGGAGATAAGACCTCGGGTTTCTGAGGACAACGGGAGATAAGACCTCGGGTTTCTGAGGACAACGGGAGATAAGACCTCGGGTTTCTGAGGACAACGGGAGATAAGACCTCGGGTTTCTGAGGATAACGGGAGATAAGACCTCGGATTTCTGAGGATAAGACCTCGGATTTCTGAGGACAACGGAAGATAAGACCTTGAATTTCTGAGGACAACGGGAGATAAGACCTCGGGTTTCTGAGGACAACGGGAGATAAGACCTCGGGTTTCTGAGGACAACGGGAGATAAGACCTCGGGTTTCTGAGGACAACGGGAGATAAGACCTCGGGTTTCTGAGGACAACGGGAGATAAGACCTCGGGTTTCTGAGGACAACGGGAGATAAGACCTCGGGTTTCTGAGGACAACGGGAGATAAGACCTCGGGTTTCTGAGGACAACGGGAGATAAGACCTCGGGTTTCTGAGGACAACGGGAGATAAGACCTCGGGTTTCTGAGGACAACGGGAGATAAGACCTCGGGTTTCTGAGGACAACGGGAGATAAGACCTCGGGTTTCTGAGGACAACGGGAGATAAGACCTCGGGTTTCTGAGGACAACGGGAGATAAGACCTCGGGTTTCTGAGGACAACGGGAGATAAGACCTCGGGTTTCTGAGGATAACGGGAGATAAGACCTCGGGTTTCTGAGGACAACGGGAGATAAGACCTCGGGTTTCTGAGGACAACGGGAGATAAGACCTCGGGTTTCTGAGGATAACGGGAGATAAGACCTCGGATTTCTGAGGATAAGACCTCGGATTTCTGAGGGCAACGGAAGATAAGACCTTGGATTTCTGAGGACAACGGGAGATAAGACCTCGGGTTTCTGAGGACAACGGGAGATAAGACCTCAGGTTTCTGAGGACAACGGGAGATAAGACCTCGGGTTTCTGAGGACAACGGGAGATAAGACCTCGGGTTTCTGAGGACAACGGGAGATAAGACCTCGGGTTTCTGAGGACAACGGGAGATAAGACCTCGGGTTTCTGAGGACAACGGGAGATAAGACCTCGGGTTTCTGAGGACAACGGGAGATAAGACCTCGGGTTTCTGAGGACAACGGGAGATAAGACCTCGGGTTTCTGAGGACAACGGGAGATAAGACCTCGGGTTTCTGAGGACAACGGGAGATAAGACCTCGGGTTTCTGAGGACAACGGGAGATAAGACCTCGGGTTTCTGAGGACAACGGGAGATAAGACCTCGGGTTTCTGAGGACAACGGGAGATAAGACCTCGGGTTTCTGAGGACAACGGGAGATAAGACCTCGGGTTTCTGAGGATAACGGGAGATAAGACCTCGGATTTCTGAGGATAAGACCTCGGATTTCTGAGGACAACGGAAGATAAGACCTCAGATTTCTGAGGACAACGGGAGATAAGACCTCGGATTTCTGAGGACAACGGAAGATAAGACCTCAGATTTCTGAGGACAACGGGAGATAAGACCTCGGATTTCTGAGGACAACGGGAGATAAGACCTCGGGTTTCTGAGGACAACGGGAGATAAGACCTCGGGTTTCTGAGGACAACGGGAGATAAGACCTCGGGTTTCTGAGGACAACGGGAGATAAGACCTCGGGTTTCTGAGGACAACGGGAGATAAGACCTCGGGTTTCTGAGGACAACGGGAGATAAGACCTCGGGTTTCTGAGGACAACGGGAGATAAGACCTCGGGTTTCTGAGGACAACGGGAGATAAGACCTCGGGTTTCTGAGGACAACGGGAGATAAGACCTCGGGTTTCTGAGGACAACGGGAGATAAGACCTCGGGTTTCTGAGGACAACGGGAGATAAGACCTCGGGTTTCTGAGGACAACGGGAGATAAGACCTCGGGTTTCTGAGGACAACGGGAGATAAGACCTCGGGTTTCTGAGGACAACGGGAGATAAGACCTCGGGTTTCTGAGGATAACGGGAGATAAGACCTCGGATTTCTGAGGATAAGACCTCGGATTTCTGAGGACAACGGAAGATAAGACCTTGGATTTCTGAGGACAACGGGAGATAAGACCTCGGATTTCTGAGGACAACGGGAGATAAGACCTCGGGTTTCTGAGGATAACGGGAGATAAGACCTCGGATTTCTGAGGATAAGACCTCGGATTTCTGAGGACAACGGAAGATAAGACCTTGGATTTCTGAGGACAACGGGAGATAAGACCTCGGGTTTCTGAGGACAACGGGAGATAAGACCTCGGGTTTCTGAGGACAACGGGAGATAAGACCTCGGGTTTCTGAGGATAACGGGAGATAAGACCTCGGATTTCTGAGGATAAGACCTCGGATTTCTGAGGACAACGGAAGATAAGACCTTGGATTTCTGAGGACAACGGGAGATAAGACCTCGGGTTTCTGAGGACAACGGGAGATAAGACCTCGGGTTTCTGAGGACAACGGGAGATAAGACCTCGGGTTTCTGAGGACAACGGGAGATAAGACCTCGGGTTTCTGAGGACAACGGGAGATAAGACCTCGGGTTTCTGAGGACAACGGGAGATAAGACCTCGGGTTTCTGAGGACAACGGGAGATAAGACCTCGGGTTTCTGAGGACAACGGGAGATAAGACCTCGGGTTTCTGAGGACAACGGGAGATAAGACCTCGGGTTTCTGAGGACAACGGGAGATAAGACCTCGGGTTTCTGAGGACAACGGGAGATAAGACCTCGGGTTTCTGAGGACAACAGGAGACAAGACCTCGGGTTTCTGAGGATAACGGGAGATAAGACCTCGGATTTCTGAGGATAAGACCTCGGATTTCTGAGGACAACGGAAGATAAGACCTCAGATTTCTGAGGACAACGGGAGATAAGACCTCGGATTTCTGAGGACAACGGAAGATAAGACCTCAGATTTCTGAGGACAACGGGAGATAAGACCTCGGGTTTCTGAGGACAACGGGAGATAAGACCTCGGGTTTCTGAGGACAACGGGAGATAAGACCTCGGGTTTCTGAGGACAACGGGAGATAAGACCTCGGGTTTCTGAGGACAACGGGAGATAAGACCTCGGGTTTCTGAGGACAACGGGAGATAAGACCTCGGGTTTCTGAGGACAACGGGAGATAAGACCTCGGGTTTCTGAGGACAACGGGAGATAAGACCTCGGGTTTCTGAGGACAACGGGAGATAAGACCTCGGGTTTCTGAGGACAACGGGAGATAAGACCTCGGGTTTCTGAGGACAACGGGAGAGAAGACCTCGGGTTTCTGAGGACAACGGGAGATAAGACCTCGGGTTTCTGAGGATAACGGGAGATAAGACCTCGGATTTCTGAGGATAAGACCTCGGATTTCTGAGGACAATGGAAGATAAGACCTTGGATTTCTGAGGACAACGGGAGATAAGACCTCGGATTTCTGAGGACAACGGGAGGTAAGACCTCGGGTTTCTGAGGATAACGGGAGATAAGACCTCGGGTTTCTGAGGACAACGGGAGATAAGACCTCGGATTTCTGAGGATAAGACCTCGGATTTCTGAGGATAACGGAAGATAAGACCTTGGATTTCTGAGGACAACGGGAAATAAGACCTCGGATTTCTGAGGACAACGGGAGATAAGACCTCGGGTTTCTGAGGACAACGGGAGATAAGACCTCGGGTTTCTGAGGACAACGGGAGATAAGACCTCGGGTTTCTGAGGACAACGGGAGATAAGACCTCGGGTTTCTGAGGACAACGGGAGATAAGACCTGGGGTTTCTGAGGACAAGGGGAGATAAGACCTGGGGTTTCTGAGGACAACGGGAGATAAGACCTCGGGTTTCTGAGGACAACGGGAGATAAGACCTCGGGTTTCTGAGGACAACGGGAGATAAGACCTCGGGTTTCTGAGGACAACGGGAGATAAGACCTCGGGTTTCTGAAGAACTAACAGGAGGCAATGTGCTGCGGCAGATGGCACGTGAAGAGGTCGGACATTCTCAGGCTGGAATTCCAGCTTCTCCACTTACGGCTTCCGACTGCCCCCCTAGAGCCGCATGGCCACGCTGTTTGCATGTCTGCAGAGAGGAGGTGATGCTAGTGCGTGCCCAGTGAGATTGGTGCGTCCTCTGAGATGCTCGGCATGATAAAACCTCCTGGTCCCACACGTCTGGACGCACTGAGCTCGGGGCCCTGGCTGGGTCGGGCTCAGTCGTCCTTTCCCTAAGGAGTGAATAAAACAGCGTCACATCTACAGACAGAGGGAACTAAGATGACTTTTGGAGAATATCTTAAATGAAAACTTACAAATGCACGTGATATTCACCAAAACCGCTACAAGATTTCCCTTTAACATATTTTATTGGAAAAGTATATAATAACACAGAACTTTTTTTTTAAGTGTTCTAATCAAGAATAGCAGCAGATGGGATGAAGTGAGAGAGTGGCATGGACATATATACACTACCAAATGTAAACTAGATAGCTAGTGGGAAGCAGCTGCATAGCACAGGGAGATCAGCTCCGTGCTTTGTGACCACCTAGAGGGGTGGGATAGGGAGGGTGGGAAGGAGGGAGACGCAAGAGGGAAGAGATATGGGGACATATGTATATGTATAGCTGATTCACTTTGTTATAAAGCAGAAACTAACACACTGTTGTAAAGCAATTATACTCCAATAAAGATGTTAAAAAAAAAAAAAGAATAACAGCAGGAATATTGGGCCCCAACTATACTCTTATTTCCTAAGTGAAACCAACTGACTACAGCACAGCGGGAACTGGGGAGGAGGTGGGGTCTCTTCGAGCCATCCTTAGCATGAGGGCGCCGACCTCCTTAGGGCCCCGCCTTCCTTTCTACACCTCGGGGTGCTCTAGTGTCCGTCCTGGTGAGCCCTGGAGGCTGCACTTCCAGACAGCGCCTGCTTCCCGGACGCGGAGATGTCACCAGAAGTCATGCGGGAACGTGCACCTGAGTGTGCCCAAGGGCTGGGTGGAGCTGAGACACCCTGATCCCCCAAACCCCCCTCCTCCCAGGGCCGCTCTTGGCCCCAGGCTGGGCTGTCAGGGAACACAATGGAATCTTCTATCTGCAGTCCAGCCCCTGACAAGCAGCACAGAAAGCTTTCCACATTTTCATTCAAATGGGACGGTTTGCTTAATGGGCCACTTTGAACGGACAAGACAACAGTCTTTGTTCTGTGACATTTTACGTTACATCCTCAGCAGTTTCTTGATCCTGTAAAGGGAGAGCACGGCAGGAGGCTGTGCTCCAGAGGATTCCTGTTGATCCTAGATGACCAGGCAGCCCTGGCAGACGGAGAGTCAGAGATGGGAGGACGCAGATCTGTGTGCAGCAGACGGGGGGAGAGAGAGGGAGGAAGAGAGGGGGTCTCGGGCCCAGACCTCAGGGGCCCTGCACAGCCGCTGCCCCTGGTCACCTGGCTGGGCACTGCACCATCTCTGCACCAATCTGACGGCCCTGGGGAGGTGGCTCTCCAGTCTGCTGCTGTGTCTGGATGGTTAAACCATTGTCCATCTCAGAATTCTTTAACAGCTGCCCAAGGGCTGCATTCAGCCCACAGAAGGCTTTTGATTGACTCACAAGTTATTTTTAATTACTTTATATTATACGTAGTTAAAAAACAAACCCAAGACTCTACATTTTTAAAAGTTTAGATTTTCAGCTCTTGAAAAGTGGCAGATCCGCCAGCCCTGGGCGCAGACTACCCCGGCATGGGTGGGGTTGGAGTCCCACTCCTCGGGGGGGTTTCACCTACCAGCCCCTGCGTCTGGGCTGGTGTGTGTCCCTCCTGGTCCCAGCGAGCGTTTACGCCATCGTGGACCCTGATCTACACCTCACTGGGTTTCAAACGCGTTTTCCAGTTTCCCCCCCGGGTGAGTGTGATGGTTAATTGTCTGTGTCCACTTGGCCAGACACAAGTGGTGTCCAGTGACTCATCAGACACAAACCCAGTTGTTGCGAGAAGGTGTTTGTGGACGAGGTCAGTGTCGTGAGCAAAGGAGATCCCCCTCCATAACGTGGTGAGCCTCGTCCGATCAGGAGAAGGCCTTAGAGACAGAACCCCGAGGTTTCCCAAAGAAGGAGGGATTCTGCCCCCAGACCGAACACAGAAACCCGCCGGAGCTTGCAGCCCTGTGAGCGTCAGACTTGTCACCCTCACAGGCGTAGGAGTCAATTCCTTTAAAAAATCCCTATGTCTGTGCACACACCTGTGTCTCCTACCTGTTCTGTTCCTCAGGAAGGAGAGCTCTCCTCCACTCTTGCTGTCCGCCTTCCCGTTTACCAGAGGCAGCAATTTCAGTGATGGCTGTCAGTGCAGATCTTCAAAGGATTTGCTTTTATCACTTTATTTCTGTTTCCATCACCCCCAGTCTCTCTCACTCACATGTCTTCATGCTCTTAATTTCAGGCTTCACCTGGGTCTCTGTCCCCTTCTCATCCAGAGTGTCCTTCTGTCCTTTGACACCCTCATTCCTCCCCCTACACTCTTCAGACCCCTGCCTCTGGCTTTTCTCTACAATCTTCTTGTGCCTGCGCTGGGGACAGTGCAGAGTCCCCAAAGCTCGTGCATTTGGTTTCTGTTCAACATGAAACTGAACGGTTCTCGGTTAGATTCAGCCTGTATCGGATCCGGCTGTATGTTTGTACAGCCCTGTTAAACA
Organism: Balaenoptera ricei; assembly: GCF_028023285.1. Lineage (NCBI taxonomy): Eukaryota > Metazoa > Chordata > Mammalia > Artiodactyla > Balaenopteridae > Balaenoptera > Balaenoptera ricei. The sequence continues at coordinate 2,304,725 of NC_082650.1, forward strand.
TGAAAGTTCAGCGCAGAAGGTAGGTTTGTTTCTGACCTCTGGACAAAAGCTCAAACTGCTCTGTTATCTATACATTCGTATGACACCTTTTTTCATTTAGCAAGAAAAAAGCAGCCAGATCTCACCAAAATCCTAACCCCATCCAACACCAGCATGAAATGCAATCACCAGCTCTGAACTACAAGTTTTTGTCAGTTAAAACTCAACAAAGGTATATTTAATAATAGCAATTATTCCCAAATTAAAAATACAGGTAAAAGAAACCTTCTTTAATCCTGAACAGGAAACTGGGGTGTGAACACACTGGCCATTCTAGAGAAAATAAATGTGTTTTAGGGAAATAATTCCTCCAGGCGGCCACGAGCTCGGCTCGGGGGAGACTCAGATGCACTCTTTTTGTTTCTAAACGTGAATTTCAATGTCGAGTGGGAGAAGTTCCCAAAGTCTTTAATGACTCACTTTTCTCATTTTTACTAGAACTCTGATGCAATCATACTTCTGTTATTTGAGACCCCAGTCCAGCTGCGTAATAACAAGCCTGTTATTCTTTTTAACAAGCCTGGGACTCTCCTGTGATTATATTATTTTACCCACAACACATTAAAAGCAATTACAGCTTTAATTTATGCTAAAACATTTAGTTTGATTCCCAACACCAGCACCCGAAAATTTTAACAGCTGGCTGCCTAGACAAATGCATCGGCTATTACTTTTGCCAAAACAAAGGCAAACACTGTGAAGATAAAGGAAGAAAGCAATAAAAACGAGGTAGCAAAATTACCTGGAAAGTTACCATAGTTACCTGGAAACCATGGTAACTCAGCAGTCGCATTACTTGAAGATTAAATTCCCAGCCTGACATTTAAGGGGGGTGGGGGTGGGGGTGTGTGTATGATGGGAGGAGACTGAGAAAAGTGAACAGATTCACCAGCAGAGAAGCAGACAAAGGGACTCTGCGTCCTCGGTGGGCACGAGATGGAAGGGGGCGTCCCGTGGCTTCTGATCCGAGGACTCACAGGCTCTTTGCCCTTTCACACTGGACAGCAACTTGAGTGTCTGCAGGTGGGAAGGGGCTTCCTGGGCGCTGGTGACCGGCGGATGCCCCCCTCCTGGTCCTGCCCAGCTGCCTGGTAGCCACGGTCACCGTCACCAGCCGGGAGAGACCTCGGGGCCGAAGTTCCTGGCGAGTGTCCGGCCTCAGTTGTGAGACATCGCCAGGTTCCTTCAGCCCCGAGGGTGGGCGCACAGGCTATGAAAGCCACCAGGCGAGGGTGCAGGAAGCCCAGCTGTGACTTAACAGGAGGGGCGTCATAATTCCCACACAGAGGGCTCTGCGTCTGCTCCTCTGGGTCCCCTGTCCCACCTCCACACTCCGCTTGGGTCTCACAGGGCCTGCGACCTGCACCCTATCACCCAGACAAATCGGAACAGCAATGCTGGCATTTCAGGTGGGACCAAAGTATTTATGGAGAGCAAACCTAGGAACCAAGGGCCGACGACAGGCCAGGCTTTCTAGGCACAGGGTGCGGACTTGAAAACATGGCCCCCTGACCACAGGGCCACCCCTGGGGACCTTCTGCCGTTTGAACAGAAGAATGTGTGCTTTTGACACAGCGCAGTGGAATCAGAGCTGCAGCCCAGCCCCAGAGATCAGGGAGAGTCGCGCAGAGAAGGTACTTGAGGATGAAAGTGTTAAGATCTGTGTCTTCCTCGGTGTGTTAATTAGACAAACACGCTTTGGGTGTGGAACCATGTGCTAGACACTGGCCGTCACTGGTGAGACAGACACGATCCTGCCCTAACGGTGGCTCATCTGGAGTTGGGCACAGACTCTAAGAGGTGAAATACATAGAACAAACGGAGGAAGGAATGTGTGAGAGGCTAGGAGGCCACCAAGAGGATGCAGAGTTACAAGGGAGCGTGGGGACCCAGCTGGGTCAGGGAGAGACGTCAGGGAGGCCTCACCGAGAAGGGCACCTTCCAAGGAAACCTGGCAGGATGAGCAAGCGTGATCCGTGCCCACAGAGGAGCGTCCAGGCGGAGAGGACAGTGCCAAGGAGGGAAGGCATGGCCTTGGGAGGAAGGGGGCCAAGCTCTGGCTGCGAGCCTGGGCGTGAGAGGGGCCTGAGGTGGGTAGGGGGCAATGGGGCCCAGGATACCAGGCCTAGCGGGGGGCAGTCAGGATTGTCTTCTACCTGCAAGGTCAGTGACTGAAAGGGGTTAAGCAGGAGAGGGAGAGGATGCACTTCGGGTTTACGGATCCACTCTGGCTGCAGTGTGAAGGCAGAAGGGGGGGTGAGAAGACAGACCGTGGTGCTACTGCAATGGTCTGTGTGAAAGAAGAGGCAGTGGGGGCCCCAGTACGCAGAGATGTGCTTAGAGACAGAACCGACGGGCCTGGGGACAGCCTGGAACACTGGGGGGACAGCCTGGGGGCTCTCCAGGGAGTGGGCTTGGTAAACGCGGTGGGCAGAGGCAACAGTCATCAAAAAGAGAAAGACCGGGGCAAATCAGCTCTCTGGGAAAGACGGAGCGCTCATCAAGTTCAGTGTGGAATTCGAGGCCCGGTGGAGGTATCTGGCGGGCACATCCAAGAGACAGGTCTGTCTGCGAGCCCAGAACCTTGGGGAAAGTTCCAGAATTGTCATCAGCATGTGGAGGGGCGGTCCGGAAATCCAGGGACGGGAGGCGGCCTGGGTGGGGGGCACGTGGGGAGGGGAGAGAGTCCAGTCGGAGCAGCTCTGCCTCGAGGGGGCAGGTAGAGCGGGGGGGGAGGGGGTCCCACAGCAACACAGAGGAGGAGCCCCAGGAGAGAAAGCCCCCAGCCAGGACACGTTTGCAGATGCCGCTGAGAGGCAGGTGGCCCCTGGGTCTGAGGAGATGGCCACCAAGGTCATGAACATCTCCAGAACTGCCACCCCGCAGCCCCTGCTCCCCAGATCTGGTGGGTCAGTGGAGGGTCTCTGCGTGGTGGCAGAGACCTGACCTTGGAAGTCAGGCCTGCGGGTGACCGAGGACAGCTCGTTGGGAAGGCTTTCCCCAAAGGCGAGGCTGTCAGCTGCCTTTGATGGGGGTCTCCAGTGCGGCCACCCCTCCTCACCCATCACACCGGCAGACCAGATGCAGGGACATCTCACCTGGAGCCCCTGTGACCGCAGCCTGCGTCCAGCAGGTGGCGGCAGCGCCCCGTCCAGGAGGCCAGTGGGCCGCACATCTCCAGTGAAGTAAGGACCCTCGTAAGGACCCCTTTACAGCGTCTCATAGATGCACTTGTTCACTGCTAGCGTGGAGAGATGTGCTGGGTCATCGCCTACATGCTCGGTTCAGAAAAAGGACCCCCAGATGTCCTTTGTAAATTCAAATTCTTAAATTCAAGGAGCCAGTTGATCTTTCAAAATGAGGCAGAGAAATAAAACTTTCTCATTAAAATATTAACCCTGATTCCAGAGACGGTACTTGGACAATTTAGACTGACCAGCTCCGGATGCTGCGGTGTTGGTTATCACGAAGGTGGGGAGGGAGGCCACTCCTGGGCGGAGGGGGCTGGACCCACCCTCTTCTCAGAGACCCTGGCCAAGACCATCCCCACTTCTTGTGCTCTGTTCTTTCTACTGCAACTTGAACGTTTCTTTAAAATTTGCAACCTTTGCTCTTTTATTTGAAGTGAGCGGTACAGCTGCCCTTCCTTCCCTTGAAGTTCTTTTTCCCACTGTCTCCTCAGCCCTCCCACAGAGTAACGGTCCAGGGTGACAGAACTGTGGGGTATTCACTGTTATTACACGTGTGTGGACACATGGCCGCCCAGCGGGAGACATTTCTCCAACTTTCTTTCACCTTGTTGTAACCACATGACGAAGTTGAGGCCAATAGGTTGGGAGAAGTGATTCCCACAACTTTCAGATTGTGCCCTTAAGGAAGAGGCCACCTGCCTCCGCCTTCTCCTCTTTCTGTTGCCTGGGGTGAAAATGTGAAAGAGGGAGTTAGAGCAGCCCCCTTGCACCATGAAGACAGACTGAAGTTGAGGACAACAGCATCCTGCTAGCCGCCCTGGATTGTCTGCCTGGACTCTAATACAAGAGAGAAATAAACCAAGGGATAGAAAAGATGCAGCTCCTACTGCTAGCTCCCTTGTAGATTTACCTAAATAAAACATCAGGAAAACTAGTATATTAGCAAATGCAACTCAAGGAAGAACGTAAGAAAGCAATCTGGCAATTTGCAGTGAGTGTGGCGGGCGTACATACTGAATCATAAAATGTGAAAATAAGTCACAGCTGCTCGTTCTGAGCTCTGGTTCCCGTGTAAAGTCCCTGAGCACAAAGACAGCATGTACCTCTGGCTCCCGCAGGGCAATGAGCTCCGCATCCGAGGACCTGAACTCCGTGAGGGCTGCAGCGATTCGAACGGTCTTCCCGCAGTTGCGAGGGAGGATACGGGCTGCTCTCGGAATCGGATGAGATAACAGAAGCCTCTGAAGTCTCGAGCCAGGAGTGCCCTGCTTATACAAATGGGTGGGTGAAGGGGGTCCCACCCCGCCGGCACCGTCACAGCTGCCTTCCGCGGCCACAGCTGCTGCCCACCTCCCTGAGGCCCCCGAGAGAAGAGGGCGCCCTCTACATCAAGTACAGAAGTGGCCCAAGTTTGGGGAAGTTCCCACCGCACTGAAGAGCTGGAGGGCGAGGCGGGGAGGCGGGAGGAGCCCCCTCCCCCAAGGGGGGATGGAGGGCGGCAGACTGGCCAGTAGAGAACCTCAGGGAGGGCCATCCACGGTGGGAGCATCTGCGCTCAGTGACCGTGAGGGCTGAACCGGCAGGTGTGGCTGACCAGCACCACGGTGTCCGCTGTCATCCTCATTTTATGGGGGAAAATGCACCTGAAAACCGAAAACCTGAACTAGGAACGACTACCTGGAGCGCACCTTACCAGAAAGGGGGACACACCCGGAAGTGAATTCTCACGTGTCGGAAATTAACTCGAATATGAAAAGCTGCTCTGCCTTTAGAAACCTCGTTGTTATGGGCTAGCTGGACTTGTGTCCCCCCAAATTAACACGTTGGTGTCCTGACCCCTATTCCTCAGAACAGGACTGTATTTGGAGAGAGGGCCTTAAAGAGTTGATAAGTTAAAACGATACCATCAGGGTGGGCCCTAACCACATGTGACTGGTGTCCCTATAAGAAGGGGAGGTCAGGACACACACACTCCCCCCACAGAGGGACGACTGTGTGAGGACACAGGGAGAAGACGGCCGTCTGCAAGCCAAGGGGAGAGGCCTCGGGCGAAACCAGCCCTGCCCACACCTGGATCTCAGACGGGGAGACAGAAATGTCTGTTGTTTGAGCAGCCTGGTCTGTGATATTTTGTTACGGCAGGCCTCCCAAAGTGATACACCAGTAGACTCTAAGCATACACACTGTATTCATTCAGACCAGATTCTGTGTCCTCATACCTCCCGAACGCCTAGAATTTGCACACACTATCAGAATCTTAAAAGGATTTAAAAATATTGTACTTTCCTGGCTTCACTTAAAAGCTAGGCTATCTGTCCTCAGAAGCAAACCAACATACAATTTGCAAGATAATACCTCCGTGCCTGAATTTTCACCTTTGCTGAGATATACATATAGTAAAATCTCAGTTATCCAGAAATAATTGATCAAGACCACGTCTCAACTACTTTGTAACAGGAACCAAGAAAAATTATCTTCTGGTCAGCACATAGATGTGATTATACATAAACACACACCCATGCATATGCAATAAATTACACATGTGCATATGATTAATGTATTAATAACAGCCTGGCAGGCACGAACCCACTGTCCCTATTAATACACAGTCCTGACAAGTGTAGACAGATGATCCCCAAACACAGTGGAACAATGTTTGCAAAGAGTCAGAGGAGGGACGAAAGGCACACACTTAAGGTCCAGCCAGAGCCTGACAGTGAGAGAAGATACGAGAAATAGATGAAAAGAAGACCCGGGAACCGTTAAAGAACAGTCCGGAGCCCTTTAATGTAGGAGCAGAGACCCCAGTAGCCCCGGGTCTCCGGGGGTGTCGGCCTCTGCAGCACCAAACGGCTGTTGATGCACCTGTTCTGACACCCAAGGCAGCACGAAAAAACGATGTCATTTAATGAAATAAAATATGTAGCACATTTTAGAAACACCTTTATTCATTGTGGCTGAAATCTGAAAAGAGTTATTGCATAGAGAAGCAAGTTTCACTCCTCTGGAGACAGAGATGCAGAAGACCTTGATTCCAGCTTCGCTGAGTCAGCATGATGTTTCTGTGCCTGTTTTGAAACACACTTTCACAGATCTCATCAGTGCTCTGGTCAAACCGAAAACAGCATCTGAGTAACGTCTCCTCTGCTTTGATTTCTGAAGTCACACGCTAACAGATTTGAAGGGCGTGGGACCCCTGAACACCAGGGTCTCCCAGTCGGAGCCCTGAGACCGGAAGACAATTCCTACTTCACCCACAAAACAGTTTTATTTTGCAAAGCCAAAACCATGTTTTAAAAATACAGGCTTTGGATCTTAAGAGATCATGTTGAATTTCATGTAGAGATGTAGCTGAAGCTTGTAAGAACAAGAGAAAGTTTCAAATAACACATTAAAAACACATCAGTACCTTTGCAGTTCATGTCAGGACTTTTCTAATACGCATTTGTGGGGTTTTTTGTTTTTTTGTTTTGTTTGGCCACACCTCAAGGCTTGTGGGATCTTAGTTCCCCGACCAGGGATCGAATCTGGGCCCTCAGCAGTGAAAGCACGGAGTCCTAACCACTGGACCGCCAGGGAATTCCTTTTTTTTTTGTTTTTGTAAGATGTGTTGATGCTTTTCCACTTAGGTTCATATATTTACAAAGCACTTTCAAAACTTGAGTTCTATGAACTTTTGACGCAGTCAAAGAGATTTGTTAAAAACTGATTCCATAGTTAAGCTCAGACTTTAGGTAAAACCACTTTACTGCAGCAGAAGCCAACGTGATCCAAGCTCTCTGAGAAGCTAATCTGCAGCTCGTCACGACCAGAGCCCTCTCCACACATCTTTCTTCAACTCCATGATGGAAATGAACAAAAGTCCTTTCATTATTGTCTCAGTAAAGTCTCCTGGTTCTTTTTTAAAAAGTACTCTATTTATTAAAAAAAAAAAATTTAAACGACTAACTCTTTAAACTGCACTATAAGCTCCAATTTTATTACATTTTGTTAAACAAGTAATTATTAAGCCCCTTCTGTATGCTAAATGCATGCAGTCCAATGGGTTTTTAGAGGAGAATTTCCAATAACAGAGGGAAATGAAGCAAACTTACACTTCCTGACGGCCTGTTACAACCTCAACTGCCTTATCCACCGTGACAAGTGTCACTAGTACTTATGCAGCCACCTCTTCTGTCTCTGAGCTTGCTTTTCTTCTGCTTTTTTATGAGCTCATGCTTGAGAAATGAGAAAAAGCTCACACTTTTTCACAGGGAAATGAGATAAAGCTCAAGCCAGCCCATTTTGCTATTACGATTACCAACAGTAACCATCGCGATGGAAAAATGTTTAACCTTTTGCCTAAAATGAGTTACACGAGGGCTTTCGTTTGTTTCTTCCATTTTGGTTTTTTAAGCCATGGGATGTTTTGCGATGACCAGAAGACATCGTGGTCTAGGGCTGCTCCGTGAATATTCCTGAAAGAGCTCACGTTTGTCAGCAGTTCGTTTTCATTCAGCATTTCCCGAAGCCTGCTTTGCAGAACGCCAGCCGTCAGGGACCGGGGCACAGAGCCTCCCCGTCGAGTGAGTTTGGGGGACGCTGCCCATGAGTGCCTGCCAGCACCCCGAGCACGGGCAGCCCTGATCCTGCAGGAAAGACCCGCTCGCTTCTGCTTCACGCCCACATTCCCCGTGCATTTCTGTCCTGTCTGTTCGCCCGTCCGCGCCGAGCCCGGGGGGCGTCACATGGTGAAGGAGGACGGGTTGTCATTGTCCGCGGTCTCGCTGTTCTGCCGGGAGATGAAGTTGTCCGAGTGCAGCCGGGAGCAGGAGAAGCCCGGCGACTTCTGCCTCCTCCTCACACACCACAGGTCCTTCATGATCTTCAGAAAGTAGCTTCTAAACTTCTGACCGACGAAGGCATAGAGCACCGGGTTGAGGCAGCAGTGCAGGAAAGCCAGGACCTCGGTGACATTCCTGGTGTAGCCCAGCAGCCTCTCGCTGCTGCATGAGCGGTCCGTCCTGCCCAGGTTGACGGCGGTCACAAGAAGAACCATGTTATGCGGGATCTGGCAAGCCAGGAAGACAAGGACCACGGCTATGATCACGCGGATGGCTCTGTGCCTTTTAGAATTCTGAGCTTGAATTAAGGTCTTGACGATAAACATGTAGCAAAATATCATAAACACCAGCGGGATGAAGAAGCCGAAGAGGAGCTGAAGTCCCAGCACCAGCAGCTTCCAGCGGATTGGCTCGGAGACGGTGTGGTACCTGGGCTCGCAGACGTCGCTGCCTTGTAGCTTGTATTTCTGGTTGAACATGAAGGTCGAGCTGGAGATGAGGATCGACACCACCCACACGACCAAACAGATCACTTTGTGGTGAGCCAAGGCTCTGGACCGGAGCCGGAAGGACTTGGTGGCCTGCACGATGGCGATGTAGCGGTCCAGGCTGATACAGGTCAGGAGCAGCATCCCGCAGTTAAAGTTGATGGCGTAGATGCCCCGGGTCAGTTTGCACATGACGTTGCTGAAAATCCACTCGCCAGTAGCATGGTTGACGGCCCAGAACGGGAGGGTAAGGACAAAGAGTATGTCTGCGACGGCCATGTTCAAGAGATAGACGTCTGTCATAGACTTGGCTTTCTTATAAAAAGCAAAGGTGACCACCACCAAAATATTGCCCAGGAGGCCAGAGACACATATCAAGGAGTAAGCGAGTGGCACAAATAGCCCAGAGAACTTTCTGACCTCTTGCAAGGAACACAGAAAGCTATCAACATCGAGTGAATAATCTGAACTATTAGCCAACCCAAAATAATCCTCATTTGCGTCGTAGATGTTGGTGGAATTCATGGGTTCCTGGAAAATGAACAAAGACAGAGTTAGCAGTAGTGTAGTTTTCAAGGAGCACAATTGACCGAAATTATACTCCCAACCAAAATAAAAAAGCTGCTCACCACGCTCATGGTGGTGCTTGACCTGGGCGGAAAGTCCGGGCCTGGAATGGAAGGGGAGTGGACTTTCAAGTCCTCTGGCTCACAGTGGAGAGAACAGGAGAGAAGTGAATCTAAGGGGGAACGAAAGCAAAATGCATTACAGTTAAGAATTCTCAGAGAGCCAGAGAATTAAGGAAACGGGTTTCTTCCCATTTCAACACAGACAGTGCACAGCATACTATTTTACACAGAAATATTCATTTAGAGCTGGTGTCAGCAACCTCTTTCTGTAAAAGGCCAGGTGGTACATATTTTAGGATCTTCAGGTCATATAGACTCCGACACAGCTACTCAAATCTGCGGGTACAGCGTGAAAGCAGCTACAGACAACTACACCAATGGGTGGGCGGACCAGACATGGTGCCATGGGCTGTGATTTGCCGATCCCTGATCTAGAGCATAAAAAAGGGTGATATCAGCAGAACCACAGATTTGATCTGCAGAAAAATCTTCTGCAAAATTCAAATTAATTACATTCACAAGATTCCACTGAACAAAACCTATCGAAGTGTAGATGTTGCTACGATACTTATAATTCATAGTCCTAGCCCGATATTATTATATATAATATTAAAGGCTGGGTATATATTTATGGTTTTATATATATAATCCTTAAAAGCCACAGATATGTCCAATGGTCAGTCTAGCTAACAACCACTAATCTGCTGGGGCAAGCACATCATAACCCTCAGAAACCAGAGTCTGGGAAGGAAGGTGCAGGTTGGCGTGGTTAGGGAAGGCTCTGTGGACAGGCCCACTCTGGGTCCTTGGAGAACAGGTCACCTGCAGGTGACCGCTCTGGCTGAAAAGGCATACTGAGCGCTGCGTGTTTGTGAAACGGTGTGACCGGCCTGGCCGGGTCAGCCTGACTACTACCAAACAACCTTGATGGAGCATGTGACATGCTGGGAATGCCAAGAGGGGTGACACGGGGTCCAGGCTCAAGAAATTCACCAGGAGACTAAGAAAGGATGGAGCTGGAGTCTCAGCACGCAGGACTCTGAAATCCAGCATTTGAAGCAAACAGGAAGGAAAGAAGGATTCTTTGCTCTTCCCATACTCACTCATCCTTCTTTACTTGGTGTTGTTCATCCTCCTGCTTTATTATCCAGCCCCACCCCCGACAAAATCCCTGTCCTGGAATCCTGATACTCCTGTGAAATGCGCATTCACTCTCCTCCTTTAGCTCCCCCCTTGCCATGTGGCCCAGCAAGGTCAAGAAGACGGAGGAACAACAGGAATGCGGGCCTCAGAGGCTCAGACAAGAAGGAGAAATGTGTCCCATAACCCATCTACCTGCGCCAAGTCAGTCCCCACCTCCAGAGTCAACACTGACATCTGGGGGAAGGATTCGGTAGATCACAGAGGTCACCCTGAAGGATTTTCTGAACACACTTCTGGTATCATTTGATTCTCCTGTTGTTGCTTCCCAAACACAGATCAGGTGGCCTGAACCCACTCCTTCCCTGATGCCTGGAGACTGAGTCTTTGCTGCCGCTCCGGTCCCTGCTCTGGACACAGGACTGCAGGGAGGCTGGGCTCCCCTCTGCACTTTTGCAATTGCCTGCAAGTGTAGAGTTCTGACGGGCACTTCAGAGCATGCAGAAGACGCGTAATACAGAGCTTCTGTGCTGCAAAAGCATGTTGAGGAAGTAGACACGTCGATCAGATTATCAGATTAAACGTATCAATCAAAACTCAAGACTTGTGCTTCCAGCCATGATGGATTAACAGAGACCAAATGCACCTTACCGCATTAAACAACCAAAAAAGCCTATAAAATGCATTAAATCACAGTTTTCAGACATTAGATGACAGACATCACAGGACTATGGTCCCCGACAGGAGACCAGTGAAGAGGGCAATGGTCTGAGCTCTGCGAAGCCCCCAGCTGTCAAGGGGAGCAGTTCCCAAGTGCAGAGCAGGGGGTAACCCAGAGAATGGCCCTCTTGTGGAGTGGAGGAGACAGGGACCAGAATTCAGGGAGGCCGGGCGGCTGAGAGAGGAGGCCCTACACACAGAAAAATGAGGAGACCAGCAGAGTGGTGTCCTTAAGAGGAAGTGACACACGACTGGGGGAAGAGCCACCAGAAAGGATGGGCAGCGGGGTTCGCGGAGCTCTCCCAGGCTGGAATTAGCTCTCCCATGGCCAGATCGCTGTTGCAACAGAAATTAGTTGATAGCCTCCATCATGTTAAACTTTATTCTTTTAGCCCATCCGGCCACTCTCTCCCACAGATTTTTTTTCTTTTTCTTTTTCTTCTTGCTTAACTGCTGTTTGAAAATGATTGTTTTCTGGTTAGAACTGAACTATGCACCTGGTGTTTACTTCTTGGAGAAAACACTCCCTAACAACCCCTCCCTTTGTGAGCCTTCTTCATTCCAGAAAGAAGGTCATGGCACGACAGCCTCAAGGACCACCAGAGCCCATCCTGGGACCACCTGACGCCAGCTTTGATGGTTTTGAAACTTTCCTGAAGTCAAGAAGAATGTGCCACTTGCACCCTTGTCTGCTGCCCGATTTCCCGCCCCTAGACTATAAGAGCCTTTCCTACTCTCAAGGGAGGGCACATCTTGAGGGCACTAGTCTGCTGTGGCCCCCTTTGCCTGGCAAAGCAATAAAAGCTACTCTTTTCTACTTCACCCAAAACTCTGTCTCCGCATTTCTATTCGGCACCAGTAAAGAGAGGCGGGGTTTCGGCATCCGTGGCAACCATGACCTTCCACATCCCAGGGCCCTGGGAGCATCCTCAGAAGGGTGCCACCTTAGGAGTAATGGGGTTAAAATAATTTGACCTAAGTGCTGCTCTGGACCTGCCGTCCAGAGCAAAGCCTGAGAGGAAGTCTCAAATGATCCATCCGATTCCAATAATACAACTACATTCCAGAATAAAGCCCAAAGTTATTTAAAGAAATAAACAAAATTCAGCCTTCAACATGTAAAATTCATAATGTCAGGCACCCAAACAAAAATTTCCAGACCATGGTAGATTGAATGTTTGCAGCTCCCCAAAATTTGTATGCTGAAGCTGAATCCCCAGTGTGATGGCAGGTGGAGATGGGGCCTCCCCCCATGATGGGATTCGTGCCCTTACAAGAAGAGACACGACAGGGCTTGCTTCCTCTCTCTGCTCTGCACCTTGTGGGGACACAGTGAGAAGACTGCAGATCAGGAAGCAAGCTTTCATCAGACCTGGATCCTCTGGGGCCTTGATCTTGGATTCCCCAACCCCTAGAACGTGAGAAATAAAATGTTTGTTGTTTCAGCAACAAACAACAATTTGTGGTAATTTGTTATAGTAGCTCAAACTGACTAAAGCACAGACATTTAAAACAACAGAAAAGTGTGACCCATGATCTACACAAAGAAACAGAAAAATGACAGAGATGATAGAATTAGCAGAAAAAGATGCTCCAACAGCTACTGTAAATATACTCCATATGATCAAGAAGGTAGAGGAAGGCATAAACATGATGAGGAGTGTCATGAAAGATATAAAAAGACCTAAAGAAAGATCCTATAGGTGAAATACACAATATGTAAAATGAAAATACACTGATTGGGGGACTTCCCTGGCAGTCCAGTGGTGAAGAAGCCACACTTCCACTGCAGGGGGCACGGGTTCGATCCCTGGTTGGGGAACTAAGATCCCACATGCCTCACGGTTCAGAAAAAAAAAAAAAAAAATACACTGATTAAGATTAACATCAGACTGGACACCGATGATGGACACAAATCAATTGTAATTCTATGCCCCAGCAACATTTGGAAATTGAAACTGAAAAAAAAAATCATAATAGCATCAGAAAACATGAAATGAAATACTTACGAATACATCCACCAAAATGTATACATATCCTGAAAACTACAAAACGTTGCTGAGAGAAATTAAATAATCTAAATTAATGGAAAGATATGTCATATGTAGATTAAACAATTCAATATTGTTAAAATATCAGTTCTCTCCAAACTGATCTACAGATACAACAAAACCCAAATCAAAATTGTGGCAAGGGTTTTTGTAGAAATTGACAAGGTAAATCTAAAGTTTATTAAGAAATTCAAGGGATTTAGAATAGCCAAAACAACTTTGAAAAAGAGAACAAAATTGTAGGACTCACAATACCTGATTTCAAGACTTACTGTGAAGCTACAGCAATTATGACAGTGTGGTATTGGCAAGAGGATAGATTCATAAATCAATAGAACAGAATAAATACAGATTTTTAACTCAACTACCAAGGTAATTCAGTGGGAAAAACAGTCTTTTCAGTAAATGGTGCCAGAACAACTGGATATTCATGCATAAAAGTTGATCCATACCCCTTATATCATACCATAGGCAAAAAAATAATTCAGAATAGGTTATAGATCTGTATGTGAGAGTTAAAACCATAAAACATCTAGAAGAAAACATAGGAGAAAATCTTCACGCCCTTGGGAACGAAAGAGATTTCTTGTATAAATTGCTCAAGGCATGAACTGTTATAAAATTGATAAATTGTAACTGATCAGAATTTAAAACTTCTGCCCTTCGAAAGGCTTCAGAAAATGAAAAAGACAATTGAATGGGGAAAAAATTGTATATTTATATCTGATCATTGTAGCCAGCATATTCAAAGCATTCTTACAACTCAATGTCAAGAAGACAAACAACTCAAGAAGAATCAGGCAAAAATTTTCAGTCGATTCACCAAAGAAAATACATAGATGTATTTATAAGCACAAGAAAAGGCACTCCATGTCATTAATTATTAGGAAAATGCAAATTAAAACTGCAATAAGAAGTCGTTTCATGCTCACCAGACTGGCTAAAATCCAAAAGGCAAACAAGACGGTGGAAGGAGATGTGGAGCTTCGTGTTCTCACCAAAGTGGTGGGGATGCAGCACAGAGACCCGCTCTGAGAAAACAAGTCAAAGTCTCTCATAAGTTAAACACACACTTACCACGTGAACCACAAGTGACCCCTGCGTGTTCACCCGAGAGAATGAAAATGAAAGACTTGTACTCAAAGGTTTATTCTTAACAGCCCCAAACTGGAAAGAACCCCAGTGCCCATCAGCTGGGGAACAGATGTGTAAATTGCACCCCATCCACGCGCTAGAACGCAGTCGGAAGATGAAAAGTGGCTACTGATGCCCGCTCCACACGTGTGAATTACAAAAGCATTTTTCTGGGTAAAGAAGTCAAACATATAAGACCCATGCACCGCATTATTCCATTTATATGAAATTCTAGAGAAGGCAAAACAATAGTGGCAGAAACCAAGTCGGTGATTGCCGTGGGTGAGGGAGAGGAAGAAGAGACCGTCTGGACCAGGCTCGGGGACTTTTCGTGGTGCTGGAGATGCTCCCTGTCAGGATGGTGACTGTTGTCAAAACCCACTGAAGGGTGTACTTCAAATTGGTGACATTTATTGTTATAAATTATGCCTCAAAACGCTAATAAAAATAACGTGCACACAGCTTCACACAAATGCGCTGATGCGGGGGCCTTGTCCTCACTTGGGACTGAGCAGGTTGTGGAAGGTGTGTGGGAAGAAGGACTTTCAAGGACTCCAGAAGGAGGAAAAGGTACAGACTGAGGGAGGGGCGGGGTACAGGTGCGTGGGAAGGGGGCTGGGAGCCGAGCAGGAGGGGCTGCCGCGGAAGCGGGGACACAGGGTTGCCGTGGAGACGGCGCTGCTGGGCAGCTGTGCAGGGACCGAGCCCAGACCTGGGGAGGCGACCCGGGTGCTGGTGAGACGCAGCTGCGGGGTGCTGGGGTGTCAGGCCTTCATACCGTATGGAGGTGGGGTTGGCAACGGTGGGAATGGCAGCCCAGTTAAAATGCGGTAAGGGATGACCCAGCGTGCTCGGCCCAGCGGGAACCCCACTTAGGGGAGATATTTTTTAACCACACTGTGGTAGATGATGTTTCCTGAATTCGAATTGAATTCAGTTCAACCAATGTTTATGAGTATCTACTGAGGAGAGACACAGAGGATGCAAAGGTGCATTGAACATAAGCTCCAGCTTCAAGAAGCTGCCAGGTAAACAAATCATTATAAAACTGTGCAATACTAGCAACAATAGTGGGGTGTACAGAAAAACAAGGGGTTCCCTCTGGTAAGGAGAAGGCCAGGGTCAGGAAAGGCTTCGTCATGAATGTCGGCAGGAGGGTCTAAGCTGGCACCGCAAGAAACCGGATATTCAGGCCATGCTGCCGGGGGGTGCACTCCAAAGCAGAGACCTTAGAAGTTTGGTCTGAATTATGTCTATTCCTGAGACATTATTTTAACTTCCTTTGATTTACTCTTATTTCTGATTAGAATGGCAGAATAAATCACAATAACCCAAATTTGTAAGTTCTGCATCTTTCAGGGATCGTGTTACATAACTGTTGGGTGTCAACAATATAGAAATCTGGATGACGACAAACGTAATGCTAACGTGGTTGAGAATCAGCGTTCTCAAAACGGACTGCTATCAGGTTGACACGTGCGCAAGGCACTCGCAGTCACTGGAAATAATTCAACCTGCCCCAGACCACCATTTTCATTACAAAAATCATGTGAGCTGTTTGGAGGAAATTGTGTTGGTGACAGACTGGCACCTGGGGCACCACAACGTGGAAAGAACCTTTTTTTTTCCCTCAGGTAAATTACCTCAAATCTTGAGCAGCAACAGTCAGCTTTTTGGAGAAAGAATCTGCGGACTTTCTGTTACAAAAATTGTGATATTAAGACATTTTAAAAATAGATATTTCGTACCCTCTCGAATGAACTGAGAGTTAAATATATGTGTGGTAATTTGTTATGGAAGCAATAGAAAACTAAAATAATGCTCAATAAATGTAGCCTGTTAAAAGTAATTGATGTTTTATTTTTAGGCCAAATTGTTGCAAGGCTTAGAATGAGGTACGTGATAGTTTCATCAAGTCTACACTGATCAGACTTACATAGTAATTTTGAGTTGAGCTACGGAAAAAATGGCCAGCTGGAATCAACTGAAGCCAAGCGGCTATGGTGCAGCAAAAAAAATGGTGAAGAGAGACCCCCATGTGTCAGAACTGGAGATGTTCCACCTGAAAGGAGGGAGGGCCAGGTAGGAATGAGGTCATCAACTACCCGCAAGGTTGTCATTTGAAAGAGGGTCTAGGCTTACACGTCCCCGCACAGGGTAAGAATGTGCCCAGGGAGTGGAGACGGTATCCACAGGTTTGACTGACCATTAGAAAGAACATTTGAACCGTTCAGTAAGAATGGCACGCGCTGCCTTGGGGGATGGCAAACTCTCTGGCAGGCAGAGTGGTGAGTCCTTACAGAACACGAGTTGGGTGTGAGGTGGGTCAGACCTGCTGAATCAGAGTCTCTGGTGATGAGCTGCTTGGTGAGGAAAGGGTTGAAGCAGGTGCAACTCTCCCTTCCAGCTGGAGACACGGGGGCAGGACTAACCTTGACCGGCCTCCTTGGAACCATGCTAAGTGCATTTGCCTGTGGAGTCCCTGACGGAGAAGCTGTGAGGCAGACAACACCCTTGTGCCTGGATGTGGAGCGTGGGGGCCGCTGGAGCCCGGTCCACGGGAGGGTGTGGGGCACGGGAAAGAGGCAGCCTCCAGCTGTGCGGTGAGCGGGTAAAACCTGCAAAGCCCTGGGAGCAGTGTTTTCACATGTACTGCTCATAACACTTTGTACTGATCTGAAACCAAAACCCATGTTCAGTAAGCTGTATCTGATGGTTCGGGGCCCCTCCAGGAAAGCGATGTCACCCCGTGCCTATGCTTGCCTGTGTCTTCTGAGTCATCAGTAAAGTTGGGGGTGAGGTAAGCTCTGGAGTCCTGTGCATGTCCGCTGTGATCATGGACCATCTCCTTTCACACTGTCTCCGGGTTACTCTAATGCACATTTGTGTGTGAGAACTGTGGCTTCACCGGGAATTCCAGCATCCAGCAACTTAGATCATTGGAATTTAGATCAGCACTTAAAAGTGAGTTCCCGGGAGATGCTCTGGGTACAAAGAACAGCGGGAGAGAGGGAGAGAGGAAGAGCAGGGGAAAGATTGCTCTGGGGTTGAGTAGGATTGGGCAGCGCTACCACCTGCATCCTCCTCTTGGATATTTATGTCACCGTTTATTACCACGGCTCAGAGCCTTGCTGACCAACCACACATTCCCAACCTGCTCACTCACAGGAACTTTAGAGTCGGTGCTCTTTGGAAAACACTTTGGAAAAAGCTGACCTAGGGGAGCTATCCCTTCCTTCCTTCCTTCCTTCCTTCCTTCCAAGACAAGTATAAATGCCAGGCCCACATGCCGCCCGGTGGCCAGCAGCTCCAGGCTCTGTCCAGCGCTGGCACTGCCTGCCAGGGCAAGCTGGTGAGGGATATCACTAAGGCGAACAGATTCCCTATCTTTAGGCAGCAAGCTGGTCTCCACACCGGCCTCCAACTAGGAGTGTATCCACCACTCAGAAATTGCATGAAAGGAAAAGTACACAGGCCTTGCACTAACTCCTGATGGATTCTCTTCTCATCGTGGACATACTTAGAAATCATCTATTATTAAAAGATATATCTTTGAATGGCTTTTCTTCCGTTTGTAGAGACACACAGTGATAAGTTGAACCTTCATATGACATTTGCATTTAAGATTTGAAACCACAAATATATTACTCTTTTAAATGAAAAGTAAATGTACTAAAGTCCCAAGATTCAATGTATGCATATGGTGAGAGCCTCTGCCTCTCAATTGTCACATTTCAAAGATTTTGTTACCACCCAGGAAAAAAAAGTGTTACTTCAAGGAAAACTTAATGTTACTTAATTAGATTAACATTTTTAACATAGTGTTTTAAATGCTAATTTACTTTTTTTTTTTTTTTTTGCAATTAAACAGTATGGCTTCCTAGTACCATTTTCATTAGGTACAATATGCAAAAGAAGGTATCTCAGAAACTAACAGCTAATTGACTGCTTCATTCAAAAATGAAAAGAATGCCCAATAATACATGTCCTAAAAATCAGAATGGGCCCCACGAGCGGGAGGCAAGGGTCACAGCCCACACCAGGCAGTTTAAGAAACTCCAGGCAGGGGACTTCCCTGGTGGCACAGTGATTAAGAATCTGCCTGCCAATGCAGGGGACACGGGTTCGAGCCCTGGTCCGGGGAGATCCCACATGCCGCGGAGCAGCTAAGCCCGTGCACCACAACTACTGAGCTTGTGCTCTAGACCCCGCGAGCCACAACTACTGAGCCCATGAGCCACAACTACTGAAGCCCACGTGCCTGGATCCCGTGCTCCACAAGGGAAGCCACCGCAGTGAGAAGCCCCTGCACTGCAACAAAGAGTAGCCCCCGCTCACTGCAACTAGAGAAAGCCCGCGCACAGCAACGAAGACCCAATGCACCCAAAAGTAAATAAATAAAATAAATTAATTAAAACAAAAAAAAATATTAAAAAAAAAAAAAAAAAGAAACTCCAGGCAGTGGCCCTTCTCCCTACTCAACTGCTCTCAAATCCACCAGAGGCCGCCCCTGGGCCTCCACTTCACAGAAGCCACTCCTCTGTTCTTTGAGGGCTTTGGAAGCCCTCTGGTCACATGCAGAGGACCAGGGACAGGCAGAAAACAGTTTAGGTCATTAGTAGCCAGCGTCTTCACTGGTATCAGTTGACCAAGGACAGCCTCTCAGGGTCTGTCTGTCAATTACTGGTCTGCTCTCTGTTCGGACCAGGAGTGGGTGGCAGCAAAAAGGAAGTAAGATCCCCAAGAGAAGAGAAGAGGTGGCTGAAAAAGCAGAAGGGGGTGGGTAACAGACCAACTTCAACCTTTTTGTCCATTTGGCCAAAGGCAGAATCTACCCAACAAAATTAAATACAGGGAAAACATGAATAATTTTAACAAAATATTATCAGCAAGGAAACTGTGTTAACATTTTGATTTAAACAAATTTAATAACAAGTTTAACAGTTTGTTAAAGTTAAAGCAGAATATTTTAAATCTGTGTTTATTTTCATAAATAGTGATGGCCCACAAGACAAGAAACAAGAACTAAATGTGTATGTGTGTGTGTACATATGTTGAGTATATGTATGCACATGCATACACGTGTGTATGTAATGTGTATGCATGTATGTGTGTTACACTGTGTGTATAGGCATATGTATGTATGTCGTGTTGTGCATTGCGTGCATGTGTGTGTGTGATGTGTGTGCATGTATATATGTTGTGTGCACACATATAGTCAGTCATAGGTGTGTATATTATATACGGGTGTATGCATTGCATGTGTGTATGCGTGTGTATGTTTGTTGAGTGTGTGGAAAGTGGGTGTGCACGCTTTAAATTAAGTTCTAATTACATACTGGGTATTGGGATCACTGCTTTACATCTATTATCCCTTTTAGCCTCACAAAAACCCTCTAAGGTAGACTTATACCCATTTATAGATGGGAAGACTGCAGTTCCTCTAGGGCTGTGAATTAGAGACCTAATTCACCTTGTCTCCAGCAGGTCTTACTGAAGGGCTACAAAATTCCCACAAGATCTTAAATAATATGTTTATTTTAAAACGATATGTATATCAGAATCTCACATACTACAAAAGTAAGTATTCAATAAATGTAGGTTCTCTCAATTCATTTGAACCACGGGTGTTTTATCCTTTTTTAGATGAACATCAGTGGAGCTGAAACTCTAGTCTGGCTTCCTTCTGCTTTTGAATAAGAGTGGTTAAGAAAGAAGCCAGAAGGTTTTTTCCAGTGATTGGTATATAGGTTTGTATTTTTTTTCTTTTGGTTCCTTTTGCTTCTTTAAAAGCTCACTTTTACGTTTTCTTTTTCATTACAGAAATTATATTTCATATCTCTAATCATTTCCAGAATTAGTGATTAATTAATTCAGACCTTGCATTTGTTTCTTTACTGATCTCTGCAATAGCTATTTTCTGCAACTCCATAGGCTTTGGATGGAACCTACGGCAGACTCTTTTAAAGACCACTGCGCATTCTTTTATGGTCATGAGACACTCACTCGACAATCATTGTGGCATTTGCAGCCATTATCAGAGCTTTTCCTGTATTTCACTGAGTCTCATAAAAGTTTCCACCCCATCAATTTCTCTTAAATGACTGCCTGAAAAGCTCCTTCGCCACCACTCTCCAGCTATTCGAGATTCTCACTCATCATCTTTCAGTGCATAAATCCCCTATTGCATGGCTGCCAAAACATTATTTTAGCTCAGGTTCTAGCTCTGCAAACTCTTTATGTACTTACTTAAATAAAGAATTGCTCTCCAGACAGGTGCCCCCCGGACTTTTCCCCTATGAAGCAATGCCCGAACCATCGCCCAAGCTCCAGTTCGAGGCAATTAGAATGAAATCACTTCCAGTACATTTAGAGGGAAAGCGAGCTTCTTGAACACACAGTACTATTCCTAAAACTATTAGGACAGTGTATGTGTGAAAGTGAGAATGTTTTACTAAGTGTAAACACAGGCAACATGCCAGCATTCTGGAATTCTTAAGAGTAAAGCAGTTCCATGTCTAATATTCCTTAGATGTGGGTATCAGAGAAGAAAATAATACACTTTTAAAAGGAGTCGAGGGGGCTTAGCAGGGCTCACCTTGAGAAACGCCGTGATCCAAAGTGCCCAGTTCGGTTACACGCCCCTCATGACACCCCAGGAACGCACAGCACCAGTGTGACTCTCTTAACCAGATGCACTTTCTAATGGTCATTAAGAAAAAAGCAGTGAGAGACCAGAATTAACCAAAAGCAAATCGCTGAATTACCACTTCCTATGTAAAAGGAACGCCTATTTGCCCAAATACAGATGGTTAGCCATCTATATCCTGTAGGTTATAAAATAATCATATGACTCCCTGGAGCTGGTGGTAAAGTTGCTGAGAGGGGAGGGACCTGGGTGCCGTTATCTCCCAGAAGAAGGACTCTGAGCTGCCCTTCAAGGTGTGGCCACGAGTCTGTGCTCCAACACTCACTCCGTCTCCTGGTCAGTTACCTCTGGGAGCAAGGGCGGGCACTTTGTGGGCTGCCTGGAAAGATTGAGAAGTATTTAGAAAGGGCCGTGTGAGCATTGTGGTTAGTGATGCAGCCTCTGGAGCCCCCTGCCTCTGTTCACCCCGAAAGCTGTGCACCACAGGGAGGTACTGACCTTCTGCACCCCTCATTCCCTCCTCTGTACAATAAAGACCATGACGGGGCAGCCTCAGAGTGTCACGGAGGACGGCAGCCTCAGTTCATGTGACGCTGGTAGGACAGCGCCTGGAGTGGGGTAGCTACTCAATAAACACTAGTTTTTTGGGGGGATAAAAAACACAAGTATTACTATTGTATCACTTGGGATCAAAAACACCATGTGTGGTGATGGATATTAACTAGACTTGTTCATTTCACAATACATGTAAATATCCAATCATTATGTTGTACACTTGAAACCAATATAATGTTATATGTCAATTATCTCTCAACTTAAAAAAAAGAAACGTGTGAGACGCTAAAAAGCTGGGCACTTGATTTTTATGAGATGGCAGGTGACAGATCTAACAAGTCCCCTGTCATTAGGTATAGCAGTTGATGGAAGGAAAAGCAATTGATGGGTCATTTGGAGACCTCATTTTTGGGTGCAAGTGATTAAAAAAAAAAATGACAGAAAAATAAAAGAAAAAGAATTCTGGAATCATAAAAGTGTTCACCATGATGTAGTGTGTTGTTGTGATTCAAGTCTCAGGAAATAGTTTTATTTATTTTTTTTTTTCTTATAAATTTATTTATTCATTTTTGACTGCGTTGGGTCTTCGTCACTGCGTGCAGGCTTTCTCTGCTTGCGGCAAGCGGGGGCTACTCTTCATTGTGGTGCGCGGACTTCTCATTGTGGTGGCTTCTCTTGTTGCAGAGCACGGGCTCTAGGCGCTCGGGCTTCAGTAGTTGTGGTGCGCGGGCTCAGTACTTGTGGCTTGCGGGCTCTAGAGCGCAGGCTCAGTAGTTGTGGCTCACGGGCTCAGTTGCTCCGTGGCATGTGGGATCTTCCCGGACCAGGGCTCGAACCTGTGTCCCCTGCCTTGGCAGGTGGATTCTTAACCACTGCACCACCAGGGAAGTCCCAGGAAATAGTTTTATAAAAAGATTTATAGCAAAGTTTTAAGCAAAGATCAATTAAAAGCAAGACCAGGTTGACTGACATGTTCCCTCCTCCTTTCTCTTTAGCTTCCTTTCTCTTCCTGGGTTGAGCAAGCTGCCCACGGCCCACCCTCTGCTTTGTCTTGACTAAGAGTTTGTCAGGGGTCTCTCCTTCCTACAGACCCCAGAACGCGGCTTGTCCCCAAGTCTGAGCAGCACTGAAACGCGGACCTGTCCCCTTGTCAGCTTCTCTGGGGAATCGTCAGAGCACGGCGGGACCCTCTTCCTGGCCATTGTGGGTCATTTCCCTGCAAAGTTTCTGTTCATCCCTGTCTCCTTCCCCGACCCTACAGAAGAAAAGCCTTCTTCTGTCTGACTTTGAGATGCTTGCCGACCTCTGATCCCAGGGTCCCGATGTTGCAATAGTCCCGTTCCCTCCCTCACAATGATCCTTTTGAATGTCATTCGCTTCTTTCCAAGTCCTGACTTGTTTTTCTCGGATGGAGCTTGCGATTCTGCATTGACACGGGTGTCCCATCCCTTCCTCTGTTTGAAAAGAGCCCCCCACGTGACACCCCTCGGGGTGGCTGACCTGGGCCGCTGATCTCTGGATGGAGAGCAAGGGAGTGTGTCTTTTCTGCCCTTCCCACTGCTGCCCGTCACATCCCCTGCGCCCCATCACTGCCCACCCCCTCCTCCGAGGTCCTGCTTCTTGCTTTGGGTGGAAGCTGCTGGAAGGGCTGCCTACCAGGCCCCAGGCTCCTGGCAGAGGAAAACACGGGCCACCTCGGGAGCTGGGGGCACGGGTGTCACGCACACACCTTTTCTGCCCGTTCCTTCTGAAATCCCCTTTGATGGTCTTGTTTAGCAAGAAGGTGCGAAGGTAAACCCTTTTGCAGCTCATTATCACCTTAGAACTGGCCTGCCTAAAGCAAGAAAAACAGATGCTTGACTTCGTTGAGGACCAAGACAGAACAGCGAGTAGAATTCAGCCTGTTGAGGAAAGCGGCACTGTGAGGCCACAGGACGGGCCAGGAGGCCCCGTCGTTGCTCCCTTCCTGGAGCCACGCGCTTCGGCACCAATGCTCGCCCGCCTGCCAGAAGAGGGCAGAGGCCGGAGCGGGAGACACCCCCAGGAGGGACCGCCGCCCCTCACACGACTTCTCTGCCCCCAGACGGAGGAGAATCCGCAGAGGGTTTGGCCCTGGCCTCTGAGCAGCTCCAGCCCTGGGCCTCTGGCCTTCCCACCCGGTCCCCGCGGCTGCTCCTCTGTGGGACTCCGGGCCTGTGTGGTCCTCAGACGTCCTTTGCCCCAGTACTCCTTCTGTACTTCAAAGTAAAATCCAAACTGCATGTCATCCTTGGGAAGCTCAGACCCATTTTGTTTTCTCTCTCTAGGAAATGTCCCATGTTAAAGGTCCTGGGAGCTCTCACCCCATTTAGATAAGACGCTGCTCATTTGCATGACACTGTGAGGGATGCAAAAAGCAAGAAGTACACAATACGGGGATGCATTTTATATAAACAGTTTCCAGTCTGAAAGTCTGACCGTAGGTGCGAAAAATTCATTCAGAACAAAGTCCAGGGACAGTTTGGCAAATTAATATCCCGGCCAAGTCGGAAGTGCTTTACACTTTGCGGTGAGGCTGGCTGTGATACTCGTGTGTAGTTCTGGGCTTCCCGGGGACCCCTCATCTCAACTGCCGGGGTTCACCCCTGGGGTGTGGAAAGGCACCTCCTCCAGCTGCAGGTCCCTGTTTAATTGGAAGGAAAGGGAGTCTTGGGCACACAAGCACAGCTGAGAATACAAGTGGGTTCCCCTAAGAAGGAAGAAGAATTTAAAAGGAAAAATAGGAACTTGAGAAATCTGTGTACATTATGAACAAACACATGTTTTCATTATAAAAGTTAAAGTGATTTTAGGCAACAATTTCATAAAGTTTTTCAATCAAATGGACTTCCTCACAGATGATATTGAATGTTCCTTTAAGGGACAACAAGGTTTTTTTTTTAATTCTTTCTTTATTTATTTTAATTTATTTATTTTATTTTTGGCTGTGTTGGGTCTTCATTGCTGTGCGTGGGCTTTCTCTAGTTGCGGCAAGCGGGGGCTACTCTTTGTTGCGGTGAGTGGGCTTCTCATTGCGGTGGCTTCTCTTATTGTGGAACACGGGCTCTAGGCACGTGGGCTCAGTAGCTGTGGCGCACGGGCCCAGTTGCTCCGCGGCATGTGGGATCTTCCCGGACCAGGGCTCGAACCCGCGTCCCCTGCATTGGCAGGTGGATTCTTAACCACTGCGCCACCAGGGAAGGCCCATAACAAGGATTTCATACATTTTCAACTTTGTGGATAATTTCCAAAGATGCATGACAGCCGGATGACCAGTATCTGCTGATGCGCTTGTGGCGGATAAAGCTGATTGCCTTTAGCATTTCAGAGGACCTCAGCCCTCACTGATTAACAGTTCCTGTGTCTGATATTTGCCGGCCACTGTGCAGGCCCAGCAGATGGTGGTTTGCAGGGTTTCTGAGGGACACACTTGAGTCTTGGTTTGGCGGCTGGAGTGTTGGGATCTCGGGGACCTGGAAAATGAACCCAGCTGATGTCGGTGTTACCTGTATCTTAACGAGATGTCCATTTCGTGTGCTAGGTAGTCTTTGGAGACCGCCAGCTTCAATGCCTTTTCTTCTAAAACAAGCATGCGGCTCACGTGTCAAGAGGTAAAATCTGTTTCCCTCTTCTTCGGTCCGGATTGGCCTTGCTGACTTGCTTGACCAATAGTTGTGTCAGAAGCAGTGATCCGGGATTCCTGAGGCTGGGTCACAGGAGCCCTGCAGCTCCCCACTGGGCTGTGCCTCCTTTGGAACCCAGCCTCTGTGCTGGGCTGAGAAGCCCAGACTCTGCAGAGAGGCCACGTGTGGGCAGCGTGCGGAGAGCTCCTGCTGAGACCTCAGACAACAGCCAGCCCCACGGCGCCTTCCGACCACTCGGGTCCCAGCCACCCTCTGACTGTAGCTGCATGACAGGCCCCTCCTGAGAACCACTCAGCTGAGCCCCGCCAACCCCAGAGCCTTGAGAGGTGATAATAAATTGTTGTTTTGAGCCACCACAGTTGGAGGTCGTTTGCTGAGCAGCAATGAGTAACGGGCGCCGTCCTCTCCTCTTCAGCTTGAGCTCTAATCCTCTTCTGAAGTAACGAGATGTGTTACAAATAACAAAAATCAAAACTAAAACGGACTTTGTTTAAAAAATATCCTCCCCAAGAAAGCCAACAGTTAGAAGAGGTGCTAGAAGTGGGGGGAATAAGAAATCTAAGCCAGCGATGCTGTTGGAGAGATGAAGACGGGCAACTTTAAAAACAGAATATCTCATCCAGCAGCGGCTTAGGTCTGAGCCTTGTGGTTTGGCTTGGTAGCTTTTCCTCCATATAGAAATACGGAAACGCTATTCATCAAATTCTGCCAGCAAATTCCCCAGTAGGGACAAAAGTGCATTTTATAGAGGGAATTATCAACCATGCTGACCCCTTGCATTTTGGAACTGACAAAGATTTCGGGTTGCACAGCCTTCGTGTTCAGGGCACATGCTGTAGCTTTGGGCCCGCACAGTTTGATACTCTTTTCCACTCTACACGCTAAACGATCCAGCCTGAACATTGTACTGCTAGAGAGTCAGGGGCACACCGATCTCCTTTGCCTGCTGTAAATTAAACTTTCAGATAGCTACCCTGTGCTCTACACTACATACAGAGACGCGTTAAAGTATGTGATTTATTTCCTACCTTTAAGGGACTTCCACAGTTGCAAAGGTGAGGCACAAACACATGACATTTCAGGCAGTGAGTGCAAGGCTGTGAGTGATGCTTCACGGTACTGAGAATGGGAACAGCTTAAGGAGGCATAGAGCGCGGTGCCTGTGGGGAAGGGGCCAGAGCTCAGCCGGGAGAGCTGACCCACTGGCCAGGTAGGGAGGGGGCGGGGGGCAAGCAGCAGGGCAAAGGCGTGGTGGCAGGAAAGCCCCGTCCTGGACCAGCCTGGGGAGCAGTGGAGGGGCTGAGCTGCAGTGGGAAGTCGAGGAAGGCTGGCCGAAGAGCTGGGACTTGGTCTCAGTGACAGCGCAAAGATGTGGGCGTTCTGTGAGCTGTGGAGTGACGGGGAGCAAGTTCCCAGCACCGACGTAGACAGGGAGCCGTCCAGGAGGGAGGCAGCCCAGAGCCCAAGAGCGACTGGCAGGGCTGATGGCTCACAGCCAGGCGTCTCGGCGTTCCCCTCGCCCTGCTCTGTTCAACTGCACGAGAAGCCTAGAGGGTGCTGGTGCTGTCAAACCGAAACTCAGAAATAGAGCAACTTCCTCAAGTTCACGCATCTCATAACTTGAGGAGCCAAGACGCAAAGCCATGTCATCTGACCCTGAAGTTTATGCGTTGCTGGGATAAACGTGAAGAAGAAATGATGTTTTGAAAAATCAGTAAAAAGCAAGAGGAAGAAGGAATTAAAATGATGTCAGATTTTCCACCTCAACAGAAATAGGGAAATCAGAACTGGAAACTTATTTCTAAGTTTCTAACATAGTTCTAACCAGAGAAGGTATAGAAGCTGACATAAGGGGAAGGAAATGAGATTCATTTAAGGTACATGGAGTGTGAGGGGACTGAACTACTGTGTAACTGGAGAGTCTTGACTTTAGATCTGGGTCAGCCACGTGTTGGCCATTTTTGAAATTAATCCCTGGGTGTCCGTCTCCTCATTAATAAAATGAAGCGGAGAGATTTGTGAAGGCTTCAGGTGAAGATTAGAGACACGGGAAGTGCAGGTCTCCCGCATGTTTGGTACACACCCCCACAGCTGGCCTCTCTCCCCTCCTTCCCCTCCCCTCCCCCTCCTCACTCTCTTCCTCCAACCCCTCCCCCCCGCCCCTCCTCCTTCTCCTTCTGTCCTAAAGAGGAGCTCTAGCATGAGACGCAGGGAGAGTTATGCCCAGGAGGCTGTAACTGAACTCAGAGATGCAGATGAAAGCTCTGGGAGCTTGCACTTAAGCACAGGAAGCAGGAGAACAGATTGAAGTGAGGAAAAAAGACAGAAAAGAAGTGGCCAGAAGAATAGGTCACTTGAAATTAATACAGTGTTATTGGAGCGAGGGAGAAAAGTGCTTGAAGAAAAACCTGCGGAGTAGAGACTCTGAGGGCTGAAACTGACCTTTGGATTTAATCACTAGTATTTACAGTGCTCTTGGAAGATAAGCTTTCAGTATGAATGTTCAAGTGAAAGCTTTACCATAAGGATCTAAGACGATAGTGTGGTCTCAGGAAATAGAAACCACAGATGTAGAAAAAAAAAACTTTTTAATTGGCAGTGGTAAACAACAAGTTCCTACTGTATAGCACAGGGATCTATATTCAGTCTCTTGTAATAAACCATAATAGAAAACAATATAAAAAAGAATATATACGTATAACTGAATCACTTTGCTGTACAGCAGAAACTAACACAACATTGTAAATCACCTAGACTTCAATTTAAAAATGCATAAATAAAAACGAAAACTAAAACAAAAACCAAAACCTGGCAGTAAGACTCAAAGAAGTAGAATGGCGTTATGGAGGGCAGCAGGCACAAGTGAGGTTTTATTTTTTGAGCCCTGGGAGCGAGCAGACACCACTGCTGACCCCCACTCCACACCCCCGGCCCACACCCGGTTTCAGCTGTGATGTGGGAACAGAGACTGCCTCCTGCACAGTCCCCATCTCAACCCCCAAAGCGCCGGTCTCCTGACTCCAGGCTTTGCCGCTCAGCCTCAGGCACAGCCCAGGAGTACAGAGGCGCTGGTGGCCCCTGATGGACCAGCAAGGGGAGGGGAGTCAGCCCTCACGCCACAGAGACGGGAGCCAATGCTTCACGCCAGCATCAACCGCCCAGCCCCCCCACCCCCGCCTCGTGGGCTGCCAGGATTAGGGTGGCCAACCGTCCTGGTCTCCCAGAATGCGGAAACCTCAGGGCTCAGACCACGGCTGTCCTGGGCAGACCAGGATCTAATAGAAGTCACGGCACTGAGGACCGGGGGCGAGGAGCCCTTCTACTCGGCCATGGTGAGGGCAGAGCGTGATTAGGGAGGTGAAGGGGCCTGGAACCAGCACACACCAGGAAGGAGGGGGTCGAGAGGGGACCTCAGAGAAGATGCCGCCTTCAGTGTGTGAAGAAAGCCAGCAAGGAAAAGGAACGGCCTTATTCTCCACTGTGCCAAAAGGAGGATGTGGGCCAAAAGGAGGATGTGGGCCAAAAGACATGAGGGTGGAAGGAGGTGGTTTCAGTCGGGAGGAAGGAGGGATTTTGAGGTACCCAGGCTGCCCAGCCATGGAGTGTGTGCCCTCCTCCCGCTGATTTCCCCAGACACGCTGTGGAGAGAAAGGTTCTGTTACCTCGTGTGCCAGAGGAAAGGGGGTTAAACAAAAAAGATTAACCCAATCTAAAAAAGGAAGCTCTGGGAGGTGGTGGAAGGAGGGAAAAGCTGGGAGGAAGGAGTGATGGGGTGTGGGGGAGACTGTGTGGGGGAGGGGTGTGGGGGAGGGTGTGGGGGAGGGGTGTGGGGAGGGGTGTGGGAAGAAATATATTGAAATGATAACTATGGTTGCTTGGGGGGGGGCTAGAAATATAAGAAATATAATTTTGTTTCTAAGTCTTTGTGCTCTCCATGTGTTTGATAATGAGATACATTGGTTGTACAATGAAACAATCTCTGAGAACTGTAAAAAGACTAATTGTAGTAACTGTTGCAGATATCACTAATGTTCACTTCTGGAAAAATTACACCTTCTAGATATTTCCTGATAACCTTCATTGTCTCACTGCTCCCATATTCACAACTTTTTCCATCAGTTTCCAGAACAGTGAACATGCTATTTTGCTTCAAATCATTTACAGTAAATGGTGAAAGGAATTGTTGGACACGACTCCCGGCTCAGAACAGGAAAACCAGAGTGAGATTATTACAATCAATGGAAGAGCTCTAAGTAGCATTAAAACTAACTTCCAGTGGGACTGGCTTTTCTCAGACTTACTTTAAAAATATCACAAAACTCTTCAACGAGGGCATGACTGATTTTACCAGAATAGACAGGATTAGATCACAGAGTGGGGACAGCAGAAAGGCCCCCTTTCCACCTGTTCTACCAAATCAAGAAGGAGGACAGGAAGGGCACTGGGGCTGGTCCCCGGCAGACACCCCATAGGAGGCCAGCAAGTCCCTCTACCTCAGGTCTGGAGAGAGGACGCCCACCCCTAACCAGAACACATGGGAGGAGTTATGCAAATCACTTCAGCCTATTTTACAGAATCTTTCTGAAAAGGCTAAAAGTGACAGAAAAGCCAAAGAAGACTAAGCTATTTTATTGCATTTTCATTTAATTTTACATACAAGACAGTGGCTTTTAGTTTCCTAAAACCTCTGTTTATCGGCCAGAAACAAATCTGAAAGGCACACATCCTTTTATGTTGGGGACCTCCAATCAAATAATTTTGATGTTAGATAAACCCACAGGTAAAATCTATAGCCTCCTTCCCTGAACCCGTAAAGACATCTCTGCCCCAGTCCCCAACGGTGCTCTCTGTGCATGGGAAGGAGGGCAGCCAAGCAAAGGGCCTGGGGCCTCCACGGATTCACTGCATGCCTCAGTGACCCAGATTCGGGCCTCTGTTTTCATTCTGTCTAACGGGAACAGCCAGGCTGACTTATAAAGGTGCTACAGAAATGAGAAAGGACGAGGTCATGACAACGTGACAGCAGCCCCGCTGCTTCCCTGGCCGTCACATCAGCAGCCACTAAGATGGCTGGGGAGAGAAACGTAACAACACAACAGCAGGAGCCGCCGCCGCCGCCTCTGAAACAGTAACCAGCCTTTGGATTGAGGATTCCTCTGCCTAGACGGGGCGGGGTGGGGGGCAGGGGAGGGGTTCAGAGTGCGCAGATAGAGTGAGGGTCTGAAGCCCCTCTCCAGACGCTGAGCGAGCGGGCCTGCAGTTCTGAACACCCCTGGGGCAGCTGCTGCCCAGGAGGCCACACGTGAGCAGGAAAGACCGGGGGGTGCGCTAACTTGGGGCTCTCCTCCCTTCACCCCCAGAATTTCAGGTGGCCGGTATGATGAGGAGGGAGACAGAGCACGGGAAGGACAAAGTCCTTACAACTCCATCCGGAAGGAGGCTGAGGAGGGAAGTGCAGAGGCCTGGCCGCACCCCGGTCCTAGCGGCCCCGGGCCAAGGGCTGAGGGCGAGCCCTGCTCCTGGGCGGCGGCGCCTCCCCCTCGGCGGCCTTGCGCACCGTCTTAGCACTTCCCCTTCATTTGACTCCTTACCTTCTGCTCAGACCGCCCCCTCCTTCGCAGCTTCATCCTTTCCTTGTTCCCTTTTCTCTTTTTTCATGCATCCAACTCCTCACTCTGCGCCCCAAACAGAAGAAGTTGTGCAAAGTAAAATGGAGTGCATTTCACAGATATCAGTCTTCCCTGATATGGAATCCTCTTTAGATGCTAAGACCTCGCCCGGCCATCATGAAGAGCTCGCTGGATGCTGAGTGTACTTGACAGAGGAACTTGGCAATGTCTAATTCACCTTGTCCTGGGGGAAGGTAATTCTGAATTAACTTTCAACTGAGGTTGATCGTCTGCAGTTTTAAGTATTTTAAAATTTGAGACCTGGTTGATGAAATTCTGGCTCAAACGCATCTTCTAATAAAATCGCCGTTGTCCAGCCCTGCCTTTGATGCCTTTGTGGTCACCACCGCGGATGTGAGCTTTTCTAAACCTCTGCAGGAAAGCACCAAATTCCAAGCAGAAGTCGCTCAAATACTGAGGGTTATTTGCTTGTGCGTTACATGACCCCAGACTGAGATATACCGAGTTGTCCTCTCTGTATTTTGGGGTGTTCCCATCCCACCCCGTCCTCTTTCCTGCCTCGTTCCTCCCGGCGTCTGATTCCAGGAGTGACCTTCCCACTTGAAACTTTTTGCTTCTATAAGCTCTGGGCTGGGAAACCAAACAGCCCTACTTATCAGAACCTCACCTAAAATAAGAGTCGGTACATCTGAATGTGCACCTGAGGGTCTCCCCTGGGAGAGGGGATGGGCTTTGCGGTATCTATTTTGGCTGCCAAGAGTCTCTTTTTGTGTTCATTTCCTCTTTCTCAAGTTGTCTTAGAGGGTTGATGTTGATCTCCAGGTAAGCGAGGGCTCAGGAGGCTTAGGATGTTTAGTAAGAGAAGACATAAGGCAAGATTAAAGCAAATGCCTCCAGTATTGTCATATTAATGGAATAACAGTATTTTTTAAGTGGCATACATACATGAACCCACAACACAGTGAAACTCATTGCCACCCATTTGTCACTTTCACTTGACAGATGATTTTATCATGAGAACTTCTTCCCATGAAAGCAGCCTCGTCCATTCTCCCGAACCAGACCCGGGAGTACGTCACGTGTGGATGTGCGTCCACACGCGGATCTGTACCTTCTGCTGAGCCGGCCCCAGGCTGCCCCAGCCCTTCCTCCCAGCCCATCGCCCCCGTCTGTCAGCGCCCTGTGGCTCTCCTCTTCGTCTACGTGGGACTCGCTCCTGCCCTGTCCTCCTCACCTAGCGCACCGCCCGGCTCTCCAGGTCAGTTCCTATCCCCCTTCACACAGCCGCTCACCTGCCCCCCCCGATGCTTCATCCACATTTAGATCCACCAGCACCTCTCATTCCGTACACGGGGGCACAGGGGTGCAGCCCAGCGTGTTCACAAATGGTAAGTTAAGGAGACTGTGCCTGGTTTTGGTTTGTAGAGCGTGCGTTTCTTCTTCCGGTCATGGCTCACGTGCGTGATGGCTCTTTCAAAGGCAGCAGTGGTTTATCAGGTTCTTTGCCACTGTTCCAACAGTCCTTTCACAAGTGCCAGTCACCATCAGCAGGGCACACGCGACTTGAAGGGACTCGATTCCCTCCACATTACCCACGGATGGTGTAACTTCATGTCTCTAACTCTTTAACCACAGCTGCTCTCAGGACTGCGGTTGGAATTACGTAACATAACATAACATAAGATTACTTAGGGGGCTTCCCTGGTGGCACAGTGGTTGAGAATCTGCCTGCTAATGCAGGGGACACGGGTTCGAGCCCTGGTCTGGGAAGATCCCACATGCCACGGAGCAGCTGGGCCCGTGAGCCACAACTACTGAGCCTGCGCGTCTGGAGCCTGTGCCCCGCAACGGGAGGGGCCGCGATAGTGAAAGGCCCGCGCACCGCGATGAAGAGCGGTCCCCGCACCGCGATGAGGAGTGGCCCCCGCTTGCCGCAACTGGAGAAAGCCCTCGCACGAACCGAAGACCCAACACAGCCAAAAATAAATAAATAAATAAATTAATTAATTAATTAACTCTTGGTTAAACTTAAAAGCTTTAAAAAAAAAAAAAAAGATTACTTAGAATTACATAACATAACATAAGATTACTTAGAATTACTTAGAATAGCATAAGATTACTTACGTCACCTGTCATTACTTAGACAGGTGATGTCTCTAGACAGTGAACAGCACATCATGGACTCAGCAAAAGTTAGTGTCTCCCCTTCTCTCCCCGTGGCGTGGCTAAGTGGTCTAAGTGACAATCAGTGTCTGGCTTCATACCATAAATGTTCGCAATTTTCTTTTATCTTCAAAGCATTAAACAGTTAAGACAACAGGGATACAATGTTTCCTAAATCCCAGGATGAAATAAAAACTTACCAATAAAGAAGTAGCTTCTTGTTCCACAAATGAACAGCCACGGGAGTTTTCTTTCTTGAATGTCAGGTTTCTTTAGCCTTTAGACTTCTCTTCACCAGCGTAAGGCCACTGGCCTTCCTACGGATTAAAGCGGTTCGGATGCTGAGTGCTCAGCGCCTGCGTCTGGCGTGTGCCTGTGCTCGTGTTCTGACTTTGCCCACACTGGGTGGTGTGGTGAACATCTCACCACAAGCTTCATTCTTCCAGCTCGCACCTCAGATCGTAGAAAGGTAAAAAATAAGATGGAGGAAGGAAGGCAAGCTGATGCAACTAGGTCACTTAATAATTTCAATTTTAGAGACAATTTTTTTTCTTGTTTCAGAATTATTAGTCTGTGGAATATTTTTTAGTCTTCCTGGAAATTACAAATTAATCAGAATGATTATAAAGTTCTCTGAAAAGCTCCACATAATACCTAATGAACTTTATAGTCATCTACCCACATTCTGGCTTAAAAGAACAAAAGGCCTAAAAAACCACATGACTTATCCTTTAAAAGTAAAGATATGATAAATTGAGAATCTGCACGTCACAAATAATGTAGGTCAATGATCAGCTCCAAAAGAAGGCATAACCCAGTTGTAAAGGAGAAATATCACCCTCAAAAGATTCACGTTGCCTTCTCCACCATTTTCTACAATATGTGGCCATTATGTTATAACTTGACCTGTGCAGGGACAGCAGAAACCTGACTGTCTATATCCCCAGAGCAACTATTCAGTTTGGGAATAGTCCTGTAATTTGAGGGGGAATCTGGGTTATGTTCTGTGAAATCTAAAATAGAATTAGTCAAGCCACAAATCCCCCTATGGAAAGTTCTAAATTGGCCCTTGGTAGAAAACAGCAGTGACCCTGCTGGGCAAGAAGTGAGAATGTTCATCCCTGGTTTCTCTAACTGTCTCCTTTCTTTTTTATATGATTATAAATAGTATTGTTAATGATAACACATCTAATAAAATTAGAAAGGACTTTCATATTTATCATTTCGCTTAATCCTGACAAACCATTTTGGTAAAACATTTTACAGATGGAAAGTTACTAGCACATAAAGATGTTAAGTAATTTTCTCAAGAGTCTATAAACCAGGAGTAGTGGATTCAAAAAAATAAGGCCTGGGTCTTCTAAGTCCTCTTTACACCAAACCACAATTCATTTATTCTTTCAGCAAATGCTTTTGGAGCTTCTACTACATACCGGGAACTTTTCTAGGCCAAAGTGTTGCAGCAGTGAGTGAAACAGACAAATTCCTTGACTTCATGGGATTTACATTCCAGTCATGGGAGCTGGGCCATAAACAAAATAAAGAAAAAGATCTACAATATGGTAGAAAGTAATGCGTGCCATGGAGAAAAATCAAGCAGGGAGGACAGATAGGGATTACCGAGGCAATTTTAAGTCGAGTGGACAGGGAAGGTGTCACTGAGAGGTGACACTTAAGTGGAGCCCTGAGACAGGTGTGGGAGTGTGTCATGTGCTTATATGGGGGAGGGGCATTTCAGGACAAAGGAACAGCAAGGCACTGTCCCTGACGCAGACATCTGCCTGACAGGTTCAGGGGAAACCAAGGAGGGCAGTGTGACTAGAGTGAGCCCAGGAAGCGTGGGGAGAGTTGAGGTCAAAGAGGTGAGAGGGGCCAGGTTGGGGGTCTTGCAGTCCATTGTAATGACTTTACCTTCTCCTTAGGGTGAGATGGGAAGCTATTGGAAGGTTTTGGCTGACATTACATTTTAAGGACGGTCTGACTTACATTTTAAGAAGATTACTCTGGTGGCAATGTGAAACATAGATTACAGGGAACCCAGGTGGAACTAGGAAGAACATCCCAGTAAGATATGATGGGTCTGTTTTGGAGATAAAGTCAACAAGATTTGCCAACAGACTGAATATTGGATTTGAGAGAAAGAGAAGCACAAAACATGACTCTAAGGTGTTTGACCTGAACAGTAGCAGGATCAGTTGATTAAATAAAATGGGAATATTGCAGAAGCAGTAGGTTGAGGGTGGAAGAGGATATCAGGAATTTAGCTAGGAACTTGAGATGTTAGAGATACCTATTAGAATATCCCAGTGGAGATATCAATACAATAAATAATTGCTTATCTGAATATGAAGCTCAGAGGACAGTGCTGGGCTGGAGATGTAAATTTAGGAGTCATGAGCTTATGGGTGGATGAGATCACCAAGGGATTGGGCATAGATGGATAAGAGAAGAGGTTCAGTGTCTGAGATCTGGAGGCCAGCACAAAAGTATTTCAAGAAGGGGAGAATAATCAACTATGTCAATACTGCTAGCAGATCAAGCAACATAAAACTGAAAAAAAAATGACCATTAGATTTAGCAGCATGCAATCATTGCAACCCTGACAGTTTTTGTTGAGTGGCATGGGGAAACCTAGCTGGAAGGGGGCTGGAAATAGGAGAGGATACAAACACTTATTTCGGAGAGTTTACATGAGAGGAAAGAGAGAAATGGTGAGGAACTAGAGATGATGCTGGAGTCCAAAAATCTGTCGTTAAGATGGTAGAAATGAGAGATGTTTACACACTGGTGGGAATGACCCAGTAAGGAGGAAAATGTTGACTATGCAAGAAAGAGAAGGGAGAAGCACTCGGTCCCATCCCCAAGTGGACCGAGGAGGCTGGGAGACTGTGCACCAGCAAGAGACTTCCTCAGTTATAGGCAAGGCGGCAGCGTCCACGGGCACAGTACACAGGTGGATGTGGTGGTGAGTGTTTATGCAGGTTCTTTTCTGATTGTTCCTTTGTTCACAGTGAAAAAGGAAACCAGGTCATCGGCTGAGAGTGAAGATGGAAAAAGAGGCATCAGAGCTTTGACAAGAGAGGAAAAGGAATGCAACAGCCATCTAGGGGAGAGGGAGAATGAAAGGGGTACAGAATTACATAACTGCCAGGCAACATCGGTAAGCAACCATGAATTTAAAGCAAGACCAGTCACGACGATTGTTTGTTATCTTTTTCTAGACACATTCATTATGTAGACACAAGAGTCAGGGAGTAGGAGAGTTGAACCCAACAAGAGCTGTGGTTTAGCCAGCTGAGTAAGACAGACAGAGGGCCAGTGGGTTGTGCAATAAAAGTATAACATGGCCTTCTAACCATCCAAGGATCACTCCACCCCACAATAGTCTAGTGATGGCCCACAGATAGATTCTTCGAAAAGAAGCATAATGATCACCATCTAGATTCAGAAACGGGGTCTGTCCAACTCACGGTTGACATTGGTCTCTGCATTGACAATGTCTCTGACATTGGTACCAAGGAATACATTCTGATGGGATATAGTTGTCCTCTTTGATGTCAAGTACAAATGTAACAATATTGCTAGTAATGTTAGTAATCTTGGTGTTATCTGTCCTTATTGATTAGGAAAATTTGCTAATGGTGCTTTGGACAAACAAATGTAGGTCCAGACACCAATCTGGGCTAGGGTTTGGGAGACATCACTTATGCATAATAAAATAACATGAGCAGAAATTTCTAATATTTGATTTTAGGTTTTCCTGGCCTTTTCCATGATGTAACCAGCACTCCAATATCCCCAAATGTTAAGTAAAATTCTGTTGCATAGACACTAGACATATGCTAGAGGTGCTTGCCAAGAATGAAGAAAAGAGATGGTCTTCAGAATCAGGCACCCACATTGGAAAGAGAAGCACGCCTAGGGGTTGAGAGGGGGTATTAGCAGAGAAAGGGGCTGCCCAGGTCGTCGGAAATCCCCGAGCATCCCCGAGAGAGGCCTTGCAGCGGTCCACGTGACCCTGCAAGCTTTCAACACACTACAAATAAGCATGAAATTGGAAGGTGATCCTGAGTTCCTCTCCATCAGGTTGCTTACTTGACTCTTTACCTTCTGGACTAATTTAGTCGTCTGAGCACATGGAAGTGAATAGAACTGGTCAAGGCAGAGCACCTCAGACAGCACACTGGTTCACTACATTGGTGCCTTCATGGCCGAGAGGACCCAGAAGCAGAAAGTCGTATTGCTTGGAAAAGACACGCATGGGTCATGGGGTGGGAGATAAGTCTTCTGACATCAAAAGAGCCTGTGTTCTCGAGGATACTCCTGGGGACCCAGGCATCTGGGTTGAAATTCATTACCACAAGGAAGGCCCCAATCTATCTGCCCTCTTTGGGGCTTGACGTGACATATGAGACTATCTTATCCTAAACCATTTACTGGATGACCTGAAAAGATGCCAGCTCTCCGTGGGTCCAAGAACAAGATAGGACTTCCCAGGGTGGTCCAGGCTGGAGTGTTTGCTGCCACTCCCATGCTGGCCTCGAGAGAGGGCTTTTGCTCCCCCTTCTTTATTACCCTCAGGCATGGACTGAGCCCTGATCTTTATTCCCACAGCATGCTAAAGACTAGTTCTTAAACCAGATCTCACTGAAGGTTGAGGATTAATAAAAGGAAGCCCCGATCCACGTGGGAACTTAGGTTTTGCTGTTAGAAGTGACTTCATATTTCCAGAGCCGTCCTCAGGGGACCCTCCGACGCCCTCTTTGCTTGGCTCCTGGGTGGTCACCTCACTGCCATTGCACTGGGCAAGGCACTAGCCGCTCCCACTGGAAAGGCAGTCAGTCAGCCTCAGAGCCCAAGCCCCAGCAGCGGAGGCGCTGGGCAGGGAGACGTCCCCCTGTGCTCCCATGGCCCTGGTCCCTCATTCCAAGATCTCTTTCTCAGGATGATTAAGGGTGGGAATTTCTATCGCCTTCAGGAGCCATGGGCATCACTGCCCCATCCGGCCGCCCCCGGGAACCTGCCCCACCCCTTCCCAGCAGAGCAGCCGCCTCACAGCATTAGGTCCAGCTCACCGGAGTCACACATCGCTCTCAAACATTACACCCCCTGGAAGACCTCGCCTATCCAGCCCAGGCGGCTGCCCCAGGCCCCACCCAGCATCTGGCACAAACTCCTCCAGCTCCAGATGGAGGTCACACCTGCTCTCTTGAAAACTCTCCTCAAAGAATCGATAAACCACCCCCAAGAAAGCAAGCCAGGTGTCCTACCGGAATTGCCTGCAAGCTCACGTGTTCCTCCAAGGAAGCAACCAGCTCTGCAGAGGCAGTGCTGTGACACACATCTCATCT
Source organism: Balaenoptera ricei (assembly GCF_028023285.1). Lineage (NCBI taxonomy): Eukaryota > Metazoa > Chordata > Mammalia > Artiodactyla > Balaenopteridae > Balaenoptera > Balaenoptera ricei. The sequence continues at coordinate 2,342,950 of NC_082650.1, forward strand.
ACATAACTCCGGAGGCTCATGGCGTTCAGAAGTTCCTGCGTTCACACGGCCTCATTTCCTTCCAAAAGTAACGACCTTGGTTCACTGATAAGCCCGCTGACGGGGAGACTGTCTGTTTCAATGGCTGTTCAAGCCTTCATCCCTTTGAAACCAAAATTCACTCAAACTTTGAAATTTGTCATCAGGGTAAATAATGCACGTTAAAATTGGGACAGCCTGCTAATTGGGTAACCTGGTCATCAATGGAGCACGTGCTGTGTGCACACATGTTATACTTTGTCTCTAATGCTCACAATAGCCTGTGAGGTCCTCAGTATTGGGCTCACTTACTGGTGAGGACACAATAGCTCAGAAAAAAATAGACACTTTGTTCTGATTCCCACTCCCTCCCAAGAGGGTTGAGAATTGGCAGAGTATGAATATATTCCTTCCAAGAAGGTTTAAAGTCATCTTTCATTATCATAAACATGGAAGTTAGCTTTTGACAATATTTGCCATTGCTGAAAAAAAATTAGTAAGAGCCAAAGAAGACATTCAGCTTGAAAGAAAGCAGCAAAAATTGGTAAGTTTAAGCATTACATTTTCATCACCAATAAGACATTCATTCGACCAGAGTATGGAGAGATGCTGTAGCGACACGATTTTTTCCACATTCGTTTATCCAGACGTCTTAGTTAACACTTACTGTTTCTACATAATTGAAAGTGATTTTCAAGCAGATATCGTGGGTGCCCTTCATGTGCCCTCAGGCCTCGCCCTTCTGGTCCAGCGGCCAGCCTTCCTCCCTCTGTGCCCGCACTCCCTGTGAAACGAGAGCCTACTGACCCAAGCATGGCAGACAGGAAGCGCTCGCTGGAGAACCAGCACCCACAGGAGCGGCCCCACTCCGTGTCTGGTGGGCCAGAGTTTCCCAGGGGAATCAAGCCAGTTACTCACAATGGGTCCTTGCTGCACGGGGCCTCGCAGGACGGCACTGCTCTCATTGGCTGCCCCTCTCCCCCTGCCCTCAGTCGCTCTCCAGGGTCCTGGACTACCCACCAGGTTGTAAAATACTTCCATTAGAATCCAGGTTCTGCTTCTAGCAAACCCCAAACTATGCAGAACTTATGAAACATGTAAACATCGTCGGAGTTCCATCCTGGGATAAATGTGTCCTTCCGTTTTAATACATACATTTTTTCAATACATACAAAACATATTTTACAATTGAATGTTTTGGCTTTGCTTGTTGAAATACCCAATTACAAGGATGCCAATGGGACCCTAGCAGAGTAAACAAAATAGCCATTTGGAAGTAAAGTTTTTCATGTTTGCTGAAGAAACCAGTGCTAATCACAAAATTCATTAATTCTGAAAGAATAAAATAGGTCCACATTCTGCCTCCTATAGAGCAAAAAGAACAATGTTGTGGATGATTTTTAAATAAGAACCATCAACTACTAAAAAAAAAACTGAACTGTGAAGATCTGAGAATGCGCTACCACATGCAAGGAATTTGGAGATTCTGTGTGAATATAATTAATGAAGATTTATTCATTCTAATCCTCAATGAAATTCTTTTAATATACATATTAAGATGTAATTATTTAGAAATGTTGCCTGCTGGCATCTAATCGTGTGTATTGGATTGCCATAATTATTAATGAAAAGCCAAGTTTCGATGATTAGAGCAAAAAGGCTCAATCTTTCATCTGCTTGCTTCCCCTCCCACCTCTCCTAAGAAAAGGCGCCAGTGTGAAGTCTTCAACTCTGAATAAGCTGAACATAGCCATTACCATTCCCAAGCGTAACCTTATTATTTCTTAGAATTAAATTTCTAAGCAGCTGTCACATTAGGGCATTCAGGTAGGAGCTGCCAAGGGCAAGGTTTTCATTGGTTTTGCCTGTTTCCATAGGTTGGTGCTTCAGAACCAACATATGGTCAAATTTTTAAATTTTTAGTAAATAAAAATAAAAAGTTAATCAAAGCACCAAATGTCTGATGCTAAAAGGACAGTGATGATACAAATAAAATATTGATTCCACTGCCTGAACCATTCAACCAATGAACATATTTCTCTCATTTCTTACTCTCCACTAAATAATTTCTTCCAAATCCTCTTTTGTGTTTCTCTCCTTTACTGACATCGTATTTTTCTATTTTCCTTACCATCAACATGCCTTACATCTCTAAGTGGGCAGACAATGTAAAAGAAACTTTTTGTGGCCAATTTGTATTTTGCACTCTTAGGAAGTAGAGCTGAGGATTTGTTGAGATGCCGAGGCAGGAAGAATTAGCTCCTGTGCACTTTGCACAGATCCACACCCCCCATCTAGTCCTTAGAGACCCTTCAAGTTTCACCACTTGTCCCATTAAAGTCATTCAGAGCAAAAGGATCCGACCTAGAATCACACATTGTGCTTAGTTCTCAAAGTCTCCTTCACAATCGGTTTCTTAGTCTTCCCCTGGCCTCACAACCTTGACATCTCAGACAATTGTAGAATAGTCCTCGGTTTGGCTTTGTCTCGCGTATCCTTACGTCTAGATACAGGATACACATTTCTGGCAGAAATGTCACAGAGTTGATGCTGTGCTCTTCCCAGCGGGTCCTGGCAGGTGCCTCGTCCCTCGACTTGTACTGTGATCACGTGATGAATGTGGTATCTGCCAAACTTCCCCACTGTGAAGTCATTCTTTTCCCTTTGTCATGAGTACGTATTTTATGAGGGGAAGCTTTGAGACTGTAACTAAGCCCTGCCCTCATCAGACCTTCACTGCCAGTTCTAGCACACCTGGATATTTCTTGGATTGCTTATTGTTACGAGGGTACCCAGTGGCGATGCTGCCATCCACCTGTCCTTCCACACTGAAAGGCGGGCGTTCTGCTACCAAAGGCTTTCTCCGCTCCCGATTTATTTATGTCAGAACAGGATCACGGATTCCTATTTTGTTCAGTAGGTTACTGAATAACCCATTATTACTTTCGTTAATAATAACATCATTATTTATTTTGATGTAAAAGTCTCTCCAGATTTGACCAAAATATCCTTTTGACATCCTATCACTGTTTGGGCATTTCCTTACTTCTCGTTTTCAGCCCGTCTTGCAATTTCCCAGTCCCACCCAGACCTGGGATCTGCCATTTCTCCAAGTCTGGTTTTTTTTTCTGTGGAGAACGGTACATAGAATCTAATAGCTGGGCTCTAGCGTGTTCATTGCTACAGGGGTGTCTGCTCCCAGCCGATTTTGGTGGAAAAATCTAAAGAGTGTATTTATGTTTACATATACACACATGCACACATACATACAGTAGTGCAAACACATACATACACATGTATGATACATCTATATTTACATCTACTTCTATGTACATATATTGAAACCCCGACTCTCACCAATATCTCCAATTTGAAATCAGCACTATAGGATTCATTCTAGTCTTTCCACATTTATAATTTCCTTCTTTGAACATGAGAAACATGGCTTCCACTAATCCTCAGGATATTTACCAATTAGATCAATCCTCCCTCTATGTAACGACCCTCCCATCACCACCACTGCCCTCCTGAGCAGCTACCCTCTCACTTTGCTTTGGTTCTGATCTCCAGTCTGGGTTGCCATCCACACCCCACGTAGACACCTTCCTTAACCCACCTGGGTTCCGTGTCCACATCACAGCTCGCCAGGGCTCTTGAATGTTAATGTAAACATAAGGACTGCTGTTCACCGTTACACGGGACGTGCACCGCACAACTCCAGGGGGCACAGTCTGTGTTTTTCAACCTACCACCTTGGACCATAGTTTCCTTTCCAGCCTCCTTGACATTCTTCAGATATTTACTAACATAACAGCACTTATGAAAAGATATCTAAAATAGTGAACTCATGAGCTGTGTTTCTTTCCAACCATCTGATACAACTTGTAAATAATAAAATTGTCCTCAAATATTTTTCTTTCACTTACTTGGCCAATACTTACCAAGTGTCTGCTTTGTGCTAAAATCCTAAACTTTTCATTAAGATTTATTAGGATTTTTCCAAGTCCAGACTTCCATTCTTCATTCATTCCCTGGAATCAGGATGTCTTCCAGGCCATGACCTTCGGTTTCTGGGACGTTTCCTGGGACGAACAAAAGTGAGAGAAATGACATGTCCGTGACTAATCGTTCTAGTTGTTACCAGTAAAAGTCATTAGTTACATACTTTCTCTAAGCAGCCTGTAAACAAAGCCTGTTTCTCTTGTTCCCAAAAGTTTTTGTCGCTTATTTTGCTCCCCATGTCACCCCATTCACTTCCTGGGGGGTCGTGGTTTTAACCAAGCAAACCCTGGGTGTGCTAGTTACCATCATTGACAGGAGGGCCCTGCACCACATGCACTTTCTGTGTCACCCTCCTCTGGGGCCGGCTTCCTCTTCCCCCACTGCTCTTGGTGGCAGGCACTGAGCCCTGCCCCAGCTCCTTGGGTCTCAGTTGTGGCTGCCCCATTTGTAGGACAACTCTAGGATGATAACAGCTTTTCCTCCCTGTGTCATGAGATTCCAGCCATTCACATGTTCATTTTCCGATTTTGAACTGGCTGAACCTGCATCTTTTGTAGGAAGAATGGAAACAACATGCTTACACTGGGCTCAGGGAAGATGGTGCGGTCACAGCATCGCATCTGAACCAGCAAAAGCCCATGGAACAAGCACCCGAAACTTCCTGATTGTTTTGTCTTCAGGCCCATGGGTGATCCTGTATAAAGGATCCTGTGTAAAGTATAAAGGACATCTTTGCTCCTTTAAGACATGAATATGTGAAGATTGTAAAGGTGGGTGCTGTAGTAGAGACTAATCTCCCCCAATTTCGGTTCTCTCCTTCTTGCACAGTAATAGAATTTTTGCCTGGACACAAAGGCACCTTGAAAAACGGCCCCACGTCTACACACGAGCCTCCCTGGTATCTTGGAGCGGCCATGTGGTGAAGTGCTGGCTGTGAGATGTGGGTGCCCTTTGCCCCTCGTCTTTGTCTGTCCGTCCATCCTCCTGGCTGGAACAAGGATGCCACCTTCTTTGAGAGTTTGGGGCCACACCCTAGCGACAGGGGATGGCTGAGCAGGAGGAGTTGGGTCGCCTGAGGGCTGGTGGAGCAGAGCTGACCCCGCCGTCCTGGACAGCTCGCCCCCATCGCTCCATGCGACGGAAGACCCCAATCCCAGCCTGCGGAAGGCTCGACTGCCTTCAGGTTCCTGCTCTGTGCAGGACCACTCAGTGTTACCTGACACACAAAACATACAAGATAGCATAAACCAACCACCAGCGGGTTTCCTGGGGGTGTGAAACAGTACAGATACCTGGGCTAGAGTTGGGAGAAGGAGCCCTGAAGCCAGGTGTGCAAGGAGACGGTGTCAGCAACAGGACCCCTGGGCAGGAAAGGGGATCCCTGGGCAGCAGCCGGACCCCTGAGCAGGCCGTCCCTGAGAATGAATGGTGGGAGCCAAGGGACAGAGGGAGGTCCCTCTGGGCGGCTTGGGGACGGTGCAGAGACTGGCCGGTCCTGGAAAGGAGACAGGATAAGGAGGTTTGATGTGGGCTTTTCGAGCGGTGTTTGATGTGGGGGGACCATTGTGTTCGTCCATATTAGGAAACTCACTTCGAGGGGTTAAAACAATAAACGGCTGACGTCTTACCTGCCCCTGAACCTCCTGCCCAGAGCAGCGTCGAGGAGATCTGGGGTTTAGGGACAGGAATAGGATGAATGAGAGGGAGAGAATTCTGTCCTGTATGGTACTGGGCGATTGTTCAAGGGTGGAAACTCAGTCAGTGGGGTTCTGTGCCATGTCAAAATGTCTTGGGTTGTATTGGTCCCATGAGAATAACTTCCCAGAGCATCTTTAAAAACCCCACCTCTGTCGATGGACACTTAGGTTGTTTCCATGTCTTGGCTATTGTGAATAGTGCTGCAATGAACATTGGGGTGCATGTATCCTTTTGAACCATGGTTTTCTCTGGATAGATGCCCAGGAGTGGGATTGCTGGATCATACAGTAGCTCTATTTTTAGTTTTTTAAGGATTGACATATACACACTGCTCTATTTAAAACAGATAACCAACAAGGACCTACTGTATAGCACAGGGAACTCTACTCAATATTCTGTAATAACCTAAATGGGAAAAGAACTTGAAAAAGAATAGATACATGTATATGTATAACTGGATCACTTTGCTGTATACCTGAAACTAACACAAAGTTGTTAGTCAAATACATTCCAATATAAAATAAAAATTTGTTTAAAAACAGATTAAAAAAAACTAGTGAAACAATAAATGTTTTATATCAAAACAAAACCCAAAAAACCATACAGAACAACACACAGCCAGCGGTGCTGAATAGCCAGCCAACACGCCGCAGAGGTGGAGACAGAAGGAAGGCCTGGTGGGCCCAGCTGTGGATGAGGAGACGGCCTGCGTCCGGAATCCGACCGCTACCTGGAGGCCAGCAGGCTGACCGCCGCCGTGCACGGGGACGCCCTTCTGACAGAGGCTGGTGATCAGCTGGGTTGGGAGAAACGGATGCAGGGAGAAAAGTTAGGTTCAACAGGCTCGTGTGTTGGTCTGGACTTGTGGGCGAGGGGTGCGGGACATGCCCTCCAAATGTGCCTCTTCGCTGTATGGATTATTTTGAGCTAAAGGCTCTTGAGTACCAGCAGACACAGGAAAAGCTCTAAAACTACGGCAGAAGTTCTCCTTTTGTAAAGGAAATTTCCATTTGTAACAGGTCTCCCTCTGCCGTAGGGGGAAGAAGAGCCCTCTTAACGATTCTCATTGAAGAGGAAGCTGGGACTTGGATCTGCGGTGAACCTCACTACACAGGCCCTGTTGACACCCCTCCCCGCCCAAGCCCAAGCCCCCTTCCTCAGCTGAGCCCGAGATGGTGCACAGGCCCCCGTTCCGACCACGCCTGTGAGTAACTCATCTCTGGGTGCGCCGTGTGTAGGTGTGATGCCACGTCACCGCACGTCTGTCTGTCTCTCGGTGGCCTGTCTGCGGTCGGTCCAGTTTGCAGGGTCCCGGCAGGAGAACCAGGAGGGTAGCGGGGCGGGGGGAGGAGAAGGTCTTCCCCCCTACACAGGCCATGGGGGGAAGGAAAGAGAAAACGGGAAACACAGGAGAAGCATTCTGAAGGAAGAATTAGCAGAAGTGACCACTGAACTTAGAACCTGAGGGGCAAGGAGGGCGCACAGTGTCGCGTGGGTAGACGCCAGCCCCCGCTGGGGGAGCGCAAAGGCCGAGCACCTATGCGACGGCGGTGACCAGAGACGCAGTCCCGGCCCTAATGGGCCGGCGGACCAGCGGGAAGACGGTAACGCGCAGCCCCCACGCAGGTCACTCAGCCCACCGCGGAAGGTCTGGAGAAGCAAGGGTTCTTCAAGAGCATCTAAAGGTTGCACTCGGATGGGGATCAGACAGCTTCCTTGAGTTGGGAGCTGGAGGGTGAGGAAGAATTTCCCACCGAGGTGTGTGAGGAGAGAGCCCAGCACTCCAGGCCTCGGGGTCGGGGGGCGGAGGGATGGGAGCAGGGCCCCCCCAGTTATCCCCCGGCCAGGGCCTGCAGAGCCCTAATCTTGTACGAGGCGCTCTGGGCCCAACAGGGGAGCTGTGGAGACCCTAGTGAAAATCTGTCACGTGTCCTTTATATATAAGAACATCTCATATATGAGAAAAATCAAATAGAAGGTATTAGCAAAGGTATTGAACTGTATCAAACTTCCAAGTGAAAGTTTTTCCACTTTTTAAGTGAAAAACTGAGCTTGCTTCCATGAACATAACTTATAAAAATTTTTTTTCTTTTTCTTCTTTTTTTAAAATTGAAGTATAGTTGATTTACAATGCTTCAGGTGTACAGCAAAGTGATTCAGTTATATGTATGTGTGTGTGTATATATTCTTTTTCAGATTCTTTTCCATGATAGGTTATTACAAGGTATTGAGTAGAGTTCCCTGTGCTAGACAGTAGGTCCTTGTTGGTTATCTATTTTAAATATAGTAGTGTGTATCTGTTAATCTCAAATTCCCAATTGATCCCACCCCCCACCTTTCCCCTTTGGTAACCATAAGTTTGTTTTCTATGTCTGTGAGTCTCTTTCTGTTTTGTAAATAGGTTCATTTGTACCATTTTTCAGGTTCCACATATGTGATATCATGTGATATTTGTCTTTCACTGTCTGACTTACTTCATTTAGTATGATCATCTCTAGGCCCATCCATGTTGCTGCAAATGGCATGATTTCATTCTTTTTTATGGCTGAGTAATATTCCATTGTGTACATATACCACATCTTTTTTATCCATTAATCTGTTGATGGACATTTAGTTTGCTTCTATGACTTAGTTATTGTAAATAGTGCTGTGATGAACATTGGGGTGCATCTATCTTTCACATTAGAGTTTTCATCTTTTCCAGATATACTCCCAGGAGTGGGATTGCTGGGTCATATGGTAGCTCTATTTTTAGTTTTTAAGGAACCTCCATACTGTTCTTCATAGTGGCTGCACCAGTTTACATTCCCACCAACAGTGTAGGAGGGTTCCCTTTTCTCCACACCCTCTCCAGCATTTATTGTTTGTAGACTTTTTGTTGAGGGCCATTCTGACTGGTGTGAGGTGGCACCTCATTGTAGTTTTGATTTTGAACATAACTTTTTATTTTAGGCTAGGAATGGATACACAGAATTCCCTTGATTAAGACATTTCAGTGATGATTCTTCAGATTCTGCATGGTCTGAGTGAGTTTCGTGCAGAGGCTCATGGCCTCTAACACCTGAGAAGGATGGAGAGGGGGAAGGATGCCCATGGAACTGCAGATGACCAGTGTCCTGATGCCCAAAAAGGAAGGGGTGGGGAAGCGGGGGGAAAAAACATCACTGAAGACTAGACTTGGCACCCCAGAAATATTTTAGAACATATTGCTTCATAAATATTTCTGTGAGCATTTAGAAGAGTGTGGTAAACACTATGAGCACATCATCACAAAGCAACTTCATTTCTTTTATTTTTTCCAGCTTTATTGAGGTGTGATAGACAAATGAAATTGTAAGATATTTAAAGTGTGCAATGCGATGATCTGGCATATGTATACATGTGAAAGGATTTCCCCCTCATTGAGTTAATTAATGCATCCATCATCTCACATAATTAACTTTTGTGTGTGTGTGAGAGAACATTTAAGTTCTACTCTCTTAGCAAATTTCAATTATACATACAGTGGTATCAACTATAATCACCATGTTATACATTAGATCCTCAGACATTAGTCATCTTAAGACTGAAAGTTAGCAACCTTTACCAGCCTCTCCCTATTTTCCCCACCCTCAGCCCTGGCAGCCACTTTTCTACTCTCTGTTTCTATGAGTTTGACTTTTTTTTCTTTTAGATTCCACATATAAGTGATACCATGTGGTACTTGTCTTTTTCTGTGCGGATTATGTCACTTAGCATAATGCCTTCCAGGTTCATCCATGTTGCTGCAAATGATAAGATTTCCTTTTTTTACGGCTGAGCAAGACTCTATTGTATATAAGGTGCCACATCTTCTTCATCCATCTGTCGATAGACCCTTAAGTTGTTTCCATATCTTGACTATTGTCAATAATGCTGCTATGAACATGGGAGGAGAGATATCTCTTCGAGATAGTGACTTAGTTTCCTTTGGATATATACCCAAAAGTAGGATTCTTAATCATATGGTAGTTCTATTTTTAGTTACTTGAGGAACCTCCACATTGATTTCCATAGTGGCTGTACCAGTTGACATTCCAACAGCGGGCAAGGGTCCTTTATCTCCACATCCTCACTGGCATTTATCTCTTGTCTTTTTGATAGCAGACATCCTAACAAGTGTGAGGTGATAGCTCATTGAGAATTTGATTTGCATTTCCCTGATGATTAGTAACGTTGAGCACATTTTTATGTACCCGTTGGCCATTTATATGTCTTCTTTGGAAAAACATCTATTTATGTCCTTTGTCCATTTTTAATTGGGTTTGTTTGTTTGCTTATTGCTATTGAGTTGTACGAGTTCCTTGTATATTTTGGCTATTAGCCCCTTTTCAGATATATGGTTTGCAAATATTTTCTCCCACTCAGTAGATTGCCTTTTCATTTTGTTAATGGTTTCCTTTGCTGTGCAGAAGCTTGTTAGTTTAATGTAGTTCCCTTGCTTATTTTTGCTTTTGTTGTCTTTACGTTTGACGCCAAATGCAAAAAATCATCACCAAGACCAATGTCAAGAAGTCTACTGCCTATATTTTCTTCTAGGAATTTTACAGTTTTAGGTCTTATGTTCAAGTCTTTAATCAATTTTGAGTTGATTTTTGTGTAAGGTGTACGATAGGGGTCCAGTGTCATTCTTTTGCAAGTGGCTGTCCAGTTTTTCCAACATAATTTATTAAAGAGGCTGTCCGTTCCCCATTATATATTCTTGGCTCTTTTGTGGAAAATGAATTGACCATATATGTGTGTTTATTCTGGGCTCTCTATTCTGTTTTATTGATCTATGTGGTTGTTTTTATGCCAATACCATGCTGTTTTGATGAGCAGAGCTTTGTAATAGAGTTTGAAATCAGGAAGCATGATGCCTCTAGCTTTGTTCTTCTTTCTCAAGATTGCTTTGATTCCTTTGAGTCCCTAGTGGTTCTGTACAAATTTTAGGATTATTTTTTCTACTTCTGTGAATATTGCCACTGGAATTTTGACAGAAATTATATTGAATCTGAAGATCTCTTTGGATAAATGAATATTTTAACAATATTAATTCTCCCAGTCCATGAGCACAGAATATCTTTCCATTTATTTGTATCCTCTTTGATTTCTTTCATCAATGTTTTATGGTTTTCAGTGCACAGATATTTCACCTCCTTGGTTAAATTTATTCCTAAGTATTTTATTCTTTTTGATGGAATTGGTTTCCCAATTTTTTGTTCTGATCATTAATTGTGGGGTATAAAAATGCAATTGATTTTTTTATATTGATTTTGTATCCTGCAACTGTACTGAAATAATTTTTAGTTCTAACCTTTATTTTTTTCTGTAGAGCCTTGTAGGTTGTCTATGTATAATACCATGTCATCTGCAAATAGAAACAATTTACTTCTTTTCCGATTTGGATGTCTTTATTTCTTTTTCTTGCCTAATTGCTCTAACTAGGGCTTCCAGTACTGTGTTGAATAAAAATGGTGAGAACAGACATCCTTGTCTTGTTCCTGATCTTGAGATAAAACTTTCAGTGTTTCACCATTGAGTATGATGTTAGCTGTAAGCTTTTCATACCTGGACTTTATTATGTTTAGATACATTCCCTCTATACCCAGTTTGTTGAGAAGTTTTGTCATAAAAGAATGCTGAATTTTGCCAGAGTTTTTTCTACATCTATTGAGATGATGATACAATTTTTATCATTCATTTTTATAATGTGGTGAATCACATTAATTAACCTGTCCATGTTGAGCCATTGTTGCCCTCCTGGAAAAATCCCACTTGATCCTGGTGTGTAATCCATTCAATGTATTGTTTAAATTAGTTTGCTTACATTTTATTGAGGATTTTTGCCTATATGTTCATCAGAGATACTGGACTGTAATTTCTTTTCTTGTAATGCTTTTTTCTGGTTTTGGTATCAGGGTAATGCTGTCCTCATAAAATCAGTTTGGAAGTATTTCCTCCTGCTCTATTTTTTGGAAGAGTTTGAGGGGGATTGGTATTAATTCTTCTTTGAATGTTTGGTACAATTCATCATTGAAGCCATCTGGTCCTGGGCTTTTGTTTTTTGGGAGATTTTTGATTATTGGTTCAATCTCCTTACTAGTAATTGATTTAGTCAGATTTTCTATTTCTTCAGGATTCAGTCTTGGTAGGTTGTATGTTTCTAGGAATTTATCAACTTCTTTCAGGTAGTCCAGTGTTTTTGGTGTAGAATATTCATAGTAGTATCTTATGATCTTTTGTATTTCTGTGGTATCAGTTGTGATGTGTTCTCTTTCTAATTTTATTTGAGAGCTGTCTCTCTTTTTCTTGGTAAGTCTAGCTAAAGATTTGTCTATTGGGTTTATCTTTTCAAAAACTCAGCTCTTAGTTTCATTGACCTTTCCTATTGTCTTTGTAGTCTCTATTTAATTTGGATCTGCTCTGACCTTTGTTATTTCCTTCCTTCTACTAAATTTGGGCTAAGTTTATTCTGCTTTTTCAAGTTCCTTGAGGTGTAAAGTTCTTTGAGGTGTAAAGTTAGTTGTTCATTTGAGATCTTTCTTTTTTCTTAATGTACATGTTTATTGCTATAAACTTCCCTCTTTGAACTACTTTTGCTGCATCACAGAAGTTTTAGAATGTTGTGTTTTCATTTTCATTTGTCTCAAGATACTTTTAAATTTCTTTTTTATTTTTTCTTTGACCCATTTGTTGTTCAGTAGCTTGTTGTTTAATCTCCACATATTCGTGAATTTTCCAGTTTTCTTCTTATAATTGATTTATAGTTTCATTTCATTATGGTTGGAAAAGATGCTTGAAATGATTTCAATCTTCTTAATTTATTGACTTACTCTGTGGCCTGACATGTGACCTCTCCTGGAGAATGTTCCATGTGCACTTGAGAAGAATGTGTATTCTGCTGCTGTTGGATGGAATGTTCTATGTATGTTATTTGGCTCCACTAGGTGTAATGTGTAGTTTAAGTGCAATGTTTCTTTGTTGATTTTCTGTCTGGATGATCTCTTTATTGTTACAAGTGAGGTATTATTGTATTGTATTGTATGCTATTATTGTATTGCTGTCTATCTCTCCTTTCAGATCTGTTCAAATTTGCTTTATATATTTAGGTGCTCCAATGTTGGATGCATAAATATTTCCAATTGTTATATCCTCTTGATGAATTGACCCCTTTATCGTTATATAATGACCTTCTTTGTCTCGTTGCAGTCTTTGGCTTAATGTCTATTTTGTCTGATATGCATAAAGGATATAAGTATACATAAAACCCTTCGCTTTTTAAATTTTCATTTGCATGTAGTACCTTTTTCCATCCCTCCACTTTCAATCTACTCCTGTCCTTAAAACTGAGATGAGTCTTTAGTAGGCAACATATAGTTGGGTCTTATTTTTGTATCCATCCTGTCACTCTGTCTGTACACATGTGGGTACATCCTCCCTTCAGGGAGACACTGGTGATTTGGTTTTATTGCTGGAGCGGGATGAAGGGAGAAGGCATGAGAAGGGTCCTCCAGGAAAAGTGGCAGCCAGCCCCTTGATGCTCCTCAGGGGAAAGCTGGGATTTGGGGGTTCCCTCCGGATTGTGTGGCACTGTGCCGGGGACGGCGAGAGTGTGTCTTCGTCTTTCCTACAGAACGAGAAGCGGGTATTTCCTCATTCACCTGAAGAACAGGAGTCACTCAGCTAGTCCCTGTCCCTCTTTCAGAGGGAACTGCTCCCTGTGTGGCTGTGTATCTGGCATGTCTCTGAGAGCACGGGAGCTCAGGAGCCTCCGAAGTCACCACCTTTATTGGCTCCTGCCTTGTCCTTCTTGACATGTTAGTGTGTTGGTGCATCAGGAAACACCTCCCACACTGAAGACTTTGACTTTACCTCTTGCACATCTTGATTTTGTCAAATATACCTTGATTTTGGAAAAACGTTTAAAATTCCTTCTGAATAAACTGGTAAAATGTAGGCTGAATAACATTACTCTTAGGCAGATTCTTAGCAGAGTGAATTACAACCAGAAATGGTAAATCATTTTTTCAGTATGGAAATAATTCATTGGTGAAATGCTATGGGGTTATATTGATCTTGTGGTCATCAGAATTATTTTAAATCAATGACTTGGATACAAGTAGGAAAAGAATGCTTATCAAATTTGCTGAATTATAAGATTTGAGATGGATAACTAATAGTATAGGTAATGCTCAAGATTCTATATTATTTCATGTGGTTGGAATTCTGAGGTGAAAGCAATAAGACACAGAGATAAGAAAATTATAAACGTGGGCTAGAAGGACACTGTCTTGAATGGCGCCCAGCAGAGACATGATGTGAGTCACATATGTAATTTAAATTTTCCTAGTAGTCACATTTAAAAAGGTCAAAACAAACTGGGAAAAGCAATCTTCAAAAATTTTAACTCAGTGTATCCAAAATATAATCATTTCAATATGCAATCAGTATAAAAAATATCCATGGGATATTTTACCATTTTTGTACTAAGTCTTCAAAATCAGATGTGCGTGTGATATTTAGAGCACATCTCAATTCAGACTCACCACACTTCAAATGTTCCACTGCCACACGTGGCTGGTAGCCACCATATTGAACAGCACAGGTCAAGAAACTGACATATGGGGCTTCCCTGGTGGCGCAGTGGTTAAGAATCCGCCTGCCAATGCAGGAGACACGGGTTTGAGCCCTGGTCCGGGAATATCCCACATGCCGCGGAGCAACTAAGCCCGTGCACCACAACTACTGAGCCTGCACTCTAGAGCCCACGAGCCACAGCTACTGAGCCCGAGAGCCACAACAACTGAAGCCCAACATGCCTAGAGCCCATGCTCCGCAACAAGAGAAGCCACTGTAATGAGAAGCCGGCGCACCGCAACGAAGAGTAGCCCCCGCTCGCCGCAACTAGAGAAAGCCACGCGCCGCAACGAAGACCCAACACAGCCAAAAATTAATTAATTAATTAATTTTTTAAAAAAGAAACTGATATATGTAAAAATCATCAGATAAAGGTAACTGATCACAAGTTTGATGTAAGCCACTACAATAGATAATCCAATCTTGGGTGGCACTAGTTATATGATGTATCAATTATCTATTGCCAAAATAACACTGCATGAAAAACAACCCTGAGACCTTAATGGGATGCAACACTAACCCTTTATTATTGCTCACGAGCCTACAGGTAAGCTAGGTGGTTATACTGATTGGGCCAGACAGCCGATGTGACTGGCCTGCTCGTGCACCTGTGCTCAGCCAAGAGGTCAGTCACCGCTGGCCAGTCTGTGCCCCATGTGTTCTCTCACCCTTCCCAGGGTAGCCCAAGCCTCTCCTGTGATGAGGGGGATTTCTAAGAGGAGGTAAGAAAATTGTAAACATGTGGACTAGACTCAGAGCTGGACTCCATCCCTTTGCCGCATCCCGCTGACCAAAGCAGGTCTCAGGCCAAGGCAGGTTCACTGGCTGGGAAGCTGAGTCTGCCTTCTGATGGGAGATCTGTGAGACCACGTCACAGAGGATGGGGTGCGGGACCCCGTTGGGGCCACTGGTGCCATCAACCCAGCTCAGGTGGTGCACTGCAGGCGTCTATGCTGAGCAGACAAATGGATCATTCCTTCCAGCCTGGGTACCACATCTTAGAAGTGATGGGAGCTGCACTCAGGAATGCAGCCTGGACGGCCGAGCACTTGGGGCTGTGCCCCTTTGCGAAGAATTACAGGAACTATATGTGTTTGCTTCCAAAATGAGACGATCAGGGACGACCTGAGAGCTATCTTCAAATGGTCAAGAGCAGACCTGCGGAAGGAAGAGTCTTGTTCTCAGTTCCCCTAATAATTTCTGAAGGTTAATTCTATGTCAGGAACTGTGCTAGATGCAAAGACGGAAGTAGAATAAGGGAAGTTTCGGTAGATACCGGCTCCCCCAAAGGAGAACTTTCTAACAGATGAAAAGAATCTTTACTGTCTGACACCTCACCAGCCTCAAGTGAGCTCTGAAGCTGGAGGCCATGTAAAGGGAATCCCTCCCCTGTGTGGGCCCCGGAGCTGCCGTCCGAGGGGTCTTCAGCTCCCAGTTCTAGAAGCCGGCTGTACGGTCGTGGCTGTTTGATTTGTGGGGATGCGTCTGAGCGTGCTTTGTGCTCACAGACACATTCAGACTCACAAAGCGCTCCAACCAGAGACCGACGACTGGTGTCAAAAGCAGCCCCGAGTTACGAGGTGTCCAGGACACCGTTTTGTGATACAGAAGGGTGACAAAGTACAGATGCTCAAGTGACTTAGGTCACGTGAGACCACAGATAAACTGGAAGTGAGACAGGCTGTGGCTACTGACCCGTGCAGCTCACACGGTCCCCGGACCATCTGACCGCAGCCCCAGAGGCAACGCCCTTGCGTGCTGGGGTCTTGGGAGACCCATCGTTCTCCTGTGGCTGGTGTAGGGGTCTGTGTCGAGAGAAAAAGCATCGCACTGAATTGTTGCTGTTTCTTTACAGACACAAGATAATCGTGAACCTTGGAGGAATTCACGGTGGGAGCTGCTGTGGAGACACAGGTGACAACAGCGGCTATGCTGGAGGAGCTTTCACTTCAAGGGGGACAGTCTCCGTTCTTCCTCAGCAGAAACAGTAGGAAGCCCTGGAACAGATCTCCTTGGTTCTCGGAAGCTGTTACGTAGCTGTGGACGGCGCAGGCCGCGGCGGCCAGCTGCCGTGAGACCCTCTGCGGCTGGCTCCGCAAGGCTTCCTTGGACTCTGAGTGTGCAAAACTGTGAAGCTCTGGGAGGAGGTGCACGAAGCCGCCTCAGGGCCGGGGCGCCTCTAGCAGAAAAGAAATCTTTCCTGCTTAGGTTCAGCAGTACTAAAATTTCCGATGATGGGGGTGGTCTCCGCTGAAGTCCACTGGCCAGAAGAGCATCCAGAGCTCCTGGGGAAAGAAGCCGTGAAGAAAGGAGGCGTTGCCTGGTGACCAGGACCCAACGCGCCTCCACAAGATGGGTCCGAGGCTCCTCTGTCCCCGCAGCGGGGAGCTGAGCGCACCGGGAATAAAGTCAAGCCTGCGCGAGCTCAGAAGGCACCCGCGCTCAGCGGTGCCATCAGCTGCCTGCGACAAGCCCTCTGGCCTGTGCGACGCGCTAGACCTAGCACAGCAGGGGAGCACTCGTCCCCCGCCACGATGCCTGTTCTCCGAGTCGCGGAAGCTGCGACAACGGAAAACGCCCCCCGCCTGTTCCAGCGAGGGGACGCATCAGAGGTCCCACTCCTCCCTCAGCCGTGCCTCTGCGAGCGGGACAGGCCCTCAAGGACAAGCCCTCAGGATTCTTGGGGGATTGAGGTGGGAGCAGGGCCAGGAGACGGGAGCAGCGTAGATGCTGGGTTTCCTGCCAACGTGGCCCAACGGTGATCAGGAGGTAACTCTGTGAACAGACAGGACGGTGGTGGACTCGTAGATGTTTATCAGCTGGCTCCCCAGGGGAGAAGGAGCCCTGACGGGCAGGCCTGCCAATTCCTGTGGAGCAAATGTTGCCCCCACTCTGGCCGACGCCCAGCAACCAAGCTGATGTCACCGAGCGCAGGGCTGGGAAGAGACGCGCCAGCGCCTCCAGGCCCAGGACACCCTGGATGCCAGGGCGCCCACGGGAGACTCGGAGAGCAGCAGGCCCCCCAGAGGAGGACCCCCTGCGTGACACCATGACACGGAATCTAGGGGGAAGCAGCTAATGTACAGGGACAGAAAAGCCATCAGCGTCGTGTGGAGCAGGGAGGGGCAGAGGCCGACAGGAGAGGAGCCCAGGGAACCTTCGAGGGTGGTGGGGATATTTCCTGTTTTGACTGTGGTTGTAGTTGCACTGGTATAAATTTGTGGAAACTCACTGAAACAATCCTGAAAATGAACGCTTTTTTGTTGTATGTAAATTATATCTCAACAAAGTTGACTTTTTAAAACACGTGACACCCCTCCCAAGCAGGTAAAGATGCTTGTAGGCCGATTTCCAGGACTGGGCCCAGGGGTAGGAGTGAGATTCAACACCTGTCAGCTCAGCACAGCCTCATTCCCGTAGCAGGAGCCTCTGCCAGAGCGACTTTGCAGACTTGCCCCCAATCTCGCCCGACTGTTTTCCACTATTACTAGTTCTAAATTCTGTTGGAATGATGAAAGAAAAGAGATTCGTCAGGCTCCTCTGCTGGGCCCTCCTCACCTTCTCTCCCTGGACATCAGGCTTCCCTGGGCCGGGCCCTCTGCGACCTCACCTGGACCTCACTTCAACACTGTCTCTACCCTGAGACCCTGTATTAGTTTCCTGGGGATGTTTTCACAAAGTTCCACAAACCTGATGGCTTAAAACAACAGGAATGTAACCTCTCACGGCTGCGGAGGCCAGAGGTCCAGGGTCAGGGCTGGTCCCTCCTGGAAGTCTGACGGAGAGACCACCCCGGGGCCCCTCCTGGCTGTGGGAGGGGCCTGCAGCCCGTGGGGCGCCTTGCTCTGCAGACACATCACTCCCGTCCCTGCCCGACCTTCACATCCCCTTCCTCTCCGCGTCTCTGTGTCCCCTCCCTTAGCTTAGCTTAATTACATCTGCAGAGACTATTTCCAGATCAGGTCACATTCTGAGGTTCCAGGTGTACATGAATCTGGGGGAGACACTATTCAACTGACTACAACCCCCAAACTGTGTCTACAGGCCAGACTCCTCTCTGGAACTCCAGACATCAGGATCCCTACTCAGAACGTTCAGAAGAATCTCAAATACCTCCTGTCTAAAACCAAACTCAGCTTTCCTTCCCTAAACTTGCTTGTCCACAAGCTCATTTCAGCAACAGGCAACCAAACCCCTTCAACCCCGGCGGCGCAGGCTATGGCCTTGGGGGCGTCCAAATTCTCTCTTGCTCCCCCCACCAAGCACATCAGCCGATCCCCTTGGCTGTCTCCTCGGGATGTAACATAAATCCTGTACCCCAAATCCCTCAGCTTCTCAATCCTTCCCTGACAACCACCTGGACCGGCGCTTTCACCTTCCAAGTGGTCCCCTGCCCACTCCTAACCTCTGAGCTCTGTTCTCCACGTGACAGACCCGTGGGACTTTTACAGTTATTCAAGTCATGTCTGTATTCTGTTCGAAATCCTCCAGGGTGCCCCCAGTACACGTCTGCACCCTAACCATGACCTACAGGGCACCCTAACACAGGACCCCCACCCCATGCTCTCGCCCTCCCTGCTTTATCTCCCACCCCCTCCATTGTTAACGCCCGGGACCCTGGCATCCGGGCTTTTCCTCGAGTTTGCTCAGCACATTCCTGATTCAGGGCCTTCGTCCTTGGGATTTCTCTGCTTTCTCTGCCAAGAACGCCTCCCCCAGACAACCTCGGGGGGCCCCTCCCTTCCTTAGGTGTCTGCTCCAAGGCTCTTCCCTCCCTGACCACTGGCGGGCAGTCGCTCGGCTCCAGCCCCATTCCTGGCTTCTGCTTCACTGTCCCACCGGTCGTTCCCTTGTCTGCAGCCACGAGTGTGCATGCCCCAGAGAGAAGGAGCCCGCTGTTTGGCGCCTGGAACAGGGCCTGGAACAGGCCCAGTCACCTGGAACAGGGCCTCACCACCGGCAGGGGCTCCAGAAAGATTTGCTGAGTGAATGAATGAGTGAAGTATGATCGGCATGGAAAAATTAAAGAGTGTGGGTTTTTCAAAAGCTTATCTCAAAAGTACTAAAAAAAAAAATCTTATCTCGTTTTTGCAGCAATCTTGAGACCTGATCAGGTATCCACCTCTCGCTGATGCATAGATTGGGGAGCTCACCACAATCTGGGGCAAGCCGGTTTTGTGATTTGTCATCTCAAAAGGGGAAGAGGTTTTAACCTGAAGAGAAATAAAAGTAGGCGGCCTTCATGTGGGACACGTACTCAAAGCTCAGTGGGGCCAGGCAACTTCCCTTCCAGCTTCTCCTCGCTCTCGAGCCCTCGCTTGCCACCTTACCAGAGGCCACAGAGATGCTACAACCGTCTCGTCAGATGAAGCGCCTTAGTTTGACGGAATACACGAAGATTGGCCATTGGACCAACGCATCTCAGGGAAACAGATGGAATCCCACACTGGGCTACATTACTTTTGGATTTCCTTTTAAACTTAAAAGTCCCCCTTGGTTAAACAAAGATTACAAGCCTAGGACATGAAAGTAAATAACCAATAGGACACTGGAGGACGTGACTGGAGTGGGAGGGTTACTGGGGTAGACGTACCAAGACAGAGGTCCTGACTGGACCAGGATGAAATACAGCTCAACAGGCCTTGGAATTAGATCGGCCTCTGAAGCTTGGCTCTGTTGCTTATTAACTGGGAGGTCTGTGTAAGTTACTTCATCTCTCTGGGCCTCTGCTTCCTCGTGTGTGACATAGGGGGATGTAGCCACCTCATAGGGAAGCGTCTGACAGGTAGTGGATGTTACACAGAGAAGAGCTAAGAGGGGGAGGAAGAGACAGGTGATGCCCAAGTCATCGTAAGAGATGAATGACATAGACCTAATTTTATGTTGGTCCAACTTGTCAGAAGATTGTGAAAGACTTCCACTGAACAGCTAAACTACAGCTCCAGACCTGAGGCTGATAATGCCCTTTGGGAACCATCTCTTTAGAAGGTTAGTAGGAAAATTACTCATTCAGGTGTGAGGTTTGCAGATACAACCATTGTGTCAGCCAGTGCTTTACACAGAGGAACCCCCAAAGCGGAGGAAGTGGGTATGGAGGAACAAGAAAGAAGGGAAAAACAAAACAGCCACAAGAGGTGGGGTGGCCGTTCCTCTTCCTCCCACCTGGCGGAAATCAAGGCTAATTAAGGGGACGCCAGAGTTTCCATTAATTTGATTGTTTAGCAGAGCCTAAAAACTTCCCCTTCTGAAGAGGAAAAAAGAAAATCCTTCACCTGCCATTCAGTGGAAGGAAGGGGACAAATCCAGTTCCCGCTTCCATGTGAGGTCCTCCAGTGAAGGAATCGCCCACTCTGTCCTGCCCACGCAGCACGTTCCAAGGATCCCAGCCTTGATGCAGCTCTTCCTGTATGAGAATTCCTCCCCGCCAACCCCATTTCTCCACTCATCAGCTGATCCCTATTCTTGGTGATTTGGCCCAACACCAATGGCTACTTCTGCTCTCATCTTCACCTCCAGACCAAAGCCATGGTGGATTCAGGAACTCATGGCAACCTTGTCTGCCCAACCCTGGCCCCAAGGAATATGCCGCACACATGACCCAAAGCCAACCTGGGTCCCTGAAGAGATACTGCTGATCTGTGACCTCTGTCTGGAGGAAAGAGGGCAGTGGGATCTCACCATGACCCAGAGCCTCGTATTCTGAACCACACGGAGGCCCACACCAAGAGGCTGCTGTGGTCGACCACACTTGGCCCGCAGTTTCCATGGTCCCCAAGTTCCTAGATTCATCAAGGACGCCCAGTTGTTCCCAGGGATCCTGATTTCTCCACGCTGACCACTGCAAGATACGACTCCTTGTTAGAAGGAGGGGGTTTTCTTGACGTTAGCCCAGGCTGCAGTCGCTCAGCAGCTAGAACGTCCGTTTACCCCTGACTGAGTCTGGCCCACCCTGACTCGGCCCCATAACCAAGGACGCAGCACCTCTTCCCCTGAGGGCCGCCACCACGCGCTACAGGAGGACACACGTTAGGAGCGTCCACGTGAAACAGGAGGCCTTGCCTCGGGGAGATCTGCAGCACCGGGCCCAGAAGGTTCCATTTTTAAACCAACTCTTCCACATGATTCTGATGTTGGCTGAACTGAAGAACCACTGAACTAAATGATAACAAGTTTTTTTTTTTGTTTCCTTCAAAATTTAAGTCTCAGATTGACCCTTGTACCTTATACTTTTCCATGTACAACAATGTTGATTGATACTAGCGACTGATCTGAAATTACTACTTTAAGCCTACATATTTTGTTTTGAAAATTTCAAAATATCGTATCTTAGTAGTTTGCATTTACAACCTTGTACTTGCAACTCCTCCCCCTCCCATCATCTGTGCAACTATTTTCATATATTCTACTTCTACATATGTTATAAACCCCATTTACTATTTTTGCTTTAGTCAACAATCTTTTAAAAAGCTGTAAGAAAAAATACTTTAAATATTTATTGTTATTGTTGCTGGTGCTCTCCATTTCTCTGTATAGATCCGAATTTCCATCTGGTGTAATTTTCTACAGCCTGAAGAACTTCCTACAACATCTCTTGCAGCACAGGTCTGTTCACATAGTTATCTCAGTTTGTTTGTCTGAGAAAGTTTAATTTTTGCCTTCAGTTTTGAAAAATATTTTGACTGGGTACAGAAGTCTGGGTTAATAGATTGTTTTTTCCTTTGGGTACTTTAAAGGTGCCACACTATTACCTTCTAGTTTGCTGATCATCTGACAAGAAATCTATTGTAATTGTTTTTCTTCTTCTTTTTGTAATGTTCCCCAACCCCATCCCCACCCCCGGATGCATTCCATATTTCCTCCATGTCTTTGGTTTTTAACAGTTTAGTTATGATATGTTTAGGCAGATTTTTGTGCTTTTTGGGTTTAGGAGTCATTTATTTTTGTATTTCTACTGTTGGGGTTCTCTGAACTTCATGGATCTGGAGTTTGTTATCTTGCACTATTTTTCGAAAATTCTTAGCCATTATCTCTTTAAATGTTTCTTCTGCTCTATTCTTTCCCTTTTATTTATTATACTGGGACTCCAACTGAATGTGTTAGATTATTTGATATTGTCCCAGAGCTCTTGTTGGCCCTGTTATAGTTTTTTTTTTCAGTCTTTTATTCTTTTTTGTGTATCACCTTTTACAATTTCTGTTGACCTATCTGCAAGTTCATTCACCTTTCCTCAGCTGAGACTAGTCTACTGATAAGCCTGCCAAAAGAATTCTTTGTTTTATATCATTTCTTTTTAATTTGTAGCATTCCTATTTGTCTCTTATAGCTTCTGTCTCTCTGTTGAAATTTCCCACCTGTTCATGCATACTATATATATTTTTCTCTAGATAATTTAACATATTTATCATGGTTATTTTATTTTTATTTATTTATTTATTTTTTGGCTGCACTGTGCAGCTTGTGGGATCTTAGTTCCCCGACCAGCGATCAAACCTGGGCCCACGGCAGTGAAAGCGCCGAGTCCTAACTGCTGGGCTAACCAGGGAATTCCCTATCACGGTTATTTTAAAGTCCCTATCTTAGACTTCCAACATCTGGGTCATCGCTAGTTCTGGTTCCGTTGGTTGCTTTATCTGTTGGCAATGATTTGGTTTGGTTTTGCTTTGCTTTTTAAAGTATCAACTTTGGATTGACTGCTGAAAATCATGCATAAAGAAACAATAGAGGCCAAAGTAAGCAGTTTTTATGCCCATAAAAAATCATTTTATGTGTGGTTCCGGAGTGAGGAGGTTGTCTGTCTAGTCAGGAGCTGGGCTGGGCTTGAGATTTTCTGGTCTTTAATCACTACTTTCAGTGCACACAGCCTGCCTTACCTTGCAGTGGGTAACGTGCTCGTGGGTTTTCCTCAGTGTTCCTGCTCCATCTCCTCCTCACGGCCATTCCTGGATCCCTGTGCCAGACCGAGGTTCTCTCTCCTGCTCCTGCCCCTCCTGCAGAAATAGATGGCTACTGTTTACGATTCGTGCTCAGCTCCTGGTGGTAGAAGGAGGGATTTTCTGTTGTCCTGAGTCTTAGGTAAGCCCTATGAATCTGGGCCTTGACATAAGGCAGGGGTCCCCAACCCCGGGGCCACCGACTGGTACCGGTCCGTGGCCTGTTAGGAACCAAGTTGCACAGCAGGAGGTGAGTGGCAGGTGAGCGAGGGAACTTCATCTGTATTTACAGCCGCTCCCCATTGCTTGCATTACTGCCTGAGCTCCGCCTCCTGTCACATCAGTGGCATTAGATTCTCATAGGAGCACAAATCGTACTGCAAACTGCACATTCGAGGGATCTAGGTTGCGCGCTCCTTATGAGAATCTAATGCCTGATGATCTGAGGTGGAGCTGAGGCGGTGATGCTGGCGCTGGGGAGTGCTGCAAATACAGATGATCATTAGCAGAGAGTTTGACTGCACAGAGGCCATAATAAATCAACTGCTTGCAGACTCATATCAAACCGTATCAATGAGTGGCAAGTGAAAACAAGCTCAGGGCTCCCACTGATTCTGCATTATGGTGAGTTGTATAATTATTTCATTACATATTACAATGTAATAATAATAGAAATAAAGTGCATAATAAATGTGATGCGCTTGAATCATCCCAAAACCACCCCCCACCCCCGGTCTGTGGAAAAATTGTCTTCCACAAAACTGGTCCCTGGTGCCAAAAAGGTTGGGGACCGCTGACATAAGGTTTTCAAAGCATTCCTGCCCCTCCTTCCCATGGAAGCTCCACTCTGCCTGTATTTGTGGTTGGTCTGGGGTGGGAGAAAGTTTCCTGTCCTGCCCCCAGCAGCAACAGATCATTGTCTGTCCTTGGATGAGAGAGAGATTTTTTTTTTTTTTTTTTTTTAAATTTATGGCTGTGTTGGGTCTTAGTTTCTGTGCGAGGGCTGTCTCCAGTTGCGGCAAGCGGGGGCCACTCTTCATCGCGGTGTGCGGGCCTCTCACTATCGCGGCCTCTCTTGTTGCGGAGCACAGGCTCCAGACGCGCAGGCTCAGTAATTGTAGCTCACGGGCCTATCTGCTCCGCGGCATGTGGGATGTTCCCAGACCAGGGCTCGAACCCGTGTCCCCTGCATTGGCAGGCAGATTCTCAACCACTGCGCCACCAGGGAAGCCCAGGATGAGAGATTTAACAGGTCATCTCTCAGTGGCTCAAGGCTTTTGCTTCCTGGCAGAAAAGGGTAACGGGGAAAGGACAGAGTTTTGTGTCTGTTTCCCAGGAGCCTGAAGTCCTCGTGGGAAACCGTGCCACTGAGTGGGCTCTCTCCAGGGTCCTGCCCCCAAGCACTCCTGTGATCACCTGGGCAGGCTGCAGAAAAGAGCCTGCCAGCAAGTATGAACGTCCCTGTGTCCCAGGCCTCACTGTCTGAACCTGATCTTCCAGCCCATCTCTGGCCTTTAAGGGTCCTTTGCAATCAGCTGCTCTCTTTGCCGTGGTAAGACAGCCAGCTCTCTCTCCTTCCCGTGCCAAGCCTGGGATGCTTCATGCATCTCAGCTCTCCTCTACGGGGCTCTCCCTCTCTTCGGAATTCGGCCCACATAGCTGTCTTGCACCTGAAGCTCTCTGAAGGGCTTAACAAATGCTGTGATTTGACAGACGACCTGGAGTCTCCCTTGTCGTTAGGATGGGAACAAGTCTCTCTCGAGGCTTCCTACGTCGTAAGAGGAGGTGGACGTCTAACATCCGGCATTTAATACTAAACAGTTGCGTGATTCCAGGGGCTGCAACAAACAAATTCAGCCCCTTCACAGAAGAAGTTCACATTTTAACGTGTGTCCAATTTCCCGAATCCCAGGGTCTAGGTAAACTCCAGAAGGGCCCTGAGCAGGCTGAGGAGATGATGCACCAGGGTCAAAGCTTAGTGGGGCTGGGAGGCACCTGGAGTCACCTGGCGAGAGTGAGCAGAGGCTGCAACCCAGGACGGGCAGAAGGTGAAACCAGGGGCTGACCCTCCGGAGCGGGGCCAGAAACACGAGAAGCAGCGATGAAAGCTATGAATCAAAGAAAGGAGATGTGGTACATATACACAATGGAATACTACTCAGTCATAAAAAAGAATGAAACCCTGCCAGCTGCAGGAACATGGATGGACTTGGAGGGTATTATGCTAAATGAAATAAGTCAGAAAGAGAAAGACAAATATTGTACGATATCACTTATATGTGGAATCTAAAAAATACAACAAACTTGTGAACATAACAAAAAAGCAGCAGACTCACCGATACAGAGAACAAACTAATGGTCACCAGTGGGGAGAGGGAAGGGGGGAGGGGCAAAATAGGGGGAGGGGAGTAAGAAGTAAAAACTGTTATGTACAAAATAAGCTACAAGGGTATACTGTACACCATGGGGAATACAGTCAATATTTTATAACTATAAATGGAGTAAATAACCTTTAAAAACTGTGGATCGCTATATTGTACACCTGTAACATATAATATCACAACTACACTTCAGTTAAAAAATTAGCTTAATGCATAAGATGAAAGAAACAACAGAAAACAAAGCAAGCCCCCAAGCAGATAGTTAAAAGACTGGCCACGTCCTAAGATGGAAGCCCCCTCTTACGCGTGCTGCTTCAAGAGAGCATGCTGTCCTCGGCTGGCTTACTTAGAGTGCTGCAAGGGCTGGTATGAAGTCAAGATAGAGCCAGGGGGGCCGGAGAGGACGGGGCCTACGGACCCGTCTAAGCAGCACAGGCGAGAACATTCTCACACGGTTGTCCTCCGGTCATCTGTCACGGGCTGAGCTGTGTGTCATCTCTCTGTTCCGTGAGGAGCCCCGAGTGTGGTCATTGGAGATCAAAGTGTGGAAGAAGACAGAAGACATTTCTCCTCCTACCAGAAGTTTAAAATTCAGGGCTTGTGAAGCAGCCATCTTTGATTAGCTGTGCAACAGCCCGTTCTTAAATGAGAACCCAGAAAACCATCATTTCTAATTCTGAGAGTCTAGGGCTTCTCAAACTTTAAGGAGCACATAAGTTCCCTGAAATCTTGTGAACGCACGGACACTGGGACCACAGCCCTGGGGCGGGCCCAAGAGCCTGCATTTCTAACAAGCTCGGGGTGACGCAGTGCTGATACAGTGCAGGGACCACTCGCTGGGCAGCAAGTTTCCAGAACACAGACCGGGCGCTGATCTAGGACCCACCGAGCGCTCCTAGAAGGTCTGCAGCCCTCCCAGATCTCCCACCACTAAATATGCCCTGGGAGGGGCAAGAATGTGTAATTAGAAACTCTGCAAGTTGACTAAAAGGATGTCTCAACTTGAGGACCTGAAACTGAGGCTTCTGTGAAGGGCCTCGCTGTAGCAACCGGGACTTCCCCAGGTTTCCAGGACAGAGCTAACACACAGCAAAGGCACTGATGGAGTCCCATTAAAGCAACTATCAAGCACCCACTCTGAGCCAGACACTAAGCACTTTCAGGTACGTTGCTCCCCCCGTGTTCATCATTTACTTACTTTTCCACACTAATACACTCTACAAATGAATGTATTACCATAAGCCTGGGACAAAATACAAGCCTATTGTTCGTCAATTTCAGTTTGTTTTGTCTGCACATTTCTAATCCTTCCCCTAACCCTTGGAACCTACCCTCCCAGCAGAAGGAAGTACCCTTGTCACTCCATTACTCACAATCCCTGAGTGTTTCTGCTGTGTGTTCTTCTATATTAAGTGACATCTCCATCAGTGGACACAGTTTATGCTAAAGCCAACTAGACATCTGCTGCTACCGGTGAGATCTTCTAAAGTTACCACTTACTTGAAGATGTGTACACTGGGCACACATCTTAACAAAGACCAGTTCCCAACGTAACACAGAACTCGTGGGCTCTTATTTAATAACAGAGCTGTCGGCATGAAAGTTGTCACCAAAAAAAAAAGTTCCTGCTGACACTTTAAATGGGAATATGGTCCATATGAACCCGTTGTCTTTTCCTTAGAGGTTTTGTTATCAGCCTCTCAGTGGCAAAAATTATTGAACACTTAATTTCTATTAGGAGCAATGATATTCAGCTTTTCACTTTAGATACAATCACGGTTCCAGGCTCCAAGTCTCTAGGTCCCAAATCCATCTTTACCTGATCGTTAGTTCCTCGAAAAAGCTATTCCTAAAAATCACTGTAAATTCAACTGTGAAATGGTGGGTCTTGTTTGGAATTTTCCTCTGGCAATCAAAGAGGACCACGCACCCTGCCATCCCCCAGTGCAGCGTTCCAGAAATGCAGAGTCCTTTCACGGGCGAGGTGGAATTGGAGTGCTCAAACGCCCTGCTTCTGTATTCATGTCCGTACACATGCACAGGGCAGATTCCAGCTCCCCACCGAGCTGGTTTCCTTGGTGAACACATCGAGACTGGAAGAGATCCCTCGCACTTTCAGGCAAGCCCCTGAAGTGCTGGTGTCCAAGTAGCCACATTCTCTCTCCTCTCGTGGTGCTCCAAATGGGGGAGCCCTGTCAGCTTGCCTCCCTGAGGGAGGGCAGTGTGGGGCAGGCCTGGGAGGGACACGGATCTGGGCGAGACATGAGGCTGCCACCGTAGCAGAATCTAGCCTACCCTGAGTGACCTGGTTGGTTTATCATAAATGACAAGTTTGGAAAACTCACAAGGTTAACACAGATCTCCCTAAAGAGAAATGATCTAAAATTTTCTTAACTTCTTAGAACACTTCTTCAAGAGGCGTACTTCAACGGCTCTAAAGCAGGGTTATTTTAGTCCTTTCTTGCCCTTTGAAGAGAGTGGGCTCCACTTCCTAGAGGGTATTAGAAAAGCTGCACTCAGTTCTGGGTGCCATGCCTGGGTCCCTCCCTCTGCACCCAGCAGTGTGCTAATAAGCACTTTGCATGGGTCGGTCATCTGCTGTTTCCTCCACACACCTACGAGGAGGAAACATTACAACTGAGAGCAGAGAGGAAACGTGCCCACAGTCACATGGCCAGGAAGCAATGAAACCAGGATCGGACCCCAGGACTCCCTGATGTTCTTAGTAAATGGAGTACTTACAACATACTGACTTATCTCTATACCCACACCCTATGTACAGAAGACATACCATCTGGAGATGCTGATTTTATACTGGTGGCCCCACAGATCTTTGTTAAAATCCACACATGTTGCTTAGGAATAATAAGTCTTAGAAAACAGAGGTGAGGAGGAAGACGATGAATTAATATTGAGAACCCACTGTGTGCTGGATGCGGCTTTCTTGCTTAGTATTCACAACCTTTATGCCAATGAGGTGTTATCTCCATTTTACAGATGCACAAACTGAGGCTTGGAGGGAGATTAAATAACTTGGCCCTAATACATGCACTGCATATCAGAATTAGATTTCAATCCAAAATCTGTCCTTTATGTGGCCCATGCTCTCCCTGCACGTGATGGTGCAAGGTGTTTCAGAAGTGGGTTACAAGAAAGCCAAGTTTTTCTGAAGGTTGCTAGAAAGATCCGGTGCCTGGCCAGCTGCATCATGAGGAATAAGGCCATGGGACACACCAGGGAGGAGAAACGCTGTAAAGGGAGCTGAAGAAAGCTTGTCTGCTTCGTCTTTCCATCCCACGGCCAGGCCCAGGCCAGAGCAGAGCTGCTTTGTCTCCCTCTCCGATCTGACAGAAATCAGAGTACTTTTAAGGGGAGTACTCAAATCCGGTACTCTTAAGGAGAAATCAGAAATTTAACTGCTTTTTTGATAAACTGATGAAGTTTTATTTTAGACAGAAAAAGGCAATTTAACTGATGGCCAGTTTTCCCACCAATTCTATTCTCCCCTTCTTTCTGGACACAAGGCACTCAGCTGGGGAACAAACTTTCAAAAACTGGAGAATCAAACTTGATTTCTATCATGGTTACTTTTAACTACGAGTCAAGAAATCGTTTAGTTTAGACAAAAACTATCCAAATTTGATGTTAAGAAATCTATTAACTGGGATTTATACATGTCTAAATTATTCCACTCTGAAACAGTTTAGCAGATAAAAGCACTATAGGTAAATTGCCAGGTTTAAAAAAACAAAAAAAGAGGGAAGATGAAAAAAAGGGTCATGGAGTTTCACCTTCCCTTCAGGAACCAACTTAGATAGAATCTTTTTTTTTTTTTTTTTAATGTATTTATTTATTTTATTTTTGGCCGTGTGGGTCTTCATTGCTGTGCGCAGCTTTCTCTAGTTGGGGAGAGCTGCGGTGGCTTCTCTTGTTGCAGAGCACGGGCTCTAGGCGCGCAGGCTTCTTCAGTAGTTGTGGCTCACAGGCTCTAGAGCACAGGCTCAGGAGTTGTGGCGCACGGGCTTAGTTGCTCCACGGCATGTGGGATCTTCCCGGACCAGGGCTTGAACCCGTGTCCCCTGCATTGGCAGGCGGATTCTTAACCACTGCACCACCAGGTAAGTCCCTATAGCATGGTTTCTAATGAGAAATCTCCATTCACTTGAATCTTTGTTCCTCTGTAAGTAATGCATTGTTTGACTGCTCTAAAGACTTTGTCGAGTTTTCAGTAGTTTGATCATGATGTGTCTAGAATATGGATTTGGTGGAGGCGGGTGGTTATCCTGTTTGGAGGTTGCTGAGGTTCTTGAATCTGTTAGTTTATGTGTTTTGCCAGACTTGAAAGTTTTTAGCCGTTATTTCTTCAAATATTTTTTCTGTACACTCTTTCTCATCTCTTTCTGGTATTCCAGTGATATAAATGTTAGCATTTTTGGTAATATCCCAATGTTCCCGCTGTTCTTTGTTTTTTTCAGGGTCTTTTCTCTGTTGTTCAAATCAGATAATTTTCTAGACCTGTTTTCAAGTTCACTGACTCCCTCCTCTGTTATCCTTGTTCTGCTACTGAACCCATCCAGTGAGTATTTTGTTTCCTTTTTTTAAATTTTCTGGGTTTTTTTCCTTTTTTTTTTAACATCTTTATTGGAGTATAATTGCTTTACAATGGTGTGTTAGTTTCTGCTTAATAACAAAGTGAATCAGCTATACATATACATATGTCCCCATATCTCTTCCCTCTTGCATCTCCCTCCCTCCCACCCTCCCTATCCCACCCCTCTAGGTGGTCACAAAGCACCGAGCTGATCTCCCTGTGCTATGCGGTTGCTTCCCACTAGCTATCTATTTTATGTTTGGTAGTGTATATATGTCCATGCCACTCTCTCACTTTGTCCCAGCTTACCCTTCCCCCTCCCCGTATCCTCAAGTCCATTCTCTGGTAGGTCTGTGTCTTTATTCCCGTCTTGCCCCTAGGTTCTTCTGACCACTTTTTTTTTTTTTTTTTTTTGATTCCACATATATGCGTTAGTATACGGTATTTGTTTTTCTCTTTCTGACTTACTTCACTTTGTATGACAGTCTCTAGGTCCATCCACCTCACTACAAATAACTCAGTTTCATTCCATTTTATGGCTGAGTAATATTCCATTGTATATATGTGCCACATATTCTTTATCCGTTCATCTGTTGATGGACACTTAGGTTGCTTCCATGTCCTGGCTATTGTAAATAGAGCTGCAATGAACATTTTGGTACATGACTCTTTTTGAATTATGGTTTTCTCAGGGTATATGCCCAGTAGTGGGATTGCTGGGTCGTATGGTAGTTCTATTTTTAGTTTTCTACAAACAATAAATGCTGGAGAGGGTGTGGAGAAAAGGGAACCCTCTTGCACTGTTGGTGGGAATGTAAATTGATACAGCCACTATGGAGAACAGTATGGAGGTTCCTTAAAAAACTAGAAATTTTCAGTTCTAATTTCCATTTAGTTCTTCTTGATGCTTCTCTTTCTTTGCTAATAATTTCTATCTTTCCATTCAAGAAGCATTATTGGGGTGGGATAGGGAGGGTGGGAGGGAGGGAGACACAAGAGGGAAGAGATATGGGGATATATGTATATGTATAGCTGATTCACTTTGTTATAAAGCAAAAACTAACACACCATTGTAAAGCAATTATACTCCAATAAAACTGTTAAAAAAAAAATAATTCCAATTAGGTTAAAAGCTGAAGCAGTATAAAATATTTTTCTGTTAATCACAGCTTCATTGTTTTGGTAGGACTACATTTCACTTTAACTGATGAAAATCCAAATTGAAAGATGCTCTAAGTGCAAAATACACACCAGATTTCAAAGACAGTATTTAAAATATGTAAAATAGGCTTCCCTGGTGGCGCAGTGGTTGAGAATCTGCCTGCCAACGCAGGGGACACAGGTTCGAGCCCTGGCCTGGGAAGATCCCACATGCCGCGGTGCAACTAGGCCCGTGAGCCACAACTACTGAGCCTGCGCGTCTGGAGCCTGTGCTCCGCAACAAGAGAGGTCGCGATAGTGAGAGGCCCGTGCACCGCGATGAAGAGTGGCCCCTGCTTGCCGCAACTAGAGAAAGCCCTCGCACAGAAACGAAGACCCAACACAGACAAAAATAAATAAATTAATTAATTTAAAAAATATATATATATGTAAAATAGCTTATTAATATTTTTATACTTTTTGCATGATGAAGTATATTGGGTTACATAAATATGTTTTTGCATGTTGGATCTGTTGTGTTTGAGAAAATCTGTTATTAAAATTAGTTTTACCTGAAAAAAAAAAAGGATTATTATAGTAGCTACTTTGACGTCTTAGTCTGAACATGAAGATTATTAATTAATGGATTTGCATTTTAAACATTTTCTATGTTAAAGTTTCCAGATCTTTTATTTAAAGGTAAAATTTAATGAACGAGAGCACGCCACCAATGAGTCATCTTACTAAGCAGGGCTTTACCTCACACAAGCACGGCTGAATAAAGGCTGACGGACAAGCACACCTACAGTACGGTTGCTATTATATGACAGAACGCGCACGTAGCACATAAATTATTTCTAAAACCACAGAGGCCAAACCACAGTGGAAAATTCAGCTACTCTGGAGAGAAATAGCAAGATTATCTTCTGCAAAGTTTCCTATTCAGGTATGCATTCTAAGGTGGCCTATATTTCTAATGCTTCTTAAAGCCCACACAATGAGTTAGTCTCTATGAAAAAAATGTGTATTTTTGGAGAGTTTGCCTCTTTGGCCCTGTATTCAATCTCACAGACAGGCTTTAAATATTGGGAGATATTTAAAATATTTCACAGCACTACAGATTTCACTCCTTTTTCAACATGCAAAGATAGACCTCAGAGAATTCTGAGGATTTTTTTATCAACTCGTTTTTTGAGAATTACTTAAGGAGTAGACATCACCTATAAAAACAGCCTGATATATATACCTCCCTCCCTGCCTTTTGGATTCTAGTAACCTCAGAACTGGACTAGGGAAAATCTGCTGGATTTTATATCTTGGAGCAAGTAATTTAGTAGATTATTTTGTCCACACCACAGCAGTTGAGAATATTTCTTCCCAGGAAGTTTCTGTGGCTAATTGATCCCGAAAAGTCAATCACTGATAGAAGTGATAAGACAGCTGTGTATGGTGGGTCATTACTGTATCAGCTGATGGCCCAGTCTCCTAAGAGGAAGACAAAGACAGCTTCACATTCTTACCCTGCAGGAATCATCGATTCCCCCCCTCCCCCCGCATGGTCACTCTCCCTCCTGGGGTCCAGCCCTTTCGCTTTCCTGCCCCCTCCTCCCGCCTCCCTCCTCCTGACCTGTTTCTCTTTTTCACTTTCTCCCTTGTCTGTCTCCTGTGCTCTCCCTCTCCATCCTTACTTGACCATAATGAATCAACCAGATATTTATTTCTTTGTTCTTATAAAGTTGGCCATTTTATAGACCTACAGTGTTATAAACTTACACAGTGTTTAAATACTCTATTGCCAAGTTCTTAGAGTCTTCTATTTTCTCAGTAAAAAATTTTAAAGGTTCTCTGCTGTTTCTTAGGAGACCCATTGCCAAATATCTGTATAAGCCCATGGTAATTATTCTTTTCTTTTTCAAAGAAATGGAAATAGCTGCAGATAAACTGCACCTCCTTCTCTAATGCTAAGACTTCAGAATGCATACTGGGTAAATGACCTAGTTTGACTCGCTCCTACTACTAGGCATATCACAAGAGATGATGTTATTTAATACCTAAACATGACACAGAACAACATGACGCGGTTTTAGGTGGGTGGGTCTTTTTTGGGGGGAGGGTTGCTTTTAACACATTAATTTTAGTAATTACTCTCAGTAACTTTGAGCACGACTCACTGGACAATACCAGGCACGCAATGTTTTCTTAGAATATGCTGGCTGATCGCTGAGAAGCCCCATCTGCTTTCTTTACAAAACGCTGCTTTCTCCTGCCAGGCGGTTACACCTTCTGGGCAGCATGCTGACAAGCGACAGAGGCACCCAGCCCAGCGGCTCCCCCAGGGCAGGTGTTGAAGGAAAATTCTTCTTTTTAAATATTAGAACTGGGGCTTCCCTGGTGGCGCAGTGGTTGAGAATCTGCCTGCTAATGCAGGGGACACGGGTTCGAGCCCTGGTCTGGGAAGACTCCACATGCCGCGGAGCAACTGGGCCCGTGAGCCACAACTACTGAGCCTGCGTGTCTGGAGCCTGTGCTCCGCAACGGGAGGGGCCGCGATAGTGAAAGGCCGGTGCACCGCGATGAAGAGCGGCCCCCGCACCGCGATGAACAGTGGCCCCCGCTTGCTGCAAATAGAGACAGCCCTCGCACGAAACGAAGACCCAACACAGCCAAAGATAAATAAATCAATAAATAAAGTAGCTATTAAAATAAATAAATAAATAAATAAATAAATAAATATTAGAACTTGATTATATGTCATGGGCGGATAAGTGGCTTTCCATTCCCCCCTCCTCAGCCCCCGAGGCACCCTGAGAGGCCTGGGCTCCTACAGCCCAGTGTAAAAACACGGAACCAAGGGTCCAGCACCCTCAGCTGACTCGTGAGAGGCAAAGTCCACAGAAGGGGGCCGAGCTGAGAGGTCCAGAACCCAGTTAGTTTGACTACAGCCCAGGATTCCTTCTTTCAAACAGACCACTTCCAATTTCCAATGAGCATTCATTCCTCATTACGTTTGTTTGCTAATTCCACCTAAAATACATATCCTACTGGGCAAAAATTGACCAGTTCTTCTTTTTCCTGAGGTTCATTTGAACACCTATGTTAACACCTAAATATTTTGACTTAGCACTTAAAGCTCAGAATATTTTGGTCACCAACTTTCTAGATAATGTCCAGATTTCATTAAACAATCATTTGGTAATGGATAGGTCAATGAAGCCATTTAAATGTTCATTTACTATGATTTATCTTGATTATATACAAACTCCTTCTCCACTGATACAGAGTACAACCAAAGAAAATTACTAAAGCTTCAATTTTTGAAAGACATCTCAAAAAGTTCACTGTTAAGTCAGCGGGTTAACATTCATTTTTTTTGTAGAAACATGCGTACAGAAGTGTAGAAAGCAAGGGGCCAACCTCCAAAAGTCGGCTCATCTCCTAATTTACTATTTCAACTCTGCTTCCTGCTCTGAGGCTTTGCAGCACATACACCAGATCTCCCTTTGGATTCATCATTCTGCACATGTTCACGGTTTCATGAAAGATCATAGACAGCTATGAAAGGTTGCTGCCTAAACTTTATTTAAATTCAAGTGGAGTAATCCAAATTGTGAGAAATCACAGTAAATGGCACAGTATACGACAACTTCAACAAAGTTTGAGGTAAAAGTGGGAGTACTCTGAGTCATTTTGAGATACAACCCCTAGAACAGGCGGCCTGGTAATAGGTAAGGAGTGAATCAGGATACACTGCTGACTAACAGATGCAGGGTAGGGGGGTTTCATTCGTTGCAGAGTTGTCAAGTGGACGTTCACAGATCCCCCTCTAGAAACAGCTCAGGGTATCCTATCCACTAAGAGAGGCACAGTTCCCTTTCCATGTGTCTTCCTGCCTCCCCACCTCACTTTATGGACATGGGTTCTCTAAAAGACAAAAAATTATATAAAGTAAAAATTATAACAGGCAATTCTTGGATTTGTAACACATATAGAGGTAATAACAAAAACAGCACAAAGACAAGGGAAGAGGGAATAGAGCTAGACAGGAAACATGTTTCTATATCTCAGTGGAAATAATTTAGGATAAACCTAAAAAGATTCTTATAAGTTGAGAAGTATATTGTAAGCCCCAGAGCAACCACTAAGAAAATAACTTTAAAAAGATACTGATGATACATAGGAAGGTTGTTAAGAGAGCAGACCATAGGAGTAATTCCTCCATCACAAGAAGAATTTTTTTCTTTTTATTATAGCTATGAGTTGATGGATGTTAACTAAACCTACTGTGGTAATCATTTTACAATACACGTAAATCAAACCATCATGCTGGACTTAGCACCTTACACTTACATAGTGATATATGTGGAAAATACACACACACACATACAGTGAACAAATAAGGAATCACAGTTACACTAGAAAAGATACACTTAATGCAAAAGAAAGCAGCAAAGAACAGAAAAACAAAAAATACATGACACATATAGAAAACAAAAAATTTTTAAATTGCAGCCATAAATCAAACTATATCAATAATAACACTAAATGTGAATGGATTAAACAATCCAATCAAAAGGCAGAGGTTATCAGACTGCACTGAAAGAAAACAAAAAAGATCCAACTATATGCTGTGTACATGAGGCAAACTTTAGATTCAGAGATACAAACAGGCTGAAAGGAAAAGGTACATCATGCAAACAGCTACCATAAGAGCAAGAATGGTTATACTAATATCAGGCAAAATGATTTTAAAATGACAAAAAAAATTGCTAGACATCAAGAGGGACATTTTATAATGATAAAAGGGTCATCCATCAGGAAGATATAACAATCACCTAATAAGAGAATTCCAAAATACAGGCATTTTGGACAGAGAGAATTGAAGGGAGGAATAGATTGTTAAACAGTAACAGTTGAAGATTTCAATACCCCATTTTCAATAATGGATAGAAAAACTAAGAATAAGATCAAGGAAACAGAAAACTTGAACAGCACTATTAACTAACTAGACTTAAAAGACGGCTATAGAACGTGCTACCTAACAGCAGCAGAATACACCTTCTTAAGTGCATATGAAATATGCTCCAAATGCAAACCCAAACCACAATGTGATACGACTTCACATCCACCAGAATTGCTATATTTAAAAAGAGAGATAATAATGAGTGTTGGTAGAAAAAGCTTTTGACAAAATTCAACACCCATTTATGATAAAAACTCTCCAGAAAGTGGGCATAGAGGGAACCTACCTCAACATAATAAAGGCCATATATGACAAACCCACAGCCAACATCGTTCTCAATGGTGAAAAACTGAAACCATTTCCTCTAAGATCAGGAACAAGACAAGGATGTCCACTCTCACCACTATTATTCAACATAGTTTTGGAAGTCCCAGCCACGGCAATCAGAGAAGAAAAAGAAATAAAAGGAATACAGATTGGAAAAGAAGAAGTAAAACTGTCACTGTTTGCAGATGACATGATACTATACATAGAGAATCCTAAAGATGCCACCAGAAAACTACTAGACCTAATCAATGAATTTGGTAAAGTTGCAGGATACAAAATTAATGCACAGAAATCTCTTGCATTCCTATACACTAATGATGAACAATCTGAAAGAGAAATTAAGGAAACACTCCCATTTACCACTGCAACAAAAAGAATAAACCTACCTAAGGAGACAAAAGACCTGTATGCAGAAAACTATAAGACACTGATGAAAGAAATTAAAGATAATACAAACAGATGGAGAGATATACCATGTTCTTGGATTGGAAGAATCAATATTGTGAAAATGACTATACCACCAAAGCAATCGACAGATTCAATGCAATCCCTATCAAATTACCAATGGCATTTTTTACAGAACCAGAAGAAAAAATCTTAAAATTTGTATGGAGACACAAAAGACCCCGAACAGCCAAAGCAGTCTTGAAGGAAAAAAACAGAGCTGGAGGAATCAGACTCCCTGACTTCAGACTATACTACAAAGCTACAGTAATCAAGACAATATGGTACTGGCACAAAAACAGAAATATAGATCAATGGAACAGGATAGAAAGCCCAGAGATAAACCCACGCACCTATGGTCAACTAATCTATGACAAAGGAGGCAAGGATACACAATGGAGAAAAGACAGTCTCTTCAATAAGTGGTGCTGGGAAAACTGGACAGCTACATGTAAAAGAATGACATTAGGACACTCCCTAACACCATACACAAAAAAAAACTCAAAATGGATTAAAGACCTAAATGTAAGACTGAACACTATAAAACTCTTAGAGGAAAACATAGGCAGAACACTCTTTGACATAAATCACAGCAGATCTTTTTTGATCCACCTGCTAGAGTAATGGGAATAAAAACAAAAATAAACAAATGGGACCTAATGAAACTTAAAAGCTTTTGCAAAGCAAAGGAAACTAAAAACAAGACAAAAAGACAATCCTCAGAATGGGAGAAAATATCTGCAAACGAATCAATGGACAAAGGATTAATCTCCAAAATATATAAACAGCTCATGCAGCTCAATATTAAAAAAACAAACAACCCAATCAAAAAATGTGCAGAAGACCTAAATGGACATTTCTCCAAAGAAGACATACAGATGGCCAAGAAGCACATGAAAAGCTGCTCAACATCACTAATTATTAGAGAAATGCAAATCAAAACTACAGTGAGATATCACCTCACACCAGTTAGAATGGGCATCATCAGAAAATCTACAAACAACAAATGCTGGAGAGGGTGTGGAGAAAAGGGAACCCTCTTGCACTGTTGGTGGGAATGTAAATTGATACAGCCACTATGGAGAACAATATGGAGGTTCCTTAAAAAACTAAAAATAGAACTACCATATGACCCAGCAATCCCACTCCTAGGCATATACCCTGAGAAAACCATAATTCAAAAAGACACATACACCCCAATGTTCACTGCAGCACTATTTACAACAGCCAGGACATGGAAGCAACCTAAATGCCCATCGACAAGACAAATGGATAAAGAAGATGTGGCACATATACACAATGGAATATTACTCAGCCATAAAAAGGAACGAAATTGGGTCACTGTAGAGACGTGGATGGATCTAGAGATTGTCATACAGAGTGAAGTTAAGTCAAAAAGAGAAAAACAAATATTGTATATTAACGCATGTATGTGGAACCTAGAAAAATGGTACAGACGAACTGGTTTGCAGGGCAGAAATAGAGACACAGATGTAGAGAACAAACATATGGACACCAAGAGGGGAAAGTGGCAGGGACGTGGTGGTGATGGGATGAATTGGGAGATTGGGATTGACATGTATACACTCATATGTATAAAATGGATAACTAATGAGAACCTGCTGTATAAAAAATAAATAAAATTCAAAACTTCAAAAATAAAATAAAATCATATCCACCTTCATCACACACACAAAAAAAATGAGTGTTGGTGAGGATGTGGAGAAACTGGAAGCTTCATAGACTGCTGGCAGGGATGTAAAATGGTGCAGCTACTTTGGAATGCAGTTTAGCAGTTCCTCAAAATACTAAACATGGGGTTATCATATAACTCAGAAATTCCACTTTTATGTATGTACTCAAGAGAAAACGTTCTCCCAGAAACTTGTATGTGAATATTGTGTGAATATTCTTAGCAGTATTATTCATAACAGCAAAAAGTGGAGACAACTCAAATGTCCATCAGCTTACGAACTGACATATCAAATATGGTATATCCATACAGTAGAATATTATTCGTCAATAAAAAGAAATAAAGTAGTGATAGATGCCGCGACATGGATGAACCTTGAAAACATTATGCTAAGTGAAAGCAGCCAGTCACGAAAGAAAACATATTCTAACATATTGTATAATTCCATTTATAAAAGAGGCCCAGAATAGGCAACTCTCGAGAGTCAGGAAGTGGTTGTCTTGGGGGGAAGGTCGG
The DNA here is from genome assembly GCF_028023285.1 of Balaenoptera ricei. NCBI lineage: Eukaryota > Metazoa > Chordata > Mammalia > Artiodactyla > Balaenopteridae > Balaenoptera > Balaenoptera ricei. The sequence goes on from NC_082650.1 coordinate 2,382,287, forward strand.
AGGGGTGGGGAAAAGGGAGAATGACTGCCAATGGGTATGCGGTTCTTTTTGGTGGTGATGACAATATTTTAAAACTGACTGTGGTGACGGTGGCACAACTGTGAATAGACTAAAAACTGTTGAACTGTATACTTGACATGGGTGAACTGCATGGTGTGTACATATCTCAATAAAGTGTTTAAATTACTGGAAAGTGACAGGAGCTGCATTATGGCATGTTCCGGCCTGCAATGCACACCCTGACCACTTTCTGGCCCCGAAGTTTGTCTCAGCTATTCCAGCTTGTTCTTTGGTGAGTTACATCCAGCAACTGGGTGTGGGACTGCAGGCTCCAGAGAAAATATTTCTATATTTCTGCATGGTTAGGGCTTACTGAACAAATTTTGTGGGACCTTGGACAAAGGGCAGGTCTTTACTGAATAGAGATTCACCTTTCTCATGGTCTGTGCTTACATTTCAAAAGGGTGTGAGACCCTGGAGCCATGGAGATATTCCAGCAATCTCTCCTCCTGGAGACGTTTAATTACATTCCAAAGAGTAAGAACCCAGGAGTCTTCCCCCTTTCTTCCTGAGGAGGATTTATTTACACTGGGAGAATCAAGTTGCTTTCCCTCTCTCAGGAGGAGAGAGGAACAATGTGCACATAAGCCTGCAGATTCTTATTTAAGGGTTTCTCACCTCCAGTACAGACCCCCGAAAGGGGTAAGGTGACAGCAATCATGGCCCTCACCACCTCACCACAGGAGGGGAAAAACTAGAGTAAAGGAAGCAAATCTGGTTATTGCTCTTAGGGATAATCAGTCCCCACCCAGGAAACCCCACCTCGACTTTCAGGACAACACAAATAAACATGGGCGTGGAAAAATTACCAGGGCATGTCCACTCCGGCCCTCGCCAGCATCAGAATCAAGTCTAGGCCACTATACAGGTTTCAACCGAAACGTCGATGCAAGTTACTACCCGACGTGTCTGCAGTGAACAGTCCCACTCCTCAGAGTCTCCACGACCTGCTCTCTGAACTACATGCTGGTTCTGCTGGTGGACAGAAGCCCTGTGTTCTGCTCATCTTGCAGGAAAATGCTGAGGTCCCGCCTCTACAACTTACACAATCTTACCTGTAAAGGAGGAATCAGTAATTCCCACTGCGCCGTTGGGAGCATCACACAGAGGTGCATTTGTCACTGACCGAAAGGGACGGCAGTGACTGGAACAAAGTACCTGCCTTAAGCGCCCCCACCCTCCCGGAGAGCACTCCACCAGCTGGAAAGGTTGTCATAAGCTGTTTCTGTCTACTATGAATGGCGGTTATTAGTAACTGCCATCAGTAACAGTTCCCAATGCAAATCATGTGTTTTAAGAGGCAAGGTAAAAAACAAATGAGAATACATCTATCATTCCTTAAATTTCTCTGGTAGGTACTAAACCGTCTTGCTGGCTGAGAAACTTTCAGGGAGGGGTCTTTATAAATGTCAAATTTAATACAGTCTGATTTCTGATGAAGGAGTAAAGGCAATTCAGTGGAGAAGGGATAGCTTTTTCTCCAATGGTGCTCGAACAACTCAACATCCAATATGTATAGGGTTGGCCAAGAAGTTCGTTCGGGTTTTTCCATATGATGTTATGGAAAAAATAAAGTTAAAAAATAAAAATCCTGCTGCGGTACCACCAGGCTGTTTCTTTACCCATCTTCCTAGGCTCCTGCCTGGTTTTACGCCTGATTCTCCATCCTGTATCTTTCCAAGAAACTGCATTTCTGTCTAAGTTAGGGACAGACTGAGACTGTTGTCTGCAACCAGGAAGCTTGCCATTAAACCAGAGGGCACAAAGCAAGCGGCTGCCGGCAGCAGGCTGCCGAGTGCCTCTGCGACGCTGAAACCCCTGGAGCAGGCGTGATGCCCAGGAGACGACCAGATGTGTCACAGCAGCAGGCAGCACGCCCGCCGCGTGAAGGCTTGCGAGAACGGGGAGAAGACGGGTGCCAACGTCGCTGCGGACTCTCCCGCCAAAGGTTCTCAGGATTCAAGTTTCATGAAGAAACTTTCAATATTTCTCATTTGATCTACAGAATCTGCTCAAATTTCAGACGCCTACATATTTTCAATGACCAACGCTCCTTGATAACAGACTTAAACTGTTTTTCCGTCTTCACTGTTTTCTTTTGGCTAGACTCCTAGCCTACTGACTAGGGCAGGGCCTTGTTTAGCAGCCTGTAACATCTGGGATTACCTTCTGCAAGAGGAGGGATACGAAATCACCTATACAAAGTTAGCTATAAACATACATACTCTGAATAGACACAAGAGCCCAACAAACTATAAATTTTAAAAGTCTGACAGATCGGCCGGCCCGGACCTAGGGGAGGAGGGCCGAAGGCGCTGGAGTAAAAACAAATCTGCGGCGACGCCAACACGGCGGGCACGGTGGGCGGGAGACGGGGCTCTCTATCCACTTTGTTCCCGTGAACTGCCTTTTGGTGGAGGAGGAAGTTAGCAGCCCCAACTGGCGGGTTCTGATTACTGGTGCCACCAGGCTTCTCGGCAGAGCTGTGTACTAAGAATTTCAGCAGAATAATTGGCATGCCGTTGGCTGTGGTTTTAGACGAGCAAGACCAAAATCTGAGCAGCTTAATCTCTTGGGTTCTTAAGCAGTTCATCACATCATTTATGATTTTCAGCCCCATGTCCTAGTACATTGTGCAGCAGAGAGAAGGTCAGATGTTGTCGAAAATCAGCCGGACGCTGCTTCTCAACTTAACGCGGATGCTTCTGGGAACTCGGAGAAGGAAGCAGCTGCAATCGGAGCATTTCTAATCTACATTAGCTCCGATTATGTTTTTGCTGGAACAAACCCACCTTCTAGAGAGGAAGACGTACCAAGTACCCTAAATCTATATGGCAAAACAAAACTAGAAGAAAGGGCCGTACTGGAGAACAGTTTAGGAGCTGCTGTTTTGAGAATTCCTGTTCTGTATGGAGAAGTTGAAAAGCTCAGGGAAACTGCCGTGACTGTTATGTTTGATAAAGTGCAGTTCAGCAACAAGTCTGTGAACAGGGACCACCGGCAGCAGCCGTCCCCCACACACGTCAAAGATGCGGCCACTGTGTGTCGTCAGTTAGCACAGGAGAGGATGCTGGATCCATCAGTTAAGGGAACCTTTCACCGGTCTGGCAATGAACAGACGACTAAGTACGAAATGGCGTGTGCAACTGCAGACGCCTTCAACCTCCCCAGCAGCCACTTAAGACCGGTAACTGACAGTCCTGTCTTAGGAGCACAACATCTGAGAAACGCTCAGCTTGACTCCTCCAAATTGGAGACCTTAGGCATTGGCCAGTGAACACTATTTCGAACTGGAATCAAAGAATCACTCTGGCCTTTCCTCATTGACAAGAGACGGAGACAAATGGCCTTCCACTAGCATTATGTGTGTTGTTGTTGTTGTTGTTTAAATGAGAAGTCAAGTATGTGGCACTTTTTAAAGAAAAAAGGAAATAGTTTTGTACAAGCGCCCTTTAATTGTGACTCATGGTCTTTCAGGTGAATGATGCTCTTGCACTGGTGAAACCGTCTAAGGAAACCAAGGACAATAACGCCTTGTTTGAAGTAATGAGTTTTCTGTTTATCATTTTGTTCTGGCTTAACTTGCTGTTTGAATATAGTAAATTATGATTCTCAAATATTTGAGAGCCAGGATGAAACACATCTGATGTAGACTTTTTTTTGGATGAAACGCATTGTTCATTCCTATAAATAACCTCTACATTTTCAGGACTTTTGCATCTGTTGGTCCTTTTATGTTTTAAAGTGTGTTAAATAGTATAAAAATCATTGGTGTTCATTATTTGCTTTGCTTGAGCTCAGATCAAAATGTTTGAAGAAACTTTATTTTTGCAATTTAAGTGTAGTTTTTATGCTTGAGATGTTTCAACTTGTTATGTATATTGGAACTCCTGCAGCTTGATGCCTCCTGCTTTTGTTGCGGTGAATGGTGAGCCTTTGAGAGAGAATGTGTGTATGTGTATGTATTTTTTTAATATATACGAAACTGTCCTTTTCACTCCATGTCACCAAGTGATATTTCATATGTGTGGTTACACTAATAGTAATGGGCCTTGTAAGTCTTTTGACCATTCATGAATAATAATAAATATGTACTGCCGGCATGGTAAAAATATAAAAAATAAAAATAAATAAATCTGACAAATACCACAAACATCACAAAATATAGGAAAATAAATATTTTCATTAACTGCCTGCTGTATTTTTGTAATACATTTTTCCTACATTGCTTTAACGGCACACTTTCTGATATCACCTCTTCATATCAGAATGACTTTTAAGAATATCTTTCTATGGAGATAAAAAAATAATTTTACTCTAGAATGATTGATCAAAATGGTTTTTCAATTACTGACATATTTTAAGAGTTTCATCGATGGATGAATTCAATTACAATTCATTTTGGAAATGTCATGCATGTAAGTTTTAGAACTGTCAAATTTTGGAAACCTTTTTCGAGTTCTTTTTTCGCATGAGTCTGGAATTTATAGCATTTCCATTTTTTTTCAGGGACTAGTAACATTTTAGTAACATACATGCTCTCTTTTAATTATGTCCATTCACTAGTTTTTCATTAATGTTCTTGTCATACAGCATATCATAGTGTTATATGGTCTTCATCAATATTTTGTGTCAAATCAGTAGTAAATCTAAATGTTTTTACAGTGTATTTATGTGATGCACTCCTCTTCATTAACTGGGTTATCGAATAACACAAGAGCCTAGTGATAATTTCTACTCAAAATTTAACTCATGAATTACTACTTTTGGTACGATCTGAGAAAGTATTCTGTTACAACTAGCTTTCAATGTCGGGATAACTTCTGCTGTTTCATCACTCATCTTTATCGCACAGACCCCCAGCAGCAAGACTGAACAAAGATGCTCATCCTGTAAGTTCAAGCTTGAACCTCACTCCCTAACAGCTCAGTCTGTAGTGCACTAAGAATTACTTTTTAATCCCATAATTCTCTTGTGAAAGGAATTACAACACATTTTGGGGTGTTAAAATCATAGTTGATGTAACTTTTTACGGCATACTGTGACTTCTCAAACAGTCTGGGTGGTTTTCATTCTGTTACCACACCAGGTCTCCTTTAAGTGGTGGTGCAGTCACAGCTAGAAACCCCCGTTGGGACACCACTGACAGGGACACAAGGAAAACCCAGACCATGAACACGTTACACTGCGGGTAGCTCGGCGGAGGCGGGAAGAAGGCTTGGTGGGAAGTGGCATCTGAATCAGGCCTCGGGAGAGGAACAGAAATCCATCTGCCATTACCCAAGGCGCCATCTCTCCTCCTTGCCCTCCACATCCAAGTTAAACTACGTCCCGTGACTCTTACCTTCTTAGTAAAAAAAACCATTAATATTTACTGAGTATTATTTGCCAAGAACACCACGGAACACTCTGCATACGTTGCTTATGTTACACAACAGCCACCCCGTGCGGTCAGGCAGTACTCGCTCCCCCTTGTACCCATGAGCAAACCGAGAACGTTGATAACAAATGACTTGCCCGACAGCCCTCAGCCAGGAAGTGAGGTGTCCAGGATCCTGATCTGTGCAGTGGTTTCAACATGTACACTCAATCCCTCTGCTACTCCACCTCCTGCATCTCTGCTGCCCCACACTTCCTTCCTTCTCAGAAGGGCCCTTGGCTCATTCCCTGTGAGTCCGGCAACCCTGGGCAGAACCCACCGGCCCACCCGTCTCCAGGGAACCAAAGTCCAAAGATCATCTCGAACATCACCTTTCTGGTGGTCCTGCGTGTGACATTCTCACAGGGCCCGTGAGCAGCACACGGTGGCCAGATGTGGTATGTCCCAAGTCCCCGTTACCGACTGTGCACAGAGCGTGTGCCCACCTGGCACAGCACCTGGCACCCAGCACCTTAAACGTTTGTAAACATCTGCTGGAATCCTGGTATACTTCCCCCACAACAGGATGTGCAGGGAGTCAAAGGGACAGATGACAAGTACCTGGCACACCGAGGAGACAAAACACTTGCTTCCTCTAACCTGGGCCTTGAAAGAGAAGAAAGGGTTAAGAGTAGCCCAGGTGTGTGCGATGGGGAAGAGGGGTCAGGGAAGGTGGCACCCCAGCCAAAGAGCCAACACACCTGGGGCTGCAGGAGCGCCTGCCATCAAGGCCCAACACCAGACTCAGGACGGTGGGTGCAGCACAGCATTCTGTATGCCAAAATTTAAACATAAGGTCAGATAAAAAATCACACACCACATGGACTGAGAGAGAAGGGGGAGAGAAATGCTAAATGCCTGAAGTAAAAAGGGAACTCATTCACCAAAAATTTCCATTTCAGAAGAGCTACCATTCAGTTTTACAAACTATAAATGATTTAAAAGAGAGATTAAGATCCATATCCAATAGTCTAGTGATTTATAAAACATGCCCAAATTGGCTTTTAGCAACTAGAAGTGTTTGAAAATTAAACATTTATGTCAAAATAATTTCATCATCAAATCGGAAGATTTCATAAATTGCCAAAACAACAAACTCAGGTGAAAATATCAGAAATGACCCCTGTATATGAGGCATGGCCCAGACGCCTCTATCCTGCTGCTCCCCTGTCCCTATTCCTCTCCATCCACCCTGAGACGCAGGCCTGGGGATCCCCTGCCCTCTCTTCTTCCTGGTTCTGGGGAAGCAGGCCCGACTTTACCCAAAGTCACCATTCTGCAGAGGCAAAGCCCTGGTAAAGGCACAGCGTGCTCCCGAAGGTGGGGAGGGGTCCACAGGTCCCCTCCCACTGCCCGTAGCAGCACAGACTGCCCCGCGGAGACATGACGTAAGCCTGATGCCACGTGAGAGGCCAGGCCCATCTTACCTTGCTTTGCGATCCATTTCCTACAAGGCAGGAAGGTTCCTTTGTTTTTTTTTTTCCATCAGGGTAGAAATTCTATGCTCAAAATTCATTTTCCCTCCTAACTTCGTAGTTATTGCTCTATTACTTGGAGATTCCGGTCAGGCAATTTCATTCTCATTCCTTTAAAATGATCTTGGAAGAGTCTTTTTTTCACACTAATCAGGATCCACCCAGCTGTGGGCCTGGCTTTCGCTCATTCAGACACTCGGGCGTCTCTGAACCTACGCACGTTTCTGCCAATGTTTCCTGCCTCAGTTTTAACCCTGTCGATGGACACGTAGCTGCTGCAGTCCTTAGTCAATCCTCTGTCCACAGCTCCTGACCATTCTGTTTCCACCTTGGTCTTTTTGCTACACATGCAGGGAGTTCTTTACCTTTGAGGTTACTAATTTTTTTTTTTTTTTTTTTTTTTTTTTTTGCGTTATCCCATCATTCAATCCTTCCACCGAATGACTTGGCCCAACAATTTTTTAATCAAAATTCATTTTGGGCGCTTCCCTGGTGACGCAGTGGTTAAGAATCCGCCTGCCAATGCAGGGGACACGGGTTCGAGCCCTGGTCCGAGAAGATCCCACATGCCGCGGAGCAACTAAGCCCATGTGCCACAACTACTGAGCTGTAGAACCTGCGAGCCATGACTACTGAGCCCGCATGCTGCAACTACTGAAGCCCGCGCACCTAGAGCCCATGCTCCGCAACAAGAGAAGCCACCACAATGAGAAGCCCACACACCACAACAAAGAGTAGCCCCCGCTCACCACAACTAGAGAAAGCCCGCACGCAGCAACAAAGACCCAACACAGCCGAAAATAAATAATTAATTTTAAAAAATCACTTTGATTGCACCTTTTTCATAGCAACCTTTTTTAGGTACAAACGTTCTCAAATCTCAAGTAGTGCAATTAGGTTTTTACTTTAGAATTATTTTCTTCTCTGAATCGTTTCCCCCAAGATAAGCCATTCTGCTGGTTCATCTCAGCCTCTGTCACATGCTGTTCACTTTCCTCCTCCGTCCAGTGTGGATGACCCAGGAGAGTGGCTGCCCTCATTTCCTCTGCACTTGTTTCCACCAAATACGCCCCTTCGTACAATGGGGGCTGGCAGTGTAGACCGTGTCAGGAGGGTGGGGTGGGTTAGCGTGCAAGGGCAGAGACCAGGTGGGGTCCCAGGCAGCCCAAGGCCGAGTCCAGTGGGGTCTGCACCTGCGCCGTGGGGCGCGCTCTTCCCCAGGTGAGCGCTGCCCTCCGGCACGTCCGGCAGGGCCGTCAGTCCATGACCTGGAACCCTGCTGCTGCCCTGTGCCAGTGTCCACACTGAGCCGCAGACAGGAGGCCTGCCCACGCCCGTCAGGAGCAATGCTCCGACCAGCCTGGGGGGTGGGCGGGCAGCCAGGCCCGCTGTCCCGAGCCACCCCTCAGACTTGAAGCTGGGGCCTCCCTGGGTTCAGGGTAAGGACGGCTGTCCCCCCGAAAGCGTGCCGTGTTGTCCTCGGGCAGCAGCTGCCCAGCCCCCTGGATCTGTGGCTGTGGTCGCCTTGGAGCCTCACCGGGCACATGCTGGGGCTGACTTCTGCTCAGGGACACACACTGGTTACAAAGTCCCTGCTCCAACGGAGCTTACGGATGATATCCCAGCGCATCTCAGACAGCAATGAGAGATGAATAAAACACACAGGGCAAACGCGACAGTGACGGGGTGGGAGGGAAAACGGGCATCCCCTCCCGGCTGGAGCTTCTCTGAGAACGAGATGGAAACAAGCCAGCCCGGCAGGATTCTGCGGGAAGGACGGTCCAGACAAGGAGAGGCAGATCCACCCCGAGACAGGACCCGCCTTGGCAGCTCGCAGGTGCTGTGCGGCGCCGGGGCGGGGAGCGAGGAAAGGGGGGCCAGGGGCAGAGGCAGGCGGCGGCAGTCGGGGCAGGACCAAGGTCAGCACAACTGGCGCCTGGTCACTGTCACTACGGAACACAAAGGGCGTGAGCTGCCGCTCACCGCAGTCATCATGAATAAAATGAGACTTTTCTTGACATCTGACAGACAAAGAAACATCTGAAAAACTCCACTGTACGATACAGGTTTTACCATAAGAATGTTATTTCCTGGGTTAATATTTCAGTATGTACTCCTCAACACAAAGAAAATGCTAATCACACTCAAAACCTTCTATCTAATCAAGGGACACCTGTGGAAACAGAGCTTTTTCATAGCTGAACTTTAAGCTATTAAAACTATCTGATCAGATGTATGTACTGCTGATGACAAAGGGAGTCTCATATTTGGCATTTTTCTCCCCATCCTCCCAGATACTATCAAAAGATCAGATTCTGTGGGTAACAGAAAAATGACAAATTTCAGATGTTGCTATTCAAAAGTTTTCTGCAAAATTAAAGCACCACACCCCGATGATCATTCCATTGAAATGATTTCAAATCATTGCACAGAAATCTAGCTCCTATCAAATAACATAAAAAATAAATCACACATTTGACACAGATTCCAGAGGGCCAGAACAGAACCACAATCTTTATAGAAAATGACTTTTCACAGAGATGACATCCAAGGAAATACATTTTACAGAGAGCACATTGGGGGGCTTTTAGCAACAGACTACATCTTGATGCAGCGCTATTTCCTCACATGAAACAAAAAGCCTGACCGAGACTGAGATCACGGCCCACAAACTGAGGGCAGCTTGGCAGAGCGGCCCCCAGGCTGCCCTGGCCCACATTCTGTCCTGCTTCCTCTTGGTGTTTACGGCTCAGCGTCAATTAAATTGTATCAAATCAGATTCTAATGTCACATAACCTTGATCCATACGTTATCATTTCCCTTTACATTTCGGAGCCTAGTAAATATTTCTGTAATATTTAGACTAGTATGAAATGAAAAACTAACATTATACAAACCACAAAGTCTGGTCACTTCTTGAGATCAATGAATTAGGTCTAATTTGCTCCTTTTAGTAATAAAGGTGACTTAATAAAAAGCTTTAATTTAACTGAAATTAAAAAGTACAAAATTTAACACAATCACAGCTTTACTTACATCAATATGAACATGCACGCACCACTTCCAATTGTTCTTTTTAACACTTCAGGATCAGTGATGTCAGCAACCTACATAAATAGCAGCACAATGGATAGAATGTAAACGAGACTGCCTGGAATTCTATCACTGGCTCAGCTTCTAAGGGTTACGATGAAACCATGTACAGTGTATAAAGCTCGTCAACCTGGATATGGTCTTAGGCCATTACCACTGCTACAGTCCAATCTGGATTTTAATATAACCAACTTACAGATCTGAATAAAAGCACCGCTTAATGGTTTCAGATGCATTTTGGTATTTAACATGTTTCAAGGCATCTTTACAAATGATAAATTATAACTATGACAAGGAGAACCTGTGAATAAAGCTTCTTACATGGACATAGCGCAGCAACTGCAAGTGCTGTCAGAGACAATTCCATGAATCAAAAGTCATGACCACATCTGGATTTTAATCTTTAAAACAAGCAAAACTAAGTAGCACACACATGAGTATTTTAATATAACCTTAATGGTCTAACAAACCTTCCAAATGGAAGGAAATATGAAATAAAGTCAACCTATCAAATGGAACTTACAGTGACGGGCTTCAGGACTGCAGATTTTCCAGGCCATCTGCCAACTACCTGCAGAACCACCTGCTGCCGAACGCGCTGACTGCAGACGAACCACCTGCTGCCGAAGCGCCTGACCCCAGGCGGCTGCCCCACAGGCGCGCACGCGGAGCTTTGGGAACCTACGGCTTTACTGGCGCCTTCGTCATGCGCTTAACACTGGCATTTCACAGGCTCGCTCCTTAGAGTGAATTTGAGCGTAATCAACTTCCATAGAGAAACATGTAGCTAAACCAAATTAAGAATATTAAATCTTCCACACATGGTCTCAAATAGGAGCATTTTGTTTAGTATAATGAAAAGTTAATTTTTAAAAATATCTGTCATCTTTTTGAAACACAGGCACCAACAGGGAGCAGACGTTCCAGCAAAGGGTGAGATTGTCCAGGAAAAAAAAAGAGCTGATCAGAGCCCTTTGTCCTTTGCCGATTAGAATACTTCCTTCTTTCATCGCCTAGGCAACATCTTCCAGATAATCCGCAACATCACTGAGCTGGGACACAGTGAGGTCCTGTGTCAGGTCATCAAGCTTTGTCGTTCAAAAGAAAGAAAAGAATTAGTGTCAGGATGCAAGCAGAGTCTTAAATAATGTTTAACATCTACTGCTATAACTTAAATACTATCTTATACTCTACAAACTGCTGCATAGTTAGAAGTCCTTGTCCTTTCTTCTTCCTTTTTTGAAATTGGTGGTAACAAAAGCTGAGCTAACAGTTGAACTCTACATTAACAAGAAGACTGGGTGTTAAAATAATCCGTCTGTAGTTCTTTTGGTAACTTTACAGCAACATTTTCAGGCCTCTTTACGATGACGTAAGGTACAAAGAGAAAGACAAATTATTACAAACTTATACAGTATCAGGAATTAGAGAAGGCACGTTATATATTATCACTTAACCTTCAGAACAAGCCTATGAGGGAGGCATCGACGCCTCCATCTCACGAATAAAGAAACTGAGGATCAAAGGTTGCAGCTCGCCTGAGAAAACACATACATAAAAGAATAGGAACGCGGGCCCAGATTCATTACAAAACGCTGCTTCTCTCAAAGGCCTTCTCCCTACATGATAGTCCTTGACAGTCACAAACACTTGAAGAGTCCTTCCTTATTCTGGAAAGCAAGGCTCACCTCCAGGCTGTAGCGACCCACAACCTCAAAGGCAGACTCACCCACAGTGTACCGTGGGCACTGATATCTGATCCTGAGATGCTACCTTACATCTCACATCTAACATACACCTAAGTATCTGCTCTCTGCCCAATAAAAGGTCAAATGTGATCTCCAAAATGCACTCCTAATTTTACACCCTGACTCCCCGTTTCTGCTGTCTTGTCCCCCTGCCCGCTCACACCTCACAAACACTCCACACCCCAGTCTCTGCTTCAGCTCCTGCATTCACAGGGCTCTTATATACACACCAACCTTCTTCGATACTGACGTCTCTGAAAAGGACCTCCTGCCTACAGTGTCTACGCCCTGAGGTGGTCGATTCTGACTCTCATCCTGACCCACCATGGCCCAGTTAACACCCACAGCAATTGAAGCCCCAGTAATAACATGCCAGCATTTCACAAGCACTCACTTAACAAAGCAGGCGACAACTGAAAACAATTTTACACATTCATTACAGACATTCTTTTTAGATTTGGACCAGGAAACTCCGTCATAAAGTTTATGGAATTTTCAACTGCTTTTCTCCTAGTTAGTATAATTTATTTTTTATTGGCGTATAATTGCTTCACAATGTTGTGTTAGTTTCTGCCACACAGCAAAGTGAATCAGCCCTACATGTACACACATCCCCTCCCCCTTAGACCTCCCTCCCCTCCCCCCATCCCACCCATCTAGGCCATCACAGAGCACCGAGCTGAGCTCCCTGTGCTATACAGCAGGTTCCCACTAGCTATCTATTTTACACATGGTAGTGTATTTATGTCAAACCTAATCTCCCAATTCATCCCACCCTCCCCCCTTCCCCTCCTGTGTCCACACATCCGTTCTCTAAGTCTGCCTTTCTATTCCTGCCCAGCAAAAAGTGTAAAGTTTTGAAGCTTTACAGTAACTCAAGGCAACAAGCACAGATAGCACTCCATGGGTGAAGCACAACAGCATACTTTATCACTGGTATTGACGTCATCTATTTCCACAGAGAGGTCTTCCTCGATCTCTTCACCAATACTTAGCTCACTTTTTTCTGAGCGATGGCTGGTACTAATTTCAGGGGAAAAAAAAGAAAAATAAGAACTTTGAATATAAACATTTAGAGAGAGTAACTAGCATTCTTCAGTCTTTCACGTAATTATTTTAATTCTTCAAATAAAATAGAATAAACTATTACACGTCATTAATTCCAGACATCTCATCTCATTTGAGCCTTAAAATAACTTAGCAAGGGCAGCAGGAATAGTCCAGTCCATTTACCAGATGAGAACACTAAGCTTCATAATAGTGACTATGGTCACAATGGCATGAAAGAAGCAAACCCAGATTTTTTAAATTTCATCTCTCAAAAAACTGTATAATATGTTAGAAAGTAAACACAAATTCTAAATTGGGGGAAAAAACTATCAGTTACATTAAATTCTCAGACTCTGATTTAAAATTTCTAATCATATCTACAACAAATATTACTTCCAAATTAATTATTAGCCAAGTCATAGGTTATATTTTCTTTACATATATAAAAAAATTACCTGAAACAAAATATTAAGAAATGTCATGTGAATCAGAAAAACAATTTGAGAGGGCAATTTGTTTAAGCCGAACGTAGACAATTCCCACCACTGAGATCAGAGAGGGGAGAGCGAAAGCACTGGCAATCCGGTGGCCTGACTGCTTCTACCGGCTTCTGAGTCAACCCTTCAATGTTATTTCCTTTTCTTGTTCTTATCAAGTTCCCTGCACATAATACAGATGTTCTTATTCTAATGTAAAATCAAAAACATGCTTCAAAGTCCAATGTATAATTCTGGATTAACTATCTTCCATTCACCTTCAATCAATATGAATGAGAGAATCAAAGACTAAAATAAGCACCAATGTAATTTTGTCACGCTTTCCTGTTCAGAAATTGTTTACAATTTATGTATTTCTTGTCCAACCATTTTTCTTACCTATTAAAATCATCAACATAGTCATCTTCTTCTCCAGTCCCTGATAAGTTTAAGAAAAGATACATATGTTATATTTATATAAACACACCTCACAATTTATCTACAATTAGACACATACATTTCCTTCAAAAACTACACTACTGAATTATACGGCATCATTAAAAAGAACAGCTGGGCTGCAGTTTGGATTTGGGGGAAACTAACCACTCCCCCACCTTCCTCCAGCTTCTGTAGCCAATTCAAGGACAAAATAGTCACTGAATAATGGGCTGGAACCTAACATTAGCCTCTGACTTTCTGGTTACACATACAAGCCTGTCCTGCAGGCCAAATCAGCCCACAACCTGTTTTTGTACAGCCTGCAAGTTAGGAATGACTTTTACATTTTTCAATGATTGTAAAAATACAAAGAATACTCAGAGACTATGTGTGGCCCACAAAGTCTAAAATACCCATTCTGTCCCTTTACAGAAAGAGTTTGCCGACTCGTGCTTTAAACATGTGAAGCGCCTGTCTGTGAACACGAGTGCCTTTGACTAATATTTCTGTCTCCCAAACTAAACTGTGCTCTAAAGCCTTATTCCAGAAACGTCAAGGTTCTGAGGGCGCTACGGTGCCCACAAGTGGCCCAGGGCACTCGGAGGCTTCTCCTGCTGCTGCAGGAGTACCGCTCTCGCTGCTGCTCCAGACCGCAGAACGGGACGCAACACCCCAGAGTTCCTGTTACACATCCATCCCCATCAGACTGACTCCCTGGGGCCCGGACCACGTTCCGCCAGCCCCAGGGAAGCGCCTCTGCCTCGGCACGCACTGTGCTCTCGGTCCGAATGGCAGGCTCTCCCCTCTGTCTGCCCCAGCAGGTCTCGCAGAGCAGTCACTTCCTGGGAGAGGCTCCCCCATCGCCAAGGCTAGGCTAAGTCAAACTACTACCCGCTTCCGTAACGCCGCGGCCTGACTCTTCTAACACTCAAAGTACCCGTAAGGCACCTGTTTAACACCCATCTTCCTGCTAAGTTTAAACCCCACGAGGACAGAATCCGCTGTGGTTACTGCTCCCTCCACCCCTGGCCGACAGAGTGACCCTGGATACATAAAAACCGTCCAACCGTCTGTGCATGAGGTGCTCACGGTAGGTTGACTGACACTTCATTTAAGATTTTATCCTAAAAAATAATCGCCCTAAAGCAGTCAATACTGAAATTGGAAATCTACTTACCCAAACCAAGTGATCCAATTTTATCATTGACCAATTTAAGATCTTTCAAAATTGTTTTTCCCCTTTTACCTGTGAACAGGAAAAAATATTCACATTAAATTGACTTTTAGAATATAATAGTCTCTAAACCATGTCAACTTTTTTTTTGCAGTACAGGGTTTGTTGAGACATCATAACCGAAAACTAAGAAGAAAATTACAAACTGTGATTAATTACACTGCATGATGCATTATTATGCATTACACAATAGAATATGCTTACACCATGTATCCCATATCCCTTTCTTAACCACACTATTACATATCCTTTTCGTAGCCATACTACTCTTTATTGGAACCTGACCATCAAAATCATTTTCTACCCAACTATCAGATATCAGCCTTCTATAAGAAGCCCTATTGGGTATGAATTCACGGACTACAGTTAATTATTCTCATCAGTTTTATTTTTCCTTTGAACTTTTAAATTTTGCTTCAGTTTAATCGCTATTTCATTTACCAAACTGATCTCCTCATTGGTTTTTATTTCCTCAGTCCCCAGTTCTCAATGCCCTCTCTAAATCATTATTTCCTAGTCAGTGTTAAGAGTGACATGATCATGACATTCTGGATTCCTTCACTGAAGGTGACAATACCACGAGAAAGGAGAAAAAGAGGGAAACTGGGCCTAATTAACAGACGCACGGCTAGTTTACTTTATGTGCCCTGGGAAATCCTACTACAGTGGTATCACATAACACAAAATGGTATTAAGTACTACAAGATTATGCAAAACCCCACAGCAATTTCCTAATAAAGATCTACTCAAGGAGGCACATTTATACTCTAAACACTCTGCCAATTAAATCCTATATTTACTATGATATGGTATACAAAGCTCATCTGCATGATTACATGTTTAAGGCTTTGCTTTTTACATCCTTGGTCTTGTCACCATCTGTGTGCAGTAGCAGGGCCATTCCATGTCTAGCTAACAATCCCTACCTCTGCTGCATATAAAAAGATACATCTGCTCCAAATCCCTAAAGGGACAATAGTATTTTAACATTCTTACGATGATTACTGTGCTATCTACAGAATCTATGAAACAAAGTTTTAAAAATTAATTGTAAGTAAATCCTACGTAAGTCAATTTAAATGTCCAAAAAAGAGAGATGGCTTAAAAATTATAATGTCTATTTATTATAGAAGACAGTTAAAAAGTCCATTTCCTAAAAATATTCCCATGGCATAGGAAAAGCAGAATACAAAACAATATAGAGAATATGACCACGCTCAAAAGAAATTTTAAAAATAAAATATTAACAGAAAATATCACTGAGTAGTAAAATTATGGGCTATTTTTATGATTTTACATATATTTTTCTGAAAAAATAAACAATGATCATACACTACTTAATTAATTAGAGAAAAAAATATCATCAGCATTCAAAGTCCACGTCTTCAGTCAGCAAATCTAGGGACTTCCAGACACTCACTTTCAGAGTCTTTCAATGAGGGAGCTCCAGTAAGGGAGCTGAGTCCACTTTTTAAGGGGGGGGCGTCCGAGAGCGATGCAAGGCTTCCTACTTGCTTACTAGGTTCACTTCTCCTAGCAAGAAACAAGCGTACAGTTAAATGGGGTTCTTACATTCTGCCATTAAAACATAAGCAGCTTGAATATATCTTATAGGCAACACAGGAGCTGGGAAATAAAGAATATACATTTCACAGATTCAAAATCATGAAGTATACCTGGCAAGGCAAAACAGACTAAGAATCACTGCAAATTCATGCAGGAAGTCATCCCCTCTCTCTAGAACTGTGTGTGATATCTCACAAATTAAACTGCTCCTCTTCATCAGCGTCACTGTCTGGGATTTTATCAGAAGCCCCTTCCATGGCCCCGAGATGCAGGCAAGGGACAGCGCAGGCGCTGGCGAGCCCACCACGAGAGCCCAGACGTGGCCCTGCAGAGCGGGCCGCAAATGACGCCAGCAGCTGACCTCGGCACACGGTCCTGACCGCCAGCCTGCAGCGGACGCGGCGCGGCGCAGCGCCCGGCGGCCCGCAGGCTCGCCCTCCGGCCCGGCGCGCTCTCACCTCCTCCGGCCCGGCACGGAGATGCAGCACTCTCCCGCTCTTACTTCGTTCATCTTTCCTCTTTACAAGAGGATTATTCTCATCAACACACGCCCGCGCTACTGTTCTTCGCAGTTTAACGTTTCTCAGCCCCACGCCCGCCCTCCAGCCACCGCGTGTCCCTCTGCGCCCTGCACGGGAAACTCGTCAGAAGATCACTCTGCCACGTGCGGTCCTCTCGTCTCAGGCTTCCTCGAGCCCACGCTCACCCTCTAACACGGCCCCAGCCCCAGCCCCACCCGATGGCACCGCCCGCGAGGGGCATCGGGGCTCCGTGTGGCTAAGCGCAAAGGGGGACTTTCAGCAGAACTTAACTCAGCTGCTCACTCGGGCCTCCTCCGCCAAGGACGCCTCTCTCTCCGGTTCTCTGGGTCCCCTTCCCGCTGCAGTGCCCCTTCCTTGGTGACCTCTTCCAGTCTCCCGGCTGCGACCTCAGCTAAGACTGATGACTCCCTAATTGTCACCTCTAGCCCAGACCTCTCCCTGAACGCCCACACCCACACCTGTAAACAGACTTCACCTTTGCACTGACAACCTTCTGGAACTCACTGGTCGAGAGTGAGCTCTGGGCCGTCAGGCGGCCCACCTGTGGAACCCAGCCTCGCTCCCCCTGCCCTTCATCTCGGTAAACGGCCTTTCCAACCTCCTAGTTGTTCAGCCCGGAAACCCCGGAGCTGCCCTTGATACTGCTTTTCCTCTCTCACACTTATCAGCAAATCCTTTTGGATGCAAACTCAAAACACATCCCAAACCGCCTATTTCTCACCACTTCCACCATCATCTCTCACCTGGATAACCCTAACGGCTCCCCTCCTGGAGACCCAGCAGCCAGGCGACGCTGTCACGGCGCAGGTCGGATCGGCCACTCCGCCGCTCACAGCCCCGGGGCTTCCGGGCCCCGCAGAGCGAAGCCAAGCCCTGCCACCGTCGCTCCCGGCCCCGGCCCGACTCCACCTCCTGCAAGCTCCTTCGCCACAGGGCCTCGGACCTGCCACACCACACACCTCGGCCTGTGCGGGGCTCCAGAGGCCCAGCTAAACGCCTGGCCTACTCTCCCCTCCGTAAGCTCGCCCCTGAGGTGAGGCCTTCTCCGCCAGCCACTGAGAGCCGGCGGCCCTCCACACCCGCACTCCCGCCCTCCGCCGTCCAGTTCTCTCAGTCCCTGCAACACGGGCTGCACCTACGCGACCCGGCACCTGGTGACTCTTAACTTATTGCTGCTGCCGTCCAGAGTACGAGCTCTCGGAAGCAGAGATCTTGCCTGTTTCAACACTGAAACGGTACCTGGCATACGGCAGGCATTCAGTACAAACCTACCTGCTGAAATCATTAACATCTAGGTCCTTCAAAACTTGGAATTGTTTTACAACACAAAAGGATTTAATGACACAAAATCAGACTTACGAATTCAATAATTACAGAACTATTGGTAGCTCACTATTTCTTAAACATAAAACATTTAGAAACTCTATTTTTAAGCCGCTAGTCTGATAATATAGAAGCACAGGTTACTCACCAACCATAGGTTTTTTCTGGTTTAGGAATGGGATCATCAAAGAAAGAATCTCCTTCCATATCATCTTCATCTGGACAAGGACCAGCTTCGTCTTTGACATCTAGACTTTTGTTGCTTAACAAGGATCCAATTTTTGTTTCATGGGCCAATAAGTGAAGACTACTTTTGCTCTTTGGTTCTGATGATGAGATACTGGTATCACTCTGACTAGCATCATTGCTGGCCTTCTAGAAAAAGAGAGAGAGGGAAAGAGAAAAGGTCTCCTTGGCGAAATAAAACTTTAATAAGCCCTCTTAAGTAATAAAAAAGTCACGTGAACACACGCAATTCTGTGTATGCACGCGCATACACACGTGGGGTCTTGCAACTGCGTGAGGTGCAGTGGGACCACCCCCCCCGGACCTACCAGCTCATCCCCAGGCTTCAGAGCATAACTAACTTTTGAAGGGGAAAAACGTCAAACATGTTTGTACCATTCCTCTCCTCCCTCCCTAAATGGAAATACCTTCACCTAGCCCATTTATAAACAAATTTCCCCATTTCCTCTTACATATATATCACTGCTTCATAAATTACCTTAATATGTTTTCAACTCGCAAATAAAAAGCATTACTAACAAAGGAGATAAGGAAGATTAGTTCATCATCATTAGTTCATCACATAAATGAACCAAGCATTACAACAAAGTGGTCATCAATAAAACTAGCAGTTTTCCATCCGGTGCCACATACAATGGACATCAAGGTGAAAGATGCCACCTTTACCGTTCACATTTCTAAAGTAAAGTTTTGCTAGTTATATCACTGGTCTTAATTCAGACTTTCAGAGTAACTCCCTATTCCACACCTCCCTTAAACGTCCATGGATGCATGTATTGATGTATATGTTTCTATATACCTGAAACCAATGCACCAAATTCTCAAGCATTTTTACTCCCGTCCTACTGATCTGGTGATGTTAGCAGAAAATATACTGCACACTGTATTTTCTTGTTTTCAGGTAGCCCTAACCCTCACAACCTAATTTTATTCTATCCTTGGTCAGATTTCTTTTTGTCTTTAGACACTTCTATGTCAACAACTATAAAAATAATAACAACAAAACCAAAATATCATGATAGTAATAATAAAAGTAGCTAACATTTATGGAAAGTCTTCAAATGCTTCCCATGTGTTACCTCATTTTAATCCTCAAAATAACCTTATGGTGTGTGGGGCAGGTTCTGTTTTCTCTGCAGAAATGAAAAAGGAGATGTAGAGACACTGCAGTCATTTGCCAAGCCGGGGAGTAAAGGCGTCTGATATCGAAGTCTGATTCCAGAGGTTAGCTCTAAAGGCTTATGCTCTGCTATTAGGCTGAGTCACATGAAACTGTAGTTTTTATAGGTTAAAGACGACAGTTTCCCAAGATTCAGCCTTCACGCTACAGAGAGCAGGGCTGAGTAAGACGCCACAGTGCGTGAGGCAAGCACTCTCCTGAAACACGGAACGTGTAATGTAGTCCATACTCCACTACTAACCATATAATTTTAAGGAATTTAATGTTCTCAGGCATGAATTTCCTCAAGAATTGAACCGTAGCAGTCTTTTCCAAGTCAAATTATTACTAGGAGGTAAGAAAAAAGGGATGGGCAGCTGGGGAAAAGTGGTAATAATGCGGGTTAGAAATTACTCAAGGAGACACTAAGGATGACTGCACTTTCAATCTGTGTATAGACAGAAGGTACTATGCAGTAAGATATACATTTATAGTTTTACACTAATTAGAGGCCATGATTAGTTGACAGCAGGTAAGATATATGCTATACAATTTTTAGGGCCTTGTATAGAGCTATACATTCCATATGTTATTAATATAGATACATCAATGGTTGTAAAAAGAGATGTCTGGAGAAATAAATACCAAGTTATCACCCTTTTAGACAACATAGGATATTTTCAAAGAAGCAGACACTTTTTCAAATTTCCCAATAACTTTCTTGAAGTTTTCCTATTATTATCAATTATAGAGAAGCACCATCCCCCTATGTATTTCTTAAGTATATTCATGCCCATTATAACTTCTGATTTATAAACGTTTTAAAAACTGATTTATATCTTTTCAAAGGAATATGCATTCGGAAATAAATACCCTGCATTCTTGTGCTATTTAAACACATTTATGATTACAGATACTGAGACAGTGAAAGACTGTCTCCTTCAAAACATCCCTGAGAAAATTCAAAAGGATACCTGACATGAAACGGACAAATACAAATGTAAAGCACATTACAGGAAACAATAATTATTCCAACAAAGTCTTTCTTCACCATGAATTCACAGCAACATAATTTAAGTCCATATAATGAACTATCTGAACTTAATAACTAATATATATCCATGATTATTTTTGACAGGTTTTAGTCTTGCTATGAAACAAAAGGCTAATTTTAGGAAGACAAGTTTCATGGAGTAGCACATTATGATGTTCAACACAATACATATTTTTTAAAATAATAATTTGTTTTAAAATTATAGTTCTATTTATCTATGGGGTAAAATTAAACTTTAAAAACACTCAATCTGCTTTGGAAGCGTTGTCAAAATCAATTTCTAAATCACATAGGAACGTGTCATTACTTTATAACTATGGCTCATATTTTATCAAAAAGACCATTACCTAACCAGGTTACTAATGAATTCACTAAACTTAATTCCAAATATTTTTTACTATTAAAAAAAAAATCCACACTAAGAGGAGAAGCATTTATCAAAACATTTTGTAGATTGAAGCAAAAGTACTGCAAAACTTTAAGAGCAATTTTCATGGAGAAAGTCCAAATTTTTTGAGCATCAACAGATCAACTCACGACACATATACCCTGGGATCTATTTATTTTCTTATTTTTTAGATTTTTAAATGGTAAGTTTAATAATGGAGATATACACGGGGTACAGAGAGACACCAAATACAAACTTAGAAAAAAGGAAGCTTTAAAATGTCTTCTTGGAGGTAAAGATGTCTAAGCTGAGTTTTAAAAATTAATAGAACTTTGAAGACAGGAGTTAAGGACAGGGTATTCTAGGCAGTGGATTAGCTAGAGTAAAGGCACAAAATTGAGAAAAAACAGATATGCACCAAGAAACACGAAGAGTTCAGAACTGCTAAAGTGTGAAGTTAAAGCAAGGCTCAGCAGAATAAAGCAAGACAGGTCCTAGATCACAGAGATATTTCACAGAGGAGTCATGTTTGCATATTAGAAAGATCACGTGACTATGTAAAGAACAAACTAGAAGAGCCAAAACTCTTAAAAGAGGAAAACAGTTAGGAAGCCGTTTGAGTAACCCAAAAAAAGGTACAAGGGATTTAACTAGAGCTGCAGAAGCAGCTGGATGCTGTGTGTAAACCCCAACTCTTCTATGTAACTTTACACAAGGCCCTGATCTCCCTATGCTTCAATTTCTTTATCTGTAAAGCTGGCATAATAATGCTTACAAGAATTACACAATATCATCCCATTTTGCAAATGAGGAAACTGATAGCTGGAATAAGGATTAATTAGACGGGACAGTTCAGACAAGTATATACAAGTTAGCAGGACTTGGTAATGGATTTAACATGGGATCTGCGAGAGGAGTGAGATTTAAGAATGGCTCCCTGTTTCAATTTTGGAGACTATCAACTGATATTGAGAACACAGGAAGAGGAATTGGTCTGGTGAAAATGATAAGGTCTATTTCTTATAATTGAAACTGAAATAGACTGGGATCTGTTTAAAAAACTTTTATCATGGCTTAAGACAAGTCTCATACACATAAACTTCAGTTACTTGAGTCTCTATCACCTAGATGTGGACAAATTAAGACTCAGGATAAATCTAAACAGCTAAGATTACGAATTGTTTAAAATAAAGAAATGCAAATGCAAAAAAAAAAATTCCTATGACAATGCCTTAGAATTCATTCCCTGGACAACCTCAGAGGCCTTGGAGGTTATTATGGGTTAAATTGCATCCCTCCAAAAGGTAAATTGAAGTCCTAACACCCAGTAGTACTTCAGAATGTGCCGTCATTTACAAGTAGGGTCACTACAGATGTAACCAGTTAAGGAGAGGGCACAGTGGAGGCGGGCAGGCCCCTAACTCAATACTCCTGGTGTCCCAACAAGAGAGGACAGGCACACACAGGGAGAAAGCCCCGTCAACGTGACGGCAGAGACTGGAGTGATGTGTCTACAAGCCAAGGAGCACCGAGGACTAGCTGCGAGAAGCTGGGAGAGAGGCCGGGAACAGAGTCCCAGCCTGAGAAGGAGGCAATCCTGCAGACACCTTGATCTCAGACTTCCAGCCTCCAGAACCGTGAGACAGTAAACTTCCGCTGTTTTGAGCTACCAACTTTGTGGTACGTTGTTACAGCAGCCCTAGGAACTAAGAGATAACTATAATAAAACATAATAAAGTCTGGTCTTTCCAGGTCAGCAGGAGGCCTGCTCCACAGCACTACAGCAGTCGCGTAACCCCTTGGATGGACCCCAGGACCCCAAACTGTAAGGAAGTTCTAGGGTATGTTTAATTTTCTGCTAGTACACTTACACATTCAAGATTTCAATCATTTCTAGATTAACAGCAAATCAGCATCATAAAGAAGTTTCACAGAGAAATAACTACCAATTTTCCAGTAGCCAAAAACTGAATTATCAGTAGAATGTCTTAAAAACCTGGAAAAAATAGTTTTGTTTTTCTAAACTAAAGGCTTAATCTGCACTGTTCATAACAGAGGAACAGCAAAACCAAAGAAACATCCCAGTTTTGCAAAAGTATTCAAAAATATTTGTGCAATTCTAATTCTCTTCCCCGCCCATACTTCAGCCTGCAGCTCCCCTCCCCAACTCCGCCAAAGGCAGTTTGTGACCCATGACTTACTAATGAATTATTTAGAAAAGTAGTTTTACTACCATTGTAACACACACATGTATTTAAAGGTTTAATTTACTTATCTAGAAAGTAAACACTGTGGAATTTGAAAACCACAAAGCAAACATACAAGCCCCTTTCTAAAAACTCAGTTTTTCTAAAGAAACACTATCCCTATGCTGTATATAAACAATCTGTAATTCCTACAGATGCACATGAGAACCAATGTCTGGCTGTGAAATCGGCCTGAAGATCACCCTCTGTCCAGCCGCTCTGCTCTCTTAGCCTGTGCCGCCGGCTCACAGGTTCAGCGGACAAGAGGTCTGGGACCTGAAGCAGAAGGCCAGGCGCCATTACAGGTTATGGGCCAAGTGCTGGCATCTTGTTCACCCACATGCATTCCTTCATTTAGGGGGTGGGGGGTGTGTGTATGCGTGTGTGTGTGTGTGTGTGTGTGTGTGTACAGAATAACACTGTTTTGTTCATCTAGAAAACCCTAAGGTGAGACTATACTTTCGGGGATCATTTCTACAGCTCAAAAACCCGAAGGCAACCGCAAAAGATGCGGAAACACACGCTCCCAAACATACACAGCACGTGATCCCCATCACCGCCCTAAATCAACATAAAGCTGGGCTTATCCCAGAATTTTGAAAACAAGGAACAAATTAAGAAATGTTATTTATTAAGCACTTGAAGCAAAAAAATACCTCAACACAAATCAGTTTTAAGACACCTAAAAATCGATTATGAAAAGAAAGGATAACCTTCCATGCTACATTTAATGTGATGATTAAAACAGCTTCGTGTTAAAAACAAACAAAAACCATCTAATACCTTATTTAGTTTTTTCAACTGAATGGTAAAAACCTTAGTGGAGCCTACCAAAAGTCTGTTGTAATAAATAAAATGCATTTATTTTTTTCAGACAACTAGCACCATGCTTGGTACAATAAAATGGTTCACACCAAAACAGATTATTACAGATGATACTTTGGAAGTGTTAATGCACATTTAAAATGTTTAACTCGTTAAAGAAATGCCCTCCCGTCTAATATTTATGCACCTTGTATTCTAACACTTCTAGCATCCTTTATTGTCCTACAACAATAACAAAAAGAAACATAACTTTTATTTTACTCAAATTAAATTAGTTCAAAACCCTTAGATTTTGCTTTGCATATTAACGGGCTTACAATACTAAGTACAAATCAGTTATACATGTAACTTATTTTTTAAAGTTTATTTCTGATATGAATATAGCTTCTCTGAAAACAGCCAGAAGTCTCTGAACGAGCAGTTAATACTTGTGCCTTCCCGCAGGCAAAAGAAACAGTAAGACACAGACACTTCCTGCTGGGCGCCCTGGGCTACCACTCCCAGCTCTGCCCACCCGACGGTGCCACTACCTACCCTGTGAACGGCTCCCCCTGGACCTGGCTGTGGACAACCGCCATGACCAGATGCAGCTCAGGATTTGGATTATTAAGATGTTAAGAAAGTTAGGCTATTAAGGGTACTGGGACCCTGCTGCATGCACAGGGCCAAAGAGGAAGGCAGAGGGAGGGAGGGCTAAGGGCTCCTCTACTGGGCTGGGTACCACACAGACTTCTTATAGACGCAGTTTGGAAACAAGAGCAGGGAAGTAGAAGGGAAGAGGTTTCCAAGTTGTTGAGGAATCGTGAAATAAAAGGGGCCCGACCTGCAGCCTGCAGTTCCAGAAAAAGGCCTGTGCAGACTCTTCAGTCACCCGCAGAGGGAGGGCGAGGGAGGGAGGGCGTGTCTGGGCCCCCGCCGCTGCGTCCAGCACACAAAGTGAAATGTGTCTCCTAGTGGCTTTGGTCCTACGTATCAACTTCTTTCAAATGTTTTAACTTCTTTAAAACTCATGACACCAACAAGATTTTTTTAATTTAATATTACGAAATATACTTTAAAAAGTACAAGTAACTGACTTAAAACATCTGTAAAAAACATGCTAGTTTATCTGCTTAATTATTTTTCTTAAGGTCTGTCTCACGTCTCCAATTTGACCATAAACTGCTTAAGTGAGGACCCATGTTAAATCTGTCTTGCCCCCAGCACTTAACACACAAAGACTTCCACTATGTAAATGTTCAAACATACTCGAATACATTTTAAAACATCTTCTCATGTAGTAGTGCATAAAGAATAGTGTGAACAAATATAGTAACAGGAACTTACCATTGAAATCACTAGAACTAAAGCCAGCTAACACAGCAAATACAATTTTTCAAAACCCTTTAATTTTGGAAGTCCTCAACTTAGCGAAAAAATCTATACATAAACTTAGGCTCAACAAGGACTAGTGATTCTCACAGAATTGAACGTTAAATAACTTGATCTTATTCTAAATAAGTGTAAGAACTATACAGATAATTAATGCTTCTGAGAACTCCAATACTTAAATTTTATAAGCAGTTCATCTACTAGCTTAGTCGAATTTTGAGATCTTTTGGGAAGGAAAAAAAGCAGCCAAGGCAGTGACACAGCGCGCCCCCGTGAGTCTGCTGTGAGGCAGCGCTCAGAAAGGCTAACAGACGTGCAGGGGCTGACAAGCTGCTCAACACAAACACAAGTGTCTTGAAGGAAACTAGGGGTGGCCTTTACTCATCGACTGGAACTTATCCAAAAAGTAGTCTGATGTTCTAGTTACCTCAGATAAAAATCATAATGTTAAGGATACATAGGTGACCATCCATTCAAGAGGAAAGTAAGTGTCTTCTACTTGTTTTTGTTGCCCAAAAAACAAGGAATTCTCAAAGAAAAACCGAGAGCAGAGTTTTAAAATACAACACCATGATTTTCACCTGGATAAAAACTGAAAGTCAAACTACTTTTTCTTTTACGTCACCATGACTTTGGCATGTTCTGATCACAGATAAAAGAAAGTGACATTTCAAAAGGAAACGCAACCCTAGGCCAGTGGGAACTCAGCGCCCGAGGAGGCCCGCGTGAGGCCGGCGGTCGGCCCGGCCCAGGCCGCTCTCCTCCTCGGCCCTCCCGCGTTACCTTGGCACCAGACTTCCGCCTGCTTGGCTTCTTCTTACCTTGTCCTTTATACCTTGGTATCTGAGCATGAGAATAAAATGACATTTTACCACAAAGTATAAATCTTTAAAAATAAACTAATTCATACCAAACCAATAAAGATTCCTATTAGAAAATTTCTTAAAAATGGAAAATCTAACTAATGTGCTTCACTTTGAAATCCAGTGTTTTAGTCTTTTCTTAACACTCTTCCTAAAGTGGTTCAGCTCATGTTTAACTCCTCTGTCCGCCAGTCACGGGGTTACACGTAGGGACCGGAGCCCCCCCCCGCTCAGCTCCCGTGTGCGGAGACCCACTCCTTTCCCGCTCCGTCCAGCAGCACGCTACGCAAGCCAGCCTGAACGCCTCGGCAGCTTCCGCTGAGACCTGCCCTGGCCTTACCGCTCCTGCCCCGGGAGGACACAAAGCCAGCTTCTAAGGGCCCGGCTGGACCCTGCGCTTGACCCCACCTTCCCGGAACTCCTAGTGCCCTCCAGACCGATGAGGCGCCCTGATGTGTAGGCCCTTCTTAGAGCCCCCGAGCCACTCAAAGACCTCAGAGAGAGAAGAAAGTGGGCGAGAAAAGGGTGGGGCAAGGGCTGGAATCCCAAATCCAGATCCGGTAGGACTACAGGGGAATTGCAGTTTAACTGCCAAAAGAATGCCGTGCCTTAAAACAGACCCCATCCAGCCCCGCTAGAGACGGGCTGCGGTGTCCGCAAGTGCTCACTGCGCCCGCAGGCCTGTGATGCTAGCCGAGGGCCCAGGTGAAGCTGAAAGCCATCAGAAGGTGGTAGAAGCAGGGACCACCTGGAGACACCTCAAAAATTACCATCACTCCTCTGTATTTAGAGCAACATTTCCTGACTTAAAACTTAAGATTCTCTTGATAATTCTCATGACAGAGCTTAAAACTCTTTTTATGTAGAGAGCATACAGAGATGTAAAACAGACATTAACATTTTATCTTGAAGACACACGATATGTGGAAAACCAGTATTGCCAATATGCTTTAGAAAATAATATGCTAAAAAGAGAACTTCCAAATAACTCAATACTATAGGTATTAATAAGTATTTTGGAATATGGTTAATTTTAATCCCTCTAAAGCCAGATATTTTCACAGAAAGCAAACCTTTCTTTTTACTAAGGCTCTTATATCTGGCACTTAATTTGAAGTGAATTTTAGATTCACTCACGACCTCGTTCTCCCTGTACAGCAGGTTCCAGCCTCCAATGAGCATCACGGAAAAATGCTTCCAAGACCAAGCGACCCTATTAGGAAAGGCTAACTAGGCCTCGGGAAAAAGAACAGCTACCAGCAGCGTGAGAGCCTCATTCCCCAGGCACAGCATTCCTCTGATTTCTAAATCTAAAAAATAAAAAGGAGCAACAAAATCAAAGAACCAGCAATAAACAGCAACAGGAACCATTCACTGGTGTCTATGCCCAGGCATTTGGAAAAGCAAGGAACCTAGCAGTACAATTGCTGCCCTCCAGATGTTCACCTAATTTAAAAAGACACAACTTGTGTCTACGAATAACACAGCCCCAGGAGCCACTCTGGGGATGTACTCCACGGCACCTCTCCAAACAGAAGTCAGAGGAAGTCCCACAGCACAATCAGACCCCAGCCCGCCCTTGGGTGAGACGGGCTGGTCCAGCCACCGTGCTGTGCTCAGCCAGGCACAGGAAGATGCCCTTCCAGACCACCACCTTTCTATCCATTCCTACTAGTACAGAGAGCCTGGATTTTACATTCAAGTGTTCCACACAGTTTTTTCTCCGTTAATCCAAATCCCTGAGATCAGAAGGCCTTAACTTTAACAGCTCATACAAATACAACCAGAGTGCACAGACTTTTTATAAATCCTTAAAATAGCTCATTAGTATAAAAAAATCATCGTGATTTACAATTCCAAATCTGGGCACCTGTCTACAGTATTCAACACAACAATTCTATATTCTGGAGCCTGATATTCTCAAATTACAGGAACTTGTAAGTGAAAAGTAAATTTCCTTGTTAATTGAAGGACAAAACATTCAAAGTACCAAATGAATCCAAATATCCTACAATTCTGTTATTTAACAGCATATTTCTTTCTACAATACAATATTCAAAACAATATCAAAGCAAAAGAATTTTTAAAAATTAAAAAAAAATTTTTTTAATAAATTCAGTATTTTAAAAATGCAAAGTATAGTACTGAGATCCAAATCTCATGTGGCTCAACATATAAACTGTTGATAAAAAAATTTAAGAGCATATTTACATGGCATTTTAAAAAACCTATTGTCTTGCATAATGGTCCCAAAGGAGCTTATTAAAGTTTTAGGAGACTCTCTAAATAAATAAATAAATAAACATTAAAATATATACTTCATCAAAGACAAAAAAGCACCTTGACAACAACAAAACTTGTAACAAGAGTAGCGACAGAAAGCAGAGCCCCGCGGAGCCTCAGCCCACTCACCTTACTGGGGGCACTGTGTGCACTTGTTTTTCCTTCTGGGGACTTCGGTGGAGGACGTACATCAGACAGATCTAGCGCACCCTGAAATATTTCACAGTTTACATTAAAACACATTTAAAAATAAAGCATGAACATACCAATTATACCTCAACAGAATATCAGCATTTAAAACCACTATACAGTATTGGCACTTTTATTTCTTCCTATTAATATAAATATCCTAATTAGATTTTCTTCAAATTTTACCAAAACACAAAGCAAACAGACTTGTGATTCTAATTACCTGCTGAGTATTTTACCCAAACACCTTGAACAGGCTATACTCAGGCCGCATTTAAACATGCCCCCAAGCTTCCTTTCCGAAGTTATTTAACCTTCTCACTCTGCTTTC
Organism: Balaenoptera ricei; assembly: GCF_028023285.1. NCBI lineage: Eukaryota > Metazoa > Chordata > Mammalia > Artiodactyla > Balaenopteridae > Balaenoptera > Balaenoptera ricei. Next base: position 2,411,666 of record NC_082650.1, read on the forward strand.
CCAACTCGCCACACTAACACTGTCCTGTGATTCTCAAAGATCTACTCTTTCTACCTTCCCTTGACTTGCTTCCTTACTTCACTGTCTCAAAAAAAAAAAAAAAAAAAAAAAATCAACTAGCAACTCTCATAAAAACAGGAGTACAGAGTCAGCTCTACCCACCACCAGAGCCTCCCCTCGAGCCTCTTAGATAGCCTCAACCACCAGAGGGCAGACAGCAGAAGCAAGAAAAACTACAATCCTGCAGCCTGTGGACCAAAAACCACAGTTACAGAAAGATAGACAAGATGAAAAGGCAGAGGGCTATGTACCAGATGAAGGAACAAGAAAAAACCCCAGAAAAACAACTAAATGAAGTGGAGATAGGCAACCTTCCAGAAAAAGAATTCAGAATAATGATAGTGAAGATGATCCAGGACCTCGGAATAAGAATGGAGGCAAAGATTGAGAAGATGCAAGAAATGATTAACAAAGACCTAGAAGAATTAAAGAACAAACAAACAGAGATGAACAATACAATAACTGAAATGAAAACTACACTAGAAGGAATCAATAGCAGAATAACTGAGGCAGAAGAACGGATAAGTGACCTGGAAGACAGAATGGTGGAATTCACTACTGCGGAACAGACTAAAGAAAAAAGAATGAAAAGAAATGAAGACAGCCTAAGAGACCTCTGGGACAACATTAAACACAATAACATTCGCATTATAGGGGTCCCAGAAGGAGAAGAGAGAGAGAAAGGACCTGAGAAAATATTTGAAGAGATTATAGTCAAAAACTTCCCTAACATGGGAAAGGAAACAGCCACCTAAGTCCAGGAAGCGCAGAGAGTCCCATACAGGATAAACCCAAGGAGAAACACGCCGAGACACATAGTAATCAAAGTGGCAAAAATTAAAGACAAAGAAAAATTATTGAAAGCAGCAAGGGAAAAATGACAAATAACATACAAGGGAACTCCCATAAGGTTAACAGCTGATGTCTCAGCAGAAACTCTGCAAGCCAGAAGGGAGTGGCATGATATACTTAAAGTGATGAAAGGGAAGAACCTACAACCAAGATTACTCTACCCGGCAAGGATCTCATTTAGATTTGATGGAGAAATCAAAAGCTTTACAGACAAGCAAAAGCTAAGAGAATTCAGCACCACCAAACCAGCTCTACAACAAATGCTAAAGGAACTTCTCTAAGTGGGAAACACAAGAGAAGAAAAGGACCTACAAAAACAAACCCAAAACAAGTAAGAAAATGGTCACAGGAACATACATATCAATAATTACCTTAAACGTGAATGGATTAAATGCTCCAACTAAAAGACACAGGCCTGCTGAATGGATACAAAAACAAGACCCATATATATGCTGTCTACAAGAGACCCACTTCAGACCTAGGGACACATACAGACTGAAAGTGAGGGGATGGAAAAAGATATTCCATGCAAATGGAAATCAAAAGAAAGCTGGAGTAGCTATACTCATATCAGACAAAATAGACTTTAAAGTAAAGAATGTTACAAGAGACAAAGAAGGACACTACATAATGATCAAGGGATCAATCCAAGAAGAAGATATAACAATTATAAATATATATGCACCCAACATAGGAGCACCTCAATACATAAGGCAACTGCTAACAGCCATAAAAGAGGAAATTGACAGTAACACAATAATAGTGGGGGACTTTAACACCTCACTTACACCAATGGACAGATCATCCAAACAGAAAACTAATAAGGAAACACAAGCTTTAAATGGCACAATAGACCAGATAGATTTAATTGATATTTATAGGACATTCCATCCAAAAACAGCAGATTACACGTTCTTCTCAAGTGCGCACGGAACATTCTCCAGGATAGATCACATCTTGGGTCACAAATCAAGCCTCAGTAAATTTAAGAAAATTGAAATCATATCAAGCATCTTTTCGGACCACAACGCTATGAGATTAGAAATGAATTACAGGGAAAAAAACATAAAAAAGACAAACACATGGAGGCTAAACAATACGTTACTAAATAACCAAGAGATCACTGAAGAAATCAAAGAGGAAATAAAAAAATACCTAGAGACAAATGACAATGAAAACACGACGACCCAAAACCTATGGGATGCAGCAAAAGCAGTTCTAAGAGGGAAGTTTATAGCTATACAAGCCTATCTCAAGAAACAAGAAAAATCTCAAGTAAACAATCTAACCTTACACCTAAAGAAACTAGAGAAAGAAGAACAAACAAAACCCAAAGTTAGCAGAAGGAAAGAAATCATAAAGATCAGAGCAGAAATAAATGAAATAGAAACAAAGAAAACAATAGCAAAGATCAATAAAACTAAAAGTTGGTTCTTTGAGAAGATAAACAAAATTGATAAGCCATTAGCCAGACTCATCAAGAAAAAGAGGGAGAGGACTCAAATCAATAAAATCAGAAATGAAAAAGGAGAAGTTACAACAGACACCACAGAAATACAAAGCATCCTAAGAGACTACTACAAGCAACTTTATGCCAATAAAATGGACAACCTGGAAGAAATGGACAAATTCTTAGAAAGGTATAACCTTCCAAGACTGAACCAGGAAGAAACAGAAAATATGAACAGACCAATCACAAGTAATGAAATTGAAACTGTGATTAAAAATCTTCCAACAAACAAAAGTCCAGGACCAGATGGCTTCACAGGTGAATTCTATCAAACATTTAGAGAAGAGCTAACACCCATCCTTCTCAAACTCTTCCAAAAAATTGCAGAGGAAGGAACACTCCCAAACTCATTCTATGAGGCCACCATCACCCTGATACCAAAACCAGACAAAGACACTACAAAAAAAGAAAATTACAGACCAATATCACTGATGAATATAGATGCAAAAATCCTCAACAAAATACTAGCAAACAGAATCCAACAACACATTAAAAGGATCATACACCACGATCAAGTGGGATTTATCCCAGGGATGCAAGGATTCTTCAATATACGCAAATCAATCAATGTGATACACCATATTAACAAATTGAAGAATAAAAACCATATGATCATCTCAATAGATGCAGAAAAAGCTTTTGACAAAATTCAACACCCATTTCTGATAAAAACTCTCCAGAAAGTGGGCATAGAGGGAACCTACCTCAACATAATAAAGGCCATATATGACAAACACACAGCAAAAAAAAAAAAAAAAAACAGGAGTACATTCCAAAAGTGGCTCCTGGTGTTGCGTTATTTGTAGATATAAGCGACTCTCATAAAAACAGGTAACTGAGGGGGAGTGGGGTGAGATGAACTGGGAGATTAGGATTGACATGTACACACTAATATGTATAAAATAGATGACTAATAAGAACCTGCTGTATAAAAAAATAATAATAAAATTAAATTAAAAAAAAAAAACAGGTAACTGTTACAACTACGCGGGATGAGGCACTAAATTACAGGGGCGGCCAGGAGGGAGTGAGTAAAAACAAGAGAAAACATCCCCAAAGTCAGAGTCAAGAGAACATGGATGGTGGGGCTTCCCTGGGGGCACAGTGGTTAAGAATCCGCCTGACAATGCAGGGGACACGGGTTCGAGCCCCGGTCCAGGAAGATCCCACATGCCGCGGAGCAACTAAGCCCGTGCGCCACAACTACTGAGCCTGCACTCTAGAGCCCACAAGCCACAACTACTGAGCCCAAGTGCCACAACTACTGAAGCCTGTGTGCCTAGAGCCCGTGCTCCGCAACAAAAGAAGCCTCCACAATGAGAAGCCCGCCAACCGCAACGAACAATATCCCCCTCTCGCTGCAACTAGAGAAAGCCTGCACGCAGCAACGAAGATCCAACGCAGCTAAAAAATAAAATAAAATAAATAAAAATAAATAAATTTATAAAAAAAAAAAAGAGAGAACGTGGATGGTAACATTGCACAGCTGGGTGTGGGAGAGGACGCACTGCTCCGGGTGGAGAATAGATGGGAAAAAGGGGACGGCAAGAAAGCAAAAGCCACTTTCAAGGGTAAGTTCCACCGGGCCTAAGCACAAGGTTGCACATTTCAAAAAAAGGCATAAGGCTCGAAAGCCAGGGTGGTGCCACATCATGCAGGATCTTAAAGTTCAGGAACCTGGAGATTATTTAGTTGCCATTACATAGTCACTGTAATGTTTAAAGAGGGAAGAAATAGGCAAAGGGCTGAATTAATTCAGCAATCATGAATAGAAAAGACTGAAAAGATGTGGGCACAGCAACCTGGTTTTTAAGGGGGAGTTAAAATGCACTTTTGGTGAAAGCTTCACTGAGTTCGGTGGGCTAATCCACAGCTAGTTTTCTTCTCCAGCATCAAAAGTCCAAAGTCCATTACCTTCCACATTCCTACAGACCAACCTGACTAAAAGCACACATTTAACCAGGTATCTGGAACAGTTATGATGTTGTCTACATCCATGAAACAGTATCTTTATGTAAAACTAATGTTTGTAAAGGAAATCAGACCATTAATCTCCTTAGCACGATTTCTAAAAAGAAAGGATAAGAAAGACAATGGCTAATCAAAAAAACAAAGTATGAAAATGTTTAGAAACTGTAAAAATCAACAGCTTAAAGTTTTAAGCCTAGTTTAAAAAAGGCTTTAAGTTCAAAAAATTGTTAACTAGCCTATAATTCAGCCCTTCTATGTTTAAAAATAGTAGTAAAAGTAACAGCCAACAGTTGAGGTTCTCAGCATTTCACATGCACTAACTCACGCGTGTACTAACTCACGCGTGTACTGAGTCACGCGTGTAAGCCCCACGACGCCTGCGAGGAAGACTACCATCCCCATCTACAAAGGAGGCCCGGGGAGGGGAGTCGCATGCCCAAGGCCGGAGGGTAGTTAGTGGAGGAGCTGGGATTGCTCCACACAGCCCAGCCCCTGAACTCCCTGGTCTGATGTCACTCCCAGAACAGGTGCAGCAGCAGCCTCAGAGCTACCACATCTCCAATTTTCATCAAAATGTGCATTTATACAATCTCTGAGTATGTCTTGTTTTGAAGGAATAACCTCTTTTTATTTAAACCCGACTCATTACGTATGCACTAATCTGCGTGGCCGCACTAGACAGGCAATGACTGGAAAACAGAAACAGGTAACAAAGGATAGGACTGTACTTACTTCCCCACTGGTTGGCCCTTTTTCTTTCTGTTGACAGCGTCTGATCACTTCTAATAATAAGGGTCCACCCACCGTACCTTCTGCTTCAATAATGCCTAAATCTCGGGCTAAATTCTCTCGACCTTCGAGACCTTGAAACTGGGAAAGAAATAAGATATAAAGAAGTATAAATGCACCAAAATATAGAAAAGTTATTTTCAGAGATTAAAGAAAAATATTTTCAGAACTTAAAGACATCTCTAAACTCAAAGAGGCCGTTTTTCTAAGGAATGAAAAGTCCATTTTTAAGAATTATATATTTCTTTTACCAAGTCTCTCCATTCAAAGTCTCCGTTACCAGGTACAGGCTTAGAGCAGAACAAGTTAACAACACTTCTGTCAAGTTATGTGAAGCAGGGACACTGGTGCCCGCTATCTGACAGCTCAGATGGCTTTTGAGAAAAACAGATAATCAACTATAAAATATAACCTTTATGCAAGACACTCTAAGTAAGTTGTCAAATTTTGTTAACTTTCAGCTTGTAATGAACCCATCTGTATCAAAGGCAGTTTCAGAGACAGACGTAAAAAGCATCATTCTTACTGTGCTAGTTTCAGGTTGAAAAACAGCCAAGGTAAAGTCAAGATTGAAAAACTGAAGAAATTCGGCAACGAGACTAGCCACCAGCCGGCCTGCAAAGAGCAAAAGAGAAGGTGAGAGAGGGTCTTTAGGAACCCGAGGCCTCCTCACTGACACTGGAAGTAAGATAACTACAGTAAAGGGAGAAAAGAAGTTTCTCAATGTTTCAAATTGCAAATTTCTTCTCTTGAATAATACAATTAAGTGATGAACATCTCAGTTCCGCCATTTCCTCATTAGGATCATTGGTCTGGAACTATCAGTAACACAATGTGACATTTCATAAATGGGTGACTGTTTTGCTTTTCACAGTAAAATCAGCTTTTTACAATAAAATTGGCTTTAACCAACAATTTCCCATGACCACTGATATTTAATGGCAACTCAGTTGTACAATAATATACAATTTAAAATGAGAACCTATAAGAATCAGATACTTCAAAAAAATAATCTGAAATTCCTCATTTCTCCCAAATGGAGTCAAGATTTGAAAATTCAGAGACAGACAAAATAAACAACAAAAAACATCTTACCATCTTTCGTATTTAAAAACTTTTTCAGGCTCTCATTGACTAAAGGAGTTTTGTTCTGTTAAAAAATGAAATATTTTAAGTGTTATACATTTATCCCCAAACCACTACAAAATGTAGACTAAAGTTCAATTTTTTGGCAAAGATATTAAATTAAATACTGTCACTCACAAAATGATGGCTAAACCCATTCTATAACTACTGATCACTACAGGAACTACTTTTTGCTAAGGTAAGGACTGAGATATACTCAATTAGGAGATTCTTCTTGACAGCAGCAAAAGAAATTACTTAGGTGTAGTAGTGACGGATTTAAGATGTTAATGAATTTGAGGGTGCCTGGAGCATAAGGAAAGGTATAAGAGAGACACAGTCTTTCAAAACTGAGGAAAAAAGTTGCAGAGGTATTAAAAAGCAAAACATGAGTCAAGGGAAACAGCTCTCTCCTTGAGAGAGATGTAAACATGTTTCTGTGCTCAACAGAAGAGCCAGGAGAAAGGGAGAGGCCAAAGATAACAGCGTATAGAAGAGGCACTGACAGTGACACCTAGAAGGTAAAACCCAGAGAAAGTGATTATTCTTGGACAAGATAGCGTCGCCTCTACTAAAGCAGGAAGGAACGAGAAACAGATGAACACAGATGCAGGGGAGCTTTTTCTGAGATGAGTGACAGATTGCGGGGGAGGACACAAGAAGTTAGGATCTGATGCTTCTATTATCTAGTGAAGGGAGAGACAAGACCGTCCGTCAACAGTGAAGGAAACAGGTAGGCTAGGAGGCTAACGTGATGTAGCCTCCTAGCCTACCTGTAACGTGATGTCGGAGGCTAACGTGAAGGTGAAGTGGGAGCTGCTGAGCAGAGACGAGACTCCGGGTCAGCCAGCTCCGGACCTCACGGAGGCTGGACCCACCAACCAGGAACGTCAGCAGTCCAGCGCGGGCTGACCACTCTAGTGCAGACGGACACAAACGGGGAGGGGAGTTAATCTGCTCAACTAAATGACCCTTAAGATTTTTCCCCAAATCAAGTATGGCTGGAAGGCAAGGTAGGGAGGACTTCTGAGATATGGACCACGGGGTCCAGACCAGCTAAGAACAAGAGGCAGCTAAGAGAAGACTGATGTCTGGAAAAACACAGAAGAGCCAAGAACTGAAGACCTTCCTGAAGTTAAAGAGGAGCAAGGCACCTAGGTCTAAAGTGAGGAGGAGAAGAGGCTGATTTGTCACAGAGGAAGTTGAAGGCCTTGATTATGGAGTAACGCTTGCTGGCCACGATATTTACTCAAGATGGTGGCAGGACTTGCCGTAGAGAGAAAAAACTAAATACACTTATACAGACAGACGTGACAGGACCTTTGACATAAGAAAGACTACATGATTTTAAAATAAATGGGTGACCGGAAAACTTGGAGAAAAGCTGCATACGATATTCCTCCCACCCGGTGGGGATTTACGTGCATATCAGCATATTAAAGGTTCTAAGGGGTCCCGCAGTAAACCCACTGACTGTGAAACCGTTTCTTCAAGTGTTCTGGATTTCCCCTAAGGAAAGAGATCTATGAGATTTACTACTGGCGTTAGAGTTGTGGTGCCTTGACTTTCTTTAGATTACTCCAAAACCCTAAAATATACATGAAAAGAGAATAATCGTGACCCTCTCCCAACAGTAAAGAAGCTTAATCCTTAGTTCAAAATTGTCCCTGGCTACACACTCCTCGAAACAGTGTTTCCGAGTGGCTTTTAAGTAATTAGAAATTAAAAATAAACGAATACAGTCATTAAACTTTGTAGATTTCGTACCTCTACTTTTTCTTGCTCCTCTAGCGCTAAAAACACAGCTGCTCGGAGTTCAGCCTTGAAAAAAAGCGGGGGGCGGGGGTAAAGGAACAAAAATGATCTCAGGACATTTTCAGGACAAGCAGCTCACCAGCTGAAATTTCAAAAGGCAACAGGAAAACTAGCAAGATGATAACGCTCAACAGGCAGGTGCGAAGAGAGGCCAGAAGGCGTCCCGAGACGTCCTGACGGAGGGGCGCAAGCTCTCTGTGCCCCGTGACCACCGTCTGTCCCCCTGGCACGGTCAGCACCCATCACTCTGGCTGCGGTCCTGATTTCCGGGCCTTCATGACGCCCATCGGTCGCGTCGAGGTTGCAAAGTACACTCCGAGAAGCAGCCCGCCACCCGCTCGTCACCGCCAGCGGGGGGGGCTCGCTGCCCAGCAGCTGAGGCCAGGGGCGGGGGAGACCCAGGGGCGGGGGAGACCCAGGGGCGGGGGAGACCCAGGGGCGGGGAGCAACGCGACCACCGGGCCTGGAACGGGACCAGGGTGGGTAGCGGGCGACTCGACCACCGGACGCCGCGGTCGGCCTCCTCCGACGAAGGCTGGCCGGGCCCCCCCACCCGCTCGCCGCCGCGCGGCCCGGAGGCTCCCCGGGAGAGACCCTCGACCCGAGAGCGGACCGCCCCGAGGTGGCCCGCGAGCTCGGACCCCAGCCCGGGCGGCCCGCCGGACGCGCCCCGCGCCCCTTTGTGACGCCCGCGGCCAGCCTCCCCTCCGCCGGCCCCCCGGCCTCCCGCCCAACCTTGATGCGGTTCAGGACCCCGCTGTTCTCCAGCGTCTGCACCAGCAGGTCCCGCAGCTCCGTGTCCTCCTCCGCCACCACCGCGGCCGCCGTCGCCGCCATCTTGCTTCTCCAAGACAACCGCCCAAGCCGCGCCGACGGCCGACGGTTGCCGCAGCCCGCACGGCGCGCGGCAACGCGGCTCAGCCCACGCTCCCGGCGCCGGCGCGCAGCCCGCCGTCACGGCGGGGCGGGGCCTCGGGCGCGGGGCGGGGCCTCGGGCGCGGGGCGGGGCCTCGGGTGGCTTTGGGGGCGGTGGCCGAAGCGGAGGACGTTGTGGTGGCCGGTAAAAGCCAAAGCTGGCACCAAGTCATCTCAGCGCTGACAGCTGGAGGCTGACCCGGGTGCAGAAAAGGTTCAGCTGAAAGGCATATGCGAGCTGCCTACAGACCTGCTGTACCCCTAATATCGTGAATGCTGCTGAGTGTTTTCAATCAATTATGGGCAAAGTTTGAAAGATGTAATCATAATTGCAGAGGCGAATGCAAATTCTTGACAGTATAAAAGTAAAACTCAGACTTATAACGTTGGTGGGGGGGTGAGAGAGAGTATAAATATACTAATTTCCTCATCTCCCTTTGCAGGGAGCCAATAGGGAATATGTAAGTTTATAAATAATGACTTAGGTAAAGTCACAAAATCTTCCACCATTAGAACTAAAAGTAATGTAAGTTTTAAAATTAGGAGCTGAAAGAGAAGATAAAATTTTATCCTTTGAAAATATGCTATTTATGGTTGATGGGTCAGGATGTATATTATTTAGAGATATAATGAAAAGAACCAGAAGAATTAAAAACAAACTTAATTGTAGCTGAGTCTAGGGTATGGTACCAGGTGGTGCGGAGGGGAACAGGGAGGACTCAGAGACCTTTCAGTAGTTTCCCCTTTTGTTTGGCTTTTTAACCACTGGGATGAGTAACCTCCACAGCAACAAAACAGATGCAAATGGACTGTAGTCTAGTCACAAAGGATAACTGTAAAACATCCTTACACAGAATGCAGGAGTTAAAGAGAATGAGGCAGAATCCATCTATCTATCTATATATATATACACATCAAAAGATGATTAGGAATTATGAAGTGAAATTAGTAAATTAAAAGACAGTAAGCAAAGGATCCAAATTAGGGAAGTGGAAAAATTACTTGTGTGTTTGTAACATGTCTATGAAAAGAAGCTGTCTGCAAAATCTCTGCTGGTCCCAAATAAACCTGCTCTGCCTGCACTTGAGGAAGACCTGAAGTGCCAGGGAGTTTGTACCTCCCGAGAGGGCCTGCAGGCAATGAGTGGGTAAGGACCCCTAGCCACCTCACCCCTGGGGGCAGGAGGTACATCTAAGTTGTGTCCACTAGCTTCCAGTGTTTCGGGTTTGAGCTCTAGTTAAATAGAAACGTGCTTGAAAACACAGCCTTTATTAGTTCCTTCCCTGCCTGGTTCCATTTCCCTACTTCCCCACTGGTGCTTCCTGGCGCCCTCTCCCAAATAAACTGCACCCAAAGCCTGATCTTAGGCTCTGCTTCTGGGGCACTCAAACCAAGACAGTCGCCCCAGATCGGGTCATGTGAAGCAGACCTGGGAAGGGGGTTCTGGAATCGGGGTACTCATCAGCCAGATGGCCACGAGGACCCACCCTTGGTAGTAAGCAGGGTGGCCATAACCCCCGGGGTGGTGCCACGGCTTTGCAGTTGTGACTAAGCGGGAGGGGATGCACGTGGGGAGGGGGGTGCTGACTTGTGCAATCTCTCCAGCATTTGTGGAAATGGGGGCAATGGTAAATTTTAAAGACTGTGGAGTCAGGTTTTTTTTTTAATGATAGAAAAATGCTGAAGGAAGAATATGACAGCCAACTATCAACCCAGGGCGTGTTCCCATGATATCACATTGGTAGCTTGAAACCCACTATGGTAGGAAACACTAAGGAAATTGGCAAATACTGTAAATGAGGGCTTTAAAAAAAAAAAAAAAAAAAAAACAGAGAGCCAGGTGTTAAACGTTTGCTAGCACATTTGCCTTCACTGGGTTTCCTGAGTCTGAGGATTTGTACCGTTTGTTACTTCTCAAGGCCTCTTGACCTTTCTAAGCCTCGGTTTCCTCATCTGTCAAGTATTAACCTACCTCATAAGATTTTGTAATTTAAAATAACATAAATGTGGATCTGATTCGTTGGTGATGGGGGGTGAGGGGGGATGGACGCGGGCAGAGGGAACTCGCAGGCAGTGAGTAGGCCACGGTGCACTTGATCTTTATTTGGCTTTTTCTAGGTCTGCAACTAGAGTTCCTCTTTCAGCTAAGCTACGGTTCTCCATTTCGATTCTTTCAGCAGCTTTGTAAGATAACTTTCGAAGTCACTAGGGTATTATTTCAATTACTACTCTATCATAAAAGTTAGTATAACTCCTCACTCCCAGGGAGTCGTTTATACAACAGGGGAATTTGCCTTAAAATGCCTGCGTTTTTCCTATCATAAAGTCAAGAAAGTAGAAGCTCTGTTCAAAAGCATTCACTTCCTTGAGCACTTTAAGGCCGAAGATGTCACTATTTATCATTTGTAAACATGGGATTTTTAATACTACTGCTTAAAGTTTATTTTACTAACTGAAGGAAACATACCATTAAATTTTTTAAATGTCCCAAATAAGCCTTAAATTAAGGAAGAAGAAATGGGAACTGCATTATTGTTTGACTTGGGAGGTAAGAGAGCTATTCATTTATTAATTTCCATATCTCACCAAAACTGATGGATTAAAAGTTTAAAAAAAATGCTTACAATGAAATGATAGAAAAGATGCCCTTAGATGTGGTACCAATTTATGTGCTCACATTTAGCTTGTTCTTGTATTTTCCAATTTAGCCTCCGTGTTTTATTTAAGAGAAGCAGCACACAGTTGATGATTTGGCATTATTGAACTCACCTCCTTATGGGAGTTATTCAGTATATCACTCCGTCACAGCTTTGTTGAGAAATAATTCATATGTCGTACATTCGTCCGTTTAAAGTGTACAAGTCTTTTTTTTTATAAGAAAGTGTTTAATTCACTATTAATCATTGCAAGGCATATGTAAACAAATTATAAATTTTCATTTATCAAATTGGCAAAGAATAAAAATACGGTATTATTCAATGCTGATCAGGGTTAAAGTGTACAAGTCAATGATTTTCGTACATCTGCAGAGTGGTGCAACATCACCACATTCTAATTTTAGAATAGTTTTGTCCTCCCTGAAAGAAACCCCATGCCCTACCCATTAGCACTCACTCCCCACCTGACCCTACAGCCCCAGGCAACCACTAATCTACATTAGGTCTCTGAATTTAGCCTGTTCTGGGCAATTCCTACAAATGGAATCACCTTTTGTGACTGGCTTATTGCACTTCGCATAAGGTTTTCAAGGTTCATCCATGCTGTGGCATTGACTCTGTACTTCGTTTCGTATTACTATTAATAAGGGATAATATTGCATTGTATGGTTATAACACATTTTATTTATCTACTCATCAGTCAGTGGACGTTTGGATTGCTTCCTAGTTTGGGCTATTATGAAAAACACTGCTGTGAACACTCATGTACAACTTTTTGTGTGAACATATATTTTTTCAATGTATTTCTGATTGACACCTAAAAATAGACAATTTGCTTTAAAAAAAAAAAAAAAGAGAAGGGCCTGGACTCATGCTGCAGTGCTGCAGAAGTGAGGGTACAGAGAAGATGGGCTCAAGAGATGTGACTGTGTTATAGAAACAAACTCTTTTACTAGATTCTGATAATAAGTTCAGGAGGCTGGAACAGGGGAAATGCCTTCTGACTTCCTACTTGCATATTCTTGGCATGGAAAGTCCCTGTTTCTTTAATGTCAAGAAATTGAAAATGCATATTGACTCATGGGGATAGTCTCTCCATCTGCACTCAGGAGTATTAATGCTTTCTCTCTTGAGGTCAGCCGTCCTGTGCTTGAAAGGTCGGGATGGTTTAGACAGAGGTGAAGAATGAATAAAGTGCTTCATGACCTATGAGTTCTCATAAATGCTTCATAGATTGTGCGAACGACACTAGCATGCTGGGAAAGAGAGAAGTCTGTACTTCCCCTGTTGGCATATTCATCATACATTTCTGAAATTACTTAGTTCATTATTTCAACGAGGATTTTCTGATAACGGGTTTTGTGTCGTGGTTAAAAGTATGGACTTTTGAGCCACGTTGCATGAGTTCAGATCCTCTTGCTGGTTGTGTTGACTGTAGCAAGTTCCTTAATCTCTGTGCCTTGGTTTCCGATTTGTAAACAAGGTACAAGTCTCCGTGTGTGGGAATATGTATAGTTAGAAAGATTGCTAGATAGTATTGAATGTCTAAAACAGAGAGCACGATAAGAATATTAACTATTATGAGTTGGTTTTATATACAGCCTCATTGCATTTTTTCCATGATACTCTGAGCTAATTTTTGTGTTTTCTAAGCTCTGTTTTACGGATGAGACAACTAATGCTCAGAGAAGTTAGGCAGCTTACCCACAGTCACACAGCAGCTAAGATGAACCATCCAAGTCTACTTGGTTCTCAAAATATTTTATGGAAATACTCCTCCCAATGTTTATATAATGTAACTTGATTAAATCAAATGGAATTAAAGAAATAGAAAAAAAAATGATTGGATGAAGACATGGAATGCAGGAGATAGGAAAGGACGCAAAGATGCATTGAGAGCCACCAGGGGGCAGCGCGCACCAGGACAACCGGCAAGGATCACCTTTTCCACTAATTTTCATTAACTGCTCTAAGATATGATAGCTAATACTGTCAGATAATAGATTCACCACTTAGCTGATGCCTTTAAATTAGATATTCTTCAATGCCGAGGACAACATGAAAGTGGTTTTCTTCTACCCCACGACTTCTCTCAGGTTTTATTTACTTATTTAGCTTTACAATGCTTAGCCCTCTTTATGAATTTAATTATCTTGTTGCTAAGTACATGTCTAAGCATAAGTGGCTGGTACAAGAAGCCATCGCTATGGTACCATATCAGTGTATGGTACATTCAAACCTTGGAAACGTACATTCTCTGTGTTTTAGAAGCTGTGTACTACTCATTCTTGAAGAATCAGGATTTTTAAAAATCACTTTGAGTTGTCGTTACTATTTTGATCCATTGTTTTAACCCATTAGTTAAATACCTTGGATGCTGAAGTTCAGAATTTGACCAGTTTGTTAGAGCTAGGATAAATTAATTAAAACCATTAACTTAATTAAATTAAATAGAATTTAATACTATTATAGAAAGTAATACTATTATGAGTCCAAGATAGATGTGAATTCATTCTCTAAAACGTGGGTGATATAGAAAATTAGGCTCCTTTAATTGGTGAATCTAAAAAATAAACAAGAAGAATAAAATATACACAACACACAAAGATCAGGATACGTCCATTGAAAGAAACCCTAGCCTCTTCAAATGTCTCATATATATACGTGTATATACACATATACCATCTCTTCTTTTTGCTTTTGACTTTTCCTGTACCGTCGACTCTAAAACAGTGGTTCTCAACTGGCGATTTTGCCCTCCCCGGAACATCTGGAGACATTTGGGTTGTTGGCGGCGGAGAGCTCCCTGCCACTGGCATCCAGTGGGTGGAGACCAGGGACGCTGCTCAACATCCTTCAATGCCCAGAACACCCCACAACAAAGAATTGTCAGGCTCAGAATGTCAGTCCAACCGATGTGGAGAAATCACGCTGTAGAGTAACACCCCAATTATCATCAGTGTGATGTAAGTGCAAGTTACCAACTTTTCGGCCCACTGTTGGTAAGGTTTCCGTCCAGGGTAAACCCCTTCTGCCTCCCAACACAAGGCCTCTTTCTCGCCTGCGGAAGCAAGTGCCAGCTCTTCTTCGTAGCTTTTCATTCAGAACCCAAGGAAAACTTTGCAACTCTAAAGCTGAAAGGAAACAAAATAATTTCGTTTCTAACAGAAAAATGTATGTGTAACAAATTATTTTTAAAATAGAAAAGTATTCATACATTCATTTTCTCATAAGACATTTTAATGAAAATTTTAAATCTTTAAGAAAGGCCACTTCAAGGTGCTATGAGAGCCTTAGACCAAAGAGCTACATCCTGTGTGACTTTTGCGAGTCAGTCATGTTTCCAGGACTTCATAGCCTACAGCATATTAGGGTTGGAGCTTTTTGTTTCTGTTTTTTTTTTTTTTTAATTTAAAACGTACAGAAAGTGACAAGAATAGTACGAAGAACTATTTACCCAGATTTACCGAAGGTCACCATTTTGTTGTATTAGCTGTATGATTGTCTATCACCTATGAATGTCTATCTACATATCGATCAATTAATTGATCTATCTTGAACTGTTTGAGAGTAAGCAGCAGACACTGGGTCCCTTTACCCTCAAATACTTCACTGTGGACTCCCTGAGAAAAAGAAGGTTGCCCTCCACAGTAGAGTGACCAAAATCAGGAAACTGAACATCGTCACAATCCAACTGTCACGTGGCATGCTGGTGCACTGGGGGTGAGGCGGGGGGAGTCCTAATTCCTAACACTCGCCATTTCCATGGGAAATGGCTCACCATGGCTGATTTCAAGTTACCAGCAATTTAACACCCAGTTTGCAAAATTCCTCAATATTTAACCATAAGCTCCGGGCCACCTGGGCCCACTACCACTGGTATCTAATCTGCCATTCATAGTCGAACTTTCCAGCTACTCCAAGCATATCCCTAGTAGCAGACGTTGTTCCCATTTCAGGATTCAGTCCACAGTCACCACTGGTCAAGTCCCCTTAGTCTCCTGTCATCTGGAGTGGCATCAGCCTTTCTTGTCTATCATCATGACATCGCCGTTTTTGAAGAGTACAGGTTAGGTCTTTTGTAGAATGTCCTTTAATTAGGGTCCATCTGACGTCTTCTCATGATTAGATTTAGATTATGCATTTTTGGCAGGAATACCACATAAGTGATGTGTCCTCAATTCGCCAGATTAGAAGCACTTGGTGTCAGTTTGTCCCATTACTGGTGATGCAAATTTTGGTCACTTGGTGCAATGGTCTGAATGTTTGTGTCTTTCCCCCCAAATTCACATGTTTCAATCCTAACCTCCAATGTGATGGTGATGGGAGCTGTGCCTTACAGGAGACCCAAGAGAGCTGTCTAGCTCTCTTCCCGCCCTGTGAGGACGTGGGGAGAAGTCGGCAATCTGCCACCTGTGGAAGAGGGTCCTCCCCAGATCCTGACCCTGCTGCCACCCTCATCTTGGATATCCAGCCTTCAGACCTGTGAGAAAGTAAATGTTTGTTGTTTGTAAGCCACCCAGTCTATGGGACTTTGTTACAGCAGCCCAAACTGACCAGGGCTCTTGGTTAAGTGGTGTTTGTGAGGTTTCTCCCTTATCAAATTATCAAATTATTGTTTTCCCCCTGTAACTAATAAGCATTTTATGAGAAGACATAATGCAAATATCTTCTCCTTCATTAAACTTTTACTGACTGATTTTAGCATCCGGTAGCCATCCTCCAAAATGGCCCCAGGGATCCCACCACTGGCACTTATGTCCTCCCACACTGAACAGGGAGGACATAGGTGTGCAACCAGTGGGATGAGAGGGAAATGGTGACGTCTGGCTTCGGAGGCCGCGTTCCAAAGGAGGGCGCTCTCTCCTATGTTGCTCTCTGGGATCACTGGCTCTAGGGAAGCCAGAAAGTCATGCCTCCCACATAGGTGGGAACGATAATCTGATATTTTAAAATAAATTAAGGTGGAAATTAATAAAGGGAAACCTCACTGAAATAGTGGGGTGGCCAGAAGGGGGAGCTCTCATGCACGTACCACTCAAAGTCAATACAGACTCCAACAAAAAGAGATGTACCTCGCATCTCCCCCAGGAATGGATGCTACTTTACTATCTCCCGCTGGGGGAGAAAGATTTTTTTTCTTCTTGTCTGGAAACAGCTCAGCCAATGAACAGCCACTATACTTTAAACTAATGTCCTCCAAGGGAATTTTGTTTATTACAGCCTCCAACGTCCCCTTGTCCTCTAGAAAAGAGTTTTCTCTCCTTTGCATTACTGGGCTTGCATGTGGTTCACCATAGTTGCCTGTCCCAAACAGCAATTCTTTGCTGCTACTGAATAAACCTGTTTTGCTGGTAAAATAACTGGCTGTTTTATTGTTTTAGGTTTATAGCAGACATAAAGAATGACATAAGATATGGAAAGCAACATATGTCAGATTTAGAAAAACTCAGAAAGGAAGTGACAAACTCAGGAAAGAATTTAAATTTGTATGTGTTAAAAATAACGCATGAGGGCTTCCCTGGTGGCACAGTGGTTAAGAATCCGCCTGCCAATGCAGAGGACACAGGTTCGAGCCCTGGTCCGGGAAGATCCCACATGCCACGGAGCAACTAAGCCCGTGCGCCACAACTACCGAGCCCATGTGCCACAACTACTGAAGTCCACGTGCCACAACTACCGAAGCCTGCACATCACAATGAAGAATAACCCCCACTCACCGCAACTAGAGAAAGCCCTCGTGCAGCAATGAAGACCCAACACAGCCAAAAAATAAAATAAAATAAGTAAATTTATAAAAAATAATAACACCAGAGCAAATTAACCAAACTGATAATGCCTTAAGAGAAATAAGTGAAAAAAATTAGGAAGATATAAAAGATATGTAAGGTGGCCAGAATAATGGGTACCCAAAGATATCCGCATATTAATCCCCAGAACTTGTGTGTATGTTTTCTTATCTAGCAAAACAGACATTGCAGGTGTGATTAAATTAACGCTCTCAACATATTACCCTGGATCATCTGGCTGAGTTTAATCTAATCACACAGGTCCTTAAAAGCGGAGAATTTTTCCTGGCCCTGGAGAGGCAAATACAGCAGAAGTGAGAAGTAAACAGAAGGCCTGGGAGGACAGGTGTACAGAAGGATTAGGAAGAAACCTATTTCTACTGGAACGGAGGATGATTCCAGAGAGAGACTAAAACAATAACTACCTGATATGCTGATACGCTTGACCATTTGGAAATAGCAATTAGTTTAGTTTTGTTTTTTAACATAATTCTTTTGGCGAGCCTAAGAAGAAATGATAGAAGACACCTAAATTTTTAACCCTAGGAAAATCAAACATTGTAAAAGAAAGAAATAAGAAATAGAATCATGGTATACAACTTGTCTCGCAGGAAAAAGTACTTATATTTTCATATAGGGTAAATTAATGTTGTTTTAATTCTTACTGCATGGCAAGAAAGAGGAAAATTTGGGAAGATGATTAGAGAAGCCATTAAGTCTTTATCTTCCATTATTGGATGACCACTGAGAATGTCTTAAAGTGATACAGGGAGAGATGTAAGTACAAACACAATTAGAATGAGGGAAGTAAGTATCTGTGGAAACAGCAAAAGGAGTTGAAAAAGGCTGCTTCTGGGAACAGTAAGATATGACTGGAAACTATTCTCGAATCACTTGGGAAATAATTTAAAATAACTTTAAAAGGATAATAAAATGAATGTTTTTTTTACAAACAAAGTATGCTCTACTTTAAGATTTTCATTTTACTTTGAGAATATTTCTTCATTAAGTGAAACTATTGTAACACATGTTATAACATTAAAATGTTATACTTTTTAATTTACTAACTTTTTGTGTTTAGTATATATTTTATAGTAAATTTCATGTGGCAGACACTGACCTCCAAATGTTATTTAAAAAAACAAAGTATTATTCTGACTGATAATCAGTCATTTCATGCAGCTTGAAAGATTTTAGTTTGGAGGTTTGATTTATCATTTTTCTATATACTTCTATTCTACTTTGGGTGAGAATTCTATGCCTGATTTTCAGTATTGTGCCCAGTATTCTAGAACAGCTAAGACTTGTGAATTTAATTAGATTGACAAGAAACCAGATGAAGATGAAGTTTTGTATTTCTAGATTTTAATTTTTTTAATTATATCTCTGTTTACGAAAGTAACATGTGGTCATTATAAAACTTTGGAAAATAAATAAAAGAAGTTTTTTCAGAGTTTTTCTCTAGGCTTTTTCTCAATACATATACATTATGTATACACATATGTGTTTACATCTATATTTAAAACATCATTATTTAAGACAAAACATTCTTAATGAGAGAACTTCTAGAATATCATTTACATTCAGCCAACCCCGTTATAAAGGGACATAAGGTTACAAAGGAAAAAATTAGTTTGCCCGAACCTGGGTTTTATATTTAGAGCTTCTGATACCAGAACAAGGGCTACACCTAGATCCAGATGGATTTCATGGGGTACTAAGTTTCCCCAAACCCAAAACTAATTGCCAGCTGTGAGGTTTTCTTGGGATAATTGGTTATTGCCAAAATTGGATTCCAAATTTCTCTCTTAGAGCCCAACCTCTATATGTTTTACTCCACAGTAACACCGCACGCCCAATTTTATGGGAATAACTGGATGACATGGCTTTCGAGGCCTTAGAAGAAAGTTTGATGAACCCACCTTCCCTTGGGCATCTCAATTATCACATTCCTTTTTGTACATGAAAAGGAAGGGAATGCCCTGTGGTTACTCACCCCAAAACATGGGGACCACCATTGACCCATAAGGTTATTATCCCCCAAAACTAGACCCTCTGGCACAGAACTACCCCCTTGCCTCAGAGCCATTATTGCCTTTGCCCTTTTGGTTAAGGCCACCGAGAAAATCCTGGTGGATTCCCTTTAACCATTTTTACCCCATGCCGCGGAAGCCCTCCTGAATTCCCACCACACTCAACATTTCTCAGCCAGCCACCTCACCTCTTAAGAAGCCCTTCTGTTAACTGCCCCTCACATACCTCTTTTACACTGTAATAACCTTACCCTAGCTACTTCTCTGCCCTCCAACAATGACAAAGTCCCTCATGACCATTTAACACTGATGGACCACCTCCTGATTCCTTGTGATGAGCCACAGGAAATTCCATGGTTCACAGAGGCCTCTTACGTAAAAGATGACAAAGGAAGACATTGTGTTGGGTGTGCTATTACAACCCCTTTTGATGTTGTCTGAGGTAAGGACAACAAGAACCTATGGCTTCTTCAGCCCAACAGGCTGAATTATATACTCCTGTGCTTTAGCCAAGGACAAAACTTGCAATATTTATACTAATAGTAGGTATATGTTTGGAGTAGCTCATGATTTTGGAATCTTGTGGAAGCAATGTGGCTTCCTTACTTCCAGTGGAAGTAAAATTTTAAATGTCCGCTATGTTCAGGAATTATTAAATGCAATACTTTAACCTGCCACTTCAGATATTATTAAGATTCCAGGGCATTCTAAACTTGACCCTCTAGGGATCAAGTTAATATTTGAATAATTATTAACTTATTAATAATAAATTAGGAATGCCGCCCTTAAAAGGACCAACAGAAGCCAAACCTCTGTCATGGTCCAAAGGGAAATTTCCCCAAATAATAACTTAGAAAAATTGCCTAGAGAAGTCCAACAACTGGCTTCAGAAAAGGAAAAACAAGATTGGAAATTCAACAACTGTTGGTTTGATAGAAAGAGAAAGCTCTGGTTGGGACCAAATAACCCAGTCCTACCGGAGACTCTAAAATTCCCACTCCCCACTACTGTACATGCATCAAACCATTGTTCTGGCAAAATGATAGCTATTATGAATCAATAGTGGTGGGGAAACTTTTTTTGTGTGTGTGTGGCTGTGTTGGGTCTTCGTTGCTGCATGTGGGCTACTCTTCGTTGCGGTGCATGGGCTTCTCACTGAGGTGGTTTCTCTTGTTGCGGAGCACGGGCTCTAGGCACGTGGGCTTCAGTAGTTGTGGCACACGGGCTCAGTAGTTGTGGCTCACAGGCTCTAGGGCACAGGCTCAGTAGTCAGGGCACACGGGCTTAGCTGCTCCACAGCATGTGGGATCTTCCCAGACCAGGGCTCGAACCCATGTCCCCTGCATTGGCAGGCGGATTCTTAACCACTGCGCCACCAGGGAAGTCTCTAGTGGGGAAACATTTTAAAAGGCCGCAAAACTGCCTACCTCACTTGTCTCACTTGTCCCACTTGTCCAAAGTACAACCCAGGGAAGATAACTCACACTGCCCCGGACATTTAAAACTGCCCAATGGATCATTCAAGTTCTGGCAAGTGGACTTCATACAACTCCCTTTATCTCTTGGATAGAAATATGTTTAGTCATGGTCTGTATGTTTTCACACTGGACTGAAGTCTTCCCTTGCAGACAGGCTACTGCCTCTTCTGTGGCTAAAGTCCTTTCAGAAAAGATTGTCCCCTCAAACTGTACAGTGATGGAGGGACCCATCACTTGGCCAGGTGCTTGGATAGGTCTGTGCTGTCCAGCTGCTTTTACAACGCTGCCACTGTGCTAACCACCTTCAATCCTCTGGTTTAATAGCACGTGCTAAGGGAATTCCTAAGACACAGTTGGCAAAATACCTTGGCCAAAAGTTTGCCACTTGTCCTTCTAAATCTCAGATGCATGTTTTTTGGAATTCACAACCTCTCACCCTTTGAGATAGTCCCAGGGACTCAATGCACTTGGCTCCTGCTTCTTTTGACCCACAGCTGATAAAAGGAGAGATACGCCAATACTGTAAAGGCCTACTTGCTTCTATTTAAAAATAGCCATGTTTTGGTAAAGCAGTCTTCACAGTGTGCACAGTGTGCAGGAGACAAAGACTTTAAGCATCACACCTTGCAACCTGGAGCTTTTGTCTATTGGAAAAGTCACCTCCAGAAGAACTCTCTTCCATCTCGCTGGAAAGGTCCCTATCAGGTACTGCTAACCAACCCTTGTGCCACCAAACTCCAAAGAAGAGACTCTTGGGTTCACATGGCACACCTAAAAAAAAAAAGCACTGAACCCTGACTGGACCTGCATGTCATCTGGTGACCTGAAAGTAAAGATTTCCCAGAATTGAAGCAGACAGTATCTGATGAGACAGCTTTCCCAAGATATCTAGACCAGGCCGGTTGGAAGTTTGTCTCCAGACCTTTGAAGATGACATAGTGCTTTAGATGATCTCCAGTGTCTATGATCTTGATAACATATAGACTTTGACAAAAAGTGTCTGAGAGCTCTCCCTCCCTCCTAGTCCTCCTTGCTACTCAAATGTGACCTCAATAGGTTTCCAATCTGTGCACTTTCCCTCCGACTTAGGACACTACATGCTGAAAAGTCCTTCCTGACATTGAGGGACAAAAATCCACTGAAATAGAAAACCTGACTCTTGATCAGTGATGCTTTCAGAGAAAGATCTTGATCAAAAGGGGAAATGTAAAAAGTTAATACACAGAAACCTCAGTTAACCAGGGTTGGGAGACCAGAAGGAGGAGCTCTCACTCCCTGCGATGGTTGATGGCAGAGCCCAACAGGAAGAGAAAGAGGCCTCTTCTTCCCGCAAGGACTCAGCCAATGAAAAGCCATGGACTCTTTGTTTACTGTAGCCCCCGCCCCCCAACTTCCTTTTCCCTCTATAAAAGCATTCATCATCCCTTGCTGTGCAGGGACTGCATGTGGCTCACACCATGGTTGCAGACCCTGAACTGCAAGTCTCTGCTGGTCCCGAATAAACCCATCTTTGCTGGAGAAATATCTGGCAGCCTATTTGTTTTAGGTCAACAGCCCCGTTCAACCTAGTTTCTTCTCACTCTCTGTATGAATTCTGCTGTCAGCCATGTTCAGCCATTATTCACATGCCCTGATCACAGCATGATCTTTCGGTATTTTTCATTCTCTCCACCCAGAACATGCTTCCTTGTGTTGTCTACCTAAAAAGTCCTCATCCTCTAAGATTCAGCTCAAATGCTGTCTATTCTGAAGAGCCTTCTATGTCTCATAGGCAACTTGGCCATTTCTTTTTCCGCATCCACATAGCACTTAATCTACACGTTTATTATAACATTTACTGCATTTCTACAATTATTTGTTACTCATCAATAATTTACAAATGTTTGTCTCTTAAGTAGATCATGGACCCTTTTAGGAAAGAGAGCATTTTCTTTTCGTATTTATTTCCCCATAATGGATGCCTGGTGGAGTAGGAGATAAATTTGTTGAGTGAATAGGTAAGTGAAATGACGTCAGTGTCATAATGCTTAGAAAAGGTATTTTTCAATCAACACACACACATGGTGCATGTACATATATGTATGTGCATATGTGCATGTATGTATATCTCACAGGTAGAGTTTTGTGAGAAAAACCGGATAACAAATAGAAAACCTGTGAATTTTTCACTCTTAGTCATTTTTATAGCTTTCATTTCTATTTCCATTCCAGTTTGCTTAGACATTTGAGTGGGTTTTAGGATAGTTGCCTTGACCAACAAACAGGAAAATTGAGCTTTCTGCACCTTATGATTTATAACAATTTTATGTAATTTAAGTAATTCAAAACTGAATTTCTCAGCTCATAATTAGGATTTTAAAAGCTTATATAAGGCTGTTCTTTCAAAGAGAATTACTTCTTAGATTTAGAAGCAGATATGGACAGAAGCATTTAGATGCTGTCAAAAGATATTTTTCTGTGTGTGTGTGTGTGTGTGTGTGTGTGTGTGTGTATGTGCATAAGCCTCTCATGAAGACTGACATTACTTCCAAACTAAATTACATGACTGTAGCTTCTTGAAATTTAACCAAAAAGAATGTAATAAAAACATAGAATGATAGATGCTTTCTGTTTAGAGATTAACCTCTATAGTTAATTTCACTGGATAAAATTAAAATACTCTAAGTCAAGATTGTATTTATTCATAAGTCAGTTATGGGAAAACATTCTTGTGGAAACGATTGAGTCTTTTCACCCTCAATTTAATGTTTAAAAATTTGGTCAATTGCTATTTTTCAGACTCTTGTCCATTTAACTCTTACATAGCTCATTGCTCCATACAATAAATGTTCAATATATGAGGCTGATTTAATATATATTGCTTCACGTGCTATTCTTGTTTTAAATATGAGAAAGTTACTGGAAACAGTTGGAAATTCATAAAATACTTTCAACATTTCTAACAGTTTTAGTTTCTTCTAGTCCAAAATTCGAGCCATCATCCTTTTGCAGAGACATAAGAAGTAACTAACATAGAGCTAGAATATAGATGTGATTAAGGCTGAAAGCTTTAGCAGGTGGATGCAGTCTTTTTATGAGGAGGCTTTAGAAAAAGAGCAAAGAAGCAAATCATCCACATATTGCAACACAGTAGAACCCCTAGGGAACTTTATATCATCCAGATCAGCCTTCAGAATTTGTGAGAAATAAGAAGGACTCTCAGTAAAACCCTGAGGCATTATTGTCCAGGCAAATTGTTTTTCTTTCCAACTGAACACAAAAAGGTATTGCCTGGGTTCATCAACTGGGATACTAAAGAATGCACTGCATAATCAATTACCGGAAAGAATTTGCTTCCATCGGGAATGGATGTTAGTAACATATGAGGGTTGGAAATAACAGGGTGTCAGGGGATAATAATGTAGTTTATTGTTCAGAGGTCCTGGACAAGCCTTCACCCTTGGCCCTTAGGTTTTTCTCATTGGTAAAATGGGAGTGTTTCAGGAGCTAGTACAAGGGGCAATGAGACCTTGAGCCTTGTAATCTTCTATTGCAGGCTGTATGCCTTGAAGGGCTTCTTTACTTATAGGGTATTGATTAATTCTGGGGAGAGATTTTTGAGGGGTCTGTTAGAACCTCAGTGGGAGATGTGCTGTTCATTTTGCCAGTTGGAGATTTTGCCCATAAGGTGGTGGTAGCTGATTCAATAGGGACAGATGATCAGTGTTTTCAGAATCAGCTCTAGTACAATGAGAGGCAGAGGAAATAAAAGATGTCAAAGGGTCATTTAATTCACTTGGTGGGTTACTTTGATGACTACTCCCAAATTCTAGAATTATTTCCACCTTTTGGGAGAAAGAAACTGTGGCATGATACTTCTATAAGGAGTCTCAGCCTGATAAATGGCTGGGGAGGAAGAACTAAGGAGAAAAGGCTGGGTATTTCTCAAAGGGCCTAAACAAAAGGGAATAGATTCAGAGACAGGAACCTTTTGAGGTTCATTAGAGATCCCCATTATTTGAACTGTGTTAGTACTCCAAGGCAGGGACTCTTTTCCATCAATAGTAGTGGGACTGAGCACTGAGTGTGTGGCTCCAGCACCAGTTAGGACTGGAAGAGGTTCATCCCCATCTGGAGAGATGTTCAAGCCAATGAAGAGGGAGGATTGGGAAGAGCCCCCGTAGTTACTCAGAGCCCCGTCACTGGGAACTGGGTGGACCCTGGAGAGGCTGGTTAGAGAGTTGAAGGCCCCTGACATGCTCAAATTTGTAACCATCTCTTTTCCAATGTCCTGGCTCTTTGCAACAATAGCAGGAACCAGGAGGGTCTGGGTTTTGTTTAGGAGCCTTCCTTTGCTGGAGTTGAAGGTGAAGCATTTTGGTGGTCTTCCTTGGAGGTGAGTGATCTAGCGTGTGGGAGAGCTGACTTGGCAGGGTAACTAAATCTGGAGTGGACACAGCCTCCCGTTCCATCCTGGCCCTTATTACTAGAAAGGTCCCAGTTCAGCCTATTAATAAACAGAATTAAAAGCTACCCAGGTGGAGTCAACATGTGAAGAAAGACCAGAATTTTCTTTAAAAACATTCTGAAGTCAATTATGATAATCATGAACAGTTCATCAGATTTTTGTGTGCAAGCTTGAATTTTGTTCCAGTCAACAGGCTTTGGAGAAGCCCTAGGAATTGCTTGAACCTGATCATATAATAAGTTAGAGGGCTGGTCTCCCAGTTGTGATTCTAGACACCTTTCAGGACTTTCCAAATTAGCAGTTTTCATTGAATCTGGGCCTGACCCTCACTGATAAGCATCTGAACTAGCTGCTATGAGTCAGAGAAACCACGTTGATAAGTTTGAGTGACTACGTTAAACTCCTCAGCAAATCTGTGAGGATCTTCAGTTACTTTGAGAAAATCTTTGACTATGGTTTGCAGTTCAGCTTTAGTCCAGGGAATATGAAAAATTAAGGGTTTAGTTCCTGGATTCTCAGAAGGCTTAATTTTAAAGGGACGGGTTCTGACAAGTTCAGAGGAAAAGGGAGTGAGAAAAGAGAAAGTTTGGTGGGAAAATTTGTGTGACCGGCTGGAGGTTATAGCGAGCCATAGGTGGCTTAGAAGGAAAGGAGGAAGGTGGCCCTGGAGTCAGAGCCCGAGACAAAGAAGCAAAGGAGAGGAACCTGAGGCTTCCGGAGCTATTTTGTCTTTTCCTTTGCTCACTTCAGTTAATCCAGCCCGAGCCCCATTTTCATCTGCAACAACCACTGAGAGACAAGCTGGTTGTTTAGACTTCAGTATTTAGAAGACATGTTTCAAGAGTGCATGAAGTTAGTCTGTCGCTTCAAGGAAAACAGCTGACAGTATTTGTTGCCAATGATAAAAGTTTTCAAGTGAAAATTTTGGATAGTTGCTGTGAGTCCTTGAAAGCTTCCTAATATTTAAAGAGTTTTCTGATGAAGTCAGTGTGATATTAACGATTCTTTGAGACTGTGTAATGAACCATGTCAACATTGGGAAAATCTGCACATAACCCAGTGAACCACTATTTTCCAAATGACCAGCTCACGACGTTACAAAGTCTACATGGTGTCAGAGTTTCCCGTTGCTGCTGCAACAAACCACCGCAAACTTAGCGCCTCACACAACACAGCTCTGTGATCTTGCAGTTCTGCAGTTCTGCCGTCTGACACGGGTCTCCCTGTGCTCCTTTCTGGAGGCCCCAGGGGAGAATCTGCTTCCTTGTCTTTGAAGCCAGCAACGGTGGGTTGAGTCCTTCTCCTGTTGCATCTCTGTCACTCTCTTCTGTCTGTCTGTCTCCCTCTCAGTGTCCCTCACAATCACATCAGCAAATGTCTCTTTTGCCACATTTCCCAGGTTCAGGGAAGTAGGACAGGGATGTCTTTCGGGGCCATTATTCTGCCTACCACACGAGGACAAATGATGCCCTTCAACGTTCCAGAAAGAGCAATGGATTTCAAGGTAACAGAGTGCAAAAAGTTCACTGATAGAGCTTCAGATTCCACATTGCAGCTGATCTTTTATCATTTTAGATTATTTGTCCAGTTTCTAAATGGCTATTAAAATACTCCTCCCCTTTCCAACTACATACCTGCGTGGGCCTGGATTTTCTTTATCCAAGCAACCACTTGCAACAGACTGAATACAGAAGCAAATATGAGAATCCAATTTTCTTCCATTAAGCCAGACATTAAGGACATTTGCAAAAATATAGAAACAATGCCACTCTTCTCACTAAATTGGTTTTGTTTTGGAACATATGTTAATTTTTATTAAAAATATGTTATTTATGTGAATCCGTAGTGGGCTTGCCATTATTTTAAAATTAAGTAATAAATTTTTGGATGCTCCTCAGTTTTAATTTCAAATAAGGTAAATATTGTTAAATATAACACATATTTACAAAAGTTCTTTGGCGTCCTTAATAATTTTTAAGGGTATAAGGGATTCTGAGACCAAAAAGCTTGAGAACTGCTGTTGCAGAGAATAGAGCATCCTTGGGGGGCCTGTGAGGTGATGTTCCAGGATGACATTCGAAGGACCTGGAATCATCTTTTTGCATTATCGCCAAGTTTTCAGGTAACATTTCTTACGCATTTCCTAGCACTATTGGGGTACAGGAGGAAGAGAAGTCTGAAGGCTTACACTGGCTCTGCCGGTGGCTCACCCACCGAAAAGCTGTGTCTTCATCAGGGACTGAGCTTCTCAAGTCCTCACTTTCCTCCTTTTGGAAAAGGGACACACATTCCGGCTCTGTCCAGCATTAGGGTTGTTAGAAAACTAAGTAAGATAATGAAAGTAAAATGCTTTCTAATCCAGAAAGTACTATATAAATGTAAGTTGGGTTTGGTGGGGTTTTTTTGTTTGTTTGTTCGCTTGCTTTGTTTTGTTTTTTAGCACATATAGGGGCATATCTGTGGACAAAGTGCTTTTGGCTGAATGGGACTAAAGCAATAAACTAGCCTATTAATAACTATTAAGCACCTGCCCTGTCACAGCACAGCGGAGACATGCAAGGATTGAAAGACCCAGCTCTGTCCCGAGCAGTTTATAATATTGTGGAAGAGAGGGATAAATCAATACACAAGAGTATATTTTCAAAGGCTTTAGCCTCCAAGAGAAATTAGAATTCAGGAGCTGGGGAAATTAGGTGAAGGAGGTCAACTTTCAGGAAAAGGATGAAACCTGAGTTGTGTTTTGAGGAACGGAGAGGATTTGAAGGGCAGGAGGAGACGTAGCTCCCAGCAGAGATGTGAAAACGAAACGCTAGCGGTGCAGGAGGGAGACGACTGGGAAAAAGCAGGATTTCTGGTGTTCTGAGCCCACGTACCATGGCCTTTACTTTTGGGGCCCTTCCAGGCTCTAATCCTACTGCTGGTCTAGCAGGAAGCAGCCTCCACTCTCCTCCTGGGACCCCCTTTTAACTCTTCTTCCCCTGCCACGTTTGCTGTTGCATTAACAGACCTGTAAGGAGAGTTAATAGCAATGATGTGTCAAATGACCCCCTACTTCTTAAGATCATGATGAAAGGCAATTGAGGATGAAATCTTGCTTACTTTAAGCTAGCTAAGACAGTTTATGAGTCGGCATCTTAATTTGGTCCAGGTAAACTACTCTGCAGTTTAATCAGTATCCCAGGCCAAAATCAGCCCCAAGGGAAAGGTAAATTGCTTTAATGACTAGCTATATTTTGAGGAAGCAAGATAGCATGTAGACTAATAGAGTCTCCTTTTTAATCTGTGGCCAAATAAATGCTTGAAAGACATTAAAGGGAGACACAAAGATACATCAAAATAAGAAAATAACAAAATAACAAAGCTCTTTCATCCTAAATTTGATTCATAAATGTCAGAATGAACTCATGGTCTATTTTCTTTAAAAAGCAAACAAACAAACAAACAAAAACCAAAGGACAAGCGGAAGTTATTTCCTAGCTCTGTCCACTGAAAAGCACTATGACCAATGACTAACCCAGTAGCTATAAGCACCAGGACTATGGTCTCGAAATACAAATGTCCACTGAAAGGAACCAGGGTGCCTTTTAACAAAATAAGGCAGGAATAGCAATATGTATATAACTGATGTGAAATCTGAAGCAAATGCATTATGATACAAAAGGGACATTTTTTTAATGATAAAAGGGAAATTGTATAAAGAGAACCTGAGGCTATAGCACCAAATAACCTAAAAGCAAAACACACAGAAAGGTAAGATTGTGGCACGGCTGCTTCACAGGCGGTGAGGTGGGTTCTCTGTCACATAAAATCAGGACGTCACGTGTGCTTGTCTCTGTGTGACGTCACGTGTGCTTGTCTCTGTGTGGCGTCGCGTGTGCTTGTCTCTGTGTGACGTTAGTATTGATCGTGGCTCCTGATGACCTCGGACTGACCCATCCATTGTAAATTTCCCTCTCAGCTTTCCTCTACTGCTTTAGCTTCCATTGATGATCATGGCCGGGATTTGTTATTTTATTTGGGGTTGCAAAATGGTAATATTGTAATACTATTTTTCCTTCTTCATCTTTTATCTGGAATTCCATACAGAAGAACTCTTCCTCCTCAATTATTTGATTAATCTGAGTTGTGCTTCCTATGCAGGACAGGAGTAAAGACGCAGATGTAGAGAATGGACTTGAGGACACGGGGAGGGGGAGGCGGGGCTGGGACAAAGTGAGAGAGTGGCATGGACATATATACACTACCAAAGGTAAAATAGATAGCTAGTGGGAAGCAGCCGTATAGCACAGGGAGATCAGCTCAGTGCTTTGTGTCCACCTAGAGGGGTGGGATAGGGAGGGTGGGAGGGAGACGCAAGAGGGAGGAGATATGGGGATATATGTATACGTATAGCTGATTCACTTTGTTATACAGCAGAAACTAACACACCATTGTAAAGCAATTATACTCCAATAAAGATGTTTAAAAAAATTAAAAATTAAAAAAATAAAAATAATTTATAAAAAAATAAATAAATGAGTGATTCTTACTTTTTATTTAAAAATTTTCAGAATAACGAGTTGCTTCTGTTGCCACTCAATCCCCAAGGGCGACCAAGAGGATTTGGGAGGGGAGGGGTGTCATTATGCATTCATGGATTTTTAACAGATTTAATGTATTTCAACCCATTGTAGTCATTATTCTTTGCGACGCCCCCAAATCATCCCCTCAAGCCCGCCTGTGAGTTCTCTGGACAGGGCCCCAGCAGCTCCCTTGCTTTCTGATGCGACAGTGTGTTTCAGGCTCATGTCCAGCCTTTCCTTCTACAGACCTGGCGGCAGCCATTTCTCAAGGAGCCCTGGTTCCTTTTAGAGACCACAGTCGTGGTGCTCCTTGGTACTGAGCTGGTCCTTGGTACCAGGGCTTTTCAGTGGATAGAGCGAGGTAGTAAGGCTTTTTGTTTCTCAGTTGTTTTTTCTCTTTTCTTTTTAAAGAAAATATATCATGAGTTCACTGATATTTACAATTCAAATTTAGCATGACACAACTTTTAAGTTTTCATGCATTTCTTAATTTCTTTAATCTCCATTTTTGCACCGACTTTCTCGCAGACTTAAAACATCCCTAGTGGAGTTAATATCATGACTTATTTGCTGTGTTTATTTTATTTATTTAGTTTCACAGTAACTATACTCCGTGCTTAGTAACAAAATGGAAACCGAAAACAGTGCAAGTTTCCTTTGCGGGAATTTGGCCTTAGGATATGTCCCACTAGGAAGTACTAGGAAGTAAAACTGCTGTGTTTAAAAAATACTTGAAATACTTCTTCTTGTGTGGTCAAGCAACCTACCCAATACCTACAGACATTTCTTTCACTTTGCTTTTAGTTTTGAGGGGTGGCCTTTTAAGAATTTTTATGTAAAACATGTATTCTACACTGTTCTAAAGTTAAATCTACCAAACAATTACAATCAAAGAATTCTGGCTTCCGTCCTGTCCCTTGGTTAGTTTCCTCCACTGGTCACCAATTGTTCCAGTTACTGAGGCTACAGAACAAACCTAGTGCCGTGCACGACCGTCTATCACACTCACTCATTCGGGGCCACAGCTCAGACAGGCCCCCGCAGGGTGACCTGACTCTGCCTGCTGATGTCGGGTCTCAGCTGGAAGAGTCAGGTTGGGCGCTGGGGTCACCTGGGGCAGTGCTGCTGGCTCTGGTCCTTCCTAGGTGGCCGTCCCACATGCCGTCCCACGTGCCTCTCTGCCTGAGTCTGCGCTTCAGCGCCTGGCAGGCTTGCTCCGGGGCGCATCCCAGGAGAGAGAGCCCAGGGAGGCTGTAAGACCTCAGAAGCCACACAGCGTCCCCTCAGCTACGTTCTCCCAGGCGAAGGGTCAGCAATCCCACCCAGGGTCACTGAAGCAAGGGCCTCCGTAACTCCACGGAGCAGGACAAGATTCTGGAAGAGTCTCTGGGCTGGCAAGAACGCCACGGCCACTTTGGAAAATGACACGACACTGGGATGGGGTTTGTCCGTCCGTTTTAAATGCTTGAAGACGGGAGAAGAACGGGGACAGTTCTGCAAAGGCATTCCACGAGGCAGCGGATCCGGGAGGGGACTTGGAAGGATGGACAGTGCTGGTGGCGACAAGGACAGGGGCCCCAAGAAGAGGGAAGTGGGCGCGAGCAGGAAGCCAGAGCTGCGCTGCAAGGCCAGCAGGAGGCCCACGCCTCGCATTCCTTGGGGGGAAAGAGGAATCCCGTTTGATTGGGCTGGGATTTTTTTTCTTTGAAACTGACTTGTCAGTGCTTGTACCTAAGGGATAATTATTGGGGACTTACATTCACAGCAAGCACAAGCTTGCACAGGCTCTTTTCTGCACGGTAGCCTCCTATATAATGCCTGTGGGCTCCCACTACCCACCTCACTCAGAGGAGGTCTTCGTAGGGAGGCAGGGCTGGTGCAATGAATGCAGGGTGCCAGGCCCTCTCCCGGGCACGCATGGGCACAGCTGGAAACCTCAGCTGCACCTGTTCAAGGTCACACAGCAGCTTTAAGGCCACTCGATGGCTGACTTCAGAGCTCTTCCCAGTAT
Source organism: Balaenoptera ricei (assembly GCF_028023285.1). Taxonomy (NCBI): domain Eukaryota; kingdom Metazoa; phylum Chordata; class Mammalia; order Artiodactyla; family Balaenopteridae; genus Balaenoptera; species Balaenoptera ricei. Next base: position 2,443,680 of record NC_082650.1, read on the forward strand.
GTTTGAGCGTTAGTTATATGTATTTATATCGGCTACTAAACACTATTGATCAAGACTAAATATTAATAGAATATCCACTACATTAACTGTTCATGAATATTCAACTATTATTTGTAAGGCAGAAATGCTTATCTAAGGGAAAGCAGCTCAGTCATGTCGTAAAATCTCAGAAGTCTAAGTCTGCTTAATGTTTGGTTTTCTTCCAGTTTTATTGAGATATAATTGACACACAGCGCTGAATACAGTTTAGGCATACAGAATAATGATTTGACTTTTGTACATCCTGAAATGATGACCACAATAAGTTTGGTGAACATCCATCAACCATGTAGACACAAAATTAAAGAAATAGAAAAAAAAATTTCTTTTTCTTGTGATGAGAACTCTTAGGATTACTCTCTTAACAACTTTCATATATAACATACAGCAGTGCTCATTACATTTATCATCTTGTACATGATATCCCTCGTACTTATTTATCTTATAACTGGAAGTTTGTCCCTTTTGACAGCCTTCCTCTAATCCCCCCCGCCTCCTCCTCTGCTTAGTTTTTTTTTTAAGATAAATAACTTTAAAAAACATCCAAGGAAACAGTCTCTTCTAAGATCCGTGTAGGAATGTGTGTGGGATGTGTGCACAGGTGCATATGTGTGTGTGAATGAGCTCATTTTTTTCTTTCTTTTTTCAGGAAGTGATACATTCCTTTATTTCACATTTAGAATATTATGCTGTTTGGCTTGATTTAGTCTTATTCTCGCTTCCAAAACGTTTCTTCCCTATAGTTCCAACTATTAAAGTGAATCTTCAAGAAAAACGACACCATGAAAAACACTTGGCTGATCTTTTTCTATTCCTTTCTTGTTCCTGTTTTGTCATAACCACAGCTCAGAATAAAGCAGCTCCACAAAATAGCTACCTCGGTAGCCAGCGTGGCATGGCAAGGCCACACATATTGGTCCTATGAGAGTCGGAGAAAGGTCAGAGGGAAAACGCCCAGAAAGTGTCCTAACTTTCTCAATATATAAATAATTTAGAATGCAAAGGAGTTTTTTTTTTTATTTTTTTTTAAATTTATTGTTTATTTATTATTTTTATTTTTGGCTGTGTTGGGTCTTCGTTTCTGTGTGAGGGCTTTCTCCAGTTGCGGCGAGTGGGGGCCACTCTTCATCGCGGTGCGTGGGCCTCTCACCATCGCGGCCTCTCCTGTTGCGGAACACAGGCTCCAGACGCTCAGGCTCAGTAGTTGTGGCTCACGGGCCCAGTTGCTCCGCGGCATGTGGGATCTTCCCAGACCAGGGCCCGAACCCGTGTCCCCTGCATTGGCAGGCAGATTCTCAACCACTGCGCCACCAGGGAAGCCCCGCAAAGGAGTTTTTAAGGAAAGAGTCCCCAAAGTGTGACAAAGCTACTTAAAGCTTCAGAACCTAAAAAGATGCCACAGAGACTGGAGACATTCTCTCCTGTCATGGCTTTTAATACACAAGGTCTAAAACCAACGCCCACCGGCACCAGGCTCAGGGCTAAGGCAGAATCGCCGAGACCCCCAGGAGCCCCCTGAGGTCCTTCCCTCCCAGGTGAGGGTCCACAGGCTCTGTCATAAGAAACAAAGCGGCACTGGGCTCCTAATACGTGCCAGGCGCAGTGGGCTCTCACTAAGCCACTAACGACACTTTTTTGATCATCACGACAGGTCGTCAGGGCGCGTTGCTTTCCTATTTTACAAATGAGGAAGCCGAGGCTTCTCGAAGCCAGTTAGCTTACCAAGGTCACAAAGGTCATAAGTGGAGAGTCTGAACTCACCCCCAGACAGGCCCGTTCCCAACCGCTGGAGACACCTGACCCACAGCCCCCGTTCACCTGAGCCTCCCCTGGCCTGGACGACGCCAGTACAGGTGAGCGCGGACCCCAGCCGGCAAGCCCCTCCCGTGGCTCCTGCCGGCCACGCGGCCCCAGCTCCGGGCTCTGTTCCCCGAGAGCCAAGGCAGACAGCCAGCGCGGAGAGCACTGTTGGAAAACTTTGCTCTCTGACGTTCGGCACAGGTGCCTGCTCTGCAGCTGAGCGCTCGCGTTTATCAGTTCGCATCTGACAAGTCCCCCACCAGCGGGTGCTGCGCGCCCACCCGGGGCTTTTCGGCCAAATCTGTGCTGCTCCGTGGTTCCTGTTACTCCGCCCACCGGGCGTCTCTTGTGGGGGGAAGCACGGGCACACCCCCGGCCAGCACAGACGAGCAACCTGCGCCCACCTCCCACCCTCCGCTTGCCCACTGGCCTTTTCCAGGCCTTCTTTCCGCCTCCTCATTGACGGTGGACCATGTTACTTTTCCCAGCTATTGGCTGACGTTCCCCGTACGCGCTCAACATTTGCTCTGTGACTACAATGCCCTCCACTGTGGGAGGTGTACACTTCCTTCCTCGTTGTCACCAGGCTTGGCCATGTGACATGTTCTGGCCAAGAGAATTTGAATAGAAGACCAGATGTCAGATGCTGAGGGATCAGAGCCCGGGTGTGGTTCTGCCACCGCTGGGCCATTAGAAAGGCAGGTACCAGCTCCGGCTGTTCCTTCAGCCTGGGTCCCAGAGTGAAAATAACCTGACCCACCGCCAGCATGGAACATGGGCAAAGACTGACCTTTGTTGGTGTAGTTAGTGAAGCCCTGAGATTTGGGAAGTGTTTGCTGTTGCAGTATGACCTGCGGTGTTTCCTGAGTTGGGAACAGGAAAGCAAAGGGAGTTAAATCCATAAGAAGTTGTGTAATAAAGGTTCCTGAGAGTCTGAGCCATCAGTACTGGTTTAAGGCCGATCTGGTCATTGAAATGGCTGTTGCCATCTCGCCCCCTGCCTCCTGTGGACATGCTTCTTCACAAGCTAACTCCATCTCTTAAACAGCATGATTTGTACTCTTCTACGCTGCTCTGTGGGAGCCCGTAAGCTTACCGCTCGGGTTCCTCCCAACCTCCTGAGGCTACAGCCATCAGCCGTCTCCACCTGTCGTTGTGACAGCCCGCCAGCTTCCAGAGCCCCAGTTTGGCCTGGACCTCAGCTGCCCCTCCCACCTTCTTCTTTTTTTTTTTTACATTTTTTTTTGTATTGAAGTCCAGTTGATTGACAAGGTTGCGTCAATTTCCACTGTACAGCAGTGACTCAGCCATACATATACATACATTCTTTTTTTATATCTTTTCCATTATGCCTTATCATAGGATATTCAACGCAGTTCCCTGTGCTTTACCTTCTTTCTTGTACGTTTATTGAACTCTCCCTCTGCTCTGTTTAGGATCTAGCTAGGTGGACAGCATTGAACAAGATGACATCCCAGGTCCAGATCCAGGTTTGGGGGTTGAAAACTTGTACAATTTGGAGGTCCCTCACTGAGAACCGGAACAAAAACCCATGAATACAAAATGAGGGACAGGGCCTTGGAGGCCCATGCCAGTGAGGGGCCTGAGCTGAACCCTCATCAGCTTCACGGTCAATGCACCCCGGGAGCTGGGGTGGGGAAGGGGTGGAGAGGATGAACATGGAGATAACAGGAAACTCAAAGGCGATGAAGAGAGCCTTGCTGAAAATAAACAAGGTGATGCAGTGGGAAGTAGCCAGTGGTGACGATGCTGAATTTTACTTGAGCCTGTGATCCTGAACCACAGCAAAGGTTAAAAAGTCTTCCTGCCCTTTGTGTTCCAGAAAACAGCTCACTGCAAGGACTCAGATACGACTGCAAGACGCCCCTGTTTACCTGGGACAAGGCCAGACACGGACCCTCCGAATTCCCATTCCTCACCTCACTTCAGTCCCCAGTGGTCATTCGGAACATGACGCTCATTAACCGACCTTTCGTTCAGCTTCTCTCCTTCCTCCAGGCCTAGACCTTTGGCCCAGCCTTACCCAGAGCCAGCAGGAGCCCCTCCTGAACACACGCAGGCCATCAGGAGCCCCTACTGACGTCCTCTCCTAGGAAGCCACCCTCTCAGCCCATCTCCCACCCCCAGTTCTTTCTAGCTGTGTTTACCCCTCTCTGTAAAGAAACCCCTTTTTGCCTAACCCTTGAGAAGCTTGCAGATCCTCAAGTCAGAGCTTTCTCCTGTTGCTAGAGTCCCCTCCCCCTGCACTATCCTCGAGAATAAAATCTTTTCTAAGTCAGGTTCTGTTTTTATTTGGCTGTGGTCAGGAAAACCCTCCCCACGGAGGAGAGATTTACACAGATGGACCATGGTTCGAGGGAGAACTAGGATTATGGGAGGTGATTTTGTTTTAAGAAATGGATACTAGCCTAAAAGAAAAGAGAGGGAAGAGGACAGAATTGTGGGGTGTGCCTAGGTTGTTTAGAGGAAGTGGTTAAAGGAGCCTGAAAGAGGCAAGCAGTTGGAGAAACGGGGAAGGCAAGAAAGGCACAACGCTGCATAGGACCACGGAGGAGCTCATGCATTCCTTCCACAGGCGCTATTTTATTGAGCACCTACTACTTCCCATCCATCATGCCAGGCAGTGGGGACTCGGTGGTGAGTAAACTAGATATGAGTGTTGACTTGCAGTTTACAGGGAAAGACAGAAGTGAATGGAATAATCACACACATATTTCATTTCAAACAGTGGTGTGTACTATGTGGGTGAGTAACAAGCCGGAGGGCACGTTATCCGTGCATTTAGACAGTTCTGGATGGCAGAGGAACCTGAGGAAGGCATATTTTACTCAAAAGGTAAATACAAACGGCCATTAACTAGGGTAGCATGTGGGGATGGGGATGGTGTGAGGGGAGCATCTTAGCAGAGACAATGGCTGAGGAATGACAAGGCCAGCGTTTGTGGGGTGGAGCCAGGGCCTCTGGGATGGATGTGCACTTCTGTCCTGCACAGCGATCTGGTCTGCTGAGCTTTGAGGCCCTAGCAGGCTAAGAACTTTGATGCTCAGGCTAAGAACTTTGATGCTCATCCAAAGACCAATGGGGAGGACTTCCCTGGTGGTCCAGTGGTTAAGACTCTGTGCTTCCACTGCAGGGGGTGTGGGTTCGATCCCTGGCCAGGGAACTAAGATCCTGCATGCTGCATGGCCATAAAAAAAAAAAAAAAAAAACAGAGATCAGTGGGGAGACACAGAAAGTTTCTCCAGGGGAGTGACCTGATTAGATCCACACCTGACTGTAGAGCCACTGTTGTCCGATGCAGGGAGGCCAAACAGACCCAAACATGGGAATCTGAAGCAGAGAAAGGTTTTTTGCAGGACCAAGGACGGAGAACAGGCAGCTTGTGTTCAAAAACCCTGAACTCTCCAATGGTTTTCGGGGAAGAGTTTTTATAGGCAAAATTTGGGGTGAGGGCTGCGGGGTGTGTGACTTCTTCTGATTGACTGGTGATGAGGTAACAGGGCGGGGCTCCAGGAATCTTGTGCTCAGCCTGAAGTTACCATCCTCCACCTGGGTGGCGGCCCCAGTTCCTGTAGAGAAAGATATATTGATACATATATACATATATATGTGTGTGTGTATATATATATATATATATATATATATATATATATATATATATATATATTTATCCCTTGAGGAGGAACTAGGACTCTTCTTTATCACTGCACGGCTGTTTCTTGACTGCTTTTCCTCTGTTTCTGTGTGCCTTCACTTCCCTAATTAGTAACTGCTTGAATCCGCCCTTTGGAGCTCAGGGAAGGTCTAGGAGGCTGAAGCCTTTTGCTACAAACAAGAAATGGGGACCCAGAAAGGCTTTTGTACCTGGGAGGGCACCTACGGTGCCACTTGGTTTGCCCACCCCTTGGCAGCAGAGGGGAAAGGGAAGGTTGACAGAGCCACAGAGAGCCCAGGGGCCAGGCACTCTTTGCAGGTAGGAGGCCGCTGGCAATCTCCGAGGGTTAGTTTCTGAGGACGCAGGAGGAGGAGTGTGGATACGGGACTGCGCAGGATGTGGCAGAGGTGGGCAGGCCGTCACACAGGCGTCCACTGCCTCCCTCTCTCCCGCCCATGGATCTGAGCGTCGCTTTGATGGATCTGAACTTCTCTGGTTCTTAGACCCAGGGCATGCACTGTGTGGTTGGAGGAGGGTGCGGGCACAGGCTTGATTTGCCGTTTGCCCGTTGCTCCTGGGGGCAGGCTCAGCCCCGACGTCCTGCTGCTCTAAGTCTGTGAAGTGCTGCACACAGCGAGGCCCATGTGAATGGAGCAGAGACCAAGGGAATCGCGTGGGGTCACGGTAGGGGGCCCTCTGCGGTCTTGGAGCTGGCCAGACATGATTGCCCGGGGATCGAGGGCGGTCTTGGAGCTGGCCAGACATGATTGCCCGGGGATCGAGGGCGGTCTTGGAGCTGGCCAGACATGATTGCCCGGGGATCGAGGGCGGTCTTGGAGCTGGCCAGACATGATTGCCCGGGGATCGAGGGCGGTCTTGGAGCTGGCCAGACATGATTGCCCGGGGATCGAGGGCTGCCCCAACAGGCCCCGTGGGGGGAGGACGTGCCACACGCGCCTCTCTGCCTGCTGGGGCCCGAGGGTCGCACCTCCTTGACGACAGCCTGGCCCCAAGGGGGCCGCCTCCTCCCCGCCCTTTTCTGCGGCCCCAAGCCGCTCTCTCCACACACTGTCCCACTCCTTGACGGGCTGGCCACGTGGCCCTGACCGCACCGGCTCCCGGGCAGCTCAACGCCGGGAGGAGGGGCCGCGGCACCGAGGACATCACAGAAGGTGGCTTTAAAGTCGTCTTCACGGGTCCGGGCCAAAGGCGGCCGGGAACTAGACCGAAAGGGAAGCCCCGTCAGAGAGGCGCGTGGGCAGAACGACGGACCTGGGCCGGGGGCGTGTCCTCCCGATGGGGGCGTGTCCTCCCGGAAGGGGCGTGCCCTCCTGAAGGGGCGTGGCGTCGGGGCCTCACGTGGCGCGTTCGCCAGCCGGGCGCGCGTCCGTCGCCCAGGGGCGTGGCGTTGGGGCGCCCAGGGCGAGTCCGGGGCTGGGGGCGTGACGTCAGGCGCCCGGGGCGGAAACGCGCAGGGCTCGGCTTGGGCCGCGGGGTCCAGGCGAGGGTCGCGGCGAGGATCGCGGTGCGCGCGGGCCGGGAGTGCTGTGCGCCTGGAGGGCCCGGTGAGGCGGCGGGGCCCCTGGGGCTCCCGGTGGTCGGCGGGCGGGGTTCCGGCGCCTCTCGGGGGCCCGCCGCGTCCTCGGCCGTGGGCGGGGGTTGGCCGCGCTGCTCGGTGGCCGCCGGCCCGGTGCACGGTCGTCTTAAGGAAATCTGTCCCTTTTCAGGGAAGCGCAGGGCCTGGCGCTGGACACGGCCTCGCGCCCTCGGAAGGCCGCGCCTTGGTGCCCCTGCGGGGTCCTCCGCCGGGTTCGGCCGATGAAGCCCGCGGCCCGCCTGGGCGCCCTGTGCCTGGCGCTGTGCTGCCTGGGCGGCGCGCGCGGGCTCTGGAGGAGGTGAGCTGAGGAGGGGCGGGGTGGGGGGGGGGCGAGAGGGCCTGCAGGGGGACACGGGTGCCCCGAGCTTCCGAGCGTCTCCCGGGGGCGGTGCGCGCACGCTTTCCGTCCAGGGTCCGGTAAGATCCTGGCGAGGTGGTCGTGGTTCCTCTTTCCAGGTTTCTTTCTCTCGCCCTTCCTCCGCTCCCTCTCGTTCCCTCTTTCCATCCTTTCTGTTGCAGCTGACAGTTGAAGGGGTAAACAGGCTGTCTGGGAGAGGAGTCTCATTTTACTTCTGTAGTGGAGACCGAGATTTGAGAACCAGATTTTAATTTTCTTCTGTCTTATTTGGGTAATGCTCCAGTTAACGGATTTCATACTTACTTCGCAGGCCTGGGAAAAGGTCAGTTTTCTTTTTAAAAAAAACTGGGGTATAGCTGCTTTACAACGTTGAGTTGGTTTCTGCTGTATGACGAAGAAGTGAATCAGCTGTATGTATACACACATCCCCTCCCTCTTGGACCTCCCTCCCACCCCTCCCCCCATCCCACCCATCTAGGTCAGCGCAGAACATTGAGTAGAGTTCCCCGTGCTATACAGCAGGTTCTCATTAGTTATCTATTTTATACATAGTAGTGTATATATGTTAATGCCGGTCTCCCAATTCATCCCACCCCCCTCTTTCCCCCCTTGGTGTCCATACGTTTGTTCTCTGCATCTGTGTCTCTATTTCTCCTTTGCAAATAGGTTCATCTGTACCATTTTTCTAGATTACACATATATGCATTAATATTCGAAATTTGTTTTTCTCTTTCTGACTTACTTCACTCTCTATGACAGTCTCTAGATCCATCCACATCTCTACAAATGACCCAACTGCGTTCCTTTTTATGGCTGAGTAATATTCCATTGTATATATGTACCACATCTTCTTTATCCATTTGTTTGTTGATGGGCATTTAGGTTGCTTCCATGTCCTGGCTATTGTAAATAGTGCTGCAGTGAACATTGGGGTGCATGTGTCTTTTTGAATTAATGGTTTTCTCAGGGTATATGCCCAGTAGTGGGATTGCTGGATCATATGGTAGTTCTGTTTTTAGTTTTTTAAGGAAACTTCATACTGTTCTCCGTAGTGGCTGTGTGGAGAAAAGGGAACCCTCTTGCACTGTTGGTGGGAATGTAAATTGTTTTTCTTTTTTAATGAACCACCGTTGCTGTTTTATCACTTTAAAAAGTAACATTAAATTTCAGTTTTCCCAGAAAGTGTATTTTCTGAAAAAGAGCTACATTAATTAACTTAATTGTTGCTATCAAGTTAAGAGTGTATCATCGGCGAGGTAGTGCGGTGTACGGGTTGAGTATGAACTGCTAGCTCACATCCAGATGTAGGACCTTGGAGCTCTCCATCAAGGTCGTTCATCCTCAAGTCGAGAGAGTAACAGCACCTGCCTCCTATCCTTGATGCCAGGAGACCTCAGTTAAAGTACAGAATGTGCTTAGAACCACGCCTGCCCGATAGTAATCAGTACATGTCAGCGAAGACGTTAGGCTGTAGTATGTGTAGTATGCGGTCACCGCCAGCTGATTCTCACGATTCATGCCACTGATACAGTTGGCGAGCAAGGCATGGTTTCGAGAACATGAGGGTGATTCCGACCCTGAGGGCCTCACAGGTCAGCGGGTGTTCCCCCAGGGCCTCTTTCTCTTTACGGCACAGGCAGCGTCTCCACCGCTTTGGGAGGATGTTTCTCTCTGGGTGGTGGGTGGTTATTGTGTGACAGACGTTGTGAGTCTTGGTAGTTTTATTGTAAACTGCATACTGGTGGTTTAGTTTTCCTGGCATCTGCCTAACCTTCCAGCCTCAGTTTCCACCTATGCGAAATAAGGTTTTCGTACCCAGAAAAAAAAAAACCAAAAAAACCTCTTCTAGTGCTTCTCCCAGCTCTAATGCTCCTGCTGCAGTTCTTCTCTTTTCTCTTGTACTGAGCGCTTGCTCATTAGTTCAGGCTGAAAAAAGTTTTGAAATATTGTGAATTCTCTACTTACTCAGCCGTAGTCACCTGTTGACAGAACTAATGTGTGAGAACTGAATACTGTTTTGCTCTTGAGTCTTTCCTTCTAAAAATGCATTTATCCTGAATTACGTGTCTGCTCGAGTTGCATCCCCTGTTGCTGCTGCTGTCTTCCGTCTGTACGGCGAGGAGTCCGCCAGCCGGCCTCTCTGCCTGTCTCTGTGTGTGCTGAGCCTCGCACACCTGGTGGGAGGGGGGTCCCCCGTGTGAATGCTACTCCACGCCCCTCATGGAGAGTCTCAGGGAGGGACGGGTGGGTTTCACGGGGACGTGGGAAGGAGCCCCTAGGCTCAGACGTCACCCATCCTGCAGAGAACGAGTAAAGATTCCCGGTGGGTGGGGTGGTGACAGCAGCCTCGCGTGCCACCCGAGGTGGGGTTCCGTGGCCACGTGAGCTACGAAAACCATTCTGTTCTCAGGCTTCTGGGTCTCACGAATGCTGCCGAGGGGTAAGGGGTCTGTGTGTGCACCGCGTGAACACCTGAGGAGAAGGGCGCCTTCTGGTTCATTCCCTCACTGCAGCTCTCTGCTCCCCTTCAGCGGGGGGATCCCGGCTGCCTGATCCAAAAAATCTCAGCCCTCTCCCCACCTGGCAGGCCTGCCGTCCTCCTCAGTCGTAGTCCTTGGCCCTCAGCGCCGTGCGTCCCCGTGCGTCCTCGGTCGCCACGGCCGTCGTCCCCCTCGCTGGCAGGTGCGCTGCGGGACGGTAGGGACTCGGGCCCCCAGCCGTCTCAGGGCCGCCTCCGCAGCAGCAGCGCCTGGCCTGCGGCGGGCGCCCCGTGTTCCCCGAATGAACGCTGGCGTGAGTGGATGGATGAATTGATCTTTCTGTAACTTTTTAAAAAGCTCCTGAAAAATACATCCCTTGTCTTTTAACAGTGACAGCCACGAGTGGCATAAACTAATCATGGTTCACCACTGGCCTGCGACGGTGTGCAAGGTGAGTTCTGCCTCGACCGGCTCCTCTGACCTGTGACCCCCACCCCGTGACGAGGAGCTCGCCCAGCAGGTTTCCTCGCTGAGCGCCTCTTGCCGACGGAACCTCCCGGACTGTCCTGCCCCACGAGGCGGCGCCTTCCCGGCCGGAGACCATCCCTCGGGGAGGGCCTTGCACGAGGTTCTGGGGGTTCAGACCCACGGACGGCGGTGGCTGGCTCAGGCATCACGAATGTATTCTCCCAGTTCTGGGGGCCAGAAGTCTGAAACCAAGGTGCGGCAGGTCCCTTCCGGAAGTTTCGAGGGAGAGTGTGGTCCACGCCTCTTCCTGGCTTGTGGCGGTGCCGGCGCTCCTTGGCTTGTAGGCACAGCCTCTGCCCCGCCTCCACGCCGTGGTCTCCATCCGTGTGTCTGTTTCTTACAGGAACCCCAGGGATTGCACTGAGGGCCTACCCTCATCCAGTCTGACCTCCTCTTAACTTGATGACACCTGCAAAGACCCTGTTCCAGATAAAGTCACATTCAGAAGGGCCTGGGGTTAGGACTTCAGCATGCCCTCCGGGGACAGGCCTTGACCTGTCCCCTCCCTCCACTATTGCAAGTCTCATTAAAAGTCTCCGCCGGAGCCTTGCCGGCCTCCTTTGCTCAGCTCGGCACAGGTGGCGCCTTCCCTCCTTCAGGGTGGCCTCCGTCTGGCCCTGCCTCGCCTGGCGCCCGTGTCCTTGTAGAGTGTGTTGCAGAGGCTCTCACCCGAGAGCAGCCAGCTGGCGCCCCTCCTGCTGCCTGCGGGCCGTGTCCCCCCCGTCCATCTTGGGGGCAGTTGTCGCGCTGATCCTGGTATTGGTGCCACGACTCTAAAGTCGTTTCATCATATTGCTGAGCTGGCCCTAATTTTATTGACAGTGTTTCTGAAATTTTGACTTGAAAATTCTCAATTTTGAGGCCTTTTCTTTTAAGTATTGGGAGGTGGAGACATTTATAAATGGCAAAGCCTCACCACCATAGCATTAGCTACCACCCCCCTCCCATCACACGGTTACCACATCTTTCTTGTGGTGAGAACATTTGAGGTCTACTCTCTCTGTAGCATTCAAGTGCATGAAACAGCATTATTCGCTGCGATCACCATGCTGTTCGTTAGATCCCCAGGCTTGTTCATCTTATAACTGGAGGTTTGTGCCCTTTGAGGAGCATCTCTCTCCCCGTCTCCCCAGCCCCCGCCCCTGGCAGCCACCACGCTGCCCCTGGAAACTCATTTCTAACAGGGGATCTCTTACTGTATCAGACTGCTCTGGTTGTAGTTTCCCAAACTTTACAACCTCCTGTGTCTTTCTCCTTCTGGTGCTGGTTCTTTGCTCCAGGGTAGGGAGGACAGTTGGCGGTGGGTAGAATGGAGTTGCCTGTAAGCTGTTTTCAGTTTTGTTGGGAATCTAGCTCTCACTCCTACGTAGTGAGGACGCGTGGGAGCCGTGGGTTCCTTCAGGAAGGACCTGTGTGTGGAGCTCCTACCCTGGGTAACACTGGGAGATTTGCCTTCAGGGCCTGGGACGAAACTTGTGGGTGTTCCTGTGTGCTGACTAAATATGCATGGAAGTGCATTCCCGCCTTGAGGCTTTAGAAATGAGATGAAAAAAATCAATTACTAGCAAAATATCATTGGTAGGGGATTCATTTCGATCCAGGGCGGCCATGACAGGGGTCCTGCTATCCCGGTCCAGTGTCATCCTGGGGACAGGGCCGTCTCTGGGCTCCTGCCCCCGTGAGCGATGTACGCGTTACAGGTGCAGGGACAGGTCTATCCTCAGTGCTCAGCACGGCCCCTCACGAATACTTGCTGACGCGGGAAAGAAAGCGGCACCTTGACCTCAGTTCCCCTCGTAAAGGCTCATCTGAGATGCTGGGCGTGGAGCTGAGGTAGAAAATCCCCGCTGGGGCCTGTCTCTGCCCGTCCCCAGCCTTGCACCGTGGGAAAGGGCCCACCTGCTTTGGCTGTGGTTTCCTTGGGGATGAGATGAAGTCCGCGACCTCTCGCTCTGACCCCACACTTTGTCCTCCTGCCCTCTGCCCACTTGTTCTGTAGCCTCCTCACATCAGACGTCTCAGGCACCTAAACCAGGCCTGCCCTCATTTCCAGACCAACCGTAAAAAGCAGCAGCCTCCCTACATCAGAAGGTGATTCGAACAGGAAGGGCTTGCACACAAGCAGGATGCCTCCGGCTCCTTGCCAGACCCGGCATGTACTGTTCATTTGCTTATTCACTGCGGGGCTGCCGGGCCTGGCTTCTGGCCCACTGCCTGATAGCTGAGGGGATTATGGTTTTGGAAAAAGCCCATTTTAGCTAAACAATTTGGAGGTCCCTAAAAAGTGTTACACTGAGATTTTTATCTCTATGAGTTTATCTTTAATGTTAAGGATATGCTCCTATTCTCACCTTGGCATTTTTCTTGGCTCCAAATTTTCAATACTTATTATTCCACTGTTGTATTTGGGCCTGGTGCCTGAACAAACTTGAGTTTAGCAGGATACCGTCAGCCTCTTGTTCTCATTTTTGATTGTATGACAAGAAAATTATTCATGGGTAAGTATGAGTGTATCCATCAGATTGACTTAATTTTCAAGCATATAAAAAGAACAAAAGTAGCTATTAAATTCTGTTTTCCAAATCGTTGGTTCACTCATTTCAAATGAAATATCCAGCCGCCCCCCTCCCCGTGGTATTCTCATGAATATTGCTTATGGTAAATTACCACAGAACTTATTTCGTGTTAGTCCTGTATTGGATCTCATTGACATTTGTCAAAAGACAGGAAGGTTGTTAAGTGTATTTAACAAACAACAAACCAGTTAGTTGTCTTCTCTGTCTTTTCTCCATAGGAAGTTAAGAACCACTGCAAAGACCCCCCAGATTACTGGACAATACACGGCTTATGGCAAGTACTTCATGCGTTTAAAACTTCAGCAGCGTCAGAAGCTGGCTGGCCTGGAGATCTAGCTTGAGTCTGATCCTGATATGTATACTTGTGATTTCTGTTAGGAGTTTACTCAGTAGACCAGATCCTTATTGAGAAGCATCTTTAGTCTTTCTAACATAACCCTACTTCTGCTGTACTTGAGTTCTGTTTTGATACAACAGGAACAGTCTAGTTTAAATATGCGTTTAAGGATTCTCAGTACATTTTAGATCACTAAATCTTAATTTTCTTATTTGCTTCTTTTGGGGCCAATAAGTAAATGCATAACAATAAATAAATAAATAAATTTGTGTATACTACATATATATATGGTGTGTATGTATAGTATACACACTTCACAGACACCCAAATTTATTTTTCTGGTTTTGCCTGCATTTTGTTTATTTTTTTGTTGTCTGTGCGTGTATTTGTGATGTTAAACCGTGTGTGCTAATTTGCCCGAAGGGATCGGCCTGGTCCCGCTTCTCCCAGAGAGGAGGGCCATAGTGGCTCTTGCTGGGCTGCTCATCCCGCAGGGACAGGGGGGTCAGCAGGAAGCAAATTAAACCAGGGCCTGCGGACCTGGCCTCGTCCCGCCTTTGGGTTTCTGGGATTGTGCTCACGTCCTCGGCTGTCCTTGAGCTGGGGGACAGCACCCAGCGCCGTGGGAGCTGGCCTGGTCTCGGGTGCCGGGCCGGCCTGCCGACCCTGGAGAAAGCAGGTTTGGTCCCTCATGATGTCAGCTGCAGGCGGAGGCTGAGAGTTGACACGTCCAGAATTAGACGCGTGAGGACAGCGTCACACGCACAGGTCGGGAGGGTACACGTGCTCGGTGCTAAAGGAAACATACCAGCCAATCTTAAGGCGTCACCAGGCACTTCTGAGCACGATACATATGTTGTCCCATTAATCCTCGACGCCTTTAAAGAGACGGGAACTCATGCTCTTCTCACACTGTGGTTGATGAGTGGAGATCTGCAGACTCAGAACCCGGCCAGAAATCCCCGCCGGGCCAGCTCCGGGGCGCCCCCTACCGGCTTGTTTACTTTGCTTTCTCTGCTAGGAAGTCGGCCTGTTTGCATCGTGCCTGGATGTTTTGAATGACTTTCCACTTTGAAAGAAACTCCAATAGTGACCGCTGGTGCCCGAGCATGACTCACGTGGCAGAAGGAATTCCCAGTTAGAAGTCACCTCCCTTTCGTTCTCTACAGACCTTAACGCAGGTGTTTTCTCATGCCGTTTGGAACCAGCCCAACCAAGGCTAATTTCTCTTTATTTTTTCAATTTTAATTTCAAGGCCTGATAAAAGTGAAGGATGTAACCGATCCTGGCATTTTAATCCAGAAGAGATCAAGGTATTAACTTTTTTTTTTTACTTTTTATTTTATATTGGAGTATAGTTGATTAACTATGTTGTGTTAGTTTCAGGTGTACAGCAAAGTGATTCAGCTATACATACACATGTGTCTACTCTTTTTCAAATTCTTTGCACATTTAGTTTGTTACATAATATTGAGCCGAGTTCCCTGTGCTACGGTTACCCATTTTAAATAGAGCAGCGTGTACGTGTCAGTCACAGTCTCCCAATAGATTCATTCCTGCTCTAAGTGTGCCCTCAAAGTCATGTTTTAAGATGTATTCACCAGCATTTACTGATATCTGAAATAGTCCCACAAGTTAAATACGATTTGCATTTAGTTAAATCCTCCTCTGCCCCGGGCCGGAAGCGCCGCAGTGACTGTGTGAGGTGACCCTGGCCCCAGCCCGCGGCCCGTCATCCCTGCTCCGGGACCCCCGGCCGCTCGGCGTGTGCTCGGGCGTGTGTGCGCGGCCCTGGCTTGCAGAGGCGCCGTGGCCCCCCGGCCGTCCTTGCTGGCCGCGGGCAGGGCGGGTTTCTCAGTGGGCCCCGTGAGCAGTGAGGGAGCGGCGGGCGTTTCTAGAACAAAGGCTCGTGGCACAGCGGGACTCCTGGCACTGGGGTATACGAGAGTTGGTAGCAGACACCCCTTCCGCACGTGCACACACACCTGCACGCGCACACGTGCACACGCGTGTGTTCACCTCTCCACGGGGTGCTGACAACCCCTCATGTGTGACTAGTCAGCTGTCAAGGTAACTAGTACCTGGATTTACAGGGCAGGGCCTGTGCGGTTACTGAGGCCTCCCTGAAAGCATGGGGTAGAATTAGGATTTGCTAGAATTACGGACCCTTTCCAGGAGTATGTGGCCCCCAGGAGGACAAGGTAATTAGTTCCAAGCCCATCACAGGTTCTAGTCCAAATGGAATTGTTTCCTCCTCTTTCCTTCTCACGAGGACCTTCGGTGCTGTGAGCCTGGAGGCCTGAGAGGCCGGGGCCCCAAAGCCTGGCGAGGTCTCTTTCCTCAGACATACTTTTCTCTTCCCGGGCTGACTTCGACCCCCCCTGACGTTCCTGGTGAGAGTCTCGTGACCCTGCAGCGGCATCCAGGTTAACTTACTCGTAACGGTGTTCTGCGTGCCTGCAGTGTAGCGGGCACCGGGCCGGGGGCTGGGGACACGGGGAGCAGAGCCAGACGAGGTTTCCGGCCCACCTTGCCTGCAGCCGGGAGCCAGCACACACATCACAGGGTGACAAGCGCGGTGCCTGGGGGGAGAGCACTTAGAGCT
The DNA here is from genome assembly GCF_028023285.1 of Balaenoptera ricei. Taxonomy (NCBI): domain Eukaryota; kingdom Metazoa; phylum Chordata; class Mammalia; order Artiodactyla; family Balaenopteridae; genus Balaenoptera; species Balaenoptera ricei. The sequence goes on from NC_082650.1 coordinate 2,459,676, forward strand.
TAGGACGGTGGACCTGGGCCAGGCTCCCCTGAGGAGGTGATAGAGGGCTGGAATCCGACTTAACCAGGAGACGGGAGAGGAAGGCTGGGGCAGGAGCACGTGCAAAGGCCCCGGGGTAGACGGAGCTTTTGAGAAAATGGGGGGAAGCCAGTGTGGCTGGGGGGTGAGCAGTGGGCCGGGGCAGCGTTGAGGGCCAGGTCCTGCAGAGCCTGTGTACTGGGTAAGGATTGTTTGTCTGCGTGAAGACCCAGAGGGAAGTCGTTGGAAGCATTCAAGCTGGAGAGTGAAGGAAGCCAGTGTGGCTTTTCTGTGGTTGCCCCGCTGCCTGCCTGTTAAGTGAGGAGGCTCTGCAGGGTCCCTGCCAGAGGCCAGGAGCCTTGAATAGACGGAGGCTGTGGGGATGGAGGGGGAGGAAGCAGCAGGCAGGACCGACTCTGGGTGGGGGCTTGTCTAACTAGGTGGGTGTCAGCCTCCTTCCCCGGCCCAGGGGAGCGGGCCTTGGCAGATGGGACCGAGGGTCAGCTGTGGACACATTGAGTGTGAAGTGCCCTGGAAGCATCCAGGTAGGGAAGGTGTGTCAGGAGAGAAGGTCTGAGCTGGAGATGAACTTCGGCATCAGCGCAGCCAGTAAGCCGTACGTGTGAGTGTGGACGGGGTGGCGTGGAGCGGGCAGGGCCAAGCCTCCAGTAGCCCCGGTGTTTAGAGCAGGAGGGACAAGGGCCATGTGGAGAGAGCTTCGCGAAGGAGTGTAACCAGGGTTCCTGAAGAGAGGGCGGGGGGCCCTTTGGATGGAGGGCTTGCGGGCCCAGGCCAGGAGGTGACCGGCAGCTGCCCTTTGTTCAGAGCAGTGCCGCTTTACTTGCTTTGTAGCAGGATGTCCAATCTAGCATCTGTCCCAAACAAAAGCAGCCTAGTTTGGGCAATAAATTATATCGTCACCCTGCTCCCCCGAGGGCTATGGGGGCTGAAGCCAGCTTGTGGCAGGCGGAGGGTAGGTGGGAATGGAGACAGTCGGGGAGGGCAGCGTCCGGGAGATGTCCGGCTGTGCGGGGTCGGGGGGGGGGTGTGTGAAATTGGTTCATAGCTGCTGGGTTGATGGGAAGGACCCATCGCGGCGGGAGTGGTGGCAGGACTGAGAAGGTGAGGTCATCCTGGGCCTGTTTACACACCTTTATTTAATGGAACCTTTTCTGGCGTCCTGGGTGTGTGGGAATTGGAAAGTAAACTTGAACGCTGCTCAGTTTAAGGTGACTGTAGCGCTAAGACTGCCCAGCCCAGACGAGCTCTTCTCTAGGGAGAGCGAGAACTTGTATTTTGTGTTTGATTTCATTAGTAGACACTATTTTTTAGAGCGGTTTTAGAAACCTAAAACCGAAAATTTAAGTGGAAAGGACAGAGTTCCCATACACTTCCCCCCATGCCCCTACCCTGTACAGCGTTCCCCAGTCAAAACGTCGGCGTTAGTGAGGTACTCATGTTACAAGTGATGAACCAGTATTGATACTTTATTACCAACTAAAGTTTGTAGTTTACGTTAGGTTCACTCTTCGTGTTGTGTGGTTTTTATGGGTTTGGACAAATGTGTAAGGACATGTGTCCACCATTATAATAGGATGCAGAGTAGTTTCACTGCCCTAAAAATCCCCTGTGCCCAGCCTGTTCATCCCTCCCCAACCTCAACCCCTGGCAGCCCCTGACTTTCACTGTCTCCATTGTTTTGCCTTTTCTAGAATGTCATGTAGTTGGAATCATATGGTAGGTAGCCTTTTCAGGTTGGCTTCTTTCCCTCAGTGATATGTACTAAGGTTCCTCCACGTGTTTTCATGGCTTGATAGCTCATTTTTGTAGTGCTGAATAATATCCCATTATCTGGATGGACACAATTTGTTTATCCATTCACCTGTCAGAGCTTGTATTTTCAAATACACTTTCACGATTACCCAGATTTCACGTTTAGATCTGTCTTAAGAAACACTTCATGCAAAATAAACCCAGAATCATTTTACTCACCTGAGTGTTATTAATTCACAGAGCTCAGTTCTATTAATGTATTAGTTTCTCAGATTTGCCTTCTGGGTTTTGAGTTGTTAGGTCCTACCTCGATTTATTATTATTGCTGTCACTATGCACAGGACCTTTTGCCGGACATGAAGATATACTGGCCTGATCTGCTCCATCCGTCTCCTAACCGCAGCCTCCATTTGTGGTGAGTCTGAGTTCTGGGGGCCGTCACGAGCCTTGAAGCACAGGTGTGAGAGCTTCGGGGCTGTTCCGGATGGAACTACGGGAGCACAGGTAACGTAGAACCTGTCTCCTGAGGCTCAGAAGCTGGAGTGGCCTTTCATCTGCTGTGCCATTTTTGGAGCTGGTCTTCAACGGATGAAAAATGAGGGCAGGTAGAATTTACTTTGTAAACTTGCTTTTTAATCTGTTAGATCGTTCATTACTTCGTTTTAAAAACTTCCTCTACTGAGGCCTAATTAAGCCAAATACTTGCATATCTAAGACGCCATCGCTCCAAATCAGACAGGAGAGAATGTTTCTCAGAGAAATGGAGATGTTGTCCTGAAATAGATCAAAAGAAGACGTCCTCACAAGACAGTGATCTCTCTCCTGTGACTCAGGGCGGAGAGAAGGTGAGGTCTTCACGGAGGCTGAGCCCCGTCCGTCCCAGTGTCCTCAGTTCAGCGGGAGGTGAGCCGAGGAGAAACGTGCTATGTTTAATTCAATAGACCTTTTTAAATCGTTGCTTTTGGAGAAGATAAAGTTGACATTCCTTTTATTTGCATTACATTAACCAAAGATAATTCTTCATTTTCTCCCTCACTGCAGGATGGCAATTTATAATTCACATGACAGTGAATCAGATTTTGTCCAAAGTGATTAATTTAACTTTGAAATATTTTTGTGTAGACTCTTCAGGAAGAGTTAAATTTGGAGAAAAGCTTTTTGAAACAAAATGGAGTGACAGTGACGTCTGGCCCCCTGGTTCACTGGTGTTCGGTTTGAGTTCACTCGAGGGTGTGTGGCAGGGAGAGGTGTTTTAGGACGCGCGGGTCTGGGTCTGGAAGCTGCTGTGCCCCCTGCACGGGAAGAGAGAAGCCCCCCGTGAAAGTTCGGGAGACGAGCGGTCCAGGTCTCCAGTGCTGGCTCTGTGCGGCCTGTGTTCTAGAAAGCGGTTTCAAAGTAGATTATGGCCTTGATGAGTTCAAATAGTGAAAAACAATAAAAAAATTTCAGATAGCACTTCACAGTATACTTCAGAGCAGAGTCTTTGGTGACTAAGTGAACAAAAGAGAATATTTCCAGTTGTTAGGATGTTCCGTGATAGAGTCAATCAGATTTGTGTCAAGTGGCTTAAAAATACATCACTAAACGTACACAAAGATGGCCTCCCGTGAGCTGAGTCCTTCAAGATTTGATCCAATGGTGTGGGCGGAACACACATTCAACGTTGTGTTCTAATAAAGGCAAAATGATTTACCTTTTCAGGATAGATTACGCACTTAAAAACTGTTGTTCTAAATGAAAAAGGTGATATCACACTCTGGCTAATATTTATGCCTTTGGATGTGGACTCAGCTCACGTGGCCCTGCCGTTACCGGCTCCCTGGTTACTGCACCTGGGCAGCTGTGGCCCAGGTCGCCTTGGTGTGCAGGTGATAAAGTGTCCATGGAGGCATCCCGGCCTCTCCTGTCCTTAAGGGGCAGGCTCACATCCGAAAACTTCTCTCTTCAATCTCAAATAAGAATCACATATGCGAAGGAGAGGGTCTTGGTATCACTTGGTGCTCGAGATAATTCCCTAAGATTAAATCTATTAACACAATCAGCCATCCTGAAAAATACTATGTGCACAACCCTCTGCAAAGGAGGATTTTTGTTGGTTTTTTGATTCTTGTAAGAAAAAGCGCGAGAGTTTGGTCATCCCTGGTTGGCGATGCAGCCTCCCTGTGGATGGTGTCCCTGGGCCTCAGCAGGAATCGTTGCCTCTCATCCCCGAGACAGGCCAGGCCAGGCCGTGGTGGAGGGTGACGTGACATCACTCACGTGCCTGCTGGGGCTGAGAGGACCACACCATAGTCGCGTCTGATTGGTGACAGACAATTTCGTGTTAAATGGAAAGTGTCTGATTCCAAAGATGTGTGATTTGATGTTTTGAACCACAGTAATATCAGGACTTTAGCATCCTCTTATCTCTAACGTCTGTTGAGTTAAACTTGCTCCAGGGGGACTTCCCTGGTGGCGCAGTGGTTAAGAATCCGCCTGCCAATGCAGGGGACACGGGTTCGAGCCCTGGTCCGGGAAGATCCCACATGCTGTGGAGCAACTAAGCCCGTGAGCCACGACTACTGAGCCTGTGCTCTAGAGCCCACGAGCCACAACTACTGAGCCCGTGAGCCACAACTACTGAAGTCCGTGCACCTAGAGCCCGTGCTCCGCAACAAGAGAAGCCACCGCAATGAGAAGCCCACGCACCGCAACGAAGAGTAGCCCCTGCTTGCCATAACTAGAGAAAGCCTGCACGCAGCAATGAAGACCCAACACAGCCAAAAATAAATAAATCAAATAAACAAAAAAACAAAAAAAACTTGCCCCAAGAATAACAGCAGTGGACATCTTGACTGTTTATTGCAGGCTAGGAATGTTTGGGCACGTGTGTGACGTGCTCTGTGAGCTTCAGCCCCTCACTTCTCCAACAGCCCCTGGAGGACGTTCTAGAACTGCTGCTCCTGTCCTACAGAAACTGAGGCACCCATAATTCAGTTACATGTTCAGTTAGCTGGAAAGAGTCTCCTTTTTCTACTTCATAGAATTTAGAAAGTTATCAAATACATCACCCTGGAAGCTATTCTAGATGAAGAAAGTTAATTACTTATCTACTTTTATTTTTCCTCATGGCTTTCTTAGGTCTGAGAGACTTGTAACTTACAGCTATTGCAGTCACTTAGAGTTGGCACTCTGGGTGATGTTATCAAAGAATTAGTGCACATTTAGATTGTATTTCTGCACGTGGGTACCTTTTGAATGCTTGCATGAACATGTTTTGTGAACTCTTCATGAATTAATCACTGATAAAGCTGAGGAAAGCTGATGCCCGTTTTGTTTTTCCATGCTAACTGTGGTTAACATCTGAATTGACAAGTTGTCAATCATTCTAGAGTGGGTATAAATTACGTTCAGCAATTGATTGGATGGCAGCGCGAGGCAGTGGGAAGGGCCCTGAGCGTGGGGTCGGGTGCAGGTCAGGGGCTACCTGGCCGGGTGGCAGGTAAGCCAGGTTCCTAGCCAGCCCCTCTTAGCCTCGGTTTCTCCATTTCTAAACCAGCAATAATGTTTTCACTTTGCAGAGTTGTGAGAATCAAATGAAGAATGGGAAGACATTTTGTAAAACTTTAATCTTTGATAAAATGTGAGAAATTATGATCAATAGCAATGGTTTTCTTGAATACAAATAGCCGCTTGTTGGCAGACACTTGGCTGGGCTGTTGCTTCAGCATAGGCGTCCGTGTAGACGGACGTCTACGCCGTAAGCAAGTGGGGAACTGGCCCCAGGCAGTGTTGGTGATTAGTGAACCTGCGTTTTCTGTGCCAGTGGCTTAGAAGTGGCTGTTCAGCCGCTCCTGTGAAATGCCCTGGCTGTCGAGCCCTGGCTTTCCGGGAGGACGCCCAGTGCCGTGTGATTCTGTGGGTGCCTGGACGATGGTGCTCTCTTTTTTCTCAGCTCGGGTTTGTTGCTAATTGTAGAAGCGAGCTGGAGCTCATGAGCAGAGGCACGCCTGAAGAGCGGTGACGAGTGCCCGTGGAGCTCGGGCTGGGTTCAGGGGCCTCGGTCCTGAGCGGGGTGGGGGGCCCGTGTTGAGGTGAGGAACTTCGCCCCTCCCGCTTTGTGAAAGCAGCAGCATGCCTGTCTGGGAATGCCCTGCACGAAGAGGAGCCCCGCAGACGGTTTACTGGGCGGTAGTTTCATTACTTTTTTTTTTTTTTAATTTAAATTTATTTATTTTTATTTATTTATGGCTGTGTTGGGTCTTCGTTTCTGTGCGAGGGCTTTCTTAGTTGCGGCAAGCGGGGGCCACTCTTCATCGCGGTGCGCGGGCCTCTCACTGTCGCGGCCTCTCTTGTTGCGGAGCACAGGCTCCAGACGCGCAGGCTCAGTAGTTGTGGCTCACGGGCCCAGCTGCTCCGCGGCATGTGGGATCTTCCCAGACCAGGGCCCGAACCCGTGTCCCCTGCATTGGCAGGCAGATTCTCAACCACTGCGCCACCAGGGAAGCCCAGTTTCATTACTTTTTAACCAGAGATTTTTTAAAAAACATCCTTACAGGAAGCATGAGTGGGAGAAGCATGGGACCTGCGCCGCCCAGCTGGAAGCCCTCAATTCCCAGAAGAAATACTTCGGCAAAAGTCTGGATCTGTCTAAGGCGCTTGCCCTGAACAGGTGGGTGGCTTGGTCCTGTAGCCTCACCTTCCGCACCCCACTCCCCAGCTCACCCCCATCCCGGAGCAGCATCCCTGCCTCCCACCCACCAGCCCCCGAGGGAAGGAAGGTGCCCTCTGTTTCCACTACGGATCTCACGGTCCCAATTCGTGAGCAGCGTGAGTCCCAGCCGACTCTGCAGCCCAGGTTTTGTTTTGTTTTGTTTTTTAATTAATCTTTATTGGAGTCTGGTTGCTTTACAATGTTGTGTTAGCCTCCACTGCACAACGAAGTGAATCAGCCATACACATAGAGATATCCCCTCCCTTTTGGACTTCCCTCCCATTTAGGCTACCACAGTGCACCAGGTGAGCTCCCTGTGCTATACAGTGCGTTCCCATCAGCTGTCCATTTTATACAGAGTATCAGTAGTGTATATGTGTCCGTCCCAGTCTCCCACTTCCTCCCACCCCACCCCTTTCCCCCTTGGTGTCCATACATTTGTTCTCTACATCTGTGTCTCTATTTCTGCTTTGCAGCTAAGATCACCTATACCATTTTTCTAGATTCCACATATATATGCGTTATTATACGACATTTGTTTTTCTCTTTCCGACTTACTTCCCTCTGTATGACACTCTCTAGGTCCATCCATGTCTCTACAAATGACCCAGTTTCATTCCTTTTTGCAGCCCAGGTTCTATTGAATCAAACAGGAAAAGGGGAATAAACCGACATGCTGAAAGTTTTAAAGTCAAATATCTGAATAATTCATCCCTTCATCCAACAGCTATTTATTAAGGACCTCCTGCTTAACCCTTTTTGAATGTCGGTGGCTTTACCTATATACACACAGGTGCGAAGTTGCTGAACTCTGGAATCACTGGAGTGTGTTCACAGGGGACCGTGGAGTGAAAGGCTCTCCTGGGAACAGAATGTCTGTTAAAAACTAGATAGAACAACCGTAGAGAAATCCTATTCTTTCCCAGTTTCTCCAAGGAAAACCTAAAGTCTTAGTACTCACAAGGTTAAAATTGAGTCAAAACTTAAACATCCCTTCTATTTTTCTCTGATTATAAACCATTACTACAGATTGTCTTTTTCTCAGAGGTAAGCCTGTCACGTTATCATAAAGTAGCCGTTTTAAATTCAATTTATAATATAAAGGTAGCAAACCTGGAAAAATGTTAAGTATCCTGAACCGAAGGTCTCAGATTACCCACAGATATGGACCAGGGGATTAATGCCAAACTAATCTTAACTCGGTAGGAAAAATTATGCTCTATCCTGGTCTAGATGCCAAGTTTCCCCCAATATTTCTCTCTCTCTTTGCCATATTTCTGTGATGCCCTAACCCAGGAGGGCTCTAGATCAGTGTTACCCCAAAGAAATAGAACTCAAGCCACATACGTGGTTTTAAATTTTCTAGTAGCCTAATTAAAAAGAGCAAAAAGAAACATTGGTTTTATAGTGTATTTTGTTTAACCCAATATATCCAAAATATCACTGCAACTTGTAATAAATACTTAAGAATCATTGAGAAGTTTTGCATTTGGGGGGCATAAAGTGTTTGAAATCTGGCATTTATCCTACGGTGACAGCGCAAGGACAGGCAGTGGGTGTGTGTCTTCAAGGACCTCTTCCCGCTTGTTCTAGGACCACACAGCAAAGATCCATAGGTCACCGATGTGCAGTCTCTAGAGAAACTGTCTCGTTAATGCTTTTGCCAGAAACCATGAGTGAAGGAGGCAGGGCCTGGCTAGAGTCCTGGTTCCCTCAGGCAGACCCCTGTCTGATGATGTCAGCGCCTGGGGTCCCTGCATCTTCTCCGCATGGTCACAGCTGGGATAATCCAGAGGCGTGATGGGGGATACAGAGCATTTTTGGAATTATTAATCTGAGAATATTTTTATGCCATACTCTATCATTTAGTAAGTTAACCATATCATACTATGATTAGCATTCACTAGAGCTGGTTAAAACCACGTGCTTTAGGAAGTGATTCCAGGCTGTAGAGATTGAATGTATTTTAAAGATCTGACCAAACGCAAGGTTGTTAGAATAAGGCTAGAATCCAAAATCAATTGCTAACTATCGTTTAGGACAGGCGTGGCAGATGGGTGGTTATGTGATAGCAGCTCCAGTTGGTCACGGCCATCCGAACCACTGCCGAGAGGTTCCGGTGCTGGAAGTGGGGCCCAGATCAGACACGCGTGCGCCCAGGGTAAGGGGAGGTCCAGGCGGCCGGAGCACCATTTATGTGCTGCCCTTGTGAACAGATTTATTGCCCCAGGTAATACAAAGTACACACTTTCCTTTAAGAGTGTCTTCATTTTTACTGTGAAATATGGTAAGAACAAGAAAGGAAAATGGACCTTCATTATACAGTTATTTATTTTTTTTACTTTAAATTTTAGCACGCTCCAAAAATTGGGGATAACACCATCTACTTACTACCAGGTAAGTCTTGCTTTCAGCTTCTTAATCAAATGTGTACCCGCTAACTGGGGACACCTGGCCACGTTCAAGTGTCCCATCAGCCTGTGAGCTACACTCGGGTTTTAAAGCGACCCAAACCAGTCCCTCCGACCTGACTGTTATGTTTCTAAATAGGTTTTATTTAAATCTTGTTTTCCTCTGTGTTTTGAGTGTAAACTAAAGGCTACTTAAACCGGTGATTTTGAAGCAGATTGGTGGTTTCATGGTGAGAAGTGTGTCCCGGGTTCTGAAGAGGCAGGTGGAGTATGTAGTTGGAAACCACCGTTTTATGATAGTTTGAGGAAGAAAGTGAACATTTGTTTTTATGATATAACTATGCTTTGTTGCGTGAGAAAACCAGAAATTTAAACATGGCAGAGCCTATTGGCTGGTGGCCTCTACAGAGGGCGATTGCTTCCACCCAGGGTCCCCCTCTGTGTGAGCACAGCTGTGTTTACGCTCAGCCAGGCCACCCCTGGCATCGGCGGCCGCCACGCCACGGGCCTGAAGCCTCTGCTCTGTGGCCCTTTGCAGATGTAAAAAAGCCTGAAGGTGTGGATATAGAAAAGCCTGAAGGTGTGGATATAAAAAAGCCTGAAGGTGTGGATATAGAAAAGCCTGAAGGTGTGGATATAAAAAAGCCTGAAGGTGTGGATATAGAAAAGCCTGAAAGTCACTGACTTTTGCAGTTCTGAGTTCCGGTGTCGTGGCTGGATACTGGACCATCATTCCGGTCTCCTGACAGTGTCTGAGCTAAATCTGCACTCGGGTCTTGCTCTTTGTATCTGCTGTTTTCGTCCCTCCCTGGAGAGAAGGGACCGGAGGGAACAGCGCCCTTCAGGAGTGTCAGCCGCCCTTTGTCCGTCCCGCCGGGAGGCCGGGAGGCAGTGTGCTCGCAGGCCCCTTTGGTTTCAGCTGGACTCCCGCTTAAGTACATACAGGGAATTTTTTACATCCTTGCTCAGAACTTGACATTCAGAGAACTGATTTCGATTCTGGCAAAAGCAGCAGTGGCAGCACGTGTTTTCTGAGCTCCTTCTCTGTGCTGGAGGCATTAGGTTCGGTGTCTGAAGTAGCGTGATGCACAGCACAGGCCGGGTCCTGACCTCTGATCTCCTAGCAGGAGAGCTTCTGCTTTTGCACCCGGCCTCCAGGCCCTGTATCAGGACAGCGAGGAGAACGGAGACCCGTGTAGAGCATCTTGTGTGGGTTCCGGTCTGGAGCGGGGAGCCCCAGGGGGCAGCCTGGTCTCCTTCGGGGGTGGGGCAGCGCATTCACCAGCATCTTCCAGTTCTGTCTGTGAGCCAGGGGAGCTCAGGGGGGTGACGCTGTCGTCGGTTGTTTGCGCTCGTGAGAGCGGAAACCAGTGTCACTCGTTCTGAGTAGAACAGAACCGTTCATTTTCTCTGTTGAAGTTTCATTTCTAATGCACTGTATCTAATTTCAGATTTCAGATATTAAAGATGCCCTTGTCAGTGTGTACGGAGTCGTGCCCAAAGTCCAGTGTCTTCCAAAACAGGTCAGACGTGTGATGTTCTGTCATCCTTTCTGTCCCTATCAAGAAGACAAGTTCAGTTTTTCTGAGAGCTTTGTCCTCGCCGTGGAGTTCCCAGGACAGAGTGGTATATGTGTGGGTGTGCAAACGGGCTTGTGCTGTGTGTGCATGGGCACGCACGCGTGTGTGTGTGTGTGTGTGCGCACTTTGAAATAACAAACTGTCCTTTGATACCGTGCTAGGATGGGGCTTGTTTTCTGGCAGCTTCCCCCTAACAAGAAAGCTCCCATTCCAGAGGGGTGGTGCAGTAGGGGCGAAGCAGTGTGGGTATATTTTGCAGTTAAACATTTCTGTGTTTGCATTGTTAGTCTTAGACATTTCAGTTGTAGTTACCTGTCCAACTTATAGATGGATTGTGCTTTCTTTTGTCAGCTGATAAAGTCTTAAATTCATTTAGCGATAGGGTGCTGTTTACCTACTTATCTACAAAAAGCCATGTCTTCTCCTGGGACTGTGACGCAGATGCGGTGTGGCCGGCTGTGTCTGCGCGCACCTTTGCCGATGCGTAAATTTCTAAGCTGAAAGTGGGGTCCCTTCCCGCACGCTGCCAGGCTGGCGCAGGGGAGTGGCTGGATGGTGACCACAGGTGCCGCCTTGGGCCCCAGCCCCCCTTCACCGCTGGAGCTAGGGTCCTGCTCCTGGAACATGGGTCCTAGGTCCGGAGCCACCGCTTTTGTTTTTCTCCAAGTTCTAAAACGCGCTGATCATAGAACCGTCGTGAGGATCCGGCCTGAATTCTGAAGCGTCTTTTGTTCCCCGTTGCAGGGCGGCGAGGAGGTGCAGCTGCTCGCGCAGATTGAGGTGTGCTTCTCCAAGGACCTGCAGCTGCAGAACTGCATGGATCCTGGGAAGCCGGCGCCCCGAGGGCCGGAAGCGAGGCCGGCGGCGAGCCTGGGGCTGGAGGTCTGCAAGGACGGCGTCCTCTTTTACCCCGCACTCAACGAGACCGATCACTGATGCCCACATTTTGTAAATAGTCTTTATTTTGAAAAGCAAGAGGAATTGACAAACCACCGCTTTTCACAAAGCAGCTCCGCAGTGAAATCTCCTGTTTACAGCCTCCTTTACCTAAGCCTGTTGTGTTTGTTTTGCTTCGCACTCCGTGTCTGGGAGTTGATTTTCGTGGTACATGTAAAGATGGGGTGAACATTGGGTACGTTGAAAGGGAGGAAAGTTCCCCGCCTCTTGGCTGCTTTGTGACTGCAGTAAAGCTTATGGTTTTCTTTTTCTCTCCTTTATCAATCTCTGTGGCAGCCTTGGAAGACAAGTCTGGGCACATGGTACCGATTCAGGAGAACTCTCTCCTGTGTCCCTCAGTGAGCTGCCTTCTCGCTCTGAGTACTCCTGGGGGGCCGTTGGGACCAGCCCTCAAGCAGGAGCCCGGGCCGCCTCGCAGGTGGCGCACGGGAGGGCATCTCCACCTCTGACCTCAGGGCTGCCGGCTCCTGTTCCGTGGTCACCGACCAGCGTCTCCCTCGGTGACCTGGCATGGGTGGGCATGGGCGTGTCCTCTGAGGGTGAGATGCTGTGTGTGGGGGGGGGCAGCAGGGGCGGGGAGGCGGGGTGCTGCAGGCTTCTCTCTTCTCGCCAGAGGAAGCCTGGGCGCATGACCGAGTGCCAGCCAGCACCCCCGGTCAGTGGGTGCTCCTCCCTGCAGACCAGAAATGCTGCAGGTCAGTCTGTATCCGCTTTCCTTTCCTTTCTGTCGGAAGGCAGCATCAGGCCTTAGGGCGCTGGGGCTGACGTGGCCCCAGGGGCCGGCTGCATCCTTGGCTAGTGATGCCTGGTGACAGGGCTTGTCTCGGAGATGATGCGAGTCCCAGGCTCGGGGGCTGCTGCAGGCATGGTCCTTACCTGCTGAATGGCATTTCACCTGTAAAATGAGGATATCTAAAATGGTCTGTGAAGTGGACTTCCTGTGCTTTATTAAAACTACCTTTTAACATTATTTCTCCCCAGTCTCTGTCCTTCTTTAAAATGTTTTTAGCTGTGTGGGTTAAACTATGACGCCCAACACTCTGTCTTAATCAGGTTGATACTGCCCTGTTTCTTTTACTTAACAAATACTTAAATTAGAACTTACTATGTGCCAGGCATTATGTTAAGCACTTAAAAATATTATTTAATTCTAAGAACAACCATATTTTCAAAATAATCCTATCTTTAAAAAATAACCTTGGGAATTCCCTGGTGGCGCAGTGGTTAAGAATCCGCCTGCCAATGCAGGGGACACAGGTTCGAGCCCTGGGCTGGGAAGATGCCACATGTCTCGGAGCAGCTAAGCCCGTGAGCCACAACTACTGAGCCTGTGCTCTGGAGCCTGCGAATCACAACTGCTGAGCCCACGTGCCACAACTACTGAAGCCTGCGCACCTAGAGCCCATGCTCCGCAACAAGAGAAGCCACGGCAATGAGAAGCCCACGCACCGCAACGAAGAGTAGCCCCTGCTCGCTGCAACGAAGACCCAACGCAGCCAAAAATAAATAAACAATAATTTTTTAAAAATTAACGTATTAAATTGAATCACTGTGAAAGGTGACACAGGAATAAAGTCTGCTTTTTCATGTTGTATAATTATTATTAGCTAACAAGCAAGTGTGATTGATTCTAATAGCATAAAGGTTTTTTTTAAATAGTGCATTTCTCATCAGAGGAATTTCTAATTTTATTTCCATTCCGGGTGAGTCTCCAAGCCTTTTTGTATCTTCCTAGGGCTGCCATAACAAATTGCCACAAACGGGGCATCTTGAAACAACAGAAATGGCTTCTCTCATATTTCTGGAAGCCAGACATCTGGGACCAAGTGTCAGCCTCGCACTGAAGGCCCCAGGGGAGAATCCTTCCCTGTCTTTTCGTGGCTTCTGGCAACCCTCGGCTTACAGACACATCGCTCCAATCCACCTGTGTTTTCACATGGCTTCTCCCTCTGTGTGTGTGTGTGTGTGTCTGTCTGTCTCTGCATCTAAATCTCCCTCCTCTTTCTCTTAGAAGGACATAGTCGTATGGACTAAGGCCCACCCTAACAAACTCATTTTAACTTGACTATATCTGCAGAGACCCTATTTCCAAATAAATTCACATTCACCGGGGATTCGAATGCAGACATATCTTTTGGGGACACATTCACCCACAACACCTGCAAACAGGCAAGACCCATCGGGCTGTGCACCTTTGTACCCTTTAGAGCAGACCTTGCTCAGTGCTGTGTCTAGTTTCTCCACTGACCTATTAGCCTCATAAGAAAATGAAGGAAATCTTTGAAGAATCTCAACACAGGTAAAACCCCTGCAATCGAGTGGCTTGACTTGGTCAGGGCTGAAGGGGTTTCTTAGACAAGTTTAAGGTTATTCTTTGTCACTTTTGCCTTTGTCATAATGCATGAGGACTAAGATGAGACAGCAGCACCTGAGATGTGTCTGTTCTCACAATGTGTACGTTCAAGATGGGAGTAGCTTACTTACAGCCAGGTGGGCCCTCAGGTGAGCTCTATATGCACGGACTTCTGGAGGCAAAGGAGGCAGCAAACAGCCCAACCCCGGGGGCAGAAGGTGAAGGGGGGCGGGATGGTTGAGAAGGGCTGTGAAGGGGGGTTCCATGGGGCCGGTTGGCTGGGATGTGTCTCAGCGATCATTCTGGTTCAATCTCTCCTGGTACCCAGTGGGTCCTTTCAAATATGTAGATTCATGTCTTTTATCTCTGGAATGTTTTCAAGGGTTATAGTTTTAAATGTTAGTTCTGTAATGTTTTAATTTTCTTCTTCGAGGACACCAATTGTAACAGGGAATAGCCAAATCTGACTACATGTTTGATCTGTTTCTTTTACTTTAACCTTTGCTTTCTGCTGCTTTTGTTCACTAAAAGGATACTGTCTACACATAATGGCCTGCCTCAGGGAACCCTGACCCTCCGCCTGAAGGTTAAATCAAAGTGCCTTTGTTCAGGGAAACATCCGAACCCTGTCCACCTGTGGATGGCTGCAATAAAGAAGAAATTAACACATCCTCTCCCTGAGGCTGGCCATTCCACGGGATATTTGCAAAACTTATGGCCTTTATACTTTACTTCCCCATCTCCTCCCCCTCTCTGTGCTATAAAAGAAACTGGCATCCAAACCCGGATAAGATGGTTATTTTGAGACTTACTCTGCCACCTTCTTGGTCTGCGGGCTTCCCGAATAAAGTCGTATTCCTTTGCTTCAACACCTCGTCTCCGATTTATTGGCCTGTTGTGCGGCGGGCCAGCAGAGCGAGCTTGGACTCGGTGACACAATTACACTGTAAAGAGCCTTAATCTAAAGATTATCACTAGAGTGAAAACACAAACCTTCCTAAGTATCAAAATAAATGGACAAAGCAAAAAGGACACACCACACAGGGAAACGGTAAATGAAACATAAGGCACACAGTAATTGCAACGTGATATAAGTGACAGAATGGAGACCAAACATAGCCATGTAAATACATGTGAACGGACTTCACTTGTGGGTTTAAAAAGAAGAGATTTTTCAAATTGGCTCAAAAGCAAAACCTAACTCTATGGTGTATGAAAGAGATACACCTGAAACTCAATGATTCTTTGAAATAAAGAGAGGAACAGGGATCTACCAGGCAGAAAGGAGGTGAGCAGGTGCTGCAATCCTAAATTTAAGTCCCCGCAGCACTCGGGGAGAACAGGAGGGACTTGAAGACGCCTGGAAACAGGCACACGCTAAGCTGGATCTGAAGACAAAGATGCCCAGTGATGAGCGATAGTTTTCTCCAAAGGGAGCAAAGTGGCGTGTCAGGAACTTTTTAAAATTTATTTATTTATTTATTTATTTATGGCTGTGTTGGGTCTTCGTTTCTGTGCGAGGGCTTCCTCTAGTTGTGGCGAGCGGGGGCCACTCTTCATCGCGGCGCGCGGGCCTCTCACTATCGCGGCCTCTCTTGTTGCGGGGCACAGGCTCCAGACGCGCAGGCTCAGTAGTTGTGGCTCACGGGCCCAGTCGCCCCGCGGCATGTGGGATCTTCCCAGACCAGGGCTCGAACCCGTGTCCCCTGCATTGGCAGGCAGATTCTCAACCACTGCGCCACCAGGGAAGCCCGCGTGTCATGAATTTGAGCCAAATTTTGACCTTTTTCTTTTCCCTAATAGAGGGAGGAACCCAGCCCTGCTTTCCACTTCCCGGGTGGGGTCACATTCAGCCTGTGTGGCCTCGGACCTCCCTGTTTGCCTCCAGCGCACTCCAGGTCTGCCTGCCTCTGTCTCTCCTGTTTCCCTGTTGCCCAGCCAGCCTAGTGCATTTGCTTTTCTCTGCTCTGCTCATTTGCGTTTGGCTGCTTAGCAAAGGGAAAGGAGAAAACATAAATGAGGGATTTTATCTGTGTCTAGGCTGGCGAGCTGCCTCTGCTTACCTTGGTGTCCTCTGGCAGGGTCCTCATTCGGGGTGAACCTTTATCCCCTAGAGCGTCATTTCAAAGATTGCTATTATTTCTTTGGAGTCATTTTGCAAATACATGGCTCAAGGCTAGGGTTTCCACTTCATTATTTCCAGATGGGCTGGTGAATTTAAACAAACTTCATATCTGACTTGAATTTATTTTATAGTCTTAGAGAATCAAGGAAAGCATTGGTCTGGTCATGCTCCTTGGACACTGGTCTTTCTAAAGTCTGCCTGTGTGCGCTTGTTAATAGGCTACACTTTTTAAAAATAAAGTATTTTTTTTTTATTATTATACAGTCTGAGCATTTCTTGAGGGTAGTCTGGGACTTCAGCAGGATGGTATAATGGTGAGGGGGGTTGGTCTGAGGAGTGAAACGCAGCACAGTGTAAAATGTTGACGGTCATGTGATTTCAGAGCTGTTTTGTGGACCAAATGGGATAAATAGAAGAGCAGGCTTAGCAGTTCGTAACACGTTCATGGCCCAGTAAATGCTTATGACTTTTAAATAACATTTCTGTGTGGCCTAGAGCATAGTAGCAGGTAGTGATGACATGTCTGATAACTTGGATCAAATCCAGTAAGCACCAGGCCGTAGGGGACAGGGGAAGTAGAAGTCTGTGTTCAGAGCCTGAAACCCAGGCAAGGAGCCAGGGTCATCAGGGAAGGCCTCACTGAATATAATTTTGCACAAGAACCTGAAGGAAGTGAGGCAGCCAACCATGGAGGAAGAATCTTCCAGGTGATGGAAACAGCAAGTGCAAAGGCCCGGGGGCAGCAGCACGCCTGGTGTGTTTGAGAAAAGCAGGGAGGCCGCTGCGACTGGCCCACTGGGCTGTGAGCAGGCAGCAGTGGTGTAGGGCCTCGAAGGTCATCTCAACGTTTAAAGGCAGGGAGTTATTTCTGTGCCCGTGGAGTCACCAGAGAGTCTGGCGGGGCATTAGCTCAACACCAATGTTGTCTAGTCACTGTGTGAATAAGTGAATGAACCAATGAAGGAAGAGATGCATGTGGCACAGATGTCTGTGAAGCATGTTAGCTTACATCGTGCCCAGAGGAGGAAGGCACACAAATTGTCTAATTGTCTGTTTTATCTTTCTGTGGTGTTTTGTGAACTTTCCATCAGGAATAAAAAGAATTTAATCCAGGTCCTAAGGCAACTGAAATTGTACTGTGTTTTTTCAAAATTCAACTCTATTGGCTACATTCATCACTGCAGAGGGCTGAAAAACCCTTAGGGGAAGATAAGAAAGCTACTTTTCCTCACAAGATCTGGCTCAGGAAATGAAATGAGCAGGACACAATCCCCGGTTTTAAATCAGTATTTGTGCTTCTGTAAGAAGATAAATCTATTTATCATTTATGGGATGGTCTCAGTTTCCCATAGACGGGAGGAAGGCACTAAGTAGGATTTCCTTGTCCTGAGCCAAACCTTTGACAGACAGTGAGAAATGCTGTAATTTTACATAATTTTTCCGATGGGAATTCCATTTTTCTGAGTGACTACAGTGAGTCTTGTGTTTACTATAGACAGAAAGGACAGGTTTAGCATCCCAGGCTCAGATGAGGTAAGGTTATTAGAAAGTCGGAGATGTACAGGGTTAGGAACTGTAAAATTCTGCAGTGACTCTGCATGGGTTTGCCTTGAACATTTCAACCTGTCATACATTCACGGGCCCTTTTTTTCTGGAGGAGAGTTATGCAATAACTTTTCCTATTCCTTTTTGATGTTGAACATCCCACAGAGTAACACAGGCCCATTTTTACCAGCAAAGACATTGACCCAGCTTGCGCAGCTGGAGTGACCCAGTCACCGCCTGCACTGCCCTCTTGGTTACTGGGGTAACTTTGGGCCCCACCACGAGATGTGAGCTCCTCCTGCTGCCACGGTGTCCTGACAGCTGCTTGGACATGGCGGGTACTTAGTAAATGCTTACCCAGAATTGGGGAGAGACAGTCAGCAATGGATCAAAGATGACCATGTTCATCAATGGCCACTTAGCGGCTGACAATGGAAAATTCAGCCAATCACCAACATGTTCCCCCATTCAGGTGTATGGTACCCCATTAATCAGAGACTTGAATGTCACCTGAATTGTTTTTCTCTGTTTTAGAGCGGACTAGAAACATCCACAGCAAGAAATATTTGAGTGGCCCCATCCAGGGCACTAGGTGTCTCCCTCCCGGGTAGGCAGCTCTATTTAAATCCATGAATATCATTTTTTTAAAAACAAATTTATTTATTTATTTATTTATTTATTTATTTATTTATTTATTTTTGGTGGAATTGGGTCTTCGTTGCTGTGCGTGGGCTTTCTCTGGTTGTGGCGAGCGGGGGCTACTCTTCGTTGCGGTGTGTGGGCTTCTAATTGCGGCGGCTTCTCTTATTGAGGAGCACAGGCTCTAGGCACGTGGGCTCAGTAGTTATGGCGTGTGGGCTCAGTAATTGTGGCTCGTGGGCTCTAGAGCGCAGGCTCAGTAGTTGTGGCACACAGGCTTAGTTACTCCGCGGCATGTGGGATCTTCCCGGACCAGGGCTCGAACCCGTGTCCCCTGCATTGGCAGGCGGATTCTTAACAGCTGCGCTGCTAGGGAAGCCCCATGAATATAATTTAATATTGCTATAACTGAGGGTCTAATCTATGGCAACACCTAGAAACCCAGTGGTTTTGGCGATGGGGGGACAGTGGGGTGCAACTTACTGCTGGTGAAAGACCTGAAGTGTAGAATATTATCCAGCAGGCAGCAATGAAAGAGGATTTACTAGAATTAGGAGAATCGTCCCTTTTAAGTGTGTTAGTGATCCGTGATCACATTTATAGGTATTTCTTTCACATTCATATATCACCATAAAAAATATAAACATATACCTTCATGGAAACATGATATGCATGTATGCTTATCAGTTAGGACACTTACACTTATAAATAACAAAAAAATGGAAGCTATCTTTAAAATGATGGGAATTAATTGGTTCAAGTAATTGAAAACTCTACCTTCAGGTACAGTTTGATCAGGGGCCCAGCTCCCTTACTGCACAGGTGGCTGGGCTCTGTCCTCCTCCACATGGTGGCTTTTCCCTGAGCCTGGCTTCCATGTGGGACAAAAGAGCAGCAGCTGTGCCAGGCCTCCAGCCCACCTGGCAGCAGGTTCCAGGTCATTTCCTTTGTAAAGCAAAGCAACTCTCTCCTGAACCGAGTCTCCCTAAACTCCTTTTTCTCTTTCATTTCTTCTATAGAAGACATAGAAGGACAAGTGGTCCCCTTCTTACAGGCACTATTCAGAGCTGGGGGGTTCCAGCGGAGAAACCACAGTTTATGTTTCGTGCTTAATTGTAATACATAATAAGCGCCTAAAGTCACATACGGGCTCTTTTACATGAATGTTCTTATTTGATTCTCATAACAACCCTGCAGGGTGTAATCCTTGCCATTTTAACTAAGAACAGAGGGAAAAAATACATAAACCAACTTGCTAAGGACACAGTGATGGTTACTGTCATGAAAAATGCATTGGAACTTTCAGAAATGCCAGCCGAGCACACTCCAGGTCCCAGGTCAGATTGCCCATCAAGCTTGTGAAGGGCGGAAATGGGTGACCAGCCTCTGCTCCCGGGCCAGGCTACTCCCCCGCCGGCCCTCCGGTCCTGTTCCCAGGCTGGCGCTGGGGGCATGGGCTCAGTCGGACAACCCGGGCCGATTGCTGGGGCCAGCCTGAAACAGCCTGGCAGAGGTTTGCCCGGCAAAGATGGGTTTCCTGGGCTTCCCTGGTGGCGCAGTGGTTGGGAGTCCGCCTGCCAGTGCGGGCGACGCGGGTTCGAGCCCTGGTCCGGGAGGGTCCCGCGTGCCGCAGAGCAGCTGAGCCCATGCGCCACGGCTGCTGGGCCTGCGCTCTGGAGCCCGCGAGCCACAACTACTGAAGCCCGTGCACCTGGAGCCCGTGCTCCGCGGCAGGTGAGGCCACCTCAATGAGAGACCCGGGCACCGCAACGAGGAGTGGCCCCCGCTCGCTGCAACTAGAGAAAGCGCGTGCGCAGCAACGAAGACACAAAGCAGCCAAAAATAAATAAATCAAAAAAAAAAAAAAAAGAAAGATGGGTTTCCTGGGATCAGCAGAGAATTGCAATTCAGGGGCGGGGTCGCGGGCCCGTGCGAGTCCCCGAGGGGCAGCGGAGGGAGAGCGGTTGGGAGGAAGAGGAAGTGGTGGGCGGGCTGCAGTCACGGCTCGCACGGTCATTGGCCGAGTCCGTCTCTTCCCGTCGGGCTCCGCCAAGGTCACAGGGCACAAGGCCGCCCAGCTCTATTTGATCGGGGTTTCTGTCGAGTTTCCACAGGGGCGTCTCCAGCTTTCTTTAACTGTGGGCAGAGGCCCGAGGTGTGGCCTCGCGTGTGTCCCCCTCTCCTTTGGGCCCTGCTGCGCGCAGAGAAGTTCGTGGACTTGGTGGAGGCAGCCCTGGGGCCGGGGGGCCCGCTGGCCGGGGCAGGGCCGTCCGGGTCCCCAGAGGTCGGGGGTCAGCAGAACAACCCCGCTGGGGTTCTGCGGACACATACCCCCGGACACCTCCTCACATGGCTCTGTGGACGTCCGGGCAGGGGCGCTCTGGCCACCTGTGCCCCCGGCGGCTCCGATGATGCAGTGACACCGGGGTCGCGTCCTGTCCGGAGACGGAAGGCTGCTCTCGGCCCCGCTGCTGGCGGGAGTGCTTTGCATCAGGGCCGGCTGGTTTTGTGGTGACGCCTTTTCCTCAAGTTCTTCCCTGGAGCAGAGGATGGCGCTGACTCGCGCCTGCGACGTCTGTTCCACACGTGTCACCTGCAGCCAGCACAGCCTCGAGGGCGCTGCGTCTCAGGAGAACTGGGTGCCTCCTTTTGTGTGGGAAGCACGATGACAGGTTCACTGACACCCTGGGTTCCGGGGACAAGAGCCCTGAAGACGATCTGAGCCTTTTTGGAAGCAAAGCGTTTTCCAGATTGTGTCCTATCAGCCTCACCCCCCAGTCCCAGGCCTCTCACCTCTGAGTGGTACCCAGTCCGGCCAGCTTTGAGGAAGGGCAGCATGACCATGTTTGTCCATCAGAAGATTGGAACGGTAACTTCCCAAGGTTGTGACGGCCAGGCAGATGGCAGGTGAGTGTGGCTGGTTGTGATAAAATTGGTTCTTGATTCTTTTTCTCTCGACTTTGCTGTTGGCATTGCTGTCACTTCTTAGTTTGCAGAAACGGCTGGGTGATCAGCCCACGATCCGTGAGCTCTCCTCTGCCTTCCTCCCTGTCTGCTGGGATTCACGTCTCACCAGGGACTTTCTGTGGTTGACAGTCTCTCTAGGAAAGAGTCTGCCAGCCTTGTAAATTCCACAGACGGGCCACTCATTCCGCTGAGCTCAGGACGGGTCTGCCCTTGTGTTGTCTTTGACGCTGTGGGGACCACTATGCTCTCCATCACACTTGGTAACGCAGGGGAACAGGGACGTGGATGTTTGAATATGTCACTGCACTCGGGCCGTAGCCGGGAAGCTCAGGCAGTTTACCCCGTTTGTATTAAACTAATGAAACTATATCACGAAAAGATAGCCTAGGAGAATTGAAAATTTATTTTGCTTTCCTTTTGGTCTTTGTGGTCAATGTCTGGATCCACTGTGATGGTTCATTTATTGTGTCAGCTGGGCCGGGCCACAAGGCCTAGATATGTGGTCAGACATTTTTCTGGATATTTCTGCGGTGCTGTTTTTAGATGATATTAACTTTTAAAGGGGTGGACTTGGAGTAAAGCAGGTGGTGCTCCCACTGCGGGTGGCCCTCAGCCAACTAGCTGAAGGCCTGGACAGAGCAAAGCCTGACCTCCCTGAGCAAGAGGGAACTCCGCGGCAGACTTCAGACTTGGACTGCCGGTTTGGGGCTGGCCAGCTTCCATCATCATGTGAGCCAGTCCTTAAGCTAAATCTCTCTCTCTTTCTCTGCACACACACCCACCCACACACACACACACACACACACACACCCACACACACACCCGTTGGTTCTGTGTCTCTGGAGAACCCTGGCTAACGTATACACTTTGGGTTACGCATTGCCTGTTTGACACATGCAAGGCCCCCCCGAGCTGAGCTCCTGGGTCTCTCTCTGAGCTGGCTGTTTCGCTGATGTTCTCCTTTGTAGGGCAGATGAAGAGATCATCTCACGCTTTCATGCCGGGCGTCCTGCAGGGTCCCCACCTCCAAGAAAGAACGAGCATGTGCAGATACAGAGTGGGGTGCTTAATGCTTTGTGTCAGCTTGACTGGGCTGAGGGTGCCCAGACTTCTGGGTAGGTCTGTGAGGGGTTTCTGGAAGAGACGAGCATGTGATTCAGTAGCGTGAGGTGGGCCCGGATGAAACAAACTGGTTAAGAAGGGCGAATTCTTCTCCCACTGAAGCTGGGATGTCCACCTTTTCCTGCCCTTGGACATCGGAGCCCCCGGTTCTCAGGCCTTCGACCTCAGCTTGAATTACACCATAGGCTTTCCTGGGTCTCCAGCTTTCTGATGGTCGACTGTGGGACTTTTGGTCTCCGTAACTGCATGAGGCGCTTCCTACAATAAATTCCCTCTTACATGTATCTCTGTCCTATAAACCTGCAGGTTTCTCTGGGGACCCTAATACACGGATGTTACTACCAACATGAACAGAATAGGTAGAAACAGGCAAAATGTGGAACCAAAGTATGTGGTGACCAGTGGCCCTCCCTCCCGGTCCTGCCCCTTAGTCACTCAGGGACATGTGGCCACCTGACACCATATCTCTTCCTCTTTTTAACAAGTTTTAAGTATTCAGGAAAGTTGCAAGAATGGTGCAAAGAATGATTTCCCCCCTGAAGTCTTTGAGAGTAAGTTGCTGCCATGACACCCACCATCCCCAAACATTTAGGGTGCGTTTTCTACAAAGAAGGACATTCTCTTCCACACTCACAAGCCAGCCGCCTGGATCCAGACACTGGCCCTGATGCCCCACTGCTGCGCAATCCATAGTGGCCCTGATGCCCCAGTGCTGCCCAATCCATAGACCTCACGCCACCTCCACTGGTTGTCCCGACATCACCTTTGGAGCAAAGCATCATCCAGGACCCCCTCCTCACACTTAGTGGCCACCGTCGGCTTCAGTCTGGGCCGTTCCCCGGAACTAAGATGCCTCTCATGGTCTTGGCACCTGTGAACTCACAGGCAGGTGTTTTGTAGGCTGTCCCCCACGTGGCTTCGTCTGACGTTTCCTTGGGTCACACGTCTTTGTCACGCCTACCGAGTCTCCGCGGGCCCCGCTCGGCTGGCGCCCGGTTCCCACGTGACCCGTCAGGTGGGTGCCTGTCAGCATCCCCGCAGGTGTAATTCTTTGTAATTAAAAACTGTTTTGTGTGTGGACAGATTTGGAGTTACGTTAATATCCTGTTTCTTATCATACTTTCAATTTAGTAATTGAAGTCACTGTGGACTCAAGGCTCCTATTTTACTCCTTGAGTAACAATCCATTCCTTCTGTTATTTGTTCTGATGCTCAGACAGCCCCCAGTTTGGCTGGCGGGAGCGTGTGGGCTGGTCCTGTTCCCTCCATGCGTCTTTGTTATCAGCTGAGCATTTCCTGACTTTCTGGTACAATAGTGTGTCTCAAGGTCGTGTCGTACTTTCCAACGCTGGAACCAGCCTTATCTCCAAAGAAAAAATACCTTTCTACCGTTAACATCTACACATATTTCTGTATTGATCCATGTCTATGGCAAACCATTAGTTTACACCAACACCTCCAATTCCAGTTGAATGCTGGAGAGCTTACTGTAATTTTCTCCTTTTCCATATTTGTAATTTTCTCTGATACCAGCAAACCCGGCTCCCGAGATCCTCAACATCTTTACCTGTGTGATCAACCCATCTCCTGACCCTGCTGCCCACACACGAGCTCCGACACCCCAGGTTGGGCCTCTGTGGTCCTCCTGTCCCCTCACTACGGGTCCTCATCACTGGGGCCCCAACACTCCAGAGGGAAGACAGTGAAAAGGAGGGAGGGGGGAGGGAGGGAGGGAGGTTTTTACCACCTTTTAAAGCATCACAGTGTTTGCATTTTTACAATCTATAAAGTCCATGCATGTGCATGTTTTTGTACAGAAATTTCTTTTTTTTTAAAATTTATTTATTTATTTATTTTTGGCTGTGTTGGGTCTTCGTTTCTGTGCGAGGGCTTTCTCTAGTTGCGGCAAGCAGGGGCCACTCTTCATCGCGGTGCGCGGGCCTCTCACTGTCGCGGCCTCTCTTGTTGCGGAGCACAGGCTCCAGACGCGCAGGCTCAGTAGTTGTGGCTCACGGGCCCAGCTGCTCCATGGCATGTGGGATCTTCCCAGACCAGGGCTCGAACCCGTGTCCCCTGCATTGGCAGGCAGACCCTCACCCACTGCGCCACCAGGGAAGCCCTTGTACGGAAATTCTTATCGAAGATGTAAAATGTGAGCAGAAAGATGAAAGAGCATGATGTCTGTTTAGTAATAAAGGATTCTAACAGCTGATGTTCAATAATTCTATCCCATCATCTGCCTTGCAAACCCACCCAGAAGACTGGTCAACACTTTGGCCAAGGGTTAAATTAACCAAGACTGTCTCAGGTGTGTCCCCAGCAAGCAGAGGTCCAGCTGAGTGAGGCCTCTAAGTAGCCGTGGAGCTGCCTCTTCCTGTGGGGTGAGAGGGCGTTTCTATTTCAGGATTTTTGTGGTGTCGTGATAACACCTTTTAAAAATAATTTGTTGGGGCTTCCCTGGTGGTTCAGTGGTTAAGAATCCGCCTGCCAATGCAGGGGACATGGGTTCGAGCCCTGGTCCAGGAAGATCCCACATGGCACGGAGCAACTAAGCCCGTGCTTAGCCACAACTACTGAGCCTGCGCTCTAGAGCCCGCGAGCCACAACTACTGAAGCCCGCGCACCTAGAGCCCACCCCTCTCTGGTTGATCACAGGAATCCCCATGAGCAGGAGACCCAGGGAGCAGAATTTCTGGGAATGAAAAATTCCATGTTTCGACACAATGGACGTTAGTGCCCGTTGGGTCTCAGCCAGTGTGCCACCTTCTGTTGACTTTGCCCCAATGAGATGCCAGTGAAGGGGGGCTGTCATATTTGTGAGTCATGAGAGGGGACGTGCATCATGCCAGAGACCCTGCAAGGCCACGGCCCGGCTGACACCCAGACCGACCCTCTGTCTCAGCCATCACTCTCCCCACCATCAGGGCCCTGTCAGCTGCTTGGTGGGCAAAGGGCGGGCTCAGAAAGAGACCCCAGTAACTGCACTTCTCCACTCCCTGGGGCCTTTTTTTTTTTTTTTTTTCCACATCTTTATTGGAGTATAAATGCTTCACAATGTTGTGTTAGTTTCTGCTGTACAACAAAGTGAATCAACTATGTGTATACATATATCCCCATAGCCCCTCCCTCCCACCCTCCCTATCCCATCCCTCTAGGTCGTCACAAAGCATCGATTTGATCTCCTTGTGCTGTGCAGCAACTTCCCACTAGCCATCCATTTTACTCTTGGGGGCCTTTATTCTTCTTAGAGGAGCTTCCGTGGGCTCCATGTTGATGCCAGTTGAACCACAGGTCAAATGAAGCAGGAGAAATTCCAAACAAACACGACTGCCTGTAAACATTTGGCCCATGATAATCAATGATGACATTACCTGTTCAGAATCTTTTTGCTACCAGAGAGAGAGACCTGTAGTCTGCCTATTTTATTTATTTATTTATTTTTTTGGCCACGCCGCATAGCACATGGGATCTTAGTTCCCTGACCAGGGGATTGAACCCAGGCCCCCTATGGTGGAAGCGTGAAGTCTAAACCCCTGGACCACCAGGCCACCAGGGAAGTCCCAATCTGCCTATTTTAATCCCTTATTTTTCTGAGTGAGTGATATTTTTGTCCAGGGAATGCTTCATAGTATCTTTACGATAAATTAACTTAGTAGGCCATTGTCTTCAGGGACTGGAAAGTGTACAAAGAAAACTGAGACATGGTGCCAGCCTTCTAGGAGTTTAATATATATATGGGTAAATAGTACATTCAGGAGAAATGTCAGTGCTGTACAAGGCAGGGGATGAGAAACACCCCATCAATGGTACAGATGATGAGGAAGGAAAGACCACCTCCGGCTGGGATGTGACCTGGCTTTGGAGGGTGCTGGCAGGTGGGAAAGCAAGGCAGGGCCTCCCCGGCTGGTCGAATAGTCGGAGCAATAACACAGAGTAGGAAATGATCAAGGGAGAGGAAGTCACCGTGGGCCGGGGTGGAGACGTGAGCAGGAGCCCGGCGGAAGGGGTTAGAGGCCTTGACTGAATGTGGCCAGTCATGGAGTTTCAGCAGGAAGTAGCGTTATCAAAGCCAGGCTTCCAAATGAGAACTCGTGATCCTTACGGACCTAACAAGGCTGTAGAGATTGCTTAGTGGTGGAAATGCTCCCGCTGGAGGTTGCGGGCTGGCAGTGCCTATGGGAGCAGGTGACATGGAGGAGAGAGAGTGAGGGGAGAAGCAGGAGGACCAGGCCTGGGGCAGGAGGAGGCTGGGGCAGGGCAGAGCCGGACCCAGCACTCGAGTGAACGGTTGTCCACTGCAGGGGTTCAGAACCATTCAAGGAGCTTGTGGAGTGGAAGGAGGGTGTGTGGCTATGGCTGGGATGGGTGTCAGGGGCCACAGCACATTCTGTTGGGAATGACTGAGAGGCTGTGCAAAAGGTCCCTCCGGAAACCTCACACCGGAGAGTCACCAGGATTCCTAGTAGCTTCCTGGACAAAAATTATTTTACCAGAGTGTCCCATCTGTCCTAAGGAAAAGAATGCATGAACTCTGGAGGGAGAAAATGTACATTGGATACGCATGGAGTTGTGTTTTACATTTCTGTGATGGGTGGTTTGTGGGCGCATTTTTTATGGTGATGGACGTTTTCCCAGGGAGGGTCTGTCACCCTGTCCTCTGCAACTCCTGTGCTTCCCACCCAGTGTCGTCTTCACTTGTTAATTCATTTATTCAACAGCAGTTCACGGAGTGCCTGCTGGGGTGAGGGGTGGTGAGCCCCAGGCTATGGACACATGTGAGCAGGAGAAATGTGGCCCCTCCCTCTTCCTGCCCATCAGAGAAGACAATGCTTAAATGCTGTCATGTGAGGTGTGAGGTCAGGGTCGGGAGGCCCTCGGGGGACATCCCAGGTCACGAGCCATCTTGCCCAAGTCCCCAGGTGTCTCTCTTCTATCTGCTTCCACATTCTGCTTGGTTCCTGCCCTGTGTCTGTGGTTTCCAGAACAGAAAAAAATTAAATCTCTCTCCAAACCTCCCCAAAGACTCTCAGGAGTTCAAGACCACTGGGTGTCCTTGCTCTTCTGCTGTGGACGTTACGTAATGTGTTCCTGCAAGTGTCCAGAGCCGAGTGCTGTGAGCCGTTGCACCTCCATGGAAACCCAGCTCAGCCTGGGGGCCCCTCCCATCACAGCCAAGGCTGGAGCAGAGGGAGGAGGTGGGCCAGGACGCAGAAACACAGAACCGCAGGCTGGACTTCTTAATCTTGGTGCTGGGAATTGTGACCTGAATTTCAAAGCCCACATCTAGTTGGGCTGAGGCTAGAAATGCGGTATTTTGCTCCCCAGACAGTCACTGCACTGAATGGCCCTGCACCCTTCTACTAGGTCATGGTCCTGCACGTGCTGTTACTTGCCAGCTGTGTGGTTTGCTCGGAGCCACGTGACTGGGTAGACCAGAAGGCCCGGCTGACCCTGAGCTTTACTTCTCCAGCTGGGACTTGGTGGGCAAGTGTTTAGTGGCTCTAACATCCTTTTAACATTATAACCCTCAGGGAGTAAGGGAGAGACCAGAAGTGACACACCTTTTCATCCTTAAATTACATCCCAGCCGAGATGCTCACCTGGGATTTACCCGGCATCCTCTTGCCCCCGGCACTGTAACAGCCGAGCTGCTGGTGTCCATCTCACCGTGTTGGGAGCCGACCAGGGGACTGTCAGCCGAGAGCCACGTCTCGTGGGTGCTTTTCTCCCCGCCGGCTCCTGCCGTCTGCATCTTTTTCTTCCGTGTGGCCTGGTGGCCAGCCAGCCCCTGCTGTCAGCCTTCTGAGCTAAGATCTCCGCTCTGGTTCCTCAGGGACAGGCAGCAGGAACCCAGAACGTCCCTCCAGCAGCAAATCACCGAGGCGTGGGCAGAGCTCTGATTTCACTGTTTCCTCCTGCTGTTTGTTACTCACCGGGTCCTCTGAGCAGCCCTCGGGAGGGGGTGGGGCAGGTGTGCTCACGCTCATCTTAAAGGATGTGAAAAACAGCTCCTAGAAGGTCGTGTCACTCCAGTGTGGGCCCCGGGCCAGCAGCATCGCCACCTCTGGTTAGAAATGCAGAGTCTCGGGCCCTGCCTAGCCCTGCGGGTCAGAGCCTGCATCTTCACAGGGTCCCAGGTGATGACTGTGCTTGGTGACGGGTGAGAAGCGTGGTTTCAGGCGACACACCAGCCAGGGGCCTGGAGCTGGAAGGTCTCACGGCCTGCGTGACCCCGCCCCGTCCTTCCCACGGGAGGTCCAGCAGCTTCCTGTCTGCTCCACGCTGCTTCCAGTCGGGTAGATGTAGGGCTGGGCTCTAGGTCTAGGGCACGGGCCCACGTACGTTCACAACCACTGAATCAGCAGCCAGAAGGCTGAGTCGAGCCAGGAGCACAGGCAGGGCGGGGGGCTGGGGGCTGGGGGCGGTGAGAACAGCAGCAAAACCCATAGGCAGGGGCCTCGGATCATGAGGGTCCAGGAGGGGTGCAGAGCCCTGGGTCTGCCTCCCAGCTGCCTGCGGTACCTACCGGCTTCCTGACTTAACTTTCCTCGCTGTGAAACGGGACGCGTTGGGGAGCGGCAGGTATAAAGGCCTTAGACTGAGTCTGGCACGAGCTGAGGTTTCGCAGTTATTACCCTGGTCGGGGAGGCGGCCCACCCTCCTGCGGGTGGAGGTCCCATCCTCACCCTCGCCCCCATCCTCACGTCCTCCTGTCCCACGTTTCTGAGGATTCAACATTCCCGGTGCATTCCGGCGTGGATATAGCTGCCCATCCCCTGTGGTGGAAAGAGAGTTGCTGGTTAAACGGCGCTCGGACACCTTTGCATGAAAGGGCGTCACTCCACCACCATTTCAACTCTCCCACAACCCTTGTGAAGCCAGTGGGCGACGTGACCTGTGGCCTCGTTTCCAAGGCCAGGGTGATAATGACCTAACATCACTGGCCTTGTGTCTCACCAAGAGGAAGTTCAGATGGGCAGCGCTTTGTGAACCTGCTGGAGGAACAGTCCATTCAGCCTGACTCGGGCTGGCCCAGAGCCGCCTCTACCCGCAGGATGGCACTGTGATGCAGGGGAGGTGAACAGAGATCGCAGGGCACTGGGCCGTCCACACCGGTGTGCAAACCGGGCTTGTTGATTTGCAGAGACTCCTGCTCCCACCCATCGTCTGGTGTGTTCTGTACCAGTTGGGCGATCTAGCTGCTGTAATAACGTACCCAGCGTTTCAGCGGCTCCCCACCCTGCAAGTTTACTTCTCACTCCTGGAATGTCCAGCACCCATGTTTTACTTGTTGGGCAGATTCCACACGGTGACTCGGGGCCCAGGCTCCTGGTGTGGTGGCTCTGTGGGTCCCCTTTCACCTTATCGCTGGGCTTCATCTTTTTTTATGCCATGGACCCCGTTTGACGGTCTCGTGAATGGGCTTTCTCTCAGAATAGTGTTTTTAAATACATTTTCAAAAGCACATAGGATAACAAAGAATGTAATATGAAAACGTGAGTTCTGTTAATACAAAATCATTCATCCTGGTGCAGCTGCGTTTTTTGCCTGCATTCATAACTGAAGGAAATCCTAAAGATCAGGTAGAGATTAGAAATAAAAATGTCATTTTCTTCTGGCATTTGAGTTCACAGACGCCCTTGAATTCTGACCCAGGTTCAGCCCTCCGGGCAAGAGTCAGGGAAGAAGATCCAGCGAAGGCACAGCCACTTCTTATGCCTCTGCTGGGAAGGACACCGTCCCTCTCACATCCGTCGGCCAGAGCCAGCGACAGGGCCACATCCAGCAAGTGGGTGTGGGAAATGCTCTCTGTCTGACAGTAAGTCTCTCGCTTCAGTATCTCGTGTCTGTCGTGTCCCGAAACACGGACATTTAGTGATGGATCCAGCATACGCTCTCTAAATGCTGGGAGGGAAAATTAAATTGTGGGGCCTGCTCAGGTCTGTCCATAAATCCACCAAAAGCTGTTCCCAGTGAGTGATACCAGGCAAAGGTCCCCCTCAGTTCTGCATGGGGTTCAGCCTTCAGGTGGCACCAGCCAGAGGTGCTGCGGAGGGAAAAAGCCTGCACATCGTCTCCACTCAGGAAAGACAGACCAAGAGATGGTCCTTGTATCCCGGTTCTGAGAGCCCATGAAACCCAGACCGCAGGCCCCGGGGAAGAGAAGGAACAATCTCTGGGCCTTTTCAGAACGGCAGCCCCTCTGCACTCCCTCTACCACAATCTGTCCCTTCTCCCTCCGCACAGGGAGCGAGGCCGGCACGAACCTTCTAACATTCAGGAGTCACAGGAGAAGAGTCAGGTTGGTCCTCGGGGCATCAGGCCACCTTCCGCCCCTGTCATCTGCTCGATAAACACTGGGAGACGTTCCGCTGTGCCTGCAAGGGGAGAGGCTCTTGTCAAAGTAAAGGGGATGCAGAGATGCTGCAGGAACCTGCCTGGGGCTGGGGCTCTAGCTGTCACTCCCTGTCCATTGCCTGCTGAGATGGCAGGTCTGGCAGTTAACACAGGATAGAGGTGGAGCTAGAGCGAGCGGTCTTGCTTGTATTAATTTCCGAGGGCCGTCATAACACATTACCGCAAACGGGGTGGCTGAAAATAACGGACGTTTCTTCTCTCCCAGTCCTGGAGGCCGGAAGCCCAAAACCAAGGTGTGGGCGGAGCCGTGCTCCTTCTGAAGGCCGTGGGGAGGATGCGTCCTCGCCTCTCCAGGCGTTGCTTGGCTGGTGGTTGTCTCACTGCAGTCTCTGCCTCTGTCTTCACGCGGCCTCTCCCCTGTGTGTCTGTGTCCAAATTTCTCTCTTCTTGTAAGGTCACCAGTGATTGGATTAGGGCTCACCCTATTCCAATATGACCTCGTCTTATTACATCTGCAAAGACCCTGTTTCCACTTCTGGCTGTGAAATGTGTGTGGGTTCCCCCCCGCCGCCCAGCACCAAGCGATTCTGCAACACCAGCTGGGTGGCCTACAATGCAATTGAGTTCTGACACCGTCTACCAGGAGAGAGCACAGCCTCCGCAGGTGAAGGGCTCAGTCCCTCAAGGCTGCCCCCATCCCCCACTTCAGATGCCAGACATGAGTCCAGGCTGTCACCTGTGCTTCTGTGACTGGCTGTACATCAGAGGTTTCCGCAGCCTCCTCCTCGAGTTCCACTGATTTGCTAGCTCGGCCCTCAGAACTCAGGAAGACAGTTTACTTACTATTATAGAGTATTGGCTTATTATAAAGAATTACTCTGTTGCAGGGCCTAGCAGGTGAGAATTAGAGGTACACAAAACTGTAGCCAACACTCAACTGACGAATCACTGGGTTTATTGCACACAGTGAGCACACAACACAGGTTAGTCAGAGTAGGGAAAGGGAGAAACGAGCCACTCCAAGGAGAAGTCGGGGAGGAGGCATCTCAGGACGAACAGCGGCTCCGGTCTGGCAAGGGTCCCATGACAAGCCTGAGGGGTAAGTCCCCTCCTCTCCCCCAGGGCCTCCAGTGGCACCTGGACCAGCTCTCGGTGACTGGGGTCGGGTCCTCCAGCCAAGAGCCTCCAGGTCACTGGGCTCAGTGGTCTCATTTTAAGGAGTGTTACCCCAGGGGAGGGGTCTTGGCTCTACCAGTGGTCTGTCTGTCCCGGTGACGTCCGTTGCCCATCAGACTTCTTGTCTAGAGTAATTTTTCTTAGAATCACTCCAAGACGCTCACATCCTACAGCGGCTGTGTCAGAACAGCTAAAATGGAAATTCACGTTGGCAGCTGTGACTCCATTTTGAACTAAACATGTCTTAAACTCTCCAAGTTTCACACAAGATGAGTAGGAATTCTTAACAACGAAGAACGAAGAGCATTTTTGCTCACCACCCACTTCTGCAAGGATGGAGTCACACCCTGCGGCAGGCTCTGACCCATGTGCCCTCTGAGAGGGAGTTAAGAGGGTAACAGGATGCCCTGTGCTGAGGACAAGCAGCCCCTTAGACAGGTGCATGTCTGTCTCGGGAGGAACTCAGTGAGCCCAGGTTCTTGTAGCTTCCCAAACACAGAAAAGCACTAAAATCATTAACTTGAGATGTCTCTTCTTTGTGACTAGCAGTAGTCCTTTACCAAGATGTGTATACTTGATGTCACACATTCCCCAGACAAAAAGCACCTATAAACTGGCTGCCCTTCTCCTCTTCAGAGCTACTGGGAGGCCGTCTCCAGGGCTGAAGTCCTCAGTAAGGTCCCCGAATAACACTTAGACTCACAACTCCTATGTTGTGTGTTTTTCTTTAAGTTGACAGAATCAAAACACAAAAATTCTCATCATTATAAGAATATTAAAGGCTACAAATGAGTAGCTAGATGAAGAGGTACGCAGGGTAGGGTCCAGAGGGCCCCAAGCACAGGAGCTTCTGTGCCCACGGAATGTGCGTGCACCACCCTCCAGCACGAGGATGCATTTTTGTTCATCAACCTGGAGGCTCCCTGAACCCCATATCCCACTTTGTTCTTATGGAGGTTTCATTACGTAGGCCTGACATTAAATCGTTGGCTGTTGGTGATTAATTCAGCCTCCAGGGCCCTCCCCTCCCTGGAGATTGGGGGTGGAGCTGAAAGTTCCAACCCTCTAATCACATGGCTGGTTCCCCTGCCAATCAGCGCCCACCCCTACCTAGGGGCTTTGCAAAAGTCACCTCATTAATGTGAACTCAGGTTTGTTATGAATAACAAAAAAA
Organism: Balaenoptera ricei; assembly: GCF_028023285.1. NCBI lineage: Eukaryota > Metazoa > Chordata > Mammalia > Artiodactyla > Balaenopteridae > Balaenoptera > Balaenoptera ricei. Next base: position 2,492,567 of record NC_082650.1, read on the forward strand.
CCCATTTCACCTTTATTATTCTGAAGCTATTTCAGGAAGCAAGGCCGAAAACCAAATATTATGACAAAAGATGCCCCTGATGCTCTGATCCCTTAGGAAATTATCAGGTGTTGGGAGCTAGGAGCCTGGAACTGTAGACCAAGACCAGAATCTGTATCTATTATATCACAACATTATACCTCCTTCCTCCATCTTCAGATCCTGCCCTGGCCCATCGAGCATTCACACCGCAGCTCTCTGACTTGTGTTTGCCTCCCTCTGTGACACTGGGCCCACCTGGATAATTCAGGGTAATTGCCCTATTTAAGATGAGTTGGTTAGCAGCCTGAATCCCCTTTGCCAAGGGACGCTGAATGAGCTGAGCTAGTCACAGTTTCCCGCAATTAGCCCTTGGGTGTCTTTAGGGGGCATATTTCTGTCTGCACACCCACATCTGCATAACGATCTTGAGACTTACCTTGTTGTTTGTATAAGTCGTTCCTTCCTTTCTATTGCTGAGCAGTATTTCACTGGATCAAAACAGTCTATTTCTCCATTCTGTTGATGGACAGTGGGGATTTCCCCCGTTTTTGGTTATTACGAATAAAGCCGTCTTGATTATTGTTGTTCAAGTCTTTTGATGGGCACATATGTTGCTCCTCTTGGGTAATTACCTAGTATTGGAACTGCTGGGTCAGAGAATAGGTATATGTTTAATTTTTTGAAAACTGCAAGCCTTTTCCCAAAGCGGTTATGTTATTTTATACTCGTGCCAACAATGTGTAAGAGTCCTGGTTGCTCCACATTCTTGCAAACATTTGGTGGCACTGCTGTTTTTATTTTTTATTTTATATTTTTATTTTTTTTTAACAACTTTATTGGAGTATAATTGCTTTACAGTGTTATGTTAGTTTCTGCTGTATAACAAAGTGAATCCGCTGTATGCATACGTATATCCCCATATCCCCTCCCTCTTGCGTCTCCCTCCCACCCTCCCTATCCCACCCCTCTAGGTGGTCACAGAGCACCGAGCTGATCTCCCTGTGCTATGCGGCTGCTTCCCACTAGCTATCTATTTTACATTTGGTAGTGTATATATGTCCATGCCACTGTCTCACTTCATCCCAGTTTACCCTTCCCCCTCCCCGTGTCCTCAAGTCCATTCTCTACATCTGCGTCTTTATTCCTGTCCTGCCCCTAGGTTCTTCAGAACCACTTTTTTTTAGATTCCATATATATGTGTTAGCATATGGTATTTGTTTTTCTCTTTATGACTTACTTCACTCTGTATGATAGACTCTGTGTCCATCCGCCTCACTACAAATAACTCAATTTTGTTTCTTTTTATGGCTGAGTAATATTCCATTGTATATATGTACCACATCTTCTTTATCCATTTGTCTGTCAGTGGGCATTTAGGTTGCTTCCGTGACCTGGCTATTGTAAATAGTACTGCAGTGAACACTGTGGTACATGACTCTTTTTGAATTATGGTTTTCTCAGGGTATATGCCCTGGGATTGCTGGGTCATATGGTAGTTCTATTTTTAGTTTTTTAAGGAACCTCCATACTGTTCTCCATAGTGGCTGTATCAATGTACATTCCCACCAACAGTGCAGGAGGGTTCCCTTTCCTCCACACCCTCTCCAGCATTTACTGTCTGTAGACTTTTTGATGATGGCCATTCTGACCGGTGTAAGGTGATACCTCATTGTAGTTTTGATTTGCATTTCTCTAATGATTAGTGATGTTGAGCATCCTTTCATGTGTTTGTTGGCAATCTGTATATCTTCTTTGGAGAAATGTCTGTTTAGGTCTTCTGCCCATTTTTGGATTGGGTTGTTTGTTTTTTTGATATTGAGCTACATGAGCTGCTTGTATATTTTGGAGAATAATCCTTTGTCAGTTGCTTGGTTTGCAAATATTTTCTCCCATTCTGAGGCCTGTCTTTTCGTCTTGTTTATGGTTTCCTTTGCTGTGCAAAAGCTTTTAAGTTTCATTAGGTCCCATTTGTTTATTTTTGTTTTTATTTCCATTTCTCTAGGAGGTGGGTCAAAAAGGATCTTGCTGTGATTTATGTCATAGAGTGTTCTGCCTATGTTTTCCTCTAAGCGTTTTATAGTGTCTGGCCGTACATTTAGGTCTTTAATCCATTTTGAGTTTATTTTTGTGTATGATGTTAGGGAGTGTTCTAATTTCATTCTTTTACATGTACCTGTCCAGTTTCCCCAACACCACTTATTGAAGAGACTGTCTTTTCTCCATTGTATATTCTTGCCTCCTTTATCAAAAATAAGGTGACCATATGTGCATGGGTTTATCTCTGGGCTTTCTATCCTGTTCCATTGATCTATATTTCTGTTTTTGTGCCAGTACCATACTGTCTTGATTACTGAAGCTTTGTAGTAGTCTGAAGTCCGGGAGCCTGATTCCTCCAGCTCTGTTTTTCTTTCTCAAGATGATTTTGGCTATTCGGGGTCTTTTGTGTTTCCATACAGATTGGTACTGCTCTTTTTAATTGTAGGAATTCTAGTAGGTTGGTGGTAGTACCTTGTGTGGTTTTAATTTGAGTTCCTCTGGTGACAAATCATGTTAAGCTCTTTTTCATGTGCATATTGGCTATGTCTGTATCTTCTTTTGAGAAGTGTCTAATCAAATCTCATGTCCGTTTCAGGGGATTGTTTGTGTTTTTATTATTGTGGTGTAGAAGTTCTTTACGTGTCGTGCACACCAGTTCTTAGTCAGATATAGGTTTTGTAATTTTTTTAAATTGTAGCTCGCCTACTTATTTCCTTGATGATATAGTTTTTGTTTTGTTTTCTGTTTTTGTTTTTGTTTCTTTGACAGTGCCACACAGAACGTAGGATCTTAATTCCCCGACCAGGAATTGATTCCGCGTCCCCTGCATTGGAAGCGCAGGGTCTTAACCACTGGACTGCCAGGGAAGTCCCTCCTTGACGATATTTTTTTTAAATTAATTAATTAATTAATTAATTAATTTATGGCTGTGTTGGGTCTTCATTTCTGTGCGAGGGCTTTCTCTAGTTGTGGCAAGCGGGGGCCACTCTTCATCGCGGTGCACGGGCCTCTCACTATCGCGGCCTCTCTCGCTGCGGAGCACAGGCTCCAGACGCGCAGGCTCAGCAGTTGTGGCTCACAGGCCCAGCTGCTCCGCGGCATGTGGGATCCTCCCAGACCAGGGCTTGAACCCGTGCCCCCTGCATTGGCAGGCAGATTCTCAACCGCTGCGCCACCAGGGAAGCGCTTGACGATGTGTTCTGATGAGAAGTTTTTATTTGAATAAAATCTAATTTTTTCTCTCATGGTACTTCCCTCTGTCATCTATCTAAGAAATATTTGACTATTCTTACGTCACAAAGGTTTCTTCTTACGTTTTCTTCTGAAAGTTTTGTGGCTTTAACTGTGATCAAGTGCAAATCACTTTTTGTGTAGGGTATGAGGAGTCAAGATTCCTTTCCTTACCACATGATTATTCAGTTGTTCCTTTCCTCATTATTGTTTTAGCGTTTTTTTCTGAAAATCAGGTGACTATGTAAATGGGGGTCTATTATTGGGGTCTCCATTATACTCCATCTATTTGTCAGTACTTCTGCTGAATCATACTGTATCCTACTGTCTTGATTTCTGTAGCTTCTGACAAATCCTGAAGTCAGGTAGTTCAAGTTCTCCAACTTGGTTTTCCTCTTAAGGGATTTCTTTGGATATTCTAGGTTCTTTGAATTTCCATATAAACTTTAGAATCCGCTTGCCAATTTTTATTTTAAAAATCTGCTGAGATTTTGATTGCGACTGAGTCATTGGGTTGAATGTATAGATCAATTTGAGAAGAGTTGACATCTTAACAGTACTGAGTGTTCCAATCAATGAATATGATGTATCTCTCCATTCCTTAGAATTTCTTTAATTTCTCTTAACAATATTCTGTAGTTTTCAGTGTAGAGGTCTTGTGCATCTTTTGTTGAATTTATTCTTAAATATTTTATGTTTTTGATGGTATTTTAAATGTACTTGTTTTAAATTTAATTTTCCATTTATTTGATATTAATACATAAAGATATGAATTTTGTTTTTTAACCTGATTACCTAGCACTATTTTATATTCACTTATTAGTTACAGTAATTATTTCATAATTCTTTAGGATTTTCTATATATAGAGCATTTTACCAATACTATCCTTTTCTGTGAGATATATATATGTATACACATACATACATACATATATATATTCTTTTTTAGATTCTTTTCCCTTATAGGTTATTGCAAAATATTGAGTATAGTTCCCTGTGCTATATAATAGGTCCTTGTTGGTTGTCTATTTTATACAGCAGTGTGTATATGTTAATCCCAAACTCCTAATTTATCCCTCCCCCCCTTTCCCCTTTGATAACCATAAGTTTGTTTTCTATGCCTGTGGGTCTATTTCTGTTTTGTATATAAGTTCTTTTGTATCATTTTTTAGATTCTACATATAAGTGACATCGTGTGATATTGTTCTCTGGCTTCCTTCACTCAGTATGAGAATCTCTAGGTCCATCCATGGTGCTGCAAGTGGCATCATCTCATTCTTTTTAAAGGCTGAGTATATATATATCCCCCACATTCATTGGTTTTATTTTATTTTGTTTATTTTTTTTGGCTGTGCCATGTGGCTTGTGGGATCTTAGTTCCCCAGCCAGGGATCGAACCCATTCACCTTGCAGTGGAAGCATGGAGTCCTAACCACTGGACCACCAGGGGATTCCCTTCATTGGTTTTTTGTTTTTTTTTGCCCATGTTGGGTCTTTGGTGTTGTGCGCGTGGGCTGTCTTTAGTTGCGGCGAGCGGGGGCTACCCTTCGTTGCGGTGCGTGGGCTTCTCGTTGTGGTAGCTTCTCTTGTTGCGGAGCATGGGCTCTAGGCGAGCAGGCTCAGTAGTTGTGGCTCGCAGGCTCCAGAGTGCAGGCTCAGTAGTTGTGGCGCACCGGCTTAGCTTCTCCGTGGCATGTGGGATCTTCCCAGACCAGGGTTCGAGCCTGTGTCCCCTGCATTGGCAGGCGGATTTTTAACCTCTGCGCCACCAGGGAAGTCCCCCCTTCATTTGTTTTAAAACCAGAAATTCTAGCTGCTGTTATCTTCCCAAATCCCAAATCTGTTTCCTTAATTCAGGGGGGACCACCAGACTCTGTTTAGACTCTTATTTCCTGCTCTGTCACCTGGAACTTCTTCTCAGGCTGTAATGTGGGGCAGTCCTAGGGTTCACCTTATCTGTTTCTCTTCTCTCAAGCAAGTGGTCAGTGAGATCTGTGTCCTGAGCTGAAATTTAATGTGTCCAGTGTCCAGTCAAAATGATCAGCCAAGCAAAGAAGCAGAATATGATCCATATCCATTGTTTCACATATTTTGAAAAATATATTTGTTTCGTATCTTTTTATTTAAGCTAGGAGGGCAAATCCAGGCCCTGTTACTTCATCCTGGCTGAAAACAGAAATTCCTGTGGGTTTTGATCAGTTTTTAGCTGAACCATACCGTGACGATGCCCAAAAAATCATAAAACAAGAAACTCACCATGTGTTATTTCTTAATTCCAAATTTTGTTTCCCTTCCAAAACCTGCTTTAGTTTACTCTCAGAGCCTTCGGGTAGTTGTTTTAGTATTTTGTATACAGTCAGTGATTGTTACTTTCAGGAGGTTGGTTTGTTGAGTGATGAAAACAAAGTTTATCTTTTCTCAAAAAAAAAAAAAGCATTTTACTTAATCCTTAAACACTATCCCTATCAATACTGTCAACCAATGTAAAAAATATCCTCATGCTGTGGTTCTTTTTCGCCTGGACCCACTGTCAGTCCAACCTGTAAACTCCCCCGATAAACCCATGCTAACTTCCTCCCCTACCATCTGGTCTGTTTTCTGACCTGTGCTGGTCCTTGGACCACTAGACACACAGCTCCAGCTGGAATGAGGTTTGATCATTCTGTGATAGAAGCAGTGTTAAAGTTATAATAATAATTCACTTTATTAATTCATTAAGCAAATTCCAAGGCACTGTGTAGGTGTTAGAGATAAAGCTGAAAAATTAAGGTCTCAAATCATTTGATCTAGGTCAGAAGAGTGAACAGGTGGGCATAAAGCATCAGGGTGTGAAAGTAAGTACAACACACTTAGGTAGTTGTTATAAAGGTCCTAACGAAATCCAGTGCGGATTTAAGAGAAGGATTGTGCAAAGCAGCCTGGGAACAGGGTCACTGCATACAGCTGTGTAGGCACAGGACAATGCTAGTGGCACCATTGACATTACAGCTCCCCCCCAGCCATGAGTCGTGCATAGTGGTATACAGTGGCCTTGGAAGAATACAGGAAAGCCTCAAGGAGAAGAAAAGAAAGCCTCAAGGAGAAGCAAATTTGAAGGAAGACTTGAAGTATGAATAATCAGTCACCAGCAATGATAGAACACATTAATATCTGTATAGTTGATCGTGATAGGCAAAAGCCCTCCACACTTCCACAGGCATTGACATTCTTGATCCCCTAACAACTTGGTGAAGTTAATAGAGGTGACAGGTTCCCGTCCTCCACGCCCAGCTGGTGCTCCCATTCAGGAGGTGGTGGCCGGCACATGGAGGAGGGAAGACCAGCCACCGAGAACACCGCTCTCCCGACCCAGCAGGACTCACTGTCTCCACTTACTCCAGACGCTTCACTGGGCACTTAGCTCCCTCACCATCTGGCCCATGGACAGCTTTCGGGGGGCAGCCCTTCCTTCCTGGGTTCGGGGTTTGCACCGCTCTGTGACAGAAGTGGGAGATGCTTGGAGCCGGGAAGCTCGCTGATCTCCCTGGGTGTGTTACCGACCAGGGTTCTTGGCCTCTTTAGCTGATAAGAGAAATTGATAAGAAGCCAGACAAGAAATCCAGGCGAGGCTTTATCGGGGCCCCTGCTGCAGCAGGGCGGAGTGAGAACAAGTAACAGCTTCCCTTGCCCATTTGCTCCAGGGTGTGGGGAGGGTCGAGCTGGTTCCTGATTTGGGGTGAGGGTAGGGGGGGGTCCAGGGGTCGGCAGGAGGGGTGGCTGAGGTGGTCTGCCCACCCCTTAGGTGGTGTTGAGTGCAGGGGGCATGCGCAGGACCCTGTTTTTGCTCCTGGCTCTTCAGAAGTGGCAGTTGGGTTTTTGGTGTTTTTGTATCTTTTTGTCCATAATTTGCCCCAGCTGCACATGCACAGTTATTTTTAGTCCCTTACAGTTTATTTGTATTTTGTTGCTGGAGGAGACGTGTGTCCAGGTTCAAGCCCTGCTGCAAAGGGGCCCAGGCCCCAGGTCCCAGGTCCCAGCCTGTCTCTGGTTTGAGCTGTGGTGTCCAGCAGGTGTGGTTGCCATTGCTGGTGTTTGTAAGGCCACCATTCTTGTTGCTGTGGAGGAATTGAAGCCCAGAGAAGGGAAGCCATCAACCCAGCTCACGAGATGAGTAAATAACAAAGCCGAGGCATGGACTTGGGTCTTGGGCTTGGACTCTGTGGTCTTTTTAGCCCAAGCTCGTGTTCTTTCCATAGTGGATTTACACCTTCTCTTTATTCACACTCAGGTCATGAATCATGTGCTGAGTCATCTGCTCAGGAGCTCACTCACCACCTTCCCCCACCCTCCTGATTCTGTATTTTATGTTGCGACTATTCTGCACCGCTCTGCTCTTGCCCTGATCTGGCCCAAATGAATCTAGCTGTTTTGCTTTGTTTTCTTTTGTTTTGAATCCACTTGAAAATTTTCCTCAAGGCTACACAGTGATGTACATCTCTGTCCTTGCAAAGAGCGCTCTGGCTTTTAGGACACACTTGTACATTTCACTGAATCATCTTGAGCTGCCTGTCTGGGGTCCTATTTCTAAACGTACAGTTGCATCCTGGTTTCTCGGAACATTTAGATCGGATGGTAACCGTTAAATCACCACCAAGAATGTAAGCAAAAACTAGTCTATAATTTACCCAATTACTAATTTTTTAATTTTTGAAACTAATTTTTGGACAGATGGTTCGTTAAAACGTAGTAGAAAACATCAAAAGTGTTACAGACACGTAATGAAATATATGGATAATGCTTCAATTTCATGTTTGAAGAGACGCCCTCCCCCCAAATAGGAGAAAGGCAGAAATTTTTGTTTCTAAGCCAAAAAGGAGAGGGAAGATTTCATAAATATGTTCATATTAACAACGATGTGGATTTGTCCATCTATTTCAAATGTAATTACATGAATTATGCAAAGGTGGTCGTGACACACCCTTTCTGTCCACTTTGGGATTTTAAGTATAGTCTTTAAATTTTTTTTTTATTTTTGGTCACATTGCACGGCACGCAGGATCTTAGTTCCTCGACCAGGGATCTTACCAGCACCCCCTGCGGTGGAAAGGCAGAGTCTTCACCGCTGGATCACCAGAGAAGTCCTTAGTCTTTAAATTTTATGTAGACAAGTCTGTTAGTCTATTCCTTGGTGATTTATTCCATTTTTATGTTTAAAAAGTTATTCCCCAACCAAGTCACATAACTATTCACCTATGTTTTCTTTTTGTTGTTATGATTTCATATTTTACAATAATGATTTTAACTATCCCTAATTTTGTGTATTTGGGAAGTGAGACTTTAAACTACTTTTTTTTTTCTAAGTGGTCAATTTCCCCACAACAGTCTCAAATAATCTATCACTTGGTAATTGGTATTCAGTATTTTTTCTATCATATTTTAAGTTCCTGTATATTTTCTGCAGCTACTAACTGAACTGCTCTCACCCACGGTTTATGTGTATATTTTTGTCCCATTACCACTCTGTTTTAATTAATGTGCCTTGAGAGTGTATGTTATATCTGATATAGCAGGGGTTGTTCTTGTTATTCTTTTTTTGTTTAAACTCTTGTTTATTTTCTTAAATAATAAACCACAATTGGATTTTTGACTGTAGTCACTATACAATTAAAATTAATTTTTGTAGACTATACACATGTACATTTTTCAGCTTTTCTAGTCAGGAACATGGCATAAGACTTAATTTATTCATGTCAGTAAGTCAATCCTTTTAATGCTCCCATATCTACTTTCATGAAAGTCGGCCAAGATGGAAAGTGTGTCTGAGCTGTAGAAATCTTTCAGGACACTTTTAACATCACCCAGAGAAGCAAAGCTCATGTTGCCTATTGTAAGACGAACCTCACATTAAAAGCTATTTTACTGTAGGGTATAACAAGAGGCATGAAAACGTTCATAGCCATGTACCTTGCCAGGCCACATTTGGGAATTTTCTGAAGCACAACACAAAAGCTCTGTGCACAGAGATGTTCACTGGAGCAAAAACAGTCCTCTGTGGGGAACGATTCCACAAATTAAAGTATGTCAAAATAATGGAATGTTACATAGACATTTCAAATGATTTTGAGGATGTAATAGTGCTGGAAAGCATTTTTAATATGCTGTGTTTTGAAAGATGCCTGCAGGATGGTGTGTCGGTTGTAAGCGTTTCTTCCTTATGTTTCCTACTTCTTTCCCTTTCGCTCCCTCTCCACCAGCCAGACCGCCTTCCTGATTTTTCTCACACTTGCACATGCCAAGGTCATGGCGCCCTCAGGTCTCTGCACCTGCTGGCTCTGCTGGGATGGTCCCCCCACCGCCAGACAGCGCATGACCGCGCCCTCGCCATCTCCAGGTCTTTGCACAGGCTCTCTTCCCGTGCGGACCTCCTGGACTGTTCCATCTGGAATTTCAGCCCCTGCCTAGCTCCCCATCCACCTGCCAATCGTCATGTGTCAGAATACAGAGTGCTTAGTTATTGGTTTCTCGTCGCTCTCCTCCAGCTGAAATGTGACCTGGACAGGGAATTTTGTCTGTTTTGTTCAAGTCGTATACCCAGGCCACGTGGAAAGGCACCTGGGCACATAAACAAGCAGTGTAAGCAAAGCTGAAGTGATAGAGGGCCTGTTGGCATCATTACATTATTGATTTTCTCCTATTTTGGCTACATCAGCTTGTCAGTGAGGATGGAAAAAGCTGTCTGGGCTCCTGCTAGAAGCAGCTTTGCACACCCATCTGTATTCACTACTGAGGATCTAATAGATAAGAAAAAAGCTGGGAGGAGGGACAGGGGCTGACCCGAAGGGGCTACAGCTGACCAGTCTCTTGAGGGCGGTCTCAGAACAGCTGGGAGGGCGCTGCTTCCCTGGGGGAGAGTTAGGTGGGAAGGGTGTCGCCATTTCAACAGCAGAAGAGCATGCCCTCCCCGCGCCCCTCCCCTCCCTCACTCTGGATTGGGCTGGAGAGGCTCCCAGGTTTCAAGCAGGTGTGAGGACCCTTACCTATGAGAGTGGCCCCTGCTCGGGACACTTCCTGCCCCCCAGGGTCTGATGACTTTGAGTCGGTCAGGGAGGGAGTAGGCAGATGCAGAGAGAGGCTCAGGAAGTGTGCCCTGCTTATCGCACTGGCCAGACTCAAGCCGACATCTCAGCCTCCTGCCCTTCTCAGAGGAAGGCATGGGTGACAGCTGGGCATCACCTCTCACGCCCCCGTCCCCCAGGCTGGTCTACCAGACGACCAGTGACACATGATCTAGACGTCCTGAAAAGCTATTCTCCCTCTCTTCCGGCTTTTTGAAAAGTTGTTTAGAAACTATTTCTTCAGAGACAGTAAAGATTTATATGGATGAGCGATCAGCATGTGACAATGCAGAGAAAATTCCATAAGCTCCAATCAGAAAACATCTATTTTTACCGAAGAAGAAAAAAGTCTAGCTGAGCCTTCTCAGCTGACAGAAGTGCCACCTAAAAAGGCTGCGGTAATCAGCTGTGTGGAAGAAAAACATATTCAAAACACGAGACAAAAGGCTGTTTTTAAAGAAAATCAAGCCAGATAACAAAAAAAGCTGGATGAAATAAACAAATCAGAAGGCTATTTGGCTTGTTTTAAATAACCCAGACTTCAGTATTTTTATGTGAAAGGAATCCAGGATGTGAAAACACATAATGAAATCGCTGGCAGAAAGTGTGAATGTTCTGGTCCCATGGTTCGGGCTCCAGGTGGGTCCAGCAGGTCCCCAAAGAGGTGGGACATGGATTTGAATAAGCACTTTGATTTTAGCTACACTGTGGATACGACATGCTGGGGATCAAATATAAAAGCTGGAAAGAACAGCACAAAGTAATGTTCTTTCATTATCAAGGGCGTTCAAGCTTGCCCAGCTCCACACCTGATTTTGTCATTCAAAAGCCCAGAGGTCTGACAGCTGTCAGATCACGTCCAAGGCAAGGCTGACCCCCTGTCCATCGCAGGGAAAACCTAACGCGTGTTAGAAAACCCAGCCTGTAAACACAGTTGTGCAGAAACCGTTGCATTTCTTTTCTGTAAATCGAATGAATTTTGAGATTAAATCCCAGACCCCTGGGGGACCTCCAGAGGTCTCCCCCTAGTTATACGATGACTGTATAGCACTGGGGTCCTCTCTGGTCACCTACTGCCCCTTCTCCCTGTTCCCTCCAGGTCCAGCTGCTTCCCTGGGCATCTGTGTTCATCCACGGGGAAGCTGTGTGGCTGGGAGCTTGGGGTGGTTGGGAGAGGAAGGGGTGTGCTGTGGGCAAACGGGGGCCCTTAAAGCCATGGATCCTTGATGCAAGCTCCTGCTTAGGCCCAGAGGGCCTCCCTCACTGGCTGGATGTCCCAGCTCAACCCAGGAGCTCTATCTGCCATAACCTTGAAGGATCGGTTTCCCGGGGACTTCAGGGGGAAGACCCAGAATTGGCTTAACCGAAGACTTTTTATCCTTGCAAGAAATACATCCTACTTCATTCCCTACATTAGTCTGAGAATTCAAGGTTAGGTTGAACTGTTCTCAAGAAATACCTAGCAATACTAAAGGGACACTTCCATTTAAAAAAGAAAATGTCCTGCTATGAAGATTCCTTTACCAGTGTTTTCATTAATGCACTCAATATTCATCTTAAAGAATTTGCATTTAAAACTGGGGGAAAAAATCATCACTCTTCTACCCCTATAACACTTTGGCAAAATCAATGATCAATGCACGCGTCCTGGGAGATAGATCTTGCTGGGTCCCATCCATTGTTTTTATGTCCTACCCCTACCACTCCCAACAACCAACCCCTCAAATATCCCTTTATCCAGCAAAGACTTGTCCAAAGACAAAATGTGGACCCAGTGCTGTGCTTGTCTGCTAAGCGAGAGTCCTGCCCTCAGGGAGGGGCCCACAGCAGAGTCACAGCCGCATGGTTTTGCTTGGAAGAGTGAAGAACCCGTCAAAAGGGGTAGAGAGTGCTTGGTAATTCTGGAACTTCATTTTTTCCAGGAAGTGCATGGGTTACATGTGCACAAACACACACACTATTTTGCTGACACCTTAAAAAAAAAATCCCCTTAGCAACTAATCAATTATCATTTATTAAGTGCTAACACGTATTCAGCGCTGCATTGGGTGCTTTGGTGAATGCAGAATAGCTTGTCCTCTAGCATTTATTAGCATCTTGGTTTATGTTAATAAACATAAACCCTGTTCCTGAAGGAGGGACAGAGCCACCCCCCGAGCCCGCAGGTGAGACTGGGGCTCCTGGGCCCGCACACGGGACACCTGCAGTCTTGACCAGGGGAGGACTGTCACTGCGCCATTTTCTCACAGACTCCCTGACATCCCAGCCTGAAAGGGCACCTCTCTGGTTCGGAGGAATTCTAATGCGCCCTTTGAGACCCGTCAGGGCGAGAGTGAGTACGGTGTCAGGTGTGTTGGTGGTGGTGGTCCTTTGGTCTTATTAGCTCGTTATCCTAAGGGTATCTTTCCATGCTTTTGCTTTTCAGAATTTTTTTTAGATCTCAAATGCTGATGCAGAAATGGCTATGGCCATTGTTTTTACTGGTCTAGTCATCCCTTAAGCTAAATGCTTCAAAGAAAATCTTTCTTCTTGTAAGACCTTGTGTCAAGGTTAGCTTGTTCGCTCTGTTCTTACATTTTCCTAACAAGATAAGCGTGAATCTTTTTTTAAAAAAATCAGATGTAGACATTAAAGTTAAGAGCATGAAAAAAAACGAGTCCACACAAGCAGAGGAGCCAGCGCTGGGGCTTCTGGCACCTAGAACTTGGGTGTGTTCTTGGAACTGGAGAAGTGCATCTCACACTGGAAATGTTCCTGCCCTTCGGTTCCTCTCTAAGGAGCCTAATTCAGTTGTGGTTTCAAATGGCCCATCTCATTTCCATTTTCTCCAATAAAACAGAATTCTGTACCACTGTAGTCATCATTCTATAATTGTGACTATTATCATGCACTTCAAATACTTTCACCAGGAGTAGATACTTGATTCCATAGATAATCAGGAAGATTCCTGTGTTTCTAGGGGTTGTTTATATTCTAAGAGAGTAACTATCATGGTTTTAAGAATTTACCAAGTACCATTTGTGCATATGCTTAATTTTCTGATGTCAGTACAAATTATGACTGGTTCCAATTCCTTCCAAGGTCTAGTATAGAGTCTGGGGCAGAACGGTCTTTAAATTTTTACTATTTATGGTCTTTAGTTATTTTTATTGTTTCTCGCCTTCTTGCATTCTTAACCTGATAACTGATGGTCATTTCTTTCTTAGTAACTCAACTATTATTAAAACATAAGTAAAACTAAAAATAGAGCTATTATATGACCCAACAATCCCACTCCTGGGCATATAACCAGAGAAAACCATAATTTGAAAATATACATGGACCCCAATGTTCATCACAGCACTATTTACTATAGCCAGGACGTGGAAGCAACCTAAATGCCCATCGACAGAGGAATGGATAAAGAAGACGTGGTACATATATACAATGGAATATTACTCAGCCATAGAAAGGAATGAAATTGAGTTATTTGTAGTGAGGTGGATGGACCTAGAGATGGTCATACTGAATGAACTATGTCAGACAGAGAAAGACAAATATCATATGATATTGCTTATATGTGGAATCTAAAAAAAGGGTACAAATGAACTTATTTACATAACAGAAGTAGAGTCACAGATGTAGAAAACAAACTTATGGTCATCAGGGGATAAGAGGGGGGGGAAGGATAAATTGGGAGATTGGGATTGACATATACACACTACTATATATAAAATAGATAACTAAGAAGAACCTGCTGTATAGCACAGGGAACTCTACTCAGTACTCTGTAATGACCTATATGGGAAAAGAATCTAAAAAAAAAAAAAAGAGTGGATATATGTATATGCATAACTGAGTCACTTTGCTGTCATCGGTCTGGGCTGGATGCTGATACACTTCACTTCTCCTCAAGGCCAGACACTGTGTCTACAGTTTCCACAGACTTCACACCGTCTTTTTAAAGAGGTATTTTATATATTCAGCTTATAGATATCAACATTAATATTTTTGTTTTCAAAAGGAACCTGAGTTGTTCCAACAGGGAGTGCTTTTTAAAAAAATCTAGAAATATATTTATTTTCCTTTAGCATTCTTTCTTGAAGGTCATGGTTTCTCACGTGAATTCCAGCAGAAATGCCTGGTATTTGCAAGGCCAGCATCTTTCAGATGAGGACTGCTTAGGGGAAACGGCAAAGGTCCCATCTTTCATATGATGTTTTGTTCCTGTGGCGTTAGCTGATGTGCTGTATGATTAGCCTATGAAAGCTGAAATAAATTTTGGAACAAACGCATGTGGCTCAAAGCTAAATTAAATAAATCCCTGAAAATTACTTAATTGACAATTACCGCAGAGTATACCAAACTAGAGAAGAGGACAAGACCAGCAAGCTTGTCCAGACTCCCAACCGGGAAGGCTGCAAATCACCAGGTAGTATTTTTACAAGATTGCGCTCATTTCTGGGAAGGATTACATGTGGGCGAAGGAGTGAGTTGAAGAGGTCAGTGTAGCTATTTCATCATTTTTACTGTCTTCTGTGTTTGCCTGTGAATGTTCTTTCTTACGAATGACATTCGTGCGGCTGGAGCCCAGGGCTGTGTTTCTTCCCCGGGGGTGAGGTGCGCTCGTGGTACAGAAGACCCGGGGCGCAGCTGAGGCGAGCAGAGCTCCCGCGGCTGGGGTCACGCTGACTTTCCCCAGCAGAGATGAGGCATTAGTTGGGAAGCCTGCAAACAAGCCTCCTTCTTTAGAATGTTCTAGCATATAATGTACTTTTCATAGTAAAGAGATGCTGTTTACTCTGTGCTCAGCCGTTTTTTCTTCCTCGTGAATAATTTCTTTGGAAAGAAGCCGCCGTTCTGGTTCAGTGTCACGACTCTGTAGTGTTGGAAATGGGGCTTTGGGTTGGTTTGGATTCCAATGAGCTTTTGTGTCTTTCTGGACCAAACTGCAGGATGTTAGTGTATAAAGTGGTTTCTGGAAGCCTCTTTGGAGGCTTAGGCTTCTTTGAAGCTTAACAGTCGCCAGCTGAAATGTTGTCCCCTGTGCCCTGGCTCGTCCCTGAAGAAGGAAGGCGTGAACCGGGGTCTCCATGAACCAATCTTACTGGACCTTTGGGTCCTGATTACTGTGGGATTCCTGATTCATTGTTACAGTCTCCCCTGGTCCCCTGGGGGGTGTTAGCTTGGCTGCCATAACGAAGGACCACCAACTGGGGGGCTTAAACAATAGAAATTTCTGTCTCTCAGGTCTGGAGGCTGGGAGTCTAAGATCCAGGTGCTGGCAGCCGGTCTCCCTCTGAAGTCCCCTGGGAGGGTCTGCCCCAGGCCGCTCTCCGGTTCTGCCAGCTCCGTGGCTGTGGCAGCAGAAGCAGGTCTTCACAGGGCCTCCCCCTGTGCCGGTCTGTGTCCACATTTCCCCCTTTTGTAAGGACATCGGTCGTAATGGATTAAGGTCCACCCGACGCCGGTATGATCTCATCTTTGCTGATTACAGCTACAAAGACTCTATTTCCACATAAGGTCACATTCTCAGGTAGTGGGGTTAGTACTTCAGCGTGTGAATTTTGTGGCAGAGGGAGCTGGGGAAAATACAATTCAGCCTGTAACAATGGATACCATGCCTTTCTGTTAAAATGCAAATTAATTTCATTTTGAGGTTTTTGGAGAAATTTGTGAAACCTGGAGAGTGAACTACCAAGGCTGGTGATCACTTCACTAGAAATGGGTAATTCTCTTCACGTTACCAAATCCTTTGGTCACAGCAACCTGCAAAATGGAACAGCCCTGGGTAAACCGTTGGGTCATTTAGCGCGGACATCAAGCCCGTCTTATCATCTCAAGCACCGGGTAACTCGAAATCAGCCGGGGTCCCTTCCTTTAGGTCAGGAGACACATTTACACACACGTTTCCTGCCGTGTTGTCTGTGAGAGAGACCCCATCATGCAGACGAGAAGGTGAAGTGCAGAGAAGTTGGGTCTTGGTGGCAGAAGTGGGGCCACTATCAGATTTTCTGATTCCCACTTCTGTTCCAGGAAGAGTCCTTTGGCTGTGGAAATCCACAGGGCGAACGGGCTCTCTCCCTCCGCCCCCCGACCCCCATCTCCCTCCTGCCCGTCTTTCTCAGAAAAGAGACCACTTTTAAGATTCAAGGTGTAGTGAGTACAGGAGGTGCTGGGAATTTTTCATTAGTTCAGGAGAGTGAGGAGTTTTGTTGGGGGCTGGTTTCTGTGGGTTTGATGTCAATTTGCACATCTCGTTTCACAGTGACTGTGACCAGGGACTCTTGAGACACTCCCACTGCTTTTAGTCTGCAGGCTTTGCTTCGTGAAAGACCCATTACTGCAAGGATGCTTGAACTGCTATTTCTTCTTGGAAATTGATACTTGTGTGTGGGGTTCTTGGAAATCAGCTTCTTTAGGTGTTGTTTTGTTGAAAAAGTTGTTCAAGTTTTCTTGGGATTTAGGACTCAATTTCTTTGTCCTTTATTTGTACCTTTATCCTTTCAGGTATTTGGGTGGCATCATTATTTCCCTTCTGAGAAATAGTCCTCCTCTCATTGTTCCCATTTCCTAATTCGAGCTTTACAAATGGGGCTAATCTTTTACTGGACAGATACATCTTTTTTTTTTTTTAATCAGTCATCAATTTTATACACATCAGTGTATACATGTCAATCCCAATCGCCCAATTCAGCACACCACCATCCCCACCCCACTGCGGTTTTCCCCCCTTTGTGTCCGTACGTTTGTTCTCTACATCTGTGTCTCAACTTCTGCCCTGCAAACCGGTTCATCTGTACCACTTTTCTAGGTTCCACATACATGCGTTAATATACGATATTTGTTTTTCTCTTTCTGACTTACTTCACTCTGTATGACAGTCTCTAGATCCATCCACGTCTCAACCAACGACTCAATTTCGTTCCTCTTTATGGCTGAGTAATATTCCATTGCATATATGTACCACATCTTCTTTATCCATTCGTCTGTTGATGGGCATTTAGGTTGCTTCCATGACCTGGCTATTGTAAATAGTGTTGCAATGAACATTGGGCTGCATGTGTCTTTTCGAATTATAGTTTTCTCAGGGTATATGCCCAGTAGTGGGATTGCTGGATCATATGGTAATTCTATTTATAGTTTTTTAAGGAACCTCCATACTGTTCTCCATAGTGGCTGTATCAATTTACATTCCCACCAGTAGTGCAAGAGGGTTCCCTTTTCTCCACACCCTCTCCAGCATTTGTTGTTTGTAGATTTTCTGATGATGCCCATTCTAACTGGTGTGAGGTGATACCTCATTGTAGTTTTGGTTTGCATTTCTCTAGTAATTAGTGATGTTGAGCATCTTTTCATGTGCTTCTTGGCCATCTGTATGTCTTCTTTGGAGAAATGTCTATTTAGGTCTTCTGCCCATTTTTTGATTGGGTTGTTTGTTTCTTTAATATTGAGCTGAATGAGCTGTTTATATATTTTGGAGATTAATCCTTTGTCCGTTGATTCATTTGCAAATATTTTCTCCCATTCTGAGGGTTGTCTTTTCATCTTGTTTATGGTTTCCTTTGCTGTGCAAAAGCTTTGAAGTTTCATTAGTTGACACATATATCTTTTTGAAAGTTGTCTTTTTTACTTTATTTTATGTTTTGGTTTCCTAGGTCGTCTGTTCTTCTTTCCTCTCCATCCAGGACGCTAGGTACCGTGTCTGGGCAGGTGGCACCCATGGAGGCAGACACGGGAGGAGGCTTCACTGAGGCGGTTGTTTGCTTTTGAATAGCAATCTTTGGTGTTTCAAAGGCAGCCGTGCAGAGTGCAGTGGGCACGGACACGTGATCCCAGGCTCCTGGGTACAGAATCCAGTCCCGCCCCCTTGATTGATCACTTCACTCCTCCAAGGAGCCTCTGCTTCACCTGCGAAACCGCTGAATAGACTTCAGTCTCTCTATTAGTGTCACATTTGCATAGTTTAAAAAGAGATGTCATGCTAAACGATGCACCGTGTTTTCAGCGACTCCTAAGACATGCCTTTAATATGAGCTCTTCTGTGTCTGCAGACAGCTGGTCTGATGTGTACGATTCCAGCCCATCAGCCCAGGGATGCAGGTGGCTGGTCCCTCACAGGAGGTCCCATCCAGCGTTCCTTTCCTCCTTGTTCCTCCCCCAGATGAAAGGACCAGTGTTTCCCTTTAGTCTGCCCATCTCAGAATACTTGTGGAAAATTCCAGAAAGTGGAGGTTTTATGAACTCCCAGTAAGGAGCCCCATTTCACTTTTCTCCCCACTGCCCTTCAAGATCTCCCTGTGCTGAGTCCTTCAGATGGAAAAGTCTTGACATCTCTTCAGCACTACTTTTTACAGCAATGATTTCCCTCTCTTTATTACACAAAACCATTTCAGTTTATCTGTTATTAATCTGTGACCTTTTACTTTATGCCCCAAATTACCTTACTTTGGTGAACACATTGGAACCCTTTGCTCTGATCTGTCAATCAGTGAATGCAACCTTTGAAAACAAACAATATTGGTATTATTTTTATTTTAATGGAATTAATTTTTAAGATCCTTACTGGCCCCATTTTATAGAAAGATAAAGTGACTTCTGTAAATCAACACTAAGAACGGAAACTTTTCTGTTAATTGTGACTATATTTTTTCCTCTGAAACATGAAGTGTCTGGGATTTGAACGAGTTTGTTGTGTTTTGCTTTGATAGTGAATTGGATTTCTTAGGGATTTTATTTAAAAAAAAAAAAAAGACAAAGAGATTACTGATAAGTTTTGGAAGCAGTAAGCCATTTTCTTAGATATTTTTCCCAGAGATAAAGGAATTTGCCATAGAAATGAATACACTTTTTCCAGAAGCAGCATTAAATTGTATTAGACTTTAACACCATTTCCCAAAAGAGGAAACCAAAAACAGATTAGCCTCAGAAATCTGGGGAGATGAATGTATTTTCATGTGCACATGTCTTTTATTCTAAGACAGAAATGGTGTGAGAAAATAGACAAAAGAGACCAAGAAGAAAAAAAAAAATAAAAGGAAATAAAGGAGGGAAATGTTCCCTAGAAAATTGCACTCCTGGTTTCCCTCCCGCGGAAAACTGGGATCATAGATCCTCATCGGAGTCAGCGGGGACTTCACTTCCGGTTCTGCCACTGGGGGAGTGTGTGTCTTTGGGCAGGTTCCTCTCTCTGAGCCTCAGGGTTTTCTCACCTATGAAATGGGATGGTAAAATCCACATCCGATGGAAAATTAAATGAGAAACTGTGCGTGTTGCACGCGGCGTCCTTCCTGGAACTTAGCAAACGGCTGATAGTACGTTGTTTGGACGAATGTTCCTCCCTGCCCAATCCCTGTCCGGACTTCAACATATGCCATCGTTTGGGAGTTTAAACAGCCCACCCTCCTTTCCCGATAACAGCACAGCTGCCGCATTCCCGAGGTGCTGCGGCCACGCTTCTGCCCCAGGGCGGCTTTGGCTGGAGCAGGACCAGCCGGAGGCCCCAGGGAGAGGCAGCAGGGCGCCGGGACCCTGGGCTCACTCTCAGCCCTCCTGGGCCCTCCTTTCCCTTTCCCCGAGGGTGTTGTCCTACCGCTTGGGGGGCGGGCGGGGGGGACCCTCTAGGGGAGAGGCTGCTGCTCCGGCGGCAGTTCCACGATGCAGGGAGTTTCTGAAATATTGATGCAGGAAAAGCAGCTCCCCTGCACCTGGCCTCTTGCCTTGGCCCCTAGTGTTCCACGGGCTGAAGGTGGTCGTGCGGGGCTCAGAGGAGTCCTTGGCAAGGGGAGGGGTGTGTGTGCGTGAGTGCACGCGCGTGTGCGCTGGGAGGGATCAGGGCAGAACCTGCTGCAGGCCCCCTCCTCTCCTCCCCTCTTCCCCGGCCCTCGGTTGCTATGAGGTTTCTATGGCAGCGGCATCCTCAGACCCAACTTTCACCCATCATTTAGAGCCAATTAAGGTAAAATAGTGGGGGGAGGGGGGAGGGAGTGGCAATGCAAGGGGGAGGGGGCGAAGCAGGGAATCCAATCCGAGGCTGCGAGGGGAGCGCTCACTCCGCCAAAGTCGCAGCACGGAGTCTGAAGCTGCAGCTCTGCCTCCTGCGTCCCCCGCCCGGCCCGAGCGAGCGGGACGCAGCCGCAGCCCCTGGCGCAGCCCCAGGGGCGGCGGGGGGCGAGGGAGGCCGCGCCAGCCGGGCAGCCGTGTTGAAGCCCCACGGCCCCCTTCGCACACCCAGGACCCCAGGGCCCCGCCGGCGCCCGCGGTCGCCCCAGCCTGACTTCACCCTCAGCAGCCCCCTTCCTGCCAGCAGCGCCGGCCTCTGCCGCGGGCTCTGACGTCCTGTCTGGCCATCTCTGTGCTGTTTGGGTTATCTTCTGGTTATCTTCTTTCTCACTCTCGATACTTGATCAGAGGGAAAGTTTTCAAAGATGCCGATTGCACAGTTGCTGGAGCTATGGAAAAAGATAGAGGTGGAACCCATGGAAACAGAGGTGAGTAAGGGCGAGAAAAGAGTGTCCTTTTCCACAGTATCCTGAAAACCCCTGACTCTGCGGCCGGCGGACGGTCTGCTTACTGTAATGAATTCATCTTTATTGAGTGGCTATTACGTGACCGAGGCTAGGATTTTTAACGAGCAGAGATGTGTATGTCTGTACACACATATGAACAGTACATATCTGTGTGTACACGCACCCACACAAGGCGGCGTGTGTGGTGTAACTATATGAATGAAAATGAATGAATTGAAGAAAAAAAATGATTGCTCTTAAGCCAAACTTCAGGGTGCTTCTTAGAGTCTGTGTTTGCCTTAAAGGAGTCACAGGCTTCCAAACTAATCTGCATCAGTGTGATTTCCTTCAACAAGTGGCTTTAAATGATAAGACCTCCCCAATTGCTGCAGCGCAGGATAAAACCAGAAGGGAAAACCAATGATGAATTCTTGTTTAAGAAACAAGGCGTAAAGATTATGCAGCCTTAATAGGGTGTATGTTTGAATAAAGAGGAGCGATTGAAGATGAAAATATAATGAAATGAATGTGTCAAGGCTGGCTGGCCTGTGGGGAGCACGTACGACACTGCTTAAACATTTTGTCCCCCAGGGACACGGAGCTCTCCTTTCATGGATTTTGATTTGTTTAATTTGAATCAGAAACAATCAACGTATATTTTTCCTGGAAGAGAAAGTTCCCCGAAGTTATTAAACCTATTAAATTGATATGCCTGTGCTGTGTTTATAGCAACTCAAATCACATTTGTAAATGGCAGATTTTAATAACTGACTACCTCTTTGCAAAATCCAACCTTTAACTTTTGCCTTATCTCCTGTATCCGGCATTATAAGTTCAATTCTTACTATTTTAAATGTTACTTATTTTTATATATACGTTCTATATACTGAGACATTCACAGAATTTTAAAGAGGGGGAGAGATTCTGTTTTAGAAGAGAAGTTGTTAATATTTTATATTTAATACTTTTTCGGAAGCCCGACTAACTTATTCATGCTTGGAACATATATTTTGGTCAAAGGAGATTGTCAGGCATAGCACAGATATTAAGCCTGGTTTTTAGATGGAACAACACAGATGTTTTGCCTTTGAGAAGCACCTAAGTGGAAGGAAATGACAGCACGGCTCTCCAGGGCTTTTGATTCCTCTCTGCACACGATGTTATTCTTGGTGGTGACGGCAGTGCCTGAGAAAGAGCCTCTCACTTACAAAGGTTACCAAGTCAAGTTTATTTTTTTCTTTTGAGAAAGATTGGGTTTTTAAAAAGTTGAATTAGTGATGGGCCAGAAGTCCCACCCTTATTTCCTGATGCTTTCCGAACCCCTGCTGGTTATCTGCACTTGCTGGTGGTGGTAGAGGCCCAGCTGTCAGCTCCTCCACAGCCAGGCCCCGTGAAGGAAGCCCTTCTGTAGGGGGAAGGATTTGGCCCTGCGCTTAGAAAAAAGGACGGGAGTGAGGAATGAAGGAGGCTTGGAGAATGTCTCCTGGGACTCTGGACTCTACGTCGTGGCCACTGACCCAGGCTCTGAGGAGCAGCGTGCGCTTTAAATATTTCCAAAATGATTGAAAGTGGACCAGCAATAAATATACTCACATTATTAAAAAATTATATCATGATCCTAGAAAGACCTTGCAAATCGGAAGAATCTGAAACAGAGCTGGCTGAGAGACTGCACTGCCTTGCCACCCCATTGGGAGGGCAAATTTATAAGTTTTTGAGGTTGATGTGTATGCAAAAACAAATAATAAAAATTCCATAGATTAAATGGTCCTGAAGCAAAAGAAATTTTCTTCAGGCTTCCTGGGTGAATGTTTTAGGATAGCATATCCTATGCAGTGTGTTAAGATAGAGCATTTAATCCCTGTTTATTTGGAACCCAGAAATTAGAGCTCTTTCTACAGAAAGATTAAACCTGAACTGTTAACCCTGAGATATTTCAAGTTCTCAGGAAAATATGAGATCTCTCTGTTTTGGAGCTCAGAGGCTGATTTTATTTTCCAGTTTTGCCCATGTTTTGTGTTGTGTGATGTTAAAATAGCTCACATATCAGGAAATTGGGCAAAACTAGATGGAGTACATTTGGCCTCTGAACTCCAAGTTAAATGTCATAAAATCCTTGCATAAAAAGCATGTGTGCTTTTTATGAGAAAATCTGCTATGTGATGTTAGTGCTTACATTATTTGCTTTTACACGCATTTAACATGCCCGATTATTGGTTTTCCAGGGGTAGCAATCAACGCTCTTGGATTCTAGGTTTTTCCTGCCTTTATGAGTTGCTTCCCCTCTAATTTCTCATCTGCAGTGAGAGGGAACTGAACTAGGTTGGATTTGAGGGGCAGTGGACTGTATCCTTATATACTGTATCCTTATAAAAATCATTTCTGCTTCAGCACACAGACCAGGGGAAATTCATTTGTTTGTCTAGGAAAAGCATTTATGGTTTATGAATTGTTTTGAGGTATTTTGGAAGGCGTATTTTACCCACGAACGAGGCATGTTGAGAAGGAAACGTATGCTAATTAAAAACTGGGACCTCGATAAAATCCCGGAAGGAGCTGGCATCAAAAAGAAGCATGCAGTGTTGTGTGAATGGTGTTTCAGCGAGTTAAATGCACGTCTCCAAAGCAGGACTTTTCAGTCACTGCCTTCAGCGGGGGCACAGCACCCAGGGCGTGCTCTGGGGAGAGGTGAGGACACCGGAGGTGTCGTGAGGAAGGCAGTGTGGGAACCAGCCCACAAGGGCCGGCCGGCCCGTTTTGTTTGTGTTCCTTCAGAGGAGCGAGCATGATTTCTCCTTCGGGGATGTCATCACGCATTAGAGAAGGGAGAAGCCCCATTTTTAAACGGTGCAGATCAAACAGGACTCCCTGAAGTTCACAGTGTAGCTTGTACAGCGACAATTGTCTCACGGCTCCTGGGCTAGAAATGAAACTAGGAGAGGTGATGACAACATCCAACTCTTGAGTGTCCACCGCTCGCTCAGCAGAGCCAGTGCTAAGTGCTGTGAGGTCTTATTTCCCTGAATTCTGTCCGTGTCTCTAGGCGGTAGATATTCTTATGGTCCTGATTTTATATATGGGGAAAGTGAGGTGTGGGGTAAGCAATATTGCCTAAAGTCATTAAGTGGTAAGCAGAGCTCAGACCCAGACCCTCCTGTTCAAGCCTTACCCTGCAGAGACACAACGCTTTATGTTTCTATGAGCTGGAGACTTGACTCTCTCTGATTTAATTCATTCTCTGAGCTTTGGCCTGAGATTGTGAATTTGTTCCACTCAAACAACTCCCCTGTAACCTGTTTCTGTCCTGACAGCTT
Source organism: Balaenoptera ricei (assembly GCF_028023285.1). Lineage (NCBI taxonomy): Eukaryota > Metazoa > Chordata > Mammalia > Artiodactyla > Balaenopteridae > Balaenoptera > Balaenoptera ricei. The sequence continues at coordinate 2,516,750 of NC_082650.1, forward strand.
GAGTCTTTCAGGGTCATGTAACTCTACACCCCACCCTCACCTTGCTGGTCAGGGCTTTATATAAACCACCTGCTTCTCCTTGCAATTGTGGTATAAGCCACACACATTTGGCTGATCTAGTAATTTGTAATCATGGACATAAACACTCACTGCCTTATTTGCCTCCTCTTATATAAAGGATCTGTCTCTGGCATGAAGCATCATAGGGTTTCAAATAAATTCTAGTGGAAAGGGACCTTGATGCCATTCCCACGTCCTACTATCCTAATACTGAGTATCTAGTTGGCCCTTTGCATTCATTACCTGTGTGATGCAGTTTACAAGAATGTCGGCATGCTAACCGCATTTAATATGTATCTTTTGTTGTCAGGCCACCGAGGAGGATCTGGACCTGGACGCAGAGCCCACCGTAGCAGACGCTGTGGAAGAAGTAACTCTCTATATTTTATTATTTGGGGGAGGAAGGTGGGGTAGAGGGAGGAAATGGAAGATTGAAATTAATAGCCCCCAAGTGGTTATTTGAGTGAAATACGTGTATATATACATAATGCGCACAAACACGCGTGCACACGGATAGGTTGCATGCATATATAGTCAACAGTTTCCCTCAAAAGGGACACTTAGAACATAGGAGGAAAAACTACCAACCAAGGTAAGATTCAGAGTCTTCCGGTGTGGACTTGTCAAAGGGGAAAAGGCAGGTCGCTGTCAATTAAGGCAAGCATGGAGAATAGCCGGTCGGGCGTAGAGAAGTGATGACTCGTTTTACCTGCCGGAGGCTGGGTCATGCAGCCTCTTAGAATGTTTGGCGACCTACAGTCGGAGCCCCGGGCGGAGGTGCGTTCCCTTTGCGAGGAAGCCGCCCCTGCAGTGGTGGCAGGAGGAGGAGAGGGGTGGCCGGCGGAGGGCTGAGCGGGTCTGGAAGAGGAGCGATGGGTGTTGCTGGGAGGGTGGTGTCCGGAGGTGGATGTGGGATGGAACAAAGCGCATCGGCATCGCCGACTGCCTGGTCCTACACTTCCCGCCCGGGGGCAGGGCCCTGACGGGCTCTCGCGGAGGGGAGGGTCCAGGTGGCATCAGGTCGGGGGTGGGGGGGAAACCGTGACCGACGAGCGCTCTCTGAGGGCCCCTCGGACATCCAAGAGCTGCATCCAAGGTAGAATGACGCTGTAGTGAAGGAATCCTGTTTAAGCAGACGTATTTCCACCCCTCAGCAGCTGGAGCCGTGGAACGTCGACCAGGCAATTAAATGGAGGCCTCAGCTGCCCACGCCGCTCCTCAGCCGTGCCCCTCGGAACCGTAACGGTTGTAAAGTTGTGCAACTCTGTGGCCTTTTAAAAATGGCTGGCGAGGGAGGTCTGGTGGGCTGGGAGGGGCAGATCCGTGGACACTGCTGGCTTTGCGAACCGTCTGCTGGGATGCTGAAAAAGCGTGTCACTTCCATCCAGACGCGTCCACACCGCACACGTTTTAAGCCCAGTGCCCCTGGATCTTATGATCACATGACATACTATGTGGGTTAAATAAAGAAGAGCAAGAAGCTGCCTCATCCTTGGCTGGCTGCTTTCCTTCCGTGCTTTTGTCACTCATCCGGGAGCGTGGAGCCCAGCTGCGCTCCAGGCTTTGCAGTCATCTTCCTGCGTTCATGAGGACAACATTTGGCTGGTAGGTGTAGCCCTGCTTTTGCCAGTTCCACAGAGGTCAAAGGGTAAATAGACAGGTGAGCCCCTGGCTTTTTTGAAGAGATGGCTATTCAACTGCATACCTGCCCAGGGGCAGGGGCAAGTAAGGAAGGAATACCCCCCTGCAAATGAGCAAGGCCCCAGGCCAGGGTCTCCGAGGATCCAAGCCACGCTGCGCCTGCCACTGGTGTTTGTGGGGACTCTGATTTCCGGGGAACCTTCGGCGTATCTCTTGCATACAGACTGCTGAGGTCCTTTAGCTGTCAGCTGCAAGAGGCAGGCTCCGTGGTGCTCATGGTGGTAATCAAACGGGCGACACGATTGCCTGTGTACCGGGACCCCCTCGACATGCTTAGTAACTAACAGAGTCTGTTACTTCATTAACTGCAGTGATTTCCTGAGACCTCCTGGTCTCAAGTCATCTGATCCCTAACACTTTTGATGGAAAGGTAGGTGTTAATTTACCGCAGGAAAGCAGTCAAATCAGCGGACCCCCTTGAAGTTATTTTTGACAACAGAACACGAGATAGAGGCAGTGATTACAATTTCCCCATGTCACCTAGTCCGGATGACAGAATATCAGTATGTCTTTGGCTCCTAATGAATGCAGAGTATCTTAGGAGTATTTTACAGGACACAGCGTTGATGTGTAGGTGCATTCGTAGCGCTTGTGGGAAAACTGAAAGACACGGGGTGTCCAGCTGTTGGCGGCTGCTTCTGACAGATGACGCTGAAAGCTCTGCTGCAGGTTTCAGCCCAGCAGCGGGTGAATGTCACCCGGGGGTTCTGAGCGGTTGTCTAATTTTTACTGGGGCCAGATTTCCCCTGTACGTCCCCCTTAGCCTTCAGAGTGGCGCTCTGCAAGGCATCTATAGCTGAAGGATTTGTGGCTCAGATCAGTGAAATCAGATGGCAACTAAACTGGGCGTGAAAGGCTTCACTCACACCTTTTGCCAGTCTGAACCTGTACGATGACCTAAAAGTCTTATTTAGGAAAAAATATCATTCCCCTCAGCAACAGTGTGTTCATTCATTCAGTCAATCAGGAATATTTATTGGTAGCCTGTGGGTAAAGCCTCATGCTTGGTGTGGAAGTATGAACAGATGAACAGGGGTGACTGTGATGATTCCAGCCTTGTAGCACCTTTAACTGATATGGCTTCTTGCGTGTGCAATGTTCTTCATGTACACGTGTGTGTGTATATTAATACATATATATATATATAAAGTATAGGACACATTTGGGATATTTTATGCATAAGTATCTCCACGTGTGACTCTTGTCCACTTGTATCTCATGCCACAGCTCCGTCCAACCTCTGAAAAAAGAGCTCTGGTGAAGGTCGAGACTAAAGATTGAAAATAAGACAGGAGTTGGTGTCAGAAGCTGCGTGTTCCTGCCACTTACCTTTTCCTCACCTCTGCGGAGGGAAAGGCTTCCTCTCTCGGAGAGTCCGTGTCATACAGGGATTTGTGTCATAAATTCACAGGGGGGTGACTCAGCATGATTTCACTTGACCCGTCAGAGGCCATCACCCTTTATACTCTGGGAAACAAAACAAAACAAAACAGCCTCAGCAGATCCCATTAGGAAATATTCCCTCAGCTGCTTGTTTCCGGGGTTCCTGGAAGGGGCCAGGCAGAGAGAACAAGTCTGAAGCACCTGCTCTGTGGGGTTTTGTGGTCCTATTTCCCTGCTCCTTTTGGCAGGTGGTGCGTAGCCAAGCCAGTGGAAATGCTGGGAAATTAGGACACCGAACAGAGTTCAAGTTTAACGCAGAAGCACCTGCCTCGGTGGGCTGGGACACTGCGGTGCAGAGTGGGAGCCTCTGGAAGGTTAGTCCAGGGGTGACCGCAGCCTCCCGACCCTGCGCACAAGAGCCCCGTCGTTGATCTTGAAGGTGGGGGCAGGGTGCCGTGTGGAGGGGGAGAGCAAGCCCAGGGGAGCGCGCGGCCCGAGGCTCCGGGCTGCTTCCACGGTGCAGAGGTGGGGGTGCTGAGCCCCTTAGTACCGGTCAGCAGCAGCTCCTGCATCCTTGCTCCATCCTTCAACCTTCCATCTCCAGGCATTTCAGACACATAGGGGATTTTTAGGCGAGTTTCTAATTTCACAGAACAACCTGTGGAAAACATTAGAACTTGTTGCGTGTATTTTCTAAAGTGCTTAGATTTCAGGAGTCTGTTTATTAACAAAGACCATTTTCTTGTCTGGTCAACCTTAGAGACCAGGTCCAGAGAAGCTGTTTCCAACATTATCGTGGTTTCACCTTATTTCCTCGTGACTCCTGGGGTGTTTCCCTCTCCTCCTAAAACTCTACCCTTGGTTTTCATAGCAGAAATTCTGGCATCTCGGAGGCAGAACGGAGCGGGGGTGGGGTGGCAGTCCTGCTGCCAGCCATCGGTTGGCAGGAGAGCACTGTCGGCGGTGGGGGGGGGGGTTGGCACAGAGACCTGCCCCCGAGGGGTGTGGAAGAGGGAGGCGGATGCAGCTCTCGGGGCCGAGTGAGGATGCGTGAAAATGGAGTGCCGGCTGCCCGGCCCCTGCCCTCTTCTCAGGGGTCAGGGGACGAGTGGGCAGTTCCTCGGGCAGGTGTGCTGTGACCCCCAAGCGTCTGTCAGCGTGACCTCCTTCAATGGCCAGCCGCCTGCCTTCCGAGCAGCTGCAGCTTGGACGTCTGCGGTTCTCTGCTGGGGAAGAGGGCCGAGGAGCAGGACAGGGACGAGATCTGGGGGGGCTCTTTAAGCTTGAAGGAGAGAATAGCCCAAGAGTGTTTTCAAAGCCCTTTGGCCTGAGTCATGGTAACAGCAGGCTCTTGCCCAGGTCAGGACTCTTGCCCAGGTCAGGAGCCGCCTGCACCCAGGTCACCTGTAGATGACAACAGATTGCCTCTTACCTGTCCTGCCCCGGCAATCTAGACACTTTCATTGCTCCTTAAAAAAAAGAAAGACGGAAAAAACAATCCAAACTGGATTGCATAGAAATGAGACAAGAAGAGTAATGAAACCTCAGAACTAATTAAGCAATTACAAGCAGTGCAATTACAGCTTAAGAAGATAGTTGGGAGTCTGAAAAGAGATGGATAGATGATCTTCCTAGCCTGCTTATCACCTGCTGTCAGTGTGCCTTCACAGCACCCACCTGTCTCTGGGGGCTGGGGTCGGCAAAGGCACGTCGACTATGTCGCTGTTTACATGTGCGTTCCGTGTTGTTTTCTGCCCAGCAAAAGGCAGGCGTCCCCGTAACCCTCACGGAAAGTCTAGAGACGAGCAGTGTCAACACAGAGCATTGTGGAGAAAGGCTAATGCAGCTGGGCCACTGGGATTCCCGTGGGCGTTTCAGTGCCCTGCACGGTCGTAACCGGAACGTTGGCTTCACCAAACGTTAGCACTTACGGGGGCAGACACGAAGGGAGAGGCACGATTTGGGGCTGAAAATCGGTGCAGTGTATTTGATGTGTCAGTGGTGGTTATTTGCAAGAAGCAGCACGAGCCAAGAAGTCTGGCTCTATCATCAGGAGACGTCGGTCCTTTCGGTTATCACGTCATCTCTTAAGCGTCCGCCGTAACCACTGTTGGAAGCAGGAAGCTGGCTTGCAGCTATTTTCGGTGTCTGCGACCCTCGTCTTTCTGCTTCCGTAGCCAAGTCAGCAGGAGCACGTTTCCGAGCGCTTTCTCTCTGAGAATAAAAGGACTACTCCGTGCTAACAGGAACATTCTCTAGACCCTGGGCACCCGTGTGGGACGCTGTCTGCTGCCTGAGGACAGCGCGGGAGGAGGCAACGCCGCCCCATCTCTGGGCGAGCAGAGCGAATTGCTCACAGCTCACTGGGTACCAGCTGTCGCCCGTGTGAACAAGCCAGCGGCCTGCGTCTTCCTGACAGCCCTGGGGGGCGGGGCTTTCCCTGCCAGCACGGTGACTTCACGGGTGGTCTCGCCGGGAAAAGGTGCCCACCCTGTCACGGCCAAGAGCAACCTCCTGTGTTGAGATGGTTACCAAATCATGAAGCAGAAGCGCTAGTCAAAGCTGCCCTTTCCCTGCAATTTAGTGCATAGCAGTGGCTTGGAGGAAGCCCTGGGATCAAGTTTGGGTGTCTTTTAGGGCCTCCTGTGTTTGAACGCCCATAGGAATGACCATGCACCTCTGCCTGCAGAGATGCTTTGTAAGAACCCTGCCTTTAATGTATCTGATTTATATCCTCTTCCATCTTCCCAGACTCGGAGACCTGGAAGGGAGGTCTGTTACTTTCCCTATTTTTCAGGTGGTGAAATTGAGGCATCAAAAATGATGTAATTTGCTAATTATAGCAGAGAACCAACGAAAAGGGGACTTCAAAGCAAAGCTTTTTCTACTGACTTATTTTCTCTTCCTAAAATCTCTGATTGCCCTCAAGATACCTGACGTTAGGTGGTGGATTGTTGGCTAATGGAATCAGGGCCTGGGGTCAAAGGCTATGCTCTGTCCTCTCCTCTGGGTTTAAAACAACATTACAGGTGCCTCGGGGACCCTGCCCCGTGTCCCCGGGGGCTCAGAAGCAGCGTTGCTGTAGCCCCGTCTGTTTCCAGTGGCCGCGTGGGGCCCACCGACCCCGCAGTGCCGCTCTGCTTCTCTCCCCTTCGCTCTTTTCAAAATTCTCTCTCCTTCTCCCTTCAAATTGGGAAAATAGACAACTTGATCTTCTTTTATGTGTATGAAAAACACAGGGGAGCTTGAGCTGGAGGTGCTGTTGAAAGATTACACACCCCACCCCTGCTGTTTTGGCTGGTGTCTTTGTCATGGGTGGGATACATTATTGACTTACTAGAATCACAAAAGTTTCTTATACTTTATTAACATCAAATGGATCATTTGAATAATTATGGTAAGAGAGGATATATATATATATAGAGAGAGAGAGAGAGAGAGAGAGAGAGTGGATTTTTCTCCATAATAATGCCGTACATGTGTGGGTAAGATTCAAAGTATGAGATAGAAAATTGTGTAGTTTCTTACCCTTCAGATATTTTGAAGTAATAAGAAGTAAAACAACCCCCAAAACCCTTGCTCTTGTAACACAGATGCAGCTGGGAGCTGGGCGTGGAGACACAGACTCTGCAATTTATGTGAGTCATAAAAACCTCTAGGGAATCATTCAAACAGTTTTTTCCGAGATGTGGCACCAAAACAGCCCACAGTGCCAAGTGCACACTGAGCGAGTACCTGGCTCGTTGCAGCAGGCCCCTCCCCGACTGCTGCCTCCTCCGGGCACCTTTGGGGGCACCACCAGGGGGCCGGCTCCTCCATCCCTAAGTCAGTTCTCACCCTCTGTCTCAGGTAGAATGAACGGAGCAACCGCATGTAACATATACGGAGAAGACAAAAGAAGGATTCCAAGTCCCGATTTGAGGACTCAGACACATAAGTGCCTATTTTTTAAATAATAGGATAAACACAACGAGAGGGTGATTTGTATCATATCCTTCCTCAGGTGTATCCCAGTGGGTGTGGCAGGTTACCTTGGGCCTGACGGCCCGCAGCTATACATCTGGCTCAGGCCAGTTCTCCCTCCCCCGCCCCCATCCTTCCTCTGCCACCTCTTCTTAATTCTTTCAGCAAATGTCTACTGAGTGATGGGCTCCTGCGACTCAGTGATTCAGATAAATGAGGCCAGCTAGAGTCTCCGCACCACGCACCTTACATCTTAGTGTTCTTGCAAGTAAACAACTAACTAGTAAGATCATTCCGTGTAGCAGTGAGGGCTATGGAGGGAGAAAGCAGGGAAACCGAGAGTGATTTGGGCTGGGGCCGGATTAGCAGAGCAGTGGTTAGGGAAGGCCTCACCCAGCAGGTGGAGTTTAGCTTGGGACTTAAACAATCGAAGAGACCAACCCCCCAAACCTGGGGGAAGATGGTTCAAGGCAGAGGGAGCCGCAGGGCAGCTGCGGGGGGGGGGAACGGAGCAGCCCCTGCCTGCAGCAGGCCCAGGCTGGCGGGAGCTGAGGGAAGAGAGGAAGGCCCTGTGAAGGGATGCGGAGACCCGGCAGGTCTTCGGATTTTATTCTGATTTTTCTGGGAAGCCACTGGCGACTCCTGGGCAGGAAAATGGTGTGATCGCGTAGATTTTCTTAAAGCACAGTCACTCTGGTTGTTCGGTGAGGAAGCAGGGAGTTCGTGGGGAAAGAGTGAAGGCAGGGAGACTGGTTAGGAGGCTGCCGCAGGGTCCCGGCGAGGGGTGGTGGTGTCGGGGTGCAGAGTCCCGAGGTGTCGCCGTGTTGCTGCTGGGCCTCTTCTGGCTGCGATACTGGATCTCTTCCTGGGCTGCAGAAGGAAGTTCCACGGACGGGGCAGCTTAGACAACAGCAGTCCGTTCCCTTGCTGTTCTGGAGGCTGGAGGTCAGATCAAGGTGTCAGCAGGTTGGTTCCTTCCGAGGCTGTGAGGGCGAATTCACCCCAGGCCTCTGCCCCGGGCCTCTGGCTGCCGCGGTCCTTGGGGCTCCTTGACGTGTGGACACATCACGGGTCTCTGCCTCTATCTTCCCGTGGCCTCTCCCTGTGTGGTCTTCACCTGGCCGTGTTCTGATGAGGACACCAGTCGTATCAGAGCGGGGCCCACCCTGATGACTCTCCTCCTAACTGATTACATCCGCAGAGACCCTGTTTCCAAATGAGGGCACATTCTGAGGCGCTGGGGCTTCGGGCTTTGACAGATCTTTTGGGGACAGAGTTCAACCCATAACAAATATGACACTTGGGACACTCAGTTTTGTTGGTCTCCTGGGTCCAGGTCTCAAAAGTCTTGGCCAGAGACCCTGCTTTTCCGGGCGTGAAGTAAACCCGTGAGTGTCCACGGACTGGATTTCTGTGGCCCCCTCTGACTCTCCCGCCCCCGCCGGGCCGTGTACCGAGTCCCCGCGTCTGCTGCGCTCTGCCCGGCGCATGCTTTCACGCAGCAGAGGCTGGGTCACGTCTGAGGCTTGTCCAAGGGCACCGGAGCACAGGCGAGCACCTGAGACTTGGGCCACCCCGAGCTCCCGGTGCTGGGGGCGCCCAGTCTGGGACCAGAGAACACTTTGCGGTGGTTTTGCATGAGACCCCTGTCCTCTACCTGCACGACCCCTACCCTGGCCAGTCCTTGTCCCATTTAGAGGGTAGTCAGCTGGGTGTCACGCTGACACCAGTGAAAGGGAGGAACACGACACAGGTCCTATCACTGTGCCGTGGACACCCTCTCGCCTTTTCTCGGCGAGGGAGCCCGACGAGCGGGTCCTTTTCTGACCCGGCCGCCGTGTGTCTCTGGGGGCCCAGGTGCAGTCCCCGTGTTGTCCTCTTACACACCTGTAGGAGCTGCAGCCTCACACCTTTTCATTTCTGTTTTCTTGCTCTGCAGTTAGGTTCCATTCTTGTCCCGTCACCTTTCTTCCTGTAACCTTGAAAGGCTGTGTCTTCTGCAGCTTTCCTGACACCTGACTCGCTCATCTTCCGCCCTCGGTGGCTGGGAGTCCTGACCTGAGACCCCTGCCTCGCAGTGGCCACTGCAGAAATTAGAACACGTGTGCGGTTCCGTGTCCGGAGCGCTGCCGATGAAACTGATGAGGAGGTGAAGTCCCGTCCCTTTGTGTTACTGTTGGCTTTTGGTGGCACTTTGGAAGCCACCCCCCACCACCATTTGCCCAGCCCTGGCACAGGCTGTGCCAGGCAAGCTTCCTGTGGTTTTCGGGCCTGGGCTGCCCCACAGAGGGTCAGCTGTGCCCAGGCTGAGAGGAGGGGTGAAGGGGAGGAAGCCATCCAGCTCCCCAGAGGCGCGGACCCTCTGCGGGCGTCGGGTCCTGTTTGCCGAGCTCCAGAACCCCCTGCAGATGTTGACGAAGCTGCACGTCTGCATCAGTGGGCCTCGGTGGGCCTGAGAGTCTGCATTTCTAATTGGCTTCCTTCCCAGGGATGAGGCTCTTCTGGGCCTCGGACCACACTCTGAATTCTAATGGTGACACCAGACCCTCAGAACAAGGGCACGGTACTCAGAGAAGGCACTTCTAGGAGCAAAGAAGCCGCCTGGGGCAATCGGCGAGAACACTACCTGTCATTGGCTTCCAAGTCCTTTTTTCTCCAAGCAAGTGGCATTGTGGCATCTACTTTTTTGTTGTTGTTGTTAGTGTCTACTTTTATTGCTATGTCACAGATATTTTGCTAAACATATGACTAATACTAATTTTATTCAGTGGTTCAGCTGATGATCTCCTGGGGAGGTAGGTTTTTGTCCTTCTCTATTTTAATTATTACTAGTTTTAAACAACACAAACTGGGACTTCCCTGGAGGCGCAGTGGTTAAGAATCTGCCTGCCAATGCAGGGGACACGGGTTCGAGCCCTGGTCCAGGAAGATCCCACATGCCACGGAGCAACTAAGCCCGTGCGCCACAACTACTGAGCCTGCACTCTAGAGCCCACAAGCCACAACTACTGAGCCCAAGTGCCACAACTACTGAGCCCACAAGCCACAACTACTGAAGCCCGCGTGCCTACAAGCCCACGCTCCTCAACGAGAGAGGCCACCACGATGAGAAGCCGGTGCACTGCAACGAAGAGTAGCCCCCACTCGCCGCAACTAGAGAAAGCCCGTGCAGCAACAAAGACTCAATGCAGCCAAAAAAAAAAAAAAAAAAAAAAAAATTTATTAAAAAAACACCACCACCACAAACTTTTAATCTCACAGTTCTGGAGCGCAGACATCCACCGTCACTTACATGGCGCTGTAATCAACCTGCTGGCAGACATGTGTTCCTTGTGGAAACTGCGGGGAGAATCCGTTTCCATGTCTCCTCCCACTTCGCAGGCGCCCACACTTCTTGGCTGGTGGCTCTTCCTCTATCTGCAGAGCCAGGAGCCAAGCACCGTCTCTCCTCTCTGACTCCTGCTTCCTCGCTCTGACTGTGACCTTCTGCCTCCCTCTTATAAGGACACTTGTGTTACACTGGGATGGCATTCGTTTTTTTTTTTTAATTAATTAATTAATTAATTAATTTCTGGCTGTGTTGGGTCTTCGTTTCTGTGCAAGGGCTTTCTCTAGTTGCGGCGAGCGGGGGCCACTCCTCATCGCGGTGCGCGGGCCTCTCACTGTCACGGCCTCTCCTGTTGCGGAGCACAGGCTCCAGACGCGCAGGCTCAGTAGTTGTGGCTCACGGGCCCAGTTGCTCCGTGGCATGTGGGATCTTCCCAGACCAGGGCTTGAACCCGTGTCCCCTGCATTGGCAGGCAGACTCTCAACCACTGCGCCACCAGGGAAGCCCCTGGCATTCGTTTTTAAACTGGTAAACTCAAAAGTCTCCGTTCTAAGATGAGAAGGAAGACAGTTTAGTTTACATTTAGAAAATAAATGTAAAGTAACTAAACTCTCAGATATTGGTGTATTTCCCCATTCCTCCTTACTCCATCTTCTTTTATTTTTCTTAAAAGTTACTCCAGGAATAGTAAACATTTATCCACTTATTTATGTAAGAAAAATTTCTTCAGCATCTATCCTGTAAAAGGCAATTTAGAAGACCCGGTGATGAATGACACACGTCCACTGGTTTCAGGGTGTTTGTTGTGTAGAAGTGATAACTATGGTACAAAGTATACAGTGATAAATTCATAAAATGATGCAGAAAGGTACTTTATTTTATTTGTTTATTTTTTTTAACATCTTTACTGGAGTATAATTGCTTTACAATGGTGTCTTAGTTTCTGCTTTATAACAGGGTAAATCAGCTATACGTATACCTATATCCCCATATCTCCCCCCTCTTGTGTCTCCCTCCCTCCCATCCTCCCTATCCCACCCCTCTAGGTGGTCACAAAGCACCGAGCTGATCTCCCTGTGCTATGCGGCTGCTTCCCACTAGCTATCTGTTTTACCTTTGGTAGTGTATATATGTCCATGCCACTCTCTCACTTCGTCCCAGCTTACCCTCCCCCCCCCCCCCCCCCCCGTGTCCTCAAGTCCATTCTCTATGTCTGCGCCTTTATTCCTGTCCTGCCCTTAGGTTCTTCAGAACCAATTTTTTTTTTTTTTTGATTCCATGTATATGTGTTAGCATACGGTATTTGTTTTTCTCTTTCTGACTTACTTCATTCTGTATGACAGACTCTAGGTCCATCCACCTCACTACAAATAACTCAATTCCGTTTCTTTTTATGGCTGAGTAATATTCCATTGTATATAGGTGCCACATCTTCTTTATCCATTCATCTGTCAACGGACACTTAGGTTGCTTCCATGTCCTGGCTATTGTAAATAGAGCTGCAATGAACATTTTGGTACATGACTCTTTTTGAATTATGGTTTTCTCAGGGCATATGCCCAGTAGTGGGATTGCTGGGTCGTATGGTAGTTCTATTTTTAGTTTTTTAAGGAACCTCCATACTGTTCTCCACAGTGGCTGTCTCAATGTACATTCCCACCAGCAGTGAAAGAGGGTTCCCTTTTCTCCACACCCTCTCCGGCATTTATTGTTTGTAGATTTTTTGATGATGGCCATTCTGACCAGTGTGAGGTGATACCTCGTTGCAGTTTTGATTTGCACTTCTCTAATGATTAGTGATGTTGAGCATTCTTTCATGTGTTTGTTGGCCATCTGTATATCTTCTTTGGAGAAATGTCTATTTAGGTCTTCTGCCCATTTTTGGATTGGGTTGTTTGTGTTTTGATATTGAGCTGCTTGTATATTTTGGAGATTAATCCTTTGTCAGTTGCTTCGTTTGCAAATATTTTCTCCCATTCTGAGGGTTGTCTTTTCGTCTTGTTTATGGTTTCCTTTGTTGTGCAAAAGCTTTCAAGTTTCATTAGGTCCCATTTGTTTATTTTTGTTTTTATTTCCATTTCTCTAGGAGGTGGGTCAAAAAGGATCTTGCTGTGATTTATGTCAAAGAGTATTCTGCCTGTGCTCAGAAAGGTACTTTAAACATAACTTCCAAGTTATAGGGAAAAAAGAAGAAAGAAACAAGTGAAAGAACACTGTGACTTAGCACTCAGATCGCTCAGGCCGGTGGTTGTATTAGTTTCTGATTGCTGCTGTAACAAATGACCACAACATTAGTGGCTTAAAACAACATGGATTTATTATCTTGCAGTTCCAGAGCTCAAAAGTCCTAAAATCTAGGTGTTAGCAGGGCTGTGTTCCATTTCCAGAATCCATTTCCTTGCTTTTCTAGCCTCAGAAGGTGCCTGAAGTCCTTGGTTTGTTGCCCCTTTAGCAATGGCATCACTTCTCATTCTCTGATCTGACCTCCAGCTGCCTCCTATAAAGATCCTTGTGATGATGTTAAACCATTCATATAATCCAGGGTAATCACCCCATCTCAGGGTCCTTAACTTAAACACATCTTCAGAGTCCCCTTTGCTATGGAAGGTCGCACCTCACAGCTCTGGGGCTTACCTTGTGGAGGTCTTTGGGTGCCATTATTCTGCCCACCATGGTGGTACCACCAGTGGGACAGCTGGCCTGGTCTCCTCCCACTTCTGAAACAGAAGGCTAGGGAAGGGCTTCTGTGTGTCTACAGCCATAAGGGACATAACAACAAGATGCAGTGCACACATCTAGCTTGGGTCCTGATGTGAAGAAACCAACTCTAAAACATATTTCTCGGGACAACTGGGTGATTTTGAATGTGGACTAGGTAACATTTTTGTTGAGTTTTTTGGTTAATTTTTCGGTGAATATTTTTTGCTTAAGTATTTTTAGGTGAAGTGTGTAAACCATACGTTTCACTCCTAAATATTTCAATATGCCTCTCTCAAAAGTAAGAATGTTTTCCTGCATAAGCACAATGCCCATCGTGACTGAGAGGTTGATGCTTTCATTCTGCCTTCGCCAAAACCACTGAATTAGGAAGGTCAAAAGCACTTCACTTTATAAGTTAAAAGCTACCCACCCTTCTCTCCATGTCATTTTACTTCCTTGAAAAAAATCAGTTTAGCTAAATTGTACCTCTGTTGGACAGAGCATTGATTTCTAGCTGTTAATTTTAACTGAGAGCATTAGCTGCTGACCTCCTCCTCCTCCTACAAGGCTTTTAAGGATGGGGGTGCCCAGCCCATGACTCAGGCATTCTGTGTCTGCCACGCGGGGATTTGGGGTTTGTGACCTGGAGCCTTTGCCAATGAGTTCTTGCTCATGCAGAGTCAGCGCTGGTTTTGTGTGCCTTGGAAGCAGGAGTAAGAACTAGCTCTTAAGCTAATTGTGGATTAGGACAAATTCTTCTTCTTGACTGTCATTTCTCACATGAAAGCTTTATTTAATTCTGAGGGGAAAGACACTTGGATAGGTTATCGGTAAAATCAAGCAAGCAAACAATTAACAACAAAATGCTCTGGTGTTCTGGTTCTGCTTAGGATGTAGGAAAACATAGAGAACATTGTCAACAATGAGAAAAAACCAGGTAACCTACAAAGTTATAACTTTCCTTGAGCCCATCAGAGAGCAGGGCAACCAGGTGAACTTCACCCTAAAGGATGACAAGCCCCTTCAAGGAGGCCTGGGGCATGATCTGTTTCTCCTGGGCAGAGAACAGGTAGAAGATACGGCCACCATGAAAGTGGGTGAAAAGAAGACAGCCGAGTGTGGGCTCATGCACCAGCCTAGAATCCAGGGGCCCCAGGTACGGGATCCAACCCTCCCTTACATGTTCTCTCCGTGGGCCTTCACTGGAGGTATGTGGTGTAAAGTCAGGGCCTGACTTGAGGGAGCCCCTCAGTATGCACAGCACAAACCCCTACCCGGCACGTGATGCAAAAGCCTCAGACACTGGGAGGGCGTAGCACACAAAAAGCATAAGATATAAAAGAAGAAATAAATATGACTTCTAAAAAACTAGATTTCTGTCCTTGAAAAGACACACCAGAAAAATTAAAAGACTGGCCACAGACTAGGAGAAAATATTTTCAAAACATGTAACTGATAAAGGACATATCCAGGGCTTCCCTGGTGGCGCAGTGGTTGAGAATCTGCCTGCTAATGCAGGGGACACGGGTTCGAGCTCTGGTCTGGGAAGATCCCACATGCCACGGAGCAGCTGGGCCCGTGAGCCACAACTACTGAGCCTGCGCATCTGGAGCCTGTGCCCCGCAACGGGAGGGGCCGCGATAGCGAAAGGCCCGCGCACCGCGATGAAGAGCGGTCCCCGCACCGCGATGAAGAGTGGCCCCCACTTGCCGCAACTAGAGAAAGCCCTCGCACGAACCGAAGACCCAGCACAGCCAAAAATAAAATAAATAAATAAAAATAAAAAAAAGTAGCTATAAAATTAAAAAAAAAAAAAAAAAAGGACATATCCAGATTACATAAGGAACTCTTAAAACTAGAAATAAGAAGACAAACACCCAGTAAAAACTGGCAAACTATTGGAACAGATAGATATTCTAACAGTGAAGATCTAAGAATGGCAAATGAGTACATGAAAAGATGCTCAACATCCTTAGTCACTTGGGAAAATGCAAAACCACAGTGAGGTACCACCTCATACATAGTAAAATGAAAAATCCAACAATATCAAGTTCTTGAAAAGCTGTGGAGCAACTGGAACTCTCGTACACTGTGGGTGGGAATGCAAAATGGTACAGCACTTCAGAACACAGTTGGCAGTTTCTCATAAAGTAAACATACACTTACCATATGAGCCAACGGTTCCGCCCTTAGGTATTTACTCAAGAAAAATAAAATCTTGTGTCCACACGAGTACTTGTATGTGAACATTTACAGGAGTTTTACTCATAGTAACAAAAAGCTGGAACTAGTTCAAATGTCCACCAACTTGTGAATGGATGAACAAATTGTGTCACATCTCAACAAAGGGGATATTTCTCAGCAAAAAAAAAAAAAAAGGAAGAACTGAAAAGAACATGCAGCAACGTGGCTGCATCTCCAAGTTATTATGCCAGTGAGAGAAGCCAGACCCCAAAGACAGTGCACTATAGGATTCCGTTATATAGGGACAGAAATTAAGTTTAATTTTATTTATTTATTTATTTATTTATTTATGGCTGTGTTGTGTCTTCGTTTCTGTGTGAGGGCTTTCTCTAGTTGCGGCAAGCGGGGGCCACTCTTCATCGCGGTGCACTGGCCTCTCACCATCGCGGCCTCTCTTGTTGCGGAGCACAGGCTCCAGACGCGCAGGCTCAGTAGTGGTGGCTCACGGGCCCAGTTGCTCCGCGGCATGTGGGATCTTCCCAGACCAGGGCTCGAACCCGTGTCCCCTGCATTGGCAGGCAGATTCTCAACCACTGCGCCACCAGGGAAGCCCGGGACAGAAATTAGATCAGTGGATTCCAGAGAATGTGGACTGCAGAAGGGAATTGACCCCAAACGGACATGAGTGAGATTTTAGGATGAGGGACATGTTCGATATCTTGATTGTCATGATGGTTACATGACCAGATGAATTTGTCAAAATTCATTGACTTGCACACTTAAAGGAAGGGAATTGTTCTGTAGACAAATTATATTTCAATAAACCTTACTTTAAAAATGTATAAACTCTGGGGAGCTACAGTTTGAAAGATTATGTAATAAAGGAAAAGTCCACACTTGCAGCCATAAACTCCACTCATGAGGCCCTCATCAGTATGGATTGTGGATGGGTGAATCTGTGCTGCTCCTGACTCTTCCCTTTGTTGATTAAGAGTGGTCTCTCAGGGGCTTCCCTGGTGGCACAGTGGTTGACACTCTGCCTGCTAATGCAGGGGACACGGGTTCGAGCCCTGGTCTGGGAAGATCCCACATGCCGCGGAGCAACTAGGCCCGTGAGCCAGAATTACTGAGCCTGCGCGTCTGGAGCCTGTGCTCCGCAACAAGAGAGGCCACGATAATAAGAGGCCCGC
Source organism: Balaenoptera ricei (assembly GCF_028023285.1). Lineage (NCBI taxonomy): Eukaryota > Metazoa > Chordata > Mammalia > Artiodactyla > Balaenopteridae > Balaenoptera > Balaenoptera ricei. The sequence continues at coordinate 2,533,259 of NC_082650.1, forward strand.
GCACCGTGATGAAGAGTGGCCCCCGCTCACCGCAGCTAGAGAAAGCCGTCGCACAGAAACGAAGACCCAACACAGCCACAAATAAATAAATTAAAAAAAAAAAAAAAAAAAGAATGGTCTCTCAGATCACCTGGCTGTGGACCTATTTCATACCTTCTCAGCTGTGTGACCCTCTCTGTGCTTCAGTTTCATCATGAGTGAGTGAGGATAACATTTGTATCCACTTCATGTTTTGAGGATTGAATGAGGCAATACTGTGCAAGTGCTTGGCTAACGGCCTGCGTACAGTAAGCCCTCAGTAAATGTTCATGCTAAGATTATTGACGTTGTCATGGAAGAAAAGGCTTGCATCTTAATTAGGCAAATTAAATTGCTCTTACCTAAGGGAGCATGCTGTTTTCAAATACATTGGCAAGATCTGCTTACAATGAGAGATTTTAATGTGAAAATCATAAAATTCTGCTCTTAAAGGCATCGTGAACAAAGCTTTGGCTGAACAGTGCTTTCCCAGAATTTACTTCCTTTAATTATGAGGGCTTGAAAGTAATAAAGGTTCATTTACAAACTATTATGCATCAGTCATGGTTTTTATTAATTCACGCTGTTTGTTTTTCCACTTAATTCAAATTAATGACAGTGAACATTCAAAGACAAAAGTTTAGTAACGCATCTGTCAATTTTCTGGTTCCTATACATTTTTTAATGTTGAAATGGTGGGACATTTCAATTTTCCTGGCACAGTTTTTGAGACTTTCTGAAGTTCAGAAAAAATTTGTTTTCAAGGTGAAACTAGTTTCTCTTAAGTTGACCTAACAGAGAAAAACACCAACGTGATTCCCACTTTTCTGCTATTTATTACCTTTAGGAGCTGGTTGTTTCCTGTGTGTTGTGTTACTGTCTCTAGAAGCAGTAGTGGCGGACAAGGGGCAGAATGCCCAGGGTTCCAGGCCTAGACTCTAGGGCCTGTCAGAACTGGATTCAAACTGAATTCAAATCCTGGCTTGGCTTCTACAAGTTTGAGTGATTGCAAGTAGGCATCAGCAGTCTAGGTTTCTACTCCAGCTCCGCTGGGTGATGCCCCAGCTTCATGCTCAGCGTGTCCAAATCTGCCTCCTTGTGACCCCTCTTCTTCCTGTCTTCTCTAGGCTTGCAAATGCCATCACCACTATTTTCTTCCTGCGTATTCTCTTTCCTTTAATCATTAAAAGTATTCCCAAGTCTCTCTCAAAGCCAAACCAGGAATCGGGTATGCGTCTTATATTCCACATCTGTTATACGACGCGTCCCACCCATTACTGTGTACACATTTCCTGTCTGTCTGTCCATCTGTCTGTCTGTCTGTCTATCCATCCATCCATCCATCCATCCATCCATCTATTATTTATCCGTCCATTATCCATCTATGCATTTATCTATTATCTATCTATCCATCCATCCATTATTTATCTATCCATCCACCTATTGTCTGTGTACTGATATCTATTTATCTATTTATCCATCCACCTATTATTTATCTATCCATCCATTATCTATCTATGCATCTATTATCTATCTATCATTTGTGTATCTGTCCATCCATCCATCCATCCATCCATTTATCTGTCTGTATATCAATCTATTATCTACCTACCTATCCATAGGTAATCACATAATTATGTGATTATATGTATGTATGGTGGAATATAATTTGTTTGAAATACTTGCTGTTGTCATTGCCATTCTCAGTTTTAGAATTTCTCTGTATAGTCCTTAGCTACTTGACTAGGCACAGGGAAGATGAGAATGAACATTGCAGGGAAAGAAGAAAGAGAATGTGTGTCCTAAGGGAACTCCTGCGGGGAAGGGTGAAACCTCTTCCGTAGGAGGACCACCCCTGTCAAGAGGTGCAGAGAAGGACAAGAGAGTCAGCTCAAGGGCTTTGTTTTCATTGTGCGTAGAGTTGATCCCTTTTCTTTTGGCAGAGGGAAGGGGAGGTGTGATGGTTGTATAGAAACACGCAAAGAGGTTTAAGGGTAAATTTGTGTGGGAGGGGTATTTATCGCTTCTCCTGGCTGGCCCTAGAGAGTCCACTTGCTTCTTCAGGGAAGCTCTGTGGTCACGATCTCCAGAGTCGAGGAAGGTCCTGAGGGAATGATCTCTGACAGGGCCTCTGGTTTCGGCTGCCTGGAACTCAGACTCTGAGATGAACACCTGCCTTCCAGTAAGTTTCACAGGAGTGCTCTCTGGGTCCCCACTTGTGGGGATGAAGGGGAAGATTGGGCAGAGGGAGAGGTTGTACACACATGTGCAGTCACAGCGTGGGCTTCACCAGTCCTAATAGGAGGGAGGGACCAGGTCATTGCACGCCATCCCTGGATGTGGGATACCCCAGGAACGGGGTGGGATTTGGGTGAAGGGGTTCTCTGAGCTGAAGGCAATTCCCTGGAAGGTGTTAGTGCCCCCAGCAGCTGGCGGGGTGTGTGCTCCCATCCTGCAGGCGTGGGGTTGGCGATCTGGGGAGCACCTCCCCGCCTGCAGTCAGGCACCTGGTGATTCCATGGTTTCAGGGAGGCCTCTCCTTATACACGTTAACACCCCTACTGCACGGCGTGGTCCAGCTCCAAAGACGAGAGAGGATCTGGCCATGCGCCTTTAGTGGTCAGGGCTCTAGCGAGATGGAAAGAGTGTGGGAAACGGTTTCTAGTGTAGAAGGGAAGGGGAAAGTAGAAAAAATACCGAAAATATCAAATAAAAGATATTAAAATTTGGTGCAGAAGTTAGGATGGTAAGCCCATGGGTCTGGGATCCCACCCCAGGCCTGGAGAAGGGAGGTAAGGCAGCAACGCCAACTCCAGACCTGCTTTCAGGATCTAGAACTGAGAGAGCAGGTACTAGGTGGATGAAAAGCACAGCACACCTGTGGGAATGCAGACTGGTGTGAACTTAGGGAACTGCACCTCTAGGACAACGCTCCTTATTTCACTTGCCTTGCAGAAAGATGTCCACGAACTTGGTATATATTATTTCTTGTGCATGTATTGAGAGAGATGCTTCATACTTTGGATCAATGATGTCATTCTTTGGGGGGGGGATAGTTTTAAAATTGTGGTAAAATACACGTAAGATTTACTATCTTAACCATTTTAAAGTGTACAGTTTAGTGGCGTTAAGTACATTTGCCTTGTTGTGCAACCATCACCACCAACCATGCAAGATTTCTTTATTTTGCAAAACTGAAACTCTGTACCCATTAAACAATAGCTCTCCATCCCCTCTTCTGTCACTCCCTCCTCCACAAGAAATAGACATTATTTTACTGTCTCCATGATCTCGACCACTTGTGTAAGTGGAACCAAGACAGTTTTTGTCCTTTTGTAACTGGCCTATTTCACTGAGCATCATGTCCTCTAAGTTCATCCATGTTGTAGCAGGTGTCAGAATTTTCTTCCTTTTTAAGGCTGAATCATATTCCATTGTATGTATATACCACATTTTGTTTATCTATTAATCTAACGACAGATTGGGCTGCTTCTGTCTTTTGGCTCTTGTGAATAATACTGCTGTGAACATGGGTACACAAACATTTGTTTGAATCTCTGCTTTCACTTACTTTGTGTCTATAACCAGAAGTAGAATTACTGTACCATCTGATAATTATATTTTTAGTTTTTTGAGGAAACTCCATACGGCTTTTCACAACAGTTGCACTATTTTACGTTTCCAGCACCAATTCACAAGTGTTCTAATTTCTCCACATCCTTGCCAACATTTGCTATTTTCTGTTTTTTTTTTTTTTTTCTTTACAGTAGGCATCCTACTGGCTGTGAGGTGATATCTCATTGGGGTTTGATTTTCATTTCTGCAGTGATTGGTGATGTTAACCATCTTTTCATGTGCTTATTGACCCTTTGTATATCTTTTTTGGAGAAATGTCTATTTCAGTCCTCTGTCCACTTTTTTTTTTTTTTTTTTTTTTAGAAGGAGGGAGCTAGTATTTTTTTTTTTAATAAAGTCTCTTTATTCTTTTTTTTAAAATTAATTAATTAATTAATTTATGGTTGTGTTGGGTCTTCGTTTCTGTGCGAGGGCTTCCTCCAGTTGTGGCAAGTGGGGTCCACTCTTCATCGCGGTGCGCGGGCCTCTCACTATCGCGGCCTCTCTTGTTGGGGAGCACAGGCTCCAGACGCGCAGGCTCAGCAATTGTGGCTCACGGGCCTAGTCGCTCCACAGCATGTGGGATCTTCCCAGACCAGGGCTTGAACCCGTGTCCCCTGCATTGGCAGGCATATTCTCAACCACTGCGCCACCAGGGAAGCCCTGTCCACTTTTTAACAGGAATTTTTGTTGTTGTTGAGTTGTAAGAATTATTTAACATTCTGGGGATCAGCCTCTTATCTGGTGTATAATCTGCAAATATTCTCTCCCATTCCCTGGGTTGCCTTTTCACTCTGTTGATTGTGTCCTTTGATACTCAGAAGTTTTAAATTTCGATGTGGTCCAATGCGTCTATTTTTTCTTTGTTGCTGTTCTTTTGGTGTCATATCCAAGAAGTCATTGCCAAATCTCATGCCGTGAAGCTTTTCCCTGTTTTCTTCTTTAGAAGTTTATAGTTTTAGGTTTTATGTTTAGGTCTTTGATCTATTTTGAGTCAATTTTTGTATATGGTGTAAGGTACGGCTTCTTTCTTTAGCGTGTGGATATTTTGTTTCTCGAACACCATTTGTTGAATCAACGATGTCAATTTTTAAGGTACGTTGAACATTTTTGTCTCTGGCCTTTGTAAGGTTTTTTTGTGATAAATTTATTCTCATGAGCAAAACACTTTCTCCACTTCTACCATGGAAATAGTAAATGCAAAAAGAATTCTGGAAGAAAGAGTCAGGGAAAAAGCAGGGTATGGGGTGAATCTAGATGGTTTGTCATGTCGCCCTGGGGACTGTGCTACGGCAGCATCTTGCTTGAATTCTGTCCCGGGGCAAAGGTTGGGGTGTGGAGTCCAGGAGGAAGGGCCAGAAGGGCAGGCTGGTGGGAGTCGCCTTCCATGCCATTCTGGCTGTTGGGCGCAGATCCTGCTCCCACATCCTGTGGCCATCAGAGGAGTCACCACTGGCAACAGTATGGGCTAAGGCTGGACCAGGACAGGGTGAGCACGAGCATCACACGCTGGCTCCGGGTGCTGACTTTCTCCATCGTGAGGTTTTATCCGTGGGGTTTTATGTTTTCCCTCCAGTGTGTGTTCGTGGTTCGTGGTACCAAATTCTGTGAGGTAGACTTGCAGCATGACATCTCTTCCATAGAATACAGGCATCTGTGTGGTTCTTAAATACGTTTGTATCTAACCTACGTGCCAAGAGGGATCTGACCCACCTCATTAACGATGCTCCCAACACAATAGCCTGAAACTAAAAACCAGATCAAGGTGATGGGGAAAATGAAGGCAGAGAGTGAAACAAGAGATAAATATGTACCATCCCATCCTCCCAACTGTTAAAGGAGGGCTTAGAATTTAACTCTCAGCTTCCTGGAGGTTGAGGCAAAAAGGGAAACATTATCAGTTATGCAATTCACAGCATCTACACATTAAAACACAGGAGTAACCAAGAATATAGCCTTTCTTAGAGCTATGGTTTGAGGTCAATTCTTCCGTTATGTGCCCATCAAGGGTATCCCGTATAAGGCAGTGGACATCACTCTCAGAAATAAATCCCCACAATGAATATAGCATTGAATTTTCTATAATCCCTCATATAGTATCTATAGATATAATCTGAGAATATACGGCAAAACAGAGGTCAGTGAACAGCTTCATGGGAGACAAGGCATGTGGTACAAGGTGGAGCCTGTGATTTCTCCAGCTTAATTTAGGGGCAACTTTATACCTTGTAGAAAAGTGCATGGGTGGAACACTTTTCTGGCAATCTCCAAGGAAAGTGATTTCCCTACTAAGCTTTTGTAAGAGCCAATCAGAGTTCTCTGCATGCAGGAGGGTGGCAGAGTCCTCCTTGAATCGTGCACCCCTGACTCAAATCCTTGACCTTCCTTTCTGAGGACGTGGGCTCGCGTTCCCCATGGTGTTAGCACCCTGCTTGGGACACGGTAGGGGCTGGACAACTAACCGCTCTTTGGGTTGATTGTATACAATAGAATTGAACATTCTAAACGTAACAAAGATGTGGAAATAGTTAACAGGTATTACTACTTTTCTGTTTCTTCAGAAGAAACAGAAACCTTCCGATCAATTTTTAGATTACAAACATAAACATATATTGACTTAGAGTTGATTCGGAGAAAACAAGGGACAAATGGGCGATGCTCCACTTATTCCAGACACTTAATAACATTTACATCTTTTGTCCTCAGTAAAGCTTAAAATACCCACCAACCTAGAAAATTGGCCCAAAGAGAACATCTGTTTATGTCCAAAGTGTTATTTAATGACTCATTGTTGTATTTGCCTTGATACATTCTTTCAGGCTAATTTAATCCCGTTGTCTCTATTTTCTCTCAAGGTTGCTGATCTTAAATGCAGGACAGTAGGGTGACAGCCACACCAAGGGCCCCGGTCTTTCCTGCGGGGAGATTTGGTTTGCAGGGTCCAGGGTCCCCCACACCAGGGTGACGTCCGGCCTAGTCCGGGCAGGGCTGGGTGTCTCTTGAAACATGCCACTACCTAAAATAAGAGTTCCAGGTTACCTCCTTTTAGAAAACTTTGCCTTCTGTGCAGTCCCAGCTCCCTAGACTCAGGGGTCATGGGCTGTGGGGAAAAGCAGCGAGTTCACCTTGGCTTCTGTTTCCTGGGGTCTGGTCCTGTCCCTTCCCGGCCGGTTGGCAGGTGCACACCCGCTTTCCGTTGTCCACCGAGGACCTCCAGTCCAGGCTTCTCTGTTCACTCGGACATCCAGCAAGTCAGCAGGCTGGGCGGGCAGGGTCAGGGCACTTGGACTGCCAGGCAGCAGATGATACTGATGCATGTGATGCTTTGGCTTTTAACTGTCGCAATGGGACAAGTTCAAGGATACACACAGGCACATGCACACACACAGCCAGAAAGACTTGACTTGAAATCAGATTAAATACTCAAGTTTTATTTCAAGTGCAGTTGGGAAATGTGTCCCTGCAGCATCTTACAAAATGAAAATCTGATTCTACCTGCTGACACAGCCCAGGGCTAACAGGCTGGACGGGCCGCAGGCTGGCGTGAGTCACCCAGCAGAGGGGGCTGTTCTGTACTTAGTGGCACAGGATGGCCTTAGTTCCAACGCTGGTTTTGGTTCAAGCCACACTTTCATCACTGGTCCATGTGCAGCTCTCCTGACTTGTTTATTGATTTATTTATTTTCTACAAACATTCTTATACACAACTCCTGGAGTATATGCACAAGAGTTTCTCCTGCGGCTTCCCTGGTGGCGCAGTGGTTGAGAATCTGCCTGCCAATGCGGGGGACACGGGTTCGAGCCCTGGTCTGGGAAGATCCCACATGCCGCAGAGCAACTAGGCCCGTGAGCCACAACTACTGAGCCTGCGCGTCTGGAGCCTGTGCTCCGCAGCAAGAGAGGCCGTGATAATGAGAGGCCCGCGCACCGCGATGAAGAGTGGCCCCCACTTGCCGCAACTAGAGAAAGCCCTCGCACAGAAACGAAGACCCAACACAGCCATAAATAAATAAATAAATAAATAAACCCAAAAAAGTTAAAAACAAAAAACTTCTAAAAAAAAAAATAGTTTCTCCTGGATGTGTTGTTGTGTGTGTAGAAGTACATGTACACACACACAAACACACACACACACACACACACACACACACACACTACCTGAGATGGAATTGCTGAATAGCATGCACATGGAGAATGTAATTGTTCAACTTTAGGAGGAATGCCATGCCATCTTCCAAATCCGTTGTGCTAATTTACATGCCAACAGCAAAAGACAAGAGATTCTGGGGCTCACCACCCTCTCCCACACTTGGTATAGTCAGACTTTAAAATTTTTTTGCCAGTTAAATGGGTAGAACTGCACTTCTCAGCCAAATAAAGTTTATGTCCGTTTGTATTTTTAGTGGCTACATTGATTTGTCTCCTGTGAAATGCCTCTTCATGCCCTTTGCACTGCATAGTTTCTGTTTTTATACTTAAATTTATTCAGGAAGATTTTAAGCGATAGGGGACTAACATAATGGACTTGTCTCACCCACTGCACAGCTTCAACAAGCGTCCCTCAGAAAACCTGGTTCACTTCCCCCACCCCTTTCCCCCGAGCCCACCTTCTCCAGATTGTTCTGAAGAAATTCACTACCACGTCATTTCAGCTACAGCTATTTCAGGCAATGTCTCTAAAGATAAGATGTCTCTTTAAAAACACACACATGTGCACAAAACCACAAAACCAGCACAGTGAATAAAAGTTTATAATTTGTCAATATCATCAAGTGTCAAGTCTGCAACTTTCCCCAGTTATCTGATTTTTTTTTAATTTGATTTTTAATACTTTGCTTGAAGTAGGATCCAAGTGAGGTCGTATCTTGTGACTGGTTGATAGGTCTGTTAAGTCTCACTGAATCTGTAATCTCCTTCCCACCTGTTGTTTTTCTTGCCTTTGTATTTGTTAAAGAAACCAAATTAGTTGTCCTGTAGCGTTTCCAATGTCCTGAATCTTACTTCCTCCTTATAGTGTCGTGGGACATGTTCCCCTGTCCCCTGTATTTCCTGTAATTTGGAAGCTGGATCTTGAGTCTTACTGATAATCAGGTTTGATTTTCTGAAGACCTCGCCGGTGGAGACACACAGTGAGCGAGGCAGACAGGTGATGTTCCTGTGCTGCTTTCCTCAGGGGCGGAGAGCAGCCCACAAACAAACACAGCAGCTGGAGGGCGTGGGGGGGACCACGCTGGACGTGACCTGGGCACAGCAAAGGAACCCCAGGACCAGGAGCGTGACTTAGGCGCAGAGTCCCTGAAAGCCATCTGCGCTGGTTCACTCGGGCTCCGTAGACATACACCACAGACTGGGCGGTGGATAAACAACAGAAATCTATATTTCTCACAGTCCTGGAGGCTGGGAGTCCGAGGTCAGGGTGCTGGCCTCTGTCCTTGGCCTGCTGCTGCCTCCTCGTGGGGTCGTCCCTCTGCCCGCAGTGTCTGTGTCTCTCTCCATCTGGGTCCTCACCTCCTCTTCCTATAAGGCCACCAGTCACGTTGGATCAGGGCCAGCCTAATGACCTCATTCTACCGTAATCACGTCTTTAAAGACCCTATTTCCAAATACAGTCACATTCTGAGGTCTTGGGAGTTAGCACCCCAGTTTGGGGGACACAGTTCCGCCCCTAAGACTGTAGATAGAAAATGTCGAGCAGTGGACAGTTACGAGCTGATTTGCTTTAAAATTGACTCCAGCTGTGAGGACAAGCCTGTCAAGGTGCAGGGGAAGCAGGAGGCTAGCCAGGAGGTCACTGCCGCTTGGGGAAGAGGCGCCGGCGGCCTGGGAGCAGTGGGTGGTGCTGGAGATGGGGTGAGGCCTCGACCTGGCGGATGCCCTGGATGTGAGGTGAGAGAGGAAGTCAAGGAGGTGCCTACACTGCTAACTGCGAAGGGGGACAGCGGAGAAAAGTCTGCTTGAGAGAAGACTTTCAGAGTTGTGGTTTGAACACCTTAAGACGGCCGTTAATGAGCAGCGGAGAAGCCAAGGATTAGCTCCAGAGAGAGGTCTTGGAAAGGTCAGGAAGCAGTAGAGAACGTGAGACTCAGTCCCCTCCCCTACACCCAGAGTTTTCTTCCTGCCACCTGCGCCCCGGGGCCACCACCCCACCCTCCCCTCCACCCCACCCTCCCCTCCACCCCTCCACCCCACCACCCCTCCACCCCTCCACCCCACCACCCCTCCACCCCACCACCCCACCACCCCTCCACCCCACCACCCCACCACCCCTCCACCCCACCACCCCTCCACCCCTCCACCCCTCCACCCCACCACCCCTCCACCCCTCCACCCCACCACCCCTCCACCCCTCCACCCCACCACCCCACCACCCCTCCACCCCACCACCCCTCCACCCCTCCACCCCTCCACCCCACCACCCCTCCACCCCGCCACCCCTCCACCCCGCCACCCCTCCACCCCTCCACCCCTCCACCCCTCCACCCCACCACCCCTCCACCCCACCACCCCTCCACCCCTCCACCCCACCACCCCTCCACCCCTCCACCCCTCCACCCCTCCACCCCACCATCCCCCCCGCAGGAGCCACATTCGTGGGTTGAGCAGCGCAGAGGCCCCAGAGTGGACGGTCAGCACCTGCGCTGAAGGAATCATGCTCTGGCTTCAGGCTCAAGGCCCAGGAGCGTTTTCTCACCTCACTTTGCCTCAAATGTCCACAATACAGGGGACACAGAAAGGCTGAAAGAAACATAAATTGAGTCAAGTGTGAGGTGGGTTTTCCAGGTTTCTGCCTGAGAGGGTGTGTCACACTCTCCGTGTCGATCTTGAGGAAAGGCAGCTTGTTGACTGTTCTGCAGGAGACATTTCTCAATGTCCCCTTCAGCACAGCAGGGCCCTCCTGAGTGCCTGTCTGCTGCCCCCTCTGAGAAGCTGGAGATTTCCTAGAGACCACACGTTCCTTCCTGTTAACTAGGGGTTGTGTGACCAACTCCTTCCCACTTTGCAAGAAAAAAGAGAGAGACAACTTCTAATATCAATGTACCAAGTCGTTTGAAGGATTTATGAGACTGGATGGGATTGATGCGATCCTTGCCTATCGGATGGGCCTGAATTCACCAGCTCCTCTTCAGCTGCTGAGAGGGAGGCCAGGAGGTCTTGTTTTGTACCCAGGACTTACAAATGATTTCCTTTACTTTTCACACCAGGGTGGATTCGTTGTCATCTGCATAATAAAAGACATTCCTGGTTCACTCCAATTCAGTCTTTTTTTTTTTTTCACACACACACACACTGTATTTTATTTTTACAAGAGATAAATCGACTGACACCAAGCATTGTACATGGATGACCACAACAAAAGCAACAATGATTGCAATTACCAAACATGAAACACACACTCATCAGTCTTCTCTGAATGGGTATCACGTGAATGTCACCTGTCATTCCTGGAGTGTTTCTGATGGAAAAGGAGATTAAAAAAATGCTTGTCTAGGTGTTATGTGGTCATATCTATATTTTATTTTTAAAAATTTATTTATTTTATTTATTTATTTTTGGCTGCGTTGGGTCTTTGTTGCTGCGCGCGGGCTTTCTCTACTTGTGGCGAACGGGGGTTACTCTTCATTGCGGTGCACGGGCTTCTCATTTCGGTGGCTTCTCTTGTTGCGGAGCACGGGCTCTAGGCACGCGGGCTTCAGTAGTTGTGGCACGCGGGCTCTAGAGCGCAGGCTCAGTAGTTGTGGCGCGCGGGCTTCAGTAGTTGTGGCGGGCGGGGTCTAGAGCGCAGGCTCAGTAGTTGTGGCACACGGGCTTAATTACTCCGCGGCATGTGGGATCTTCCCGGACCAGGGCTCGAACCCGTGTCCCCTGCATTGGCAGGCAGATTCTTAGCCACTGCGCCACCAGGGAAGCCCACATCTATATTTTAAAAATAAAATCATTTGACAGTTTGAAATAACACTTCAAGTGTGCCTAATTTACACTATTTCATCCTAATTAATGCATAGAACTCACACATCCTAGCTCAGCTGGCCTGTGAGTACAAATATGGTTCCATCAACATAGATGCTCAGATCTTAATAGCTCTGGGCCCCTAGCTTCCTCTGTGATAAAATACTGTTTTGTGCTATGTCTAAAAATTTATCTGTTGGAGATACTTATTACTTTTACTTACATAGAATTTAGGCAGGGAGGAGAGATTTCAAATAATGTTCCTAAACTAGCAATTAACAGGGCACTTTAAACTCAGCAATTGATTCATTATAATTAAACAAAATAATTTAAGGCTATCATAAGTGGGTTAGTTATTTTTTGTTAAGGAGGCAGTTTACTCTCTTGTGACAAAGATAGTTCAAATTTCACGAGCGCAATTCTTTACAACAAATCTGAGGAACATGGTTTCCTATAACGTGTGTAATTCAGGGGTACAAGTCAACTGTTCTTGGAATCATGGAACACACCTTTCAATATTATAAGAAAGGGTTTGGTTCTTTGCAGCAAAGAGACATTCAGTCACTCAACTTTATGGTAGTAAAATAGAGGGCTCGCTTTGAATCATACACTGACAGGCACGTGAATGTTTTTTATCTTTTTGACCAGCCTGGGGGCTTCACATTCCCAAGACAAAGGCTTGCCTGCTCAGGCTTCTCCTTAAATTCCACTGATGCAGCCTAGGAGTCCAAACACAATTTAAACCAAGTTCAGTCCGATAGCTGGGGCTCCAGGGAGAGACACTGAACTCAATCCCAGGTTGAGGTAGAGGAAGGAAATTGGGGAAGACTTTAAGGAGGAACGGTTACTCCTCGTGGCGTTACTTGTGTAGCCAGTTACTGGAAGCAACCTAGCTGTCATCCTTAGGCAACTAATGGAATAAACTGTGGGGCACCCACAGAATGGAGTGCTGTGCAGCCCTGAAAAACAATGAGAAGGATTTCTGTGAAATATTGTGGGGCTGATTTCCCGAATTTACTTTTAAGTTTTTCACTAAAAGACTTTATAAAGTATAATATGTATATAGCGTGTTATATATGTACCTTTTGTGTAAGAAGTGAGGGAAACGGAAGGGTAAGCTGGGACGAAGTGAGAGAATAACATTGACATATATACACTACCAAATGTAAACTAGATAGCTAGTGGGAAGCAGCCGCATAGCACAGGGAGATCAGCTCCGTGCTTTGTGACCACCTAGAGGGGTGGGATAGGGAGGGTGGAAGGGAGGGAGACGCAAGAGGGAAGAGGTATGGGGATATATGTATATGTATAGCTGATTCACTTTGTTATAAAGCAGACACTAACACCATTGTAAAGCAATTATACTCCAATGAAGAAAAAAAAATAGAAGTGAGGGAAACTTAAAATGTACATATATATTTTAAATATTTATAAATATTAAGTATAAATATAAATAGTTGCTTATTTTGTAAAAACAAACACCACACAGAGGGGATACACCAAAAATGAATATAGAGTGAGTAGAAATGGGGCAGAAAGCATAAGGGTTAGATTGAGACTTCTCAGATACTTTTAATATACTTAAAAGGTTTTTTTGACTTTTAAACGGGGTGTTTATATACCGACAGCCATAAATTCCTGGCTTTGTCCACTGACAGGGATTTCCAGGAGGACACCCCAGTAGTCATGAGAGAACCTGCACCTAGATGTTGTTTTCTGAGTTACATCCCCACTGAAGGGGACGGAGGATGCTTGGAGTAGTGGATGATTCCGGGTCTGGAGCAGGCAAAGCACAGGCGAGCCTGGTGGAGACGTGTAGAACATGTAGCCTTCTTTAGAAGACCTATTAACCAAATTTTGAAAAGTTATGCAGTAAAACAAATAATAGTGGCAATAGATTATCAAACCTAGAATTAAAAAAATTGATGAATCTATTGTGATACTAAAAGGAAAAAAAAGTGAGAGGGGCCTCTCACTTTATTCCCCAATTTTTAAAAATTGGGGTAAAGTTGATTTACAATGTTGTGTTAGTTTCAGGTATACAGCAAAATGATTCAGTTTTATATATATATATTTATATTTACATATATAAAAATATTTATATTTATATATATATAAATTTATATATTTATATATATATATATTTTATATATATATATATATATATATATATATATATATATATAACTGAATCAGATCCTTTTCCCTTATAGGTTATTACAAAATATTGAGTACAGTTTCCTGTGCTATAACCTTGTTGGTTATCTATTTTATATATAGTAGTGTGTATATGTTAATCCCAAACTCCTAATTTATCCCTCCCCTCCTTTCCTGTCTGGTAACCAACCATAAGGTTGTTTTCTACATCTGTGGGTCTATTTCTGTTTCGTAAATAAGTTCGTTTGTATCATTGTTTTAGATTCCACATAGGTGATATTATGTAACGTTTGTCTTTCTCTGTCTGATTTACTTCACTTAGTATGATAATCTCTAGGCCCATCCATGTTGCTGCAAATGGCATTATTTCATTCTTTTCATGGCTAAGTAATATTCCATTGTATATATACAACATTTTCTTTATCCACTCCTCTGTCGATGGACACTTAGGTTGCTTCCATGTCTTCGCTATTGTAAACAGCACTGCAATGAATATTGGGGTGCATGTATCTTTTTGAACCATGTTTTTCTCCAGATATATGCCCAGTAGGGAGGTTGCTGGGTCGGATGGTAGTTCTATTTTTAGTGTTTTAAGGAACCTCCATACTCTTCTCCATAGTGGCTGTATCAATTTACATTGCCACCGAGAGGGAGTTCTTCTTAATAGAAGGAAGTTAGTTAATAAATGACAAAGGAATGATAGAATTCGAAAATCACCATTTCAACCTCCAGTTACTAAGGAGTACAGGCAAGGATCTTGGATGGACACTGAAACCACTGGGTGACAGGTTGGGAAGCAGGGCAGTCGCACGATCTCCATGTATCGCCACACAAACCACTCGTGACCAGGGACTAGGAAGGGGACCTTTGCAGTGAGAGGTCTGGCAGACACCTCCTTAATCAACCGATCACACACGGCATGAGCAGTAACGTTCCTCTGATGAGCGGCAAAGGAAGATACACAGCACCACTTCTGCAGCCTTCTCGCTAAAAGGTCTAATCTCATTCTAACAGGAGGAAACAAATAGAAAAATTCAGGTTGTGGAAGACTCTGCAATGCAACTACCCTGGACTTTTCAGAGATAAAAGGGTGAGGGTTTTTCTAGATTAAATGAGACGAAAGAGCTGTGACAACACAGTGTAGAATAATCAACATTTTGATCCTGGCTTAAAAAAATGCTGCAAAGGGCTTCCCTGGTGGTGCAGTGGTTAAGAATCCACCTTCCAATGCAGGGGACACGGGTTCGAGCCCTGGTCTGGGAAGATCCCACATGCCGTAGAGCACCTAAGCCCATGTGCCACAACTACTGAGCCCGTGCACCTAGAGCCCATGGTCCGCAACAAGAGAAGCCACTGCAATGAGAAGCCTGCACACCGCCGCAACTAGAGAAAGCCCACATGCAGCAACGAAGACCCAACACAGCCAAAAATTAAAAAAAAAATTTTTTTTAAATTAAAAAGAAAAAAAAATGCTGCAGAGACATTTAGGAACAATTGGAGAAATTTAATTAGAAACTGTACATTTTATAATATCATTAATTTTAAATTTCTCAGACATGATAATATTATTGTGACCATGGAGGACATCCTGGTTCTTAGAAGAACAGGCTGAAATATTAAGAGGTTGGAATGTCAAGATGCTTACAAGTTACTTTTGATAGGTTTGGCCAAAAAAAATTCATATATAATTATATAGAGAGAAATAAAAGAAATATTGCAAAATGGTAGCAGTTGGTGAACCAAAGCTAAGAGCACATAGGTGTTTGTTGCGATGGTCCAGCCACTGCAGGGGGTCTTCCAGGTCCCGACGGACAGGGGTAAGGGACTGAATAGCACCGTGAGTATGGGGTCAGAAGGACCAAGACAACTGATGGTTGCAAGGCACTTTATTTAGAATCTACTGAATCTTATATAGACAGAAGAGGAACTCATTATTAGACAATAATCCCATGGAATTGCTTATCGTCTCAGTTCAGTCACTACCACGGACGTCAACAAGTTTACAAAGACCATCCTTGAGCATTATCTTCCCTTAACCAGGCACACACACAGCCCCCAGCCATAAGGAACAACCAGGGCTCTCAGTTCCCTGAGGTCTCCTGGCTTGAGATAGCTTTGCTAATCTCTTTTACATCCCTCAGGCCTGGGACAAAGAGTGTATTCCAAGGTAAGGGCTTTGCTTTTTGTGAGAGACATACTGTCTCCTCCAGGAAGTTAACTCCCGCTAAGACTGCATGCTTCCCACAGATCCCCCTTTTTTCGTTTTTAAAACATGTTGTAAACGCAAACCATGGAGCTCAGTACTGAGACGAACATATCTTTGCAGAACAAATTTTACAAAGCATGGGATAATTGCCAACATAAGAAAACACACAGATAACGTTCAGAATCAGAAGGTTGTAAATTCTTAATAATTATAGACTGATTAAAAGGATCTTTAGGGTTAACTCGGGTAATACGTTCCTGAATGTTAATTAATTGATGATCTTTATACCAATGCACAAATGTAGATAAATCTTCTCGTTTTACTATCTGCCTACAATATAAAGTAAGAGAAGAACCAGTAAAGTGATATATACCTCTATTATTAGTTGCATATTGTGATTCTACCTTTCCAGTGTATAGCACAGTATGTTCAAAATCTATAGCTTTAGTACAGCCTGATGCCAAATTTAGTGGACTTAAACATACAGGAAAATAATTAAACCAATTGGAATAATTCACAGACATATTTGCCATCTTAATATTTCCAATAAAATCTCCAAAAACAGTATCATTATAAAATACAGGGAATTCAGCATCAATCCAGGAAACAGGTTGTAGCAAAGGGGTGGTCAGGAACATAAGCCCAGTATAAATCATCAGCTTGAGCAGAAGAAGTAGAAAGAACAGCCAACACAGCCAAAAACACTGTCATAGGGGTAAAAGGAGTCCTTTGAGCAGTCACTAATTCATGAGCTTGAGCCACCAATTTTTTCAGTTGACCCCAAGTCGGAGGATCACTTTGTCGAGTCCTTCATGCTGGACGCCTCCTTTTCCGACCTCTTCTCTTGGGATCCATCCCTGGGGCAGTCTTCACATTCAGCGAGAGGCGCCGCATCCTCCGAATCAGCTGCGGGGTCTTTCTTGCCATCTGTCTGTTTAACAAGACGTTCAGGAGGCCACCGAGGGGAGTCAGCACTTCTAGGAAAAACACAAACATGACCTCGACCCCAGATTAAAACTGGATCAGGTCCATTCCATATATTTGTCAGAGGGTCCTTCCACAGCACCTGTGCCGAAGCTCCTTGAGCTGTGGAAGTGGCCGTCAGACGTTCAAAAGCTGTGTTACCTGCTCGATCAACTGTCAAAAAATTTAAAATAAACAAGGCATGATTCAACAAGGCATGGGGTGTCTTAGTGTATTCCTCCTTTTGTGTTTTAAAAAGAGTGAGCTTCAGAGCTTGATTTGCACGTTCCACGATGCCCTGTCCTTGAGGATTATAAGGAATACCAGTAAGGTGAGTGATGTTAAAAGTAGCACAGAAAGAAGCAAAAGAGGTACTAGTGTATCCAGGGGCATTATCTGTTTTAAGCATTTGAGGAATTCCCATGAAGGCGAAACAACGAAATAAGTGGGTAATAACGTGCTTTGTGGCTTCTCCAGTCTGGGCAGTAGCACAAAGGAAGCCAGAATAAGTGTCAATAGATACATGAACAAACTGAAGCTTTCCAAAGGAAGAAACATGAGTAACATCCATTTGCCATATATGAGCAGGGTGAAGACCGCGAGGATTGGCTCCGAAATGAGGAACTGGGAGATGTGGAGCACATTGGGTACATCGTTTTACGATTTGTCGTGCGGCTTCTCGAGAAATAGCAAACTGTTTGCGTAACATGGTTGAAGATTGATGGTGTAAAGAATGAGAATTTTGAGTGTGTTGCACAGCAGCAGGCTGGGTCACAACACCTGCTACAGATTTAGTGAGAGAATCTGCCAAAGTGTTACCGAAAGTCAATGGTCCAGGCAGGGAAGAATGTGCTCTAATATGAAGCACTGCGACGGGACCTTGATGTGTACGAATTAAATGCTGTAAAGTCATAAAGGTATGAAACAACTGATCATCATTAGTATGGCCAAGTGTGGCAGTTTCCAAAGCTACTAGGACCTCAACTAAATAACGACTATCAGAATATAGATTAAAAGATACCGTGGAAAAATTTTGAAAGGCCGTAATAATGGCATGTAATTCAACTCGCTGAGCAGAGCGCAAGTTAGTACGTTCTTTAATTTGGATGCCAGTATCCGTGATTATAGCTGCAATGCCATTAGATGATCCATCTGTAAAAACAGTAAAGGCATTTGGTAGAGGAAAATGTTTAATGAGTGTGGGAAAAATGTAAGGAGTAGTGAGACTAAATTGTATTAGTTTATCAGCAGGATAATGGTATCTATAGGGCCAGAATAACCACAAAAGGCTAGTCCCCATAGATTGCTGTGCTGTAATAACCACGTAAAATGTTCTGAATTATAAGGCAAAATTATGTGTGTAGGATCATAGCCAAAGAGTTGCGTACATTGAGTTCTTCCCATCTGTACTAAAGAAGCAATCAATTCATAATAAGGAGTAATAACTTTAGAAGGAGTTACCTTCATATGAAGCCATTCAAGAATTCCCACAGGTTGCCATAAAACTCCCGTAGGGACATGTGGAGTAGGACAAATGATTAATTTTACAGGTAAATCTGAATGTATACGAGTTAATTGAGCTTGCTGTATAGCAGCATTGACCAATTGTGAGGCCTTGGCTCCCTGAGAAGTCAATGTACGTGGAGATAGAGGGTTAGAATCTCCTTTTAAAATATCAAACAAAGGTTGCAGTTGGGCAGTAGTTAATTTTAAAGAAGGTCTCAGCCAATTAATGTCTCCTAAAAGTTTTTGAAAATCATTTAATGTATGTAACTGATCAGTACGTATCTCAATTTTCCGTGGAATAATTTTTGTGGCATCGATACATTTTCCCAGATAAGCAAAAGGGGATGTTTTTTGAATCTTTTCATCTGCTATTACTGGGCCAAAATTTTGAAGTGATGTTTGTAGTTGTTCAAGGGCATGCTGTAACATAGTAACATTAGAATGAGCTAATAATATATCATCCATGTAATGAATTAAATATAAAGAAGGAAACTGAAGACGGACAGGTTGCAATGCCCGAGCAACATATTTCTGACATAAAGTAGGACTATTACCCGTACCTTGAGGCAACACCTTCCGCTGATGTCGTTGCATAGGCTCTCGGATGTTAACAGCAGGCACACTAAATGCAAAACGCTTTTTATCTTCAGGATGCAAGGGAATAGTGAAAAAACAATCCTTTAAATCTATAACAATGATATGAAAAGTATGAGGAATGGCTGAAGGAGAAGGAAGACCGGATTGTAATGCTCCCATAATTAACATAGTTTGATTGACAGCCCTTAAATCTTGTAATAGTCGATATTTTCCTGACTTTTTTTGTATAACGAATATTGGAGTGTTCCAAGGACTAGTAGAAGGTTCTAAATGTCCTAATGATAATTGCTCATTAACCAATTGACGAGCAGCTAATAATTTCTCCTGAGTCAGGGGCCATTGGTCCACCCACACAGGTGAATCACTCAACCATGTTATGGGATCAACAGTGAGTGGAGGAGACTCCAAGGCCCCTAAGAAAAACCCGGTCCCTGTCTATTAGTGAAAGTCCTTGGAACAACAG
Source organism: Balaenoptera ricei (assembly GCF_028023285.1). Classification (NCBI taxonomy): domain Eukaryota; kingdom Metazoa; phylum Chordata; class Mammalia; order Artiodactyla; family Balaenopteridae; genus Balaenoptera; species Balaenoptera ricei. The sequence goes on from NC_082650.1 coordinate 2,552,731, forward strand.
GTTCAACAATTCCCTGTTGATTAATGCCTAAGCCTACATTAGGAAAAAAACCTTGGTTTAATAACATATTAGTCACAGTAGAGTTAGGGCTACACAATAACACTCCCATATCTTTAAGTATATCACGGCCCCATAAGTTAATGGGCAATCCGGAAATAATGTAAGGTTGAAAATAACCCATATGTCCTTCTGAATCCTGCCATTTTAACAATTGAGCACTTTGTAGAGGAGCAGTTGTTTGCCCTATTCCTTGTAGCTCCGAAATGGATGAATGAACAGGCCATTGTTTTGGCCAGTGGATTTGTGTCATAACTGATACGTCAGCTCCAGTATCCAAGAGCCCCAAAAACCGTTTACCATTAATCATCAATTGCATCTGTTGGCGTTGCCTTTCTATTTTTTGAACCCAATAAGCTGCATTAGAGGAGCCAAAAGCTTTAGTCCCCCTTTTCTGATGTTGTAATATGTTTCCCTCAGGCACATATGGAAATAAAATAAGTTGAGCAATCTTATCACCAGAGTTAATAGTAATAATTTTCTTCAATGTGTAAGCCATAATTTTAATTTCTCCCTCATAATCAGCATCTACAATACCTGGCAGGATAGTCAATCCTCTCATAGAAACACTACTCCGGCCTAAAATAAGGCCAGCTGTCCCCAGAGGTAAAGGCCCAAAAACTCCTGTAGATAAAGCTTGAAGCTCCATTCCAGGTGTTAATACATATCGGGAGGAGGAACTGAGGTCCAATCCAACGCTATCGGGCATGGCTCGGAACAGGGAGGAGATACCGGGCCGAGATTTTGCTTCATAAAACTTTTGGGTATAGTCTGAGGAGGACAAATAGACAGGCTTTCTAGACTCTTGGGGACACTCTGAGGAGGGCAGATGGTCATTGCCCCTATTGTTTGGCGGGGCTGGGGAGGGCCCCGCAAGAAGTTTCCCGACAGAGGAGTTCCATCCCTATGGGTCTGAGATCGACATTCTTTAACCCAATGTTTTCCTCTCTGACATCGAGGACATAAACCAGGTGTCCTGGGTCCTGTAGGCGCCTCCACCCCCAGACCAGCCTTGGCACCAGGGGGAGCCCTACAGTCTTTGGCAAAATGACCAGGTCTGCCACATTTAAAACATGGACCCCTTTTTCTAGTAGGTTGGACTATGCCAGCTTTTGTAAGTGCGACAGCAATAGCAGCTCCTTGTACATAAGCAGGTCCAATATCTGAGCAAAGGCGAATATAATCCTCTAAGTTTCCTTTTTTTTTTTTTTTCCCAAGGTCTAATAGCCGCCTGGCAAGCACTATTAGCATTTTCGAAAGCCAATTGTTTCACTATAATAGTTCCTGTAGGGCCATCCGCTATCAAGCGCCCCACTGCCTGGAGTAGCCAATCCACAAAATCTGCATAAGGTTCATCGGGCCCCTGTCTAATCTTTGAAATATCTTCTGTTTTTTGAGTGGGAGGCAATTTTCTCCAGGCTTGTAGAGCTAAATGATTGATTTGAGGATAGGCTATTGCTGGATAAGTGAGCTGGTCTTGCAAAGATATACACTGTCCTTCTCCTACCAGCATGTCATGACCAATAGGAATATTGTGAGCAGCGTTCTCTTCAGCTTGCTCAGTAGCCTCTCATAAAAGTCTGATTTCCACGTGAGATAATCTCCCCCATTCAAGCAGGCTCGTGCAGTAGATTTCCAATCCGAGGGAGCTAAAGCCTCCCCGGCTATAGTATCAATCATAGCTGTTGTAAAAGGGGCTGTAGCCCCGTATTGGGCACATGCTGCCTTTAGATCTTTTAAAACTTTAAAAGGGATAGCCTGATGTTCCCTAATACCCTGCTGAGGATTATTAGGATCTGGTCTTTCAATAACCGGGCAGCAAAACAAAGGATCTTCTCCTCTCTGCATTGCCCTTTGAACAGCCCTGTGCAGCGGGCTTAAAGGGACAGCATCATGTGATTTACTCACATTCAATTTTTTAAGACACTTTTCCACCAGAGCCAATAAAACATCATCATTAGGATATTTATTCCTTTCATATCGTGCAGCTTCCTCAGCAAGATCAAAAGGCACATCCTCCTCTGAAAAAGGAGGGCTGTTGCAGCCTCTGCAAGCAGCGGAGCAGAAGAGATAGGCTGAATGTGTTCCCCTTCAGAAAGGCAGGGTACAGAATCACAGAGGGGTTCCAAGCATTCCTTGATCAAATTCCATACACTAAAGGTAATAATCGGAACTTGAGCTGGGCCATTGGCCTTATAATGATTGCGAAGATCTTCCCCTACTTTCTCCCATATAACGGCGTCTATAGAACCTCCCTCAGGAAACCAAGGAGAAACCCCATATACATGCTGTAAGAATTCAGAGATCTGTGAGGCAGATACTTTTGTGCCCCGTGCCTTTAACATAGACAGCAGCACTTGGGCGAACAACTCACGCTCCTTGGAGCCTTTTTGTCCCATCTTATTTTACTTCTGACTCTTATTTGCCTTATGCCTCCTATTTTCCCGTTTTATGATTCGTGGCGGCCACTTACTCTTCTGTATTCTGCATAAGGATCCACTTACCTCTTTCTATATTTCCTCAGCCGTCAGGTCCCTGTTCGGGCGCCATTTGCGATGGTCCAGCCACCGCAGGGGGTCTTCCAGGTCCCGACGGAGAGGGGTAAGGGACTGAATAGCCCCGTGAGTATGGGGTCAGAAGGACCAAGACAACTGATGGTTGCAAGGCACTTTATTTAGAATCTACTGAATCTTATACAGACAGAAGAGGAGCTCATTATTAGACAATAATCCCATGGAATTGCTTATCATCTCAGTTCAGTCACTACCACGGACGACGTCAACAAGTTTACAACAACTATCCTTGAACATTATCTTCCCTTAACCAGGCTCACACACAGCCCCCAGCCATAAGGAACAACCAGGACTCTCAGTTCCCTGAGGTCTCCTGGCTTGAGATGGCTTTGCTGATCTCTTTTACATTCCTCAGGCCTGGGACAAAGAGTGTATTCCAAGGTAAGGGCTTTGCTTTTTGTGAGAGACATACTGTCTCCTCCAGGAGTTACCTCCGGCTAAGACTGCATGCTTCCCACAGTTTGTTGTTCTGTCCACCTTTCTATGGGTGTGTGATTGTTTCACATAGAACATTTGGAGGAAAAGCTAGACTCTCAACAGATCTCAAAGGGGGTCATAGCAGCCAGCGGGCAGGTTTTTAATTTTACACACCTGTGTGTGGTTCTGCTCTGCTGATGGTGGTCCCTCGTATGTGTGTGCGCAGTGTGTGTGTGTGTGTGTGTGTGTGCGCCCATGCATGTGTGCGCTGCTTTCTTGTTTGGCTCACGAGGATCTGTGTTCCCGTCTGATTACAGAGCAGTGATCTGTTCATGGCTGCACTGAGCCACCAGGAGTGGTCCTGAATTTTGTGGCTGGGAAATATCACGGCTTCTGGTGACATTTTCACATCCAGTGCTTACATCGTGGTGCTGAGGGGGAGAGGCACAGGAAAGGGAGGAGTGTAGCTTTTTGACATTCAGGTCAGATTTGTGACTTTTATTAGATGCTCTTAGAAATACATATATGTTTTATTCCTTTTGACCCTTTACTCCCAAAGGCTCACACATTTCATCCTATTTCTGTACAAAATAAGAATCTGACTTCTCTGTTGGAATCCTGGTTTAGGTCACTGCAGCCCCATCCGGAGGAAGCCTGTGCATTTGTGTTTTGGGCGTGGACCCCCGGGTGCATGAGGCCTTGGTGGTCCCGACCCATGTTGGACCCAGGTATCTGTCAGTGGGTTACTGCTCTACGGACCAGTGCCTTGTGGGTTATTTTTTTAAACAATATCTGTCTTAGGAGGGAAGCATATGAATCCATGTGAAGTTGAAACTTTACTTCTTTTCCCCCTAGTTGCCCATTTGATAACCTCCTGAGAGATATTGTGACTCTAATTTTTTTAATGCTTCCACTGAGTAACACATACAAGAAGTTCTGGTTTCAAATATTTTGAAATCAGACTGAGTCGTTTTATATCCACTTACCATTTATCTTCCTCAGAGAATGAGTAATGGGGACGGTGTTCCTACCATCTTCCAATTCAGTTCACTTCAGTGATGTCTTGAGGTAAACACTGCGTGTGCACTAAGAAAACGTAGACCCTGCAAGGTCTTGCGATGTGGCACGTGCGGCTGTGGAACATAAAGCAGGATTCCCATGTAAATTTGTGGAAGGGTTCTTCCCTTATTTTAAAATCTCAGTGGAAGTCTTTCGTATATCTGTCATCCGTACTCATGTTTTAAAAATTGCGGCATAGTTTTTACACTTCTTCATTTTTGGCATCTTCAGAACGGCATCAATATCAACAGCACTATTTTTTTAAACTACTGAAAACTCTCTTATCAGCTTGGTGCTGTGTAGAAGCAAATAGTGCGGCTACTACCCTCTGTGAGCTACGCTGTGGGTTTTATTCACTCCTTTTATTTGTAGAATGAATTAGTATAGATGGAAAACTAAGAAAAAGTCGGCAAATAGCAATACAATTTCCCTGTCCATGGTACTGAACCCTCCTCAGGCTAAAAACTTCTGGGATCATTCCCTGCATACTCACTCAGCAGTTCCTTTGAATTTCTCTTTTTATTGTCTCTTTCTGTCTGATTCTGTTGCCATGGATACATCTCAGGCCCTCGCGCTCTCCCTGAAATGCCTGTCCTGTTGGCTGAACGGGGAGAAGAGATGGGAATGGACCCTCTAAGGCAGCGCCGCCTCTCAGTGGGAATTTCTCCTTCTGAGCACTGCACTGTTTCTTAAATTAATTAGTATCTGTAGGTCTCAAGTTATAGGCTAGATGATACAATTTTGGTAAAGTATGTTAGTTTGAATTTAGGTTTCAATAGTATGTAAGTCGTACAGGCGTTATCACATGTTAGCAGTTAGAAATCAAAGGAGGGTGAAAAGAGTAACAAACCATCCCAGTAGCTCAGCAGTCTGAAGAAGTAAGGGTTCATCCCTCCCCGTGTCACGTCCAGTAAAGTATTTGGTGGGCAGCCTTCGCAGGCAGCGCGCTGCGGCCCGGCCCCTTCAGTCAGTCAGTGCCACCACACCCTGGTGCACCTCGCGGGCCTCACTGGGTCCCCGTGCCAGTCGGAGGGGAAATGGAAGAGATGAAAGTTCTTCTAGACTGCAGAATGGTGGCTGCAGAATCATTTCTAAATTCATGTTTCACGTTCATAAAAAGCGATTTTTGATCATTGTTTCTTTAATAGATCACGCACAGGAAACGGCACTTCCCTTAGAGCTCTCTCAAATGCTAGGCTCAGATATTTCCAGCTTTAGAGAAAGCATTAGCACATGTTGCCAAGATATTTTCCTTTAGCTTCAGTGAATAATAATGGGCAATTTGAAAGGCAGATATTTATTTTTGCTCTACTGTGCCTTTAGATAAAAGGGCTCATATGATTTTTAGATTAGATTTTAAAAATATGTTCTCTTTTTTTTTTTAAAAAAATGTTCTCATGGTTCTTTATAGGTTAACATAGCCAACATTTGAAAATGGTTCTTGATTATAATTGGTTTTGCAGACAATCCTTTTAAAAAACATAATATCTTTGATGTGGTGTCCCAGTAAGATGGTCTGGGTGCAATCAGAAGTCTTGGGCATAAAGCCATTCAATATCTTTGAAAAACTTTAAATATATTTTATGTTTATTATTCCAAAAATGTGTGTCTACCAGTGACATGGAGTTGATCAGTAACTATCAACCAACCAGTCAATATTTATTGAGTGTCTGCTGTGGGCCAGATAGAATACTAGGTACCAGTCATCCCTCAGCTCTGAGGTACAAGACAATCCAACTTAAATATCCATCATACATGTGCTGGAGGAAGGTGAAGTAAAAATCTAGTCTATCTCCCATGTTATTACTCCATAACGTACTCTAAATTCAATTATAATTTTAACATGCTTCCTTTGAAAAAAAACCAACAACAATAACGCCCGAAGAGTTTTCTTTATAGTGAAAGTAAATGTTCCAGTACTATATGTTATGGGTTGACTTGAGCCCCCACCAAAGATGTGCTGTGGTTCTAACCCCCAGTATTTGTGAATGTGACCCGTTTTGGAAAGAGGCTCTACAGATGTAAAGAAGCGAAGCTGAGGTCTTCAGGGTGGGCCCTGGCCCAGTGTGGCTCGCAAGAGGAGAAGAGACGCAGACACACACGTGACAACGGGGACAGGGGTTGGGTGATGCTTCCACAAGCCCAGGAGCACCGAGGGTTGCTGGCCACGCCAGGAGCTAGAGGAGACAAGGAAGGATTCTCCCTACAGCTTTCAGAGGGAGCCCAGCCCTGCCAGCACCTGGACCTCAGACTCCCGGCCTCCAGACTGTGAGACAAGCACTTCTCTTGTTTTCAGCCTCCCAGTTGTGTTGCTCTGTTATGGCAGCCCTCGGAGACTAATATAGTGTATTATAAATAAACTCAGAAAACAAATGATAAAATCTAGAATCAGTTCCTTTTAATCTTGTTAGAGCTCAACATAATCAAATCTGGTTTTAGCAGGATCACTTTATAGGTTTCGCTGGTTGTCGGAAGCTGGTCGTGGAGGTGACAGGGAGGTGTGGTCTGCAGGAGCAGGGAGGGGATTTGTCAGATGTGGCTCCTGGTTCCTGCTCTGGGAGCCGCCACGTCACCTCGATCCCTAGAGGGTCGAGAACACAGAGACAGGACCCAGAGGACACAGAGATGCCCGCACGAGGGTCTCATCATTCAGTTTGAGTCATTTGAAAATACAACCTATGAGACCGCTTTTCCTCTGCATTGTCTTAAAGTTATTTTCATTTAGGAAGGAAGAGTTTTCTGACTTTTACAGGAAGTACTCTTTTTTTTTTTTTTAAAGCTTACTATGTAATTTCATTATTTATTTATTTATTTATTTTTGGCTGTGTTGGGTCTTCGTTTCTGTGCGAGGGCTTTCTCTAGTTGCGGCAAGCAGGGGCCACTCTTCATCGCGGTGCGCGGGCCTCTCATTATCGCGGCCTCTCTTGTTGCGGAGCACAGGCTCCAGACGCGCAGGCTCAGTAGTTGTGGCTCACGGGCCTAGTTGCTCCGCGGCATGTGGGATCCTCCCAGACCAGGGCTCGAACCCGTGTCCCCTGCATTAGCAGGCAGATTCTCAACCACTGCACCACCAGGGAAGCCCAGGAAGTACTTTTTATCTGGGCGCTGTTTAGTTTTGGACGGGATCATTGAATTTAGAACCCATCAGACACTCCTTGGCAGATTTCTCGGTGGAGGAACAGTGGACCTAAAAGGTGGAAAACCCGTGACACTGTTAAACTGATCTGCTCATTAGATCACTCGAAAACATGCAACTGGGTAGGGCCTTTCAAGGTGTTTGACATTTTTAGTTTAAAATTACTCATAAAATGAGGTGTGAAGTTGCAGGTGCCTGCCTGAGAAGGTGCTGGGAGCAGGTCACCTGAGCGCCTCCCTGTTCACTGTCGAGTCGGGGGAGGGGGCCAGGTGCCCAACACACACGCGGCATCAGGGTTTCCGCTGTGCTAAAGGCCAGGAATGAAACGCAGAGGACACTGCAGGCTTGAGAGGGTGTCTTAGGGGACAGGGGACTCCGCTCCACAGTGCTGCCTGGGGGCCCCCCCTCTTAGGGTGATGTTTGAACTGAAGCCAAAGGGGGCTGTGGATGGGTTGGCCACCTGCTTTCATCCCCTCATCTTCCAAGACGAGATGGTGATAAGGTTTTATAAGACGTTCCCTCTGCACAGTTCTGCACCTACAGTGAACTGGTAACTATTGTTCAGCTTTATAATTAACATCCTGAAACAGGTAGTGAAATATCTGAGATGACTTTGGAACCCCTGGAGAAAGAAAGGCTGCATTATATTCCAGGCAATTTTCTTGTTAAGTAAATTTTAATTTTTGAGAGCTATTGTTCTAGGCATTGTATATATGATAACTTGATTAAGAAGAACAATTAACCAAGATTTTTCATTCCTTGATCATGCAACTATAGCTTGCATGCTGGACTCAGATTTCCAAAAATGCTATTTTGGACTTATTTTGAAAGGTCGGGAGATACCTGCCTTTGATCCAAAGATTAAAAAGAATTTTTGAACATGTGAACTATCTTTCTAAATTAGTGAATATTGATTCTAGAGTAAATATTGATTCAACACATCCTAAGAGTGTTCTGCTTTCAAGGGGTCAAACATCCCCTGATATGAGCATCCGGCGCTGCGGGTTTTCACGTGGCGGCATTAACAGACCCCTGGCTGCTCAACACAGACCCCTCCTGGGACGCCATCAGTGCCACCTGAGTGCAACTAGAACATGAGGCAATGGGAAGTTCCCACGGCTGTTTCTCTCCATTTAAAACAGGAACAGTTATTTTACAGATGCAGGTGACTGTTCTGTGACTATGGGCAGCCTGGCTAGGAAGCCCCCGTTGGCCCGTGGTCAGGCGTGTTCATGCACGTGGAGGAGAGCTGAGTGATGCTCCCCCAGGAAGAGTGTTTGGGTCTGGCCCACCCACCATGGTGTAGCATTGGGACGGCCCAGGGCTGCCCTTCGCAATGCGGGGTGAGGGGGCTATTCTCATAGGCGATGTGTGAAGATGGATGTAGAAGAGGAGCCCCGTACCCACCCACCTCGCCCTGTTACACGCGCTGGAGCGAGTCCAGACCGTCGTGGTGATGTGCGTTCCCTCCCCCCTAATCTGTTGGTCATCGCCGTGCACACAGCGTGAGGTTTCCTCCCCAGAACAAGCATCCCCACAGCTGGTGGTCATACTGGCTTATTTTACAACCAACTTTGGGTGTATATAGACGTTTGCGTGGAATTCCGACGGAGAGGAGTTCCCTGGGTGAACCCCGACCCCCAGGCTGTGCCCGCTGCAGTGCGTGGAGCACTCTCTGCCACCCTTGGCAGTGCCCAGAGTTCAGCTTCACCAAGCCGTGTGCGGTGATTTAATTTGCACGTCTCTAATTAATGTCAATTTAACGGCCCCGTCATGAGCTCGGTATCCACTTGGGTTTTCTCTTCTGACAATTTGCTTGTTCATATTCTTCACTCATTTCTGAGTTTGAATTCTTGTCTTTTTCTTTGGATTCAGAGGCTGTCTTTATTTATTCTTGATGTTAATCCCTTCTTAGTTTTAAAAAGTTTAAGTATCATGTCCTAATATATCCACTGTACAGTAGTAACTCTGTCCTTTAGTGAATCAACATGGTAAAGTCGATATTATCAAATCCACTTTTGTTTTTTGCCTTATGGTTTGAGTTTTGGGGGATTTTTTTCATTTAAATGTCTTTCTCCATTCTGGAGTCACAAAAGTTTACTCCTCCTTTATAGAATAGATATTCGTTCATCCTCTACAAGCTCATAGTTTAATTTTCCACTTTTAGTTCTTTGATCCTTGGTGACTCTGTCATTACATGTAGTGATGCTAGGAATCTGACTTCACCTTTTTTTTTTTAAGATTTATTTTATTATTTATTTGTTTATTTTATTTATGTTTGGCTGCATCGGGTCTTAGTCGCGGCACGCGGGATCTTCGTTGAGGCAGGTGGGCTCTTCATTGTGGTGCGCAGGCTTCTCTTTAGTTGTGGCGGGCGGGTTCCAGAGCGCGTGGGCTCTGTAGTTTGCAGCATGCAGGCTCTCTCGTTGAGGGGCGCGAGCTCAGTAGTTGTGGCGCTTGGGCTTAGTTGCCCTGCGGCATGTGGGATCTTAGTTCCCCGACCAGGGATTGAACCCACGTCCCCTGCATTGGAAGGTGGATTCTTTACCACTGGACCACCAGGGAAGTCCCTGACTTCACCTTTCTTTATGTTGATGCAGGTTTCCCAAACCACTGATTAAAGGTGAGATTAGAACCAACTCCAAGACAAGGTTAGACATGCAAAGGATTTACTGGGGAGGGAGTGCAGAGACCACAAAGCAGGAGAGGAGGGAACGGATAAGGACTGAAAGAGTCCCCGAGCGGAAGCAGCCGGGCCATGAGTCCAGTATGCCCCAGTGGGAGGTCTGAGCCTGGCACTCATGTGGCCACCATGTCAGTGGAAGCGACCAGGGTTGCGGACGGCGGGAGGGGAGTTGGGAGCTGGGAGTGGAGCTGAGGTAGTTTTTGCAGCTCAGTCGGTCAGGGAACCGAGAAGCCATCTGAGTAAAGACCACAGGGGGTGAGGACGGGAGCCTGGCAGCAGCACAGGCAGACAGGAGAGCGCTGGCCGTGTGGACACAGCGAGGAGGAGTGAGATGGCCAGCGAGGCTGGTGCAGACTGAGCGCAGGGGACGCTGGGTGGGCCCTTCCAGACCACGGTAAGAACAGGGCTGCGCCTCAGCCCATGGAAACCACTGGGTCTGCATGACATGCAACTTGTGTTCCCACTGGGTCACCTGGCCGCCGTGTTGGGACAGTTCTGCACCGATCCGCGCGAGAGGCCATGACTGCTTGGACCAGAGGTAGGTAGAGATGTAGGGAAGTGGTAAGAAGAGGTCATACTGTGGGCATATGTGGAGGGCAGAGCCAAGGGCACTTTCTGAAAGATTGGGTGTGGTCATGGAGGAGTCTGTGGTGCCAGAGGCTGAGCGAAAAGGGTTTCAGGGAGGGAATGATCCAGGTGCCGAGACAGGCGGAGACCCTGCTGGACTCAGCACCGTGGAGAGCAGGCGTGGCTGAAGCGTGAGTTCCAGAGGGACGGGGAGAGGAGATGCAGCCGAAGGGGGAAAGGAAAGCAGTGCAGGCCGCAGGGGAGGGGCCGTGGGTCATCGCCGACGCTCCAGCGGGAAGAGGGAGGCGCGGGAGTCCAGTAAATTTGCCCGGGACCCCGGGTCCCACCCCTGCCCCCGGGTCCCTGTGGGCCTGTGCCCTCTGCTAGGTCAGTGCCTAGAGGTGGTGCTTTCTGGTCGCCGTGAATGAGGCCTTCTTCTTACCATATTTGCAGCTGGGTTTTGCTGGGTTAGAGACGTGTCATTCATTTTTATAAAGTGCACTTGTCTCAGGCAACCTTACTTACCTGTCTTGAGGCCCCCAAATTTGTCTGTGAGTCCAGCAGTGTTTCCACGTGAAAGGTCACATCCTGTGCAGGTGACACGGTGTCCCATCAGTGTCGTCCTCCTGTGGGAGTGTCCAGAAGTGGCGGCTTCACACCCATTTAAAACTGTTGCTACACGTTTTAGCCAAGTTCTCCTCTGGAGACTTCATTTCTTCCTTGTGGCCACTCCCACACTTTGGGGGTGACAAGCACGGGTCCAGCGGCTTCACCACGGGTGGGCGGCGCGTCCACACCTCGGGGCTCCCGGGAACTGCGGCTGGGGTGGCTCTCTCGGAAGGAGAGCCTTGGACGGAACCAGCAAGAAGTGAAATTCCTAGGCGGGATTTATGTACATTTCCGCGGGCGACCGGATGGACCTCATTTTGGAATTCAAGAAAGCGTCCCCGGTGCTGGCTCCGCACGCACGTCGTCCTTCTCTGTAACCGTGCACATCAGACAGCGGTCCTGAGGCAGGGGGATGATGCTTGGGGTGAGCCCTCGCTTCTGAGGCGGATGGACCGTTACCTTCCCATGTGCAGGTGGATGTGGGACGGGCCGAGGAGCCCCCGGGGTGCTGGGCACAGCTGACCTGGGGCCCAAGAATTTACTAGACTACACACTGGCCATGCTGCAGCGGGGGCAGTGAGGAGGCACATTTCTTTTTAATAATAATAATAATAATTTCTCAGGAGGAGAGGGGAAAGGCCCGCCTGCTGCCCTGGTTGCTGGACCTGCCAGCACACTGGTTTCCTTTCGCGGGGTCACTGCATCCATTTTCTTTGATTGAAGTCTAAGTATTTGGGTCACTTTTCATCTCACAGCTCCACGTCACCTCTCCTATCAGTGCAGGTGCACAGATCACTTCCGTTCAGGGAGAGAATAACTTTGCTCTCCCCACAGGGGGATTCCAGAGAACACGAATGCACAGAATGGTTATATCTTTCATAGAATTTTTAACATTAATGGATAATAACAAAAAAGGGAGAAAGTACACAAATAGAGGATCCTTATATACAGATAAATATAAAATACTCTCGGTAATGCCTGGACCTTTCATGGTGCTCTTTATTTTTATGGGCCTGAGGGTCATAATTTTATCTTATGATAGGAAACTTTAGTGCTAACTGCAGCTTTTTTTTCTTTTTTTAAATTTATTTATTTAATTTATTTATTTTTGGCTGCGTTGGGTCTTCGTTGCTGCGCGCGGGCTTCCTCTAGTTGCGGCGAGCGGGGCTATTAGTTGCGGTGCTTGGGCTTCTCACTGCGGTGGCTTCTCTTGTTGTGGAGCACAGGCTCTAGGCGCACAGGCTTCAGTAGTTGTGGCACGTGGCCTCAGTAGTTGTGTCTTGCGGGCTTAGTTGCTCTGTGGCATGTGGGATCTTCCCAGACCAGGGCTCGAACCCATGTCTCCTGAATTTGTAGGCGGATTCTTAACCACTGCGCCACCAGGGAAGCCCTAACAGCTTATTAATGAATTTATTTTTATGTCCATATAGTATCTTAGTCGTATTTATTATTTCGCATTGTAGCGCTTAACTTTTAAAAGCCAGTTAGGGAGGTCAGAAGCATAATCGAAACAACAACCAGAATCTTCAAGACTTTAGGAACCTGACAGAAATTTCAAGAGGAAGATTCTCAGAGGCTCCTGTGTGTACAGTGTGGGTTCCACAAGAACAGACTGATATCGACATGAGTGATTTCAGTGGCAGTTTCACAGCAGCTGTACATCTAGTCACCCTCTCGCATCTTAAAAGCAATTTTCAGCCATTTTCGCTCATCCCCTCGGGAGTTTCCACGTGTGAATCTTAGCAAATGGCTTAGAAATGCAGCTATGGAAAATTCAGGAACATTTTCTAGATGTTATGCAAATTAAAATGTCACATGCTTCCCAGCTCTTTCCTCCGAGGTGACCGTGAACAAGAGCGGAACAAAGTCCTGCCCTGTGGATGCCGAGTCCCAGATCCTGTAAAGTCCGAGTGTGGGACGTGGTTTTGCCAAAATCCAGATAATTCAGCAGGCATTTGGCCCCCGGTGGTCCTGGCCAGGCCTGTGATTCAGATCTCGTTGCCGGGCTTGTCGGGATACTCCCCGCCCTGTGATTGCCACGACTCAGATCTTTAGGTAAACTGCTGGTTTGGGGCTCGTGACAGGGATCCCTTCTTTTTCTTGCTTCCTCAGTGCCTCCTTCCTTTCCTGCTAGGGCGGGTGCCCAGCCCACGTCCTGCTGCTGGGGTTTCAGGAAGGACCATGGGACCCTGTATGGGGGCAGGACCCTCACCAGGACCCTTCCCGCCCCCCACCCCACCCCTTGCCCACGGGGGCTTTTCGTTCTCAGCGGCTTCTCACCTGTGCCTTCTCCCATCTCTCTCACCTCCTCAGCGTGGCCAGGTCCCGGGTGAAGGGCAGGGACACCCTGGCTGGGGTCCGCACCTCACAGATCGACCAGGTGAGCGGGGCTTAAGGGCCCGTAACTGTGATGTCCAGCCTGGCTCGGGCCTCTGTTTCCCAGACAAAACCACGTCTGAAATAGAAGGGCTGTTACCTGACGCTTGAGTCTGCACCTCGGCCTCCTGCTGGAGCATTTATGAACGGTGGGCAAGGGTGCACTGACCACCTTTTGGTACAGTTACGCTGCAAATGTGAACACATTTTACCTGTCCAGGTAACACCCAGTGGGCTTGATACACCATTTGCTCCTCCTGCACTTCACCAGTGGAAGCTTCATGTCTCAAATACTTTTGATTTGCCTTTTGGAGGATATTTAGTCAAACTGTACAATAACTTCTGGGTCCCATTTCTGGACATTCTCTTTTTAAGGCCCTAATTAATTAGTCTGTACAAAACCTCAGGGCCAAAGAGACAGATTTAATACCCAGTATTTAAGGAGTATTGGTTAAAAGAAATGACATACAGTCAATGTAGGTTTTAAAAATTGTTCTACTTGGTCTCATTTCATCATTTTATAAACATGTTAGGTACTGTTTATCACTTGATCACAGAGATGATCACTTTAATAGTAGTAGCTATACTTTTTAAGTAGCAGTTTAACCTTATGGTTACATACGAATAAATTATTTTGTTTTTATTAATGAGGTGGCTTGTCTAATTTTCTCTATTTCTTAGTAAAGCTTCCAACCACTGGTTAAACTTTGCTCTGATGTAATTGGTCCAGGGAATCTTCTGGGTCAGTGGTGGGCTGGGTGCACCTGGTTAGTGCTCCCAATTCCCGTGCCTCAGTTTCTCCATCTGGGGGTTGGGGGTGCCTGCTGTAGTCCCCCCCTCCCCTGAGAGGGTGACCTGAAAACATCCACTCCGGTGCCTGGCACCTGGCATCACCCAGCACAGGTGGTGGCTTTGCTGTGGGACTGTCCCCATCTCCTGGTGTCAGAATTCTACCTTATTTTAAGCACTTAAGACCCTCCAAAATCTAAGACTGGGTCTTATTTTAAAATCTTATTTTATTATCTAGTCTATTTTTCTATTTTTTTTTTTTTTTTCGTGAATAAGTTAAAGTAAAGGGTCCCTACAACTAGCTGGAAGTAATTTACTTCTCTTCTGTGTTTGCTGAGGTCTAGGGAGGGATTTTAAAAAAACATTTTCTGAAAACCACCCCCCCCCCCCAAACCCTACCCTGGCTTTTTGAAATTGCACACCTTTAAGACTGTGAAATAATTATTCCTCCTCATCCTTTTCCTTTAATCAGTTATAAACTATTTACACAACTAATAAGTGGTAAAACATAAATTGAACAAATTTGATTTCTCAAAATATTAAATTTTTTGCAAATATACTCATTGATTTAAAATTATGTGTGTGAATATATGTATGTGAAAAATTTTTAATATAAAATATTTTTAGAGTTTAAAAGTTGAATATAATTATAAAAATAAAATTTGTTTCATTAAAAGTTGTATAAACCTTCCTTTTCCCTTTACTTCCCCTCCCCCCTGCCCCTTCTATTTCATTTCTCTTTTCTCTGGATCCTCTGTGTTTTACCTTTGGATCGGTAACTTTATCAATTATGCTTTTTCTAGCTCTGATATGCTAGATAAATCTAGCATATCAGAGCCTTTTAAATGCTTTAAATTTCTTTAAAAGCACACAGTAAGTGTCCTTAAAAGATACACAGTTAAATTATTACAAAACTGATGACAACACTTCTGAAAAACCACTTACGAAAGTGCTAATGCCACGGTTTAAATTGTTTTCCTTGTCCTCTTCTGCAGAGACATTGAGTCCATGAGAACCTCAAGAATTTCTCAATTTCACTGTTAATTCTGTTATATCTAAAACTTTGGGCATTTATCCAGTTCCTTTTGTAGGGTCGAAGTTTTATTCCTTCTGGATTCTTCGTGTTTAAAAGCTGAAGTGAGGAATTGTATGTCAGTTATTTTATATTATAAATGTTCTTTGCAGTTAAGAGCAAACTGAAGGCTTATGCTTCCAGGGCCTCTCATGAAGTGAAATATTTTCCCTGGGACAGATGACGAAGTTAAGGGCGAGGGAATCTGAAATCATCCCAGGTGAAGGAATGCTGACTGCACAAATGCATACAAGTGCGATGTGGCTGGTAGCGTGTTCCTGCAGTTTGCATTTCCCTTCTCAACCCCTTCCTTTTTAAAAAAAACTTAGCCGCTCACAGCTCCTGATTTAGCAGGGGACCAGGACTTGGAGATGGACGGTGTCAGGAGCTGGGCTGCGTCTCATCTCCTGCCTGTGTTCTGGGAGGGCTGAGGGCAGACACTGCCACAGATGTGTCAGAATCACCCCAAACCTTTTTCCCGGACTCCTACCTACTCTGGGGGCCTAATTGCACCAGAGTGTACTCCTGTCTGGGACTCAGATGAATCACTGACTTAAAATATTTTTCTAGAACTCCTGAGGAGTTGTCCTAATTGAAACAACTATTTTCCTGGATTTAAATGAGTTCATCACATCAAGAGACTGCCAGACTGCTAGAAGCAAAACAAGTGCCTGATTTTTAACAAGGGCCCCTAATCCCAGTGGAGCTGCTACTTTGCAAATCTTGCACCAGACAGAGGGGTCTCCCTAGCTGGGTGTGAGGGGAGGGGCCCGCAGATAACCCTTTTAAAAGTTGCATCTAAAAGTAAGTTTTGTTAGTTACAAAGGGGATGTCTTGACATTTAAAAACGTTGGTATTTCCAAATAAAACAGTTGCAACACTCTTAAGCATTTCCCCTGGGATCTAAATGCTGTAGCAATTTAATAACCTACCATGATTCTTCTGAATAAATACATGAAAATGCTTTTCTCTGAACAGGCAAAAATGTTTTGTGACTCCTTTTTCTCCTTGAATTCAGATTTCCGTCCCACTTGCCACTTAGAATATTATCCTAATGTGATATACATGGATATTTGATAAAAAGTCTTTTATTCCTTATATTCTGGCAGAAAAAAGTCTGTTCATAAATTGAAATTGATTTTTAAATTTAATTTTCTGTAACCACAAGACTCAAGTTTCTTTTGAATTATTATAGTTATTGGTATACAGTTGATTAAAATATTTTAACTTGATAATGATTAAATATAACAAGTAAAATGACGGGAAATTCAGAGTATGTGAGTGGCAAGGACAGCACCCCAGGTTCATGTATCCACCCACGAGTGCTGCCACAATGAGAAAGACCAAGCATCAGTATTTTCTCTAGTTTTCATTCTTACGAGCTGAGGCAATGTGGTCGAATAAATAGAAGTGAAAGATGGAAAAGGAAAAAGATTTGATATAATAATGTCAGGATTTTTTTTGAGCTCCTTCCAAGCTGGATGCCAAAAATCACCTTGTGATTATTACAAAAGATTATTTTTAAAGCTCTTACCAGCTGAAAATTTGAATAAATTCTCCTTCAAATTTGTTGAAAGTAAAGAATTGGAAACTGTCAGACTTGCTAGAAGATGGGTTCCTTGGTCATCCGAGTGCAGTCAGCTACTCGTGTTTCAGACAGGAGCTCTGTCCACACTCAGGAGGTTTCCATCCCCCAGAGGAAGGTTTGGGGAGGGGTGAGAGGTGTACCTTTATTTTGAAAAGTGGAAGCAGAGATTGTGAAGGGGCAGGTGGAAAGGGGGAACTGGCCCGAGGAGTTCTTACATCACTTTTAGAAAAGAGTTGAGGGAAATCATACACAACTGCTTTAAAAGTATTTAGGCCACGTGCCCCGAAGAAGGTCTTTGCACATACACTTACTGGGTCTGAGGACCACCGAGGAGGGGATCTCCCCCGGAGCGCTGGGCGGTCAGGTCTGAGCACAGCCTCTGGGAGAGCCCTGCAGGTGACCGCCTGCATCAAACTGGGGATGATTCGGAGAAGCTCAGGGCTGCCCTCTGTTGGCACTAGGATTCTAGAGATTTGCCCCTAAGCTGCTGCGGGGACTGAATCCTAATACCAGAGTCGCCTGCGTTTAGTGGTGAGGAGCTCACACACACGCGTAGAGGTTTGTGCAGCTGTCACAGGCTTGACTTTCAGGTGGTGGCAGACCTGCCTGCCGGAGATAACATGAGATAACCGTCGACTCCGTTAGGCCAGGGGAGTGATGTTCCGGAGGCGGGCAAGCACACCTCAGCGCTCAGCAGTACGAGCCACGCGGCGATAGACACGGAGACCGCGTGGCTGCGTGCAAGTAGACAAACCACCCACAGTTCTATTAGCCAACAGTTTGATCTCCACTCGGTTCAAGTGGCCTCCCGGGCGGGGAGGTGGCTCTGTGAGCTCTGCCTGCCTGCCCCTCTGCAGTACACCGAGGTGCCCAGCGGGACTCGGCGTGCACAGAGATGCCGCAGCGGAGCCTGTGACCAGGGAAACTGATCCTTCCCAACTCGTGGGTTGTTTCCGCCTTCATCCTCAGTTTTGTTCAGAGCGACTGACCTGTGCTGTGACTGGTTAGTCTGAGCTCGAGACCCACCCTTTTCAAACTGCTGTCAACGCTGCCCTGGAGAGTGGAACGCAGTGTAGGGGAGGAAGAACTCTCCTCTATACTCTCATGTTCATGACTGGGGGGCTGTGAATTAAACTGACAAGAGACAGATCGGCAAGAGAAGAGAAAGAACGCATTTACAGTTGCAACAAGCATACATGTGGCGTGCTCAGCGATGAATCGTTCTCAGGAGTGATCAGAATTGGGGGCTTCGATACCTGACTTACTAGAGGAAAGAGGGGGAGAAAGAAAAGGCTCCACTGGGAAGAACAAACAGGTTTGTTTAGGAAGGATAAATAGGTTTTGTGATAATATTTTACTGTAAAGGTATGAGTGCTCTTTCCATCTTCGTCAGGGCTCTAAAACTCCCCAGAGAGGGGGCTTATGATAGGTTTGTCTTGGTTTCTCCCCTGGGAATAGAAGCTGCCCTAAAGAGGGAAGCTGTCCTAATTTCTCAGAAGTTTCTGCTTTTAGTCTGATAGGGGAAACTCTGAGAAGACCTTTTTCTGCATCTGCTGAATCTCAAACGTCTTCAGCTTAAAATAAACTTTATACCAACCCCCGGGTTCCGAGCGGGTCCCCAGATGCCGTTTTATACCAACCCCCGGGCTCCGAGCGGGTCCCCAGATGCCGTTCCCACACCCTCTGCCTTCCTTGATTTCTAGTCCACAGGACAGGAACCGAGCCCTTGACCCCGATCTGTCCTCCCTTGCTCTCTTCCCTCTGCCGGGACCTGCCCTGCTCCAGTCTGCCTGGCTGTCGGGCTCAAGCACCAGTTCTGGCAGGAAACCCTCCAGGTTTTCCGTGGGTTCGTTAGTCCCCCCGTGGTGCACACACGTGCCTGAGTTTGCACCTGTGGCCCCTCAGCCCTGGGGTGCAGCCATTGGTCTCTGTGAACGCTGAGCTCCTCCAGGGAGCTCTGGATGCTTCGCTGGGTGCAGGGGACCAGGAGGGCCTGCATCTGGGAGGGTCCCTGCCACATGCAGGGAAAGGGGATCTGAAAAACTCAGAGGAGGCTGGGGAATGAGGGTGTGTGTTTTGTTGGATGAGTAGCTACAACAGGAAATAAGGATCAGGGGAAGACGTCCTTCCTGCCGGTGGTGTCCCTAATGCCACTCGGTCATGGTCAGTCTCCCTTGCGGCCAGTTTTGATGTCTTGTAGTTGCAGGGTTTTGGAGTAAGAGCAGCTGATGTGTGTCTGTGTTGTGTTCTTTTAATTTAAAGACTCCATTTTCCTTATTTTTCCTATTATAATGATAAAATAGCTTTGATAGAACAGCAAGGTAAATGAAAACACACTTGGGATTTGCAGGTTCCCTTGGACTACAGACTTCTAGTCTATCCTAAATGGATTTGGCTTTGTGACTTTAAGACACTGACAAGCCAAAGAGGGTTTTGTATTGTTTATAAATACACATAATGTATATTTCTTTTCTCCGTCAATATAGAAGAAATATACTGCAGTACAGAAAATGTGAAAGATGTAAAAAGCTGTAAGTAAAACATTTAGAATCAACTTAGGGAGTTCCCTGGTGGCTTAGTGGTTAGGATTCCAGTCTTTCACTGCCGTGCCTGGGGTTCAGTCCTTGGTCGGGGAACTGCAAGCTGCACAGCGCGGCCCAAAAATAAATAAATAAGCAGAGATAATCCCTCATAATAGTGGGTGTATTTCTTCACCGCATGACCTTTTTTCCCTGGGCCTTTCTATCTCCATACCTGTATTCACACATCCATACTTGGATCACCTAGAAACAGCATCTACGTATGTTTCTATATTTAGATGACCCCAATTTATACAATTTACCAATATTGAATCATACTTTTAATAAAAAGCCCCTGCCGACCGAAGGACCCTGAGCCTGAGGGTCCTGTCACTGCTGGTGCCTCGGGCCTTCACGTCTCC
The DNA here is from genome assembly GCF_028023285.1 of Balaenoptera ricei. Lineage (NCBI taxonomy): Eukaryota > Metazoa > Chordata > Mammalia > Artiodactyla > Balaenopteridae > Balaenoptera > Balaenoptera ricei. The sequence goes on from NC_082650.1 coordinate 2,572,601, forward strand.
CGGAGGTTCTGAAGTTACTTGGATTCCCGTTCACATCCACTGGAGGCGGCTCTTCTCTGCTACCCGACCTGAGTGAGACCTTCCAGTCTGAAGGCTCGAGACTTCAGCTCAAGACAGGAAGTTTTAATTAGCGATTCCTTTCACTTTTGCTTCTGGAATTCTTACTATCCCTGTCCTGCATCTCCTGAACTATCCATGATAGTTTCTTTTTTCCCATAGTTATTTTTATTTCTACATTCTTTTCCTCTGAATTCTAGGGAAATTTTTCTGTTTGCCTTTACTTTTTTTTAAATTGAATTAAATTTATTTATTTGGCTGCGTTGGGTCTTTGTTGCTGCGCGCAGTCTTTCTCTAGTTGTGGTGAGCGGGGGCTACTCTTCGTTGTGGTACGCAGGCTTCTCATTGCAGTGGCTTCTCTTGTTGTGGAGCACAGGCTCTAGGCGCACGGGCTTCAGTAGTTGTGGCTCTCGGACTCTAGAGTGCAGGCTCAGTAGTTGTGGTGCACGGGCTTAGCTGCTCCGTGGCATGTGAGATCTTCCCGGACCAGGGCTCGAACCAGTGTCCCCTGCATTGGCAGGCGGATTCTCAACCGCTGCGCCACCAGGGAAGTCCATAAGTGCTTTTAAAAACAAAATGCTTGGAAGCAAATTATAATGGTTAAGAATATAGGCTTTGGAATTCACTGAATTTCAGTTCAAATCCCAGCTCTACCAGCTGTGTTACTTTGGGAAAATTTCTTACCCTCTGTCAGTGTTCGTTTCATCATCAGAAACATGGAGTTCGCACCTCGTGGAGTTACCATGGGGACCGAGGCAGGGAGGCGTCTAATCTGTTTGCTGTTCTTCAAATGTTTTCTGGAACATTGTGTACAGGAGGTAATTACTTTAGAAATAATAAACCCTGTAGTAAGTAGAAGAAAAGAGCAATAGCTCCCATAAACCAAGGGAGCGAACAGTGTTTATCCATCCTTAGAACCCCTGACATGGCGGTGAGGCCTCCAGAGCCGGTCTCACCTGCCCAGGCATCCTAGTGGGTGGTGCCGCGTGAAGTGTCAAAGAGAAAAAGCACCAAGTCCCTTCCCTAGCTTCCCCGGGCAGGGGGAGATTTCACATCGAGTTGGAAGGTTTGAGTGTTACAAGGACTGGGAGAATCTCCTCATTTCAGAATAAGAAGTGCCTTTATGAATGAAAGGGACTGAACTAGTCAGGGTTCTCCAAAGAAACAGATCCACAGGATGTATGTGTATATCTGTACGTAGAGAGACAGGCTGAGAGAGACCGGCAGGAAATTTATTATGAGGAACTGGCTGACACGGCTGTGAGGCTGGCAGGCCTGCAGTGGGGGGGGGTGGCCAGCAGGCCGGCAGCTCCCGCAGGAGTTGATGATCTAGCCTGATGCGCCACCTGGGGGCAGGATTCCTTCTGCACGGGGACCTCTGCCTTCTTAAGGCCTTCAGCTGATGGATGCAGCCCACTCGCCTCAGGGAGGGCCGTCTGCTTTGCCCAGAGCCTAGTGATTTAAATCTTAACCGCGCTGCCCCTAAAAATAGCCTCACGTCCACATCTACACTGGTGTCTGACTGAACTCTGGGCACCGTGGCCCAGCCCAGTTGACACATAAACTCACCATCCCGGGAACCAACGGCGTATCTTTGGCTGAGGCTGGGCAGACGGGTCCCAGGCGGGGCTCCGTGTCCATCCAGGGCAGGGGCAGCACCGCTCTGCCGAGGAAACTCACACATCAGGGGGAATTCGTGACCACGTTTCTAAGCGCGTGCTCCCGCCCTGTGCACACCCTGGTCTCTGTCGGGCACGAGGCTGAGCCGTGGGGACCGTCCCTGGCAGCAGGGAGGCCCGGGTCGGCGCGGCCGGCTGCTTCGCCCTGGAGCCCGGTGCAGCCACTTGCCTCTGCCCTGCGGATCAGGCCTGGAAGGATGCTGCCCGTGCTGAGGGACGGCTCACGGCGGCCGGCCCCGCTCCCTGGGCCTCGGACCCCAGTCACGCTTTCTTCTGGCGCCTCTGACCTTGAGCTGCCGCCTTAGCACGGGACTTCTGAGCTGTTCTGGAGAGCGTGGCCAGGACCTGTTAACGGCCCCCTGTGTGGGTGTGAGTCTCCTGTGGTACCCGGGCCCTCGGCCTCCAAACCCGGCCCGGAGCCCCAACAGGCTGGAGTCTTGCCCCTAAAGCCGTGGTTGGTTCTCGTTGAGAGGTGGTCTTGCCCCGGCCCGGCCCGGGGGCTGCCTGACACTCTGTGGAGGTGGTTTTGGCTGCCAGCGAGGGCGGCGGCAGCGTGTGCTCCTGGCACCGGCGGGTAGAGGCCGGGGATGCTGCTAGACGTGCTACCGGGCGAGGACGGTCCCCGGCGCCCCAGATGTCAACGGCGCTGAGGCTGGGACAAGGGGCCCCACATGCTGGCTCCAGGCACCCCACCAGCCTCATCAGCCGAGGGTCAGCAGCAGAGAAGGGGTTTATTCCCGAGGGCGCCGTGCAAGAAGATGGGAAGACAGATCTCAAACCCACCTCCCCGGAGGCGAGGGGCTCGCGGCATTTATGGGGTAAAGCTGAGGTCTGGGGAGGAGGGGAAAGGTGACTGGAGAGGAGAAAAAGGGGAGGTCGTCAGGGTTCTGTGAAGCCTCAGCTAACCTACAGCCTTCTTCCTGGGACACATGGCAGCGTTGGCCTGCTCCGAGGGTGGAGTTTCCGGCGTCAAATGGTCACCGAGGGGACACTCGCGCATGCCCAGTTGGCGGGTCGCGGGTCCCAACCAGTCTTGACAAACTTGAGCTCGAACTGGGCACCGCTGACTCCAAGCTCCCGGAAAACAGCCCAAGCAAACATCTTATTGCTTAGGCCACGTGCCTCTTGGAGGACGTGCAAGATTTTGTGAAAACAGAGCAAGCCCGGTCGGGGAAGGCGGCTGAGAGGTGTACGGGACGTGACTGACGCTCGTCCGCGGTTCCCTGGGGAGAGCTCGCCTCGGGAACCTCCTGGATCCGCCCCTCCTGTGCTCCGCCGTCTCGTGGCTCAGGGCTCAGCCCCTCTCTGATCCGAGATGCCGTGTCCACACCTGGCTGCTCAGCCCTCTGGCGGCAAGAAGGCTGCCCTTTGGTCCCTCCGTCGGGTGCAGCCGGGCCTGCCGGCCGAGCGGCTGCCCAACCCCAGGAGCGCGCGGGACCCCGGGAGTCGGGGAGTTAAGTGGGAACACACTCCAAGGACGGGAGAAGCCCCTCATATTATCTCAGATCACCCAAAACCGCACCATCAATTTGTGGACAGTTAAGAGTGAAATAGCTTCTAGTTTCTGTGGGAGAGTAGTTGATGCCCAACTTGGTCCTACATACTCTTGTTTCCAGGCTGCTGGGAGAGGTGGGTCTTCTCCACACCCGGGTCGTCTGCCCTCAGTTTAATGCATGTACAGATACAGATTGGTCTTGGGAAGGCACGGCCTTCTTAAACGGAGGCAGAGAGGACGGAATGAGATGGTTTGTGTCTGCATGAGAGGAGAGAGCCCTCCCCCACGGTCCTGCAGTGCTGTTTACTTAGACGGGTTTCTCGTCCTCAAAGGCTGGGAGACGAACTTGATGTTGTAGTCAGATTCGATAATAAGTGGATAATAGTCTCTTTGTAGTAGCAAAGCAACACAGGACCTCCAAGCAGTTGCGATTTGGACAAGGTGGCCATGGGCCACGTGCGTTACTGAACGAGCAGTGTCGATTGCTTGGCGTAAGACATTTCAGAGTCAGAAAAACGTCTCGCCTGGGTTTGGTGACCACGCGGGACTGACTTGCAAAGCAATGCTGTGGACGCCTGAGTATTTAAGATAAGCATGTATGTTCTACAGGTGCAGAGAAAGGCTATAAACAGCACGTTAAGCGCCCATAAGACAATCCCAGTGGACTCTTCAATGTCTAGGATTGGCTTCTATGTCAAGTCTAATTACTACCATTGTTTAAACACTCTGGATATTTTGACCTAGTTCTCTGGCTATTCTGTGTTGACCCACAAAGGAATCCTCTGGCTTCCATGACTCTTTCGTCAGCTAGAGGTGCTGTAACAAATACCACGGCTGGGCAGCTTAAACACCAGAAATGTGTTTCCTTTCAGTTCTGGAGGCTGGACGTCCAAGATCAAGGTGTCAGCAGAGTTGGTTTCTTCTAAGACCTCTCTCCTTGCCTTGCAGATGGTTGGCATCACCCTGTGTCCCCATGTGGGCGTCCCTCTGTGGGTGGCTGTGCCCTAGTCTCGTTATATGTGATTAGGGGCACCCACATGACCTTATTTAACTTAATCACCTCTGTAAAGACCCCATCTCCCCACACGGTCACATTCTAAGGCGCTAGGGGCTAGAGCTTCAAAATATGACTCTTTGAGGGAACACAACTCAGCCCACAATAGTTTGTATTTATAAATGATAGGTGTGTTTTAAATTTTTACATGGATCCCTTTTGAAACTTACTGTTTAAAAAACTTTTTGATATTTTTGAGGTTTATTCATGTTGATCATGTGCTTCTGTTTCATTCATTTTAAGTGCTGTGTAGTATTTCATGGTATAGAAAATACCAGCTTATTTTTCTGTTCCCCTACCAAGGAACCAAGTTAGATGACTTCCATTGTTTTGCTCTTTTAAGCGATGCTCAATGGAAAATCTTGTATGTCTCATGAACACACACTAGAATTTTTCTCCCTGGTCTAGAGACTTAAAAATGAAATTGTTGGTCCACAAGATATGTGCATTTTCAAATTAACTTGGTATTGAAAAATTCCTCTGCAAAGCGGTTAACTCATTTATTCTCCTTCTAGCAACGTATCAGATTTCCTGTTTCTCCAAATACTCGCCAGCTGCCGTTGGATACAATTTGTCACACTCATGCTGTTTGTAGGAGCAAAGAAATTCTACTCCTAGATGTATACCCAGGGACTCAAACACGGACATGCATGTTTATTCATATACACGCATGTTCATACATGTACACGCATGGTCATAGCAGCATTGTTCACAAATGCCAAAAGGTGGCAACAGCCCAAGTGTCCATCAACAGAGGAATGGATAAACAGACCATGGGGTGTACAAACAGTGGAATGAAGTAGTGACACACGCTACAGTGTGGACGAGCCTCAAAAAGTTGATGCTAAGTGAAAGAAGCCAGACACAAAAAGCCACATATTGTCTTGTCAGCCTTAGAGAGAACAGAGAACAATTTTATTTACGCAAACATGAGTTCACTTGGGAGGAGCAGAGCAACTGCAGCGCGCTATGGTAAACCGTAGCCAAGTCCAAAGAGACAAGGCGAAGATCGGCCTCTATTAGGTTTTAGGCGGAAATTGGGGAGGGTTGTTTTGAACCCAAGTTTACTAGGGAAGAACCTGGAGTTTGAGGTTTGGCGGTTTCTCGTTGGCTGCAAACAGTAGCTAGCGCCTTGTCGCTGGGGCAGGGAGGGATCTTCCTTCTCTTCTTAAAGCAGGAGATGAAATTCCTGGGTGAAAAGTGTCCTCCCTCGTCAAAATGATTCTCATCTTCCTCCTTCCCGCTGGTGATGCAGGGCTGGTGTACAAGGGAGAGTTGCCCCTTCAGGGCTCCCCAGCTCCATTTAAAATGAGGTTCCTTTATTTATTTTCACAGTCTGATTCCACTGATGTGAAATTTCCAGAGGGTACATCCGCAGAGACAGAGCGTAGACTGCTGGTTGCCAGGGCCTGGGTGCGGGCGGGGAGTGAGGAGGGACTGCTTAGTGCGTACGGCTTTTCTTCTGAAGTGATGAAGCTATTTTGGAACTGGATAGTGGTAATGGTTACACAACACGGTGGATGCACTAAATACCACTGAATTATACATTTTAATTGCTTCATCTTATGTGAAATTCACCTCAATGTAGAAAATTTTAAAAAATCTAAGCAGAGATTGCAGACCGCAGGGGTGGTCCAGCCCCCTGGGCCCCCTCTTTTAGCCCCCGTGGGTTCACCTCTCCTTCCTTCCTTCTTACAACTCAGTTATTCCTTGAGCCACTTTCTGTTCTGTTTTCCCTCATCTCTAAGTGTGCACAGTGACATAGTCCTTGGGTACCTTTATCTGCTTCTCACTGGAGGCAGATGTCCTCTGGGCGGCTCTCCATCCATTTATCACGGACCCGGCCCAGAGCCGGGGCAGAGGGGAAGGAGCCGCAGCCGCCAGGAGGGGCACCCATTCCCATCCAGTCAGGGCTTGGCCTCCCCTGCAACTAGTGACACACCCCTTGGTTTGTTTTATCTAGAAGGGACACAGGTCACAGCCCAGAAACCAGCAAACGGCTGAAGAGGGCCGCTTTCTTGGCTGACACTGTAACACACCTATTAACCCCTTAGAGTCCATGGAAACCCAGACACAGCCCACGGATCTCTCGAGCTTTGGGTCCCCGGGCAAGGGGGAGAGGAGGTCTTTAAAGGAGAGGTTATGGAGAACAAGCCCTGCCTTCCTTACAGTTGGTCCGCGTGTGAAGGCAGCGCTTTATTCCCGGGAGCCTCGGTAAGGCCTCAGGACACAGGCCTGTCCAGCAGCAGGTGCCCAGGCAGGAGGTTCTCCCGGGCTGCGTCCTCTGCTGCCACCTCGTGGTGGACGACGCAGGCTGGGCGGGAGAAGCCACCACGATGAGTGAGGAGGGTTATAGGACACGCGGACCCACAGACGCCCCCAAAACAGCAGGCCCCGCTGCAGGGCTGTGTGTGGGGCAGGGGTGGATGTGGACATTAAAGCCACCGCCGTCCAAAGACGTTTAAGACTCAGTACAGCAGAGGAATGGTTTATCCAACAGGTTAAGTGAACCGTTTTGGTAATTTCTAAAGGGTTCCAAAACGACAGACCCTTACATTGATTTGTAGCGTCATTGCTTATAAGGAGTAGGATTTGGGTGGTGTCCAGCGCGGTCTTTGGGTCAAGCAGGACTCAGTCCTGTGTACCAGTGTCTCTGGTGCCCTCTGCTGTCTCTGCTTTGCTGTTCCACCTTCACAAGCCAGCAGGTGGAATAAAGGACCCTTAGATCTACTCAAGCCCCTGGATGCTGACTCCTCGGGGATCCCAGAACGGATGGCAGTGCTCGCAGACAAGGGCGGGCTGTCTTGGGGCCCCTGTCTACTACTCCACTTGGGGAACCCCTTCATCTTCCTACAGCATCCCCATGGCCAACACTGACTGAGGCTCCTGCATGCTGGGCGCCTAAAATGTACAGCTCGTTTCTCCCAGCTCCCCCAGACGGCAGGTACTGCCTCATCTCAGCTTGGCAAACGAGGAAACCGAGGCACAGAGGTTAAGTGACTTGCCCAGCACCTGGTGCCCGGAAACACCCTCTGGTCTGCTGCTCCAGGGCCTGAGCCCCAGCCCCACGCTGCTGCATCTCCTGAACGTTCAGCAGTGCTGGCTGGTGGGCCGGATGGCGGGGCGAGGCAGGCGGGTGAGCCCCAGCCTTCTCCAAGACCAGCAGCTGTCAACTGTGTGCACATTTGTTAATTAAAGACATCAGCAGTACGCCAGCCAAATCCTGGCTTGAAAGGACCAAGCTCTCCAAGAATCAATCCCATGTACTAATTTCATTTAGGAAGTAAGAGCGTGTTCATTCTGTCAACTGCTTACCTAACTAAATGCGGCTTTTGAGGACTGCGCACAAAGTCTTCTAGTAAACAGGAGTCGGGGAGCGAGCCAGACCCCTCTCGCATTATAAAACTGGACTGTCAGCTTTATATACTTGAAGGCTGCTGTTAAAAGACCCACAGAGATCACATAAAGCTTTGTCATCCAGACTAGAAATTCCAAACACCGTGAACACAGCGGCGCATGCCTCTCACGTGTGTCCCGCGGCACACGACTGCTTTCTAGAGCTTTACGAAAATATTCAAGCCACATTTTTTCCCAAAATGGTCATTGATCATTTGTTTAGAAATTTCTGATGTTTTATTTCAAACCAATAAAACACAAAAATAGTTGCTTGCCCTGGTTTGTTTCCCACAAACAAGGCTGACAAGTTTCCTCTTCACAGAATACACCTGGAGTTCAGTCCTCTTGTACGAAGGGTCTTACATCACCGCACTCTAGCTTTTTTTCCTCGTGGAGCTAGCCATGATGGTATTGAAATCACGCTAGACACGTTTTGACGTGAACGAGGTGGCCGGGATGTAACAGGATGGGCTCGGGGGGAAGAGGAAGAAGAGGAACGTGGACCGATTTAGAGTCAGGATTTCCTGCTGGGCCGATAGGAAACCCCGAGCCGGGGGTGTCATCGGGAACCGTGAGCATCCTCGCCGCCCCACTGCCTTCTCTGTCTTCCACCCCGCCTGCCACCTGCACGCGTGCTTCAGGGGAAGGAGGTGGGGTCTGGAAGGCACCCTGTGCTCTCCACCGCACCGGGGACTGCAGTAGTAAGGCCTGGGGCTTCAGTGTTGGAGTCGAAAGAGCCCCTGCCCCCGTGCACCCACGTTTGAGTTTGGCTGACCGTGGAGTGGAGGGGATGGCTGGGGGGCAGCGGGAGGACGCGGAGGGACCAGTGGCGGGAGGGTGTGGCTGCGGAATGACTGCAGAAGCATCGTTTCTAAGTCATTCCTGATTCCCCGGTTCCGTTCTCTAAACCTTGTCTGCAAAGTGGGGACCCAGAAAAATGAGAGCGAGGATTAGTGATTCTAAAGGAGGGAATATGCAGAATTTAGCAACTTGCCTTTTTCAGGGAGAACCCCCAAACCTTGAGTGCCCTGCGTGCACAGCCCCTGGGTTCTGAGCTGGCCGGGGTCAGGGCGCACCCCGCATGAGGAGGTGGTCCTTGGGGCTTGGTCGTGGGGTAAGGTAATGGGTGAATGCATGGTGTTGTGGTGCTTTGGGGACCCCCGTGTCTTGCTATTAGGCATTCATTTGTAAACACATCACTTATGTGGCATTAGGGCTCACCCTTTTTCAAGTTGCAGAAACCAACTCAAACTGGCTTAAGCAAAACTGTCAATTTATCAGCTCCTGTCATTGAAGAGCGGTGGCTTCTGGCAGGTTTGAATCCAAAGGTCTTGAAACTGTCAGTAGGACGCTGACTTTCTCTCCATCTTTGATTCCAGGCCCATTTCCTAGGTAACAAACTCTAGACTCAGAGCATCTGCATAGTGGCCACCAGTGGCTCCAGCCTGGGTGGGCCTCCCCTGCTGTGGGTTTCATGCCTGTCTCTGAGCCGGCACTGCACCCACAGGATGACGGGGCCTGACTCACACCCCCGCCAGTGGTGCGTGATTGTGGTGGGGTCGCTTTCACTGGACCGCGTGGGATTTCCTTCCCACAGAAGGAAAGGTAGCATTTGCTGAGGAGGGAGAAGCACTGTGGGTGGAAAGACCATAGACGTTGGCCCTATATGCCCTGTGCGGTGCAAGCTGGTATACGAGCTGCAAAAACAAGCAGCAAATCACGTAGAAGGAAACGTGTTCCTGCCATTTAACCATCACCGTCCAGCTGGGGACATAAAGCCAGGACAGAGGAGCAAGAGCCAGGCTCGCAGCCTTGTCTGCACTGAGCTGCACCTGGAGGTGTTGCAGGTACCGACCGGCCAGGATTCTGTCCCCAGACGCACTGGTTTATTGGATCTGGGAGTTTGTTTCTAACGTGCATCCAATGTGGAGAACCAGGAATGTAAAGAAATTAAAGCGCTTGCAGGTAACTGTCCTCTGTCAGTCGTGTTGGGACACAGAGGTGGTGCAGGGTGAACTTGGGATGGTAGTGACAGCTGTGCAGATTTCTCTCTCGGTGGAGTCCCCCCAGGACCCCCGTTCTACTGCCCGTTAGGCAGGAGCGTGTCCCAAAGTCATGGGGGGGGATTCGGCCCCTCTGTCTTCTGACCCTTGAGCCACCATTATTAGTCAGGGGTGAAAGAGATTAATTTAAATGTGGCCCCTTTCTCCATCTTGTGTTTTAGTGGGTTTGAGCCCAGGAACAGAGAACAGAGGAGAAATGAGGGATAACGCAGAAAATGAAAATTGCACATCCACAGGGCCGTGTGTGCAGAAGTGGGCAGAGGCGTGATTTCTGTTCTCCAGACCCTAAAGCCACGTTCCTAAGTAAAATCTTCAGGTTATTTCAAACTTTGATTCCAGCCAGAGAGAGACTTGGGAAGAGGAAGAGTGTCCTCGACGTGTGTGTCTCTAGGCTGAACCCCTATGACTGAACATGATTGGAATTTTAATTAGGTGTCCCTTAGCCTGTTTACAGATTAGAATTCTTCTCCCCTGTAGCTGGAATGAACACCTTCTGTAGGATGGAGGGCCTTGAAGTCACCTTAAGACGTTAGCCCAGCCCCTGGTGATAAGCACAGCTCCCTAGTCAAATGCTGTGTGTCTGGAGATTAACAAGTGACTTTTTTTTTTTTCTGGTTGCGTTTTGAGGTTGGTGATGGGAACATCACTTCCTTTGGCTGAATCGTAAAAGTTGCACAAAAGTTTGCCAGTTCCCTTCTTTCGGTGTTTACTGAAGGGCTTCCTGAAAGCTAGTGAAACTCCTCAAATTATTGAAAATCATGTGGAGATTTATGTTTAGAAACAAAAAACTGCCAGGCTTGGTGAGTGTCCGTGTAACTGTCCTCACTAAGGAGCTACCGTCAACGACATCCTGTGACTTAAAGGAATTTTCTTCACTTTCTGCTCCCACAGGGCAAGTGTGACCCGACCTCACTTGAGACAAAGGCAGCCCCGTCCGCTGAGGTAAGTAGCACTCGCGTTGGCTTGTCTGCCTCCGTGCAAATATCAGTTACATTTTTTTAATGTTAAACGTGAAGTCTTTTTCAATTTTCTTTGGTTATTTTACGCTGCCCGAAATCCAGCAGAGCCAGCTGTGGTGTGCTTTCAGAAGAGCACAGCCCTACACAGTACAATGTAAATTCTTTGATGTTCTGCGCGAAACACAGAAATGCGAGTTGTGTAATAACATCTTCGTACGGCAGGGGTCTGCCTTGTGCGTCAAACTGGGAAAGTCATCCTGCTTTCCCAGGAAGACTGAGAGTTTTATTCTGAGTCTGTGGGCCACTGGGGGTATAATCTATGTGATTTTATGTGCAGCCATTCTTTTAAAACTCTATTACGTGCCTTCACAATATGCTGGCGTTAAAAACAGCAAGTGAGATATCAGAGCAAGACAGGGCTGGGATGCTGGGTGTCGCATGCTGTCTGCCTGGGGATTGGTGGGCTGGCGGCCGGCCAGCTTCAGGACCCTACTGCGTGCATGTTCAGGGTCCATCAGAAGCTTTTGTGGGAATTAGGCCTAAAATGAATTGTTTTAGATGGAGGTAGATTTCTTATAGTATTTCAAGCAGCCATCTGGTTCAAATACTCCCATTATAAGTAAGGAATTTTATGAGGCGGTTTTCTGGGTGTTTTGTTTCTCCAGCTCCCATGATCCCAGCAATAGTAATGCTACGTGTACTAGCAAAGCCGAGGCACCTGTAATTGTCGGGGCTACAGATTCCCCGCAGGCACGGCAGGTACAATGGGCCTGTTCCCTGTAGCTACCAAACAGGTCACAGAAGCCAGGGTTCAGGTCAGGCTTATTTAATTTACGTGATTGCATCAGACTACGTTCTGTTCCTCCTAGACAGAAACACGCCTGGTTTTCGGCATATTGGCATCTTTCTAATAGTCCTGTTTCACCAGCCTTGCCAAGGTGGTGGGCCACCTGGAACCCGTGCAGGTCGGGAGCTGCTCCAAGAAGTGAAGGCTTCTCAGCAACTCACCGTGGGTCTGGGGTCCCCAGGGGCTGTGCGGAGCCCCGGTAGTTCCAGGACCTGTATTCCTGGAGCAAAGGAAGCTGGGGCTGTGAGTGGCCGAGCTTGCATTTGGTTGCTGGTATTCATGCAAACAATGCTTATCACTGAATGCCAGGGTGTTACTTTTTACACACTTGGGCTTTTCCTCTCCGGGTCTGATTGTATTTTTGTCAACAGCCCAACACGAAGAATTTGGTTGAAAAAAAGGTCCTCGCTACTCTCAGCTTGTATGAATTAGATTTCCTTATTAGACATAAAAATTGTGCCAGTAGAATTAAAAATTAATGATTTTTTTTATATGGCTATATAAAATCAAGGCAGTTCTAATTATTTTAGCTAAGTGACTAGACAGATGTCAGGACTGTTTTGAACTGCGTCCTAATTTTAGTAAACTCAGGAAACAAAGTGAGTTGTGGCACGAAATTGACCTTTATACTTTTCTCATAACCTATTCTTGGTCTAGTTTATAACCTGTTCAAGGAAAAAATAATTAAGCTCCAGCTGGTGATTCTTAGCAAGATGTTATTTGGCTTTATATGGAAGCACACAGATGCGTGAGGAACTGTGTGTCTGGTGGAAAAATCAAGTCTCATCGTCGTACTCATCATCATGATCTGCGTTTGGACCAGCCACAGCGAACAGGAGTGACGTTTCAGGATGAGCACATTGCTCTTTTCTTGGTCGTAGAAATGAACGTAGGCAAATAAAAGGAGTCTGGTGGGTGATGGGCTGGGTACCGGGGTGTGATAGGGATGCGGAGCCCTTGGGCGTCATTTCCTCTGCAATCGATGGCCAGGCCTACAAGGTGTGGCCTGTAAGAGCCACGGTCGGGACTGGAAAGCTTTTCAAGGAGGGTGGTTGTTGCTATCAGGCCTGGATCACATCCTAGTCGAGGCTTCTGGGAGCCCAGGAGCAGCTGCTGGGGGTGGCCTGCTCCCCTCTAGGACTCGTAGCCCTCCAGTGGGTGAAAATGCTCGGGCGTGTTTTCAGATCCACCTCGAATATGATGAGCAGGAGTCCCTTCTTATATTGAGGATAAAACCCACAAATCAGACCTGGGAGCACCCTGAAAGTATGCAAAAGGTCCTAAGACAGCAGTGAATCACAAGAGTTTTCCTTTCCCTCTCTCTCTCCCCCTCTCTTTCCATATGTATTTTTAATAAGACTTTGCAAAACTCTGTGTTAAACAGATTGTTACACCAACTGAGAGTATTAGAGGGGCTCCTGTTTAAAATCCTAACACAGATTTAGCTGCTGGGGTGTGAGCAGGTACTACTTACAACTTTGATAGGAAATATAATGATATTTTACCAGGAATGTCGTGGAAGCAGCTGATAGGCTGACACAGCGATTAGTCATTTGCATCGTTCACGTGATAAACCCCCGCTGGCCTCCTGTTTAACAGCTAATTGAATTTTCTCTTTCTCTATTATGGTTTCACTCTTTATTTGATTTTATAAGAAGAAATTTAAAAAGGAGACAGAGGAGGTTAAAATTCCAAGGGGAGGATATTTCTTTGCCCAAGCACTCACCCTGCACAGGACAGAAGGGTGGCTTCTTTAGAGCAGCTTCTGCCCCTGTAAGGGTGGTTTTGGTCTTTTCCCTCTTTTTTTTTTTTTTTCTTTACTGCTTTGGAATGAACACACATGCCCTTTTTAGAGAGTGGATTGTTCAGTGAGCTATTGATTGGGTGGAACTGTATAGGAAAGAAAAAGCAATTGTTCCCTCAGTTTCCTGCTGTTTGGAGCAGAGGAATGAGGCCACTCCTGGTCATTACTGTGCAGGACTTGAGGCCAGACTGCAGCTTTACGAGGGGAGACAAGGGCAGACAGACAGTCTTGCACGAAGATGAAGAGCAAGGCCAAGGCTGTGCCCGGACGTGAGGACAGGCCCTGTGCCCCATACGCACCTGTCCACCGCCTGCCTGACATCAGGGGGTGTGTGTGTTTGTGTTGTGCCTGTTTGGTGTTTGTTTGGTTTTTTTTATAAATTTATTTATTTATTTGTTTTTTATTTTTGGCTGCGTTGGGTCTTCGTTGCTGCGCGCGGGCTTTCTCTAGTTGCTGAGAGCAGGGGCTACGCTTTGTTGCGGTGCGCGGGCTTCTCATTGTGGTGGCTTCTCTTGTTGGGGGCACGCGGGCTTCAGTAGTTGTGGCTCACGGGCTCAGTAGTTGTGGCTCGCGGGCTCTAGAGCACAGGCTCAGTAGTTGTGGCACCCGGGCTTAGTTGCTCCGTGGCATGTGGGATCTTCCCGGCCCAGGGCTCGAACCTGTGTCTCCTGCATTGGTAGGCGGATTCTTAACCACTGCACCACCAGGGAAGCCCTGATGTTGTTTTAATTCCTAATAATTTCTGAAACAATCCATTCTTTTGCCAGATACCTCAATATGCAACTAAATAAGGTGGTGACTCAAACTTAACCCTTTGAAAAGAAACTTAGTTAAAACTCTGCTGGTGTGCGTGGAACACGGTGGCCACTCAATAAATATTGGTGGAATATTAACCCGGCCTCGCCTCTTTTCCGGAATTCCTGGCGAGTGGAGGCCCAGCTGAGACACTCCTGTATGACAGACAGTCCCCAACTGAGTCACAGAGTAGCTTTCAGGTTCGAATTTTGAAAGGGAAGCATGAGCTGGCTGGTTTCTCTTTTCTGTTTTGCCTTGTAATGACCATGGCTTCATCTTCTCATCCAGGACCAAATTGATCCTCTGAGGATTTGGAGCCTTGGAATAACGGTGATTTTTCTTAATTACTGCGTCTTTTTCACCAAATCTTTTCTCGCCTCTGCCTTGAATCCTGAAGCACGTGAATTGATGTTCACAGGTGTGCTTTGCGTCTTGGTAGTGTTGACGAGGGGAAGGTGATGGGTCACATTAACAAATGTGTGGAGCAGAGGGAATCAGATGCAGGAATCTGGGTTTTCAGTCTGTTTTCAGGGACGGAAGTTCTGCCATGGAGCTGAGCTGCCTCCACCTCCACTGACTCAGCTCCGGGTTAAGGCTCTTCCTGCGTTCAGGCCACAGTGGGTGTGTGGACGTCTGTGCAGGGCAGGGGTTACATCCCCCCCGCCCCCCTTCGCAGACCTGGGGCAGGTAAACGAAGGCACATCAGGACTGCAGTGTCACAAGGATGGGTGCAGACATCTCCGCGGGGCAGGTGGGGTACCAAGGGATGGTTCCAGAACAGTGATGGTAGCAGAGGAGATGCCTACAACTAAAAAGAAGCACAATGCAACCTCTGCGCTTTTTTCATTCCCTCCTTGAACAGTCACGAAAGAGACAAATACAGTCTCATTCCTATATTTCTGTAGTTGTTGGACGGTCTCTCCCAATCTGTGTGTAGCTCTTCAGTGGAAACTAGCTAAGTATTCAGAGGCAGATGTGGAGCTAGGAAAATCCTTTGATCGAGGTCATACTTTTAAATTTCCTTTGGGGATATCTGGGAAAAAAACTAAACATTAATTTTAGGGAAAAAGCTCACCCCAAATTTTAACATATTCAGCTACAACTTCCCATCCCCCAACCAAAACTGACAAGATTTACAGGAAAAAAAATCCCCAAATTCCTAAGCTTGTTCATTACGTTCTAGGATCCCAGGTGATCCTTGTTTCTTCTTCATGCTTTTCTATAATTTCCAAAGAAATTTAAACTACTAATGCAATAATCATATTTTAAGAAATAATTAGCTAAGACTCAAGTCATCCTAAAAATATTAAAATAACTATAGTCATTCGGTGATGATTATATTACAGATGTCTGGGATTTAATAACAGATGGCTAACACTAATATCTTAGATAATTTCACCAACTGAAGGGGAAATTTAGTGGCATTTAGTGACAAAGAGCATGAAAAGAAGTAGTCAATTCATTAACTGACAAGTCATTGCAATTTACTAGGTGGCATAAGAGTTGTCATCATAATTATACACCCAAGCAACCCAAAGGGCTTGAGATTTCTGCTTGACATTTGTAGCTCACCTTGTAAATGTCTCAGTCATAATCATGGCCATAATGACATTGCCCTGTGGCCAACCAGAGAAGGAGGAAGTGCTCTGTTTATTTCTAACAGGCATTAGGACTGTGCCGTCGTGAAGGCCAGCACCTAACTTCCTACTCACTCCCTCCACTCATCAGAACTGTGTACCTGCCATCGGTCAGGCAGCTTCACGGGGTCACTGTTTCCTTACCGTTGTTACTGCTCGTACAGACGAGGGGCTGGAGGTCAGTACAACCAAAAGGTGATGCTTAGTCTTGTGTCTTTCAAACAAGCAGGAAGCTTCTCAGTTCTCTCTTATAAATGCCAGCTCGCCATCTTACATCTGCTACTGCAATTTAGGGTAGCATTTTCTAAATCATGGTCTCATGGGGGAGAAAAGAGCCATGGGAAATCATAGCTATCTTCTATAATCTCCTAAAAGTTAAACAAAGCTACTATTGTTTTATTACAAGTTGGCCTTGTATGAGGCTCTATACTAGTGTGCACCCAGCCTGTCGATCAGCTACAGATGCAGTGACTCCAGGAGGGATTAAAAATGTCAGAGTGGGGAGCTGCTTGGCCGGCCAGCCGTACCTGACGCACCTGCGGAATAGCAGCCAGCAGCGGCCCCGGCCACGCCTGGGAGCTTTCCCCAGCCCTTGGTTTTCTGTGGAGCACAGCCTGGGAAACACAACTTATTGGGCTAGAGATGCCCCAGGCCTTACGATGTCAACACCCGCGACTGCTTCGACAGAAAGAGCTCTCCATACCCCTTTCTCGAAGGCATAATGTCGCCCTAATCCTGTGATGCTTCTCGTATGATTTTACTTTGGGGTGCTTCCCTTCCTCAGCACACAGCGACCGTTCTTTATACCGTTCGTTACAGCACTGGCTTTGACCAGTAGTGTGGTCACGTTGTAGGATGAGAAAAGGACCAGACCAGAAGCCCACGGACCTGGGGCGGAGTCCTACCCTTGCCGCACTCGGCTACTTGGTAAATATGACTTTGGTTAGGCCAGGTCACCTGGCTGGGTGGCTGTGAAAGGATGGAACTGAACGGGAGATAAACTGTCAGATCTTCTAAGTACTTAGTTTTTCTTCCATATATATATTTATACGTATACATAAACACACACAGATATACTCTCTCTATAAATATATAAATGTGTAGAATACAAATGATACGTTCACAAAAATACAGATATATTTGTTGCTTGTGGTCTCCAGGTTCTTTTCACAAACGTTCCGTTCACGTTATTAGAAGTTGCTCATTCGTCATCGAGGATTTCCACTGCACTTTTGAGAGTATTGACCCTCCAGCTCCGGTGCTTGGGGAGGCTCATGGCCCTGACTCGAGCGGGTGGTAGAAGGCCAGCATCCCCCCACCCCCGGTCCTGCACACCTGCTGGCCGTGGGCCGACCAGCCTTCCCATCGGGACGTCCCCGCGTGTCGGCTTCGCCCCTTCCCACCCCCGGCCCTCTCTGTCTGCTTGTGACCTACTCTGGTCGCTTCGATCTCACCACAACCGCTCTCATAAGAAGGGAAACGTGCTCCGTGTTACTAGATCCCCTGCATGACCTCCTGGTACCTTTTCAGCTTGATCTGCCAGCAGCGGCGGTAGCATGGACCACACTCCCTCTCGGGAACGCCCGCTCCCTTTAGCGGTGGTGGGTCAGGCCCCTGGCTTCCCCTTGCCTTGTGGTTCTTCCTTGTGGGCCCCCTCCTTTGGGTCCCTTTCTTCCACCCATCCCTTAAGTGTCCCTAAACCCCAATGTGCTCTCAGCTCCCGTGCGCCAGGAGGGCCATCTGTACCCCTCCCCCACTGGGGGTCACCAGCCCCTGAGCAGTGATCCTCAAAGCGCGGGTGTGACCATGTGCTCGGTGTTAAGACACTGACAGCAGCCCTGGTGTCCGCAGACTCCACGCATGTCCCTTCCATTTAGAACTCTGCGTGCTTTCCACTCTTTCTAGCTAAACAGTAAGAATCCTAAAATAAATGACCTTAGGGGAGTTCTTGAAAAGCGTTATGTGTGATATAATCAGTATTGGATGGTGGACGTGTGGACAAAAACCGAATCATGAGGTCATAAATTTGAGGAAAAAATCTTTAAAGGACACTTTGCTCTTTCTCAAGATAAAAGGACATTTATATCTCTTGTTTTGTTGACTTTTTTGGTTTTTATTATTCCTTTATTTTTTGTTTTCCTTTAATTTGTTTAACAAACCCTTGTATAATGCTTTTATGTCCCAGGCACCACTCTAAGCACCTTACAAACATTAGCTCTTTAACACTCACATCCGTGTGACGTAGTCACCGTGATCGTTCCTGTCCCCATTTTACAGGTGGGAACGCTGAGGCAGTTACTGCCCAAGGTTGCACAGCTGAGGGTGGAGCTGAGACTTGGACCTGAGCTCTCCGGCTCTAGGGTCTTAGCCCAGCGATGGTGCTAAGTTGTAGACATTTGCCAAAATCAAAGACCGTTTTCTCCTGTGATTTCTTTTGTGGAAGTAAATAACATGTTTACATTCTCTTCATATAACCCTTTGATGACTCAAAAAGAATTTGAAATTACCCTTAGCCTTCACTTTTTCCATGCTAAACAAACGACATCAAGCAGGGTTCAGCTAAGCCTGGAAATCAGAGGCTCTGAGGCGAGAAACCGGATTCCTCCTAAGATCCTCCTCTTGCTCCAGGACCTCTAAGTCAGTGGGTCCCAGATTTTTTTTTTTTTTTTTTTTTTTTAGTATGAGACTCCTTGTTTAAAATAAAAACAATAATAAATCACAGGCCGCCCACCCACATCACAGTGGTTGCGTTTTCGTTATCCATGCATTGGGCAAAGCTGCATGAATCCTTCAGTGCCTCTACATGAAATGAATTGGTTCATCGTGGTGTTCATATTTGCAAGCTGTACCACGTGTACATCTGAAACAGCATCCGTTCAGCCTACGGAAGGTGACCCAGGTACCGTGTGGTCACCGGCAGTTTGCAACAGTCTCTGTACCCTCAGGTTGGGGGTCGCTGTTCTCTATGGAAAACTTAGGGGTCGTGGTTGTTTTTTGTTTGTACCTGGAAGTCAGGGCAGAAATGAAGCAGTTTCACAGGCGTGGATGGGGTGGCAAAGAGCTGCTTTTCCTCTGTGGAGCTGTTGATTTACCTGAAACTTGGAAGCTGCTAGGAGTTTTACTAGAGGCTGAGTTTCTTAGGGCCTGGAGTCGATGGAGCACCCCGACTCTGGCTGCACCCCGATACAGCCCCGGTGTGCGATGGATACCTGCGTGACAGAGCCCAGCTCGTACGTGGAAAGAGGAGGCAGCTCCCCCAAGGATGCTCTCATTGAAAAATGTTTGTAAGCCTACCTCGTGCTGGGTACTCGGAGAGGTCTGCCACCTTTCCATACACATGCCCACGCGCACACACACACACACACACACTCACACGTACACATACACACAGCCCCTGTGGCTTCTGAAGAGAGCTAAGGGATTAGGCCGTCGTGGTTAGTGATCAAGAACGATGCCCTTCCATCCGTTTAGGGTTAGGGTGGCAGCAGCGAAGACGAGGGAGATTGAAGAGGGCAGGTTGTGGGTGACATCCCTGTCCCTCCGCCCTACTGCACGGCCTCTTTGGACCTCATTTTCCTTTCCGTGACGCTGGGTGATCTGTCTGTAAGGTTCCTGCACTTGTCTTAGCCCAGATGGGATAGACTCCGATACTTCATGGTGACCAGCAAATCCCAAATACCAGAGCGTCACGATATGGGGGCTCACGTCTTTCTCGCGGGGGTCACTACACCAGGGGCTGCTCTCGGCAGCTACTCTCACAGGCCCAGGGGTCTCAGAGCTCCAGGGGGCTTCCACCTGGCAAGCCCACCGTCCCAGGGTTCTTTGTTCTAATCACGAGGCTGGGGTGGGGGTCAGGGAGGGTAACTTGTGCCTTTTAACGTCACTTGCGCTCCTGATCCCAGCTGTGAGGACTCAGCCATGTGGTCCCATCCTAACCAACCCGCCTGCATCCCGGGCCTGGGAAGAGGAAAGACGTGGTGAACACATGGGGTGGTTTTGGACCCTACAGCTCTGAGATGTCTGTCTGATCCCTTGGGGGCCCAGAGAAATGGAATTCTAGGTTTTGTAAAGGAAGCCACGGCCTGATGCTTCAAAGTTGACATTATGGTGTCATGGAAACACAAAATGGATGCTTTTTATAGTGGGGATGGTAGTTTATTTCCTGGGCTTGATTGTGCCAGCATTTTTGATTCGGCTGCTGGAGGACAGATGCCCAGTCTGACAGCAATTCCTTTCAAGCAGGGACCAGTAAACAGTGGTAGCTGTTTTTCAAAATAATTTCTTTTAAAAATGTATTTGGAAGATGAGTAAGCCAAGATTGTCGTGACAATTTTCTATGGCATAAAATAAAAGGCAATTTCTTGCTATGGTCACCATGACAACATTCAGTTCACATACTTACACATACCTGCCATTAAATTCCATTGGCAGTGAAGGGTTTCTATTGCCAAGCCACTAGATCTAACATGACCGTGGCTTAGCCAGAGACCAAAGACCCCATCTTTTTGCTAATGCATTTTCCAAAGGACTAAGGCGGAGATAATTACCTTTTAATTCCTGTGGAAGTTTGAATTGAACTGCAGTTTGGATAGTGTTACAAAGAGTCTGATAATTTTAGGTCGGGGTTGTTCAGACAGATACAATGTTTACTTGGATAAAGGCGTGTTAATCAATTCTATTCGGAGGAAAAAGAACATATAGAATATGTGCTCCAGAAGCAATGGAATGAATGAAAAGTTGTTTTGGAAGAACAAATTTCCTGGAATAGCAACCACTTGAGAAACAACAACCGTACTTCAGCCATTTTCATTTGATTGGAAAGATGTGTTTAACATATTAAAGGATGAGATGGGCAGGGCTGTGCACTACCCCAAATCCCGGCCATTTCTGTCCATTTCAGTCTTGAATATCCTCTTTATCTTCAATTCCTTCTTTTCAGGCCCTATAATTTTATACCAGTATATTTCTACACCCACACCCTTACCCATGACTTCTATCGTCCGTCACCTAAAAAGGTGATTGTTAGTTGGTAGTTTTTTCACGTTGCACGTTTAGGTCTTCAGAGGAGGGGCCCGTTTATGTATTAAGAAGAAGCTTAAAAAAGGAAACTCTTAACCAGCAAAGGTCCACCTCTGAGCTCCTGCTCTGCTCTCAGAGGTTGCTTTGATGCTGCACCTGGCATGCTTCCGGCTGTACCAAGACAAAGCTTGATGCACAGCCATATAGGGCTGATCCTTCTGGAGGAAACATAGGGATTCAGTTTTCACAGGGAAGGCAAAGCAGATTTTTTTGTTACCCACGCGGGACACACTCCAAATTGGCCTGTAGTAGATGGAGAGAAAAAGTGCATGTGCATGGGAGAGCATGCACCTGTGCACGTGTGTGCACGTGTGCATGTGTGAGGGTTGTGTGCGTGCGTGTGCGTGTGCAGGGGTGTGTGTGTGTGTGTGTGTCCAGGCGTCCATGTGGAAGGATTACTCAAAGGACTAACACCGGATAACGCCAACCTTGCACAATCCGTGCGCATTAGTTGACCCGGTGCCACCTGAAAAACTAAGCCACCGTTTTTTATTTTGCCCCCTCCTCTCTGTCTCCTTCTCTCAGTGCCTGGGGGTGCCTTTCGCGCTCCGGCAGGTGGCAGGTGTGCTGTGGCGAGGGGCTCACAGCCCGCCCCTCGTGGCGTCTCTGAAAATTTCCCAGTTTTGAACACTGGACTCGGTCCACGTGGACTCCGGCTTCGGCGATTCGGCCGGAGGACCGGTACACCTGTTGAGGCTGCGAGCGCTGCGCGTAACTCTGCGCGGAGACGGACGCGGGCAGCCTGGGGGCTGGTTCTCCGCTCCTTCCCCGCGGTGGGCGCGCAGGCCGGCTGGGCTGCGGCCAGAGCACGAGCGTCCCGCCGCCAGAGCCCCTGTCGGCCCCGCGGACGTCCTCCGCCGGGGGAGGGGAGGGGCGGGGAGCGGGGGGCGTGGTCCTGGGCGGCGGCCGGGATGCAGGATGGGAGGAGGCGGCGATGCGGGATGCGGGGCGCGCGATGGCTCAGCCCAGCCCAGCAGCCCCCGGGTTGCGGACGGAGGATGATCGGGCTGCCGCCCAAGAAGCTGCAGAAACCGTTTCTCAGGAAGGTAGGGCGAGCCTCGCACTAGAGCTGGGGTCCGGGGGACGTTTTGACGCTTTTTATGTACTGCTGGGAAACTGATAACGTGACAGATCTTGGCAGGTGAAGGGCAAGTTCGAAAGTTGTTTTCTGGGACAGAGTGAAATTCTGTGTGTCCTTAAACGTGAAAGGGTCGTAGGTCACAGGTGGAGGCAAGGAGCAGGTCAGCAGCTGGCGTGAAGGCGGTTTTGCCCTCTTTTTGAGGTCGTGTTACAGCCCGAATGGACTTAATCTTATCGCTCTCGTGTCTTTTCACGGTCGAGGGGAAGCGGGGCCACTCAGGCATTTTCCTGCAATTTTAGAAGCAAAGGGGAGAAAATGTGACAAAGTTGATGTTTATTGAAGCTGTTACTAAAAGGTAAAGTTTTCGGTGAAGAGAATCAGATTTAGAAGTTTGCCCTTAAAAAAACTTTTTTTGCCTTTTTTAGAACCTTTTTTATTGTAGTAAAATATACATAACATAAAACTTACCATTTTAACCACTTTCAGTGGCATTAAGTACATTCACATTGTTGTGCGGCCGTTCCCACTCTCCATCTCCAGAACGTTTTCGTCTTCCCAAAGTGAACCTCTGTGCCCATTAAATTATAACTCCCCATTCCTCCTGCCCTGCCCGACCGAGTTTGCCCGTTTTTAAGTGAAATAACTCAAACACCTAATAGTCATATGTAATAAGTATGCCTCAGATTACAGTCCAAACCAGGTCATGCAGAATAACTCCTGCAATCTGTTCTCTGGATTTGTTAGAGAAATTACTTTGAATTGTCTCTCATATAACTGTCTTTAAAAACGATAGGTATGAAATACAGGGTTTTAAACATCACAGACATACCCAGGGGGTATAGGATTTGTGAGTCATAACACTTTTTTGAAGAAAATCTGTGACTTTCCAACAACGTGCATATAATTTTTTTTAAGTTGGGCAAGAAATGTTCTGATTCTCTTGTTTTAGTAACTATCTCTAGGTGTGCATATGCATATATGCAAACTTGTGGTTAATAAATATTCTTTATTTGTAGATCTGTATGCATGAAGATATAATATTGAACTAAACTTATGTTTCACTTTAAAATCACTCCTGAAATAATATTTCCAATGATTTTATAAAGGGAAATGAAAGTCGTTTCCTCCCAGTTTGGGGGTTAAGAAAACTGAGGCATTAAGGAAGCAGGTGCATGTCCACTTTTAGAAGCACGAACAGATCTACTTGTACAAGCTGCACCCCCTGGATCCCAGCCCCTCACCCAACCCAGCCCTTAGGTCTGCGACGTCCTTACCCTCATTCCCCATGTGGCCCTTTGCTCTGATGTAAATGAACCTCACATCTCTGGGAGTATTTCCTTATTGATACCCCTTCTTATTCCCAAAGACATCGATAAAGTTAGCAAATATATTCAATAAGAGATTAAAAAGTGAGTAAATGCAGATATTGAGGCAAAGGAAGGAAGGTAGAAACTGGATCTGAAGGCAGAGGCGAGGTCAGAAGGCACAGCAGGCTGGAGGCCAGCTTGCTGGCTTCCCAGGGGTGGACACAGTGTGAGCTCACACCACAGACAAAAGCCCAGACCCAGTTGTTCGGGTGGACACATCTCTTTCTGTCCCTGAGCCCAGAGAGGAGCATCTCCCGCAGGTCCTCCTAAAGAGGGCACCGCGTAAAAGCAGTGAACAGTGTGCCTAAGGGTAGCCCCTGCTAAGTGCAGCACGTTTCTCAGTAATGCCTTTTGTAATGCTGTGAATTGTAAGCGGAGGGGGTCAGACCAAAATACAGAGCAGAAAAGCACTTCTATCAAAAGTCAGCTGTATGTGGTTCAGGTAAACCGCTCTCTGGAGAGCTGCATCATCCAGGGACATTTGAAGCCATCTGGATGTCATACCCCCAGACAGTTCTCCGTAGCTTTGGGGAGGAAATCCATAAATTTCGTTAGGATTTAGCTTGGGTTCCTTGACAAGTACAGGAATGCAGACTCTCTATGTTGCAGGTTACGAGGAGGGGCTCGTAACATTTGGGAGCTGGAAGAGGTCTTAGAAATCACACAGCCCATACACTTCATGTTCTAGCTGAAGAGACTGAGGGCCTGAGAAGTTGAAATGCCTTGCCCAAGATCACAGGGTGAGTGAGTGGCAGAGCCTGGGCCAGACCCGAAGCTTCGGACACCCACTCTGAGCTCTTCCCTTTATCCCCTGATGGGGAGGGTTCAGCAGAGCCGCTAGAGGACTGGACGTGTGTCTCCCCGCCTGTGTTAACCCTGTCTGTATTATGGGGCTGCTGACCCTGGAGTGACCGCCCTGTTCCAGCCCCGGGCTAGCTAAGGCAAATTCCAGATCCCTTGCTCAGGAGGGCACCTTCCGTATACAACCCAACCCACCCAGAGCCCACACCCTAACCACTCCCTCTGTGGCGCCCTCCCACTCCAGGCCACCGTCCCCTGCCCTAATCACCCCAGGGCCAGGTACCCGACAGCTGGGGACAGCCCCCGGGAAAGGTTCAAACTCGCCTGTCCTGAGCCTGCTCACCCAGCCTTGCCTTTTCCTTCCCGTGGAAGCTGCAGTAAAGGCTCGCGTCTCCGCCCTCCTCCCGCCTCCTGACTGGCCGGCCTCCCTCCCTCCGTGGTCCTCCCCACACAGGGAGCCAGGGCCCTCCCTCTTGGGAACTGTGCGTAACAAACCACCTTCTCAGTGGTCGTTGTCTCCTGATCCACTGGCCTGGCCATACCTAAATAATAATAACAAAACCTGAACTTTAAAACACTGTTAGTTGTTTTTGAAACTTTCAGCATGTATGTTGTGGGCAATGAGACAGTAGTTGGACCGAGTTCCTGTAATTGAGAAACCGCTCCAGGTGAGGACGGGCATCGGAGTGACTGTAATGAAAGTAAAGACCACACAGATTCTGCTTTAAGGAGAGGCTGCGGGTGCTACGTGCCCTGTCCTGCGAGGGGCTGAGATGGCTAACGGCTGGAGGTCTGGGGCAGCCCGGCCTGGGCGGGCAGCAAAGGAGCGCATTACAGGTGAAGTGCGCCGCTGAGCAAAGGTGTCTCCCAGAATTTGGGTTCCTCATCGTTGTTGCGTTGGACTACTAGGTTTCTGACATTGATCTGTCTTAAAATTTCAGATAAGTGAGCATCTTCATGTTTTCATTGTTAACCCTTGATAGCCCACGGGCAAATCAGTCCTGGATAGTTTTCCAGTTTCATAGATATTGAGGACGGTTTCACAGTCACACTGCCTGTAATAATAATAGGAGTTTCGTGATAATCACACATCACGTTAACAGTCCAAATGGGTTACCAATGATGTGATGAGTTCCCACGCTGACAACAGTTCATGTTTCCCTGTGGGTACATTTCTAAACTGTGATGTGATTTTATTCTTAAAGCCATCTGAGTCAGTACCTTTTGTGCTTTTACAACATGAGAAAAGACAGCTGTGGAAGAATGTTTCATAGGGTCAACCCAGAGATGGTGATTTTTATATGAATATAGGACATTTTGTGTTTAATAAAGGATGAGAGGAAAACTTCTGACAGCATCATACACAGCTATTTTGTGATATAAGGTATAAGCAAAGTTTTGACTTGCTCGGATTAGGGAGGAGAAATGTAATTGTGTTGTTTTAAAAACGTAAAATTGTGACAGATTTCTACCACGTTTAAGAGCCACGAACAGAGATGCATTTTATTTTTTTATTTTTTTTATTTTTATTTTTTTTATAAAATTTTTTTAAAATTTTATTTAATTAATTTATTTATTTATGGCTGTGTTGGGTCTTCGTTGCTGTGCGAGGGCTTTCTCCAGTCGCGGCAAGTGGGGGCCACTCCTCATCGCAGTGCACGGGCCCCTCAATATCGCGGCCTCTCTTGTTGCGGAGCACAGGCCCCAGACGCGCAGGCTCAGTAATTGTAGCCCACGGGCCCAGTCGCTCCGCGGCATGTGGGATCCTCCCAGACCAGGGCCCGAACCCGTGTCCCCTGCATTGGCAGGCAGACTCTCAACCACTGCGCCACCAGGGAAGCCCCAGAGATGCATTTTAAAAAGCAGTTTATATTAGAGATGACGTGAAGACAGCTAATCCCAAACATTTGCTATTTGAATTGTTAAAAAGTGGCTGTAGAAATATATGACCCACGTCAAGGAGGAGAGGGCGGGGTCTGCAAAATGTATCCAATAAACATTTGCCAATTTATTGATTCTCTCTTCCCATGTTATCAATGAGAACTTATGTTCCAAGGAAGTTCACAGCAGCGAAGCTTCAGAGAAGGTGAGGAGAGAGGGTTAAGAAGGTCAGCAGCTAGAATCCAGGGAAGAAAGTGTCAGTGTTCTTACTGTGGGTGTGACTCCAATAGTTTCGGGCCATCCCTGTGGCTCTTGAAACCCCTTGTTTGTGGCGGTTTGAAAACAGAGTGGAAAGAAACGTGGATCCACTTTCTGTCACGCAGGGCGTATCAAGAAAATACTGAGACGGCCCCTGCCTTGGAAAATATAACAGAGATTTTAAGATATAGGGTCTTTACAGAGATTAATTTTCTGAAGTTATGGCTAAAGTTTTAGTTGCAAGAGGTTTATTTTGAAATGGACAAAGAATCTGGTGAGTCCCGCTATATAACCGTAAGAGATGGCATCTCTTTGCTCTCCCTGAGGACGGTGGTCCATCCCCTCCACAAATACTTACTGATGGGGCACTTGATTTGCACCAGCTGGGGACTAGGGGTACAGCCCTAACAGGCAGGTGGGCTTGCCTTCCGTAGCTTACAGTCTTGCGGGACAGTCAGCCCCTGTGCCCGAGATAAATGACGCTCAGGGCCAGGATACAGAAATAGCGTAACTGCAGAAGAGAAGAGTTTGTTTTTAACGCCACGTACCAGGGAAACGGCATCTTGTTTCTGCCCTCTGCAGTGACTACGCCCACAGAATAAACTTCAGGATTGGGCCCCGTGTATCAGAGCAAGTAGGCCAGGTGCAGTTGGCGCATGGAAATATTTAGCTCCCAGCAGAATACATGAGGCTCGCTACGAGGATCAGGGATGGGGCCTCGGCAAACCCCCAGGTAAATCATCCCCAAGAGCACCCATCCATCTGGCCCAGAGTTCACCAAGAAATGAACCAACACCAGCACAAAACTGTGGGGAGGATATGGGGGGCGGTAACCTCAACAGATAGTAAACGATCTCCAAGGCCAAGAATCGTCCTCTTCTACCATAACCTTATCACTCACTATGGATCTACCATCCTTGAGTTAATTTAAATACTTGATAACTCATCAATATTCCATACCAGTGTCATCTTTTGAAGTAACTCTCTCCCCACAGTTTTGCTATCTACTGCATAAAATGAGATTTCTCTCTCTCTGTTTATTTTAAATTGTCTCCTTAAACTCAAGTGCCTCCTGCCATTCTTGAACCTGAAGCTGAGGTTTTCAAAGACTGTTTGTGCTCTAGTTTTCCTTTCAACGTCGTGGGTGTGCTTCACAGACCCACGACTCAGAGGCTGCGCCCCTGTGTGAAGTCTCCATCATGTGTACAGATGGGCCTTAGGTGGGTACTGCCCAGGTGACTAAGGCTAGCCCTGTCTGGAGGGTCACAGATTATTAATAACTAACACAGAAACAAAGTCTTTATTTAAAATGATAAGCATCGATTTGATCTAGTTTCTAATAAATGCGCATGAGCCATTGATATAGCCTTTAGAGCAAGATTTTAAAAATATCAACAGCCAGGTACAGATTAAATGCCCTCTTGTTTGGACAGGAAAAAAGTGGTAACTCACAATCTACACAGACCCTGCCTGGTCTTGCCTCTCTGTTCTTTAGGGTCTCTTTTTCATGAGATGACTGGCTTCTGCCTTTCAGGATTTTCTTTGCTCCTTGGGTATGACTATGAATGTCACGAAGACCGTTCTGTTTGGTCCATAGATTTCCAGGAGTCTGTGCGTCTGTTTGGCTTTGCATAAAACCCCCCAAATCAGCTAAGTATTAGAATCCACTAGCGATACAAAATCCGATGCATCTGGCTTGAGCAAAAAATGGGAACTTACGGGGCTCACAAACTGAAAATTTAGAAATCTGTGATTCAGAGTTCAGAGACACTCTCCATCCAGGCTCCTGGCCTGGGTGGGTTCTTCCCAAGCTCCACCTGGTGGTCGCCGGCTGTTTCAGACTCATGTCCTTACACAGGCAGTCCAGCAGAAGACAGGGCCCTCGTCCCTGCCTGCTGTCAGCATCTGGAATCTGTCACCGAAGGGCAGTTCTCCATGGGGACAGGCCCTGAGACAGACAGGCCCATACCAGCTTCGGGCTCCCCTCTGAGGGTTCAGGCACGTGCTGACCATCTCCTGCAGTGGAGCAGATTGCCCACAGCGAACCTAGAGAAGTCCTCCCGTGACTGGGGTGGTTGACACAGGACTGTGCAGTCCCCTCCCCTGGAATTCATCAGTCCCCTTGGCCTGTGAGATCCTCCATCTGATCTCTCCTGGCCAGAGGGTCTTCCCACACCTCACCTACGAAGAATAAGCCGACAGCTTTGAAGTCACAACTGTGAAGTTTTCAGGGCAGCGTGGGGTTAGCAAAACCTCCTGCTGATTTGCCGAACTAATGCTGTAATATCTTATTTCTGTGCTGATTCCCCGCTGACCCAAGGAGGCTGCCATGACCTGTAGCTGCAGGTCTTAAGCCTGGTGAGCTCAGCGGTTTGCTGACACCCCAAGGAAGGACATTTCACACCTCCAATGTGGCCAGGATGTGGCCCCGCCTCTGTTTCAGGCGAATAGAATTTGTCCCCTGAGAGCTGTGCTTCCTCTCTGGATGTGATCACACTCTACACAGCAAGAGGGAGATCGCACCCCTGGGCCAGTTTTGAGTGACTCAACGCGGGGAGCTTGGATTTATGGGATTTCCAGCTTCACGGGTCACAGCGACACGGCAGATCTGCTTTTCTGCATCCGCCCCTTCCCGTGGATGGTGCACCTGGAGGACCCTGTGTCGGGACACGGGCTTCCTTCTCGCTGTGGCCACCCCACAGCGGGAGGCCCCACTGTCCTTGTGCTGAGGCAGCAAAGACAGCCAGCAGGAGGGTCCCTGGCCCGGGAGAGCCGGCGTGAGCGTGCACTGGGCGCCGGGCGCGTCCACACCGTGTCGAGGCCTCCCGGCAACCAGAGTGAGCGGTTTGCCGTGTGAGGACACGGACTCGGTCTCGGGACTCAGGACAGGCGTGGAGGGGGGCGTGGAGGGGGCATCCTCAGCGCACAGTGGCCACTAGGCAGCCCCATCGTCCTGCGGTTGTTGTCAGGCGCTCTGGGCACCGCCCGGCGGCATCCTCACTGGGCACCCACGAACGTGCCACGGCTCTTTCCTATCAGCCCCTGTCTTCTGAGTCATCTGTATTTGTAGGCACGATGGATTACCATCTCCACATTTGGTAGATCGTTTTAGACAGTGACCTGCTAGAGACTCTTTGCCAGGCCTGGAGTGCCCCAGGTGGAAAAGGTGGAAAAGCGCTGCCCGCACAGACCTGCGAGCTTGTAGTGCTCACAGCAGCAGCTCTGGCCGTGCCCGCCTGCTCCCTGAATGAGTGGCCTGCAGAAACTCAGCAAGTGGATCCAGTCCTTGTTAGGGGCTGAGCTGTGCCCTCCAAAGTCCACATGTTAGAGCCCTCACCTCCTGGGCCTCAGAAAGTGACCATATTTGGAGAAGGGACCTTTGCAAAGGCGAGTAAATTAAAATGACATCATTAAGGTGGGCCCTAATCCCACATGAGTAGCGTCCTTATAAGAAAGGTGATTGGAGCATAGACACGCCCAGAGGGATGACCATGTGAGGACACAGGGAGAGGACAAGGAGAGAGGCCGGAGAAAGCAACCCTACTCACACCTGGGTCTCTGACTTCCAGCCTCCAGACTGTGAGACGAGGTGTCTGCTGTCCGAGCCCTCAGTCTGGCTGTTTGTTACGCAGCCCTCGCTGACTCATGGCAGTGAAGAGTGCTGAGCAGGAAGGCAGAGGGCAGGGGGTGTTCCCACTGCCAGGACGCATTGCCCCGGAGGTTGGGGTGGTGGCCCCCCCTCCCGAGGGCGCTGCGTCCAGTCTGCAGCTGGAGTCCAAGTTCAGGCTCCAGTCACTGAGTGCACTGGGGTGATGTCCCTGTGTCCTTCTGTGAACGGGGACGGAGCACCGCCAGCAGGACCCCCATTCTCCCCGTGTTTGCGGCCTCGCCCTTAATGACACGCAGTGTGTCTGAGCCATCAGGCAGGCGGACGCTGCCCCAGCCTCTCTGGCCGAGTCGTCATGCCTGCGCCCCTCTACCTGCGGCTCCGGCTATCCGTGGGGCAGGGAGCCGGCCCTGTTCTTTCTCCTGCCCTTTGTCGCGGAGGCCTGTGTTTTGAAAGGCAGGAAGTACCCCTGGGACGCTAATTGCTCCAGGGGCCTCCCCAGGCGACGGGCTCACCGTGGTTGCCAAGCTGCCCTGTGTTGGCATCAGGAGCCACCATGGCCCATGACCAGCCTGCCTGCCCAGCTGAGGGGGCGGGACCCCGGCCCAGGCCTCAGGGAGCCACCGCGGCTGCAGGGGTGTGTGTCCTCGGGGACTTTTTAAAGAGGAAAATGCAGGTCAGTGGACGGGGTTTGCTGAGCGCAGGGGGCTGTGTGCCGGGAGCGGCCGGGTGGTGCTTGGTGTTTACCCCGGGATGGAGGCGCAGGAACCACCTGTAGAAATCCAGGTTCTCAGGGGGCAGGTGGAGATGCCCAGACTTGGAATGCTCTGATGTCTTAGGGCCCCAGCCGGACAGGCCTTCTGACAGCAGGAGCTGGTGCGCGAGGGAAAATATTCAAAACACCCATGTCCCTCCGAATCTCCATTTTCTCTATTTCTGCCTCGAAGGGAGACCAGGCCCAGCCCAGACGGGGGGCCATGGCCTGCGTGATGTGGGCCTGGTTTGTACTGGGTCCCATGGTGGGAAAGGTGAGGAGGGACAAGGAGAGGCCCCCTTGCAGCGTCTGTGCCCATAGGACGGTGCACAGATCCGCCCAATAAGTAAAAGCCTCGTCAAACCCTCGTGCGGGTCTTGCTGCACCAAGGGTCCCGAGGGAGCAGGATGGCCCCCACCCCCCACCCCGGGTGCAGGGGGCACAACGTGCTCTCCGCAGGGTAGCAGGGCTGTTGCTGTGTCACCCGGGGGCCACTGACCTCCTCTGCCTGTTCAAGTATGCACGGCCAGAAGCGTCTGCCCGATGGTGGTTTTTGGTTTTTTTTAAATTTTTTATTGGCGTATGGTTGATTGACAATGTGGTGTTAGTTTCAGGTGTACAGCAAAGTGAATCAGTTATACATACACATATATCCAGGCTTTTTATAGATTCTTTTCCCAGATAGGCCACTGCAGAGTATTGAGTAGAGTTCCCTGTGCTATACAGCAGGTTCTTCTTAGTTATCTATTTTCTATACAGTAGCAGATGGTGGTTTTATATCCCACACGCCTTAGGACGCGGGCCGCGGTGAAGCACCGGAGTTCGGAATCCACTTAGATTCAGGCCTGTTCTGTGCTCTGCCTGGGCGTCTGGCTCTGTGGTTTCCCGTGGGTACTGCTCTCCAAGTCCTCCCCGCAGGGCCAGTCCTGCCATGTGGGCCGAGGGGTCCTCGCCTGCCACGTGGCCTGTGAGCCTGAGATGCTGGGACATAAGCTCTCCTGGGCGCCTTCCTGGAGGTGGTGGCTTGGTCCTCAGACGGTGCCTCGAGGTTCCCTGTGCGTCCCGTTGTGGGGCTGACAGCTCAGCCCCATGCAGGAGGCAGGAGGGTAGTTCTAGTCTGCCCTGGCTCTGGACCTGCCTACTTTCTCAGAGAAATATGTGGAAACAAAGTACAGAAAAGCCAGCTCGGGTGGCAGTGCGAACAGATCTTTCTTGTCTTCTTTTTCCCTATCAGAATAGTCTTTGGGGAAATATATTAGCTTTTTTTTTTTTTTTTTTTTTTTTTTACAATTCCTTAGCTCCATCACAAATGTCTTGGGGAGAATTCTGGCGCTGCCGGGCGGATGGCTGGTCGCGGTCTATCCCAGCGCCCGTATCCCCAGCAGCTCCGCTTCCTTCCGGGACCCTCCGTGGTGTTGGGGTCTGTGTGTGTCGCCCCACCGTGTGGGTGCAGGCACCACCTGGAACGCGGTTCGTCCTTGTCCTCTCATTTCCCGGGTGGAAATGACATTTGAGTCAGCAATTCATTAAGTGAACGTTGTAAGAAGTAAAAGTATACGGCGTGGGACAGTGACGCCACGGAGAAAGTGAAGGGCAGGGAAGGAATAGAGCCGGGAGGGAGGCTCAGGCGCGAGTGGGGGGTGAGCGGTGCGTGCCGGTCCGGGTGCTGCCACAGGCACCAGCACCCGGAGGACGGTGGGCTCCGTCTCCGCCCTCACGCGGCTGCTGGGTTGGGCCCTTCCTCACTCGCACACGCGGGGTGGGTGTGAGCAGTACATGAGCCATCAGCACATTCTTAATGACACGAGGGTTCTAATTATCCTGATTCAATTAGGTGGTGTGCTCATTAGGGGCTGTTGAGTTATTCACTCAAGTGCCAGCTTATGTTTGTTTTTGTGAGTTTCCATTTTCAATTAGGAGGAAATTAAATTTAGGGACCTGTAAAGGATGATTTGACATTCAGCATCTGAACTCAGATATAACACTCAGTACCCACCACGCCAGAATAACATAGAGTACGTTTGCTTCCGATCGTGCTAAAATCAACCAGAGCCCCCTTTGAAATCCTCCTCAATCCCACCCGCCACCCGGTCCCCGCCAAAGGCAGCCACTGGCTTGAATTTGACGTGTGGTCGGTCCCTCTTCTCCACATCTTTGCGTTTTTTTTTTTTTTTTCCACATCTTTGTGTTTTAAAGCATACGTATAACCAATCTGTGTTTAAACAGCACGTGGAATTGTTTTATGCATTTTCAGCATTTCATCAGTGGAATTACAGTGCACATGTTTTTCTGCCACTGCCTTTTTCCTTCAACATGTTACTGATTGTTTTGTCTTTCCCCTTGATGGGCATTCACATTATCTCCAGTTTTGGGCCGTTAGACACGGCTGCAGTGGCAGCCCGAGTTTCCTGCAGTTACAGCCATAGGAGTGGAATTGAATCATAAAGTATGTACATTTTCAACCTTATTAGGTGCTGCCGATTGCTCTCTATTTCAGTTTCTACTAAGTGGGAGGACTTGATGTCTTCAGACTTTTTAAACATTTTGCCAAACTAGTGCATGAAATATTTTGTGTTTCTCTGTTACTGGTGAGGTTGGGCATTTATTGAAATACTTTGTTGACCATTCTGGTTTCCATGTGAATTGTCTGTTCACGCCCTTTGTTTATTTTTCTGTTGGGTTATGTCTTCTCCTTAATGATCCCTTGATGTTCTTTATAAATTTTAGACACTCATCCCTTGTCATTAAGGCTGCAAATAACTTCACATGGTTTGTTGTCTTTAACTTTGTCTGTGTGCGGGGTCTTTTGCAATACGAAGGTTTTGAGCTCTTCTCTTTGTTTGTCATTTAAGAAGTTCTTCCTACCTAAAAACATAAAGACCGTCTCCTTTTTCTCCTAATACTAAATTATTGTACTAAATTTGATTCTGTGTATGGTGATATAGGAATCTAATTTTATTTTTCTTGTAGAGAGACAATTATTCTCTATGGATCCATTGAACAGTCCATCCTTGAGTTGCCTCTTTTTCTCTCTGTACATTTTAGGTGCTATGAGCCCCTTAGCCACCAGGAAAGTAAACAGATTATTAGGCTGAAAATTATTTTTGACGTAGGCACTAGGACACGTGATCATTCTGAATCATAGTTTTCAACAATGCTGGACTGGAGTCACATCATTTCTTAGGCTGCAGAAGAAGAGGCATTGAATGTGGACCCGGAGCGGGGCAGATCGCACCTGGTTTCTGTGTTGTGCTCACACCCCGCACTCTGCAGGGAACAGAAACCAGGAGGGGTTCAGAGATGTCTTAGGGGCACCCTTCCCCCACCGGCTAGAATGTAAGGGCCTTGGACATGGGCCTCGGCACTTGGAGCAGGCCTGGCCCTGGAAGGTGTTCCATAAATATTTAGTGAATAAGTTCTCGTAAAGCATGTCCTGTAGGAAACAATGAAGGAACTGGTGTCGTAACAGGCAGGAAAGAGCACAGTAAAAAGAGGCTAGGTTCCCCGATACTTGGCCATTTTGTGGAGAGGGGCTCTGAATACCGTGGGTCCAGTGGGTAGAGGCCGTGGGGAGGCACGTCTGGTTCACAGGAAGCTCTTCTCAGATTTGGAGCCTTCCCAGGATGCAGTGACTCAGCTAGGTGGACCTGTGTGTCCCGTCCTGGGGGTTTACGTGGGGCGGCCTTGGCCAGAGGCGGGCTGTGCAGAACTGTGAGTGTCCTCTGCGATCTTGGTGGTCCCCGGCCTGAGGCTCCCGGTCCGTCAACGACAAGCTCCTTCTCTGTCCTCTATGGACTTTACAGGGTCCGTGCTCTTCTGTCTCAGTCACCTGGCTCAGGTACAGTGAAACCTTAAGAAATGCAGCCGATGGGCTCCCGGTCTGGTCTAAATGGCGGCGCCCAGTTTTTAGAGAAAGCTCTAATAAGGATGTCCCTGATTAGAAGCTAGAGTATTTTCATAAATGTTTAGGGTTACGCTATTGACCTAACAATCATATTCAAGTGATCCATTTGGGGATCCTTATACCTAGTGGGTTTCTTGGAGTTCATAATTCTATCTGACCAAAGATTTTTTGCATCACAGCTTTAAGTGACTTGCAGGTTTAGAACTATTTAAATATGGAATAGCACTGTGAAAAATATCAAGGCAAAGAGGAAATGTTAAAGTTGGTGAAGACATGAGTTTAGACAAGTTAAATCTGAATGACTCATTGCAGACACTAAGCTTGTCCTGAGTTTTATAAATATCTGCTAACTCTTGTAAATTTTATTTCTGACGTTAGGGGTTTTTTTTCTCCCTCTCTGTTTAAAAATAACTCTTGATTTCTTCTACAGTCTCCATTGAAACAATATTGCTGGCGTTTGCATGAGACGGTTCACATTTTCAACCTGTATGTGTTTTCACAGATACTCATCTCGTAAACATACAGTCGATGTGTCTGGGCTCTAACCACGCCCCTGTTGTGTTAGGCTCGGGAATGTGTCATGGAACCACTGGCAGGAAAGGACTGAATAACCTCTAATGCTTTTGGGTATTTTCTTGGTGGCAGATTCCATTCCTGGAATCAAAGATTTCTCCTTCAGGACTTTTCTTTTGAAACTCCATGGATTGGTACCACCCAAGTTCTGTGTAAAAGTTTGCCGTCTCCCTGTATCCAATTATGTAGATTTTTTAACGCAGGAAAGCCATATTCTCTTTCATCTGTGAAGTGGCACCCATTCCGGTAATATAGCTGCTAGGGCTATAGGGACAATGGAATTGGTCAAGCTTGGAAGACAGTTAAATATGCCAAACTGTAAGGCAGCACCTGGCTCAAAGTCACCATGAAAGGCTCTAGTGTTAGCTGCTGCCAGCACTGCTCTCTGACTCTGACGGCCACAGTGGAGCCCTCTGTGTCATGATCTGCCTTGGTCTTCTTGCTGCCCAGTATCTGGCTCTGCTCTTGAATGGTCTTGGTACCTGGCCCTTCCCTTCTCCCTGCACCTGTCCTTCCAAGTCCTCCTCCAAAGCTGGGCTCCATTGCCTTCCAGTAAGTAATGCACCTGCGGGACTGACCTATGGAATTTTCTGGAAGCATTTCTAAAATGTTGGGATACTTCCTCCCAAAACAGTAGTTTTTTAGGATTGTTGAGTTATAACTTTCCTTTCTGTCATTTTACTTATAATAATAATGAACTGGAAACAACCTACATTAATACAGGATTATATAAGTATATGACTGTATCCTGTACATTAATACAAAATTGGAATCTTCAACAATAAAATAGATATTGAAATGTTAGTTGATAAAAATATCCACATGTATGAAATGCGAAAGGCAAATTATGACAGTCATTTGGCAAAAATTATATTTTAATTAAAAATGAGTATTATCTATGCATACAAATTCTAGAAGGACATAAAAGACAATGTCAGAAGTGATTCTCTGTAAGTGGTAGTGTTACAGACGGTTTTTATTTTACTTGGTATACTTTTTTCCCATTTCTTTTGTAATGAGAAATAGTAGTTTTTTTCATAATTGGAAAAATAAGGTTATTTCTCCTTATGAAAAAAATTAATAAATAGGGTAAAATAAAGGGGATTTAAGGTTCATCTAAGCAGGGAATATAATGTTTTCAGAGTATTTTCTGAGCAGTGAGGATGGCTCTGCTTCTGTGGGCGGTCTCTTGTCCTCTAATTGTCATGTGACTCCTGCCCTAAATTTTCCAAAAGTAGAGGCATATTTTTTTATCTCTAAGTTACATCAGGTAATATTTGAGCTCTTCTTGTGTACATAGCCACATCGGGGCTAGAAGGATGTTGGCACTGATGCCCTCAGGTAGCATGTAATCTAGCTAGGACCATAGGCTCAAAAAACTGAGGCAGTTTCTGAGACAGAAAGAGGCAAGTACGGTGATGACAAGAGGAGAAGACAGATCAGGTTGTGAAAGTACAAAGGAGGGGAGGGGGGAGAGGGTGGGGAGACCAAGAAATTTCCAGGGGGAAGGTGGTGTTTGGACAGTGCAATAAAAGAGGAGTGCATTAGTTATCTACTGCTGTGTAACAAACCACCCCAAAACTTAGTGGCTTAAAATAACCCAGGTTTATTACTTCACAGTTTCTGTGGGTCAGGAATCGGGGTCCTGAGCTTCAGGGTCTTTCACAGGCTGCAGTCTGGGTGTTGGCCAGGACTGGTCTCGAATGAAGACTCAGCTGGGGAAGGACTCACTTCCAACCTCACTTGGTTGGACCAAGGGCCTCAGTTTCTTGACATACAAGCGTCTCCGACACAGCAGCTTGCTTTATCAGAGCCTGCAAACTGAGAATGCAGTAGATGGCTAGCAACACGAAGTTATAATTTCTTGTAACCTACTTGCAAAAGTGACATTCCATTATCTCTGCTACATGCTGTTGGTTAGAAGCAAGATACTGGGTCTGACCCACACTTGGGGAAAGGGAGAGCACAAGGGGATGAGTCCCAGGAGGTGTGTTCACTGGGGGCCATGTCAAAGGCACATGTGAGTTGTTTATGCAGATTTGGGGGAGGGGTGGGGGACTAGGTTGTTCAAAAGCAAGGAACAGTGAGTAAAACAAGTGACATTAACTTTAGACGTAGAACCCTCCTCATGGTCCTTTCAGAGAAGCACATCCCTTTTCCATACTTTGCTTTTCCTTCCCTGGAAGGGAACGACTGGTTTTCTCTACTCTTCGGCCCAATTTTTCCGATGTCAGGGTCATTATATGAGCTTCTGGATCACATTTAAAGTGGCAGGATCCCAGCTCCTCTTCCCACAGAGACCCATTCCTTTGGTGCCACGTCTTCGGGTTCACAAGTGTCAATGGCTCCTTTGCACCAGGAGCCAGACAGGGGACCTCCCACCTGCGGGCCGCATCCTGGCGTAGGCAGGCGTGGCCGGCAGGGCTCCTCGCTTGAGTTTGTCTCCGTAGCTTTAAAGGAGTACGTGGTAGTTTCCTAGGTGAGAAGGCTCATTCTGTTAATTTGCAAAGAGGAAGTTTAGACTTGTCCTTCATACCTCCGGAGTGTACAGCGCCTCTCTGATTTACCTATTCTTCACTGTCTGCATGATGCTGATTATAATAGAGGTGGGTAAGTACACAAGTCGTTTCCCAAGGTGTCTGAATACACACGCCTAGGAATCAAAGGAGGTAATTAAGCACTTTTTGGAGTAAAAAGCAAACTGTGAGTACATACCAATTATATTACACCAAGCTGCAGCTGGGGCGAAGGTCACGGCCAAGCGTGATTTATTGGGTAATAGGAAGTTGACAGCTTTGCAGGCCTGTTTGCTTATAAATAATTTCCAAGTGCTGTCCCTTTCTCTGTAGATAGAGCACAGAATAATCACTATCTGGCAACTGAAAGGAAATGACCTGAAAATTTTGTATCTTAGGATTTCTCAAAATCTAGAACCTTCCCGGCAATAGGACAACCTGCCTTGTCCATCCTGTTGCCCGTTAGGTCGATCTCTCTTGCCTTCTCTTCCGTTCCCTCCCCTCTCTCCCTCCTCCCCTTCCTGTCTTCCCTCCCTTTAATCAGTCTGGTTCTGGAAGTACAGGTCTTCAGGGATTTTCCAATTGTGTCAAATCTGCCAGGAGGTATTTTGCATTTCCTCTTGCCATTATAACTGTCAGCTAGGCTGTGGTTCATGAACTTTCTAGCTGGAAGAAAAAGGCTTCTCCTACTCCCTCTGAAATTCCCCTCATCAGTTAGCTGCCCCACCCTCTCCACAGAGAGCCTGCTCCCACAAACTGATAATCCGCAGAAGTTGTGCAGGGATTGGGGGTGGGGTAGGGGGATGAGCCCAGGGGAGCTGACAGAGCAACAGGACTGCTGTTTTGACAGGATAAACTGCTGATGATATTTTAGCGTTTTTAGTGTTTTGCATATTTTGGAATGGATTTTTCTTGTGGCCAAGAAGAATTTTTGAGTGGTCTTGACCTTCCCCACTACACGCAACCTGGATATTTTGTGCCTGTCTCTTGAATTTGGATAAATTTTACTGGAAAAATGAAAAGGAATTGGAAGAAAAAAACAGGAAAAACATTACAGAGTCCATTCTGTTGATTCCATTGAGATGGCAGTGGTGGCAGAAATAAAATTTTAATTTGGGTCTCACCTGCGAATAGAGTGCAAGTAACACACAGTGACGATGTGCTCTTCCTGTATAAAATCATTTCGTGTGGCTCTTGAGAAAAATCTCAACAGAGATCACTGCTTTGAAGTAACATCCAAAAAAAGAACAGAACAGCATGACTCAGTGGATTGAATATGTTTTGAGACAAGTAACTTCAACCCTGTCTTGTTAGATGTGAAGTACAAATGTCTTTAGGTCCACAAGCCTCAAGAATTTTCCAAAGGTAACAGAGATAATGTCACATGTGCAGATTTAATTTCCAAATTATTTGTATATGTTTAATGTCATTTCAGTAGTAAAGAACTAGAAAATCGGTTGTTCTGCATTTGTTGATGGGTCTGGCTGTTTCAGGGAGTTTTACCATGAACTTTATCTTTTGGGAACCTACATATTTTTAATAAAACAATCAGTACATTATTCAGTGGGATTCAATTTGTACCCATAAGTCATACATTATGCTGCCTCTCTCTTGCTTAGCTTTCCAGAGCTCTCTGTTGTAGTGTCCCCGTAAATGTACACTAGTCCATCATGAGGGTATTTTTTATCAATTCTCTCACCTGTAGACATTCAGGTTTTTTTCCTTTTTTGGTGGTATTATTATTTTGTGTTGCAAATCATTGCCATAAACACATTTCCTTGTGCATCTATGGCATGTGCCTAAAAGCAGAGCCGCTGGGGAACAAAGAACAATCATTGCCAGTGTCGCTTATGCTGTCGATGATTCTCCCATATGGACAAGCAAAAGGACTTCTCAGAGTCTTTCAGATTGGATGGGAATTTAATCCGAGATCGTCTCACCGTGAACCAAGACTCAGAAACTGAATCTAAAGTTGCACAAGGATATAGGTGCAGGGTTTTATAGTTTGTAAACTGAGACTCCTTTCTGTTTGAGTAATGTTCTACTGATTGTGGAAACAAGGAGATAGGAACTTTTCAAATCTGCGATACTTTATCGTTCTGTGTATGAAAAGGCTGTCATGAGAAAGGTGAGGTTGCTTAATATTTCATGAGACAAATTGATAAAATATGTAAATACCCCCGAAAGAGGAATTGCTGTATAAATAAAGCACGGCTTTGCTCAACTCCGGCTCAGCAGCCACAGCTCAGCATCTGTCTCAGGTGTGCTGAGCCCAGCAGCGCACGCTCTCGTTCCCGTGAGCAAGTGTGAAAACGCACCTGTCATCGGCTACTCTGGCGGGGCTGTCAGGGCCCGTGTACCTGTGTGTAAGTTCACTAGGTCTCTTAACACCCTTAAGGAATCATGGCTGAGCTAATTGGCACATAAAGGAAACGACTGCTGGAACCTCCTAATTGCTTTATGACTCTTGATGCTGCTCACGCGCACAGAGTAGTGACGTCCTCCTGAAGTGTAAGACGCTGATGCGATTGCTGACACCTCGTATCCGTGTCCTGGAGTCTGAGCAAGGTGAGGAGAACCAACCCATTCACCTGCCACTGGAGTAGATGGCGCTTCGGGAGAAAACTCTGTAACCCACTGCAGTGTAAACACTCACTCCAGAGGGCCCAGGTCAAAAGCTCAGACCTCTGCTAAAGAGAAAGAGAAAACTGGGTGGCAAGAGTGATCACGTTCTGTTAAAGGCGGTGGAAAAGAGCAGTAAGAAGAACAGCTAATCTGTTCTCTTTGAGCTCAAGCCGCGCGCCGCTCTCTTGCCTGTTTGTCAGGGGCCCCCTGAAACTGTCATCTCTCTTCAAGGCCCTCCAACTTCTAAACAGATGGCCTCACCTCCTATTGTTGGAGAAAATAGCAATCCATTTGCAATCCGTCAGATGACCTCAACTTCCTATCTCTCTTAACGAATGAATCTTTGCCTGGACCCACCTTCACTTACTGTGCACAGCCTCTGCGACCAGGGGCCCTTTTCCTATTTGAGGTCAACACCCCCTAACGCAGCAGCTCTGCCCTACCCTGCAGCATCCTTTGCAATCTTATTTTGTTCATTTTACCATCTCTCCTGTATCAGCAAAGTTCTCCCTTTCTATTGGTGCACCCATTGAGCCTATAGACGTGCTCAAATCCTTTCTCACGAAGAAAGCCTGGATGGTTTAAGACGTGCGGTTCCGATCTCCGCTGTGCTTTCCTGTCTGATGTTCTACAGCTCAGTAAGTAAGGTCAAGGTTGCCCTTCCCGCAGGCTACACTGATTCCGAGTAGCTTGTCGGGCTAGTCAGTCAAGAGGAAGGGGTCAGAAATCCCAGTAACTTTTAAAAAAACTTCCATTAAGAAAATGCTGTATCTGTATTTATAGACGTTATTAGAAATGACACTCAAAGCCACAGCTGATGACTTTGCTGTTCCTCTCAACCTTTGCTGTCCCGCCCCACAGTTGTCCTAGGACAGCACGGCACCTGGGCGTGCCACCCTCCGCGGCAGACAGGAACGGGACCCCACTTCCAAACCTCGGAGACTAGTAACCTTACCGTGTCATTCAAGTAAATATTTGTAGTGAAGATGGCGTCCGGCTTGTCAACAGCTGAA
This sequence comes from Balaenoptera ricei, assembly GCF_028023285.1. Classification (NCBI taxonomy): domain Eukaryota; kingdom Metazoa; phylum Chordata; class Mammalia; order Artiodactyla; family Balaenopteridae; genus Balaenoptera; species Balaenoptera ricei. The sequence goes on from NC_082650.1 coordinate 2,613,846, forward strand.
GCTTGAGCATCCGAGAGGGCCCAGCTCTCCTGAGAGTCGGAGCTTCACCGCCGGCTGTGTGACCGGCACGTCCCCACCTCCCCGAGACCGGGGTGTGCAACTGGAATGTGAGGACCTCGGGTCACTTTGAAGGTCAAATAAGATGACCGTGTAAATTACTTACTCAGCAAATAATTGTCTCTCAAGAAAGGAATCAAAGGCTTGAGAGAGTAAAACTTTTAAAAACTATCTTTCAAAGAACAAAGATGAGGTTTTTTTGTTTGTTTGTTTGTTTTAATAAATTTATTTATTTATTTTTGGCTGTGTTAGGTCTTTGTTTCTGTGCGAGGGCTTTCTCTAGTGGCGGCGAGCGGGGGCCACTCTTCATCGCAGTGCGCGGGCCTCTCACTATCGCGGCCTCTCTTGTTGCGGAGCACAGGCTCCAGACGCGCAGGCTCAGTAGTTGTGGCTCACGGGCCCAGTTGCTCCGCGGCATGTGGGATCCTCCCAGACCAGGGCTCGAACCCGTGTTCCCTGCGTTGGCAGGCAGATTCTCAACCACTGCGCCACCAGGGAAGCCCCAAAGATAAGTTTTAAAATTTTAATTAAAATATATCAGAAGAACCCTGTAAACATTCTTAATCAAAATAAGAACATGCTCCAGATGAAGAATAGGATCAATCAAATTCACTTTTGACTGCATGGCAAAAATGGGAATGTTTGGGTACGTTTTCTTTTCATAGTTGGCCAAATGTGTAGTATATTTAGTTACTAAGTTCTTTTCTACTTAAGAAATTATTTTTCATAATCCATAACATTTATTGCTAGGATGCTCCCCTTAGTGGGGTGTCTGAGCCACGAGCAAGATGCAGAAAGCTCTAAGGACACTTGGCATGGTGGAGAACACCCCAAAGTCAACAGAATCGTGAGGAAGGGGCCTGGAGACAGGTTTTATAAAAACTGTGGTTGGGGGACTAGAAGGCGTAGCTGGGCTAGAATCTCTGAGGTGCTAATGTGCGAACCCAATTAAGTTTATTCTGTTCAGGTCCAGTGGATAAAACAGGAACACATGTGGAGAAGGGGTGGGGGGGAGCCAGTCAGTTTCAGAGCGAGGTCGCAGCTCCACCATCACAGCCAGGGCTGGAGTTACCTCCAGAGACAATGGACTCCCCATTCCTGGTTCTTTTTGAAGAGCAGGTATCTGAGTGGTGCTAGGGAAGGGCCACCCTAAAGGGGGTTTTGTACCTAAAATGCATCTAGATGGCCTCTGTGTTCTTTTCAATCCTGAGATTCCGGGACAGAAATGGCAGAATTTTATCCTCTTTAAAAATAATGAAAGTTTCATTTAAAATGCTCTAGAAGTCTAGTGGATAATATAAAGAATTAATGTAGAGATAGCATGCTTTTAAAGCATAATCTTTCAACGCAATTTTATTACGTTCCTAGTAAGTTCTTACACATGACTATTCCCAAAGAACTTTGGATGTGTAACTCAGTTTTTTGTTTGTCTCTGTTGCATTTGATGATTTTCCATGCCAAATGTTTTTATTTGAAAGACTACTCTTGTCTGCAATGTACTTTTATTTTTTATTTTTTTTTAACATCTTTATTGGAGTATAATTGCTTTACACTGTTGTGTTAGTTGCTGCTGTATAACAAAGTGAATCAGCTATATGTATACCTATATCCCCATATCCCCTCCCTCTTGCGTCTCCCTCCCACCCTCCCTATCCCACCCCTCTAGGTGGTCACAAAGCACCGAGCTGATCTCCCTGTGCTATGTGGCTGCTTCCCACTAGCTATCTATTTTACATTTGGTACTGTATATATGTCCATGCCACTCTCTCACTTCGTCCCAGCTTACCCTTCCCCCTCCCCGTGTCCTCAAGTCCATTCTCTACATCTGCGTCTTTATTCTTGTCCTGCTGCTAGGTTCTTCAGAACCACTGTTTTTTTTTTTTTTTTTTTTTTTTTTTTAGATTCCATATATATGTGTTAGCATACAGTATTTGTTTTTCTTTTCCTGACTTACTTCACTCTGTATGACAGACTCTAGGTCCATCCACCTCACCACAAATCATTCAATATAGTTTCCTTTTATGGCTGAGTAATATTCCATTGTATATATGTGCCACATCTTCTTTATCCATTCATCTGTCGATGGACATTTAGGTTGCTTCCATGTCCTGACTATTGTAAATAGAGCTGCAACAAACATTGTGGTACATGACTTTTTTTGAATTATGGTTTTCTCAGGGTATATGCCCAGTAGTGGGATTGCTGGGTCGTATGGTAGTTCTATTTTTAGTTTTTTAAGGAACTTCCATTCTGTTCTCCATAGTGGCTGTATCAATTTACATTCCCACCAACAGTGCAGGAGGGTTCCCTTTTCTCCACATCCTCTCCAGCATTTATTGTTTGTAGATTTTTTGATGATGGCCATTCTGACCAGTGTGAGGTGATACCTCATTGTAGTTTTGATTTGCATTTCTCTAATGATTAGTGATGTTGAGCATCCTTTCATGTGTTTGTTGGGAATCTGTATATCTTCTTTGGAGAAATGTCTATTCAGGTCTTCTGCCCATTTTTGGATTGGGTTCTTTGTTTTTTGATATTGAGCTGCCTATGTATTTTGGAGATTAATCCTTTGTCAGTTGCTTCGTTGGCAAATATTTTCTCCCATTCTGAGGATTGTCTTTTCGTCTTGTTTATGGTTTCCTCTGCTGTGCAAAAGCTTTTAAGTTTCATTAGGTCCCATTTGTTTATTTTTGTTTTTATTTCCATTTCTCTAGGAGGTGGATCAAAAAGGATCTTGCTGTGATGTATGTCATAGAGTGTTCTGCCTATGTTCTCCTCTAAGAGTTTTATAGTGTCTGGCCTTAAATTTAGGTCTTTAATCCATTTTGAGTTTATTTTCGTGTTTGGTGTTAGGGAGTGTTCTAATTTCATTCTTTTACATGTAGCTGTCCAGTTTTCCAGCACCACTCATTGAAGAGGCTGTCTTTTCTCCACTGTATATTCTTGCCTCCTTTATCAAAAATAAGGTGACCATATGTGTGTGAGTTTATCTCTGGCCTTTCTCTCCTGTTCCATTGATCTATATTTCTGTTTTTGTGCCAGTACCATACTGTCTTGATTACAGTAGCTTTGTAGTATAGTCTGAAGTCAGGGAGCCTGATTCCTCCAGCTCCATTTTTCTTTCTCAAGATTGCTTTGGCTATTCGGGGTCTTTTGTGTTTCCATACAAATTGTGAAATTTTTTGTTCTAGTTCTGTGAAAAATGCCATTGGTAGTTTGATAGGGATTGCATTGCATCTGTAGATTGCTTTGGGTAGTATAGTCATTTTCACAATGTTGATTCTTCCAATCCAAGAACATGGTATATCTCTCCATTTGTTTGTATCACCTTTAATTTCTTTCATCAGTGTCTTATAGTTTTCTGCATAGAGGTCTTTTGTCTCCTTAGGTAGGTTTATTCCTAGGTATTTTATTCTTTTTGTTGCAAGGGTAAATTGGAGTGTTTCCTTAATTTCTCTTTCAGATTTTTCGTCATTAGTGTATAGGAATGCAAGAGATTTCTGTGCATTAATTTTATATCCTGCTACTTTACAAAATTCATTGATTAGCTCTAGTAGTTTTCTGGTGGCATCTTTGGGATTCTCTATGTATAGTATCATGTCATCTGCAAACAGTGACAGTTTTACTTCTTCTTTTCTGATTTGAATTCCTTTTATTTCTTTTTCTTCTCTGATTGCTGTGGCTAAAACTTCCAAAACTATGTTGAATAACAGTGGTGAGAGTGGGGAACCTTGTCTTGTTCCTGATCTTAGTGGAAATGGTTTCATTTTTTCACCATTGAGAACGATGTTGGCTGTGGGTTTGTCATATATGGCCTCTGTTATGTTGAGGTAAGTTCCCTCTATGCCTACTTTCTGGAGAGTTTTTATCATAAATGGGTGCTGAATTTTGTCAAAAGCATTTTCTGCATCTATTGAGATGATCATATGGTTTTTCTCCTTCAATTTGTTAATATGGGTTATCACATTGATTGATTTTCATATATTGAAGAATCCTTGCATTCCTGGGATAAACCCCACTTGATCACGGTGTATGATCCTTTTAATGTGCTGTTGGATTCTGTTTGCTAGTATTTTGCTGAGGATTTTTGCATCTATGTTCATCAGTGATATTGGTCTGTAGTTTTCTTTTTTTGTGGCATCTTGTCTTGTTTTGGTATCAGGGTGATGGTGGCCTCGTAGAATGAGTTTGGGAGTGTTCCTCCCTCTGCAATATTTTGGAAGAGTTTGAGAAGGATAGGTGTTAGTTCTTCTCTAAATGTTTGATAGAATTCACCTGTGAATCCATCTGGTCCTGGACTTCTGTTTGTTGGAAGATTTTTAATCACAGTTTCAATTTCAGTGCTTGTGATTGGTCTGTTTATATTTTCTGTTTCTTCCTGGTTCAGACTTGGGAGGTTGTGCTTTTCTAAGAATTTGTCCATTTCTTCCAGGTTGTCCATTTTATTGGCATAGAGTTGCTTGTAGTAATCTCTCATGATCCTTTGTATTTCTGCAGTGTCAGTTGTTATTTCTCCTTTTTCATTTCTAATTCTACTGATCTGAGTTTTCTCCCTCTTTTTCTTGATGAGTCTGGCTAGTGGTTTATCAATTTTGTTTATCTTCTCAAAGAACCAGCTTTTAGTTTTATTGATCTTAGCTATTGTTTCCTTCATTTCTTTTTCATTTATTTCTGATCTGATGTTTATGATTTCTTTCCTTTTGCTAACTTCTGGGTTTTCTTGTTCTTCTTTCTGTAATTGCTTTAGGTGTGAGGTTAGGTTGTTTATTTGAGATGTTTCTTGTTTCTTGAGGTAGGATTGTATTGCCATAAATGTCCCTCTTATAACTGCTTTTGCTGCATCCCATAGGTTTTTAGGTCATCGTGTTTTCATTGTCATTTGTTTCTAGGTATTTTTTGATTTCCTCTTTGATTTCTTCAGTGATCTCTTGGTTATTTAGTAATGTATTGTTTAGCCTCTATGTGTTTGTATTTTTTACAGATTTTTTCCTGTAATTGATATCGACCGTTGTGGTTGGAAAAGTACTTGATACAATTTCAATTTTCTTAAATTTACCAAGGCTTGATTTGTGACCCAAGATATGATCTATCCTGGAGAATGTTCCATGAGCACTTGAAAAGAAAGTGTATTCTGTTGGTTTTGGATGGAGTGTCCTATAAATATCAATTAAGTCCCTCTTGTTTAATGTATCATTTAAAGCTTGTGTCTCCTTATTTATTTGCATTTTGGATGATCTGTCCATTGGTGAAAGTGGGGTGTTAAAGTCTCCTACTATTATTGTGTTACTGTCGATTTCCTCTTTTATGGCTGTTAGCATTTGCCTTATGTATTGAGGCGCTCCTATGATGGGTGCATAAATATTTATAATTGTTATATCTTCTCCTTGGATTGATCCCTTGATCATTATGTAGTGTCCTTCTTTGTCTCTTGTAATAGTCTTTATTTTAAAGTCTATTTTGTCTGATATGCAAATTGCTACTCCAGCTTTCTTTTGATTTCCATTTGCATGGAATATCTTTTTCCATCCCCTCACTTTCATTCTGTATGTGTCCGTAGGTCTGAAGTGGGTCTCTTGTAGACAGCATATATACGGGTCTTGTTTTTGTATCCATTCAGCCAGTCTATGTCTTTTGGTTGGAGCATTTAATCCATTTACATTTAAGGTAGTTATCGATATGTGTGTTCCTATTAGCATTTTCTTAATTGTTTTGGGTTTGCTATTGTAGGTATTTTCCTTCTCTGTGTTTCCCACCTAGAGAAGTTCCTTTAGCATTTGTTGTAAAGCTGGTTTGGTGGTGCTGAATTCTCTTAGCTTTGCTTGTCTGTAAAGGGTTTAATTTCTCCATTGAATCTGAGTGAGATCTTTGCTGGGTAGAGTAATCTTGGTTGTAGGTTTTTCTCTGTCATCACTTTAATTATGTCCTGCCACTCCCTTCTAGCTTGCAGAGTTTCTGCTGAAAGATCAGCTGTTAACCTTATGGGGATTCCCTTGTATGTTATTTGTTGCTTTTCCCTTGTTGCTTTTAATATTTTTTCTCTGTATTTAATTTTTGATAGTTTGATTAATATGTGTCTTGGCATGTTTCTCCTTGGATTTATCCTGTATGGGACTCTCTGTGCTTCTTGGACTTGACTGACTATTTCCTTTCCCATATTAGGGAAGTTTTCAACTATAATCTCTTCAAATATTTTCTCAGCCCCCTTTTTTTTCCTCTTCTTCTTCTTGGACCCCTATAATTCAAATGTTGGTGCATTTAAAGTTGTCCCAGTGGTGTCTGAGACTGTCCTCAATTCTTTTCATTCTTTTTTCTTTATTCTGCTCTGTGGTAGTTATTTCCACTGTTTTATCTTCCAGGTCCCTTATCCGTTCTTCTGCCTCAGTTATTCTGCTATTGATTCCTTCTAGAGAATTTTTAATTTAATGTGTTGTGTTGTTCATCATTGTTTGCTCTTTAGTTCTTCTAGGTCCTTGTTAAACGTTTCTTGTATTTTCTCCATTCTGTTTCCAAGATTTTGGATCATCTTTACTATCATTACTCTGAATTCTTTTTCACGTAGCCTGCCTATCTCCTCTTCATTTGTTTGGTCTGGTGGATTTTTACCTTGCTCCTTCATCTGCTGTGTGTTTCTCTGTCTTCTCACTGTGCTTAACTTACTGTGTTTGGGGTCTCCATTTCGCAGGCTGCAGGTTCATAGTTCCCGTTGTTTTTGGTGTCTGCCCCCAGTGGGTAAGGTTGGTTCAGTGGGTTGTGTAGGCTTCCTGGTGGAGGGGACTGGTGCCTGTGTTCTGGTGGATGAGGCTGGATCTTGTCTTTCTGGTGGGCACGACCGCGTCCGGTGGTGTGTTTTGGGGTGTCTGTGAACTTATTATGATTTTAGGCAGCCTCTCTGCTAATAGATGGGGCTGTGTTCCTGTCTTGCTAGTTGTTTGGCATAGGGTGTCCAGCACTGGAGCTTGCTGGTATTGAGTGGAGCTGCGTCTTAGCATTGAGTTTGGGATCTCTGAGAGAGCTTTCGCCATTTGATATTACGTGGGGCCTGGAGGTCTCTGGTGGACCAGTGACCTGAACTTGGCTCTCCCACCTCGGAGGCTCAGGCCTGACACCTGGCCGGAGCACCAAGACCCTGTCATCCACATGGCTCAGAAGAAAAGGGAGAAAAAAGAAGAAAGAAAGAAAGAAAGAAAAATAAAATAAAATAAAATAAAGTTATTAAAATAAAAAATAAAAAAATTATTAAAAATAAAAAAATTTAAAAGTAATAAAAAAAAGAAAGAAAGGAAGAAAGAAGAGAGTAACCGAACCATAAAACCAATCTACCAATGATAACAAGCACTAAAAACTATACTAAAAAAAAAAAACCGGACAGACAGAACCCTAGGACAAATGGTAAAAGCAAAGCTATACAGACAAAATCATACAAAGAAGCATACACATAGACACTCACAAAAGGAGAAAAAGAAAAAATATATATATATTTAAAAAAAAGGAAGAGAGCAACCGGATCACTAAACAAATCTACCAATGATAATAAGCTCTAAATCTAAACTAAGATAAACATAAAACCAGAAACAAATCAGATGCAGAAAGCAAACCCCAAGTTTACAGTTGCTCCCAAAGTCCACCTCCTCAATTTGGGTTGATTCGTTGTCTGTTCAGGTATTCCACAGATGCAGGTACATCAAGTTGATTGTGGAGATTTAATCCGCTGCTCCTGAGGCTGCTGGGAGAGATTTCCCTTTCTCTTCTTTGTTCGCACAGCCAACAAAGGGTTAGGGGTTCAGCTTTGGATTTGGCCCCGCCTCTGTGTGTAGGTCGCCTGAGGGCATCTGTCCTTTGCTCAGACAGGGCGGGGTTAAAGGAGCAGCTGATTCGGGGGCTCTGGCTCACTCAGGCCGGGGTGGGGAGGGAGCGGTACGGAGGAGGCGGGGCGAGCCTGCGGTGTCAGAGGCGTCGTGACGTTGCACCAGCCTGAGGCGCGCAGTGTGTTCTCCTGGGGAAGTTGTCCCTGGATAGCGGGACCCTGGCCGTGGCGGGTTGCACCGGCTCCCGGGAGGGGCGGTGTGGAGAGTGACCTGTGCTCGCACACAGGCTTCTTGGTGGCGGCAGCAGCAGCCTTAGCGTCCCATGCCCGTCTCTGGGGTCCACGCTGATCGCCGCGGCTCACGCCCGTCTCTGGAGCTCCTTTAAGCGGTGCTCTGAATCCCCTCTCCTCGTGCACCCCGAAACAATGGTCTTTTGCCTCTTCAGCAGGTCCATACCTTTTCCTGGACTCCCTCCCGGCTAGCTGTGGTGCACTAGCCCCCTTCAGGCTGTGATCACGCCGCCAACCCCAGTCCTCTCCCTGCGATCCGACCGAAGCCCGAGCCTCAGCTCCCAGCCCCGCCCGCCCCGGCGGGTGAGCAGACAAGCCTCTCGGGCTGGTGAGTGCTGGTCGGCACCGATCCTCTGTGTGGGAATCTCCTCACTTTGCCCTCTGCACCCATATCGTTGCGCTCTCCTCTGTGGCTCCGAAGCTTCCCCCTGCCCACCCCCCGTCTCCGCCAGTGAAGGGGCTTCCTGGTGTGTGGAAACTTTTCCTCCTTCACAGCTCTCTACCAGAGGGGCAGGTCCTGTCCCTATTCTTCTGTCTCTGTTTTTTCTTTTTTCTTTTGCCCTACCCAGGTACGTGGGTAGTTTCTTGCCTTTTGGGAAGTCTGAGGTCTTCTGTCAGCGTTCAGTAGGGGTTCTGTAGGAGCTGTTTCACATGTAGATGTATTCCTGATGTATTTGTGGAGAGGAAGGTGATCTCCACGTCTGACTCCTGTGCCATCTTGAAGCTATCTGCAATGTACTTTTAATTTTATCAGGCATATTAAGAAAGACACTTATTTCAGGCAGCAAGCGAACGCTGTGTTTACGTTATGTTCTCTCCACCCCCAGGGAGGCTTCCAGCAGGGAAGCATGAGCGGTGTTGCTCCAGCAGCCTAAATGTTTAGGGAATGAAGCAGCCTGTCAAGTCGGTCCGGGTCATCCTTGTGTATCAGATGCCTGCATTGCAAAGCTGAGCACCACTTTGTAAGGGGAGAGCTTTTTCCTTATAATAAAGGAAGTTTTTCCTTGTTTATCCATGTGCAAGGGGACCTGCTCGTGGAAGGAGAAGCGGTTGTCTTTGCCGTCAGCTCCCCTGGGTCCCACTTGGCCAAGGTCCTGCAGCACAGGGGAGCCAGATGGCTTGCCCGTTGCCAGGGTTTCCACCTCATGGTGGTAAGGTCGCTGAGTGTGGCAAAGTCAGCGACAGCGGCGGGAACACTGCTGGGGAAGAGTCAACTTGCACAGGTGTGCACTTCCTGAGTGTTTAGAGGTTGAGAAGTGCTGGATGCAGATGGGAATTTATTATCCCTGAACTTCACACCCATTCAGTTCATTCATTTGGCAAAATGGACTGAGCACTTACTTCCCGATTTCAGGAACCCGGGAGTCTGGACTCCGGGTCAGTGCCCAGGGGAGATGAGCGGGGGGAGGGGGGGCTGGAGGACAGCATGGCTGGGGACACGTGCGTGTTAGAGCCTCGCAGGTAGATCTGAGAAGCGTTTATGACTAGTGGAATGCAATAGTGCAAAAGCAAGAGGAGCCCAAAATCAGACCCCAGTCTTTAGCCTGGGCGAGTGGGGAAAGTGTGATGCTACTTAAGATAGGAAATGTATTTGCCGGGAAGGAGGTAAGTTTATCGTCAGACGCGTTGCTTTTGACGTTTCTGGGGTGCTTTCTTCCTGAGTCTCCAGGTGACGTTTAGAAATGCAGATTTTAGAATTTAGGACTTAAATGGCAGCTTGAGGGAAAAGATGAACTTTTGACACGTAAGTGGCCGTAGAAGCCACATCACTGGATGGACGTGGCCAGGGCGAGCAGCAGGGGTCACCTCTGGGGAGGGGAGGGGCCGTAACGGACTGAGGTGGTGGCAGGCATGGTGAGAGGGCAGGAGGAAGACGAGGGGCGTGTGACAGAGAGGTCGCTGGGGCTAGACGCTGGGCTTGGGGGGCCATCGGGAAAGGCAGACGAGGGGTCAGAGCCGCTGAGCAGAGGGGCAGGCAGGTGGTGCAGTGGGGGACGGACTCGGGCGGGCGGGGCTGCCCGGAATCGTAGCCAGAAGGGACACCAGTGATGCAGGTCCCAGGGCCGGGACAGAGCAGCGTCGGGAGCCGCCTGAGAGGTGAGGCAGCCGGCGGGGTGGGCGTGGGAGAGGCCAGGAGACCCGAGGGCGGAGGGCGAGTGACCGACGACTCGCGCCGCGCGGCCCTGACCTGCTCTGTGGAGCGAGAGCCCGGGGCTCCTCTTGGGAGCGACTGGGGTGCGGGTCACCTCTGGCACTGCCAGGACCAGCAGCAGGAAGGCAGCTCATCTCGGGGGTTTCAGAGACACTTGAGCCGAAATAAATGAGGAGACACAACGGAAAGGACACCCCGCCACCTGTCCTCGCTCCAGCCTGAGTCTGCGTCCTGCAGGACGTCCAGCACGTCCAGCTGTCTGGCCGCCTTCTTTCTCCGGGGAGCAACCTGGCCCCTCCCCCAGCACTGCCGCCACTTGGCCGGAGACTGTCGCCTGCTCCCCCTCCCCTGTGAGTGGCCTTTCCCTCCTCAACTCTCCTGATCTAACTGCTCAACAGCAGAAGAGCAGGGCTGTCAGATTCTGAGCTTGAATAAAAGCTTGATACATACATGGACAACGCGTATAAAAGCAAACCCTGGCTCCTCCACGTGGCCCTACAATAGGGGAGAGAGAGAAAGGCACAGCCCGTCACAACCAAGCTCAACCAATCAAGCTCAACGTGTTCGTAGGACATCTTCACTCAGAAAGGAGAGTTTTCCTTCTAGGGCTTTGGTCACACACTTTGATAGAGGATTGACTGTCCTCAGTTGTGTTTTACCCATCACAGTTAGTTAGATGAATTCTGTGATGATACCTTCAAAGTGATTGCAAATATTTTACTTCTGGTAACTTAGACATAAAAGGCAGTTTTAGCACCTAACAAGATCTAGGTCTTGAGAAAGCTAAGACAGATTTTGCTCATAATAGGATGTGGAAGCAGGTCAAGAGTTGATCATGTTCACCATCAATTTTTTAAATCAAATACAAGTTTGAATATTTGTCTTTTGATATGTAAGATTCTTAAACCATTATCTGAATGTTCAGGTTATCTCAGATGATTTTCAGTCATAATTTTCAACAAGTTGGTCACCTTAATATATTATAAATAAAAATTAAAAAATAAGTTGTAGAATTTAGGATGCTCTAATACATAGAGTTTTTCCAAATGTTATGTTTAAAAGAGAAAACGTGGTGGCATAATACATAAAAGTGTAGTTCTGAACCAAGGTTGTCTTCAAAGATAAGGAAAATTGAGACTTTTTTTAAACATCTTTATTGGAGTATAATTGCTTTACAGTGTTGTGTTCTGCTGTATAACAAAGTGAATCAGCTATATGTATACATATATCCCCATATCCCCTCCCTTGAGACATTTTTTTATATAAAGGAGAAATCAGGTAGTGGAGCAATGTTAAGCCTTTCTTTAAAAAAAAAAAAATTTAAATTAAGCCCAGCAAGCTAAGGGATATAAGGGAAAGCCATGGAAAATAGAAAACATTGAGTCTATTTAAATACAGAATGGAAGCCAGATAACTGTGGGATTTTGTTGTAGAAGAGAACGTAAATGTCACCGACTTGAACCATGTAAAATCAGAACGAGCAGACATGGGATGGGGAAGATGAGGTGGGAAAAGCCTGCATCTGTCTCTTCAACTCTCAGAGCCACGAGTCAGGAGAAAGTATTTCAAGTTGATAAATCAAGCGTAAAGTTATTGAATTACTAGAAAAATTAAATATTGTGATTTAATAAACCAGAAATGAAAGGTAGAGAGGAGGTGGAGGAAGTAAGCAAACATGTTTGTCTTTCAAACTAGGTCACCAAAGGAGTCTGTCTAAAGTTGATGAATCAGGGATAAATGTTTACATTTATCACAAAACTGTTTAATTAAAACAAGTTGGTCCAAGCTAACAAAGCACAAAACTCAGAAAACAGACAAGTGGCAAAACAGAGAAAACAAAAGAAACAGGAAAACCGAGAAACATAATATGAAATATGACAACAAAATTAAGACCTAGCATAGCTGTCATTTCAAAAAATATAAATGGGTTAAACATACATTTAAAACATTCTCAGATTAAGTTAAAAAACAAAACCTACCTATTTGTATTTAAAAAATGCATCCTAAATAATGTATCTGTGAAAGATTGACTCTAAAAGTCTGGACTGAAAGGATTTCAAATAAAAAGGGAAGCAAAGTCTGCAAGATGCATAACAAAGAAGGTTCAAGTCAAGGAAAAAAGCATTAAAGGACACTCATTATGACGATAAAGGTACAATCGATAATGAAGTTCTAACTGTCATGAAGCCATAAATCAAACAGCAGCGTCAAAAGTCATGAAGCAAAACCTGCCAAAAATACAAGGAGCAAAGAATCCCCAAGTTAGGAAATTCCAGCTCGCCTCTGTTGGGATACATTGGTCTCCCCACCACTCTCCTTGCCCCCAGAGTGTGTCAGATCCACCTGTCATCACCCTGCGCCCTGGGGACCGCCAGCAGCTCCAGGGGGCTGGTGTCCGTGCTTCAAGGTGGCAGCTGGAGTCAAATTGCAGAAGGAAAATGAAAAAAAAGTGAGGGCATTATTTGTGATCAGAGAATACACTGTGATCAGAGACGACGGTCTGAACTGAAGCTACTTTTAGGAAATGACAGAGCTTTTCTTTGAGGACAAAATCAGAGTACATTTCCCTAATATGCTTTGTGGATGCTTCAAAGGCAGGTAGAGTCTGTTTTCCGGTGTGGATTTGTCTCTCTGTCTCTCTCTTCATGTCTACATCACACACACGTGTATGTATCGGTAGGTTTGTGTGCATCCACATGGCGTCTCATTGGTCCTGAGGAGTTAGGGTTTTACTTTTCAGACGGGGGACCTTGGAGATTCTGCACCGAGCCAGGGACAGGACCCTTGGCCACGGCCTGGGCTCTTAACACCGAGCTGGGTCCTCCTGAAGGCACACCTTCCCTAACTCACCTGTGGTTTTGTACCACCTTATCTGGTCCCTATTCATACAGTATTCTAGGCCCTTGTACTGTTCATCTTTACAGAACGTCTCTGTAATTCCCCCTGGGAATACAGGCCCAGAAGATTGCAGTCAGCATGGAGATCTTCCCAAGGAGCCCAGTACAGGGATGGACCAAGGTGGGAGGGGTTGGTGCCACGTGGAGTCGTGAGGAGTGGAGCTGCTCAAAGAAGAGTGGCTGAAATTACTGCAGAAATGCAGAAAGGAACAGGATGCATGAACTGAAAATGAAGTGGTTGATCCCGCAGAAACTGAAGAATAATTGAAAGTAAAATCTCAGTAGACGGAAGAAGGGCAGATCTCCAAAAGGGATGCTGTGTTTCACTCAGAGAAGCACAAAGCGCCAAATCTTTCGGAGGACGAGATCAAAGACAGTGAAAAAGCTTTCTGGCCACAACAAACTTCAGGCAGCCCCAACTGAAAGGTGTCCTGGCATTTTTCTTCTAGAACTCCAGAGAAAGGATGATAAAAGTACCAAGAGTGAACCCAAATCGAGTGAGCGTTTTACTCCCATCGGATGGTTGATAGACGACGCTCAGCTCCACAGTGTGACCCAGGGGTCGGCTGGTGCTTCGGGATGTGGCACAGGTATTTTTAGAACCACGACCCGTTTGTCCTCACGACAAAAAGAGGAACATAAGATGTGGTGAGGCCTCCTACGAGCTTTGCCTCTGTTTCCCCATCCCCACTGCCCCTCCATTTCTTCCTCCTTTTTATCTACTTTGTTGAATGTCTGCCGGACCTTGCAAAACAGTCCTCCACCTTAAATCTGTTTTCAACTCTTCCTTCCCCTTGAAGAAAAGAAGTGGGATCTCTGACCTCTAAGTGCATGCACGCCCTTTCATGACTTTGAAAAGAGGTTAGAACACAGAGCCAGAATTTGGAATGAACTGCGGGGATCTCTGGACCACTCCCTACATCCATGTAACCAGTTCCCAAAATGTATATTGCTTTTCTGGGCAGTCCAGTGTTTCAGAACTAGACTCTGAGAAAACCAGTGCCTACTGATTTATTCTGCTTATGTTTTCTGGGTTTTTTTCTGATTATATTTTGTCTCAGTTTTATTTTCCTACTATATTTTATATTTACTCCGCTGTGACGTTCCAAATAAAATCGACTGTTCTAACGACTATACGTGTGAAATGGGTAGCTAACTATTTCGGTGGCATCCTAGCAGGCAGAGCCGTGTAGTAGCAATAGGGCTGTTTTTGGACGGAACGACCGGGGTCTCTGGCACTTGCCTTCCTCCTCTGAGTTGGCGGCCCCTGAAGACAAATGGCTCAGCTGATGGACAGAAGTTGCAAAACAAAGAAGGGGCTTCATTTGAGCTCCCAGTTCTGCTAATGCCATTGCCATCCAGGGAAACAGCCCAAAGCAGCGCAGTGTGCTGGGCTTTCCTTGGGGCTCTTCCTTGGGGCTCTGCCTTGGGGGAGGAGGACTCATTCGCAAGTCGACTAGGATAGCAGGACAGCACACTATCGTTTAGTTCTGAAGAAGTTCTAACATGTTCACATGTGATTTTTGCTCAGAAAACAAGAAGAGCCATTTAAAAAGCTACATCTTCTAGAAGTTTTTTTTTTTTTTTTTTTAACACCCTCTTTAAAAAAAAAAAAATCCTTAGTGAGAGAGGGACTTGAGAATGGAGAGATGCAGAGAAGGGCCTGACCACGTGTGCCCCCTGCAGGGAAGGGATGCCGGGCTGGAGGTACAGTTCCTTTTGTAACTGTCTTCGCTGGGTGGTGAGAGACAGAGCTGGAAACTAGAACCGCCGGCTGCCAAAAATTAGATTCTCTCCAAAGGTGACAGAGCTCCTTTCTACATCGTCGGCCCCGTGGAAACCCCTGTAACTTCCACCACTTTCTGTCCTCTGCAGCTCCCAGCAAAGAGCCTTGCAACGTTTGAATGAATGAATGTTCTCACAAGGCACTTTAAAACCCAGCCTTACCAAGTATCCGCCAACCAGGGTAGCCAGTGGGAAACAGCGGGAAACCATGAGTGGCACAAGGCTGCCCATATGGGATGCTGCATGTAAATGTACTTAATCAGCTACAAAGCACCTTGGGAACGTACAAGTCCAGATGGTCTCGGTAGTGGACATCCTGGTGGTGGGTGTGAAGACCGAGGTTTCGTCCTGTTTATTTCACAGATGCCTGTACGGTACAGTACTTGTTACGTACGTGCCAGGCACTGTTCTGAGTGCGTTCTCAGTAGTAACTCATTTAATCCTCATAACAACTTATGAGGTGATACTATCATTACATTTTACAGAGGAGGAAACCAAAGAGCAGAGAGGTTAAGTAACTTGCCCAGGGTCACACAGCTAGTAATAGGTGGACGTGGAACTTGAACCTGAGCATCTGACTGCAGCATCTGCTCCCTCACCCACTACATGAGGTTGCGTGTGTGTCGTGATGGACAACGTGGGAGTTTTTCATCGGCTGCAAGACTGTTTGTTTAGTCCATTGATACCTGCCCAGCTCCACCGTTCCTCCCTGTAATCCTGCCTGACTCACCAGGGCGTTGGCACCATACCTGCCAGCTCTTCTTTTGTTGGCTTCCCTTTACTCTGTAGTGACAGTTGTGGCTTTAAACAATATTGAAGTCTTTGGGGAAGTCAGTGTTTTGTTACAGGTGCATAGTTAAAGCGCTGTATAGTCTACAGCTGGTGTTCCTGTCTCACTGATTCCCAAACCTACCGTGTGAAGTACAAACGTGGTCATGATTATCCATGTTTTCCAGATGAGGAGACTGGCTCTCGGAGAATCCACACCACATACCCAAGCCCCTGCTAGTCAGTGCAGGGCTCAGACCGGGGGTCCCGACCCCAAACCTGGATGCCTGCTCTGCAGTTTCTTCTCCATCAAACACAGGGCCCCAAAGTCCTCCAGGCTCATCCAAGACCCCGTTCAGCACGCTCTCCCACCCTCAAGGTCCCTCAACTGCCCGGGCCTAACTGACTGTGACCCAGGCTCTGTCCATCTCCAGGGGCTCCCTGCTGGCCAGAGTGGGTGCTGTGGGCCGGGTCCCAGTAGCTGGGCTGTACTTGCTCTCCTGGGCTCCACATCTGCTTGGAGAAGCTGCTCCAGAGGCAGGTGCTGCCAGAGAGAGAGCCTGAGAGCCCAACGGGAAGCCAGTTCCTTAGGACCAAGCTCTCAAATAAACCTGGACCACTGAAGCCTTAGGGCGGCTAAAATTACATGACAAATGCCCTAGATGCAATTTATTTTTCATGATTGTTTGAATATCATGTCCTTGTCAAAATATAAGCATTACAGATAAGGTGAAAGTCTGCCGGGCCATAGAGTGTACTCCTGCCCTAAAATTCCCATGCTGTCAAGTGTACCTGTCTCTAGAGTGGGTTTTCTTCTTATTGCAGAAACATATATTTGGTTATATAAAGTATACAGCAGTACTTTGAGAGGATTCATGTAATTATTATAACTGCAACTTGCTTTTTCCCTCAACAGCGTGTCTTGGAGGTAACGCTCCATTATCCTTTTCAGCAGCGGCAGGCAAGCATTGTCGCCTATGAAGTCATTTCCGTATAGATGGGCATTTAGAGTTGTGTTTTTTTTCCTGTTGTTAACAACGACACATGAGTACCTCAGGACCATTGTTCTGCTAACTGCCAACTGGCCCGAAGAGTCTCCTGCTGTAGCCTTAGAGTTGACAGAATTTCAGAGCTGGGAAAGACCCAGCCCTGTAGGCTCTAACTTCCTCATTTTAAGGATGAGGAAACTCACCTAGTGACTGTTTCCGTCCACACAGAAGCAGACTGACTTCTGGCAGCTCCACGGAGCCCCGCCTGAAACCCGTGGTGTTGGTTTGGCTTCCCCGGAGACACAGCCTCCTTTCACACCAGCCCCGTGGTGTGGAATCAGATGTTTTGGACGTTTGCCCAAAGGGTGGCCTTCCACACGGGGGTCCTGGACAGCGAATCCTCTTCTGAGTTCACTCGGTTACAACTCTTCCTCTCAGGTGCTTTAACTTTGTGTTGGTGGCTGTGAGCACTTTGGAAAATCTGTCCAAGTGGCACCATAGCGCTTCAGGCATTGACCCTTTTGTGATTTCATTTGCCCTGGTCTATAATTCTTTCCAAATTAAACCACTTCATTAGTCACACCAATTTATTTATTTATTTTTTAGTTATTTCTGAGATACACATTTTAAAGTAATAACTAGAATGATGACTTAGAACATTATACCAGAACATATAAGAGTTTTAGAAATTTCATGTAATGTCTGAAGTATTTATATTAACATATTTCCATACAAATAACCCAAAGAAACTTTAATATTAGTTGTTCTTTTTTTTGTTTGTTTGTATGTTTTATACCGCAGGTTCTTATTAGTCATCAATTTTATACACATCAGTGTATACATGTCCATCCCAATCGCCCAATTCAACACACCACCATCCCCACCCCACCGCGGCTTTCCCCCCTTGGTGTCCATACGTTTGTTCTCTACATCTGTGTCTCAACTTCTGCCCTGCAAACCGGTTCATCTGTACCATTTTTCTAGGTTCCACATACATGCGTTAATATACGATATTTGTTTTTCTCTTTCTGACTTACTTCACTCGGCATGACAGTCTTTAGATCCATCCACGTCTCAACAAATGACTCAATTTCGTTCCTTTTCATGGCTGAGTAATATTCCATTGTATATATGTACCACATCTTCTTTATCCATTTGTCTGTCAATGGGCATTTAGGTTGCTTCCGTGACCTGGCTAATGTAAATAGTGTTGCAATGAACATTGGGCTGCATGTGTCTTTTTGAATTATAGTTTTCTCAGGGTATATGCCCAGTAGTGGGATTGCTGGGTCATATGGTAATTCTATTTTTAGTTTTTTAAGGAACCTCCATACTGTTCTCCATAGTGGCTGTATCAATTTACATTCCCACCACCAGTGCAAGAGGGTTCCCTTTTCTCCACACCCTCTCCAGCATTTGTTGTTTGTAGATTTTCTGATGATGCCCATTCTAACTGGTGTGAGGTGATACCTCATTGTAGTTTTGATTTGCCTTTCTCTAATAATTAGTGATGTTGAGCAGCTTTTCATGAGCTTCTTGGCCATCTGTATGTCTTCTTTGGGGAAATGTCTGTTTAGGTCTTCTGCCCATCTTTGGATTGGGTTGTTTGTTTCTTTAATATTGAGCTGCATGAGCTGTTTATATATTTTGGAGATTAATCCTTTGTCCGTTGATTTGTTTGCAAATATTTTCTGCTATTCTGAGGGTTGTCTTTTCGTCTTGTTTATGGTTTCCTTTGCTGAGTCACACCAATTTTAATTATGGACTTTGAGTTGAGATCCTCAGGGAATCAATAAGCAATTTAGTCATCTCATAAAATAACATAGATTGTTTGTATGAACTCAGGTGTTATAAAATATGCAAGCCCGGAAAGTCACTTCCGTTTTCTGTGAAATTTGTATAACAGGACTTTTAACAGCAAAATTACCCTTTATTATTGAACAAGCAACTTCTTAAAAAGTATCTTCTTCTCAAATATCTTAGGTTAAATATGGGAGTTTATTATATGAACACTGGGGCTCTTTGTGGGAGGTGATAGGAAGTTCGTGGTGATTTAACAGGAAGAAGTGAGGTCGGTAATTACTCAATGCTAGTTTCTCACTCAAGCACTGACTCAGTTTCCTTCGATAATGCATTTTTTTGTCTTACGCTTTTTTTTTTGAAAGGCAGTTTTCTGTGGAGGTTGATGGCTCTGTTTCTGGGTGAGACAGCCTTGTGTTTCCTCTGGGTTCCTGGCTTACTTTGGGGAAAAGAAGTACACCAGTGGTATTCAGCTTTCAATGCCGTCCCTCGATTATGGAGAGATTAGTTCTTTTATAGAGTTATCATATTCATCCATTCATTGTAATTATTAGAACGTTACTCTTTATAGTGAGCTTGGAAGACGAATATTGTAATTAATATCATGCTCCCAACTCAAGGGTTTATGAAGTAGCTACCACATTCTTAGCACATAATAGGAGTTCTCTAAATGGTAGTGATTGTTATACAGGATTTACCAAATGTGAGTACTTACCACCTAAAATAAAATATGAATAGATATTTAATGAAAATGCCTATATTACATTTTATTATTTAAATATATATATTGAGTTGTTACAATAAGAAGTGCTTATATAAGTGAAAGTCTTATTAATAGTAGTGATAAGAAGCAGCTCTTAAGACTTGGGGGCTAAGGACTTCCCTGGTGGCGCAGTGGTTAAGAATCCGCCTGCCAATGCAGGGGACATGGGTTCGAGCCCTGGTCCGGGAAGATCCCACATGCCACAGAGCAACTAAGCCCATGTGCCACAACTACTGAGCCTGTGCTCTAGAGCCTGCCAGCCACAACTACTGAGCCCATGTGCCACAGCTACTGAAGCCCATGCACCGAGAGCCCGTGCTCCACAAGAGAAGCCACTGCAATGAGAAGCCCACGCACTGCAGCGAAGAGTGGCCCCCGCTCGCTACAACTAGAGAGAGCCCGTGCACAGCAGTGAAGACCCAACGCAGCCAAAATAAAATAAATATATGTTGTAAATCTTTAAAAAAATAATAGTTCAATTTTCAGTTTTTTGAGGAACCTCCATACTGTTTCCCATAGTGGCTACACCAATTTACATTCCCACCAACAGTGCACGAGGGTTCCCTTTTCTCCACACCCTCTCCAGCATTTGTTATTTGTGTTCTTTTTGATGATGGCCATCCTGACAGGTGTGAGGTGATATCTCATTGTGGTTTTGATTTGTATTTCCCTGATGGTTAGCAGTGTTGAACATCTTTTCATGTGCCTACTGGCCATCTGCTATTGATGAGTGTTTTGATGATAAGTGAGCAGAATTTGAGATGCATCATTTAATCATTCCTTCCTCTGATATATTTAACAATACATTATCGATCAGTGGACTGGATCCAGAATACTCATCGTGGGGTTTAAGAAAACCATTCGAAACAGAAGTGGATACACAGGAAAATGAGACAACGTGTTGTTAATTGACGGTCTTGGAACGGGAGAGAAGGCGGAGTAGGGCAGCACATACGTGACTTCGAAACAAATGGAGATTTGCTCAAAGTTCTACCTGATCTCAAACCTCACCTGCTTTCTGGTTGTGTGACATTTGGAGAAGGAAGAAGGCTCCGTCAGTGCCTGGGGCCATTTTAGCAGGTGGCACTGAAGGATCAGAAAGCATCAAGGGAAGACCAGAAAGTGGACAGCACTAGAGGCCACCCCCAGAGCAGAGCAGGGAGGGGCCTCGGGAGGGGCCAGCTCTCTGGTCTCCAGGAAGGGCCAGGACCCTCCTCTTGGTCCTCCCACCAGTTGGCTACCGTTCATTCTCAGTTTCATCACTGATGTGGTCATCCTTTGTTGACCCTCGAGGGATGGAGGCACCACAGTCCCATGTCATCAAGCCACTGCCCACCACCTGTCTGTGTGGTCCTTAAATTTAGAAAGAGTTTTACATTTTTACACGGCTGGGAAAAAATCAAAAAAGAATATTTCATGACCCATGAAAATTATGTGAAATTCAAATTCCAGCATCCATAAATAAAGTATTATCAGAACCCAGCTTCGCTCATTAATTTACCTGTTGTCTATGGCTATTTTCCTGCGGTAGTGACAGAGTTGAGTGATTGTGACAGAGGTCGGGTGGCCCCTACAATATTTTACTATCTGCCTTCTACAGGAAGACTTTAATCCAATGACTCTCGGAGTCAACCTTTGGTTGAATATTGAGGATTTCATCCCTGTGGTATTAGACAACTCTCCGGTTCTTTGGCTTCCTGCCATTCTTAGTAACTTTCAGATGTCCAATTACTTATCGATACACATATATAAGTACATGTACACAGACACACATACAAGTAAGAAAAATATCTAATGGCTGGATTTGTAACCTGGTTAACCTTTTATTTACCACCACCCCCAATTTTATTTGCAAGCAGAAGTCCTGTTCAGTGTGTCTAGAAATATTGGGATCTCACTTTTCATAACCTCAAGGTCAGCTATTGAGACATAACTGATCTCAAAGTGTTTGCCAAGCTCACGTTGCCTGTGTGTGTGTGAGGGTGCAGATAACTTACAGCAGTGGGTGAGATTTTGAGATATGTCTGTGTTGAAATATTTGTTAGTTACTTTCTTAGAAACACCTCATTAATCCATGTTTTGGGGTCAAGTTATTTTGACCATTTTAAGAGGAATGTATGCCCAAACTCTTTTGTCTTGTATTTTCAGACATATCTGTATTTTACTGTATGATTAAAAAATCAATATGTATTGGTTTAGATTTTGATATGGTCTTAAGATTATTCACTTTATTCAGACAAACATGGAATGCTTAGTCTTTTTAAAGGGAAAATTATTTTCAAAGGCTTTTAGTTTTTCCTGATGCACTGGTTTAGGTTTCCCCTTGTAAACTAAAATTCAGCCTGACAAATAAGGCTGAGCACTGTTTTCTAAGGACCATCCTGCAGTGACTTCCTCCCAAGGCCAGCCCCTGATAACTGCTATCTGCAGACAGAATGGCAGCCTGTGGTAGATAAGATCTTCGCTGGTTCCCTTTGTGCCTGTAACTAAGGAAGCTCTTAAGGGGAAGTGAAGGTAGACTCATAAAGCTATTTTTGTCTTTGTAGAAAAATGCCCAATAAAACAATCATCAGTGAAAAATCTCTGTCGAATGTACCTGCCTCAAGAACAAGTTAGTTATGAAAAGCACTACTGATGAAATGTCTGGGGAATTTCCAGGATGTCAGTTTGCATTACTGGGACATTCTGGAGCTTACACAGATATGCCCTGTGTGTCCAGCACACCCACTCCCCTCCCCCCACCCCGTTCTTGAACTTCCACCTTTGTCCCCCTTTGTCTCTCCTCCCAGACTTGGTCCATCCGCCCATTTTCTGTCCTGGAATTCCAGTCCCTCCCACTCACTGGGCCCTTCTCAGCTTATAAACAGGTTCATTGTTCTCTTACTAATTTGCATAAGCTCTTTAGATGGCACATTAACTCTTTGTTATATACATGTTACGAATTTTTTTTTTTTTTTTTTTGCAGTTTGTTTCAGTTTTGGTTTTGGTGTTTTGATATCCAAAAGTTTTAAATTTAGTCTTGATTTCATTTGAAAAGTTGCATCCATCAAAAGATGACATAAATGTTTGGTCTTTTATTTTAGTACTTTGGTCTAAATTTTTCACATTTAGACTTCTGATTTTTCTGGCATTTTAGGTTGTGAGTTGTATCCTAGGGATTTAACTAATTTTTTCCAAATTGCTGACCTATTCTTCTCTAATCACTTGTTATTATAACTTTTCTTTTCTGCTCTGACTACAGATATCACTTATGTCCTAAACTCATATATACCCGATCTGTTTTTGGATTTTTCTCCTACATTAGTCTGCCTCTTCATACTATTTTTTCCAGCTTTATTCAGATATAATTGACAAATAAAATTATATAAATTTAAAGTGTACGATGTGTTGATTTGATATACGTATTACAAGATGATTACCACCATAATGTCAGCTAACACCTTCATCACTACTTATAATTCCCATTTCATTTTTGTGGTGAGAATATTTAAGATCTACTCTTTTAGTAACTTCCAATGTATAATACAGTATTATTAACCACAGTTGCCATGCTGTACATTACAGCCCCAGAATTTATTCATCCTATAACTGATATTTGTATCCTTTGACCAACATCTCCCCGTTTTCCCCAGCACCTGCCCCTGGTAGCCACCACTCTACTCTCTGTTTCTGTGAGTTTGGCTTTTTTAGATTCCACATATAAGTGATATCATACAATGTTTGTCTTTCTCTGTGTAGGACTTATTTCACTTAGCATAATGCCTCAAGGTCCATCCAATTTGTTGAAAATGGCAGAATGTACTTCTTCCTCATGAATGAATAATATATATATCACACATCTTTACTCGTTAATCTGTTGATGGACACTTAGGTCGTTTGGTTGTTTCCATGTCTTGGCTATTATGAATAATATTGCAATGAACATGGGATTACAGATATCTCTTTGAGATCCTGTTTTCATTTCCTTTTGGACATATGACTAAAAATGGGATTCCTGGATCATATGGTAGCTCTCTTTTTAATTTTTTGAGAAACCTCCATACTGCTTTCCACAGTGGCTGCACCAGGTCACATTTCCACTAACGGTCCACGTCCTCACCAACACTTGTTATTTGATGTCTTTTTGATGATGGCCATTCTAACAGGTGTGAGGTGATGTCTCATTGTCGTTTTGATTTGCATTTCCTTGACAGCTAGTAATGTGCAGCACCTTTTCATATACCTGTTGGCCATTTAGATGTCTTCTTTGAAAAAAGGTTTATTCAGTTTCTCTGTCCCTTTTAAATCAGATTTGTTTTTGCTGTTGAGTTGTATGAACTCCTCATACATTTTGGATAGTAACCTCTTATCAGATATATGGTTTGCAGATATTTTCTCCCATCCTGTAGGTTGACTTTTCATTTTGTTGATGGTTTCCTTTGATGTGTAGAAGCTTTTTACTTTGATGTAGTCCCACTTAGTTTTTGCTTTTGTTGCCTGTGCCTTTGGTGTCATACCCAAAAATTTGTTGCCAATTTTCATACTGTTTTTGATATTATATTTTAATATTTGCAAAGATAAGCTGCCTCTCATTCCTCTTCTTCTCCAGGAATTTCTGGGCTATTCTCACAGATTTAGTCTCCTAGATAAGTATAGTTCCTTTTATTTATTTATTTTTGTGATTTTTTGTTGTTGTTGTTGAGATATAATTGACATATAACATTATATTAGTTTTAGGTGTACAACATAATGATTTGATATTTGTAAATATTGCAAAATGATCACCACAATAAATTTATTTAACGTCTGTTGCTACATATAGTTACACATTTTTTTTCTGGTGATGAGAACTTTTTTTTAAAAAGGTGAGTCATTTCTCTGTGCATTGATTATCTAGTTTGTGAACTATTAAAGTGCATAAGTAAATTTTAATCATAAAATTAACCCCACAAATATTCAGTCATTAGTACCTACTATAAAAAGATCAAATTACCTATAGGACTCATTTTATTCCCGTGTCCTGCACTCAGAGAAATAAAATTGAAGATTGAATGTCCTTGAGTTTACGATGGAATATTTCACATGAAAGCTATGCTTTTTAAAGAATTTGTTTTGACGGGTGACAGACAAGTTGAATATTAAAGTGATTTAAATGTAATGATGTGACTTTTTTTTTTTTTTGGAAATGGTTTGTTGTTGAAGTCTACTTGATTTACAGTGTTTCAAGAGTGCAGCAATGAGACCTTCCGAGAACTCTCCTAGCAGCTGTCAGGTTATTAACTTATTAACTATAGTCGTGGGCTGTGTGTTACATCCCCAAGTCCTATTTACCATATAACTGGAGTTTGTACCTTTTGACCCCCTTGACTCACCCCGCCCATACTCCTTTATGAAAGGCAGCTGGTGGGGCTGGTAGGGCTCCCTCGGCGGGGCTCACATGCCCACCTGAGAGCTGCAGGTCAGGAGGGTAGTTCACGCCCCGACCCCCTCCTCCTGAAGCGGAGTCCTGCCAGCTCACCTGAGCCCAGGTGGGGAGCAGGGCACTGAGGAGGGTTGGCAGGGGCTCTGCTCACAGCTGCCTCCCTCACAAGGGTCCCTCATACCCGTTCTCACTATCCCCTTGCAGAGGCCTTTCCAGGGCTTCTCACGAACCACTGTGTTGATGTGGTTCGGTGTTTATGTCACCACATCCCTAGGCTGGATCCAAAGCCAGAAAAGTACACGGCAGGACACGAGGCCAAGTGGGGGTGGCCACCTCACACGTGCCCAGGGCAGTTTGAGGCCTGGGCCCTCAGACCACAGAGAACAGTCTAGAACACGGGGTTCAACACATGGTGCTGAAGCCAAATTGTGCCTTCTGACAAAAGGTTGCCCAGGAACAGGTAATAGCGTCCTGGGTGTGCCATCGTGAGGGACTACAGACTGGGTGACTTTGCAGGAACTGAGTCTCCCACAAGTCTGCAGCCACACACCTGAAGGGTGTCAGCAGAGTTGGTTCCTCTAAGAGCTCTGAAGAAGAATCTGTTCCATGCTTTTCTCTCAGCTTCTGGAGTTGTGGGCAGTCCTTGGAGTCCTTGGCTTGTAGCCCCATCACCCCAATTTCTGTCTTGTCATCACAGGACCTTCTTTTCTCTGTGTGTGTCTGTCTTCTCGTCTTATGAGGACGCCAGTCATATCGGATGAGGGCCCCCCTAATGACCTCATCCTAGCTACTTACATCTGCAAAGACCCTATTTCCAAGTAAGGTCACATTCTCCGGTTCTGGGGGTTGGGATATCAAGATATCTTTTGGGGGGACACAATTCAACCCATAGTTTCTTTCTCCTCCTCCATCCTCCATCTCATGGCTGTGTCTTCTCGAGACCTGAGCCTGCATTATGGGGCTCAGCTCTGAGTCAAAGGCTTTTCTGTGAACCAAACATGGTCCGGAGTGTTGCTTCCACGTGAGGATGTGTCCGTGTTTCAGTCCAGTGGCACACCATCCAGACTCGAGTACCTTCCCTCCCTGCTCGCCCCCTGCAGGATGTTGGGGATAACCAGTGTCACCACGTGGGGCTGCAGTGACTGGGCAGGTCAGGAAGGAAGGCTCCACCGTGGACGACTGGGCAGGGAATGGACACGGTGGGGCCGGTGTCGGGAAAACCAGCCCAGCAGAGCTCTTGAGATACCTGGGAGGGAGAGGCGGGGTCACACCAGCTCCCATGGGGGCTGAGGCATGAAGCAGTGAGGCTTGGGACTGGGCGGCGGCCACAGTGATGGGCTGAATGTGGTGACAGCAGAGTGACTTTGTGGAAAACATCAACAGGATACGGGGACTGGTCAGCTGTGACGGGCGCACTAGTGAGCGGGTCACCGTGACATCCATCACCTACGCAAGTGACATGGCCAAAACTGACCCCCGGGGACAAAGGTTTATTTATTTTTTGCCTCTGGTTTCACTCTGAATCTTTCATGAAACTCGGAGTGTCGTGGTTTCCGCTTGCTCGTGTAGTGAATCTGAACAAATGACTCATTGGGTCTGGAATAATCTCGCTTCTGGGACTCGTCATCCGTTCCTTGTCTGTTCTTTTTGTGTTTTCAGCCACTCCTAGATATTCCTCTTCTTTGTTTTCCTTCTGTATCATGCATGAATGTTTTTATATTTCTGCTCAGGGCTATGACCCAGATATCTAGACATGTGTTGTTTAAAAGAACAGAGCAAAGAGCAGTTAACTGTTTTCTATATTTTTCTTGCACAATCCATCTGCACAGATTGCACCAATTTTTCATAAAAATCTTCTCTGTCATGCCATTCAGTATCCCTTAGATTTATTTTTCTCCTCATTTTATTCAATCAAGTATGATTTTTTAAAAAAAACTCTTATGCTTACTTTCTCTTGTTGTGTTCTTCTAGTTTACAGGAATCCAACTGGCCACAAGGTCAGTCTGTGGCTACAGGGTTCCTACACTTTGAAGGGGAAAAAAATGTATTCTTAGACTAGGGTGGTGAGTAAAAGTCAGTGGTGGGAAAGTGTAGGTGGTGAGGCAGAGCGTCTGTGCAGGGAGATGTGATAGCCCGGGTGCTACAGGGAAAGGATGGAAACTCATCAAAAACTAAATTTGGGACCGAGCCCTGGAGAACGTGACCAATGATGCAGCTTTGGAGGAAAGACTGATCATTTCTAGTGATTTTATGACTGTGTTTTCATGATCTGTTCCTGTGGTTTTTGGCTTAATTCTAAATAAGCTGTCAGGAAGCCAGACCTCGTTTGTGGAGAGTCCTCTCTCTTCCCGGCAGAACCTTCACTCCCACCTGAGGGTAGCAGAGCAAGTAATTAAACACAAACAGCTGGTAAAGAAATAACTGCCAGGTGGAAGGTCTCAGATGGTCAGCTCCCAAATCTGCATGCTAGTATGTTCTAATTAACCCACCTCAGTGAGATACTGACTAGCTTACTTCCTTGCCAATAAAAGAAGAAAACTCGGGATAAACTTTATGTCTTAGTAGCTATGTAGATAAGGTTTGTCCATCCACAGAAATCATGACAACATATAGGATGAGGAATCGAGAAGGTAGAGCCCACTGGCTTCAGTAATTTTCTAGACATGTAGGGACACAGCACAGCTGTGGACCTTGGTGGGACCGCATGGAGACAGCACGGGGGGAGAAGTGGCCTCCCCAGGGCGTGTGGAGCTCATGCCAGTGCTGCAGGCAGGTGGTGCCTCTCTCCCCAAGCTCTCACGGCCCCCCTGGGGTCTCTTTTTACCACCAGACTGTAAGCTTAGCCCAGCTCCTGCTCATCGCAAAGACCCACGAATGCTTATTAAATAATGAACCGTCTATCTGCAAAGCCACATAAAAACCTACAGGATGGTGTTAACTCTGGCCCCAACTCCCTAGTAGTCTTCTGTATCTTCTAACTCATAGTCATCCCCTCACGGTAGCGAGAAAAAATCTTTCATCAGTACAGTCCTTACACCTGGACAAGAGGAGCCCCTGGCCTGGGCCCTGAGTACTAGCAGCCCCCTCTGGCCTGCATTGGCCTTGCCCCTCACTGAAGACGTGCTCCTCCAGATTCTGTCCCCTCCCTTCTAGACCATGCTCCAGGTGCCTGGAATCCAGAATTTCCTGCACCCATGATCCCAAAGCCTCGTTCTTGAGCCTCTGTGGGACTCCTGTGGAGGTCCATCCACCCCAGGGGTGGACCACGTCAGCACTGTGTCCATCCCCATGTCCATTCCAGCCGTGTTGTCAAATCTGTGTGCTGAGTGGTCCCTAGGATTCCCCTATTAACCTTTCCATGTCTGCAGGGTCTGTAGTGATGTCCCTCAATCATTCCTGATATTTGTAATCTGTGTCTCCTCTTTCTTCTCTTATTTTTTGTTAGTGTTGTTAGAGATTTGTCAGTTTTATTGATCTTTTAAAAGACACAGTTCTTTGTTCCATTGATTTTCTCTGTTGTTTTTCTGTTTCCAATTTCATTTATTTCTGTTCTTTATTTATATTCATTGATTCACTCGTTCATTTCCTTGTATTTATTTCTGTCCTTCCTTGTGCTTGCTTTGGGTTTATGTTGCTCTTCTTTCTTTAGGTTTTTGAGATGAGAGTTGTCTGTTGCTTAATTCTCCATTTCACCCGTTCCTTCCTCTTTTCCCTTCGTTCAGCTATTGAGCTCAACCTGTGAATTTTTATTTGGGTTATTGTGCCTTTCAGATTCCAAATTTCCACTTAGTTCTTTTTTACATCTCCTGTTTCTTAGCTGAGACTTTCCATCTCTTTGCTGAAGTTTTCTATCTTTTTTTTTTTTTTTTTCATTTGTTTCCAGCCTGTTTGAAATTGCTTGTGGATGCATTTTTTTTTTTTCATGTCTGCTTTGAAATCTTTGTCAGATAATTCTAACATTTTTGTCATCTTGGTTTGACACCCATGGTTCTCTTTTTCACTCTGATGGAGATTTTTCTGGTTCTTGGTATGATGAGTGATTTTTTTATTGAAACCTGGACTTTTGGGGTATTATGCTATGAAACTCTGGATCTCATCTAAGGCTCTGGTTTAGCAGGCACGCTCGGACACCACTCCAGCAGAGGAAGTGAGGGTCTACCTCATTACCACAGGGAGGGGTGCAAGAATGCCAGGTTTTCATAGCCTCCACTGGTACCAAGGGGAAGGGTGTCAATACCACTGGGCAGTGGTTGGAGCCTTTGTGTGCACTGGGCAATGGTGGTGGTGTTGGGGCATCTTGTTCCGGCCTGGTGAGGGAGGACAATAGGCTTCTCACATGAGACAGCAGGCTTTTGTTGGGGCTTCTTGGTTTCTTTCGGTCTGTGCCCATTGGTATTTCTGGGTTACTGGTTTCTTCAGCTGCAAGTCTGAGATACACAAGGCAAAAAGCAAACCCAGGGAACTCACCACTGTGTCATTCCTCAGGGCCTGAAGTCTTCAGCTGAGGTCTTCTTCTCTCCCCTTTCCAGAGTCTTCTTATGTTTGTTTTATATGAAATGTCCAGGGTGTTCAGTTGTTCATAATGAGAGGAATAGGGAAAAGAGCATGTGTTCCATCTTCCTGGAAGTAGAAGACGCAATATATGTACTTCCAGGAAAAAATAAAAAGAGACGGTGTTGGACCACACACACACACACACACACACACACACACACACACACACACACAGACTCACAGACACACACACACACGTGCGGGTGCGTGCATGTGCACCTTGTTTTACAAGAAAGTATACTGAAGAATTCAGAACAAAGTGCATTCTGCCGGGGAAATGATCACAATACTGAGGGCAGTGTTTGAGAGTATCTGTCCATTATTATTGATTTAAAGCCCTGGCATGCTTCAGGGATTAAGGCTAAAGTTTTACCTTTAATGCTCCAGATTTGAAATAAGGCTTAACATAATCAAAATTGGACTGAATCTTGCAGATGTTCAGAGATTCAAATTACACATTTTTTAGTTGACTTGCCCATGATGGTACCAAAAGAGTATCGTTACAGCAATAAATCAAGAGATTGGTAAGGAAAGGAGAAAAAGACATTGCATGGTGATTTTAGACATAAACATGATTAAACTTAAGTTGCATTGATTTCATTAGTATTCCATGGGTATTTTGAACATTATACTGTCGATTCTGGTTAAATATAGAATATGGCGTCTATGAAAATTGAAGCCCTCTCAGATGTTTAAAGATGTCCTGCCATTTAGAAAATCATGGTTGTTCTGTACATGATATGAACCTTTTTAACCCCTAATTTGCTTTCAGCTGTGATGAGTCAGAGGCAGACGCAGAAACTGAAGTGTTTACTTGAAAAATACTTCTTGATGGTAATTAAATCCATCCTGGAGAATAGAGGGTATGTTTATACATCTATAAATCCAGGAGATGGCGGGGATCAGAAAGATTGCATACAGCTCGCTGAAGAATGGGCCAGGATTTGATTCATCCTTTCTTCTCTTTTGTTATTTGACCTTTACTAATCCTCTCAAGCCACCTCTACCTCAGGGTCTTCACCAGTTTCACTGGAGATTCTGACTTTCCTGAGAACAAGGTGGTGTAAAGAATAGCAATGATTAGAAATGGAATGTGAGGGACTTCTTTGGTGGTGCAGTGGTTAAGAACCCACCTGCCAATGCAGGGGACGCAGGTTCGAGCCCTGGTCTGGGAAGATCTCACATGCCTCAGAGCAACTAAGCCCATGCACCGCAACTACTGAGCTTGTGCTCTAGAGCCTGCGAGCCACAACTACTGAGCCTGTGAGCCACAACTACTGAGCCCGTGAGCCACAACTACTGAGCCTGTGTGCCACAGCTACTGAAGCCTGCATGCCTAAAAGCCCGTGCTCCGCAACAAGAGAAACCACTGCAATGAGAAGCCCGCGCACCGCAACGAGGAGTAGCCCCTGCTCGCCACAACTAGAGAAAGCCCGCGTGCAGCAACGAAGACCCAACACAGCCAAAAATAAATAAATAAATAAATAAATTTTTTAAAAAAGAAATGGAATGTGATTTCAGATTAAGGTAGCGTACAAAGTTATCTTAAGGAGTTTCTTCTTCTCTGCATGTATTTATCCTTAAGTACATGTCCGTCTTTATTTCTGGCTTCTGGAGCCATTGTTCTTACTCCTCCATTAATGAAAGTAGTGATTTGTTACATTTGTGCCCAGCTTGACGGGCACCTCCACAGGCATCATCCCTGTGGTGACCCGGGGAGGTACGTATATGAAGTATGCCCAGTTTAAGAAAGAGGTAGCTGAGCCCCCACCGGGATGAGTGACGTCCCAGGTGGCAGAGTCAGGGATGAGCTCTGTCCAGGCCCCCGGCTTGCACGTGTGTAACCCTGCTCCTCCTTTTCTGCTCTGACGGCTACGCACTGCGCAGCTCGTGACTGTCTCTTATTCCTCCTAGTTGTGTACATAATTAGCTCAACTTAAGTCGCACGACTCAATACATTTTAATCTGGTGGTACAACTGATCGTGTCTATCATTTCTTGCTCACGGAAATCAGTGGTGGGGACTTCAGTTTAGAAGTCACCTATTCCGATCACATAGTGAAAATGTAAATGTAAAGATTTCAGTTGTTTGGGAAAGTAATCCATGGTGGTGAAACCTAGAGTAAGTGAACAGCTGTTAATCATTTAAGCTAGGGGTCCCCAACCCACGGGCCGCGGACCGCTACCAGTCCGCAGCTGTTAGGAACCCGGGCTGCACAGCAGGAGGTGAGCAGCGAGCAAGCGAGTGAAGCTGCACCTGCTTCCCCATCACTCACGTTACCACCTGCGCCAACCCCCGCCACCGCCCCTGTCTGTGGAAGAATTGTCTTCCACGAAACCGGTCCCTGGTACCAGAAAGGTTGGGGACCGCTGATTTAAGCGGCAGCACAGGTCTGCCTGGTTCCCAGAGCACACTGCTGATAACAGGCGCTTCGTCTGCAAGACGTCATCCAGCAGCTTCTGTGTTCCTGGCTCCGCGCCAGAATCACAAGGCCGGAAAAATGGGAGCTGCAAGGAAGGGTCTTTGTTTACACCAAAGTTATTTTTTAACATCCTAACTAACATCTTTTTAACGTCCTAACATCCTATTTACAGCATCCTAATAAAGGAGACTATTGGGTACAACTTAGCTTTTTGAGAGATGGAAATGTTCTGTGTAGAATCCAAGTGACTCAACTCTGTTATTTGATATCAAGCTTAGTCCTATTATGTTTCCAACAGAATTAGTCATGACAAAAATATACTGAGTTAAATTAATTTTTTTCCAGATCCAATAAAGAACACAAACATTTTAATGAACTAAATATGAATTTTAACTGTAAATACATAGATATAATTACGCTAGAGAATATTTTCCTTTTTTCTGTGGTTGTGCAATATTAGCAAGAAAAATTCTTTCCTTTAAAGATAATGAGCAACAATAGGGACTTCCCTGGTGGTCCAGTGGTTAAGACTCTGCACTCCCAATGTGGGGAGCACAGGTTTGACCCCTGGTTGGGGAACTAAGATCCCGCATGCCACACAGGGCAGCCAAAATAAATAAATAAAAGATAATGATCAATAATAATAATAGGGCTTCCCTGGTGGCGCAGTGGTTAAGAATCCGCCTGTCAGTGCAGGGGACACGGGTTTGAGCGCTGGTCTGGGAAGATCCCACATGCCGCGGAGCAACTGGACCCGTGAGCCGCAACTACTGAGCCTGCGCGTCTGGAGCCTGTGCTCCACAACAAGAGAGGCCGCGATAGTGAGAGGCCCACACACCGCGATGAAGAGTGGCCCCCACTTGCCACAACTAGAGAAAGCCCTCGCACAGAAACGAAGACACAACACAGCCATAAATGAATAAATAAATAAATTTAAAAAATAATAATAGATAATTCTTTAGTCCACTTCTCAATCTAATTCCTCTTCACCTTTCTAGAATAACTCTCTCATAATTGCCCTTTTTCTTGTTAACACCTTTATTCTATATTTCTTCCATCATTTTAAATGTGCCCAGACATTCACTAACCTTTAGTATAAGTCAAGATAATTTGTAAATTTATTTTTGGCTGCGTTGGGTCTTCATTGCTGCACGTGGGCTTTCTCTAGTTGCGGCACACTGGGACTACTCTTCGTTGCGGTGTGCGGGCTTCTCATTGCAGTGGCTTCTCTTGTTGTGGAGCACAGGCTCTAGATGTGCGGGCTTCAGTAGTTGTGGCACACGGGCTCAGTAGTTGTGATTCTCGGGCTCTTAGAGCACAGGCTCAGTAGTTGTGGCACATGGGCTTAGTTGCTCCCCGGCATGTGGGATCTTCCCAGACCAGGGATCGAACCTGTGTCCCCTGCATTAGCAGGTGGATTCTTAACCACTGCGCCACCAGAGAAGCCCTACGTCAAGGTAATTTGAATTCTTCTGTTACCGCTAACCCAGCTTTGTCCCTTACCATGCCACTGAAATTGTTTCTAGAAGGCTACTGTTTACCTTTTTCTTAGTAAATCATCCGTATTTCCTCATTAAGACTAATGCTGCATTGGAAACTGATTATTCTCTTATTCCTGAGCTGTAGCTATCCAGGTGAGATGGAGCTGGGTTCTAGACCTGCTTTCTGGTTTTAGGGAGGTCACCTCTCTATCTGTGTAGAGAGATGACACCGCCTACTTCAGTGTTACTGAGAACATTTTATAAGATGATAGATGTCAAGCGCTAACCACAAGGTAGATACCTACTAGATGCTAGGTTTCTTTCTCTTTTCCTACTAATTCTCTTCCCTGAGCATCCTTTATTCTAGACTTTTCTGGATAATTTTCCTCTTCCCAATCACAAATTATGGATATCTTGGACCTTGTTTTATTTTGAGTAATACTCATTCCCTAAATTAAACTTATCCATTTGAATGGCTATCACCACTCCACCAATAATTCTAAAGATTGCCATTTAATCTTTTAGCGTTTTTGAAGCACTTCATATGCAGACTTTCATTACTACAATTCAAGGCTCTCTATCACCATTGTCCAGACAAGCCTCTTGTTGGATTTGATTTGATTTTCCCTTGATCTCACCCCCTCCTTACCATGGGAACACACTCTACTGCACTCTCCATGTTCTTAGACAGGTATGTATCCTGTTAATTTCCATTGATAGTTGTCACAGGGTTTTACTTCCCCCCCCCCACCTACCTTAGTAATTGTGCCCTTGCCCATGTATCCTTAGTCATTTGGGGAGGGTGTCCAGGCCATGCAGCATGGGGTGGATAGACGGTAGATTGTACTAATACTTAATTTTCATTACCGCTAGAATGTTCTCCAGAGAAGCTACAGCAGTTTATCAGAAGAGCTGCATGAAGTCCTTTATTTCCAGGCTTATGAAATCTTTTTTTTTTTTTTTTTTTTTGGCTTAAAACAAAAGAAATTTATTGTCTCACAGTTCTGGAGGCTAAAGTTCAAAATCAAGGTGTTGCTAGGGCCGTGCTCCCTTAGAAACCTGTAGGGGAGAATCCTTCCCTGCGCCTTCCAGCTTCTGGTGGTGGCCGTCCCTCCCTCCGTGTTCCTTGGCTGCTGGCTGCATCACTCCGGTCTCTACCTCTGTAGTCACGTGGCATCCTCTCTGTGCGTCTCTCTTCTCATAAAGACTCCAGTCCTACTGGACTAGGACACACCCTGAGGCCTTCATCCTAACTTCATTACATCTGTAAAGACCCTATTTCCAAATAAAGTCCTGTTCACAGGCCCTGGTGAGGCGGGGGCATGTGCACGACGGGTTACATGCTCACCAGCTCTTGGTGCTATCGTTCTTTTAAAATTTTATGTAATGGTTGTAAAGTGACATCTCCTCATTTTATTTTTTTTTCTCATCGTGTTTAATGAGTTGAGAGTGTCTTCATATACTTTCCAGTCATGTAGATGTCTCTTGCTCCAAACTGCTTTCACAATATTCCTATTTTTTGATTGGGTTCCTCTCTTTTCTCATTGATAAGTGCATTAACCATGTGATAATCTCTACTGATACAGAAAAAGCAGTTGATAAAATTTTAACACATAAGTTTGATAAAAACTTTGTTTATTGTAGTCATAGAGAAATTCTATTGATTTTTAAGCAGATTTTATATCCCTCAAACTTTTGCAACTTTCATTAGTTTTAAGTCCCTGTGTTCTGTCGGGATTTCTATGGTTAGGATTGTGTCATCTGCCGATAAGGATATTCTTTCAACTTCCCCCTTCCAAACCGTATGCCACTCGTTTATTTCCTACCTCCCCTCCCCCTCTCTCTCCCCTTCTCTCCCTCCTCCTCCCCCTTTCCCCTCCTCCCTCCCCTCCCCCTCCTCCCTCTCCTTCTTTTATCTCACTGCATTGGTAAGGACCTTTGTTTAACAGTTGTGATGTTAACAAGAATCCTTGCTTCTGATTTTAAGTTTTCTCCACTAAGTGTGATATTTGCTAAATGTTTTGGGAATGTGGCCTTTACCACGTTGAAGACGTTTTCTTCCACTCCCAGTTTTCTGGAAGAGTTTAGACGGGGGGTGGTGATGTGCTCAGTCTGGTGTCTCTTCAGGGTCACTTTGGCCATTGCACGTGGAGGGTCCAGAGAGGGGCTGCTGCGGTGGCCCAAGTCCAAGGCTGCAGCCTGCGTCAGGAGGGTGGGTGGCGGTGGAGACAGAGAAGTGAGTCATCTGAGAACTGCTTAAAGGGAGATGAATGGGACTTGGTGATAGATGGGATGTGGGGAAGGAGGAACAGGGAATGTCAGAGCTGACTGCCAGCTCTTGGCTTGCTCAGCTGGGTGGACACCATTGTTGGGGTAGGGAACATGACAAGAGGTACCGACTGCACAAGGTGACATTGACATGTTTTCGAGGTCGTCGCAGTAGGATGCTGAGTAGGTACCGGATCCAGGGGCCTGGAGCGCAGAAGAGGGATCTGGTTCAGTCTAGACTCGAACCTCATTGAAAGCTGAGGGATATGGACCGCTAGGAAACCAGTGTGAACTTCAGGATTTTAGATGTTCCAGAGAGGCAGAACGGAACACCGGAAACAGAAGCAGTAATCAGAGACACAGCCGAAAATAACTAGCTGGGAAAAGATCAGAATACCCCGTTTAGAGAGGTGTTGCAGGGGATATTGAAGAGGCTCCCATTCAGGCAGAAAGTTTTGTTCCTAAGGGCTAAACATTACATCACAAATTATAGCAATTGTACCTAAATGTCTAGGTAAGTGAATAATTATAAACTCCTCAAAGTTTTAGTAACAACCGTGAACTATGAAGAAACTAATATAATTTAAGTACATGAATTATAACTCCATACATCCACCACCATAACTGGAGTAAAAGTTAATGAGACACTGAATGCAATGAGCTGTTTTACCTTTGAAGTTTTCAGGAACGAATTGGCAGTACAGCTGTGTTACTGTGAAGTATGCTTCATGCAAAATCATCCACTGAAAATAGCAAGGATTTGGGAAAATGTAGGGTTGGGATAGAATACTCAAAACCTTGGAAATTTTGTAACCAGAACACTAACCCCCCCCCAAAAAAAATTCCTAATTAAAGATCCTTGAATAGCAAGGGCATATGAAATTCCTAATAAATGAAATAAGCTGCAGTACACACAGAACTTTAATAAAGAGGAAGGCAAAGGCAGCTTGATGAAAGAACAGGTGCGGACGGGTGGAGGTGCCTGGCCTTGGAGACAAGGACAGAGATGGATGGTTACAGGCAAATGCAGCGATGCCAGGGTCGGGTGTTCTGGACCTCTGTCTGTGCCTGTTTCTTTTGACAAAGATCCAGAGACGCACGCAACACAGACACTTTCGAGACGGAACATGTGACCAAACGGGACCAAGAGGGACAACGTGGGGTCAGAGGGCATCATTTATAGAAGAGTGCGCCTCTATGTCTTGCCCTGCTCACTTGTGTTAGTCTTTTGTGTTCAGTGTCGTGACTTAGAACCCTTGTGTGCCAGAGACATTGGCCCACGCCCGCTGCAGCTTTTACGTTATATTCACACCTGATCGGTCCCAACTCCATCAGTTACACATGCATGTTATAAAACATGTGCCCCTAGCAAACGCGCTGCATTTCATCCACAGCTTGCGTATGTCTAGACGTGCTTTTTGTAGACGGTCTGGTGGTGGGAAGATGCTATCTGCAGATGCTTCTGGAAGGAGAAACTGACCTTGAACCACCTTGGCTGCAGACTGTATATTACTGTTCTGTCTGAAGATTTCCTTGTAAGTGTGCGGGGTATTTAAGCATCTGTTATTTATGATCTACTTGAACTTAGCCTAATTATTTGGGAGATGGGGCAGTTCTTTTCCAGATGCAACGCTCATATCTTATGCAAAATCAAGTTCCAACTCCTTGATTGTGACAAACGTGAGCCAATTTCTTCCAAAAAATGAAAATAATATCCAGAATTAATTTAAGTCCTTCTGAAGACAGCAGTTAGAAGAATTGAAAATTGACCCCTAAAACAAATGTTCCCCGAGGAAGAAATGACAAACTCTTCCATTTTTTTAATCAATTACATTTCATATTCTCATAATTTATTTCATTCTCCTTTTATTTTCTCTTGAGTGGAAAAAATTAACACCTTAAAGCAGAAAGGTACGCATAAGGTTAATTGAATTGCAGAAAAGAAATTAGAGGCTGCCAGTTTTTCTGAATTGTAATCACACTAAATACAGTTTTGCATTCTTCTAAACGAAACCCTGGTTCTTTGATTTCATGTGCTGTGTTTTTCTTCTTCTTTGTATTTCTTCTGTGAAGAAATTTTGAGCAACCAAGGGGAACACTTGAGAAGAAGAGATGTATTTTTAATGACGCGGGGTCTGAAAGCAATGGCACACCCCTGATGGCAGCCGTTCTCATGTGATACACTGTTGACCTGCTTGAGCTCTGATTGTGAACTCACTTCTCTTCAAGGCTGTGTCTCTGTTTGATTAACGTGGCAACTCGGTAAAACCATGTTGTCTGCTTCCTCAGGAAGTTAAAACGTATATTCTTTGAACTTAAAACTGGTCTCAGCTCATGTGACTTGAACCCTGTGTACAAGATAGGGTGTCAGTCCAAAGAAAGCTATCATCCCTCTCATATGGCCTACGGTATAGCATAAAAAGATAATTAAGATTCAAAATGTGTCCAGTTATTCCCATAATGACATAATTGGAAAAGGGGGTTTAAGTCAACATGCGTAGCAATCGACATCCACCGGTGAATAAGTATTCCGTGGGTTGTAAACTTAAAATGACAACATAGTTGATAATATGGCTTTACCCGTTTTGCTTGGTGAGATGAGTCATGGTTAGAGAGCGACTAAGAAAGTTTTAGCAGATTCAGAGAGACGGATGGACGGGGGAGTCAGAACGAACGATGCTGTACTTGCTGTGCCCCCAGCAAAAGGCCTGTGACTGCAGGAAAATCCGTGGGTCGTCAAGGGGGAGCCAGTAAGGAAGGAGATGGGAGAGGTTCATCGGGGGGAGGTCCAAGCAGAGGTTCAGGAGACAGTTGTGTCACGGAGGACGAGCCGGGTGGTCAGACGTGTCCCAGGCTCCAAGGAGGCAGGCCTTATGAAGCAGGTACTTTGACAAAGCCAGAGGGAAGCAACTCCCAAGAGACATTCTCAGTGCACAATTTAGGCGATCCAACTTCACGTGGCCCTAATGAAAAGGAAAAGGGAGAAATTATTTTCAAAAATCCAGTCTGATCCCACGATTAGCTTCCCAGGGGCAGCTTGGAAAAGCACGGGTGGGAAAGGCCAGAAGCAGACACACCAGGGGGATTAAGACAAATCCCTCATCACAGCATCAGAAGGAATCAGCCCCCACTTAGGAGACAGGCATTTTGAACCTACACGCCGTCTTATGTTTGCCCGGAACTATAAACGGTCAGCTGCACTCCTGCCGTGACCGCGAGAGCATGTACCTCGTACCGCTCAGCGCCCACAGTGGTGTACGAGGCAGGCATTGTAGGGCGCTTATCTCCCTTTATAAGATGAGGAGATTACGGTTCTTGGCTTATGGGATGCTCCCCGTGGGCTTCTCAAGGTCGCAGGGCTGGTAAGCGGCAGAGCCAGGGCTCAGAAGACCTGTTCTCAGGGCCCAAGTTCTCTTGTTTTGGCGATACACAGGGTTAATAGTAATAGAGAAAGGAGTATAAAACCTCTCTTTCGAAGCTCAGTGTGGGTCCCAGTCTCCTGGTCTGGACAAGGTTCCTCACCGATTACATGTGTACATCAATCCATGAGTTTGTGAGACTGAAGGTATCCGAAGCCCGTGGATGAGTAGATGAGGTCCAGGACGGACGGTGTCTACAAAGGACAGTCCACACGCATCGACGAAAGAAACAGCAACTGATAGATAAAGGACCGGCCCTCTCAGACTGACTGACCCCTTTTAGAGCAACAGACAGATTGTTCGGGAAAGTACGGTAGAGTCTCTGTCAAGGATGAAGGATGGAGTTACAGCCGTCGGATGAGTTTGTCGACCCCCAGGAGAGTGTGCAGAGGTCCCTGCAAGCTGACCAGAGCCTGTGTCCTGTGTCCCTTTGTCCCGTTACCACTCAAGGTGCAGCCTCATCAGCCACTTGTTACCATTCCCACACTCATGCTCTGGGGCTCCACACACCCTCCCAAACCCAGCCTTCGGGGCGTCCCTCTCCCCACCCACCCCTCCTGACTCCTAAACGCGTCTCTCGTATTCCGTCTGCTCTGTGACCGTGACCTGGGTGGCTCCTGATCCTTTGGGATCCTCTCCAGTGGAGGCCGTTTGCCCTCCCGTTGCCCCTCACGCCCGAGTGCCGGAGCTTGGGTCACTGTCTCCCTGCCCTTCGGGTAGCTTTCCGACCACAGCTCTTCTGTTAGCTGGAAAGCTTTTGCTCCTTTAAATCTCACACAATCTGGCCTCACCACCTTCCCCTCTACTCCTGGCTGTGGCCATGGCGCCTTCTCTGGCCATTTTGAGAGCCCCCTCACGTAGGGTCCTCGACGTCCACACCAGAAGCTCACCTCGTACACACGATCTCTTACTTCCTTTGCCTCTTCACCCCCAGTGACTTTTTCTTCTACTCCAAACTGGCCACCTCCTCTCAACTT
Organism: Balaenoptera ricei; assembly: GCF_028023285.1. NCBI lineage: Eukaryota > Metazoa > Chordata > Mammalia > Artiodactyla > Balaenopteridae > Balaenoptera > Balaenoptera ricei. Next base: position 2,653,674 of record NC_082650.1, read on the forward strand.
TGTCATGCTGGAAATTAATCAGTCTTAATTTACAAAACCGTTCTGTTTGCCTCTGTTTCCTGTCCTAACTGGCCAGGCACGGGGCCACACTGTAGACGCCCATCCTCCTGTTAGACCCTCCAGGCCATCGATGAGCCCACCCACCTGGCCCACCAGCCCTTCCTGCCAGCACTCCCCTTTCATACAACAAGTGTCCAGCAGTTAGTCTACTGCGATTCTCTAAAACATCTTGTCCTGTAGCCGTTTAATTCTGTTCATCTGGGAAAAGCACAACCCTGGACGAAGCCAATCCTTTTCCGTCCTCCGTGTCTGTGTCTGAACTCTGACAGGAGATTACCAGGGAAACACATACCGGGTGGATCGTTACTGTAAGAGCCTCATCGGCGAGCCTTTCAGAATGCCCCTTTCTTCACAGCGTGGTCCCGCACTCACTCTGCTCTCTATTTCTCCACGATGACTGTTTTCAACTTTCTCTGTTCACATCAGCTGGGGCCCTATTCTGGGCACCATTCTCTCCAGTGGTTCACCCTGCTTCCTACTCTACAGAAAGAGGAAAAAAATAGAAGCCAACACTCAGAAACATCCTCAGATTCCTGCTTCTGACCCTACAGCTGATACTTGTCTATACCCAGCCCCTCCTTCTTCCCTTCCAGCAACGTTAAGAAAGTATCTTACCCCCGCTAAGGGTAATCAGGAAGTTCACAAGACTGTTCAATACTCATTTCTTTTGTGTCTCACTCCTTTCTCATACTGTATTTGTTCCATTTTTGTTTAACTCTGCCCTCGTCTTTGCTGTGTTGCATTCATGCACATGTGCCTTCATGCTCACGCAAAGACACTCAGATGGTTCCTTAGAGAGTCACTCCCTTCTCTTCTGCAGATCTTTGTAACAGAGATGTAACTCGATACCCTCGCCCCACTTCTTCACTTTCCTTTCAATTCCAATCTGGCATTGAATCCCCCTATTTATTCACTCAACACATACTTGCTGAGTGCCTACTATGTGCAGATACCAGTAGTTCAGTCGTCTGGGGCTGCAGCAGTGAACACAGAAGACGGATGTCACTTCTGTCCCCACTGGGGGGAACCGCAGTGATTCCCCATGTGCTTAATCCCATATGTCTGTTTCAGTTATGATAAAGCTGAACTGCTGTAACAAAGAGACTCCAAAATATTGTGACTAATAGGGGAGAGCTTCATCTCTCTAACAGAACGTAGTCCAGAGATGGACAGACAGTCCATGGTGGTGTGGAGGCTCCGCTCCATGAGGTCATTCAGGGACCTTGATTTCTTCCATCTTCTCGCTCCACCGTCTTTCAGAGTGTGGTGCTTGCCCATGGGGTTAAAGGTGGACCATTTTCAAATTAAGTTTCCGACCTTCAAAAAACAGAAGAGGTAAAGGTCTAGGATGATGACTTCACCTTTACTGAGATGTCCTGGAGTTACATCAGTTTCCCCTCATGTACCGTTGGTCTGACCCTCGCCACACGGCCGCACTTAGCAGTATACAGGTCCGGGAGGTAGAGCCTCTAGCGGGGTGGCCATGCGCCCAGTGAAACTCTGCCGCAGTCCAACCTACACGACTTTGAAGTAAGCTCTGGCCTCATTCTATTTCTTTGCTCTAGAGTTTATTCATGACATCGGGGTACCCTGTAACTTACATGAGTTTTTTCTGGGGGCTTTTGTGTGTTTTGTTTTATACTTTACCTTCTTCCCAGGCAATACCATCCCCTCTTTGGCTGATGTATTAGTCAGGCTTCTCCCCAGAAACAGAACTAATAGGAGATACATATATATACACAGCGAGAGAAAGAGATAGAGAGAGAGAGACAGAAAGGGATTTACTACAAGAAATTGGCTCATGTGATTACGAAGGCTGACAAGTCCCATATCTGCAGTCAGAGCTGGAGACCCAGGAGAACCAATGGTATACGTTCCAGTCTGAAAGCTGGCAGCCTTGAGACCCAGGAAGAGCCAATATTCCAGTTTGAGTTCAAAGGCAGGAAAAGACTGGTATCCCAGCTCCAAGGCCGCCGGGCAGGTGGAAGTCTCTCTTACGTTTGTTCTACTCAGGCCTTCAGCTGATGGGATGAGACCCACCCACGTTAGGGAGGGCCATCTGCTTCACTCCGTCTGCCGTCTGCCGGTTCAAGTGTTAACCTCGTGCAAACACTTGCCCACAAACACGCCCAGAATAATGTGTGACCAAATGCTGGGCTTCCTCTGACCCAGTCAGGTTGACACATAAAATTAACCATCACAGGTGCTTAGCGAATGGCAGGGCATTTGCTACGATAAGGAAAGATGGAGGAGGACCTCTTTGTGTTCATGGCTGAGTCAGGGAAAAATGATGAGTTCAGTCTGGACGTGTTAGTTGAGTCTCCCGGGAGATCGTGGAGTTGCAGTTTCCAGCAGCGAGTGGATACGTTTGTCTGAAGCTTGGAAGATGAGTCTGGGACGGAGATAGAAATGGAGATACCATGTGAGTATAAATGGTGTGTCTCCAGCTAGCTACCCTACAGGTTTCTGGCCATCACCTTTGCCCTCTCGGTTTGGTCTGCCCTTCATCTAGCCCATCCCCCGTCCAGCTCCCACCCACGGGATCTCCACGGGCCTGCTGTTCACCACGCCCCGGTCCAGCCCCACCCGTCTGCTTCCCGGAGACGTGCCGGGACCTCTTACCCCTCTTTTCCAGCTCTTCCTGGATCAGAGTCAGTTACCACACAGAGTGTAAAATCGGGGAAAAACATTCTAATTAAAGCCCCTTAGTGGCCCCGTTGCACTCAGGACAGAACCTAAAGTTCTGGAGAGGAAGGCAGGCCCCTGTCCTCCCTGGAGGCCCCTTCTCACGGGCGTTGAGTACACCAAGCTGTCTCAAGCTCGGGGGCTGTTCGCGTGGGGTTGGCTGTGTTGGTGTCTGTGTTTTGATCAGGACTCCGTATTCTTTGTGTGGGTGGTTCTCTTCCCTTTATTTTTGCCAGGATAATTCCTAACTCACCCTTTGGTTTTCCTTTTCCCTGGGGCTCCCCTGTCTCTCCGGCCTGGGATGAGGCCCTCCTGTTACCTGTTCCCGTGACAGCCGCACATGCACAGATAACTATGTTGTCATTTGTTCCGTGACTGCCCCCCCCCCACCAGAAGGCCAGCTGCACGAAGCCAGCATCTCCCCTGCTCACCACGGCTTCTCCAGAGTTATTTCACAGCCTCAGGGATTGATACTGACTTCCTGAATGAATGGCTATCGCAAGCAGAATTGCGTAAACATGTAACACACTGATCACACTGGTAGCTAAGACCAAGCTGGAGGAATGGTGAATTCATGAGGCGATGAAACCAGAGTCCAGACATTCTCTCTGACGACCATGTGTTTCAGCTGTTGACGGGAAACACACCTCAATCAAAGCTGGGATTTTCTGAGCGGCTTGACATGTTAATGTGAATTAATTCACGGTATCTTCTATCTTGATAGAGAAAGAGAGTCATTAATTCCTTTCAGAAATGTTATTGCAGTATTAAACAATTCACATAAATTTGCCTGTGTAACCTTAGACATATGTACACATGCATTTCATTTCAGAAATAGTTATTGAGCAGGCAGGCTACCAGCGGGGCTGTGCAATCAGCGTGACCACTATCCCAACAGGCCCAGGAAGTGTATAAGTGGAGGCCCTCCTGTCACGTATTTTAAAACATTTAAAAGTTGTAAATAAAACATGGTATCTATTCCTAGCCCAACAAATAGAGTTGCCAAACACCAAAATTTCAAAAAATTAGTTTAAAACTATGCGTTATCTATGATTGAAAATCAATAAAATACCCATAATGACTAAGTTTAAATATTCTCGTTCACATCTGGTTGTTGACAGGCTAGTGATAGTTGGATGAGTAATAAAATTAAAGCGTACATAATGTACAAAATATTATGTTATTCCATACATTTTATTTTTCTTCCCTTAAATTCAGCAAAATTAACTAATTATGCTGTTATAATCAGGTTTTTCACATACACTGTGCTTTATGAGCAGTAATGCCAAATTACATAACCTTTCTTGAGTCAGCGTACTTAACTTTTTTTTATTTAATTTTGGAAAACTTTAATTCTGCCAAAAGCAACTGAAATCATCCATAAAATTCTTTAAGGCATACTTAGATTTAGATGTAAACTGTGAATTTTGCATATCACGCGCCACCTTTGTAATGAGGTCTCATAACTTTGTTATCAGAAAAAATTTTACAAAACGTATTTCATCATATAAATTGATGTCACTCATATTGCTGTTTTTACCATTTCTTTTTTTTAAATTAATTTATTAATTTATTTATTTTTGGCTGTGTTGGGTCTTCGTTTCTGTGCGAGGGCTTTCTCCAGTTGTGGCAAGCGGGGGCCACTCTTCATCGCGGTGCGCGGGCCTCTCACTATCGCGGCCTCTCTTGTTGCGGAGCACAGGCTCCAGACGCGCAGGCTCAGTAGTTGTGGCTCACGGGCCTAGTTGCTCCGCGGCATGTGGGATCTTCCCAGACCAGGGCCCGAACCCGTGTCCCCTGCATTGGCAGGCAGATTCTCAACCACTGCGCCACCAGGGAAGCCCGCCATTTCTTAAAGTAGCCTCTGGTTCCACACAGTGGAGATGAAGGAATCGGCAGCATGTTCATGCGTGTGTACGGATGTTTAGGGGAACAGGTACACGTTCAGGAAGGATGTGCGTTGTTGAATATTGTAAAATCTTCCTCAGCTGCCCCTCGCAATTTTTGCAGATCCCACAGTGGTTCCGGAGTGCTTCTTAAATCGTGCATCGGCACGTGAAGTGAAGCGAGAAAGCGTGCAGGTGGCGCCAGTGGGAAGGGCGTCCACACTGAGAACGGGCTTGACTCGCCTTCTCTAGCTCGGTGCGGCCCGTCCACACCCGCGCCGCGGCCCGTGTCCGTCTGTCTGTCTGTCTCCCAGGTCACCGCACTCACCCTCATGGCACCCACCTTCGTGGGGTTTGACTCTGCAGCTGAGAGTTTGGAATAGTAGTTCTTGGATCCTGAACAGAGCCTGTCACGACACCGACCCCTCGGGGCGTGGGTTGTGCTGAGATTGTGAAGGCGAGGACCCCTGAAGCGCAGGCCCAGGCTCTGCGTCGGGGGGTGCGACTGTCCTTACAAGGGCAAGTAAGGCACCCCCGGCCCGCAGGGCCCTGAGGACAGGGGGCGACAGAGCAGCACGTGGCTGTTGGCGGACAGGGTAGCCCAGAGTGCTCTGGAAGCGCAGGGGGTGGGTCAGAGATGCCCCCGGAGAGCTGAATGGCGGAGCCAGCGTCCGGGCTGAAGATGCCGAGCCGGGGAGAGCGTGGGTGAGGGGGGCTGGCAGAGGGGCAGAGCAGGCCGGGCCTCGGGCGCCGTCCTAAGGGGTCTGGGCTCCTCCCTGAGGATGACGAGGGTCCTGGAGGATTTAAGGTTCTCATTTTAGAGTCGGTCTGGATGCTCCGTGGAGAATGGGTTGAGGTGGAAGACTGGACCTGGAGGGCCCGGGCGGGGCCGGGGGTGGTGACACTGCAGGAACCCAGGGGACACGCAGCGCCCGCCGGAGGGCAGAGGCTGGCGATACAGAGATAGGGCGGAGAGACGGGTCGGTGTGGGAACAGAAGCCGCTTCCCCTTTTCTGTCCTGAGTCACTGGGTGGAGGACGTGCCATCGCTGGGACATGTCCTGCACAAGCAGGGAGGGGGTGGGGAAGGAGTTCCCTGTGGATGTTCGGAACTGCGTTGCCTGCTGGACGCCCAGAGGACCTATTCAGCAGGTGGTAGGTGCCGGGTTCTGCAGCTCAGGAGTAGGTGTCGGCTGGAGACCCCGCTTGGATCTGGCAGTCTGTGCGTGATGTTTAGAGCCGTGGGTAGAAGCCAGCCCCACCTTCCTGGAGCCTGGAATTACAGCCTCAGTGACAACAGCCAGCAGTGTCCCCTGCCAGTTACCCTGGCCACACACATCGCAGGTAATGGGAGGTGGAGGCCCATGCGGCCAGCCTTGGCACTGGCAGTTTCAAAGATCTTTTCATTTGATCAGGAACTCCATCCTCATCTCTTCCACGTTACTGGAAATCTCTGCACAGTGCAACAGTTACCGAGTCTAGTTACCACGGTGGTGACTTCACTGTACTGGAAGATGATGGGTGGACAGAGGGGTGATTCCCAGCGACAAGGGAAAATCAGCAGACGAAATTCTGCTCTTCTGACACCCAGGTGATCGCTTCACCAGGAAACAAACACGTGGTTTCTGTGTAGGTATGATCTGCCCAGTGGAATTCTTTCCCAAGCCTTTAGTCTCCACGTGGTAGATAAACCACGTGTGGGCAGCGGAGAGCATTTGGACGGGCCTCCCTGGGAGATTTATGGGCACAAAGATACTCTCTGCCTTCTTCTTAAAGATGACTCTTGTTAAAGAAATTTCCAAGGAACAGCAAATCCAGGTAATGCAGGATAGAGACATTTCTTGATTTTGTCATTCAGCAGAATGGTGAGACTCATAATTAAGTGAGGGAAGAATGTCCTTGCAGGGAGGACAGATTGACACTTATAACTAAGGTCATGTGAACTGAGGTTCTGGCCCCATTGCTCAGCAAACCAGGCCAGTAACCTTTGACCAAGAGGTGTGTCATCCAGAGCATGATGGGTGGAATTTATTATGTACGAATTGCCTTTATTTTGCTGCTTTCCCCCAAAATTGCTAATCCCAATTAAGCTGCTCTTGGGAAAGCACAGAACAAAAACCTAGTGGCTGTGGCTGGAATTTGAAGTTGGTGGATGTGCTGTACTAACGGGGAAACAGAACAACGCCGCTTCACTGCTGTAGACTTTTTTAACGACATCATTACAAAACTGCTGGGAACATTGTCTGAATAATCTGAGTCTACTTTAGCTACTCGTGGCTACAGATTGGGAGAGAGGTTCTGATTCAGGACCCTGAGGAGAACAGCCTGGACACGAGGAACAGAAAATCCTCTTTGTGGCTTTGTGGTCAAGCTGTGTGGCCTCGGACTTAGTTCTCCCAGTGTTAAGTTTCTTCCGGAGAGGACCTACCCAGGGTGCAAGGAGGTCAGAGTTTCAAAATGACACCAATAGAGTCTCCAAGAAAAAAAATGCATAAAAACAATATCAACAATGCCATTAAGAATCCCTTTCTTGGCGACCACTCTGCAGCCTTCCAGGTGAGTAGAGGGACCAGAACACTGCAAGTGGCAGTGAGGCCAATGCCCGCGGCTCTGTGCCGCCCTGTCACCTTGGCTGCACGACAGTGGCTGCCTCAAGACAGGCAGGCTTGCAGCAGAACAGGTGGCCAAGCTTGGGAAGCTTGCCACCCACGGAAGTAGCAGGCCCTATATTAAGTAAATGACCCCAAGGCGCTCGATTAAGTCAGTTACTAAAAGTGGTTCTGACTTACCCTCACCCCAAGGAAGCGGAGCTGTGTCCTTGCCCCCTTTTCGGGCGACAAACCTGCCTGAATGTTTACAAACTTCTCTTGGAGGTTTGCTCTCTGACACATGGATGAGTAAGAGCCTCGATGCCTGAAGAGGAAGGCTGCATGCTTCCCCGGCCGTAACTGACATCATTTCTCATTAGGGGTCATGCTCTCCTGCCTCCACCAAGCCTTCTCCAGATTCTATGGGGCACTGTTAGTAAGTACCTTGGCTTACGTTTTTACAGAGCCCTTTGGAGTGTGCAGGGCTTTCTTTTCAAGACGGTCCCCAATCCTATTTGGAAGTCAACTGGCCAGTCACTTAGGTAATGATTTTTTCAAAGTCATGCATGACATTTGTAACCCTTTTTCCCCCTCTCTTCTTATTTTCGTTAATGTCAAACTTCGAGTATGATTTTTTAAACATTCACTTTTCTCATTTTTTGTCTTCATTTGGGCCCAATCTCGTTCTCTTTTATTTCTATTTTCCTTTCAGTTTTGCCTTGCAGAAGCACCCCATTCTGCAGAGCAGGTGCTCTGTCTCCTGTTACTTGATCTTGTTCTTGAGTTTACTGAAGTTCATTTTGTCCCGTGTGTCCCTGCACAGGTTCCGGTCACAGGGCTGAGCGCTCACGGGGGACATCCCTGTGGTTTCTTTACAGTGAGGGATGATTTCAGTTTATCTGGAGCTTGAGCGCTGGCCAGTGGGGGAGCTGTGTTTTCTGTTTCTCTCGTACTTCTTCTCTCCATCTTTCCTTTGTCTTTTTCTCCTTATTTTATTCTACTTTTCTCCTTTTCCTCCCTATGCTTCCTTCCCTAAGACAGCAGGTGCTGGGAGGGTGACCGTCAGCCGGGAGGTGGGATCCTTGTCCTGGGCCTGGTCTGTGGGACTTTGTCTCAAGGACCCTCACTCCCATCCCTCTGTTCCCCCCCCCCCCCCAGAATGCTGTTCGATTTAATTGCATCTTTGCTAATTTGTAGTTCTTAACCCCCAACACGGGATACCCTGTCCCGTTACTGATCCCAGATAAAGGGGATGATTTTAACTAATGGACAGTGCTTCACTGAGCCTCATGAATGCTGCAGGGGGCCTGTGGCCTGGGTAGCTTCCTTCCAGCCTACTGTGCTTCTTGCTCTTCTGTTCTAGTTTGTGGATAAGCAAGTAATTACCTAAGTAAACGCCTGAAATGTACTGAGCACTGTTCTTTGGAATGTGCCTTCGGTCCTTTTGAGGATAAGCTATTTAGATAGGCGTCCTTAGAAACCATTCCATCCCTTGTGTGTCACGCACATGGTGGTGTGAATGGAGGGTGCAGACAGAATCCGGAGTCCGGTGCGTGCCGTGGTTAGGAAAGCATCACGGAGAGGGTCAGGCCTCGCTGGGCCCTGCAGGGTTGAAGGCGTCCAGAGGGGACACTGGCTGAGAGCCCTGCGCCCTGGAGGACTGGGGATGGGGGGGTGCAACGTGGGAGCGATGAGGGCAGCGGGCCACGGGGAGAGGGAGGCGTCTGAGCGGGTGGCCCAGAGCAGAGGTGTCTGGGGACATTGGCCGGGCAGGTCTCACATTGGACCGCTCTGTGTCCCAGAGCAGGTTTGATTAGTTGCTCTGGATACATCGTACACATCTGTGTGAGAGCCTCGGACAAAGGCCTCTGCGGCTCCAACAGTGGAGCTAATGACGGGTGTGGAGCTGTGAGGTGACCAGGGGCAGGGGGGTCCTGACCGGGACTGTCGCATCCGGGGGTCAGGGATGTACAGCTTCTCACCTTTATCCTCCCCCCTCCACTCCCACCATGGACTTTCCCTGGACAGGCCACCTCCCAGGGCCCTTGTGGGGAGGGATATGGTCAGGACCCCTGGCTCCAACAGCAAGATCGGGGACCTCGGAGATGCTGGTGGTCCCACTCCAACTTGCTGTTAGTCAACTTGGAGGCAGAATACCAACCTGGCCAGTGGCTTCACCGGTCACGGCCTCCTTCTGCAGCATGGGGCGCCCTCCGGAGCAGGTGGACGCCCACCCTCCCAGCAAACTGCCCCGGGATCTGGGCTCAGCCCCGGGCAGTGAAGGCCCGGCAGGTGCCGGCTTCCTGAGCTACAGGTGGACAGTTTTGCTCAGAGGTGCCAAATATTTGCCTAGGGACTATGTGGGGGGCATTTATTTAAATGAACTTATTTACAAAACAGAAAGAGACAGACGTAGAAAACAAATTTATGGTTACCAGAGGGGAAAGGGGAGAGGGATAAATTAGGAGTCTGGGATTAACATATACACACTACTATATATAAAATAGATAAAGAACAAGGACCTACTGTATAGCACAGGGAACTCTATTCAGTATTTTATAATACCTGTAAAGGAAAAGAATCTGGAAAAGAATAGATATATGTATGTATAAATGAATCACTTTGCTGTATATCTGAAACTAATGTGATACTGTAAATCAACAATACTTCAGAGGAGGGGCAAGATGGCGGAAGAGTAAGACGCGGAGGTCACCTTCCTTCCCACAGATACAGCAGAAATACATCTACACGTGGAACTGCTCCTACAGAACACCCACTGAACGCTGGCAGAAGACGTCAGACCTCCCAAAAGGCAAGAAAATCCCCACGTACTTGGGTAGGGTAAAAAGAAAAAAGAAATAACAGAGACAAAAGAATAGGGACGGGACCTGCGCCAGTGGGAGGGAGTCGTGAAGGAGGAAAGGTTTCCACGCACTAGGAGCCCCTTCGCGGGCGGAGACTGCGGGTGGCGGAGGGGGGAAGCTTCGGAGCCGCGGAGGAGAGCGCAGCCACAGGGGTGCGGAGGGCAAAGCGGAGAGACTCCCGCACAGAGGCTCGGCGCCAACCAGGACTCACCAGCCCGAGAGGCTTGTCTGCTCACTCGCCAGGGCGGGCGGGGGCTGGGAGCTGAGGCTCGGGCTTTGGTGCTAGCCGGGAGGGAGTCCGGGAAAAAGTCTGCAGCTGCCGAAGAGGCAAGAGACTTTTTCTTGCCTCTTTGTTTCGCGGCGCGCAAGGAGAGGGGATTCAGAGCGCTGCCTAAACGAAATCCAGAGACGGGTGCGAGCCGCGCGGCTATCAGCGCGGATCCCACAGCAACAGGGGCGCAGAGGGAAAAACGGAGAGATTCCCGCACGGAGGCTCAGCGCCGAGCAGCGCTCACCAGCCCGAGAGGCTTGTCTGCTCACCCGCTGGGGCAGGCGGGGCTGGGAGCTGAGGTGCGGGCTTCGGTCGGATCGCAGGGAGAGGACTGGGGTTGGCGGCGTGAACACAGCCTGAAGGGGTTAGTGCGCCACAGCTAGCCGGGAGGGAGTCCGGGGAAAAGTCTGCAGCTGCCGAAGAGACAAGAGACTTTTTCTTGCCTCTTTGTTTCGTGGCGCGCAAGGAGAGGGGATTCAGAGCGCCGCCTAGACGAACTCCAGAGGCGGGCGCGAGCCGCGGCTAACAGCGCGGACCCCAGAGACTGGTAGGAAACGCTAAGGCTGCTGCTGCCGCCACCAAGAAGCCTGTGTGCGAGCCCAGGTCACTCTCCACACCGCCCCTCCCGGGAGCCGGTGCAGCTCGCCACGGCCAGGCTCCCGTGATCCAGGGACAACTTCCCCGGGAGAACACACGGCGCGCCTCAGGCTGCTGCAACGTCACGACGCCTCTGCCGCCGCAGGCTCGCCCCGCCTCCTCCGTACCGCTCCCTCCCCCGGCCTGAGTGAGCCAGAGCCCCCGAAGCAGCTGCTCCTTTAACCCCGTTCTGTCTGGGCGGGGAACGGACGCCCTCAGGCAACGTACATGCAGAGGCGGGTCCAAATCCAAAGCTGAACGCTGGGAGCTGTAAGAACAAAGAAGAGAAAGGGAAATCTCCCCCAGCAGCCTCAGAAGCAGCTGATTAAAGCTCCACAAACAACTTGATGTGCCTGCATCTGTTGAATACCTGAATAGACAACGAATCATCCCAAATTCAAAAGGTGGACTTTAGGAGCAGGATATATTAATTTCCCCTTTTCCTTTTTTTGTGAGTGTATATGTGTATGCTTCTGGGTGAGATTTTGTCTGTATACCTTTGCTTTCACCATCAGTCCTAGGGTTAGGTCCGTCCATTTTTTTTTTTTTTTTTTTTTTTTTTTTTTACTTAAAAAAATTTTTTTTCCCAATATATGCTTTCTTAATAAGTTTTTCCGTATTTTCTATTTTTAGAAATTAAAAAATTTTTTAATAAGTTTTTTCATATTTTTTATTTTAAAAAATTAAAAATTTTTTTTAATAAATTTTTTTCTTAAAAATCTTTTTCTTATTTTTTACTATAAAAAAATTAATAAATCTATTTTTAAAAATTAAAAAAAAATTTTTCTGAATACATTTACTCTTAATAATTTTTTTCTTATTTTTTATTATAATAGCTTTATTTTATTTTATTTTATCCTCTTTTTATCTTTCTATTTTTTTCTCCCTTATATTCTGAGCTGTGTGGATGAAAGGCTCTTGGTGCTCCAGCCAGGCATCAGGGCTGTGCCTCTGAGGTGGGAGAGCCAACCTCAGGACACTGGTCCACATGAGACCTACCAGCTCCACGTAATACCAAACGGCGAAAATCTCTCAGAGATCTCCATCTCAACATCAAGACCCAGCTTCACTCAACGACCAGCAAGCTACAGGGCTGGACACCCTATGCCAAACAACTAGCAAGACAGGAACACAGCCCCATCCATTAGCAGGGAGGCTGCCTAAAATCATAAGGCCACAGACACCCCAAAACACACCACCAGACGTGGACGTGCCCACCAGAAAGACAAGATTCAACCTCATCCACCAGAACACAGGCAATAGTCCCCTCCACCAGGAAGCCTACACAACCCACTGAACCAACCTTACCCACTGGGGACAGATACCAAAAACAACGGGAACTACGAACCTGCAGCCTGTGAAAAGGAGACCCCAAACACAGTAAGATAAGCAAAATGAGACGACAGAAAAACACACAGCAGATGAAGGAGCAGGGTCAAAACACACCAGACCTAACAAATGAAGAGGAAATAGGTAGTCTACCTGAAAAAGAATTCAGAATAATGATAGTAAGGATGATCCAAAATCTTGGAAATAGAATAGACAAAATGCAAGAAACATTTAACAAGGACGTAGAAGAACTAAAGAGGAACCAAGCAACGATGAAAAACACAATAAATGAAATTAAAAATACTCTAGATGGGATCAATAGCAGAATAACTGAGGCAGAAGAAAGGATAAGTGACCTGGAAGATAAAATGGTGGAAATAACTACTGCAGAGCAGGATAAAGAAAAAAGAATGAAAAGAACTGAGGACAGTCTCAGAGACCTCTGGGACAACATTAAACGCACCAACATTCGAATTATAGGGGTCCCAGAAGAAGAAGAGAAAAAGAAAGGGACTGAGAAAATATTTGAAGAGATTATAGTTGAAAACTTCCCTAATATGGGAAAGGAAATAGTTAATCAAGTCCAGGAAGCACAGAGAGTCCCATACAGGATAAACCCAAGGAGAAACACGCCAAGACACATATTAATCAAACTGTCAAAAATTAAATATAAAGAAAACATATTAAAAGCAGCAAGGGAAAAACAACAAATAACACACAAGGGAATCCCCATAAGGTTAACATCTGATCTTTCAGCAGAAACTCTGCAAGCCAGAAGGGAGTGGCAGGATATACTTAAAGTGATGAAGGAGAAAAACCTACAACCAAGGTTACTCTACCCAGCAAGGATCTCATTCAGATTTGATGGAGAAATTAAAACCTTTACAGACAAGCAAAAGCTGAGAGAGTTCAGCACCACCAAACCAGCTTTACAACAAATGCTAAAGGAACTTCTCTAGGCAAGAAACACAAGAGAAGGAAAACACCTACAATAACAAACCCAAAACATTTAAGAAAATGGGAATGGGAACATACATATCGATAATTACCTTGAATGTAAATGGATTAAATGCTCCCACCAAAAGACACAGACTGGCTGAATGGATACAAAAACAAGACCCATATATATGCTGTCTACAAGAGACCCACTTCAGACCTAGAGACACATACAGACTGAAAGTGAGGGGATGGAAAAAGATATTCCATGCAAATGGAAATCAAAAGAAAGCTGGAGTAGCAATTCTCATATCAGACAAAATAGACTTTAAAATAAAGAATATTATAAGAGACAAAGAAGGACACTATATAATGATCAAGGGATCGATCCAAGAGGAAGGTATAACAATTGTAAATATTTATGCACCCAACATAGGAGCACCTCAATACATAAGGCAAACACTAACAGCCATAAAAGGGGAAATTGACAGCAACACAATCATAGTAGGGGACTTTAACACCCCACTTTCATCAATGGACAGATCATCCAAAATGAAAATAAATAAGGAAACACAAGCTTTAAATGATACATTAAACAAGATGGACTTAATTGATATTTATAGGACATTCCACCCAAAAACAACAGAATACACATTTTTCTCAAGTGCGCATGGAACATTCTCCAGGATAGATCATATCTTGGGTCACAAATCAAGCCTTGGTAAATTTAAGAAAATTGAAATCGTATCAAGTATCTTTTCCGACCACAACGCTATGAGACTAGATATCAATTACAGGAAAAGATCTGTAAAAAATACAAACACATGGAGGCTACACAATACACTACTTAATAATGAAGTGATCACTGAAGAAATCAAAGGGGAAATCAAAAAATACCTAGAAACAAATGACAATGGAGATACGACGACCCAAAACCTATGGGACGCAGCAAAAGCAGTGCTAAGAGGGAAGTTTATAGCAATACAAGCCTACCTCAAGAAACAGGAAACATCTCGAATAAACAACCTAACCTTGCACCTAAAGCAATTAGAGAAAGAAGAACAAAAAAACCCCAAAGCTAGCAGAAGGAAAGAAATCATAAAGATCAGGTCAGAAATAAATGAAAAAGAAATGAAGGAAACAATAGCAAAAATCAATAAAACTAAAAGCTGGTTCTTTGAGAAGATAAACAAAATTGATAAACCATTAGCCAGACTCATCAAGAGAAAAAGGGAGAAGACTCAAATCAATAGAATTAGAAATGAAAAAGGAGAAGTAACCACTGACACTGCAGAAATACAAAAGATCATGAGAGATTACTACAAGCAACTCTACGCCAATAAAATGGACAACCTGGAAGAAATGGACAGATTCTTAGAAATGCACAAACTGCCGAGACTGAACCAGGAAGAAATAGAAAATATGAACAGACCAATCACAAGCACTGAAATTGAAACTGTGATTAAAAATCTTCCAACAAACAAAAGCCCAGGACCAGATGGCTTCACAGGTGAATTCTATCAAACATTTAGAGAAGAGCTAACACCTATCCTTCTCAAACTCTTCCAAAATATTGCAGAGGGAGGAACACTCCCAAACTCATTCTACGAGGCCACCATCACCCTGATACCAAAACCAGACAAAGATGTCACAAAGAAAGAAAACTACAGGCCAATATCACTGATGAACATAGATGCAAAAATCCTCAACAAAATACTCGCAAACAGAATCCAACAGCACCTTAAAAGGATCATACACCATGATCAAGTGGGGTTTATCCCAGGAATGCAAGGATTCTTCAATATACGTAAATCAATCAATGTGATACACCATATTAACAAATTGAAGGAGAAAAACCATATGATCATCTCAATAGATGCAGAGAAAGCTTTCGACAAAATTCAACACCCATTTATGATAAAAGTCCTGCAGAAAGTAGGCATAGAGGGAACTTTCCTCAACATAATAAAGGCCATATATGACAAACCCACAGCCAACATTGTCCTCAATGGTGAAAAACTGAAACCATTTCCACTAAGATCAGGAACAAGACAAGGTTGCCCACTCTCACCACTATTATTCAACATAGTTTTGGAAGTGTTAGCCACAGCAATCAGAGAAGACAAAGAAATAAAAGGAATCCAAATCGGAAAAGAAGAAGTAAAGCTGTCACTGTTTGCAGATGACATGATACTATACATAGAGAATCCTAAAGATGCTACCAGAAAACTCCTAGAGCTAATCAATGAATTTGGTAAAGTAGCAGGATACAAAATTAATGCACAGAAATCTCTTGCATTTCTATACACTAATGACGAAAAATCTGAAAGTGAAATTAAGAAAACACTCCCGTTTACCATTGCAACAAAAAGAATAAAATATCTAGGAATAAACCTACCTAAGGAGACAAAAGACCTGTATGCAGAAAATTATAAGACACTGATGAAAGAAATTAAAGATGATACAAATAGGTGGAAAGATATACCATGTTCCTGGATTGGAAGAATCAACATTGTGAAAATGACTCTACTACCCAAAGCAATCTACAGATTCAATGCAATCCCTATCAAACTACCACTGGCATTTTTCACAGAACTAGAACAAAAACTTTCACAATTTGTATGGAAACACAAAAGACCCCGAATAGCCAAAGCAATCTTGAGAACGAAAAATGGAGCTGGGGGAATCAGGCTCCCTGACTTCAGACTATATTACAAAGCTACAGTAATCAAGACAGTTTGGTACTGGCACAAAAACAGAAATATAGATCAATGGAACAAGATAGAAAGCCCAGAGATAAACCCACGCACATATGGTCACCTTATCTTTGATAAAGGAGGCAAGCATATACAGTGGAGAAAAGACAGCCTCTTCAATAAGTGGTGCTGGGAAAATTGGACAGATACATGTAAAAGTATGAAATTAGAACACTCCCTGACACCATGCACAAAAATAAACTCAAAATGGATTAAAGACCTAAGTGTAAGACCAGACACTATCAAACTCTTAGAGGAAAACATAGGCAGAACATTCTATGACATACATCACAGCAAGATTCTTTTTGACCCAGCTCCCAGAGAAATGGAAATAAGAACACAAATAAACAAATGGGACCTAATGAAACTTAAAAGCTTTTGCACAGCAAAGGAAACCATAAACAAGACCAAAAGACAACCATCAGAATGGGAGAAAATATTTGCAAATGAAGCAACTGACAAAGGATTAATCTCCAAGATTTACAAGCAGCTCATGCAGCTCAATAACAAAAAAACGAACAACCCAATCCAAAAATGGGCAGAAGACCTAAATAGACATTTCTCCAAAGAAGATATACAGATGGCCAACAGACACATGAAAGAATGCTCAACATCATTAATCATTAGAGAAATGCAAATCAAAACTACAATGAGATATCATCTCACACCAGTCAGAATGGCCATCATCAAAAAATCTAGAAACAATAAATGCTGGAGAGGGTGTGGAGGAAAGGGAACTCTCTTGCACTGTTGGTGGGAATGTAAATTGATACAGCCACTATGGAGAACAGTATGGAGGTTCCTTAAAAAACTACAAATAGAACTACCATACGATCCAGCAATCCCACTACTGGGCATATACCCTGAGAAAACCATAGGTCAAAAAGAGTCATGTACCAAAATGTTCATTGCAGCTCTATTTACAATAGCCAGGACATGGAAGCAACCTAAATGTCCATCGACAGATGAATGGATAAAGAAGATGTGGCACATATATACAATGGAATATTACTCAGCCATAAAAAGAAATGAAATGGAGGTATTTGTAATGAGGTGGATGGAGTTAGAGTCTGTCATACAGAGTGAAGTAAGTCAGAAAGAGAAAAACAAATACAGTATGCTAACACATATATACGGAATCTAAGGGAAAAAAAAAGCCATGAAGAACCTAGTGGCAAGACGGGAATAAAGACACAGACCTACTAGAGAATGGACTTGAGGATATGGGGAGGGGGTGGGGTGAGATGTGACAGGGTGAGAGAGTGTCATGGACATATATACACTACCAAATGTAAAATAGATAGCTAGTGGGAAGCAGCCGCATAGCACAGGGAGATCAGCTCGGTGCTTTGTGACCACCTAGAGGGGTGGGATGGGGAGGGTGGGAGGGAGGGAGATGCAAGAGGGAAGAGATATGGGAACATATTGTATATGTATAACTGATTCACTTTGTTATAAAGCAGAAGCTAACACACCATTGTAAGGCAATTATACTTCAATAAAGATGTTTAAAAAAAAAAAAAACAAAAAAAAAACAAAAAACAATACTTCAGTTTAAAAAAAATGGATGTTGGATATTGTCTAATGCCTTTTAGCCTCCAAGAATCTGAAAAAAATAAATGCACAAGGCTGCTAGCAGCTGAAATGGTTGCATCTACTGCCCACGCCTATCCTGTGGGGTCCGTCCAGCTGGTCCAGGGGTGAGGTGGCAGCAGGAAGGGTCTGATCCGGGAGAAGCACTGGGAACTAAGTGGTGGAACCGGCCGGGCTCAACCCGACCTCCACTCTCCTCGGCATCCTTCTTCTTCTTTTTTTTTTTTTTTTTTAACATCTTTATTGGAGTATAATTGCTTTACAATGGTGTGTTAGTTTCTGTTTTATAACAAAGTGAATCAGTTATACATATACATATGTTCCCATATCTCTTCCCTCTTGAATCTCCCTCCCTCCCACCCTCCCTATCCCACCCCTCTAGGTGGTCACAAAGCACAGAGCTGATCTCCCTGTGCTATGCGGCTGCTTTCCACTAGCTAGCTATTTTACATGGGGTAGTGTATATATGTCCATGCCACTCTCTCACTTTGTCACATCTTACCCTTCCCCCTCCCCATATCCTCAAGTCCATTCTCTAGTAGGTCTGTGTCTTTATTCCCGTCTTGCCACTAGGTTCTTCATGACCTTTTTTTTTTTTTTTCCCTTAGAGTCCATATATATGTGTTAGCATACTGTATTTGTTTTTCTCTTTCTGACTTACTTCACTCTGTATGACAGACTCTAGGTCCATCCACCTCACTACAAATAACTCAATTTCATTTCTTTTTATGGCTGAGTAATATTCCATTGTATATATGTGCCACATCTTCTTTATCCATTCATCCGATGATGGACATTTAGGTTGCTTCCATGTCCTGGCTATTGTAAATAGAGCTGCAATGAACATTTTGGTACATGACTCTTTTTGAATTATGGTTTTCTCAGGGTATATGCCCAGTAGTGGGATTGCTGGGTTGTATGGTAGTTCTATTTTTAGTTTTTTAAGGAACCTCCATACTGTTCTCCATAGTGGCTGTATCAATTTACATTCCCACCAACAGTGCAAGAGTGTTCCCTTTTCTCCACACCCTCTCCAGCATTTATTGTTTGTGCTGGGAAAACTGGACAGGTACATGTAAAAGTATGAAATTAGAACACTCCCTAACACCATACACAAAAATAAACTCAAAATGGATTAAAGACCTAAATGTACGGCCAGACACTATCAAACTCTTAGAGGAAAACATAGGCAGAACACTCTATGACATAAATCACAGCAAGATCCTTTTTGACCCACCTCCTAGAGAAATGGAAATAAAAACAAAAATAAACAAATGGGACCTAATGAAACTTAAAAGCTTTTGCACAGCAAAGGAAACCATAAACAAGACCAAAAGACAACCCTCAGAATGGGAGGAAATATTTGCAAATGAAGCAACTGACAAAGGATTAATCTCCAAAATTTACAAGCAGCTCATGCAGCTCAATAACAAAAAAACAAACAACCCAATCCAAAAATGGGCAGAAGACCTAAATAGACATTTCTCCAAAGAAGATATACAGATTGCTAACAAACACATGAAAGAATGCTCAACATCATTAATCATTAGAGAAATGCAAATCAAAACTACAATGAGGTATCATCTCACACCGGTCAGAATGGCCATCATCAAAAAATCTAGAAACAATAAATGCTGGAGAGGGTGTGGAGAAATCGGCATCCTTCTTCACTTGCTCATTCTAGGAGATGGTTACTTTTTTCATGTGGTGCCTGTATTTTTGCTCTTTTCGTCAGACTGAGGGGACACACGCACACGTACCCATGGCGGGGCGCTCGGAGGTCTGCGTCGGAGGTGTCCTTGAAATCGTCACAATCTCTGCTCTCAATTCCAGGTGCCCGGGTTTGAGTGTCTCTTCCTGTGAATTCGGACATGAATTCTGCTTGCAGAAGGAGAACCAGTCCTTCTACAGTAGAAGAAATAGTGTAAATTCATACAGAAGCGTGAGGGACCTGGGGTGGGGAAACCAGTGGTTTTATGGCATGAAG
The DNA here is from genome assembly GCF_028023285.1 of Balaenoptera ricei. Classification (NCBI taxonomy): domain Eukaryota; kingdom Metazoa; phylum Chordata; class Mammalia; order Artiodactyla; family Balaenopteridae; genus Balaenoptera; species Balaenoptera ricei. The sequence continues at coordinate 2,673,264 of NC_082650.1, forward strand.
TTTTTAGGGCAGCAGCCTTTCGTACCCAGAGTGTGGTCTGGGGGCCGGCACTGATCCCGGCTGGTCTTAACGTGCAGCCGAGAGGAAGGTGGCTTTAGAGGCCGCCTTTGGGTGGAGCCAGCTTACGTTTAAGCGGTTTCAGTCGTTTGGACTGAAGAATGGGAAAGGGATCTCTACTCAGCTGAAGTGCTTCACTTCCATTCAGAGGCCCTTTCTCAGGAACTGTGGTCATTTGACAGAAACGGCCAAGGTGAAAAGCAGGCCCGTTAGGCAGCTGCGTCTTGGAGAAACAGATGCTGCCCGAGCCCTGTGGGCAGAGGGGCCTTTTCTCCCCAGAAGGAGCCAAACCCGGCGAATACTGGGGAAAGGCAGCCTGAGATGGCGATGGGAAGGGACAGCACCCCGTGGCGTCACAGACGGAGGTACACGCACCTCTGGGCTGCGTCTGCCCGCCATGTGCTGGTAAACGCGCTCCTTGTTTCCCGAGCCCGGGCTCTGCTCCCCGATGAGTGAGCTTTTCTGAGCAGGGGGGACGGTGCAGATGAGGGGAAGGGAAGTTTCTGGGCCAGGAGAGGTGGGCGCGCCGTGAGTCGGGGTCTTGGGGGCAGCGGTCGGGGTCTGCTGGCGGGACAGGGTGCCGTCAGGGCACAGCGTGTGCTGGGGCAGGTGGACGGCCTGGGGTTCATTCCTTCCCGTGTCCCTGGAGTCGCACTCTCTCTGTACACCCCCTGGATTTGGGGGTCTTCCTTTGTCTTTGGCCTCCACCTTGAAGGAGTTCCCTCTGCATGGTGAGCCCTTATCTGCTTACTGGGGGTTACGCCTAGGTTTTCTTGACGGTCATGACTTCCTGGGGCTCAGGTGTGCGTGGGTGTGCAGGTGTGCAGGTGTGTGCGGGTGTGCCTGGGGGCTGACCTGTGGCTCACACTCCTGGGATCCCTGTTTCCTGCGCTGGTCCATTTCCTCTCCACCTTTCAGCTCCGACCTTCCTCCCATAGCTGCCGTGACAAATATGTTCTCACCCCGGGTCTCTCCCTAATTCACCGACTCCGTGATGTTAACAAAGCCAGTCAAGTTCTTTGGACCTTAGGTTTTAAATCTGGAAAGTGAAGTTGGGGTAAAATCCAAGGTTCTTTTTTTTATTGATGGATAGTTGATTCAGAATATTGTGTTAGTTCTGGGGGTACAGCATAGTGATTTGGGTTTTTTGCAGATTACATTCCAGTATAGGTTATTACAAGATATCAGGTATAATTCCCTGTGCTATGCAATAGGTCCTCGGTGCTTAGAGATCTAAAATTCTCATTCCCCGATTAAAAGTTTGCCAAGTGCATCCCACGTAATAATTCATTTACTCTTCGTAATTCTTGGCCCCCCCCCCGCACAATTACTATCCCATTTTACAGGTGAGGAAACCGGGGTGCTTATATGTGAGCATGTCGGTGGGTATAAAGCTGTCCCCAAGCTCTCCTCGCATACAGGATCGTGTCAGGCAGCTGACCTGGGCATTTCCTCGGCCCCGTACATACCTGTGGTTCTCCTCTGTCACCCCGGCTCTACTCGGCTGGCCTCACCCACACCTTCCCCTGCCCAGGTGTCACGTCACCATGTGCCCTCGATTAGCTGTCTTTCTTCCCTAGAAATTTATCAGTGGTGATAAATTGCTTCTGCCGTTTGCTGAGTTTCCATGAGTGGACGTGGTGAGGCTAACCGAGTGCTGACCTGGGATGAGGGGTCCTCATCGCCGGCCTCTCCGGGAGTCCTGCCCTCCGCAGGGGTGTGGCTCGCGTGCGGGAACGTGACCCCCTAGCGGGGACCTTGGGGGTGAGAGAGCAGCGCCTCCACCCTCTGGCCCCGGGCCCCTGTGGCGCAGTGGGTCCACCAGGCGCAGACGCAGACTCGGCTCCTTTTCAAATCGCCCCACACGTCCCGATGCGCAGCTTTGGGGAGCAGGGAAGACAGGCCCAAGGTTCTGAGGGGCAGGCAGAGAAGGAGAAAGACTGCACCCACCATCTCACAGGAAACCCAGAAATCCTGCCACATCTTCTACCTCCAGACACCGCCGCCCGCTGTACCCCTGCCCGGGCTTTCCCGCCCCCAACGCACAGCCCTCCCACCCAAGCCCAGGCCCAGCGGCCCCTGCTCGAATCCTTCCCCCGCTCCTTCCTCTCCCCTATCTCCCTCCCAGCAAATTCCAGTCCCACCCCACCGGGAAGCAGAGCTACTCTGCTTGCTCAGCTCTTCCCAAGCTGGGAGGTCCGGACTGGTGATGAACCCCTCCGGCCAACGGAACCCTCCCGGTGCAGGCCGGAGCCTTGGTCGTGAGCACACACGCAGTGCGGGAGCAGTTCTGGGGAACACGGTTACTTGCGGCTGTGCTCACTGTTCTGACGAACGCTGACAGCATTTCACACAGGGCGGTGCCCGCGAGCCACTGCCGCTTGCTCAGAGACGGTGCTCTGCCTTCTTTAAACATTCCCAAATTTAATTTGTTTGAACATTCTGTGTTTGCTGTTCAGCACAGAAAATCATCAAAGTCTAACAAGCTCCATCTGAGCAAATATAAATGATTGGATACATGCAATCCAAATAATCCAGTAAACTGTCTTCATGGAAAAACAAATATGATGACATCAGATGGACACCAACAGTTTTATAAAATTTTTTAGCAAACTCTTTTTCCTCGAAACCACCTGTTTTTCTTCAGTTTTAGTGGCAGGAAATTCCACTGCCTCTGCGGGTCTGGCCCTGACTCCCAGCTCCTGGAGGGATGCCCCAGGAAGGGGCTGCTGCCACTCTTTCAGGAATGAGTATTCCAGCAGCACCAATTCACCCTCCATAACAGTGGTTTATACCGTCAAGCACTTGAGCAGTTAACTGTCCAGTGCAGCTCACAGCTTCGCTTTCCTCGTCTGAAAGTTGGGCCTGCAGAGGGTGCCTGCCTCTCAGCCCGAGGTCAAGGTCAGATGAGGTCAGGCAGGGCTAGCGGTCGCCTCTGCTCTGCATACAGTAGGCACTAAGCGTGCGGAGCTGTTGTGATTAGGGGCTGTCACGTCGTCAGAGATGGTGGAAGCGGGAGGGGGGAGGGGAGGACCATGTAGCTTCGCTTCCGTTTCTCTGGCCTCGAGCAGTTGTGGGCAGAAGTGCAGGTGGCCAGAGACTTGGCCCATTTCCTCTCTTCCACCTGGGTTGTTCCAACAGCACGGGGAAGGGCTGCTGTAACCGTGACCTGCAGCTGCCTCTCACACTGGACTCGGTCCTTCCCGGCTTGTCCTGGGGCCTGACTCTGCCACCACTGATGAAGGAGCCCCACAAAGACGAATGAGCACCCACTGCAGAGACACAAAGATGAACACAGGGCCCTCAGCTGGACTGAAAGCATTGCCACAGATGTTGTGGAAAGACAGACGAAAGACGTGTAATCTAGGGCAGTCAAGGCAGGCTTCCTGGAAGAAGTGGCGAGTCTCACAGGAGAAACGGGCTGGGCCAGGGGAGGCAGAGAGGAGGCCACACAGGCTGGGGCACAAAGGGCTGTGGGTACGCCTGAGTCTGTAGGCAGAGGACAGGCTGCGGGGCGTGGTGTGTGCTGGGCGGGGTTTATCCTGAATGACCCGAAGGTAGAGAGGAGGTCAGAGGCTGGGGGTCTTTCCACTGTGGATCCAGTAGCCGAGGGAGGAGGGGCGGGAGCACAGTGATGGAAGTGACCAGGGCATCATCGTCCCCGCAGCCCTCGGAGTCCCTCCGTCCCCCCGCCCGTGCGTTTGTGCCTGTGCTTAAAGCCTCTGTGAGCATCTTCACGGTGCTGCCTGCTGCGAGGGGCTGGGCAGGAGGCCCTGGCGGGGCGGAGGCTGCTGCCCAACACCGACATCTCCCCTCCCCCAGCATCCTTTTTGGGAAACAAACCGAGTTGTCTGGGGGAAAGTGTTTGATAAACGTTTCATGCTGGGAGGTGAAGCTGATGAGGGCTTGTGGGGTCCCTGGGCCCTCTGGGGCAGGCAGCCGCGAGACCCCAGCTCTGCCTGGGAGGGTTACCTGGCCCTCGGTGTCCACGCAGCTGGATGACAAGACCTCCTAATAGACTCACTCATTCCCCTAGTTTGTTGCCGGACGTGTGGGGCTGACGGTGCAAGGTGGAATTCGGGCTCTGGAGCCCTTTGCTGTGAACCCCAGTGGGCTGTGGGTCTCGATGCAGGAGAAGCTCGCGGGAAGCAGAGCGGACGTTGTGTCGCTGGATGCCTGCGGCCAGTCTGGGGTCCGATCCCGAGAGGCCAGGTGGCGGCCGGCGCTCCCCAGACCTCGCTCTGGCTCACCGTCTGTGGCTGGTGTGGGAACTGGCTCCGCCGTCTAAGCCATGGGTTTCCACCCCTCAGGATTCAAGGCTCTGGGTGCATTCTCCCTCTGTGCTTCTTAATCCGAGATGCTCTGGTGGCATTTCTGTGTATATAGTGATTTTCCTGACAGGGACGCACTGCCGGGAAAAGGGACCTTTACTGATTAATGGAGGGAACTGTTTTCGTCCTGGATCATCCTTCGATGAATCACTGATTTATTGCAAATGAAACTCGACATTACGTGACCACATAAGTAATCAGGTAAATTCAAAACTGATCGTCCACACTGGGACCAGCTGAAATATTTCTGATCTCCGGAACGGAGGGAGTGTGGCCTGTAGATTGTAATGGGCTCTCAGAAGCAGACGTTTTGTTGCTATTTACTTGTTGCTGGATTTGGAGAATATTGTTTCCTGTCTTGCCTTTTCAATGTTTTCTCCTAATTAAGAGAACGTAAGTGGGTATCATTTATAAATTAAATCCTTCTGAGGCTCTAGACGTCTGAGATCTGCAATAGTGTGCCCATACAGAGACGCTGTGTTAACTGCGATTGAGGATGCCTTTGCTTCTGTGTTCAGCTTTGCCTCTGTGGCCAGGGTGCTGACGGAGGCCCTCCTGGGAGCTCCTGCCGTGTGGGTGACGCTGGCCCGGGGTGAGGCGGGAGTCCCTTCCTCCAGGAATGCAGCTCAGTGACCTCAGGGCTCGCTTCACCAGACCAGCGACTGGACCACATGTCCACCTGCTGCCTGACCTTCCTTCCCATCATCCCTCATTTAATTTTCTCATTTATTTTTTCACTTTTTAAATAGAGTGACGTGGCTGTAAAGAACATGATGATAAAAGTTAGGACTCGAATGACTAAAGGTCTTACGAGGAACATCAGTTACAGAAGGGAATGAAGTCTTAGGACGCAGTGGAAGCACGGCTGTGTTTTTCCTTGAAGTGGGAGGTCAAAGAACATTCTGAGGACAGACAGACAAGGCAGTGGTTTTACTGGGTGGGGGGTGGAGGCTTATTTTTGGTTTCTAATTTCGTTTCAGAGTGTCTGATGAATCATCTTGTTCTAGGTATGAAACAACCCCTGTCTCCTTTGTGTCACTGTATTTTTCTCGGCAGACTCTGGGGGAGCCTCAGGGACCCCACGGCTCTGGCCACCCCCTCTGGAGCTCGCCCTCCGTGCCTCGTCCCCGGGCTCTCACAGCCTGGCCTGTACAAGGCCAGCACCTTGCGGGCTGCGGGAGCTCTGGGCTCCGATGGAGCGAGGTGAGCGGACGTCCCCGGCTTTGATGGTGTGAGCTGGGTGTCAGCCCCGAGCACTAATATTCATTGTCTTACAGTGGCCTTTCGACACCAGTGCTTTATTAAATTAAAGGGACTGAAGGAAGAACTAACGGGACTGAAGGAAGAGCTAAGTGGTGCATGTGCCTTTGTTTTTTTTTTTTTTTTAATAATTTTTAATAATTTTATTTTATTTATTTTTGGCTGTGTTGGGTCTTCATTGCTGCGCGTGGACTTTCTCTAGTTGCGGCGAGCAGGGACTACTCTTCGTTGCAGTGCACGGGCTTCTCTTGTTGCAGAGCATGGGCTCTAGGCACGTGGGCTTCAGTAGTTGTGGCACATGGGCTCAGTAGTTGTGGCTCGCAGGCTCTAGAGTGCAGGCTCAGTAGTTGTGGCACATGGGCTTAGTTGCTCCGCGGCACATGGGATCTTCCCGGACCAGGGCTCGAACCTGTGTCCCCTGCATTGGCAGGCAGATTCTTAACCACTGAGCCACCAGGGAAGTCCCTGTGCCTTTAATTTTAATTGAGCTTTTATGTTCCCCAATTCATTAATGAAGGAAAAGGAGAAGCTGATACATTTTATTGCTTATAATTATTCAGTGGAAGTTTATTTTGAAACGTATTCCTTGGGTAAATTGCCCACAGGTTAAATGTGAAAGCAGCATCTGAAAACCCTTGGAACTCTCCTTAAGGATGAGCAAAATTTCACAATAAACAACATATTGTGTAGGCCATTTTTCTTTTATCTTCTTATTTATCGTCATAAGATTTAAACCTAAGCCCCCACCCTGAGAGAGAATGGCCTGGTGGGGGCTGAGAGGCACGCAGAGGGAATTGAGCACAGGGTTCCCTCCCAGGACCGCTAGCCAGGGGCCCTGGAGGGTCGGCGGGATGAGCACCCTGGGGGCTGTGTCGGGGGCGTCAGGGCCCCAGCCCCAGCTCCTGGGGGTCAAGATGGGACGTTTGTCTCTGAGAGAGAGGCCCCCAGGAGCAAATCTGGAGCAGAAACTCAGCAGAAGCGCAGTTCTGGGACCTGGGGTCTCGTGAGGAGGGGACTGAGGCTGGGAGCCACCCAGGCACGGTCTCCCCTTCGATGCCCAGAATCCCAGGTGCAACCAGCAGAAAGAAGGCTCGGCCTTCCTGGGGTCCCGGCCAGCACCAGGAGGCAGGCGCGAGAGAAGAACCGAGGGCGGTCCTGCCGGGTGAGAGTGCCGAGCGGGCTTGCTGACGGGGCACTTGGCCCCTGTGTCGAGACAGAGCTTGGAACTGGGGCTTGGCTTCCAGCGGGGCAATGATTCCGTGTATACTCTTGCCTCCCAGGCCGTCGGGTATGCCTCATGTTGCTGGGGAAATGAGGATCATTTGTACTAGGGATGGTGAAAGTCAACCCCACCACGCGGCCCCCTGATTCTTTTTGTCTTGGAGTGTGGTGTCTATTTCTTGTTCTCAGGTGATTCTTCAGAAGGCAGTGATCTAAGCTGTGGTGTCTTGCTTATATGTCTTCAAATTTTTCCAAATCTGGGTGATATTTCATGGAATGGATTCTTTTGCTGCTGCTCTAATGTTCACTCCCTTTTTCCTTCTGGCTCTTTTCTTTGACTCCCCTCCTGTCTTTGGTCTTAACTGCGGAACAAAGACTTACTTAGAGCAGAAACGGATAAGAACAGACAGAGGAGACAAGGGACTGATGGGGAAGAAGAGCACTCCTGATTCTAGAACTGCTAAGTCGGCCCACAGGCAGGCCTCCCAGAATTAAAGACAAGAGGAAAATGGCCTTGAGGCTGGAGCATTTCTGACTTTACATCTGGCTGAAACTTGACCTACGTGGCTGGTTGCAGAATGTCTCATTTTACTTTTATGTCCTCTTTTTGACTATGCCTTGCATGTTTTCTCAGCTTTTCTTTATTTACATTGTCTTAAATGGCAAATCTAAGTGAAAATATTTACAGTCATCTCTCAGTATCCACAGGAGATTGTTTTCACGACCCTCGCGGATACCAGAATTGGTGGATGCTCAAGTCCATTATCTAAAATGGTGTAAGATTTGCAAGTAACCTACATACACCCTGCCATAATACTTTAAATCATCTCTAGATTGCTGATAATACTTAATACAGTGTAAATGCTATGTAAATAGTTGTAAATACCATGTAAGTGCTATGTAAATAGTCATAAATACAACGTACATGATATGTAAATAGTTGCCAACACTCTGCAAATTCAAGTTTTGTTTTTTGGAATTTTCTGTAATTTTTTTTCAAGTATTTTTAATCCACAGTGGGTTGAATCCAAGGATGCAGAATCCATGGATATGGAGGGTAGACTGTACTACTTTTTTGTTGTGTTGTGACTTAAAAAGCAACATCTCCCACTTACTTGTCTTTTTGTTTGCAGTTTTATTCTCAAGACTTAATATTTTCTTAGCTATTTGTGCTGCTAGTTGGTCAAGCCAGGTTTTGCGATGTGAACTAAATCCTGTAGAATTAATATTTGTGGTTAAAAAAATTATGGTTTTATGTACTAATGGAAATGATCCAAAATTTATTCTAACAAATAATAAATTCACTTGTGGAATAGACATCTAAATCTGCACAGTTCCTAGAGTTTTAAACTTTTTTGCCACACTTTAGAAATTCATTTGCGGTCACCAAATATTTCCTATGTACTTGTGTGTTAAATATGGTGAGCAAGGTGGGCAGGGGCTGCAGCAGAAGATGCAGAAATTAGAATGATGGATAACCAGCAAGGATCTACTATATAGCACAGCAAACTATACTCAATATTTTGCAATGAGCTTTAAGGGAAAAGAATCTGAAAAAGAATAGATATGTGTATACATAACCAAATCACTTCACTGTACACCTGAAACTAACACAACATTGTAAATAAACTATACTTCAATTGAAAAAGGAAAGAAAAGAAAAAACCACACTTTGAGCCTTTTGGGCCGCTTCCCAGCTGGAGTCTGATGCAGGTCTCCTGGCCTCTTTGAAGCTCAGTCTCTCACCTTGCCTCACAGCCACCCCTCCCCTGGGTACGAGTCATGAATCACAGTAATTCCCATGTGTCGGGTGAGGTATGAGACCATCTGCAGAAGCGATCTTACCTGTTGGGAAAGATGTTACTGCACCATCCTCACCTGGCAGAGCTTCAGTCTTACTCAGGAGAACCAACATTTCTTATGTGAAACAAAGGAGAGAAGAAATGAAGGCAGAAACTTGTGTCTTTATTTAAATTGCTTTTAAGTAAAATAAAACTTGGAGAAGACTTCGAGTTAACTTACTGTGGGATTCATCTTCCTTTGTTCCGTGGACTTTCGGGGCATCTTGAAGGCTGTAGCTGTGGACGGATTTGATTCCACAGGCGGAGGATGGAGGCACATTCAGGGGGGTGAGGAGATGCTCTGAACAACGGAGCAGCCTTTCTAGGGAGCAGAGGGGATCTGAGGCCCTGAGAGCAGCTGAGTGGAGGGAAATAAGGTGAAACGGGGAGGGGGACGAGGACGTGGCCCCCCACGGTGGGAGACTGTGGTGAGACGTTACAGAGCCTGGCGGCCGTGTGTCCCTGAGCTGGGCTGGCCAGGGGAACACCGCACAAGTGCGGTTCAGTGTAGAAAGTTAGTTCTGTATTTGCTCAGGGTCCCAGCTACGTCTGAGCACACCGGCTTTAAAAGTGGCTTATTCCATGCTGCTCTGGGAGTGGTTTTGGTATTAGAAGCTTTTTAAAAGCCATAACCTCTACAAATAATATACAACCACGGTCATTTGCTTGAGAGGTTAAACCCCTTCCTGCAAGCACATATAGAAGAAAAGAGTTGAACAGACCTCCATGGATGTGTCACCACAGTTATATAATTTCAAAAATTATCAAGGAAAAGCCAGTCTTATTTTATTTATGCGTCTACCTTCTCTGCCTAGCCCCAAGCCAGTCTTACTTTATTTATGCATCTACCCTCTCTGCCTACCCCCACTCCAGATTATTTTGAGGCAAATCGTAGTCATCATATAATTTAGTCCAAGAATATCCTCCCCCAATTTTTTAAGTGGCAAAAATTAAGTAGCACCAATACCTACTTAAGGTTGGTAGATGAAATTGATGTGGACAGGTTTATTATTATTTTTAAGTTCTCTATGGTGAGATCTTGTACCTCCTCCTGTGTGTCCCTCTTGCTGGTCCCCATTTCTCAGTACCAGGAGGTCCCACCTCCTGTGTGTAAAATCCAGCCGAGTTGGGTCTCCGGGGAGGGCAGCCAGCGCTGACCCAGCTCCCTGGGGGAGTTGTTGAGATTTCCAGAAGTTCTGTCTTTATACATTCTCAAAATAGGCAAACAGCTATATGGAAATTGCCCTAAGTTTGGTAGAATTGAGTCCATTTGCGACAGGAGAATCTTCCCCCAAGTTAACTAAAAAACTCCACGGAAGAGAACTCCAGATGTTCAGGCACTGTTTCCTTCTGTGCTGGGTTGTGGAAGAAGCCTGCCCAGGATTCCAGGGTCCATAGTAAGTGATCGGTCAAAGTGTGGAGGCAACTGGAAAAATAGTTCAGTCGTGATGATCAGCCATGACCATGCTCGGTGGTGCAGGTAACGTGCAAAGGTGTAAACTGACGGAGTTTGAATCTGATTGGGAGTAAGTGTGTAGACTCTCAGTGGTGTTCACACCACAAGTTCAAACGTGTTATCAGGCGGGGGTCCACAGAGTCTGCTCCCGATGGGCGTGGCACGGGGACTGCCCAGAGGGGCTGGGCAGGAGGGAGCAGGAACACCTGGGGTCTACCTGCTCGGGGCAGGTGAGATCTTGCCTCCATGACTTACCTCCATGATCTTACCTTCATGATCTTACCTCCATGAGTTACCTCCATGACTTACCTCCATGATCTTACCTCCATGACTTACCTCCATGATCTTACCTCCATGACTTACCTCCATGATCTTACCTTCATGATCTTACCTCCATGATCTTACCTCCATGACTTACCTCCATGATCTTACCTCCATGACTTACCTCCATGATCTTACCTCCATGACTTACCTCCATGACTTATCTCCATGATCTTACCTCCATGACTTACCTCCATGATCTTACCTCCATGACTTACCTCCATGACTTACCTCCATGATCTTACCTTCATGATCTTACCTCCATGAGTTACCTCCATGACTTACCTCCATGATCTTACCTCCATGACTTACCTCCATGATCTTACCTCCATGACTTACCTCCATGATCTTACCTCCATGACTTACCTCCATGACTTACCTCCATGACTTACCTCCATGATCTTACCTTCATGATCTTACCTCCATGATCTTACCTCCATGATCTTACCTCCATGACTTACCTCCATGATCTTACCTCCATGATCTTACCTCCATGACTTACCTGCATGATCTTACCTCCATGACTTACCTCCATGATCTTACCTCCATGACTTACCTCCATGACTTACCTCCATGATCTTACCTCCATGACTTACCTCCATGACTTACCTCCATGATCTTACCTCCATGATCTTACCTCCATGACTTACCTCCATGATCTTACCTCCATGACTTACCTCCATGATCTTATCTCCATGACTTACCTCCATGATCTTACCTCCATGATCTTACCTCCATGACTTACCTCCATGATCTTACCTCCATGACTTACCTCCATGATCTTACCTCCATGACTTACCTCCATGACTTACCTCCATGACTTACCTCCATGATCTTACCTCCATGACTGTAACTGAGAATGAGGGATTAGGAAGTGTGATACAGACAGGGAGCCACTGAGGATGTGGGGAGCCAGAAGGGCAGGGATGGAATTCCCTTCAGGAGATTAACCTGCCCCGTTTTATAGGGGAGACCAGGTAAGGGCTGTTTCAGAACTTCAGGAGAGAAGAGACGGACAAGGATGGTCTGAAGCTGGTCCCCCCTGGAGTTGTCGTCTGTGAGCAGTAGATTCCCGTATCGAGGCAAAGCCAGTTTGCGCTCGGCTTTCTGTCCTTACCTGGAGAACAAATAAGACGGTGATCTCAGAGAAGCAGAGAGAGCTCAGGGAACAGGTGAGACCTGAAAACCCGAGAGATCTGAGAACGTACGGCACTAAAGCCATAACTAAACGGGAGGGGACGAAGAAGGAGTAATTGAGGGAGAAGAAAGCATTCTTTTAGACTTAAAACATATTTGCTGGAAAAAATAAACCAGAAATAGTGGGGAAATGCTGATGAATTCTTCTAGTACGAAGGAAAAAGACAGAAAATATGATTGAAAAGAGAAGAAAGTTCCTTAGATCTTCATCTGTCACGGCAGTGAGTCCATCACGTTCTTGACTCACCAGGGAGGAAGGGACCCGATCATCGTCCACACCCGCGGAGGGAACCACCCAGAAGGGCTGAAACCAGGACCAGGTGACACAGGGGGCTTATGAACTGAGGGGAACCACAGGGCGACTTGGGAGCAGGGCTGGGAGGCGAGGCTGGGAGGGATTGAAGGTGCAGGGGTGGGGTGGTGCGGGTCCCCTCCCCTCTCCCGGGAACAAGTGAGGGGCAAGCTTCCACAGGCCTGCCCGGGGCTCTCTGCTTCTTCCTGAGTCCTTTTCAAATGAGGAGGTGGGTGCTGACACCGACTGGGTGCTTCTGTCTCCGCGAGCTGGGCGGGCGAGTGCAGAGCCCAGGCCGAGGGCCCTGGAAGCGGGAGGAGGAGCTCTGGAACCCCAGGGCCTGACTTCTTTGTTTGCCACAGATACTTTTCCTGTGTCTGTGTTAGTGTCAGAAATATTCTGTAGAAACACGAGTTTAAACAGTTTGCTTTGGGATCATGGTGTTTATTTCTGGTTCACTTCCCACTTCTCTCAAGTAGGAGCTCTGTCTGTACATAAGTTGTGAGCGCCTCCCGAGATCTCCTGTTCTGTGCTTCCTAATTCCCAGATCCTCAACTCAGCCGCCCCCCTGCCAAGGCATCAATCAGCCCATTGCTCTGTGTCCGGCGGGCTTCGCAGCCGGCTGTCCCCTCAGACCCAAGGCGCTGACAGCTGGCCATCTCCCTCCCTCCCTGCCCGGGATTGGACGGAAACGCAGTGTTTCCCTTGCTACCTGCTGCCCGCTGCCTGGCCAGGCAGGGTTCCCGCCGAGAGCTCGCCCGCCTGTGTGTTCAAAGCGCTGTTGCCCTTAATCAGAGGCAACAAATCTTCAAATAAGAGCTTTCCTGTTTCGCAGAGATAACTTCCTGAACGCATTACATTGCTTTCCTTTTTAAAAATAATCTATTTATTGCCACGGATGACTATAAAAGATGGTCTTGGTGAGGAGCTCTCGACATTTCCTGTTTTTGGACTCTGCAGGGATGTGAGAGCACTGGTGCCCGTTTTCTTTATCAGGAAGAAGGACTCTTTCCCCCAGGACAGCACCTCCCCTCGGTGCCCGCGGGCGCTCTGCGGACAGGAGTGCTCACAGCACACGTCACCAGGGGCGAGCGTCCTCGGGCTCTTTTTTGTTTATCGGATGGCAGCCTTTCTGAACAAGCACACTAGGACCGAGTGACAAATCAAGGCTATTTTTAGTGCAGATGGGAAGGAAAGGGTGACCGCCCGCCTCGGAAGCCTGGTCAGAGCTGCACACCCTGTGTGTGTGCCCTCGGCCAGCGCGCACCCCGCCCAGCATACCTGCAGGTGCGCTGGAGCTGGGGTCGGCCGGGGACTCAAGGAGCCCCTCCGGGAGGGTCCCTGTCGGGTGACCAGGCGGCCAGGGCACACCAGGTGGTGGGCTCCCTGCGCTGCCCGCCTGGGTTGGCAAGAGGGGGAAGAGGCTCCGGCCCCGGGGACCAGCGCTCCCCAAGGCTTTTCCCAGCCCAGAGTCCAGCTCTCAGGCCAACTCCCTGGGGCCCTAGACGTGTGTGTGTGCAGAGGAGGGAGACTGAGCTCGGGGCGGGGGGCACAGAGGGGCCCAGGTCCCACGGGACTGTCCTGATAGTAAGCGTGTGTCTGACGGGGAGGTGGGGAGGGAGAGGAGCTGGGAGAGGTCGGGAGGAGGGCTGTCCGGGGCTGCACCCCCTCCGGCCCCTTTCCCATGGCTCCCAAAGCCGGGGGCACAGGAGACTGTGAGGCCTGTTTCTGCGAAGGCTTCGGCCCAAGGGGAGCCTTTGTCCCCTCAGCCGAGAAGGCTTCCCTCTTGAGAGGCAAGAACTTCCTGTCTCTACACGCAGAGTCCGAAGGCTTCCCGGGACGGGAGGGGAGGGCGTGTGTCCCGAGATGCTCTGGTGTCTGGCAAGCTGACCACGTCTGAGACCGTGTCCTGGTAAAATGCTCGCGAACGTCAGAATCGCAACAGACGGTTTAGAGGACTGAGCAGAGTCTGAGTTTCTCTTGTCTGGGATCAAGGAAAAGGTGCAGAGAGATCTGATGGAAGTGAAGTATCACCCTGTCTCCACTGCACTCAAAGAACCAAGAGAGAGATTTGAAAATTTTCCACCTATTACTAGCCGAGTGTTCAAAGAGGGGGAATTCAGGAAATAATGGGATTTAGTATCTGTGGGTTAATTAATTATTGTCTGCTGTGACACTAACAGATGAGTGTTACCAGCTGACTTTTCTTACCTGCCCTGAATTTTGGAGAAGCGTCACTTGGGTTCAGGATGCCTGCAGAGTTTTCACTGGTGTCTCTTCTCTTCCATCCCCACGTCCCCGCCGTGGCAGGACCTCCTCCTACTCAACTCTGTGTGCCTTTAGTCTCCTCTGATTATATTTCAAAACCGTTTTCTTCTTTGTTTTTATGTATTCTCTCCAGACAGATGTCAGAATATACACACAACCTGTAATCCCTCAGCTGGTAGGCCCCTCCAGAGACTCAGGGGCTGTGTACACGGCTCCAACCTGTAAGTCAGGATGAGGTAGGGCAGAGGCTGCGTCTGGCAGGAAGGCTGATTTCAGACCTTCAGCATCTCCCCCTCCACCGAGCATCAACCTTTCTGATTCTGCCCCATCTCCCTGTAAATCTGAGCCTTGGAGAACTCTTATCCCGATTCAGACCTCGGAGGCTGCTGGTTCACAGATGTGGAATTAGAAGATCCAGCTCCCCCTGAAGATTCCCAGCGTGGGCCGGTCCGGCCCTGACTCTGGCTTTGCTGGGCAGCGTCTCCCATTCAGCCTGTGTCTTCGCCCAGGCTTTGCATTTCTCCCTTCACTCGGTTGATCTCAGAGCCTAGGGGTGAAGGCAGATGCTGGTGAAGCTGACGTAGCATCCTGAGGCTGTGCGATGCCTTTTCCCATCATGACAACTTAGCTGGGCTGGTACCATTGAGCGTGAGTGTCTGTCTTCTGATGTTGAGGCGATTCATGCTCTGGGGCAGCTGTCCCTCCACCATCCACACACCACTGGGGGTGACACCACCTGCCTGGGGATTTCACATCCAGTAATCACAGTTGTTAATAAGAAACGCCTTCTACCTGATGCAGCTGCAGATTGGTGTGTTGTGTCCAATTTTGCGTCGAGGTGGTTACCAGACACACCTGCTCTAACGCGCTCTGTTTAGATGGGACTAGAGTGATGGACGAGATATGCTCCCTCTACCCAAGTTGTACTTCACTTAAACCTGTCTGACCTTTTACTCTGCGGTGCGCTGGCAAAAAAGGAAGCAGGAAAATTGCATTTAAGTAACACTTTGGACACTTAGTGGAATTGTAGAGCAATGCCTTTCATTCCTACCATCTGTAGGAACTGTAAGTTGTCACATTTCAAAGGTGACAAGTAAAACTTCGGATAAAAGGCTCTCGGAGGTGAGGATCACAGTGTTACATGGTACACAATTGCCTGCTTTACTTGGCAATCTTGATGAATTAGTGCATAAGATTATGCTTATGTTTAAAGAGGAATAAGCATTAAAAACGAATCGTCTCAAAGTCTGGGCGTCATGTTATCTCAGAGTTAAGTAGTATGTTTCAGCTTTTTACTCTCTGTATTAAGTACCTTTTAATGGTTAGCGATGTACCCCAAAACTTATCGGCATTAAAAAAAACAAGCATTTTTAATGCCTGTGGCCAGGGCTGTGGTCTCACCTGAAGGCCTGACTGGTGGGGAATTGCTTCCACGCTCGCTCATGAGACTGTTGGCCTCGGTCCCTCGCCACATGGGCCGTTCCGCAGGTCTGAGTTACAGCATGGCAGCTGGCTCCCCCCAGGGGGAACCATCCAAGGGGTGACGAGGAAGCACCAAGACGGAAGCCATACTCTTTCTGTAACTTACATCCCGTCACTTCTGCTGTATTCTGCATGTTGAAAGCAAGTTACTAGGTCCAGCCGGAACTCAAGGGGAGGGGATTGTACAAGCGGGTAAATGCCAGGGGGCAAGGGTCATTCGGGACATTTTGGAGGCTGCCCAGGACACTCGGGCCTAAGACAGGAATTATTCATTTCATGGGGAAAGAGGAGAGAAAGGAAGATCACAGCTAACATCTTCCTTAGAAATCATGTTTCCATATTATTTTGGGTTTTTTTGATGGAGAGGAGGATGATTATTGCTATTATTTTGTCAGTGTTGTGAAAATCCTTAAGGGCGTGAGACTGGAAAAGATGCTTTTTTGGATCACTCCTGAATCACAAATTCTATAAGCAAATTTCAAACCTTATGGAGGGTTAATATTCACTGTTGCCTAGATCTCTCTGTAGTCGGCATGAATTTCTTTTACAGTAATAGCATGGATATAAGAAATGCCATTTAAAAAAATTCCTTTAAACCAATTTAGTCTGCTCTGAGTCTGCTCCCCCCAAACTAGCGAGGGCGGCCCAGAAATTCAGTCCCGTCATTAACTGTTCTCTTCTTCTTTGCATTTTCCCATCCCAAGCCCCGTTAGGAAACTCCATGGCATTCTTCAACAAGCCAGGAGGACATGTGGGGAGGACTCTCGTCTCCAGTCAGACCTGGTGGAGGAGAAGCACAGCTCGCTTCCCCCAGGGCAGAGAGTGAGAGGGGGAAGCCCCATCACACGGGTGTCACGTCAGCCAATGGCCCACTGACCAGAGCAAGTCATGGGCCGAACTCAGCATCTCGGGGTGAAGCGGCTGCAGGTGACGTGGCAAAGCGCAGGGCTCCGTGGGCGGGTGAAGAACTGGGGCGCTGGTGCCAGTGACCCTCCTGTTAGTGACCCTGGGAAGGCCGTCCTGAGGATGGGACTTGAGCGACGGCACTGACTGGAAACAAATATTCTCTATTTTAAATTAAGGTGGTGGTGCTTTGGTTTGCACGTCTGTGAGCTTGGTGAGTGTGAGCCACCCGGAAGGGCTGAGGCTCTGGGCCTGCACGTGCGAGGGCAGCCCGCATAGCTGGTGACTGCCGGGCCATGCCTCCCAAGCAGGGTGCCCTTGAGTGTCTTTAGATCTCGGTCTTTATATTAAACACTCTTTGTTAAAATAACTGGTGTGGTCTCTAGCGTCCTGATGGGCCCTGAGTCGTCCAGATGCCAAGACTGTGCCCGGCTGCAAGGAAGTTCGTGTTTGGATGCTCTGTGACTTGGGGGTGAAAACGGCCCCAGTCAGGCTGGAAGCAACGTGTTCTCGGTGCTGAGTCAGCCTGTGAACTTAGGGGCGAAGTTCAAAGGGCCCCTAAGCGCGGAGGAGATTCGGAGGGATTTGTGACTGTGCTTTTCTGTTCTGGGCTGTAGGCGGCCTCCTCACTCTGTTTTCTGCAGTTTGTCCAAAGCTCCAGTAACCCTTCATCATTGCTCCGTGGTCTCACATTCCAGGGTAAGACCCCCAGATTTGTGTTTGCCCCTCTGGCCTTCCAGGGCCCCCATGCTCCCGTGCGCTGTCTGCTTCCATCAGGGAGATTTTGTTCAGTGGGTAGGTTACTCACTTCCCGAACTTCTCCTGGGCTCCCGTGAAAGGTCCTGTATTGTTCACACCAAGTACTCTGGATCCCGCGTCCAGATCTTCCAAATTTCGTCACATTCAAAATATGTAACCAATGGCGTTACAAGTGTGGTTCCCCCAAGAGTTGTTTATGGTGTTCTGTTACCCGGCCACTGTCTTTGGTATATGTTTCTGCATCTTCACAATAGGCAGGATTGCAGTGAGCTCTTTTTGACCCATCCAGGTGGTCCACAGTGGGGAGATTTTGAAAGCTGCTGTCTATAAAGAACTGTGCATTCTTCTGATATATTTTGTTGACTAAATGATGTGAAATCTGGCCGATGTGCCTGTACTGTGAAGAGGTCTGAGAGTTTAGATTCTTACACGGATACACGCAACACCAAAAAGTGTCAGTATGAATTATAAATTCAACTGTGGTTCGATCATGTTAAAACAAAATAGCAGGACAACAAGCTATTTTCATTGAGTTTGTATCTGCAGCAGTTTTTCCTCCTCACATTAAAAAATTTTTAATTGTGGTGAACTACACATAACATAAAATTTACCGTCCTAACCATTTTTCAGTGTCCAGTTTAGTGGGATTAAGTGCATTCATATTGTTGTACAGGCACGATCACCACCCATCTCCTCATGCATCTCTTTCTCGTGCAGAACTGAAACTCTGCACCCATTAAACAGTAACTCCCATCTCCCTCCCCCTGGCCCCTGGCACCCATCCTTCTACCAATACTTTCTGTCTCTGAAGCTGGTGACTCTCGGTAGTTGTCCTTTGTGACTGACTGACTTCACTGAGCACAATGTCTTCAGAGTTCCTCCATGTTGTAGCAGGTGTCAGGATGTATTTCCTTTTTAAGACTGAATAACATTCCACTGTACGCATGGACCACATTTTGTTTATCCACTCACCTGTCGATGGACATGAGTTGCCTCCCCCTTTTGGCAGTTGTGAATAATGCTGCTGTGAATGTGGGTGTGCAGATGTCTCTTTGGGACTCTGCGCTTTCAATTCTTTGCAGTATATATATCCAGAAGTGGGATTTCTGGATCATATAATAATTCTATGTTTAAGTTTTTGAGTACCTGCCATACTGTTTCCAGAGCAGCTGTACCATTTTATATCCCCACCAACTGTGCACAAGAGTTCTGATTTCTCTACATCCTCACCAACACTTGTTATTTTCTGTTTTGTTTTTTTTTCTTTATTATAGCCATTCTAGTAGGTGTGAGGTGGTATTTTCAAAGTGGCTTTGATTTGGATTTCCCTAATGATTAACAGTGTTGAGCATCTTTTCATGTGCTTGTTAGCCATTTGTGTATCTTCTTCGGAAAATTTATCCTCATGTTTGACAAATGAAAACAAAATATATTGGCATTTTAAACTGGTACTTTATAGCACTTCTACAGATCAGACAAATGTCAGATTCAGATGCCCGACTGACCATTTAACTAAATGGAACATTATTGACGTCAGCAGGAAGAGGGATTGGTTTAGAAACCATCAACAACATTTAAAGAGTGCCCCTGTGGCCTGTGTCCCCGGGAAGATGCCACATGAGCTGCTGTCTCTCTGACGTACAGGAGAACATGCAGAGCCTAGTGGACGTGGGTGACCCAGGCGTGCCTTACAGGGCGAGTCTCCAATTTTAGAGCTTTTGCCAAGGTCATGAACTTCTGACAAGAGTTCAGCTTTTTTCTTCTGTCATTTCTGGATCCATCAGCTGGAAGAAGATTGCCCTTCAATAACTCTTCTATTTTGGGATCACTAATCACTGCTCTTTTCAGCTCACAGGCCCACGGGAGGATGAAACGGACGATGAGCCCTCTTGATGTTTCCCACTTTGATGTAAGCCCTGTGTGTGTGTGTAATCAGGCTCAGCACCCTGACTCAAGGCAGATTCTCAGGACTGTGAATTTCTTCTCTGAATTTCCCCCCAGCGGCAGCCGGGCTGCGCCAGCCAAGCAGGGTCATCTGCTCTGTTCTGAGCCGCTCCTGCTTCTGCAAAGTTCCCTGCTTTCTCCCTCCCTCAGCTTCCTTCTTGGTGACGTGGGGACAGAAAACCAAATCAGTCCCCAAGCGAAGCTCGGAACAAGTTCTGAGGGATGCGCTTTTCATTCCACCCTGGATTTTGGTTGGGACTTTGCTTCCAGCTCGCTGGGTGATCTTAGAAAGTAACTTCCTGCCTCTGGTCTTGTTCTGAATGAGGGTTGCACCAGCTCTGGGGTCTCCCAGAGTGTAAATGTGACTCTGAATGTTTCTGTGCTTGTGCTTGGTTTCTGTACTTGATTCTTTCCTGAACTATGATTGTCTGCACGAATGGGGACGGCCGCCTGGAGGTTTCCCAGAGGAGAGAGTGGGACTGAGCTCCCGGAGTTTTTGCTGGAGGTTTTGTCTGACCACTGGTGCAATGGAGCCTTCGTTAGGTTTGGTAATAGTACGTGTAGACGCACAGGAGAAAGCCCAGTGCCAGTTGCAGAGGGTTCTATAACATACTTTGATTCCTTTAAGCCTTTACTTTGTATTCTTAACACCAATTTAGGGCCACTGTGACTTGAGTGCCCTGTAATTGAACCACGGTGTGTGTGCCTCACGACACGTCACCAGGGATCTCCTTCACCTGCCTCAGCATCATCCGGGGCCGTTTCTCTGTGCACCTGCCCTGTAGATTTTGTTCTGTTTGCAAAGCAGAACCCACCTGAACATCTCAGCAGCTGTGAGACTGCAGGCTGGTTTTATTTAGTGGTGATCTTCTGAGTATAAATGGATACACTTAAGAGGTGTACTGCTTTTCCTTCCTGGAGAATCCCATAAACAAATGACTCTTCTCAGCACTCTGGTAGCTTCCACACTCCCCATGTTTCCAGTGATCTAGAACTCTTCTCCTTTATTCAAAAAGAAATCTTTTTGAAAGCTATTTCAAATACAGATGGCTATACCAAAATTTGGTAATAGATGGTTCTATAAAATCGTTCTTATATTCATTCTTCACATTTATTAATCATGTGCTGTGGGCCAGGTAGCTAGGTATTTCAATAGACTCAGGTCTCAGTGGAGAGACCTACTGGGACATGCAGGCCTCCTGGGTGGACGGTTCATGGGCTAATTGCTGTGGCTTCACGTTCAATGCCGTGATAAGAAACAAATGAAGTACTTTGTGCCAGCCGGCGAGGTGCCTGTCGAGGCAGGGCACCAAACCACCCTGTATAGATGAGTCAGGAGAACAGCAGGACAGGCGGACGTGATGGCATGAGCAAAGGCCCTGAGGCACAGAGGAGAGTGGGCCTTGGAGACGCGCACCAGTTGTTGGAGGAGATGGTGCCGAGAACGGAAGCGAGAATGTCAGATAAAATAATACCCGCAAAGCGCCACGTGGGACATGCATGTCTGAGCCCACGGGACGGGAATCCGGGAGAGCGACGTGCTCAGACGTATGCAGGCAGGTTGGAGGGAGGAGGGTATTTAATGAGGCCATTGTGCTCTCCAGGGACGAGCCGGAGGGCTGCAGCGGAATGCGGGTGAGAACTCTAGAAATTTACGGTAGTAACATTATATCATTGGCGTAAAAATATTGGGCCCTCTAGCTTATGCTTATTGAACTAAGGATTAAAACAGGGCCATTATTCTCAACTGGATATGGAATCCCATAGCTTCATTTGTGGAAACAGGCTACAGGCTTGTGAGGTAGAAATGCCCCCGGCTGTACCGGGGAGGAGGTGAGGGTCCGGAGGCGTCCAGAGCTTTTGCCAAGGTCACACCGCTGTATGGCTGAGCCACGGCTGGGCCTGGTAACTGGTTATAATTTCTATTCATTTACCGTCTTTTTTTAGTACGTATGCCTGCTATTTGATATAGAAGAAGCCACAAAGCTAGGCTGTATTGAATTTTGTATGTGGATAGTGGGGGTAGAGGGGAGAGTTCACGCTCCAGACATCCACAGGCCTGTGGAAAGGTCTGCTGGAAATTCCAGCAGCTAATTGTGGGTGCATACACTCTGGCCAGAAGGAACCATGCTGTAGCCTTAAGTAAAAGATTGATTTGCAAAGTTTGACACGGCCTGCCTGAATTGGTGATCAACCAATGATTAGTAAGATATTTTTAAACATCCGTTTGGTCTTTACTATTCTGTTGTCGTGTTGACCCAGTGCTGGCATTGGACCCTCTGGTTCCCGCCAGGTCTGAACCCAGAGCGAACACTCTCGCCTTAAAGATCTTCCTGAGGCTGATGGCTTGGGTTGTTGCTGCCACTGTTCAGTCACGGGGGTGACCGTGAAGCAGTGACCCTTTTGCCCTACCTTCCCCTGCCAAGCACGGCCAGCATGACTGTGCAGCCCAGAGGAAGCAGAAACGCCAAGATGAGCCCAGGTGCCCCCCCTCGTCCACCACAACCACCGGGGCACCCAGAGCTCTGGAGAGCAACAGCTACTGTCTGTCTGCATTAGCCCAGCCCAGCCGGGAGTTCAGAGACCTCGCCCTCCAGGCCGCATGGGACAGTCCCTCGATGACCTCCTGTGCTTTTCCCACGCTGGTGCTGGGGCATGAGAGCGCAGCAGGGCAGAGATCAAAGCAGCGTGACTGGTTGTTGGTCCATACGTGGTAACGCAGTCAGTACCGTCCAGCCTGAAACGATAGCCGTGGAGGGAAATGAATGGGACGCCCGTTGACAGGTGTAGGAATCCCATTGATACACCTGTTGGCAAGGTGGGCTTCCAGAGGGGCTCCACCACGGACAGGAAGTGTCCTCTCATCCTCCCACATCCTTCCTAAACCTGTGTGTCCAATTTTTCCGTACACAACTGAGTACGTGACAGAGAAAAGTGCGTAAGACGAGCCAAGCCGGGCATCTTTGGTGATCGTGTGGCCATGATTTGGGGTTCAGACACTTGCTGTTGATCTCAGAAAGCAAACTAGTAGAGAGCTGTGAGGACACACTTGGAAATCGGTCCCACCTCGAGATTTGCTTCTGGCTGCTGTTCTTCACGTGCTGTTGTGTGGATGGCATTGGACCCAAGTTCAAGAGCCTGGGCTCCGTCCCCAGATGGTCTTAAATGTACCAGGGTCCTTAAGCCTCGGTTTCTTCATATGCAAAATAAGACGTTTGATGAAAGCAGTGGGTCCCAGCCTTCTAATCATCTTTGTCATTATGTTTCCATGTTTTCTAAGACTTTTGTATCAAAACTAATAAGCAAAATATATTTTCAGAGAACATTTATTATTCAAACACATAACTGCCAAATTCTGATCAGGATAAGTCAACCAGTTGTACCATGCCAAGTAGCTATAACTGTAGCCAAAAGCATAGAGACTTATCTCTTTTGTCAGTTTTATCATGGGAAAAAGTTTTATAAGAGACTTTTCAAAATTTGAAAATCTGGGAACACGATTACTGCTTAAGAAGGCCCACAGGGATCCCAAGAATAACATTCTTTGTCAGGTTTCTAAGGCTTCTTCTGGCATCAAAATTCTATGATTGAGGGACTTCTGTGGCGGTCCGGTGGTTAAGACTCCACGCTTCCACTGTAGGGGGTGCGGGTTTGATCCCTGGTCTGGGAACTAAGATCCCGCACACCACGCAGCTCAGTCAAAAAAAAAAAATTCTGTGATCGGTGCAAGAAAACCCAAAAGACCTTATTATTTTCAAAAAATTTTTTAATACAGCAGGTTCTTGTTAGTTATCCATTTTATACATATTAGTGTATGTATGTCAACCCCCAAAAGGCCTTATTTTTTAGAGCGGTTTTAGATCACAGCAAGGCTGAGAGGAAGGTGCAGAGGTTTCCGACGTGCCCACTGCCTTCAGGCATGTACAGCCTCCTCCACTGGCAGCACCCCCGTCAGTGTAAGCTGAGGAACTTACATCGACGCACTCTACTCACCAAAGTCCATAGCGTACCAGTTACCCAGAGTCCATCGCCCACTGGGGTTCACTCTCGGTGTTGCTATTAAATTAGTCTATTAGTCTATTAAATTTAGTCTATTAATTAGTCTATTAAAACTAGTAAAATTTTCAAGGTATAAACTCGATGGACGAATGGGTAGACAAGATGTGGTACGTATGTGCAGTGGCATGTTGCTCAGCCATAGAGAGGAGCACAGTTGGGTCATCTGTAGAGACGTGGATGGAGCTAGAGGCTGTCATGCAGAGCGAAGTAAGTCGGAAAGACAAAAACAAATATCATATATTAACGCATATATGTGGAACCTAGAAAAATGGTACAGATGAACCGGTTTGCAGGGCAGAAACAAAGACACAGATGTAGAGAACAAACGTGTGGACACCAAGGGGGGAAAGCAGTGGGGGGTGGTGGTGGTGGGATGAATTGGGAGATTGGGATTGACATGTATACACTGATGTGTATAAAATGATTAATTAATAAGAACCTGCAGTATAAAATAAATAAAATTAAATTAAAAAAAATAATAAACTCATTACTGTTATACTTTGGGGAAGGATGAAGCCAAAATGGAAAAGGAAAAGTTGACTTTTGTGTAGGCGCCACTGTCTCAGGCCCAACATTATGAAATTGGGGAATGAAGTCCTCATTCTGGAAAGTAAGGGGGTCAAACGAGGACCGCATCCCCTCATGGCATCTCTCTGCCTAACCCGTGCGCTCGGCGCCCGCGGCGGGAGGGCCTCCGTGCAGCAGACGGGGACGCCAGGGCGGGCGGGAAAGCCCAGGCTGCTGGGGGTGGGTCTCGTCCAGCTGGAGACACGCCAGTGAGTGAAACCGTTGAGGTGGGAGGAACGCCGGGCGAGGAAGAGTCGAGAAAGGCGGCCGTGGACAAGGGGCAGGCGAGCGGCCTCCCAGAGGAAGCTGTGCTGAAACGAGGCTGGTGGCAGAGCCTCCAGGGAGTGGACGGGGCCCCAGCAGGTGCCGGTGGAACGTGGCGACGTGAGACCTGCGAGAACTCAGCCTCCCCAGAGCGTGAGTGGTGAGGGGAGTTGAGTCTGGGAAGGAAGATGGGATGCGGGTTTGGGAGGCACCTCCTAGATGGCAAAGCGGTACAGGGTTCAGGTGGGGGCGGAGAAGAGCCGGGGCCGGGGGAGCTGGGGGCCTGGAGGGCAGACAGGGACAGCCTGTTTGCAGTCAGTGCAGGTGTCCAGAGCTGGGTGTGTGTTTCGTAAGGCGCAGAGACCTCCCTGCAGAGTTACTTTCCCTTAACGCCGGGATAAAGTCAGGAAGGCGCGGGCCCACGGGGGCGGCTCAGCAGGAAGGCGCGGGCCCACGGGGGCGGCTGCAGCAGCATCACCGACCAGGCCGGTGAGGCCGCCAGCTCAGGCGGGGACCAGGCCTGGCCGTGGCCGCTCTGTGCCCTCGGGCTGCACTTGAAGGGCTCACAGAGGCCACAGCGCAGCTCTCAGTCTCCCGATGCTTCTGTCGGCGGCACCGCGGCCTGTGGACACCAGACGGCACCCTTTGCAGAGGGAGGAAGGGATGGTGAGGTGACTCCTCTGTGACCTGTCGGAAGGAGCGTCGTGGCTGGAGCCCAGGGCTCTCTGTGTCCCGGGAGCAGCGCCATCAGGTCCCAGCCCCGCAGGCTGGCTCACGAGGCCGTGAGGGCCGGTGAAGCCCGTGGCCCGTGCCCTGTCTCTGTCAGGACAGACACCGCCCCACAGCGTCGAAGGGACACCTGCTTAGCAGGGTGATTCCGTGACCAAATCCTGGCAACTCTCCTTTTCTGACAACCCTCTCAGTCCCAGCAGCTCAAAGTCTTCGATCTTTGGCTGAAATTTGGCTTTAAAATCAGATCGGGATTTGAACTCTGATTTTGTATTTACTAACTGCGAAGTGACTTATTTGCTCTTACTCTCAACTTCCACATCTGCGAAATGGAGCCTCTGCCCCTGGGGTGGTCATGAGGATTATGTGATTTAAGGAGAGTGAAGCCTGCCGTTTGCGCCCCAGATCTAGGAGGTGCTGTCAGTTGTAATGTCTCCTCTTTTTCTAGTCTAGCCACCGTGGAATAATCTCTCACAAATACCACATAACAGGCCATTTTCTTCTTCTGTAGGTTCTAAAATATACAAAATTGTAATTTTTATTTAGAGATAGACAAAATTTTGGAAATTTAATGTGACTCAGCCTAATAATTTGTTTATTATACCATTCAAGATTCTTTACCGATGGCTGTGCAATTCCTATTCTTAAACAAACACAATGAAACAAAATAAAACAAAAGTGGGTGTATGTGCTAAGTATTTGTGTGTGTGTGTGTGTGCGTGTGTGTGTGTATTCCTCAGTCTTTCAAAGATAGGCCCTTTAAAGCATCTTTTTTAAAAAATATTTATTTATTGACTGTGTTGGGTCTTTGTTTCTGTGCAAGGGCTTTCTCTAGTTGCGGCAAGCAGGGGCCACTCTTCATCACGGTGCGCGGGCCTCTCACTATCGCGGCCTCTCTTGTTGCGGACCACAGGCTCCAGACGCGCAGGCTCAGTAGTTGTGGCACACGGGCTTAGTTGCTCCGCGGCATGTGGGATCTTCCCAGACCAGGGCTCGAACCCGTGTCCCCTGCATTGGCAGGAAGATTCTCAACCACTGCGCCACCAGGGAAGCCCTAAAGCATCTTTTAAAGTTCACATTTGATACTGAGTATCTGTATGAGTGGTTCTAAGAACATTTTATTCGTAAGTGAATATCCCAAACATTGGCCGTGACTCTTGTCTCTCTTAAACTGTGTTTATTTTCCATTTACTGGTGGCACTGGGCTTTGTAGGAAGAGGCATAATGCCTTGTTTGTTGCCAAGGTTTACTCAGAGTGACGGCCAGTAGAGACAAAAACAGAAACAGCATGGTGATGTTCATTATGGCCTTGGAAGCTGAACAGAACAAGGGAAATTAAATCAAGTTCAAGCGTGATGCTAAAAGGAGTGGCCTGCGCCCTCGCCCTTTGCTACGTGCAGATGGACAAGTAAGATACGAAGAGTTCTAACAAGTTTCCTCTATAAATATAAAGTTTACAAAGCATTTTCAGCCATTACTGAACTTTCCAGAAAACCTATGAGTTGGGTAGAGCTTGTCCTGTTTTACGGGTAATAAATCTGAGACAGCTCTCGTCCAAGTAGTCTGTTTAAAGACCCACAGCTAGCGGATCACCAATTTAGAGCTTAAAGGCCGGCCCGGACAGGGAATCTTCTGCCATTTGCTGGTACTGAATTCCTCCCTTTCAGCCGTGAATGAGTACAGCGCCACGTGCTGGTTTCCTGGGCGCTCAAGCCAGTCGCGGTGGCCGTGTTCCCGCTCTGTCTTCGGGGACTCTCCTCCCCCTGCCACCCCCTCCTCCAAAGCCCCTTCAGGAGGAGGTGAGGACCTCTAGCACCTGCTTCTCATCCAGGTGCTGTTCTAGGTGATCCAGGTTCCTTGAAGGACAGTGGGAATCATTATTCTAACCATCCAGAAATGAAGGTACTCCTTTTGGAGCAACGAAGGGGGCGGTGCCCCTTTCATGCCCGCCATCCTTTGGGGCATCCCTGGAGCACCCCTCGACATGGTCTCTGCATTTTCAGGGGTGAACTCTGGGTTTTGGGGGTGAGGTGAGCAGCAGGGGCTCTGAGCATCACAGCTGTGGACCGCAAGGCCCTCCTGCTCCCCCAGAGCTGTCTTTCCAAACTGCATCAGCAGCTCCCCGGTGAAGCCTAGCGTGTCAGAGGAAAGATTTCATTCTTAGGGGCAAGTCCAGAGAGGACGGTTATCCATCGGTTTTTGTTTCGTGACAGTGTTTCAGTTCAGATCCCTGGTGGGGAAGCAGTGGACATGCCAGTTTTCTGTTAATGTACTCTTCTCCTCGGGCTGCCATAGCAAAGTGCCTCAGACTGGGCGGATAAAACAGCAGACGTTTATTTCTCGAAGTTCCAGAGGCTGCAAGTCCAAGACCAAGATGTCGGCAGGGTCGGTTTCTCCTGAGGCCTCTCTCCTCCGCCTGCAGTCGGCCACCTTCTTGTTGCCTCGTCTCATGCTCGTCCCTCTGTGCGACAGCACCCCTGGTGTCTGGCTCCAAATTTCCTCTTCTTATAAGGACACCGGTCAGAAGGGGTCAGGGCCCACCCGAGGGGCCTCATTTCAACTTAATCACCTCTTTAAAGGCTCTATCTCCAAATACAGTCACATTCTGAGGTCCTGAGAGTTAGAACTTCAACATCTGAATTTGAGAGATGGGTACAATTAAGCCCATAACAGTTACTTTTGTTTAATGGGTTGTGATGGAATGTTGGATTTATACGCAAAATCAGAGAGCCCAGGTATGTGCTGCACGAGTCACACTTCTTTATTTATTTATTTTTTTAATTAATTAATTAATTAATTTTTTTTGGCTGTGTTGGGTCTTCGTTTCTGTGCTAGGTCTCTCTCCAGTTGCAGCAAGCGGGGGCCACTCTTCATCGCGGTGCGTGGGCCTCTCACTATCGCGGCCTCTCTCGTTGCGGAGCACAGGCTCCAGACGCGCAGGCTCAGTAGTTGTGGCTCACGGGCCCAGCCGCTCCGCGGCATTGGGATCTTCCCAGACCAGGGCTCGAACCCGTGTCCCCTGCATTGGCAGGCGGATTCTCAACCACTGCGCCACCAGGGAAGCCCCCCCGAGTCACACTTCTGTGCCCCCAACACTGTGTCTGGTTACACTCACATGCATTCAGTGATGTCGCTGTGTTAAGCTTATTTTCTGTTTGCTTCCACGTTTCCACTGAGTGCGGTGAGCCAGGCAGGCACAGATGGTTCTGCATGAAGATGGGCTGGTTCCAGACGGAATATTTGTTCACCTGTTGTGCTTCCATTAAGAAATCAGTCTTCTCTTTTGTATTTCATTTTTGGTCTCTTTCCGTATTTCTGCATCCCCGGACCTGGTGTAAACTGATACATAAACAACGCCGTGTAATGCTACGTGACGCTTTCCAAACATGGAAACGGGGGGGGGGGGCGGTGCTGGGCTTGCAGATGGAGCTGCTCCTACAGCCCCACCCCCGGGAGCAGACTCGCTGGAGTCCTGTAATCTGCAATCTGACGAGTCTCCGTATCCCCGGAGCCAGCCGTCTCTCACCACTCCTGCATCAGATGTGGCCATTGCCTGCCAGCTGAGAGCTAAATTACCTCCCCCAAAAGCCTTCACCCCACCTTTGCATCACATATTAGAATGGCAACATCCCAGAAAGAGGAGGACCAAAGAATTAAATTCATATGAAGCAATGAATTGTACACCTGTGATCATCTTAAAAGAGAAAAAAGTAATTTGGTAAAATCTAAGGTGTTTGTAATCTTCAGATAGTAAATAGTTAGAAATATTTGTAAGATGATAAAGAAAGCCTGTCTTCTTCACATAAGGCAGCACTATTAAGTCAGGAGCAAGGCAAGGATTCCCGCAAGCCCCACTAAGAATTCGTGTCGGTGAGGTACTGCACAGGAGTGAAACAGCCTGAGGTAGTTCTTTAATACTTAGTGTGTAATGAAAGAATCCTCAAAATTGGGGGAGATGTTTACAATCAATAAGTCATGTTGGAAAGTTGAGTATGAGTCATGAAGACCCTCACTTTATAATGTGCTCCAAAACCAACTCCAGGGCTTCCCTGGTGGCGTGGTGGTTGGGAGTCTGCCTGCCAGTGCAGGGGACACGGGTTCGAGCCCTGGTCTGGGAGGATCCCACATGCCGCGGAGCGGCTGGGCCCGTGAGCCACAGCTACTGAGCCTGCGCGTGGGGGGCCTGTGCGCCGCAGCGGGGGGGGGGCCGTGGCAGTGGGAAGCCCGCGCACCGCGATGAAGAGTGGCCCCCGCTCGCCGCAACTAGAGAGAGCCTGCGCACAGAAACGAAGACCCAACACAGCCAAAAATAAATAAATAAATAAAATTATTAAAAACAAACAAACAAACAAACAACTCCAGACGGGCTGTAGTTAAAGAGAAATTACTAAATCATAAAGAAATGAAAGAAAATATGGTTGAGCATTTAACTGATCTCAGAATGGGTAAGGGCTTTCAAAGCATATAATGCAAAGGAAGGAAAAAAATCTCACAGAAAGAGATCATTTGATTTGACTTACTAAAATATTGAGAACTGAATAATTTGATATTATATGTTAAATTTTATAAATAAGATGATAAAGCAACAGGCTAGGAAAATATATATACCCAAACTTTGATAAAGGGCTAATTCCTTAATATATAAAGAACTCTTGGAAAATAGTGAGAAAATACTAACTTGCCAATAGAAAAAATGGGCCAACGATATGCATATACTTTACAAAATAAAAAAATACAACCGCCAAATTTTTTAAACATTACTAATACTGAAATAAATGCAAAATAAAATTGTAAACAATTTTTAAAATATTTATTTATTTGGCTGCGTCAGGTCTTAGTTGCGGCACGTGGGATCTTCGTTGCAGCACCTGGGCTTCTCCAGTTGTGGCACACAGGCTCCAGAGCATGCGGGCTCAGTAGTTGCAGTGCGTGGGCTTAGTTGCCCCACGTCATGTGGGATCTTAGTTCCCCGACCAGAGATTGAACCCACGTCCCCTGCCTTAGAAGGCGGATTCTTAACCACTGGACCACCAGGGAAGTCCCAATAAACGATTTTTGACCTCTCAAATAGGCACTTTTTTAAGGACAATACTTACTACTAGTAGGTGTTCTTTGAGTGATGTGGTTTAACTCTGCTGGGGAGTGTGAATTGATTCAGCTTTTGGAAAACAACTTGAGATATGTATTATTAACCTCAAAATTTTTGTGATTTTTAACTCAGTATTCCAACTTGTAGGAATATGTTCTAAGAAAATAAGACGTTAGTTAATGATTTATGTTCAAGAATACTCCTTGCAGTATTATTTTTAACTTAAGAAATATAACAATGGGGAAATGATCAAACTACACTACCCCATATCATGATGCTCTGATGAAACCATTAGAAAGCCTGTGGAAATGCCTGTTACACAATCAGGCTTGAAAACTGAATGTCCTGTAAAGCCTTAGTTTGGTGGGTGTTCTCCTATTATACACTCTCATGTCACCCAAATTGTTCTTTGCGACACTTGACCTTTTGTGATTAAACCATTAATTGTGAAAATAATTGTTTATGCTTTTCCAGATAGAATTTTTGCTCCTGAGGTAGGAACTGTGTTTATCTTAGTTGTACCCTCAGGAAGGATATTTCCAGCATGCTGTGTTGTGTGTTAGGCAGGCCCTCAAATATTTGTTCAATAACCTCTCTCTTTCTCTCTGGCAGACACACACACACGCGCACACACAGAGTGGGATGCAGGCAGACTCACCCACACACTGGAAGAGAATATACCAAAATAATAGTACTGTTATATAAGTAAGATTCTTTACTTTAAAAGACATGCCATTATGTTTCCATCCAATTTATGAAACAATTACCCATTATAAGTACTATAAAGGAATTAAGAGAGTGAAATTCCTTAGTTCTCCTAGTGGGAAATATTAACGCCCTGCACTTATCTAATGCTTTCCAGTGTATAAAACTAATTTTTGAATATTCTTAATTTCCCTTGATTCCTTTGATTCACCCACTAAGATAAGAGCAAACATCCCCCCGTGTTCCCACTGAGGAGATGGGGTCCAGGAGGCGCTATCCCTGGTCCCATGGTTGGTGTAAGAGCCAGAGGACAGCAGGACAGGGGCTGGAGAGTGAGGCCGCTGAGTCTGGACACTCACCCCAGTGCAGTCCCGTCACTGCCTCGGGGACCAGCGGCACTGAACCACCCTCCTCCTTCCGCCCAAGTCCCTGGAATTAATAACCCACTACACTTGCAGGAAGTGAAATGCACATTCATGGCTCTAGTCCCCGTTTAGGAAAGAAGAAAACAAAACTTGGATGCAAATACTTTCTTTCCAGGGTAGTGAAGAAAAAGAAGTAAACCCATCACCCCTGAATAACCTCAGCTCTGTCCTTCTGCAGAGCGGGTGAGCTTTCTGCGCTGGCATCACCGGGAGATGTCCTAGGACTGTCAGGGCCAGCAGGGAACAGCTGGGGGAGATTTTTAGTGCAATTAGTTTTCTCGACCAGTATTTAAAATAAAGACGTAATGAATGATCTGACATAATTTTAAATTTGATTTTTAATTAATAGGGCTGACGTTGGGAAATGGCACTTTTTGTCTTCATATATTTAGCATATTTAACTTGTTTTTCTTCCTGCTGCATTCGCACTTCCTTTCAGACATCTGTCCAATTTGTATCTTCAGCTGATGACTCCGTGGTCCCCGTGTAAGTGCCACGAAGGCCCCTGGCGGTGAAGTTGCTTTATGGTCACGTGCGGTGGGGCTGAGGAGGGAAGGACAGATGGTCACATGAATGGGGGTGTTCACTGGGGGGGCAGATATGATCCTGGAGGGGCTGGAGGTTGGTACTTGTCAGGGGGCAGATTTGGCGGTCTTCGTTCCAGGGTATTTAATTATCCGGTTAAATGTCAGGGATGTTACATCAGGGCTACGAGGCGTGTTCCCAGCACATCCCCCCTCTTTGTCCGAGCGCTCCTGTGTCACGCGCTGACACGCGTGTCGCACAGGGAAGACAGGAAACGGGGCAGAGTCGGCTGAGCTACCCCGCGTCGATGCCTCGCTGCTTCCCTATCTCGGGTGCAGCCTCTGCTCCAAGAACACACCGCTGGTCCACGTCCAAGGACTCACGGTCGGAGTCTGTCCACTCCAGCCCCCAAGGACAAGTTCCAGCCACAGCTTCTACTCTCTTGTCTTGTCCTCTGCTGTCGGGGACAGGGAAGTTTAGGGTCTTGCGTTGATGGGATTTACGTGGCTCAGCAAGCCCCCTGGAGATGCTGGAGGTCAGGATTGCCCACGTGAAAGCCACAGCCGAACCACATGGGGAAGCCCGGCGGCTCCCACTTTGGTGGGTTTCTTGGCTGTTACTGGTGTCTTCTGCCCCCAGAGCCCCTGGATGATTCTGTTGAGGTGTCAAGGTGCATCCCCAGGTTGATGATGGCTCTTATTAAGCAGTTTGGCCTCTTTGTCTGAAAGACCTTCAGCACATAATTTTAAAGTAGCCTCTGACCCAGGATGCTGACCTGCCCTGATGCGTGTCGTGTCTGAAGCCAGCATAACGTGAAGAGTGCGTGAGTTGCAGCGGCAGAGGGTGTGTCATGCTGCCCGGGCGGGGCTCGGATGGAGCCTTAAACTCCCGAGGCCTCGGTCACCTGTGTACCACGGGCTGTCGGGAAAATTAGTGAGAATCTACATGAGCTCTTAGCAGGGTGATGGACACAGAGTAGACACTCAGTGTTGACACCTGTGGTTAATCCGGGGCAACCCTCCTTATTGCTCCCCATCTGTCACAAATGATACTCGAGTCAGAAATCAGCCCTGGCTGAGAACACTCAGTTCATCCCAGCTCACCTTTGGCTGAACTGCACCTAAGTTCCCGTTCTCTGTCATAAGACGGCTCATATGTATTTGCATGACTTCTTGCCTCAGAACCTGCTTTTCCCCATGTCCTTTAGGGACAAAACCTGCTTAAATGTGAGGCTTTGCCGCTCTCCAGTTCCTCCCCCCGACACCCTTCTGCACATCCTGTCTCAGAAAGGA
The DNA here is from genome assembly GCF_028023285.1 of Balaenoptera ricei. Classification (NCBI taxonomy): domain Eukaryota; kingdom Metazoa; phylum Chordata; class Mammalia; order Artiodactyla; family Balaenopteridae; genus Balaenoptera; species Balaenoptera ricei. Next base: position 2,706,251 of record NC_082650.1, read on the forward strand.
TGCGGCTCTGTGTGTGCTTCCCGTCTTGTGGTCCTTTGCTGCGAGCTCCACACAGCCTTCCTGCAGTTCCCCAGAGTTTATAGTCTTTTGTTACAGGAAATGAGGAATATTACGGTTATGCATATTTGAGCCTCATCTATGCCATCATTTGGTGAACTTATGTTTTTTATCATTAAAACATATTTGTCTCTCCTAGCGTCTATTTAAAGCTTCCCTAAAGTTTTCTTTTTTTTTAGAAAATCAGAACGGTGGGACAAACTATTTAGCATCTAGCATTTACCCAGCACAAGGAAACTTGTCCTGTCACCCAGCCTTACTCGTTGGTCTGTTTCTTTAAACTGGAAGTGACACCCTCGCCCAGGTGGTGGATTTCATATCCTGTGATGACTTATTTATTTATTTATTTATTTATTTATGGCTGTGTTGGGTCTTTGTTTCTGTGCGAGGGCTTTCTCTAGTTGCGGCAAGTGGGGGCCACTCTTCATCGCGGTGTGCGGGCCTCTCACTATTGCGGCCTCTCTTGTTGCGGAGCACAGGCTCCAGACGCGCAGGCTCAGTAATTGTGGCTCACGGGTCTAGCTGCTCCGCGGCATGTGGGATCTTCCCAGAGCAGGGCTCGAACCCGTGTCCCCTGCATTGGCAGGCAGATTCTCAACCACTGCGCCGCCAGGGAAGCCCCCGTGATGACTTTTTAAAAACTTTATTGAAGTATAGTTGATTTACAATGTTGTGTTTAATTTCTGCTGCACAGCAAAGTGATTTGTTATACACACACACACACACACACACACACACACACACATATTCATTCTTGTTTATATCCTTTTCCCTTATGGTTTATCACACGATATTGAATATAGTTCCCTGTGCTTTACAGTAGGACCTTGTTGTTTATCCATTCTATATATAATAGTTGGCATCTGCTAATCCCAAACTCCCACTCCATCCCTCTCCCACCCCCTCTCCCCCTTGGCAACCATAAGTCTGTTCTCCAGGTCCGTGAGTCTGTTTTTGTTTCATAGATACATTCATCTGTGTTGTATTTTAGATTCCACATATAAGCGGTATCATAAGGTATCTGTCTTTCTCTTTCTGACTTACTTTGCTTAGAATGATAATCTCTAGGTAGATCCATGTGGCTGCAAATGCCATTATTTCATTCTTTTTAGTGGCTGAGTAATATTCCATTGTATGTATGTACCACATCTTCTTTATCCATTCCTCTGTTGATGGACACTTAGGTCGCTTCCACGTTTTGGCTATTGTGAGCAGTGCTGCTATGAACATAGGGGTGCATATATCTTTTCAAATTTTAGTTTTGCCTGGATATGTACCCAGGAGTGGGATTGCTGGATCATATGGCAACTCTATTTTTAGTTTTTTTAGGAACCTTCATGCTGTTTTCCATAGTGGCTGCACCTATTTATATTCCCACCAATAATGTACGAGGGTTTCCTTTTCGCCCCACCCTCTCCAGCATTTGTTATTTGTAGACTTTTTAATGATGGCCATTCTGACTGGTGTGAGGGAGTACCTCGTAGTTTCAATTAGCAATTCTCTAATAATTAACGGCGATGAGCATCTTTTCATGTGCCTATGGGCCATCTGTATGTCTTCTTTGGAGAAATGTCCATTTAGGTCTTCTGCCCACCGGTGATGACATTTTAACTTTTATCACGTGGCTCCTGGGGCTCAGGGACCAATGACGCTGCTTTTTAGCCTCGAGCCCACCTTCCATCTCTTATCTCATTGGCTCATCCCCTCTCCCAACTAGGTGGTCATTCCCATTTTGTAGGTGAGAAAGCAGAAACTCGGAAGGCTTAAGGCTCTTGCCCAAGGTCATGGAGGGAGTTAGTGACTCAGATCCTGGTCCTAAGAACAGAGCAGCTGTCCTGTCCTCCTTTTTCGGTCAAGGTCTCACCAAACCCAGATGCTGACAAGAGTAGCTCTGATGGTTGAGCACCGTCTGTTACCAGGACATTTACCCGAACCATCGGATATCGGTCAGCAGCTCTTGGGAGGGGCTGTATCTTCTTGGACAAAGGGGGTTGAGAGGTTCTGTAATGTTCCAGCCTGCGCCAGAGCCTGTGTTCTGGGTCAGGGCCGTCCCCCTGCGCATCCTGCCTCGCTCCATGCTGAACTGAGTCCAGCGATGGGCAGAGATGACGCCTCTCTGTGGGCCTGTCATGGGCATCCTGGTGCACTGGCCTTCAGCTTGGGGTGCAAACGCTTGTCTTCCTCTCAGCCTAAATCGAGAGCTCCTTGAAATCAGGCACCACACCGTACTGCCTTCTTATCTTTGTCTGAGCAGGGCGCCGGGGTGCTGGGCGGAGGAAGGATTACGTAAGCACTGATCGAACTGCTCCGTTCCGTGCCGATCAATATACACTTGCTGATTTCAGCCTCCTGCCGGCGGCTCTATTTTAGGCAACTTGCAGTCTCTAATTCGGGAAGCACACAACGAGGGGACACGCGCCGTGTCTGAGTCACACCTTGTAAAGCATGTGGGGTGAGCACCCACACGGTCAACAGGGTTCCATCCGGGCTCACGGCACCGCAGACCTCGGAGGGGCCATCTGAGCTGGACTGGGAGGAAAAGCATCTCTCGTTAGCTTGAAACACAGTTCACGTACACGAAGGGTGCCTGGAGGACAAACATGCGGCTGAAGAAATGACCAGACACCCCACTCAGGCCAGCCAGCCCTCCTCCCCTTCCAGAGGACGCAGACACCCTGAGCGCTGCTACCTTATCGTTTACCCCTGCAGCGTGTCCTGAGCAAGAAGTGTGCGTCCCCTGTTTGTGAAGTTCATGTAAACAGAAACCATCTTCGCCCTTTCTTCTGTGTCTCTCTTCTCTCGCTCATCCTTACGTTCACAAAGAGTCTCCGTGTCACTGCGCGTGGTCGCAGCTCCCGGTTCTCTCGTTGGAGATGCTCTCCTGCCTGCTTTGCCTCGGTGTGTGTGTTCCTTCCACCACGACAGACAGGTCATTTCCAGCGCGAGGCGACTTCCTGGGCGTGTCTCTGAGCACTCAGGTGCCACATTCTGTCTGGTGGCTGAGGTCGGCCGTCCTGAGCCACGGGGCGTGAAGGCCTGCAGCCTTCCCAGATGGTTGCCTTCCAAACTGGTCACACCAGTTTATTCTCTTGCCAGCCAGTTGCTCTGCGTTCTTGCCAACCTTGAGTAGCAAGCAGGATTTTAACAGCTGTGAGCTACTTCGAATTATAACAAGAAAGGAATATGGATCTTTTGGATACTTCTAATTTTTTATTTGCTAACTTTTGTGAAGTTAGTAACAGAGTCTCTCTTGCCCGACCTCCCATCACCCGCCCACCAGCCTCACCTGCTCTCAGCCCCGTCCCACGTGCAGAGCATGCAGACCACACCCCTGGGCTGCACAGCCATGGCCATGGCCACGGCGGAGTCCGCCAGCAGGTCGGTGTGGCTCAGCTCCACCAGTGACGTTACAAGCTTTCCGAGAGCCACCTGTACTGGTTCCCTAACCTGTCCACACTACTTTGTGCACGTGGCATCATTTACTATAGGAGTGAACACTTGTCACTGAAATCTGGTGCTTCTTACAATCACGCTGTGTCACATTGAGTGGGCAGTGTGTTTGCGTCCTGGGTGGGGTGTAAATAATAGTGCCCCTTGCAATCAGTGTTACCTGAGGTTCATGAGGTATGATAAGTAATTACTACAAACAGATGAACCTTGAGTGTGGAGAAAAGAAAGCAATATCTATGGAAGGTAAATTGAATACTTTGGAAACAATCGACATATATGAACACGAGTGAGAACTGCTACTGAAAAGCGTCGGGTGAGATACTTGTAAACATTTGGGGAGGAGAGTTACAGTTGTTCAGAGGGAGTCTGCCCTTGGGATGCTTTGCAAAGTTAATTTAAATTCTCCCCTATTCCTCTACCTTGAGAACTCACACCTGGAAATCGTGGGGTGCTGGAAACCACTGGCGACCACTCACATCAGCTTCTCCCTTCGTCCCAGGACGCTGCTTTTGTTCAGGTGTTCTCCCCTCATCTCTACACCCATGTGTTTCGGGACAGACTTCATCTCAGCCCGGGAATGGGCGCACAGCCCTCCACACTAAGCCCTGCTCCCTGTGGCAGGCAGCGTATAACTGGCACCTGACATTCTCTTACAGGGCTGTTGGTCTGGGGGTGAGCCTGTGACCTAAACCGGCCAATTAAACCACGGGTAAAATTTCCTCATATCTCATTGGTGCTGAGATGTACCTTTTTTTACATGTTAATACGACTGAAAATGGAATGCATTTTAGAATGGGTAGCACCTCTGAAGAGAGGAAGTGTAGGATTCCATAACGGGGGCGAGTTCTCACTTTCCAGCTAAATGGATGGAGCCCTGATTCACCTATGACTCTCAGGAGAGACGCACTTCGCATTGGGCTGACCTTGTAGATTGCAGGGGAGAGTGGGAAGGAACTGGGACCTGAACTGGCATTAACCCTTGGAGCCCTAGCTACGGGAATAAGGAATTTGTTATTACTTATGTCGGTTTGAATGGCTTGCAACTGAAAATAGCCTACTACAGCCCAGTATGCGGGGGCATGGTTTAGCCAAAGAAGAAAATGGACCCACATTCAAAGAAGCCTACCTAAAACATTTGGCAAATAAATACATGTGTTTTATGTTAAAAAAGAGTGTTTGGGGAGTTGATCTCATTTTTTTCATAGTTTCCTTTATTTTAACCAAGACTTTGCATTTCCTGATACATCGCTGGTAGTGACTGGTCAGGTGAGACAGTCTCTGCGGAGCCCCGGGAAGAAACAAAGGCGCAGGGGGGCGTGGAGCGGGGTGGGGGACTCGGGGGGCGTGGCCTCTCCCGGGTGCCTGTGTAGCCTGCCTGTGACCCCCGGAAGCTGGGTACCTTTCAAGCTGGCTTGTGGAGGCCGAGCACAGCCGCTTGTGTATCTGAACACAGAATTTGTAGGCTGAATGGTCTTGTGCTTCGAGATGTGACAGCATTTAGCACCCCTGCTGCCCTGGTCCCTGGGCTATGGCGGGAGTTCCCGCCCTTTCTTGCTCATAGACAGACACTGAACCCTAGGACTTCCTGTGATGATGGAAATGTTCTGGAAATGTGGCCAGTGTGACTAAGGAACTACATTTTGTTTTGTTCTGTTCCGGCTTTTGTTTTGAAATACTTCTAGATTCACAGAAAAGTTGCTAAGGTAGAGGGGTCCTTGTATGGTCCTCACTCAGTTTCCCTATTAACATCTTAAATGGCATGGCCACAGTACGATTGTCAAAACTAAGAAACCAACATTGGTATGTTATTATTATTAACTAAACTAGAGACTTGACTTGGATTTTTATCCGTTTTTCCTTTAATGGAGCTCAGCTTTAAATTGTATTTAATTTTAGTTAATTTGAAGTTAAGGCGCCTCACGCGGCAGGTGGCTCCTGATTGGACAGCTCGGCTGTGGGCTGTTTCCACCGTGACAGCCGAGGCCCTTTGGCGACTTTAGCTGGAGCTGCCCCTCCCCCGTTTCTCTCCCAGTGAAAGCCGAGCTCTCGCCCCGCCTGCAGGCGCCCCACACTCCCCATCCTCGTGTCCCTGGACTCGCCCTCTTGCTCACCCCACCCAGCGTGGCCTCTGGGAGCAGAGGGAAGTCATGGTGCTAGTTACCAGTTTGGGTTCACATCACACAGGAAAAGACCTTCTTTCTTAGCCGTGCCAGGTCTGCAGATGGGAGAGCGTTGGGCTCCAGAGACAGGACCACCTGATTCATTCATGGCCTCAGCACGTATGTACTGCTGGTCTTTGCCATGCCAGGCCCTCTTCTGAGTGCTGGGAGGACCAGCGGAAGGAACAGGCAAAGTCTCCATCAGCAGGGAGCTTGCCTTCTAATCGGGAGAACCAGAAAACGAAGCAATAAACAGAGGTGTATCATAAGCCAGGTGCTGGTAAGTAACATGCAGAACGTAAAGGAGAGACCTAGACGGTGCCACTCTCAATGCAGGTGCCTTCGAATCCCAGCTTCACTCCTCTCCAGCCGGGCGTTCTTGCACAAGGAGCTAACTTTGCTGATTATCAGTGTCTTCATCGGTAGGCTGGGGATGTGCGTTCTCCTTGATCACAATGGGGATGAGGTGGGATATTCCCGAGGGACCCAGGGGACGCTGTACGTGCAGGTGTTCTAGTTACCTTCCTGTCTTCTCCTTCCTCCTTATTAGAACCTTTGGCCACAAGATCGGGAGGAGGGTGCATTTAGCAGAGTTTGGTTATTCGTGTAAATGCATAACTATATTGAGGGGGAAGGTTTAGAACGCACCCCCGAGAGCATCCATTAGAAACCACACATTATAATCCAACTGCTGAGACTTTGCCCAGCAAACTGAATGTATCTTTCTCCAGTTTTCTTGGGGGATTTAGTAAATAATACAGAGAGAGAGGGGCAAAAGATCATTATTCTTTCTGGCAATTTCCTTTACATTTCTCCTTCAAGATGGATGGTAAGACCGTTAGGGGAAGGTTGGTTGGGGCACAGGTTACATAATCTGAACTAGCTATCACACCTATCACCCCTGTCGTGCTCATCCGTCACAAAGGGAAATGTCATCTTTACAAAGAGGGTCACCAGACGGAACGTGGTAACTCAGCGATGGTCACTTGGCTTCCCGGGCCTCCGGAGACAATGCAGTGCCAGGTGCCCTGGTTGCCTGCACTCTTCCTGCAAATATTCTACCTTTACCTCTAATCAAGAAGAAACAACGAAGCAAGTCCAGGCTGTGAAGCATCCCCCAGGACAACTACCTGGGGCTCTTGTCACAAATGTAAATGTCATAAAACCAAACACAAATAGAGGACACGCCCGTAGATCAAAGAATGCTAGGCAGACGTGACAACTGAATGTAAAACTTGATCCTTGGTTGGGTCTTGGATGGAGCAAAATAAGCTGTTTTAAGGGTATTTGGGGGAAAATTGGAGAAATTGAAAACGGACTGCAAATTAAATAACATTGCACATGTGCTAACTCTCTAGGCCGTGTTAACGACTGTGATTGTGTCAAGTTTGTTAGAGATGCAAGGTGAAGCATTTTAGGGGTGAAGTGTCATGCTAGCTACAGTTTGCTTTCAAACCACCTAGTGAAAACATGTGTAGAAATATTTATATGCATATGCATATGAATGAGAGAAAAACAGTAAATGTGGCGAAATGTTCACAAATTGGTGCATTTAGATGAAAGGTGTGCAGGACTACTGTACTCTTTCTGTAGGTTTTCAGTTTTTCAAAAATAAAAAGTTAGAGAAAAAGAAAAAATGCAATGGCAGACTAACAGGCCTTGAAGAACAAAGAAGCGTTTTAAATGACATCTAATAAAACTCTGGGGGGAAATAAGTGACGTCACCACTGGATCTCTCAGGTTCTGGGAACTCCCTTTCCAGTCCTAAGCTGGCTCCCCCTGCGGGCCGATGGCCACGGAGGGAGTTGGCTCCACTGCGTTCCTTGGTCTAGCGGGTCTCTGACAACATAACCAGGTCACAGGGTGACAAGATGCAGGGCAGAAGGAGGTGTGGAGCATCCCTTAGGCCTCTGAGGCCCCTGTGGTCTCGGGGTCCACAGCAGCTCTTCACCGTCTCGGAGGCCGATTGCCCACCCCTACCCCTGCCACGTGGCCCTGGGTGACGTGGAAAGGAAATGCCACGTGGAAAAAGAAGCTCCATCAGGGAGACGTCCTGATGGACTGTATTTCACAAATTCCCAGTAACTTCCTCTTCCTTAAGAAAATGAGATTCTTTGATCATAACGTGCTGGAAATTATCTGTGAGATCATCCAGTACAACACGCTGACTTTACAGAGGATTAAAGGCTGAGAGTGATATGCTGCCTAAGATCATAAACACAGAACACAGCATAACCCCACCGTAACCTCAGCCTCACCGCCCGCACCTCTTCCCCACCTCCTGTGTCTGCGAGAAGGTCTGTGTCTGCGAGAAGGTCTGTGTCTGCGCGAAGGTCTGCTGTAATTCATGGAGCTCACAGACGGGACCTAAGCCCTTTCATACCCAGTACAGCCAGTAAGGTTGCTTGTTCCATGTTCAGTACTTGATGGAAAGCATTTGATTATCTTTATTGTGGTTCTGTAATGTTATCTGCAGAAAAATATCTAATTTTCAGAAGAGTAATGTGCAGCAGTGGCTGCTTTATTTTCTATCATTTACTCTGTTTCCTTTTAATAGTTTGGAGGCAAACACTGATTAAATAGAGGACATTAAGAATCTTTTACCCCGGAGTATGGGGAAGTGTTTTGAAAACTTGACCAACATGGTTGAAGAACAATTCAATTTAGCCAAAAATACAACCTGCTATTAGATCTCATTCGTCTTCCCTTGTTTCACAATAGATATTTTTCATACGAGGGCTCTGCTCAGCCTCGCAGTGAGTGGTGGGAAGGATGTCCTCGTGACACAGATTGAGACTATTCATGACTTTGGCAAAGCATTATAATCCACAATAGTAAGCATTTGAAAATGTGTTTCTATTCGGTGCCACTCTATTTATTTCTGTTCTTATTATAAATGAGGAAGCCCCTACTTAGAGTTGCATAGCACGTCTTAGACCTAATGTCAGTTATCATTCCTTTCTCTTTTCCATCTGTTTAGTTCATAAAATGAACCAAGGGTCACAAATAAAATGCCACTAGCTATTTTCTTCAGGTCATAGGAAATCTGTGCAAGGTTGGGTTCCTCTACACTCTGCACTCCTGGTTATTAATAGGAAGTCCAGGGAAACATCTGTACTCTTCTAGGAAGAGAAGATGGTTTGTGCAAGGGCTTACGAGCCTTTCTAAATGCTGATGACAATGTAGATTCTGTCTTCTTGCCTGACTCACGAACAGAGGGGCCCAGCTTGATTGGAGCTCAGACCAAGATTGAGCCTGGTGGTTTGATGGGAATGATTTACCTCCTCAAAAAAAGACTTAGGAGAAAAGAGTGGCATAATGAACCACATCGTGGCAGGTTCCGGGGTGCAGGGCTACTCTGCGGAACAGATCCCCCGCATCCCGATGTGCAGCTCGTGGGGAGCGAGCGTGACCGAGGCCGAGAGGCCGGTGCAGCCGGGGGGGGATGGCGTACCACGTGTGCTCGGTGTGGTTGTAATGTGTAATATAATGTGCTCGGTGTGGTGTAATTTAAATACGGTGCTTGCCTGTTTAATTAAAGAGAGCGTCCCTTAGTCTACACTGACCAAGACAGGGGGCTTGAAAACCCAGGAGCAGCTCCCAGGGACCAGCAGGCCTTCCAAGCCGCTGGACATGCTCTGACCCCAAGCCAAGCCGAGCAGCCGCTCTGGGGTTTTAGCAACAAGGTGCTTAGAGCAGCATCGGAGGATGTCACCTTCCGCCACGGGGGCGGGCTGTTTATCAAGGACGTAAAGCAGCTCCTTAGGAGCAAAAAGAGGAAATAATTTGGTTTAGTCAAGAAATGGTGGGCTTCCCTGGTGGCGCAGTGGTTGAGAATCTGCCTGCCAATGCAGGGGACACGGGTTCGAGCCCTGGTCTGGGAAGATCCCACATGCCGCGGAGCAACTGGGCCCGTGAGCCACTATTACTGAGCCTGCCTGCGCGTCTGGAGCCTGTGCTCCGCAACAAGAGAGGCCGTGATAGTGAGAGGCCCGCGCACCGCGATGAAGAGTGGCCCCCACTCGCCGCAACTGGAGAAAGCCCTCACACAGAAACGAAGACCCAACACAGCCAAAAATAAAAATAATAAATAAATAATAAATTAAAAAAATTAAAAAAAAAAAGAAATGGTGACTGGTTCATGGTCACATCACCTGAAAGCCATCTCCCTGTGTCTTTGGCTAAGTTCCTCAAAGATCACAAAGTGAAGAGTTAAACTTCGTCTGGTAACATTTAAAGGAAAGCAAACGAATTTCTTTTATGTTGAAGACTAAGTACTTTCAACCATCCTTCGAGTAAACCCAGTTGGTGTGAATTTCCCAAGAAAAGTTAGTTTAGCTATGTTTGAAGTTGGGAAGAAAATCGGAATGTAAAATGCACATAATAATAAGTCTCTGTCAAGACTTTTTTTTAAAATAGCAAATAGAGACGAGAGGGTGTAATACCCCAAAATGGCCTCTGCCACGTGTAATGTTCAGGTTTTTCCTCTTTCTGAGGCAGTCTGCAGCGCTAGCCCTCCGACTTCTACTTTCTGTGTAGCAAAGATGTTCAAAGGGCAATATTCTCCTAGAGCCTCTAGTTTAACCTTCTCTACCATTCTTAAATTCTTTTAGCATCAGTGGTTTTGAAAACCCAATAGCAGAAATAGACGAAGGTCTAGCGAAAGTGTAGCAGTAATGAGAACACGCTTTCAGAAGGCCTCCTGCCCCTCTAAATCTGTGCACTGTCGGCATTTGGGGTGGAACAGAGAGCCACTGGTCTGGCCCGCAGTGACGTGGGCGCCTGAGATAATGCAGAGCAACGGCTCACGTGGATTCCTCGGGAGAGAGCACTTACTTTCCACATGGGCCCAGGGAAAAAGCTCTCAGGATGCATGCAGCTGAATATTCAGCTGGTAGCGTGCTGTATCCATGCCTCTTTTTTTCGTTTTCTTTTTTTTAAGATTTATTGGCTATTTATTTATTTTACTTATTATTTTTGGCTGCGTTGGGTCTTAGTTGCGGCATGCGGGATCTTCGTTGAGGCATGCATGATCTTTCATTGTGGCGCGCGGGCTTCTCTCTAGTTGTGGCGTGCAGGTTTTCTCTTCTCTAGTTGAGGCACGCAGGCTCCAGGGCGCGTGGGCTCTGTAGTTTGCAGCACGTGGGCTCTCTAGTTGAGGCGCACGAGCTCAGTAGTCGTGGCGCCTGGGCTTAGTTGCCACGCGGCATGTGGGATCTTAGTTCCCTGACCAGGGATCGAACCCGCGTCCCCTGCATTGTAAGTTAGATTCTTTACCACTGGGCCACCAGGGAAGTCCCCGTATCCACGCCTCTTAAGCATACACACATCACTACCTGAATGTCATCGCTGTCCCTCGCCAGTGAGTTAGACATAATGTTTAAGAATCCTGCGTAAGGGTTGTTGTTATCTCTATGGCTTCTCAGCAAGCTTAGTAACTGGTGGCATATTTGATCGCTGTCACCAGTATTTCAAAGTGACAGCATAAAGTGCTTCCAGGACATTTTTTCTCCCTTCCTTGAGATAAAAGCAGTCATACTTTTCCTTGGGTTTCCTTTGTCATCCTGCAAATCTTTTGCAAGGTTGAGAAATACAACAGAAGTGAATCAACTGCACATCTCTAGTGTTATTCCGTGTAACGGCCTGTTTTTCAGGTGCACTTACATAATGCTGTGCATTGAGGTAATTGCGTAATCTGGTTAAAAAAAAAAATCTTTGAATCGCTGCCCACATGATACAACACTTTTCTGTACTTGCTGAGCTGCACAAATGGTTGCAGATGGTCGATTACAAGAAGATATGTTCTGCTTTTTACCAAAAAAAATTATAATATTAAGATGTAACTATGAGATAGAGTAGAGAAAGGACCACAGTGAAGTTGAGAGCTCTGGGTTCCAACCGAAAATGTGCTCGTGAGCGAAGCACTGGCGTTTCCTGGTGGGCAGGTGTCCCCAGCTCTCAGAGGAGGTGCTGGGTGAGACTCTGTAATGGGGTCATCTCGGGTACAGGTCCTGCAGACGGGGGACCTTTGCACGGAGCCGTCCATGGGACATAGTTTTAGGTGCCGGAAACAAACAAAATGGCCTGTCCAGGGTCTAGACCCAAACCAACCTGAGCCTCCCCAGCTTCTGCACCTCCTCAGACCCCGAGAAGCTGCCCAACGTGGATGAGTCTTGCGGTCCTGTCCGAGGTCCCGGGGGGATCCTTTCTACAGGTGGGTCTGAGGGTCGACACCATTTAGAATTTCAGCTGAGACATCAGGGAGAGAGAAAGAGAAGGAGGGAAAGAGAGAGAGAGGGAACTGGGGAGTTTGAAGCCAACAAATTCAATTTTTCCGACCCATGGAATGTCGCCCATGCTTACGTGCCTGAATCGGCTTACCTTTACGCCCAGCATTACAGGAATACTGATGCTTTAGGACTTTGCGTCTGAGGCAAGCTGTAGTGCATACAGGACACGGGCGTGAAAAAAAGTCATCATTTCTTGACGCTAAAGTGATGATAGCGGAAAGAGGACGATAAAAAGGGACCCCCACTCCCTCTGCCTCTGGGCGGCAGGAGATTCTCCTCTCCTGTCGGTCTCTCCTGGTGCCTGCTGCAATTTGGATGTCGTATTGTTTCAGTGTCTGTGAGTAAGAATGCAGTGATGAAGGACTTCCCGCGAGGACCCCAGAATAGAAAGCCCAGGAGGGCTAGTCTCATTCCCACAGAGGGAGAAAGGGAATCTGGCTCGGCAGCTTGGGGTGTGAGGAAATGGTAATTCCCAACAAAACAAATGAGCATGATGCTGAGGGGATCTTCCTCGTGAATATAAATCTCTGCTTTTAAGGGACAAGAGCGCGTCATGTTACCCCGACTAACAGTTCAGCCTTGAGGCCTTTGTTCTTTTAAGGGCAACAACGACTTTTTAAATAAGAATAGTTTAAAGAAAGACCGCCATCTTTCTACCCTCACGGTGACCACTACCTGCCAACGTAGGTCTGACACACGATTCTAGATTCCGTGCTCGGAGCCCGTTGTTGTGAAAGGTGGCAGAAAGACAGGGCGCCAGACAGCCCTGTGCCTCCGGTAGCACCAGTCACGGGGGACGTCACCATGGTCCCCGCCTCACCTGCACACAAGCCCGCGTGCCTGACGAGGTGCAGGGGATCCTCCGGCATCAGCCCACCCAAGTGTCTGCAGTCCAGTCCCAAACCCTAATCTCTTACTGAACACCTGCTACATGCAAGATGTGGTCCTCGAAGTGGAGGCCGCATGGAGTAACGTAAATCCCTGCCCGTAGGGAGCATATGATTTAACAGGAAGGGTCACACAAGAGCGAGTACAGGCAGGCCTCGGAGACACTGCGGGCTTGGGTCCAGACACCGCAATAAAGCGAGTATCACAATAAAGCCAGTGACATGAATTTTTTGGTTTCCTAGTGCTTATAAAAGTTCGCTTACACTATACTGTAGTCTATTAAGTGTGCAGTAGCGCTATGTCTAAAAAAAAAGGATGTACACCTTTTAATTAAAAAATACTGTATTGCTAAAAAATGCTAACTTATCTCTCTCAGCAGGGGAGGTTGAGGGCCGAGCAGTGTAGAGGCACGAGTCTGTGAGTGATGTGTGAACTGGACTGACGTTGAGGAAGGAGGTCGGCGAGGAGAGCCTAGACCCGGGGGCAGAGGTGGTCGACGGGAAAGTGAATCTTTGAGACGCCGCACAGGTGAATTCCACGGGGCCTGGCAATGGATGGAAGGCCTAAGGGGTAACGCAGAGGGAAGAGTAAAAGCGCCGCTAGCGCCAGGCACCCTCGTTGCGAGTCTGAGAGCTAAGTGAGCAGGAGACGGGTGATGCCGTTATGAAGGTGAGGGCCTTGGAGGAGATGCAGGCGTGGGAATAAATCTCACAAATACAGATCGGAGCATCCAGACGGAGCCATCCAGCAGACAGTTATAAATATGAGGTCGGAGCCATCGAGAGCTGTCGGAGCTGGAAATACAGGCTTAGAAATTAGCTGTGTAAAGGTGATACATGAAAATGCTCAAACGGTGAGCCCCGAGTGAGAATCACTGGTTCACAAATACCTGAATTCATTTACTCATTCAGTCACGGAACATCTGTTAAATGTCCCTCTGGTACCAGTTGCCTTCTTGTCAGCTGGGACGCAGCTTCCACTCTCTTGGCTGTTTGTCCAGTCACAGGTACAAAGGCAAATGAGCAATCGTGGTGGTTGTGAAGTGTGTGATGCAGGTGTGTATATTACACTGTAGGTGCACAGGGAAAGAGCATGAAAATCGGGTGGGGCAATGTGTGTGTGGGGATGTCTGTATCAGTGTGTGCACGCGTGTGTGCACGCGTGTGTGTGTGTGTAGGAAAGTTTCCCCGAAGAGGTGGTTCTAAATGAATTCTTGAAGGATCAGAGGAAATTAGACAAATGAAGATCCTATTTTTAAAAAAATAACAAACACTCTGTTTGGGTGATTTAAAGTAAGTCAGAACCACTGTAGTAAAGAGTTCCTATTGTTGAGAAGCAAGGAAAGAGGTCGAAGAGGTATGTGGGCACCTTGTGGGTTCATCTAAGGGACTTGACCTTCTTCCTAAAAAGTATGGGAAATCATAGAAGTCACAGATAAAGGGGGGCTTGACCAGACTTGTACAACATATCCGAATGGCTTGTGGAATGACCCCCAAACTCAGAAGCCCTCACCGCATCGCTGAGAGGGTCCTAGGGCCACGGGAGGCAGGTGGCTTCCCACACGCCCCACACAGCCGTTTCCTGCCCTGAGCGCGGAGGCTGGCATGCCGCGGGCACAGCGGTGCAAGTGTGCAATACCTCGACCAGCAGAGGTCAGTCTGCACAGCCGGGCTGTGCACAGAAGGGAAAGCAGCTCAGACAAGGAAAGATCGAACACGGGAAGCATCCATGCCCATCCTGAGCGGGGCTGGGTCACCCCACACGCAGCACATTCCCAGAGGCCGGAGGAAGAACAAAACAAAATAAATCTTCTACCAGAAGAAGAGCTGTAGTGTTCAAAGAACAAAATTGAGCCGTGGAATTGACTGTCAGCGGCATTGACATGGAAAGGACAAGTCCTAGGAGAGGAGGAAACCCCAAGTAGGGTGGGTCTACTCTTTTTTCCAGAGGCTGTGTCTGTGCAGAGGGAGTCCCCCGCCGGGGTGGCCTGTCCTGGGACTCAGCCTCTATCCTGGACACGTCCTCCTGGCTCACCCGGCCCTCCCCGAAGGCGGGATCATCTTCTGGGACGCAGTGTCGGGGACCCTGATTCTTTCTACAGGGGGGCTTCTTGCACCAGTACTTCTCAAAGAAGTGACCCCCAAGGCCCCCGCCCTACCCCCGGCTCTGATGATGCTCTCCCCTTGCCAAGGCGTTCGCAGGGCTGTGCTCTCTGAAGGTGCTGGAGACTCTGTCTCTGGCCTCCGGTGCTGGCGAGTCTTGGCGTTCCCTGGCGTCTACTGCTCTCTGAAGGTGCTGGAGACTCTGTCTCCGGCCTCCGGTGCTGGCGAGTCTTGGCGTTCCCTGGCGTCTACTGCTCTCTGAAGGTGCTGGAGACTCTGTCTCCGGCCTCCGCTGCTGGCGAGTCTTGGCGTTCCCTGGCGTCTACTGCTCTCTGAAGGTGCTGGAGACTCTGTCTCCGGCCTCCGCTGCTGGCGAGTCTTGGCGTTCCCTGGCGTCTACTGCTCTCTGAAGGTGCTGGAGACTCTGTCTCCGGCCTCCGGTGCTGGCGAGTCTTGGCGTTCCCTGGCGTCTACTGCTCTCTGAAGGTGCTGGAGACTCTGTCTCCGGCCTCCGGTGCTGGCGAGTCTTGGCGTTCCCTGGCGTCTACTGCTCTCTGAAGGTGCTGGAGACTCTGTCTCCGGCCTCCGGTGCTGGCGAGTCTTGGCGTTCCCTGGCGTCTACTGCTCTCTGAAGGTGCTGGAGACTCTGTCTCCGGCCTCTGGTGCTGGCGAGTCTTGGCGTTCCCTGGCGTGTAGCCGCGTCGCTCCAATCCCTGTCTCCATGGTTGCATGGTATTCCCTCTGCGGGTGTGTGTCTTACGAGGGCACCAGACATTGGATTTAGGGCCAGCCTTAATCCAGTTGTGACCACATCTTAACTTGACTGCATTTGCGAAGACCCTATTTCCAAGTAAGGTCTCACTCACAGCTTTGCGGGTTGGGACTTCAAACTATGTTTTGGGGGACACCAACCACACCCCCAGTCAGGTTAATACTACATGAAAATGACAAATTCCCAGGTTTTTCACATTTTTAGACCGTCGTTTAAAATATTTCCAAGCTAAAATGCTTTTGCAATATGCTTTCATGTTTGCAACTTCAGTCTTATCCTTCTTGAGAAGGTCGGGAGATTGAGCTGAGGCATTTGCTCCTGGCAGAGGGTGGCAGGATTGGAGCCTCTGACTTCCTGAAAAGTCACCAGACTCCCCAGCCAGTTGTCCCGGGAAGGAAGCACAGTCACAAGAATTACCGGAAGCAGTGATGTCATGGGCTGGAGGAGCAGACACAGGAGATGGGGCACGTTGGCTCAGAAATGTGGCTTGTACATGGCGTCGAACTTCAGGATGTACCATTGTGAGTCTAACATCTGTTCCCTGCAAAAGAATTCTCTTTTTTTTGGAAAGTACATGTCATATGTCCTTAGCATACAGCTGATTTGGCCCTCAGTTATGGGAGGTGATGTGCTAATTACTGGCTGAAAGACAGGAAGAGGGAGGGAGAGACAAGAGGGTGGGGGGCTGATCTTTCCAAGTCAGTCCTCATTCTACCCTCCGTCCTGCGTCACAAAGCACACTGTGTTGAAAGCACTGGTGGCTCTCGGCCTGGCAGTCTACTGCCTGATTCGCTCATATGTCCACTCAGCACATCTTTGCTTTGCATGTTCAGGCATCACGACAGGCAGTGTGGTTAGTGGTTTGCAGAATAGACACGATTCCTGCCCTTGTAGAGTCTACAGTCCGTTGGGAACAAGAGCATTAACCAAATCGTCACACACGTGCACCTGAGTATTCCAGTCTAAATAGTTGCCATCACCTTAAGAGCATCTCAGGTGGGGCCTGGCTGATTCTGGGGGTTCTTGGAAAGCATCCCTGAAGGACTGGTATTGGAGGTGAGAGCTAGAGGCAGAGTCTAACCTTGTGAGTGCGTGTGGGAGCACAGCGTGGTCCAGATGGGGGTGACTGGACGTGCAGTGGCCCCGAGAGAATGAGGAGTGGGGCACCTCTGAGAGCTGAGAGCAGGTCGGTGTAGCTGGAGCCTAGGAGCAGGAGCAAGAGTGTGGAGAGATGAGTCGGAAGGGCTGAGGTCTGTTCAGTTCTTGACGTCAGGCTGTTTCCGTAGATTTGGGTGAAGACTGGCAGCCCTGCTTGGGCTCGTAGGAAAAGGAAGGCAGCCCAAGGCACTGATCTGGAAATAAGTTTGAGATTTGTGTCAAAACATTATGGCTGTTTCTTAAAGCCTCTGATAGAGGGAGAGAGGGAATACTATTAAAATTGTATTTAAAAATTTTCCAAGCATATGGGGTTATTAATAATGAAATAAAAGTGATCCTTGTGGTATGGTAAGGAAAATCAATCTACATGGCAACAATTACTTGTGAGATTATTTTTTAGATAGTTTACTGCTCTGTGCTTTGTGCCTAGATTAAAACATGGTCAACTTTTTGTGAATATTTCATATGAATTGGAAAGAATGCACAATCTAAAGTGGTTGGATATATATACACATTCCTTATGTCAACTTTCTTAAATGTATTGTTTAATTATTCAAATATTTACTGATTTTTGTTCCTCTGCTTGATTTATCATTTATTGCGGGATGTGTTGGGTATTTCCCCAAACGATAATGGATTTATCAATTTCTCCTCTTGATTCTGTCAATTTTTGATTAATATATTTTGAAACTTTATTATCTGGGGCATACAAGTTTGGAAATATTGTATCTTCCTGGTGAATTTAAACTTCATCAATATGTAGTGAGTTTTTTATATCTTCAATACTTGTTGTGTAATTTATATTGCTTCATCAGCTCTCCTATCATTAGTATTTGCATGATATATCTTTTCCATTTTATTTCAGATTTTCTGTGTCCCTTGTTTTAGAAATGTCTCTATAACTAAATTCATATTAAACCAGTTGGGCACTGTTTGTCTTTGAACTGGAGAGTTTAGCTCACTTACACTGATTGTAATTTTTGATATATTTTTATTTGTTCCTATGCTGTTAGCTTGTGTAAGGTCTAGGATCTGACTTTGCCTTACTTACAGACTAACAATTAGCATGTTCCTGTTTTATGGGTGTTGGAAGGAGACATAAGCTTCCAGGATCAGAGAGAAGGGACGTTACCAGTCTAGTGAAATGAGTACCATATTTGCATTGGTTTCCTTTGCCCCCCAGCACTCAGGGTGCAGTGAAGGGGGACCGGATGGATGCTATGCTCACAGTGAACCTGCATCCCAGTCGAGGAACACTGAGCTTGGGGACCTTGTGTTTAGAACAAGGGGTAAGCAAGCCTGTTCTTTGTCCTGGAGGAAAATGTTACCTCATCCTGCAAAGCTGCTCACTGCAAACACAACCCTGAGAAATGGGTTAAGAGTGCAATGTGTTCCTCACACACTCGGCATGAATGGATGAGGAATGCAGAGACACTCTGGCCCCTGGTGGTTGCCACTCCCAACAGCTTGTGTTTTCCACTTATCCTCCTTTTTCTGAATGTCTTTTTTCCCTTCTTTCTTGTCTACTTCTGGAATATTTTCTTGTTCTATACTTTTGTCTCTATCAATTTAAGAATTCCATTCAGCTCTCCCATATCTGCAAGTTCAGCATCTACGGATTCAGCCACCCTTGGATCCACCAGTGGTACTACAGCATTTTATATAAGGGATTGAGCATCTGCAGATTTTGGTATCTGAGGGGGTCTTGGAACCAGTTCCCCATGGATACCAATGGGGAAATTTTAGCATGTATATTTAACTTAGTCTAAAAGTAACCTGCATCTTTATTGACTTCCAGAAAAAATACAAGGACATTAGAAGATTGTAACTCTATCACCCTCCTTGTGCATGTGCTGTTTTTTCAATCAAGGTTTCATTTCTAACTTGATTTTTACTTCTTTTTATGCAGTGCATGAGTGTTTAGCTCTCCCCATATGTTTTCATTGGTAGTGAACTTTCTCAGGTTCTTGATCTGGAAGTGTCTTTCTGGTTTGCATTCTGTCAATTTTCAGCAGATCTAACTTTTCCTTTATCGACTCTTTCTTGGACTTTGTCTAAAGTGCTATTTAATCTACCTATTTTTAAATTTACATCATTACGATTTTATTTTTAAAGTTCTACTTTTGTTTACAAATCTGCTGGATCATTTTATAACCTCTAATTTCCTTGTAATGCCTTCAGGCCCCCTTTTTGTTCTTTAAACGTATTAAGCAAATGTATTTTATATTATTTACACGAAAGTTTCAGCCTCTGCAGTCTCCACACGTCTGATTCTGCAACTTGCTATTTCTACTCATTCTTGCTCCCGGTGGCTTACCTCCTCGTGTATTTAGCCATTCATGATTGTGAGCCCATATTCCTGATAATTTTCTCTGTGGTTAAACGTTGAGACCCCTCCAGAGTACTGACGTTTGCTTCCGTGTGGCCCTCGGGCTGCTATAAGCTGGGATCTTTAAAAAGTAAATATCTGGCTTGGAGTTTTCCAGAGTGTGAATTTTGGCCTCCGCTGGCATGAAGAGGAGCCACAGAAACAGAGGAGAATTCTCTTTCTCATTCCAGTGCTCGTACCTGCATAAGCAACTCTCCTCCTGCAGGGAGAGAATGTCCCAGCTTACCTTAGGGTCTGCCCCACCAGGGTCCTGACTTTCAGGGTGGGTCTGACCTGCCCTCCCACCCTGCGTGGGCCCCAGGCTTTCTCCAGTTCCGCACCCCCTGGGTCTCGATCACAGGGATTGACACGGGTTGCAGGACAAATGCTGCTCAGGACACTGCTTACCTTTGGAGAGCGTCTTCTCATCCTCATCCTTTGTCTAAGTTTGTTTTCCCCCACTTACTATTGGCTCAGCCATGCTTTAAAAAAGAGAGGATTTTCCCTTTGTTTTACGTATCTCAGGAAATCTGCCTCTACATACGTAACCCGCTGTATTGCCAAGAATGCCCTCACCCTGCCCCAGCCTGGTCCTGTGGCCTTCTGATGAGGATGATGAGGGATGGACCACAGGACACTACACGCCATGGGGCCTAAACCCCTATTGTTTTGTTTTTAGTGTCCCTGAGTATTTTTTAATGGGCTCATCTAGTTCCCATCCCTAATATAAATATCTAGTGCCTGAAAGGCTGTAGATGTCTATGAAATATTTTTTAGAAGATGAACATTTCCTGCTAAAAAAAATTCTGGCAAGGATTTCACATTCTCCTTTGTACCCATTCCAGGTCTTGAGAGACTTTTCTATTATAAGAGTTTTTTTTTTTTTTTTTTTTCCTTTTTAAGTTACAAAAATCCTTCCTGCTATAGTTTTAACCTGTTTCCTCTTTCCGGCTAACTCCCTTCCTTTTAAAGTTCCTCTCTATAGTTTATGTATAGGCTCAGGTTGACAAGAAAAAGCCCTTATTTCTCTATTCACAGGTCAGTTTCCTCACATACTGTGATTCCAGATCCTCCGTTCAGTCGTGAGCCTTCCTACTGACCGTCTTGTCATGAAGGTTCACTGCACGTTTGTGGGGTGAGAAGTGTGTCCGTCTCCATAACAAAGGGCTGCCAGCACAAAGCCCCCCAACAGGGTGGCTTAAAACAACAGAAATTTATCGTCTCATCATTCTGAAGGCCAGAAGTCCAAGATCAAGGCACCAGGAGGCCCCTGGTCCTCTGAAACCCATAGGGGAATCTTTCCTGCCTCTTCTAGCTTCTGGCCACGGCTACATCTCTCCCTTCTCTGCCTCCGTCCATGTGGCCTCCTCCACTGTCTCTGCCTTCATGTGGCCTTCGTATGAGGACACCAGTCACACTGGATTATGCCCTCCCCGCTCCAGCGTGACCTCATCTTACTATGTCTGCAATGACCCTATTTTCAAATAAGGCCCATTATGAGGTCCAGGGGGTCAGGGTTCTAACATGCTTTTAGAGGGGACACAACCCAACAACCTGTAACAACATGTAAACAATAGTGAAGCTCAAACCCGGAAGTCCTACGGATGCTGTCGCCTCCCGGTGACAGAATGTGGGGTTTTGCCCCTCCCGCCTTTAAAACACTGATAATTAGAAAAGAGCAAGTGAGAGCACCTGCATTAATGTTTTCAGATGTCCTACGTGTCGCGGCACGGACGCGCCGTCAGAAGCCTCACCTTGGTGCCCCTCCGCTGCGTCCTGAGTAAACTAAGTTCTCACAAGGACACCTAGCCTTTCTGCTCCCAGGGCACAGCGTTCTGCTGCCAAAGGCACTCACGCTGTCTGCCCCCAAGGCCATAATGAAGCCGCTGGAGGCTGCCACCTGGACTGCTGTCTGTGAGATGCTCTGACGGCAGACTCTTGGCCCCAGTGGCATTTCCTGGGCAAGTGCAGTTGTCTAGGGAAATGAGGACCCCAGCCTTTCACCCCTTGGTTGCCACCCCTTCTTGTGCTTTCTTTTGATGCCCAGCCACTATTGCTTGATACACTGTGAATCTGTGAGGTCCTGGACGTGCAGACCTTGTCTGAATTCTTCTCTTGTTGTGTCCGTTTAGACGGTTGGTTCACCTCCCTGGGCCTCAGTTTCTCCACCTCCTAAGATGGGGTTCACTGTGTCTGTTTCGTAGAGTTCCCAGTGTGTTACAGAGATGGAATAATAATGTAGGCCCAGATCTTCATAACCAGCAAATCTCTGATAACAGTCATCACAGAATCCCTTTAAGCCAGCACGCACAGAGTGCTTGCCGCAGACGGTGGCCCTCCCAAGTGTTTCCAGGTGGGTAAGAGACAGACAGAAGGCAGGAGTCGTAACCCAGCACAGTAAGTAGAACGAGGACCCCAGGGGAGGACTCCTCGCACAGCCTGTGGGGGCGGGGATTCCACTAGGCTTCCCAGCAACGACAGTGAATCTCGAAGAAGGTGGGAAAGCGGGTGCGAAGGGCGTCCGGGCAGTGGCCACCGCGCAGTGGCGGCTGGACGCTCCTGTTGACACAGGTGTCCGCGCAGCGGGCACAGGAGGAGAGGGCGCCGCGATGGAGGAGAACACGGCCTCCTGGCTCTGGGGTCGCACGTCATTCCTGCAGACACTGGAGCTATGGCGTGCTATTTGCTTCTAAACAGATCGCTTTGGTAGTGGGATTGCAGATGGGTTGGGGGGCGCAGGATTGAGCCAGGAGTTACCATATTCCGGCACGAACGGTTCCTGATTGCGGGGCTGGAAGGAAGGGAGACAGGAACGCTACTTAGAAAGTATCACGAGTCTGGGTCGTTACACATACGGAATGAAGGAGTGACAGAGTGGCTGGTAGTTTTCACCTTCTGGTTCAGGCGGTGGGGTGACTGGCCATGCCCTGCACAGGACAACAGAGTTTAACGGAGAGAGCTTTCAGGTTAAAATTCTAGAAAAGGGGGATCTACTCCTTTCCCAGGAGTGTCATTGATTTTTCTGTGTGAAACTCCAGGATTTTAACAAGTAGCATCTTTGTGGAGCACTTATTTACAGAGCACTTCCTCATGCTGGTTTACTGCGTGGAGTTGCCGGTTGTGTAGGTGACAACCTTGTGAGGACAGTAGACAGGTTTCTCCCCTCCCCCGCTCCCCCTTCATCGCACAGAGTGGGCTTCCTGGACCTCGGCGCTGACGCGTTTTGGACGGGGTCGTTCTCGGTGGGGATGTCCTGTGCACTACGGAGACTCACCAGCATCCCTGGCTCCGCCCACTAGATGCCAGCAGCAGCCTTCCTGTCACCCCCCGTTGTGACAACCCAGAATGTCTCCAGACATTGCCAATGTCCCCTTGACAAAGTCACCCCCAGTTCTAAAGGCTCGGAGGATTTCGGCAAAGGTGAAGTCATAATCGGAACAGTGGGTAGAAATTTAATTCAGATGTTTCACTTTCTGACGTACTTTCCACAATGCGATGCTTCTTGTATGTTTTTAGATATCGCTCACCGAGCCACAGCTATATCGTATTTGCTCTTTAACAAAGAGGACATTTATGTTCAGCTACTTCTATTCCGTGTCCGGGACTACATCGTTTCATTTCCAGAAGTATTTTATTCATTTTTACAGTCTCTTGTTTGTTAATCACGTTTTCATTTCTTCCTTTTATTTCCTTAAACATATTAGATTTGATAATTTTACATTCAACGTCTGCTAAGTCCAGCAGCTGAAGTCCACACGTCTGATTCTGTAGTCAGTTGTCTTGCTGGCTTTGCTGATACCCCGTGTCCTTGTGAACTGTGTGTTCCGTGGCTGTGAGCTTGTGCTCCTGGCAACTGTATGCAAGGAATTCTTTGAATCCTGGGTTTAATGTGGATTTCTCTAGAGAGCATTTCTGTGTGTTTCTGCTGGGCACCTGGGCTCAGAACCATCTGAGACCACTTTAAGTTCTCAACTTGAGTTTTCGTCGTTGTTTTTGGTTACATGGAGAGTGAATTAGGTCCACAAGCCTGTGTCAGGGCTGGCTGTGCTCACAATGTCTAAGGGGAGACCACTTTCCCTTCCCTGCCACCCCACCCTGCGTGGCTGGGCGTCTGACCTCCGTGGCCCTCGAGGGTTAAATTTGAATCTCCAAGTTGCAACCCTGGACGGCATTCTTGACACCGCACTGACCACTTCCATTGTAACTGGTTTGTTGCACAAACCTGGCTTGTGCTCGGACCATCACACACCTTCCACTCTTTGTCGGAAGAGTGGACAATGAAAGGACCCTGGCAATTTCGACGGCTTTCCTTCCCGCTCTTGAACAAGAGACAACTGCATTCACTTTAGGTTTTGAACTTGATCAGGAAGTTAGTGTTTCCAGTCCTAGGACTGATCAAACTCAGACATTCTCTTTGCCCAGCTTGAATTTCCATCACGCTGGAAGCCTGCAGCATCCTTTTCAGGGTCAGAGCAGGAGGAGAGGAGAGATGAAGACATACTTAAACTGCTCCTGGCCCAGCTGACCCCTTCTCTCATGGTCAGCTGTCTCGTCTTCTTCCGAGGTTATTGTGGCTGGAGACCCACCCCCCACGCCCCCCTCCCCAGCTGCAGCCCACTTACAGGACAGCGGCCCTTCATTTTGGGGGTTACTTAGAATTCTTCCCTCAGCCCTGGGCCCGGTGCCGGGCAGGGCCTCAGGGACCTCGAAACGGGCCCCTCTCCTGCACGGCCACGTCTGATCCGTCGGAGACATTGATATATCCTTTTCCCCACAAGCCCTAGGAACGCAGGCCACTGCGTGAACAGTCCCTCCTGCTGCCTCCCCGGGGCCGTGGCCGCCCTGCTCCCTCCTTTAGAAGCCAGGCCCCAGCACATCACAGCTGTCATGGTGGGGTTTGACATAAAGGGGGGGCATCCCCCCAACCCAGGGAAGTCCTTTGGGTGGAGGGAAAGGAAGGTGGAACGGCACAGATTTTGCCAGTCACCTTGCTGACAAAAGCCTCCCTCCCCTTCCTGCCCAGGGCGTCCTGTGTTCTCAGAGAAGGGGCAGCTCCAGGGCTTTGGAAGGCTCTCGGTTATCACCCTTGGAAATCTGAAATCGTTAACCTCTTGTGTATCGGGGACTTGGTAGGAACTTTACTTTCCGTTAATCAATCATGAAATTCTGTTTGTTCCAAGTTCTCAATAATCCTGTTATTCGGCAGCTGGGGACCCCTCCTCCTCTGTCTGTCCAGGACATGTGTCCTTGTCCGCAGAGCTCACCCCAAATGCTGCCTCCTCGGCTTCTCCAGTTAGGATTGGCTCCTCATTTATCTCTGTTCTTGTAGCATTTTCTTACATGTTTCTTTCACATTATGTAAAACCTGTATCCGATCTGGCTATTCACTTTCCTTCTCTAACACACGGCCGTGAACTTCTGGGGGTCAGGAGCCGCGTCATAATCACGTCCGTCTCCCCTGGGCCGAGCACCGGGCCAGGCGCTCAGAGGAGCTCCGTAATCATGTGTTCAACTGAATCGAACGCACACCAGCCAGTCTGGTCCTCTCTTGGAAGCAGCATTAGCCGTGGAATTCAGTCCCAGACTGATCGTGCTTAAGTCAGGGAGAAACTCAAGATAGTCAGGGGTCTGCTGAGCTCTTGGTCTTCTCTCCAAGCTTCCCCACCCCATCATCTGGGCACCAGCCCAGCCTTTATTAAGCTCACTTTTTCTTTCCCAAAATTTGCTAGGGATCATTTGGACCCAGATTAAAGTGGGCCCTGATACCTATCCCAGATTTGGTGGTCTGGAGGGTTTGGTGGTAAATGATTTCCAGAGAGTTTGATATACCTGTTTTACTGGCAGAAGGGCAAACAGACTTGTTCTAGCAATGAAATGACTTTCTCAGTTGAAATATGGAAGCTGCTTTTTTTTTTCTTTTGAGATGTCCAAGTTCAATAGAGCCATTGTGTAGCACTCAGCTGTGGAAGATCGTGGATGGCCCATAAGACACTGCCTTTCCAGTCCTGTTACACCAGGTCAAAATGCTCTTTAAAAAAAAAAAAAAAAAAAAATTACTTATTTATTTGGCTGCGCCGGGTCTTCGTTGCAGCATATGGGCTCTTAGTTGCGGCATGCAGGATCTAGTTCCCTGACCAGGGATCAAACCCAGGCCCCCTGCACTGGGAGTGTGGAGTCTTAACCACTGGACCACCAGGGAAGTCTCAAAATGCTCTTGTTGGTAAAACAAGCCTGCCCCAAGGCTATTGCTCTGAGCAGGGTGCCCCTGAGCTAGCATCACTGACAAACCACACTCCTGTCTCTGACTAGTTGTACCATCGACCCACAGCCGGCTTCTTCCTCATTCTTGGAGCAGGTGACCAGCCCGATGTCTGATGTCCGTCAGCTGCTGTCTTTTCCAGAGAAGCAACATGGCACAGCCCTGGCCTGTCTTTGTTTGCTTAGAGCTGGGATACCTGAGTGGTGGTGGCGGGAGACCCAGGGTGGTAAGAAGCTCATTCCCAGCGTAGGGATAATGGCCCTCCAGCAGAAGAATCCTTGCGGGAAGCAGGAACCGGTTTGGGGCATATTTTCATCTTAGGGATGCACAGTGGGAACACAAAACATGCAAGTGTGCTCAAGCTCATCAAGCAAGGAAATGGCAGTGCCAGCATCTTGATGCTAAACTGTGCTTACCACCATTAAACCCCAGGGAGACTGTCTGACCTCATCTCTTGACCCAGATGCAGCATGAACTTACCAGTTCTTATCTGGGAGCATCCGCTGTCTTTACTCACTTTAGCAAAGATAGCCTGACACAAGTATTTAATGCGCCTTTTGATTAAGCCAAAGGATGACATGACATGTAGATTTTTCACAATCTGCCTAGCAAAGCAGTACTTGGCACACAGCAGCGGGTGCAAGAATGCTTCTGGACTTTTCAGGGGGTGGTGGCAGTATGCTAATGAGCTTGTTTGGCCCTGTTTTAAACATAAAAATACGTGGACAATGCACAAGAGGAAAACAGAAGAGGCTGCACAGAGTCCTAAGCTCACAAATCTGGAACTGCCTACGGCCCTCTGGTGAGCATTTCTAGGAAAAAAAGAAAAACAAAGGGTGTTCCCCTTTAAGGCAAATCCCCTGCAGCCCTGCAGCTGGTTTCTGAGAGCCCTGACTCAGGACACTCTGTGTTTAGGCCCTGATAAGTCATCCGTTTGGATAATTTTCTATACATGGAGTCGGAGGTCATGGAGAACGGATGTGCCTTTGTTCTCCAAACACTGCCCTGGGAGGCTTCCCCAGCTGGCTGTCGGCGTCCCGGGCTGCGTGGGGATCCATTCATCACCCGGGCAAGGACTGGCGGACCCCCAGGTCGGGCGCCCGGGCCTCGGGGACGGGCTCAAGAAGAGGGGGCCAAGGGGCAGGAGAGGTACAGAGCGCACGTGTGCAAGCTCATGGTGCACCCCTCCACCCTTCTGTTCCATGTTCTAGAAGTGTTTGCTAATCAGCAATTAAAGTTTTGTCCGGCACAGAAGAGCATGATTCCAAAGTCTGTATATGGGTGCTTTACGGAGAGAAAACATGACACCCCAAGCTAGAAAAAAGCCCAACAGGCCAACGAAGTAGAACAGAGAGCAAGCGACAGGCGCAGCTGAACCGCCTCACCGCCCGCCCCGCGCGGCGCAGCAGCCCTCCGCGGGCTCATCAGGCATGCGCCGCCGAGGGCGCTGATTGGCGGAGGGGGCGGTGGGCGGGGCAGAGCCACAGAGAGCGAGTACTTGGAGGCGGGGGGGGGGGAGGAGAAGTGAGAGCCTGGGGCTGTAGGGCGGTGGGCGCTGATTGGTGGTAGTGGCTGAGAAGGAGGAGGTGGGCGTGGCTGGGTGCGCCGGCGGGCTCTGATTGGTGGTAGTGGCGGGGGCCTGCTCCTCCCTGGGCCTGAGGAGGAGGAGGAGGAGGAGGAGGAGAAGGAGGGAGAGCCTGGGGCGGCGGACTCTGATTGGCGGTAGTGGCGGAGGGCCGGGCGGGGCGGCAGGTGCTGATTGGCAGTAGTGGCTGGGGGCGGGGCGAGGCGGGGCTGCCCGGGGCTGGTCCTCGCAGGCAGGAGGAGGAGGAGGAGGGAGCGCTGGGCCCCCGGCCGCCGTGGCCGGCTCGGCCTGCCCTTTGTGCCCGCAGCCCGCGCCCCGTGCCGATGGCCGCTGCGCCGGGCTTCCCGGCCGCTCGCGCCCGCCGGCGGACCTAACCCCGCGCGCCTGGGATGCGCCGGGGATGCGCGTCCTCCGGCCCTGCGGCTCCTCGCGGCTGGGCGCCGGGCGATGGAGCTGAGCATGAAGAAGTTCACCGTGCGCAGGTTCTTCTCCGTGTACCTGCGCAAGAAGTCGCGCTCCAAGAGCTCCAGTCTTAGCCGACTCGAGGTAAATGCCCTCGCCTCTGAGCGCGCAGGTACCCAGGTCCCCGCCGCGCCCTGGAGGATGCTGCGGGTCTTGGGGCCATCCCGAGCCCTTTCCTATTGTCACATGCACGGTCACCCTGAGACCCATGTCAGGGAGTTAAAGTTGAAAGCTGGTCCGGTTTTCCTAAAACCGAACGTTATTGTTGGGACTTACTGATAACTGGACCGGTCCTCGGGTTCTCAACAGGGACTAAACTTTGCCCCCATTGAATTTCTAACTAATTTTGTTCCACGCTCTGCGCAGGGTTTGGGGTAGTCACCCTGGGTGCCCACAGGGGTGCTCCGGGTGGGGAGGGCTTTTCAGCCCGTGTCGCTCGCTATGGCACCTCAGAAGTCCCAAGTACAGAACCTGCCCAGCCCCACCCTAGGCTGGCGTTGATCGGGTTCATTTTGCCTTGACCCAGAGCCACACAAATACTACCATGTAGTGTAGATTGTTCGTGTATTTGAAATCAGTGTAGAATTGACAAAAAGGGATTTTTTTTTTTTTTTAAAAGGCAGCAACACAATCTACTTGGACCAGTCTGAAACGGTGCCCAGTAGTAAAGTGCCTGATGCAATATCTCTGCAGCTCGGGGTTTGATATAGATTCGTCCCGAAAGCCAGAGGACCCTGAAAATAGTGTCCTTTTCTCGGGTCCTGCATCATGTCATCTTCAGGTTTCCAAGTCATCTGTGGACGGTTCTCTAATGTGTTTTGTATTTCAACAATCACATCTTATTCTCTTCATCCCAGTGTCCAGAGTACATGGTTGAATCTATAGCTGACCAAACTGTGAAGCATGTTTAAGTAAAAAAAAAAAAAAAAAAGACATTTTGGGGTTTGGGGGGAGGGGGTGGGAGCTGATGACACAGCCTAGAGATTTCTTTTGACATTGCCCTCGCCTGTGCCACAAGGCTGGCACCTATGGAGGTTTTGATGTGTTTTTTTCTAACGAAGTCAAATCAATTGGAACAATGTCACATTTTTCATCTTGAGTTTCTTTGTCCTGGCTGCCATGATATTAGATACAGGCATGGGTTCTGCAACAATTAAGAGGGCTTTAGGCAAAGCTCAGGAATGGACATGAAAGCAACAGGGAATTACGTGTTTAAAAAGTTTCTGTTATGATATCACTAAATCAGAATTTTAAGAACTAGGTTAGGTTTCTGAGGGTAAAACATATCTTTCAAACAAATACAACTATTAATTAAATTGTGGAGGAGGGCTTGCTTTAAACCTCACGCTGACAGAGATGAAGCATAAGTTCACTGAGATAAGTCATTTTCCTGGGTTTCAGGCACTTAAAAAGCGAAAGTGGACAAGAATAGAAACTCAGAAGAGTATTCACCTTTATACCTAGTATGTCTTTATTCATCGAAATGCCAAGTTTATTATTCAGCTCCTTGTCTCCTTCCATTTATTGTCCTTGTCAAGGCGAGGCAGTAAACTCCCGGAGTCGTTTAGGAAGAGGCGCATAAAGACTGGCAAACCCGTGGGGCTCAGGAATCCTCTCAGCACGATATACTCACCTCTGGTGTTCTGGTTCGGCAATGAGAACCGAGCTGTGGAAGTGCCTCGAAAAATATATATAATAGGAACCAAGTGTTGCTTAGAAACGATGTTGCTTCAATGTGAAAATAAAATTTCTGTATACAAAATAAAACTATAAATAAACCATCAGCTATGCAGAAGGTCAAGCTGACGAGGAAGAAATGTAGTCTGTCAGCATGTGGTCAGTGAGCACTTCGTCTGACCCAGGTTCCTGTGCTGGGGGCTGGACAGAAGGTCTGATAAAGATGCCCAGCACTGATACAGTGCTCTGTTCTCTGCAGGTGCTCTCAGCAGCTGCTTGCAGTTGATACTTCTGAAAATCCAGGTAGACGTGTGTTACTACCCTCATTCTACTGCTAGGGAGGAAAAACCCTGAGAACAAAACCTGAGAATCATGCTGAAAACCAAACAACAAATTCACTCTGCAAGTGTTTACTGAGAACCTCGTATGTGTGCAGCTCGTTTCTGGGCATCGTAGGTCCAGAAAATGTAAGACGTGGCAGCCCTGGCCTCATGGTGCCTCCACCTAGTGGGGGATCGAATCAGTGACCGACTGACCTGTGCTTCAGTCCAGTAAATCCCACGTTCCTGCCCGGCTACCTTCCATCATTTCCCAAAGAAGCCTGTCTATTCGTTTGTATAGTCAGAGCAGATTATAGACCAAGAAGCACTCACCAAAAATTGTGAAATTTAGGAGGCAGGTTTGTCAATAATTTGAGGTTGAGAAATAGGACATATAAAGTACTTAACAGGGATATGTATGTAGTCCTCTGTTTGGACTAATGAAAACGATAACTCATTTTGTAGAAAGAAGCGTGGTTATTTTTAAACTCTTTCTGTGAAATTTGTATTTGAAAATATACACAGAGACTTTGAAAATTTTTGTTTTGTTTACATTCAAAAATCTAGTGATATTAACAGGAAAGTAACAGTACTTACTTTAAGGTTGAAAGAGTATCCTCTGAAAATTTTTGTTTTGTTTGCATTCAAAAATCTAGTGATATTAACAGGAAAGTAACAGTACTTACTTTAAGGTTGAAACAGTATCATCTTTGTCAAAAAGACTTTTAGGGAGAGGCTTAGTGTTTCACACTTGCTTTTAAATTTGACTTGACTTTCCCATCTAGAACTCAGCCTTTGGTCAACTCTAACCAACAGAGAAGCCAGGTTGTTTGATCAGATTTGGAATCAGTTTATGAATTACAGCTTAAGTGTTTTTTACAGTGTATCAGCATGGCAGCAGCTGAGACGGCTAGATCTTGGACTCTGGCAAGGATGATTTCGGGGGTTTCTAAAGGCAACTTGGATGTCTTGCACAGATTTCTGTGTGCATGCCCTAGAATGGTTTCAGGGCTCAGCATCTGCCAGACCCTCACCCCCGAGAAAGCTCTGATACCAGGTCATTGACAACATTGCCTGAGAGCCGTAGTACCTCTAGAAGGTGTAGCCGTTGCCTCATCTAACTGTCCATTTCATAGATGAGAAAATGGGGCCCAGGGAAGCAAAATGACTTGCTTACCGCTCCTAAAGTGTTTGACAGGAAGTTCTTTACTAGAAGAGCATGTACTGTTTATTATTCATTTTAGCCGTTTCAGGTTGCGTGGTTATTGGAGTTTACCAAGTATTAGATGATGCATGAATGAAGGCTATTACAATTTTTAAAAGAAAACTACTCTAGGGGATATTTTGGAATGTGCTTCATAACCTAAAGTTATTCTAGAAAACCTTTTCTGGAAGTTAGAAAGTTCCAGGTGAATTTGGGCTTTGCATCAGATTTACTAAAATTGGATTCTCACTTTTACCTCTCACAGCAGGGCAGTTCCTTAAACTCCCTAAGCCTCATTTTTCTCCACTGTGAAATGGGGATGGTAATAGTTCCTACCTCTTGGGGTTAATATGAGGAGTATGAGCTACCATATGTAAAGGCTTATTAACACGGAGTCTGGATGATAAAATCAATAATCAGTCATTGTTAGCTATGGATATTGATAAAATATTTCCCGGGTTTACTGATATTTTTCATACTGTTCAATGTCTGCTGGTTCTGTCTGAACCTGAGGTTGCCCCTACGGCCCGCGGAACCCATGGCTTGTGCTGTCTCCCAGCCTGGTAATTAATTAATCGTTGAGGCGCCCTTGCTGAGCGCCTTGGGGAAGAAAAGGCAGAGATCAGTCCTCCCAGACTGGATTCCAGCCTGTTTCATTCGACAGGACTGGCCCCATTTGCTAGGATGACAGCCCCGGTCCGTCATCTGGCTGGGGATGGTGATATTCCTCTTCCTTATCTTGCCTGTCACCCTGGGATCCGAGAATGCATTCCAGTGCAGGTCCTGGAGCCGCGGCATCCGGAGCTCAGGCTGCTTCTAGAGTCAGGACCTGCCCCAGCGTCAACGTCCTGACTTAGCAGAGCTTTGGGAAGGAAGCCTGCCTACTCATCCTTCAGTAGCCCAGGAAAACCTCCGAAGTGTGAGCAAACTCCAAAGCCTAGCTTGGGGCTGGGGAAGGTTGAGAGAGGTTGGCCAGGAAAGGCTTGGGAGCAAATATTGGGTTTCAATTAGTGAAAAGTGATATTGTTTACTCGGGGTAAGATTTATCTACCAATCTGCTAAACGTATCAATTCTCAGTGTCGGTTCATTTAGGGAACACTTATTTTGCTTGAGGTTATCACCAAAGATGGGAAGTTGGTTCTCTTTGCTTACCTATCATTTCATCTGGTTTTGACATTTTTACTGAAGGACAGCTGGGGGTGAGTGAGAAGGACAAAAGACAAGTCCTCTCTCTGGGGTATTGATAGTGGTAAACTGTTGAGTGGAGAAGAATTTCATTTATTTATTAGCTCAATTATCTACATACTCAGAGTTTTTAGTGTATACCATGTGCATTGTGCAAAGCAGTTGAGATATAAAGGTCTGATCCCTGCCCTCAGTGAACTTAACATCTAGTGAGAGAGGCAAACACGTAAATGGAAGCCCGCTATGTAGGGTGTAAGTCCCGGGAAATTATTGGCATTATTGGAGTTCAGTGGTCTGATTACATCAATTGTCAATTTGTTCCGATTTCCAACGCTCACAGATAATCAAGCATTATCTATGTGCACATGTGCACACGTGAATATATTTTAATTGCTTACCCCTTTTTAAAGGAAGCATGGTATCCTAATAAATTAAATGTTAAGGGACTCTTAGCAAATAGAGCAGTGTTGGCTCCGGTCATGAAAAAAAAAAAAGAAAGAAAACTTCCTGGAAAGTTAAACATTCAAGCTTATTCTTGGTCCTTGACTGGTAAGCTCTTCTTGATATTGGGAGGTTTCCCGGAAAACCATTTCTAATTAAAATAATTTTCAGGTAATTTCAGTAAATGCACCCGAAGAAATTCTGTGTTAATCCTGATTTTGTTGGGCTTTTGGATAGCAATAACAACAACAAAAAGTCAGAGAAGACCACAAGAAATAGTCCATTTTAGTGAATACTTAATTTGCTTATTGTTTTGCTTATTTATGCTTTGTTGTGTTTTGAAGACACTAGACTTAATTCCTTGTTTGTGGTCTGCCTTATCTTTGCAATTTCATTACATACTTTTCTCTCCTTACATCCAAGAAAACTCCCCAAAGTACTGTTTCTTATTTAAAAATATGTGAAAAGACAACCCAAAATATTACTTCACCCCTTTTTAAAAAAATTTATTTTATTCAAGTATAGTTGATTTACAGTGTTGTGTTAATTTCTGCTGTACAGCAAAGTGATTCAGTTATATATTCATTCTTTTTCATGTTCTTTTCCATTATGGTTTATCCCAGGATATTGAATATAGTTCCCTGCGCTATACAGTTGGACTTTGTTGTTTATCCATTCTATATATAATCATTTGCATCTGCTAATCCCAAACTCCCAATCCATCCCTCCCTCACCCTTTCCCCCTTGGCAACCACAAGTCTGTTCTCTCTGTCTGTGAGTCTGTTTCATAGATTCGCCCTTTTTTTTCTCCTCCTCTTTGACCTATTCATTCTGAGTGTCTTCCACCACACACCCCGATGCAGCAAAGACTATTTCTGTATATTTTTCATGCATTCAGAAGTACAGGAATAAAATAAAATCACACTAAGTAAAAACTGGAATATCTGTCCACATCATCTGCTTTGCTGCTTACCCAGGATTTCACTCTGTTTCTTGCATGCTGGGTGGGCGATTTCCTAGATGTGGCAAATTTATAAGTGGGTAGGAGGCGTCGGAGCTCTGAGGCAGGGAGAGACCAGGGGCTTGAGCAGGAGGTGAAGAGTGAGCCTGTGAGCCGGGGATTAGTCAGTGCAGGGCTGCTCCAGTGGGGAGTGCCCCTTTCAAATGTAGGGAGACTGGGGGTGAGCTTGCTCTGCATGAAATCCAGTTGGTAACCAGTAGTTTAGCCAGAAATGCTCTTCATCTTTGGTCCAAGCTTCTGTGCTTGTTAAGTAGGTAAAGCCAGTGTAGCACTAAAAGCATTCTCTAGAATGCTCTGCCTTTATTTCCGATGACGCTGGGTTCTGTTGTGTTGTATTTTTCCCCCAGTGTCGTATGTTTGCTGATATATTTTCACTGGTAAAAGCTATTAAATTAAACTCAAGTAGGAATTATCAACAAATAGTCTGTTAAGCTACAGTGTGATTTAATCAGGCAAATGGCTCAGACACAAATATATTCAGTATAAAATATTGTTCATCGTATCTGATTTGCAGCTGTGTAGGAAGCCTTTCCTGCTGATGAGTTGGCTAAGGAGACGTAATGGCGGTGCAGCTGTACTTAAACCTGGGAACCTGCCCCCCGGGGTATGGGGGGGACTGCAGTGGCCGCATCACCGTGGTTGATCACCACGCGGGCAAGAGCCAGTGTTTGGAACCACCGAGATGCGCACTGACAAAGCTCTCCTCCCTCAAACTTCAGCCCGGCTCCCTGGCCCCTCTTTTCAACTCGGCCGGACCTTGGGCTTCTGTGTCATCCTTGCTGAGCCTCCAAAACCCGGTTTAGCACGAATTCTGCTGAGTTGATTTAGAGAGCAGCCCGATCCCTCCTCGGCCTTTGATCGCCCTCTAAACCTGGTCCAGTTCCCCATCCCCACGTCCCCAGGTGAGATGAGATGACCCTGACCTGCTTTCAGCTCAGTTTAGAAGGAACTGCCCTACCCCACCGCCCCTCACCTGCCCCTTGGCTGCAAATCCCCACGTGTCCTTCTTGTATGGGATCTGAGCTCCATCTCTTCCCCCTGCTGCAAACCCCACTGCAGTGGTCCCTTGAATAAAGTCTCCCTCACCATTTTTAACAAGTGCCGGAATAATTTTTCTTGAGCAATACCTATTATTAGTAGTAATTTGCGTGTGTTCCTTGAGAGCCCTTAACGGGGGTCCCAGGAACACCACTGATCAGAGAGCCCTACTTGATTCCAACCAGCAAACACTCAGCAGCCAATCTTTCTCCATGAGCTTTGGTTTGCAAAGGCCCCTAGGGTCTGCAGGCCGCCCTCACCCTAAGAGCCCCAAGCTTCTGTCCCCGTGGGCCAGGCAGAGGTGCTTTCCCCCTCGCCCCGCACTGGGCCCCCTTCCCCGGCCCAGGGCTCCCCACGCTCCCGCCACTGGCTGTGCCCGGATCTTGCTGGCTACCGTTCCCCTGGCCCCGGGCACTTCCCTCCTTCTCCTGCTGTCAGCCCCACCAGGCCACTTCATGCTTTTGAGCTCCTATCTCCTCAGCTACAAAACAGGGATTCCCCCATGATAATGCTGTCCTCAGGTTATTAAATGCTTAGAAGGTGAAATGGGCCCAGTCAGGGAAGAATTCGCCCTTGGCATTCTGTGATGTCACACAAAGCTGGCTTTGATTGGACCCCGTCTGGAAGGGGGTTTGCACTACATTATGGGGGAAGAAAGCTTTTCCTCCTCTGCCAGCCTCCTCTCCCTCACGCTTCTGAGGACTCATCTGTTTCAAGTTAGTACTGTCACCACGGAGCTAGCTTTCCTAGGTTGTAGCTACGCTGAGGTTCCTGGGAGGGATGCTCTCATCCATGTTGCTGTCACTTTAAACATAATTCATGGAAACAGCAGCTCTTGTAAAGCAGAGAGCTTCATGCTGTGCCTGGTGTCAGCCCTGTAGCCAGGGGCTGAGGAGCCGGTAGAAATGATCTGGCTTCTTAGGGAGAAGAACTGCTTATTCTTTTGGCTAGTCTACTCTCCTACGTTAAATTAATAAGATTCAAAAACACACATCAGAGGAGTGTTTACTTTGTTGGCCTGCGTGTTTCCTCCTGTTGCCCAAGAAAAGAAGGTTCTGAATAAGACTGAAAAGCTCTGAAGAATCTGCCTCACACCGTGGGGTGATTTGTGTGCCGTATCATCAGTCGTGGGATTTTCAGGTGGGTATTAGCCAGACCTCGAGTCCGGGACCTCTTTGACGTGTCCGTGCAGTCACCGTGAGCTGTGACATCCCTTGCGTCAGGACACCCAGGCCACACCGGCCTGCCCGAGGTAGCTTTTACTCCTTAAAACGTGCGGTCAGATCTTTAAGGAAAAGGGATGGAGGGATTTACTTTGAAAGACTCTCTTTTGGAATGCCTACGGTGGAAATACTCTAGTGACTACTTAGGAAATCGCTCATTCAGGTCCCAATTTCAACACTTTTGGCCCAGGATAATTGCAAACTTTCTACAACTAAGGAAAGTTAGTTATATTATCTAACATAATATTATATTAGATATAATATTAACCTCCAAATATATATTTAACATGCAGAATATAGTGTGGACAATCACTTTCTAAGAATGAAAAATTAAGAAAGCTTCTTATTCTGAGAAGTGAGTAGAACGCAGATCGGAGAAGGTGCTCTGGAGAGCCTTGGCGGGAGGGAGGCTGGGAGTGCAGGTGGGGAGGGCGGCGGCAGAGAGGAGCTGCGAGAGCTGGGCGGCGGGGCGGGCTCTGTGTGCCCCGAGACCCCCAAGCTGAGCGTGCAAGGGGGCCACAGGAGAGAGGCACTCTTGCCTTTTGACTTGCTACAGTGACTCTGTTTGGTTGACTTTGAAGATAAAGAAAAAAAAAAACAGAAAAAGCAGAAAGGAGCACTTCTTTTTAGAACACCTTCGGCTTCTTGCATCCTGCTTAGTTTGTAATCAGGTTAGGGAACAGGGCAGCTGGGCTGCTGGAACGAGGTAACGATTATCGCTCCCTGCCTTCACCCCAGAGAACCCCAAGAAGCAGCGTGAGGTTGGGCATGACTTTTGTATTTCTAGATCTCAGCAAAAAAGAGAAGGCATGAATTTTTTTTAATATATACTTATATTCTTAATAGGATTCCCCTTCTTCATTCTCTCTCTTTTTTAAAAAAATAAATTTATTTATATATTTATTTACTTTTTGGCTGTGTTGTGTCTTCTTTGCTGCGCGCGGGCTTTCTCTAGTTGCATTGAGCGGGGGCTACTCTTTGTTGCAGTGCGTGGGCTTCTCGTTGCGGTGGCTTCTCTTGCTGAGGAGCACGGGCTCTAGGTGTGCAGGCTTCAGTAGTTGTGGCACATGACCTCAGTAGTTGTGGCTCGCGGGCTCAGTAGTTGTGGCACACGGGCTCAGTAGTTGCGGCACGTGGGCTTCAGTAGTTGCGGCTCGCGGGCTCTAGAGCGCAGGCTCAGTAGTTGGGACGCATGAGCTTAGTTGCTCCATGGCATGTGGGATCTTCCCGGACCAGGGCTCGAACCCGTGTCCCCTGCTTGGGCAGGTGGATTCTTAACCACTGTGCCACCAGGGAAGCCCCCGAAGGCATGAATTTTGATGTGTGACTCAATTAAGACTTTGCAGAATCCACCCCGACAGAGATGTGAATAAAAATGTTCAACCTGGTCAGAAGATGCTGAAGCCCATCTGTGAAGGGTCGGCGTGCGGGACAGCTGGGGTACTCAGAGCCCCGTCTTACGCCTCCATCAGCGTGTCCCACTTTCTTCTTTGACTCGTTGTTGAGGTGCGCCACAGTGGAACTCCAGCAGTGGGTGTAAGGAAGTGAGACTGATTTGTCAGAATGCACCGGCTGTAGTCGTTGTGTACGTGCGTGAGGATGGGGCTTATACTCAGCGGGGTGACGGACACTTGCCCACACCATCACGGGAGTTTGGGGCAGCACCTGCGATTCCTGCCAACGCCTCCACTTTCCACCCAGCCGAGTGAGCTCAGCAGAGCCCCCGTCCCCCTCCGTGAGACCCCTCCTTCCCTCCACCCAGCCTGTTCCATCTGCGGCCCCCACTCCATGCCCTCCCTCCTGAGACGCCTGCCACTCAGGCACATGGCAGCCCACGCCCATCCACCTGCTTCCATTCCCAGCGTCCCCCTTGGCCCTGAGCTGACCCGTGGCTTAGATTCAGGGCCCTCACTTTCTTCCGAAGATTCTGGCCTGGAGCACTTGGGTTGGGACAGGGAGATCTGTGGGAATTGGGGAGAAGTGTTCTTTGCTGTGTGACCCCGGGTGGCGTGGAGCCCGCTGCCGGAGTCTGAGCCTGCCGGGCGGTTCGTGTTCATCACACCCCATCTCCGGAGGAGGCTGTTGGGCAGAGAAGCCACTAGAAGAGTTCCTCCTGGCTTGGGCTCTGTCACCCATTCCTGTCAAGTTCTGGGTTTAAGGAAGTTCACTGAATCACAGACCATCCCGCGGGGCCAGGCCGGGTCCGGGAGCTGCGTGCTCCCTCGGCTGTTGGGGAGGTACCCCTGTCCTCTCTGAGGGCATCCTCCGTGTGGCACCGCCCGCACCTCTGCGCGAGCTCCGAGCCTCGCCTCGTTGCTGTGCGTGGATTTGCATAAAACCTTCTTTAGCCAGCTTGTGGCTGGTCTGGGACGCGTCAGGCTCGGCTCCGGTGGCTCTGTGTCCGGGGACAGCTGTGGGTGGCTGTCAGGACCCTTGCCTTGCTGTGTCCCGCACGCGTGTTCTCTGTGGTGCGCGCCTTCTGGGTCAACGCGTGTGAAGTCTGTGGAGGTCTTTTCGGAACTTCTGTCTTCGGTATTAACTGAACATTCACCGTGTGCCTGGAGATGATCTGTAGGACTTGGGTTTAGAGGGTTAAGAAGTAGGAAGAAATGGCCTTGACCTAAGACTAACTGTGGCAGACTGAAACCTCTGTAGAAGTGAGGTGCCTAAGAAGCCGTTACAAAAGCACACACCCGCTGGAGGGAGGCCCGCATACTCAGCTCACAAACTGCAGGCCTGCTGTTTGGCATTTAAAATCTTCCTTAGAAAGAATGTCTCATCGACATTCACAGTATAGCTGAGAGAGTGTCACCTGCAGGAAAAAGTATGGAAAAACAAAAGAAATCATTTTCATCACTTAAAAAATTTTAAAGCAGTAAAATATCTTAGGAGGGTGAGAAGCTGTCAACATTTTAAAAGCAAATTCAGAAATTTCAAAATGTTTGAATACTAGCAATTTTTAAAAACTGAAAAACGATAAAAGTCAAGGGGGCTTTTATTTTAAAAGCCGGTGCTTACAGAGGAATAGGGTTAATTCAAGGAAGATGGCTCTTAGGACATCTTAAAGCAATTTCTAGTCAAATGTAAAAGCTTTTGACTTCCTAACTCTGAGTTTTGTGATGCGCGATTTCACTTTAAAGCCTACCAGCCCATGACTGTGCCCTGGCTCACAAGACGGAGTCGAGTGCCCTCCTCTTGGGAGGGGCCTGGTTCTCTGAAGGATCCCCTCTGTGCTTGGCACCTCGGGCCCCTTCCGTAGGGACACAGCAGCCGGCTGGGCGCCCCTGCTCCCGGCGCCACACCTGGGCTCGCAGCCCGCGGAGCACGTGAGCCTGCGGCCCCGTAGGAAGGCCCTGGCATGCCCCGCCTGCGGCCCCCGGAACCCTGTACCTGGCGGGCCGATCCCCTGGGCGTGTGCCCCAGGCCGAGGCGGGAGCGGGACGAGAAGGATGGCCAGCCTCTGGGGACCCCGGGAGCAGGTGCCCAAAGCCCAGGGCCCGGTTTGTCTTCCTGGCGTCTCTGGCCCGAGCAGCCCCGAGCCCTGAGAAGGAGCTCCGCCCGCCCCTGGGGAGTGTGACTGAGGCGACCCGCTCAGGAAACGGGGGCGCTTTACTGGCTGCTGGCCGTGCAGGTGGTTAGCCCTTGCCAGTGACGGGTAGTTACTTCTCCTGCCTTGGCTTCACGCCTCACCGTGACCTGCACCGCAGCCAGCTAGGCTGTTCCTGCCTGTGACACAAGCGGCCAGTGGGGTCAGAGGAGACGCCACGTTTCTGTCGCTGCTCAGCCACTTAGTACTTGTGTGACTTCGGCAGGTGGCCAGCTGACCCTTCCTGAGGCTCAGTTTCCTCCTCTGAAAATTGGTACCATACCTGCCTGCAGGGATCTAGCCAGGAGTAGATGGAATGGCCTGTCCACGGGCCCCGGTGGGCACTTAGTTGAAAAAAAACCTCCGTGCTTCCCATTACACTGCAATCTGTTTACGACACTCAGTCCTCGCTTCCTGCAGCACTGCTTCTAGTCTGTACCCCAGCCTCAGGGTCCCGCATGCCGGCCTCTGGGTCCCGCACGCCGGCCTCAGGGTCCCGCACGCCGGCCACTGGGACCCACACGCCGGCCTCAGGGTCCCACACGCCGGCCTCAGGGTCCCAAACACCGGCCTCAGGATCCCACACACCGGCCTCAGGGTCCCACACACCGGCCACTGGGTCCCGCACCCTGGCCGCTGGGTCCCGCACGCCGGCCTCAGGGTCCCGCACGCCGGCCTCTGGGTCCCGCACCCTGGCCGCTGGGTCCCGCACGCCGGCCTCAGGGTCCCGCACGCCGGCCTCAGGGTCCCGCACGCCGGCCACTGGGTCCCGCACGCCGGCCTCAGGGTCCCGCACGCCGGCCACTGGGTCCCGCACGCCGGCCACTGGGTCCCGCACGCCGGCCACGGGGTCCCACACACCGGCCTCTGCGTCCCGCACGCCGGCCACTGGGTCCTGCACACCAGTCTCGGGTCCTGCACACCAGTCTCAGCGTCCTGCATACCAGCAGCAGCCAGACGTGCTGCAATCAGGGGGTTTATTAAATACAACATCAGAAGCATTAGTAAAAAATTACAAATGCCACTTAAAGTGAAGGGTTCCAGGCAGAGGCACTCACGTTTCAGGACTGGACTTTTTCCTGAGTACTAAATCAAACTTGCCCTCCAACCTAGAAAATTCAGGTGTGTGCTTTTCACTAAAGGCTAGAAATATAAGGAAAGGTTCTGAAAATTTAATACAAATGGACAGCTCCATTTCCTGTGGCTAAGCCTTCTCTCTGAGCCCTGATAACACCAAACTACTACGTAGTTTTGAAAGGTAATGAAGGAGTGGGAGTGGAGGAGAGAGAAGGGGGGGAAACAGAGAAGGGAAGAGGAGGGGAAGGATGAGTGAAAGAAACAGGGAGAATGCCGGCAGCAGAGGCCAGGTGGGAAAGACAAAGAAAGATGCACTGAGAAGGAGGGGGACTGGCATTGAGGAGATCTGAGGTGGCCGCTTAGGGAAAAACACCAGAATGTGGGAAGCAGTTACATCCAAACTGTAGAGTCTGGCCGCCCTCACCCCCCGAGCGTGAAAGCAGCACGCGCTATTACAAATAGACGGAGTGACACCTGTGGGCTCCCCAAGGTTGTTTCTGGCTAACTTAGAGTCACAGGATTAGACACAATCAAGAGGAAAGGGTCAGCGAGCAGCCAGCAGGGATCCTAGACAGAGCTCCTCACTTCTGGTCCCCTTGCCCTGTTTGCAGCTGAGGCGCAAGGTGTGGAAAGTTCCAGAACATGAACCTGGGGCGAAGGCTGCATTCGTGTAGGGGACCCAGAAGCATGTGAAATCTTCCTTCTCAAGACGAGCTAGGATTCTGGATTCCACCGGTGCGCTGTTGGCCAGCATTGGCCGCAGGTGGCCGAGGTACCAGAGATACTGGAGTCGCGGATTCCTTGCTTATGTCATACCTGGTGGACACGGCAGGACAGGACCGGGGATCTCCAGGCCCTTCTTCGGGGAACAGCCGAAGACGTCCCTCCTGCCGCCCCAAGCCCTCCCTGAGACTAGTGGGCGGAGCCTGGCATCCAGCGGTGGGACAGCAAGGAAAAACTGGAGGAAAAAACAAACAGGATTTGGAGAGGGACCTTGGACACAAAGTCATATGCTTCCTGAATTCACAGTGTGTCTGCTGCAGTTAGCAAATGCAGCAGGTGGGGAGAGCGAGGTGGCCCTGCTCTCAGAGGATGCTTGTACTTGGGTG
Organism: Balaenoptera ricei; assembly: GCF_028023285.1. Classification (NCBI taxonomy): domain Eukaryota; kingdom Metazoa; phylum Chordata; class Mammalia; order Artiodactyla; family Balaenopteridae; genus Balaenoptera; species Balaenoptera ricei. The sequence goes on from NC_082650.1 coordinate 2,747,683, forward strand.
ACTGCCTGCCCGTGCTCAACCCCCCACCCCCTCTCGAGGTCCGCGTTTGTGCCCCCCCCCCCCCAGCCCAGTGGGGACATCCCTGGCCCGCTGGTGGGGCAAGATGAGTTCTGAAAACGATGTAAAGCTTTATGGAAACATAGGAAGGTACTGTGCTGTCGTCCACACAACAGCGGAAAACGTTTCTTAGGAGCCCACAGGACTGATTTTACAGAGTTTTTACAATGTCTGTGATGAAAGAATCCAGAATGGCAACTTACAAGGATTTGTTTTGCTTCCCCGAATTCTTCGTAACCAACGTGTTCTATGAATTCCACTCTTTTACGGTCCTGTGTCAGCATCAGCAACTCACCTTTGTGTTTGAAAAGACATGGTTATCCGTAATTACCGTTCAAGTGCATTTCATGTTTCCAGACACGCATCTGCCACTGAAGTAGTGACAGATACTCTCACTCCCAGAGCTCTTCCATCTGGGAGAAAAAAAAGGAGAGACAAAATCAGGATTAAAATGATTATTATTTTTCCAGCCAGCAGGTCTTTCATGCACTTTATAAGTTTTAAGGTGAAGGGGTCTGAACCATTTGAAAACTAAATAGTACAAGTTTTCTTTCTCAGCAAAGATGAGTTTGAAATATTCACTTTGACAACCTGGAGATTAAAATGATCAGCTCTCTATAAATATTTAAGTTTTTATGTACATATGTTTTTAACTATGTGTGTGTGTGTGTGTGTATGAGTGCGCACACTACATGTGGTGTTTTCCTGGCCACGGTGATTAGCTCAGAGTTGAGCGTGCGGTCCAAGACAGTCAAATGGGATGTAACTTGGGACCTTTGTTCATCGGCTGTGGAGGAACAAGGAGGCATGGAGCCTGGGAGCTTTCTGAGACCAGGAGGTTACCCAGCCTACAGAGCAACCAACAGAGCAGAGCCAAGAAAACCGTAGAGAAATGAGGTTGGAGCCTTGATCAGCCCATGCCTGAAGTCCTTATTACCTTGGAACATTTTGGTTACGTGATCCAACCAGTTCCACTTATTGTTTAAGCCAGTTTGATTTGGGTTTTCTCTTATGCAAATAAAATCGTCCTGATACACTTATTATCTAATTAACTCTTTAGTAGAACCCTAAAAATGAATACAATTATATCCTTTTCGTAGATGAGGCAACTATATTAAAAGATCAAATAACTTGACTGAGGTCATCCTGATAGTAAGTGAGGAATCAAGTATCAAACTTGGTTCTATTTGCCTCCAAAGCTTGTGCCTTTAACCACTGTGATATATACTAAACCTAAAATAACACGTTTAGACCAGATCATTCTGTTCTATTCACACTGGCCAGGAAACTGCTCTCCTGAAGACGTTTTCTGTCTAAAAAAATCACAAGGGGATTTGCTTACAGGTTATACATTGTGTTTAAGGTTCGGGCTGCCTTGTAGCAGGTGCCTGGTGTACCTAGGTGCTCAGTTAAAATAAGTGGTGAAGGAATGAGCGTGTGAATGCTTCCTGGCCCTCTCCCAGGGGATCCGAGAGCTCAGTGGGGCCAGCCCCTCCAGGTCCAGGGTTCCAGAGTCCATTAAAACACAGTGCTGTTGTTGCCTTTATAATTACAGAAGAGGCATGTCCCCATCTTCCTTTTTGCTCACCTTTGGTGTCCCGAGGTAAAGGTCCCAGTGAGAGGCAGGATGAGGATACTGGAAAGTACAAGTGAGGCTTGAACTTGTCCCCAGAGGTCGTTACAGCCTGTTGGCATCTCTGCCTGGGGGCTGGGTCCTGCTGATGCATTTGTGTTGTTGGTTCATTTGGATGAAGGGACATATGTGGTATATTTAACAGTTTTGCAAATGTAGATAGAATTCTGCCAAATGGCTGACTGTGAATAATAGGGACACGTCATAGGATAATAACATACATTATTTGGAAAATATAATACCTTTAAATTTATGTTTCAAAACGTAGTAGAAAGACTGTTTTTCAGATTTTCCAGTTTAATTGAGATGGCAAATTGGGAACATTAAAATTAAATTTTTTTATTCATTAAAAAACTGATGTGTTTTTTAAAATTTATTTTATTGAAGTATAGTTGATTTACAATGTTGTGTTCATTTCTGCTGTACAGCAAAGTGATTAAGTTATATATATTATTATATATGTATATAATTATATATACATTATAATATATATATTATTTTATATATTATATGTATATATAAATGTATATATATACATTCTTTTTCATATTCTTTTCCATTATGGTTTGTCACAGGGTATTGAATATAGTTCTCTGTGCTAAAACCTGAAATGTATTATTTTATGTTTGCAATCATTCTTTCAGTGTGTTTAGTGGGTCTGAGAATACCTTTGTTCCTTTTCTGTCTACTTTTCTTTGTCATAACTATCTCCAGTCTAAAATCTAGACTATGTAAATAATAATTTAAAGAAATAAGGATTCAAAACAAGATAGAAGTGGGTATTGATTCTAGAAAGACTATTTTATTTATTATACTTAGTTTCTTGCTCTTAAAATTATCCAACCATATAACTCTATGTAAAAATGGATATGCATATATTCATTTTATAGCATACATTTTGTGAAAACACTGTAACATTGTTTTCTTTGCCATTATTTTTCATATACTTTTTCGTCCAAATTTTTGCCAACACTACCTTTTAACTGTAGTGGTCACATTTTGATAAATTGCTAGAAAGAATTTGTTATATAAAACAATGTACAAAACTATGACATATAAGATAAAGACTCGTGAGCAAGCAGCCTTTTCTACCCTGAAAGTATCCACAAACTTTGTACTCAGTGCATTTCTAAGTGTTTGGCATCATGGAATGTGTAACCTAATTGCATCGGATTTTATCTTTTTTAACCGTCATGAGTTCTTTCCTTTGAATTGTGTCCTTGATTTTTGCTTATAAATGATGGGCAGCTAATTCCTTCAGAATTCAGGAAATTCACATTAATTTCCTGCCCCTCACCCTGCCACCAGTGTCTGTGTTGGTTTGATTATCTTTTTATTCACAGGGATGAAAAAGAGAGAGGCTTTTCATCTTCTTCCATGTGGTGTCATACTGATTGATTGGAGAATAATGACTCGCTTTCATACATTTATTAAATGATAAGCCACACCCTGTAGTAAATGCCTTCATGCTCACAGAGCCATTTCAGAAGACCTTTTTTACGTGATATTTACCATTAAGTATTGCTGTTTCTAGCAAGCTACTTAGTAGTGAAAGATACTGTGTCGAAATAAATAGCAAGAGATATAGTAAGGAGAAGGGAGTGGAGAAATAAATTAAAACAAGAAAAAAAGTAAGAAGGATAGAAAAAGAGAACAAGAATAAATGATTTAAAGCTAATAAATTCTCTTTATCTTGAAAGAGTATAGACGGATATTTTCTGATTACATGAGTATTCTAGTTTGTGAATTCCCCATTTCCAAATAAGTACAAATTAATAAAATATACTTGGCACTAAAACTTCTCTGAATAAAATTAAGCTTTTGATAATTCAGAATGTACTTTATGATGTTTCCATATTCCTAGGTCATCAATATAAATATCCAACATTGTGGTCCAGCTATAACAATACCATATCATAGAAAAACAATGGAATCATTTGATCTAACGGTCAAGCAGCTCAGCGGTCCTTTCCGTAATTACCCTGAAAGTAAATTTGAATCAAGGTTTTTCCATTTGTCTATTACACTGGAACCCTGTTTTCAAACATCTCATGCGGAACTGCAGTACGTGAAACAGATTTTGAAGAAGAGCCACTTTGGTTGCAAGGGGATGAGAGGGTCTTGGCCTCCCTGTGGCCTCCCCCCTCCCCCATCGATCTCTGGCCAGATCACAGGACCCCAGGGTCCCAGAGAACCCCAGTTTGAAAAGCAACCAGTCTAGACAAGCAACTAGATGGCAGCCTCGTCCCCTTTACCGTCTCCCCCCGTTAGTCCTAGAGCGAAGTTGACACAACAGCCTGCTCTCTTCTCTCCAAATGCCAGCAGAGACCAGGTTGGATTTGGGCTGACCCTACTGTATATTCCAGAAGTTGTGCTTCAGAGTCAGTCCCCGATCCTAAATTGTTTAGTTATTCACGTTTAGTTCATTTTTCTCTTTCATAAAAGTTCTGTTTTTAAAAAATGTCCTTAGCACCCTGGTTGTTTGGATCTGGGAATAAACATGACTTTACGTCTAACTGCGTATCAGCTGTGGAAGACACAGAATAAACACCCCCATCCAAGAGAGCGGCCACAACTGAGAAAGTCTTTGCTCGTAGAGCAGGACTGGGAAGGGGTCAGGGAGCGTTCCGTCAGGCTCGTGGAGAGAAGTCCTCAGACCCTCTTAACAAGCTCTGCAGGGTGGCCTCTATCTGTGCGGGATCCAGGGACATTGCTTTCCTATGCCTTTTAGATCTAAACGGTAGGCAAAATGTTATGTTTTCCCCGAGACTCAAAAGTTACCCCTGATTTCATCTCCCTCACAGACGGAAATAATTCAGAATCTGTAACTGGAAATTCTGGATGGGTTTTTTTTTCTTGCATGTACTGATAGACTGTTAAATTAGATGTGAGAATTTTGAGCCGAACATTTTTTTATTTTTGTAGCACCAAATTGGATTAAGTTTTCTTGGATATAGAGATACTTGTTGTTACCACATACAATTAAAGTTATCCAACTTCTAAACTGTGAGTGGTTGCTTTATACCATTGTTAAGGGAGGGTTGTCTATACCCTGGAAACTCTGTTTCCAAAATGTGTTAAATGCCCATCCTAAATTCTCTTGCACTGTCAGTGAGCAAATATCCTGGGAGACTGCCCATCATACACTGAGCCAGTATCTCCTGGGTGTGTGTGTGGGGGGCTGTCTTTGTGAAAAATTCCAAAAATTTCCCTGAGAACTGACGCAGAATTAAAATCAGATACATGAGAAGCGTGTACGCTGCTTCGTTTTTTAATGTGCACTTTCATGAAAGGTACCAAGAAAGTTCTTCTTTGAATCACCTCAGTAGTTGTTTTGTCCTAAGTTCCCTTGAATACTATGACTTTTTTCTTGTTTCTATAAACAGCTTTATGAGATCTAGTTCACATACCATACAATTCACCCCTTTAAAGTGTACAGTGCCAAGGTATATTCACAGAGCTGTACAACCATCACCACAATCTAGAACTTTTTCATCACCCCAAAATAAACTCTGGACCCATTGCCCATGACCCTCCATTTCTCCATCCACTGCCCCTCCTTCCAACAGCCCACGTTAACTGCTAATCGCTTTTAATCGCTATAGGTTGGCCTATTCTGCACATTTTATATAAATGGAATCATAGAATAGGTGGTGTTTTGTGACTGGCTTCATTCATTTATCACAGTGTGTCCACGGTTCATCCATGCTGTAGCAGATATTTCTCTTTATCACCAAATACTCCATTGCATGGACATAGCACATATTATTATCCAGGAATCAGCTGATAGACATTTAGGTTGTTTCCACTATTTGGCTATTGTGACTAAAGCTGGTGTGAACATTTGTGAACAGGTTTTTGTGTGGACATATGTTTTCATTTCTCTTGGGTAGATACCTAGGACTGGAATCGCTGGGTCACATGGTAATTCTATGTTTAAGCTTTTGAGGAACCTCCAGCCTGTTTTCCAGAGTGGTTGTAGCACTTTACGTTCCCACCAGCAGTGATCAAGGGGTCCAGTTTCTCACCAACACTTGTTACTGCTCACCTTTTTGATTAGAGCCATCCTAGTGGGCGTGAAGTGGTGTCCCACTGTGGTTTGGGGTTGTGTTGCCTGATGACTAGTGGTATTGGCATCTTTTCATGTGTTTATTGGCCACATCTTCCTTGGAGAAATGTCTATTCAGATCACCTTTTTAAAATATTAGGTGATTTTTTAAATTATTGAGTTGTAAGAGTTTTTTTTATATTCTGGATACAAGTCCCTTACCAGCTATATTATTTGCAAATATTTTCCCCCATTTTGTGGGTTGTCTTTTCGCTTTCTTGATGGTATCATTTGCAGCATAAGTGCCATGACTTCTGTGTTAACCCCATCATCCCACCATGATTTGCAGTCACTCTCAAGGCCCTTTCCAACCCTGCTTGGACATCCAGATTTCCAGGTGGGTGTTGTTTCCGGGATATATCTTTTTTTCTTAACAGCTTTATTGGAGTATAATTGCTTTACAATGTTGTGTTAGTTTCTGCTGTATAACAAAGTGAATCAGCTATACGTATACATATATCCCCATATCTCTTCCCTCTTGCATCTCCCTCCCTCCCACCCTCCCTATCCCACCCCTCTAGGTGGTTACAAAGCACCGAGCTGATCTCCCTGTGCTGTGCAGCTGCTTCCCACTAGCTATCGGTTTTACATTTGGTAGTGTATATATGTCCATGCCACTCTCTCACTTTGTCCCAGCTTACCCTCCCCACCCCCCACGTCCTCAAGTCCATTCTCTAGAAGGTCTGCGTCTTTATTCCCATCCTGCCCCTACGGGATATATCTTTGAAGAATTGAATTCACAGGGCCGCTTGATTTTCTCATGTAATAAAGCAAGGAAGGCAAGGGAGACCCTTAGCTTGGTTCCCCCACTGTGAACAGGTAGGCGTATTTCAAAGGAATCCATTTTAACTCCTACAAGTACTCAGGTCTATGGGTCTCAAAAGAAATAGGGTACAGTTGGCTGAAATCTGATCTATTTATTCTTGTACTGCATCCACCATCTTGTTTTCAAATGGGCAGAAGTTGCTAAAACCACAACCCAGGGCTGTAGCTGTAACAAAAAAGGACTGAAGAATCTCATGTATGGAGTCTGTCTCGCTCCCGTCCCATCCCAGTGCAAGGGTAGCCTTGCACTGGCTTTGCTTTCATGTAAACGCTAATCAAGGGTTTGAACCTGCAGTGGGGAGTCAGGACCCAGAGGCCAATGATCTGATAACAGGTGGTGATTTTGTGCCTTAGGCTAAATTCGTTATCAGCCTGCGAAGTAAAAAGCTTTCTATTTGGGTTGTCATGTCTTCGGCAGGATAAAGCCTTTATATCTCAACCATTGATCATATATTTTCATTTCAGGCCTTATTACCACCGAGAGCAATCTTTGGGTTTGCTCTTTTCAGTAAAACGTGTATGCTATTTTTATTCTTATGTCACCTTTAGAGCGTCTCAGCTGAATGCATAACGGGGAGTGTATGGGTGTTCCCGCCTGTGTTTCTATCTGAAACGCCTACCCCACAGCCCTTTCACAGTTAGAATCATAGCCTGCATGTTGATCTGTTGCTATAATGTCACATCAAATTTTAAGTGCCTAGAGAGAAAGCATGATATTTTAAAACTTAAATAGGAAAATCTACTAGAAACTTACGAAGATAAATTCTGATATTCTAATTGGATTAAGCCTAAACAAGCAAGTATAAGTTCCAAGCCAGAACTTTAGGACCCCGTATTTCATCTCGTTTTCAAGGCTAAGTGATGACCCAAGGGTTGCCTTTTAAGGGCCATATAATCTAATTAAGGAGACAAGAGTAATAATATTCTTTCAATAATTATGAATGCTGTAAGATTTTGTCACATGCATGGCATAAATTACCTATCATAAATCTACTATTGTAAATCTACCGTAAGACCATAGGGTTTGCGAAGAAAGAGAAGTCTCTGAGGGCGGAGCTCTTCACTGATGTAATGAACTCGTGTCCGTTGACCCTGCGAACCAGGACCCGAATGCAGATGACGTGATGCAGGTTGCAGCTTCCACCCAGCCGGAATCTCTAGAGAAAGTCTGATTGGGGGAGGTTTTAGGAGAGGCACAGAGCGGGTAGGATGGAGAATGCGGGAGTGGACAGGTGCTCCGAGTGGGGACACCACGCCGGTGAAGGCCCTGGTGGAGGTGGTAGGGGAGCAGCTGTGGGGAGCCTGTGTGCACAGCCCTGGCTGGCGCCCGTTAGGTGGGGCGGGCTTGCGCAGGCCTCTGCGTGTGGTCTGGAGTGACCTGAACCGTTGCTTTGCTGGAGAAATCTCCAGCGTTTCTTAGTGGCTTGCTTCCTCAGGCCCCAGATGCCCTGCGCTCTAAGCGGGCTCCGTATTTATGTCTGATCCTCACGACAGCCCCACGATGTAAGTGCTTTTATTCACTTGCCCTGCAGGTGAGGCCGTGAAGGTACCGAATGATTCCACGACTGGCTGAAGGTCCGCGGGACCACGTGTGCGTTCCAGCCTCACCTCCAGCTCAGCTGGCCCCACCCAGCCCAGAAGGCCTTCCCATCCTGTCTGACACAACTCTGCTGTTTGCATGCTAGTTGAATTAGCTCAAGAGATTTCAGTCCCTCTCGCAGGGAGCCATGGGCCCCTGTGGACAGTATTAAATGTGGAGTTCATCCCTTTATTTGCTTCTGGCTTTTTCCCTTTTTTTTTTTTTGAGTTTTCCACAAGCTCATTCCAAAACCCCCAGATAGGTCACATCAGCAAACCTCTGTTGGGGGGAAAGTTTTAAGAAGAAAGTAAGACATCTTTCTACTTTTTATTAGTGCGCTGTGATGTTCCCATTTAAGTAAACTCTGAAGCTTCCAAACACTGATTTTAAAGCAGTTATTTCCTAGGCCATTTGTCCAGATCACATCTCGATGCCAGAGTGTCTGCGAGGGGAAAGTATTAGTACACACGTCTTCTGAAACAGTGTTGCTTACAGTAAAAACTTTAAATTGGAACGGTCTCCTGCTTGGGAGTGTTTTCATGGAGGGTTAATAGGAACAGAGCTTTTAGAAATGTTTTCATTATCACTTGTTTTTAAATATTTTGGCGTCTCATTCCTCTTACTCTGCAGGCCTTCCCCTTTTTCCCTAGTGACCTTTAGGAGGGGGGAGGCGTGGGCCCGGTTGGAGAAGTTCTCAGCTACAGCCTCACCCCCTCCCACGTGGGCACGTGGCACTTGTCCAGTCTCTGCCTGCAGCAGCATTGGCTGCCGGTTTGGCGGGTGTTGGGGGAGGGACTTTGGATCCTCCACCATCCCTGACATTCCGTCCAGAGCAGCAGGACGAGGGGGCTCATTTGGTGCACCTGGGCCTGCCCCCTCCAAGGCTCTGCGCTGCTGAGGGTCCTTTGTGATGCCTGTGACTTTGCTCACCTGGTACCGGCGTCAGCTTGAACTTGGCATCTTTCCTGGCACTCTACCAGGGAAAGTGGGGAAAACCACCGTTCAGATCCTCCCCACAACCTCTTAGGAACCCCACTGTCTCACAGGAGAGCTCTCTACCCAGGCGTCCTCGACTCCCAAAGAGAACTCCGACGCCCCAACGCCGATCCCATTTCGAGCCAAATGAAGCGTTGAAGAGCCCCCGTCTGACCCCAGCCCTGTGTTCCTGGCGGATGATGGATTGGAAGGAGGGCATCACCCCGCTCCCATAGCTGTGCCGCCACCCCACCCCACCCCATGCTCCAAGACTGCATTCAGTTCCTGAGTAACTACGTGAACTAAGGAACACAGTGTTTTTTGGAAGTGCCACGCCCCCCAAGGCAAGAATACACATGGCGGATTACAGCATAGCTTCCCTCCCTCAGCAGCCATGGTGTGGGGCACGTGGCTCTCAGAGAGGGAGGAGTTGGCAGAAGGAAAGGTCTTTCTGGATCTAGAATATTCAGTTCTTGACCTCCCAGTACCCTTTTATACTGAGGGCTTATATCATCATTTCAGAAGAACATAATGTCAACAGCCTATGTAGATTTAAGTGAATGTTCACACTGACAATCACTGAGCTTTTAGTCTTCGAACAAACTCACTCAGAGGGTGAAAGCCACGTCTTTCTCTCCACGTTTCGCGACTACGTAGCCTGTTGCTCTGCAGAAAAGAAATATTGACTTAAACAGAAATATTGACTTAACTCCTTTCTCATTTTTATTGTGAGATATTTCAGACATAAATGCAAATAAAAAATACTATAACAAACACCTACATACCCATAATTCAGCTTAGGAAATAAACAGGATCAATACAGCTCCCCAACCTCCTTCCTGGCCTTCTCATCCAGAAGTTACCGTTCCCGGATTCTATGTCGTCATCCCTCTTAATTTCTTCTGATTTTTCCTATGTATATATCCTAGACACTCTCATAGTTTTTCATGGTGTACATGCTTTATAAATGGAATCACATTGCATATATTTTAATGCACTGTGATATTGTTGGGATACATTCATGTTGATCCAGTAGCTTGGTTCCTTATGTTTGCATCTGTGTGGTGTTTGCTATCTACGCCATGGATATTCATGATCAGTCCTCCTGTGGGTGGACGCCTGCAGGCTCCTTCTGTCTTTACTGTGAGCAATGCTGCTTGTACACGTGGGGGAGGGTATTTTCTAGGACATATTCCTGGGAGTGAGGTTGCTGGGCTGTGCAGCACAAGGTCTCCACCTTTACGAAATATTACCAAATTTCCCTCCGAGTGGGTTGTATCACCTGTACCCCCAGTAGCAATAGACGCGGTCCCGGTCTCCTCATTCTCACTGTCAGCGGGGCGTCGGAAGTTAGGTGTCCGCCCTGTGATGCATGTGGGGTGATGTCTCGTGGTTCTAACTCACTCTGCCCACGACGGGTGTGGTTGGCCCTCTTTCACGTGTCATTGGTCATTTGCATTTCCAGTTGCACTGCCCCTTTGTGTAATTTTTTTTAATCCTCCTTTTCTCTGGCTCTTTAATTGTTTTCCGGGAGTTGTTTGTGTATTCTGAATAAGAATTCTTCATCAGTTAGGTGGAAGGTAGACAGCTTCTAGTGCGTGACCCGTCTTTTAACCTTTTTATGCAGAAGTCTTTAGGTTTTATGTAGCTGAATCTATCAGTCTTTTTCTTTATGGTTTGTGCTTTCCGCGTTAAATCTGTCCTTACTCTGAGATCATAAAGACAGTCTGTTTTCATCTAAAAGTTATAAAGTTTATTTTGGCCTTTAACTACTGGACATGAATTCTTTTTACAGCCTTTGTATATGGAACTACTTTTGTTTCCTGTCTTCTTAAATAATGTAACCGTTTTCTCAGCCCCACTTGTTGAATTGTCCATCTTTTCTCCACTGCACGGCCACTCTGCCACATCGCGGGATTCCCAGAAGGACTGGCTCCACTTCTGTCCCATTTGTCTAACCTGTGCAGAAACCACCGTCACTTCCTATTGATTTAACATAAGTCTTGGTATCAAATTCAGCAAGTCTTTCCTACCTCCACATTGTTTTTCTTCAGCATTATCTTAGCTTCGATGACAGTTTATCATTGACACAAATCTTGAACCTAACTGGATTAACTTATTTTCAAGTTAACTAAGATGTTTTCTGTGGAAGTGTTTTATAAGCAGTGGGGAGCTACACAGATTTAAGTTGTGGGTATTTACATCATGAAAACGTTGTGCTTTCTATGGATTTAAGAAAATTTTATGTATTCCATGGATCAGCTAGTATGTAACTTGCTTACAAGTAAAGAAATATGGCCTGATTTTTATTGTTTTCTCTTTATAATGTCATGTAGCCTGTAGCTGCTCAGTAAATATTGTCTGAATGGAATCATCAGTCAGTCAGGCTCAAGGTCGATGAGTTAGCTCTTTGGTTGGTTGGTTTTTTTTTTTTTTAATATTTCTAACTCTTCCTTCCTTTATTCACATCTTTTTGAGGGGAGGGCAGGAGGTTTTTTTTTTCTTTTAAGAAGTACTAGATACACAAAGTATTTTAATAAATTGCTCCCTTTGTCTACTAGGCAAAAGCAAAACAAAGTTAATAGGAATATTATAATGAAAATGGCTTCAAGTTTAAAATTTAATTTCCTACTGATTTTGATAAGACCATTTGCCATTGTATTCACTTTGTGAACTAAAGAGCTCTTTTCACTGATTTCTACACATTTGGAATTACATTTCACTTTAAAAAATTCTACATGCAGCTTTATTATTTAGTCAGCAACTTTTATGTTAAAAGAATTATCGTTTGTTCTCCCGTCATTTATTCAACCAGCCTTTGGGCGTGATACTCTCACAGGTGCTTGTTCAAAGATGAATTAGGCACACTCCCTGCACTAGAGGATCTTAAATCCATCAAGAGTAAGAGATGTCCCTGAGTTCCCAAGGGATATGTCAAAGAGGACAAGTTAGATGAATTCGGATAGGAAAGCCACATCTGATGGAATGACTCGTTCATTTTTTTTGTGAACACGTCCGTATGGAATTTCGACAACATGCCAGGCGCCGCCTTGGGAAAACCTCCAAGAATGAGAGAGACCGTCTCTGCCCTCGGAGCCCGTGGTCTGCTTGGGAAGACAGACGTTGGAGCAGCAGTTTTAGCGTCCTGAGTGGAGTTGTAGAGAGTGCCGTGGTGCATGTAACTGAAGGGTCTGGTCTGGGACGGGAGGACAGAGAGACCAGCACAGGCCGAAGCCCAAGAGTGTGTCTGGGAGCAAGTGTGGCAGGGCCCAACTGGACGTGATCTGACCCGCCCAGAGAAGACTCACGCTGTCATCTCCCTGTTCCGTGTAGAGCTCATCCCATCCTTGTTACCATCACGTGGTGAACTCATGTTGGGCTAAAACCTGTCGCTAGTCTGGCTCCTCTAGTCTGTGGCTTATTCGTTTTTTGTTTGACAAGAGTAAGACCTTACGTTTATTTTTGTTACTTTACCTGGTTGGTAAGTTCAGCCTCGCAATTTATCGGTACTTTTGGTGACATGTATTCTGCCTTCTTGCAAAGGATAGGAAGCGTCCTGCTTCACACAGGCACCCGGACAAACACTGCGTAGAAGAAGGCAGGGCTGGCCCGTCAGAAACTTTCCTGGTTGACATGGGTTGATTAAGTACTCTGCTCTGGTTAAGGCAGTCAGGCAGCTATTAATCCATCGGTCATTATTTCTTCGTTCTATTCAGTGTACCAATGAGAAACCTCATGAAACGTCTTCCCATGTTTACCATCTCCCTCACCTATCTGTCAGGTAACCTCAATGACGTAGAAAAGGAAGTCTGCCTACCTTTAGTATAACTCTCTGATTACTGTTGATCCCAGCTTTCTATCTCACATGTTCTCAACTGCCCTCAAGTCTCCTGGCCTGTAGTTTACAGAACGCACCTTTCTAAAAACCTTTGCCTGTTTTCAGTTCTTGCTATCAGTTCAGCCTCTTCAAAAATCACCAAGAGTAGGTCTTCAAGTCCCGGTCACTGAGCTGTGACACAGTTATAAACCCAGGTGAGCAGTTACAACGTGTTAGATGTACAGGTGACCTGGGCAGTGCCTGTACACCTGCTCCCCAGCCATCCCTCCCCTCCTGCGTCATGAGGGACCGGCGATCCATCCCGTCCTCTGAGAGTGGCCCAGGTGTCTGATGGGGCTGGGTCCTGATCCACTGGGAAGGGGACAGGGATGGAGGGAAGAAAGAAGAGAGGCGGGAAAGAGAGATGCTGGGTGCTTAGACAGAGAAAACCCTTTTTGTTTCCTGGATCGTGACAGAATCTAGCAGAATCGGGACACGATTTCTCTTGCCCGCCTCCATTCTCCCAAAGAAAACAGGCTTCCTTTTCCTGACACAAGAGGAAAGAATGTTGTATAAACAGAGGCACTTAGAACCAAAATGTTTAGAGCTTTTACCCACACAAACCACACAGGATTTACTTCATGATGAGCAGATTCCAGGTTGTTTAACCAAAAGTCTTGACGTTCAAAGGGTCATCTTTTTCCAACTTCTCTCTCCAGAGCTGGCTCTGAAGTTGCATCAGCCTTGAACGTGGGTGGCTTCTCAGTCGCTCCGTTTGCCCTGCCTGTCTCCATCGTGGAGTCCGGTCTTAATTCTGCAAACCATTTCACCCACCCATAAGCCTCTTTAGATCGTTCCTGTAAGAGCATACATGCCTACGAGAAAATAAAACGAGGTACGTCTGCCCCGCTGCCTCTGGCAGGGGCCCCTGCCCACCAGGCTAGGGAGGAGGGCAGAGGGGTGAGGCCCCAGGAAGCCGAAGCCTTCAGCAGGGGCAGCACCTGTGCTCCCCTGCACCCCACATGCCTTCTCTCCCCTCCCTCCTGAGAAGTGTTTCATTTACTTTCTGCCTGAGAGGTGAACAGTAAGGGGAAATAAAAGCTACAGTTATGGTTGTTAGGAGCCCCTGGAGGAGCAAGCTGTGTCCCAGTGGGACTGGAGGTGTCCCCTGAGCCATTTGGATGGGAATAGAGTGGCACGTTTAAATAGAGGAAGGAGGATGCCATTTGCACAAAAGCTCTGTCTGCTGCCTGACTGCGGTGCTTCTAGGAGGCGGACAAGCGCTCCCAGTCCAGCCGGAGATGCTGGCGGAGAAAGCCCAGCCCAGGCCGGGCGCAGCGGCCGGCAGAGCGGAGGGCAGAGCCGAGCAGCTGGGCCACTTTCACCATCCTCAGGCTCTGGACCTGTTTCTCCTCTCCTCTGCCCTCCACGGGGTCTTGCCCCTTGGGTACTGCTTGTCTCTTTATGTTTAATTATTTGAAAGGTCCATGTCGATGTGACTGTTAAATCCAAAGAAAAAATCATGAACGTTTTGCTTTTGCCTGTGTTATCGATCAGATCAACAGTTTTGTATATCACCACAATCATTGCATTTCCTTTCTAACATCCCTGATATTTTCCTTTAACTTTCCCTTATCTACTGAATATCTTTATCTGCACACCAGTCTCTCCCCCTCTTTTTGTTCTGGGAGAAGAGAAACTCTTCCTTCTTTCCTTACGGATTCTCCCTTAGCTTCCAGACCCCTTGTCTCCTCTGGCTGTAGGTCTCCCTCCCCGGAGACGCTTCCCCTCCTGCATCCACAGCTGCTCCTGCGCTGGGAGGGTGCGCAGGTGACTGGGTTGTGCTGGCTGCCGGCGGCGCGTCTCTTCCGTCTTCTTCCTCTGCCCTCTTCTCAGACCAGGGCCTCCTCACCTGCTCACCCCGCTCTCTCCCCCTCACCGGCCGCCTTCCAGCTTCAGCCCTGGAGCTGCGCTTTCTAGAACTTCGTGCCAACCGGCCCCTCTGAAGACCCCGCTTTTCTCGATGGTTGCACAGCCCTTATCTGGAACCACCTCCGCCCCCTCCCTCCCTCCCTCCCTCCCGCCACGTGGCAGCCTGTCTTGTTTCTCCTCCTTTCTCTCTGAGATCCCACTCTGCGAGGTGTTCGTTGATTTCTCGTTTCCCCAGCAAACGCGGCAGACTCCACAGTTAGGTGCTTAGAGTCCGGTTTTCAGCCCTCTCCCTGCCCCAGCCGCACACCCCTCACCCGGTCCTCGTCTCTAGCTGCACAGCTACGGAGATAGACCACGTGCCCCTCCAAAGCTCCCTCCTCCGTATCTCTGTGTGTTGGTTCTGTAACCTCTCTCCTAGTCACAGTGAAAAGCTCAGTGGTGGAAACCCTCCAGCCTCTCATCTCCCACGTCCAGGTCACCTTTTCCTTCCTTCACTCTGGTCCTCACCCTGTCCCCTCCCCATGGTGACTGGTGACCACGCCTTCCAGACTCTCCTGCATGTCACTTGCAGAGCAGCGTCCCTGGCACCCGAGTGCAGTTCACAGGTTTTAAACCCATCGAAACGCTTTCCCTTCCTGCAAGGTCAGATACCAGTAAGTGTTCAGAGATGTCTATATCCAGACCCGGCTCTAGACTTCCACGCTATCTTATTTTAAGCTTGTTAAAACTGACTGAATACCATTACCATAAATTCTAAGAGGCATTCCACGTCTAGAGGTCTTGATCTACGATTGGCTTGGATTGGTCATCAGGCCGGCCAGTAAGGGATCCCGTTTGTTGATTTGGTAATAATCAATTGAATTCGTTATAAGCTCTTCTGTCGTTCTTTTCTATCCTTTTACCCATCTTTGTCAGAGTAGGTCAGGTCGGCACAGAATGTCTCTGAAGGTCAACACACATTAGATGAGTCTCTAAAACGTGTGGGCTGGGTTTCCTAACAAGACAGCTTCTTAGCAGTGTGGGTCTCTGTAATTACACAGGGTTTTTGTGAAGTTATTACGATTTCTAGAGGTTACTAATGTATAAAAATATGTGCTTACGCCTCACTGGCAAAATAGAACCAGCTGTGACTGTCCCACTTTTCTATTTTTCAGAGTGGAAGAGGGACTTACAATTAAAAAGTTATCTGAGGAGTGAAGTCCCTGTGGATGGGCCTCATCTGGGGGGGACCTGGGGCCCAGCCCACCTTCCTGAGCTTTCCTATTGTTGAACCCCGGGTTTTGGAATTATGACACAGCATTGTAGACTTTTAGAGGACAAAGTTGCATTAGGAATTATATGATGGTATAACCTTTACAGTATTTTTCTTCCAAACACTTAGAATTCTCTTTTCAGGATCCACAAATCCACATTGAGATTTCAGGATCCCCAGATACACATAATTGGAGCTCTCCAATTGCTCTCCTGCAAGCAAGCACTTTTGTCACAGAGGCTGCGGGGTGATCAGCTCCGAGACCTTGAATAACTACAGTACCTTAGTTTTGCCCTCTCGTGTGATTAATACTGTGATAGATGTTGACTTAGAGGTTCAAGATCCTTCCCGTCCAGATTTCATCCTGATGTTTTTGTTCTCAGATGTCTAATAATCCCTTGTTATTGATTCATACTCATGAATAAATGAATGTAATTAGGAGAGGTCGCTGGTATGGTCTGTTCTCTCCGCAAGCCTCTTCTTTAAATAAGAGAGGACAAGTCCGAGGGCGGTGTTCCCGTCAGGCAGCAGGTGGGCTGGGACCCCGCAGGCTGCCGGGTAAGGATGTTTCACTGGAAGAAGCCCTCTCCTCCAGGGCTGCCTGCCTGCTCTCCCCACTCCTCCCCCCTCCCCTCCATGCCTCTCTCTTTTATGCCTCGGGGTCTGATGTGGGACAGGCATTAATTAACTGAAGTTCTGACTCGCGTCTTCCCATGTATCTCGCGCTGTAGTAGGTAGAGTGGTCGGAAACCTTGACTCTGGGTCCTGGGCTCAGACTCCACTTGCTAGTCAGGTGAGGAGCTAGTCAAGTTACTTTCTCCCTTGTGTAAAGCGAGGTTAACAAGCAGGGCCTAACTCATAAGGCCGTGTTAATCGGTTAGCGCACGTGGCGCTCTGAGAACAGGGCCTGGCACGTGGTAGCCACTAAGGGTCAGCGGTCACTGTCAGTGCGCGCAGTGCCCACGCCAGGCCCCTTCTTTCCTTGGAGAGCAGTCCTCTGGTTTTAGTTGGAGACAACACCCAGCTGATGCGCTGGAGGCCAGCTTTTCCCCCTGCCGTGGCTCGTCAGTTACCCTGTTGATTTCCTCATGACTCCCACCTACTATTTATAGTTTTTGACCCTGCAGTTCCCTTGAGAAATAGTTTTCTTTCTGCTGATTTGTAACATCAGTTTCCTCTTTCCTACCTTTCAGGCTTTCTGCAAACTTTCCCGTCCATTGCTGCATCCTGACAGGTTGTCCAGCAAGGTTGTAGGGTGATTTTTTTTTTTTTTATTAAGTAAATCTTCCATCATTTTCTCATTTTCTAAGCTCTGATCAAGTTCTCTGTCACAGATGTTCTCTATTCCCTGAAGATATGAAAGATTCACCAGTCCTTTGGGTTGGGGCTGGTTCAGGTTTGGTCGCTGTTATTATAAAATTTGTGATACTGATTTTGCACAGTGTAGGCAAACTCGGAAGGGGTCACGGTGGGTCACTGCGGGCCGTTGGTGTCCTGGTGATGGTTTAGGAAAAGTCTCAGTGCTGGCTACATGCTGGGTTCGTTTCCTGTGGCTGTCAGAACAGACTACCACAAACGGGTGGGCGCATCAACAGAAATCCATGCTCTCACAGCTCTGGAGCCCAGAAGTCTGAAGTCAAAGTGTGAGTAGGGCTGTGCTCTCTTCAGAGCCCCTCGGGGGGTCCTGCCTGCCTTCTCCAGCTTCTGGTGGCTCCAGGTGCTCCTTGGCTTGGAGATGTGTCACTCTAACCTCTGCCGTCACCTGGCTCTCCTCTGTGTGTCTGTCTTCACACAGCCTTCTTGCAAGGACAAACTGCATTAGGCCACCCTACTGCAGCCTGACCTCGTCGTAACTAAGTACCTTTGCAGTGACCCTATTTCCAGATGAGGGCACACGCTCAGGGACTGGGGGCTAGGACTTCAACATATATTTTTGGAGGAGACACAATTCAACCCATAACACATGCCAGTGACCATTTTGACCAGAGCAGTCCCACCACTGCCCGTCTAAAAACATACTGCTAATGCCACATGGAAGTTTTCCATCGCCCAGCTTTTAGCTTTGTTCCATGTCTTGACGTCACTCAGATATGCTTTCAGTACTTTCTGGAAGAAGATGGCCCGGTCGGTATCCTTGCTGAGCCCTTGAGATCGGCTCTCTTTCCATTCCCTGCATCTATTAAAAATGAAAGCAGTCCGTCTCAGGTGCTCCATGCCCTGAAATAGGATCTTCTCTCTCCCAAATCTGAGGGAGATCTGAGGTCACATCCGGAAATCCGTAAATTAATTTTAAGTTGATGTTTTACCTGCCAGACCCTAGTGCCTCTCATACCTCCCAGTTCTTGGGGCGTCCTTGCTCCTCTTGGCCTGTTGACGTGGAAACTAGTAACTTGCTATTCTGATCTTATTTCCGACTATTTCCCAGTTTTATGTAAAAAGTAAAAAGCAAAACAAAACAATGGCAGACGTAGCCTCTATTGCTCGAACGGCGCCAGCGCCGCCGGCCCCTGTGTCTTTCACTTGGGCTGCTCTGTTCCTCCTGGAATGCCCGGCCCCACCATAATCTTCGGTCCCTCCCGGAAGCGGGCCCACAGCCCCACCAGCCCATCCCCGCTCCTGTGACCTCTCCTGCTGTCATCATTCGTGCATCTCACGTTGCATGTCCATGACCTTGGACGTCTGTGTTTGGGGGTAGATAATCTGCCTCTCCAGTTAGATTACAAGTTTCTCTCCATTCTGTTCATTTTACCAGAGTTCACTTTGTATTTTATACAAAGTAAGGGAGTTAGACGTTTTGAAAATGTTTCTAACAGTTACCACATTGGGCCTGGATAGTCCATGCGAATCTTTCTATGAGACTGACGTTGCACGCCCTGTTTTGATGAAAAGCTGCGTCTCTAAAACGGCAGCCCTACTCTGCACTGCGTTTCCTCTAGAAATCGGTATTGAAGCGAAGTCCAGAGGTCCTGGTCTCCTAATGCACTTTTTGAGCTGGGTTAGAGGTTCTTATTAATAAAATGGAATGGAAGGAAAGAAATAAAATAAGGATAAAACGGAAGACCTAAGGACAGAATGGCATGGTGAGTGCAGTGTTTCTACAGATCATGGCTCATTTCAACTGATTTCCGGTTGGAAGTCACAGCCCCTCCTGCCAAGAGGAGAATCGATTCTGATCACGGGGGCAAGGTCGTTGGGCCAGTGAGTCAGGCCGGCTGACCCTGCAGTTCCAGGGTGGATAGTAAGGGTGGTAATTCAGAACATGTGTTTGCAAAACCTCCCACTTAGTCCAGTAGTTGTGCAGACGAATTCCGCCCATCCCTTTTCTTTCTTCCCGTGAAAGTGAGCAAAGATGCCACGAGGACTTCCGGCTTCTGCGGGTGGTAGGAGGCGACTGGCCCCATGGCCAGTATTTTCATTTTCAACCTGACCATCTGTTTCCGGAACGTCTGGGCTCTTTTTTAAAGCACTTAATTTTATGTATGTATGTATGTATGTATGTATGTATGTATGTATGTATGTATTTATTTATTTATGGCTCTGTTGGGTCTTCGTTTCTGTGCGAGGGCTTTCTCTAGTTGCGGCAAGCGGGGGCCACTCTTCATTGCGGTGCGCGGGCCTCTCACTATCGCGGCCTCTCTTGTTGTGGAGCACAGGCTCCCGTCGCGCAGGCTCAGTAGTTGTGGCTCACGGGCCCAGTTGCTCCGCGGCATGCGGGATCTTCCCAGACCAGGGCTCGAACCCGTGTCCCCTGCATCGGCAGGCAGATTCTCAACCACTGCGCCACCAGGGAAGCCCCTAAAGCACTTAATTTTTGAAAGAGGGGCGACAGACAACCCGATGTCCTTGGGAGGCACGTTACTAATTTCAGTCGTGATTCATCAAAGGCTGAGAGCTCTTTCCTCCTGTTCTGCAGCGGGCCGACCCTGGCCAGCCACCTCCTAGACTCCCTGACCCGCGCACCCCTCCTCGCCCGTTCGCAGATCAGCCCTGCGGGAGCGGCCCCAGCCCTTCCACAGCCGGAGGCGGGGCAGCCGGGATTCCGTGCAGAGTCCCCGGGTCCTGTGGACGCGGAACAAGGGCGTGTGTCTGGCCCTGGGCTGAACGTGCAGCAGCGTTTTCCTGGGCGCCGCTGCGTCTCCTGTGCTCTCGGGGCCCCGGGCCTCCAGGAACCCCTGGGTCCATCATCAGGGCCACAGGAGAAACCCCGGGCTGCAGGTGTTCCTCGGTCTCCCCAGCCACCAAGTCGACAGCTGTGGGAACTGAGGTCAGGATCCACGCTGCCTCTGATGGTTTTCCTGTAGGAATATGAACCATGCTCGTGCAGAGCTAAACTCAGCACTGGAAACCACTCCCAAGCTAAGTGCCATCAGCCTGGCCCGGGTGAGGGGTGGAGGCTGCAGGACTTCCCGGCCCTGTGCTGGGGGGCCCTCCCTGGAGAGAAGGCAGTGAGGTGCGTCTGTGCCAGCAACGGGGAGGCGTCCCCTGAGACCCGGCGTCCCAGCAGCCATGTGCCCTGGGTCCATGCGCGCCTGAGGGCCCTGCTCACCCACCCAGCAGCGACTTACTCCTTCCCCACCTGAAAATAGTAACTCATTTTTTTTTGAGCAACTTCCATGTGGCAAGCCTTATAAATGGTGCTTTGAATATTTCTTTAAAACTTTAATTTTTTATCTGATCCTCAGAACGATCTTACTGTAAATATTATCTTCCATGTCGTCCTGGTGAGGAAGAAAGTAGGTTCGTGGAGGGTAACAAAGGTCCACGGCTGTTAAATGGTGGAGGTGATGGAATTTAGCTCAGATTCATTTGATCCAAAGACCGATGCACACACATGCATGCACATACACTCACATGCATGCACACACACACACATACTATTTCCGTGAAAAGATTTGATTATGCTGCCCGCATCCCCTCTGAATGTGGACCAGACTGCTTGGAGGTCTCTGACCCTCTTTTCAAACCTCACGCCAAAAGCAGCCGAGGGTGGAGGGTGAGCGGGGGGTGGGGGGGGCGCTGAGTTCCCACCTTCTCCTTGGGCGCACCTGGGTTACTTCAGATCTCGACTTAGGCTTTTAAATTGGGGAGCAAATTGGAGGAACCTCCTGTTTCTTTAGAAGAAGTCCAGATTTAGTTCCTGGTCCTAAAATTCTTGAACTGTCACAAGTGAGGGGGAGCTCACATCTATGCAAGGCAGGGGGCCAGGCCCTCCCAACGCTACCGGGAAACAAGTGTTAGTGAAATCGTGCCATATGTGCCACCGTCACCACCATGAGAGCCAGGAGGAAGTCACACTGCTGAAAATTTCAGCAAGACCAAACCTTTGGTTTTATCATCTCAAAATGTATTTTTTTCAGAGATTCAGGCTTTCCATCTTATGCTCCCAAATTTGTTTATATATCATGTTTATTTTATGATGATTTGCTTTCTTGATCTTTTACTACGGAAGCACAAACTTATTCAAGGAAGATGTTGTGTCACCGTATCAGATAATTCAGGAATCATCATCATAAGGTTTCATGACAAGTAGTATTTTGAGGGCCTACCATGTGCCAGGTACTGTGACGAGTGTTTTGCATGCGTTACCTCATTTATTACTCACTTCAGCCAATCAAGGTAGGATTGTCCCATTCGGTGGAGGAGGGGACGGAAATAAAGACTAAGGGGCCTGCCTAGAATGACAGTGATTGGAATTGGCTTGGGTAGGGCGGCTCCCCAGCTTGTGTTCATTTATTCTCCAGTCACTTCGTCCTGACCCACAGGGTGTGAGCTTAGCAGACGTCCGCTAACCCAGCATTTCTCGGGCTGCAGAGTCACCCGGGGGCTCTGGACTTTGCTGCTGTTTTGGTGCCATGCCCTGTGTGATACTGCAGTGAGTTAACAAAAGCAAGATTCGTTTCTTGCTCAAGTATCAGCCAAATGTCAGTGTTCCTGGTCGGTGGGCAGTTTTCTTCTGCACCAAGTTAGGGCTCCAGGCTCCTTCATCTTACAGCTCCACCCGCTCCCAGGGCCTGGAAGGCTCTGCATTCCCAGGAGAGGGGGGAGGCTGAAGGAGAAGGCAGCTGCTTCTGAAAGGTCCACCCCCGCTCCCCTTCCATTGGCCAGAGCTTGTCACGTGACCACACCTGGCCGCAAGGAGGGCTGGGAAATGTAGTTTGGGCTGGGAGGCCCTCATCGTGCAGCCCACCTATGAGGGGAGAAGGTGGATTGCTGTTGACGGTGGTATTCAGGAAATGGGACTCCACGTGTAACTGATTTACATTGTCTGTCACTACTTCCGAATAAACCTTGGTAATTCTAGGGAGTAGTTCCTAAGCATTATTAAAAAATCTTTTGATAGCCTGTTTGAGTTTTTCCCTTTAATGTTATAAAATCATCCTGGGCAATTGCGCACAGTTATAAATAAATTTCAAAACTAGGTCTGTACTTAGATTGACAGCCAGCCATAATGGAGAACTGTAACTAATCGATAAAAATATGTGAGCACCCCTCAGTTCCTCACGCCCCAAAGGGAGGCGCTCATAATCCAGAAGCTGTAGTTGAGCGTGTGGGAATGAAATGATACCCCAGTGGGGTGTCTTGATTTCCCAACCCTCGTACTCACTACCATCTACACGTAGCCAGTGTCATATCCACCTGTATCTATTTTGGGACATTCTGGGGGGAAAGGAGAATATGGAGAGAACCTAGGATTCCAGAGCCCCCATCCTTGCAGGCACTTGTCTGTGCGCACGCGGCCTCCAGAGGGGCAGAGACGCCGAGAAGCGTGCAGGTGCCCGCATCAGTTGCCATAGTAGAAATCTGCTGTGTGTTTCTCAGACGCTCTGGCGTGCCACCGCCTCCGATGACGTTAAAATATCCCCCGATGAATCTTCAGTCACTGTTGTTCATGTAAACCCCCTGAGTTCTGCCAAATGTTCCTGAGCTTCTGGACCAGTGTCTCACTGCAGATAGATCATTCACGACCTGCTCACTGGGAGGTGGTTCCTTTTGGAATGATCTTCGTGTCCACAGCTCTTCCCTGAATTTATTGACTGAAAACTTGGCACGGCAGCCTAACTGCTTTGTCTCATTAAACTTTCAGTTGGACCCACTGTAAATTAAGGTTGGAAAAGAGTGACAGATGTGATCACAATCACAGATAAAAATGAGCCAATTGGGTGCGCTCTATGACTCAGTATGTTGCATACTGTAGGGCTGTGTGCTAAGCATAGAGTGCCTAAGCGTTTTTCATTTATTGACAGTATTTCATGGCATAACTTCCTGGTATATCCTGGCCATAAAATAGATTTTAAGATGTAAATTTTTATTGGCCCTTAATTGGAATGTCTCTCTCACCACTGGGTGAGCTTATGAAATTGCTCTAAATAAATGTATTGACTGTTTTGCTGTTAGCTATGTCACCATTAAATAGAACCTGTGGTCCTTTTATGGAAATAAAATGCTATAGAAAAACATGAGAACCAGCAAACGTGCACATTTCTTTTTGAACAGATTTATTTTTCATTTTGTACAATGCTTCCTTGGGTGGAGATGAACCTAGACAGAGACATCCATGGCCCCTTAGAGTGGGGAGCCAGGAATCTGGTGATAGTTGTCATTTCTTTGGGCTTTTAATAAACATCCAAAAGGAGTTTGACGGGCTTGGCCTAAGTTTCCTATGCCATACTGTCACATGCAAACCTTTCGCAGGAGTGTGAGGTGGATAGTCACAAAGGTGGGGGGCGAGCAGAATCAAGGGAGTCATTTCCACAGGTCAAAGGGGACAGTGTGATGGTCCTGCCAGGACGTGGTCATTTAGACCCTGGTCACTGACACTGGACGTCCCACAGATGAGGGCTGTGTGCTTGCTTTCTTTTTTTTTTTTTTAACATCTTTATTGGAGTTATAATTGCTTTGCAATGGTGTGTTAGTTTCTGCTGTATAACAAAGTGAATCAGCTATATGCATATGTATATCCCCATATCCCCTCCCTCTTACGTCTCCCTCCTTCCCACCCTCCCTATCCCACCCCTCTAGGTGGTCACAAAGCACCAAGCTGATCTCCCTGTGCTATGCAGCTGCTTCCCACTAGCTATCTATTTTACATTTGGTAGTGTATATATGTCCATGCCACTCTCTCACTTTGTCCCAGCTTACCCTTCCCCCTCCCCGTGTCCTCAAGTCCACTCTCTACATCTGTGTCTTTATTCCTGTCCTGTCCCTAGGTTCTTCAGAACCATTTTTTTTTTGATTCCATATATATGTGTTAGCATATGGTATTTGCTTTTCTCTTTCTGACTTACTTCACTCTGTATGACAGTCTCTAGGTCCATCCACCTCACTACAAATAACTCAATTTTGTTTCTTTTTATGGCTGAGTAATATTCCATTGTATATATGTGCCACATCTTCTTTATCCATTCATCTGTTGATGGACACTTAGGTTGCTTCTATGTCCTGGCTATTGTAAATAGTGCTGCAATGAACATTGGGGTGCATGTGTCTTTTTGAATTATGGTTTTCTCAGGGTATATGCCCAGTAGTGGGATTGCTGGGTCATATGGTAGTTCTATTTTTAGTTTTTTAAGGAACCTCCATACTGTCCTCCATAGTGGCTGTATCAATTTACATTCCCACCAACAGTGCAGGAGGGTTCCCTTTTCTCCACACCCTCTCCAGCATTTACTGTTTGTAGATTTTTTGATGATGGCCATTCTGACCGGTGTGAGGTGATATCTCATTGTAGTTTTGATTTGCATTTCTCTAATGATTAGTGATGTTGAGCATCCTTTCATGTGTTTGTTGGCAATCTGTATATCTTTTTTTGAGAAATGTCTATTTAGGTCTTCTGCCCGTTTTTGGATTGGCCATGTGCTTTCTAAACAAGCACAAATTCAGTGCTTTTAGCTCATAAGTAGTAATTTGGTAGTTTCCAGGAACTAATTTATGTGTAATATGATACTTTGAAAAAACACCCAGAGTTAAACTTATCAATTGAAAGAGAAATAAAGAAAACCATCCCACTTACAGTGGCACCAAAAAGAATAAAATACCCACAAATAAATTTAACCACGGAAGTGAAAGACCTATATACTGAAAACTATAAGACATTAGTGAAAGAAACTGAAGACACAAATAAATGGAAAGATAGTCGATGCTCATGGATTGCAAAACAAGCTCACAGACACAGAGAACAGAGGGGTGGTTGCCAGCAGCAGAGGTTGGGGGATGGGAGAAATGGATTTTAAAATTGCTATATCTTAATTAGAATTGATGCTGGAATAACTATTTTGTTTTCCAAGTTCAATATTTATATGTGCTTTAATTCTATTTTCTGCAAATGATTTTTTTGTGAATAAACAAAATTAAATTGAATGTATTTGAAAGTAGGTTCTGAGAAAGCATGGAGAATAAAAATATACTGAGGTGTTTTTCCTTCAAAGTACTATCCACATCAAATTACAAAAAATATTTATAGCTTTTACCATTTGAGGTGTTTTTTTTTTTTTTCCCCTACTTGGTAAATTGGATGCATAATGATGTTCCTTACATACAACTCTAAAAGTTTCTTTCAAAGTATTCTGGCGTTTTCAGTTAAGATGGAAGTCACAACTAGCATTTTTAATAGTGGAAATTTTATTACTGTTTGTTTTTGGCACTTTTTCCACAGAGAAAATAAATGCCTATTAAATTTTGTATGCATTTCTGTTATGCTATAAATTTGGTAAAAATTAATTGATACTATAAAACTTGTGATTAAAAAAATAACTCTCACAGTTCCCTGACACATTTGAGTTGTGAAATATAATTGTGCTTCTAAGGTTACTGCATGTTCATGGACACCGGTTGATGAGGTCACTGGTGCCAGGCCGCTGGGAATGGTCCGTGCGACGGGTTAGTAGACGGTCATTTAAACATCTTTCACTTTCCCTAGAAGTTTGGTTTTATTGGATGTGTCCCTGTTCAAATACAAAGGCTTTATTTCAAAGAGTTCGTGTCCCTAGAAGCCAGCCTAGCAGATCCAAATAACGCTTGATGACCCGTAGCTGAGATGGGCCCTGGTCTGCATTCTCCCGGGTCCTTTGTCTGGGCCCTCCTGCCCCGGCTGCACCTGCTCAGCCAAGGTGAGATGCAACTGATGATTTCTAAGGGCTTTTCAAGTCATGTGTCTGTGCCCACGTCCACGTAATTCAACGTGAAGGGTACGGTGGAGGGGAGGTTCTCGATGACACCAGCCGCGCAACCAGCTAGAAGCTGACCCCTCATCTACGGCCTGACCTTCTGCTCGGGTCTCTCCCTGGGCTCGTGGGAAATACTGAATCCCTTCTCGGGGGAGGAAAAACTGCCGAGAGGGGACATCAGCTCCCTCGCGGGGGTTGGGTGGGGGTCAAGGTGGACCCAGGCGCCCAGGTGGTGGTGGGCTTGTGGCAGGTCTGGTGGAGAAGGCCTGGCGGTCAGAGAGGCCCAGGGGCTGTCGGGCTGGGGACCTAGGCAGGCTCGGCCTCCTGGGTCCGTGTTCCTGGCGCATGTGTCCCAGGGAAAGGGTTTGTAGTAGGAAAAGTAGACGATATCAAAGGTGGACTAGATATTTGAGTGAATTTTCAAACAGAGAATTATAGGCAATATGGATATGCAGTGGGGATGATTTAATTGCTGTGTTTTGTGTCTTTCTCCATTTAAAGGTTTAATATCCCCACTCATTCTCCCTCCATCAGACCCAACATCCAGTCCTCCCCCAGTGGCTTTGGTCTCCCCCAGGGGCAGGCAGCCCCAGGAGGGGGGAGGCTGGGCTGAACTCTCACCCCGGGTGGGAAGTTCCCCCGGCAAGTGTGACCTTGACCTGTGCTACCCTTGGTGGGAATTGTCCACGGAAATAATCAATAAACAATCTATAAAAGGAATAGAAAAGAGTTTTATTTGAGCCAAACGGCATGAGACTCCTGGTGGAAGTTCACGTAGCTGAAACCAGAGGTCTGATTCAGCAGGCGGTCCTGCACCCTGCATTTCAGCACCCCTGCAGGTTCAGATGCCATCTGTCCCGGAGGACCAGCTTTGCAAGCCCTCATCTCTACATTTGAGCCCAGTGGCCAAGAGGGAGTGTTTAAGCCAGGAGAGAAGCAAGGAGTGAGTTACGGTGGGAGCCAAGATTCCTCACCTTCTCGCTTTGCTCTGAATAATGTAACGTGCTTGGACTTCGCTGGTAAAGCCCCCATCTCTGCTTTGCAGAAGAGAGAAGTGAGGAAGGTGCAGAACGGCCACGGTACTTGCCGGGGTCACGCGGCTCATGATACTGGTGCCAGGACCTGGACCCAGGCAGCACCCCGACACCAGCATCCTCCAGGCTCAGTGCTCGTGGGCTGCCGTGCTCTCTTAAGGTGTATCTTTCAGAGTCACTGTTTCAGAAGCCTTTTATTTCCTAAGATTTCCGAGTGTAAACTCATTTCACGGAATGTCTGTACATCTGTGTGTGTGGCAGCCACGTATTCGGGGCAGGGATGAAGGGCCACGGCAGGTGCTTCCTGATAGAAGGAGCACTAGGTGAGTGTTGGGGTCAGGACCCTGGGTTCCAGCCCTGCCTTGTGCTGTTAGTGACTTCGAGTCATTTCACTCTCGACTTAAGAATCATTTCTTCATCTGAAATGATGGATGTCCTGACGAGTTCCCTTTTGCCTGAAAATTTTATTCTTCCAACTTAATCCATGGAGGGATTTCTGTTTTAAAAAGACATGGTGATCCTTATTGGTAAAGAGACAACAACCCATCAGGTTTTGTTTTTGTTCTTTGTTTTCTGGTTCATCTAGGGGGTGGGTGTCGTTCTGAGCTCTTAACTGTCTTCAGATAAAGTGTTTAGTAACAAAGAACCTGCAAAAGAAGTTAAGTGGTGAGATATTTCCAGATGTAGAGAGAATAAACAAAAAGTAACACCAAACTCATTGGCTAATCAGTGCATCATCAATGAAAACAGAAATTGCCTTTTTTTCTCTGAAAAGCTCCACTTCTCACGTAAACTAAACAGGAAATGAACACTCTTGCTCCTATGAAGTGCCTTCTGTCTTGGCAAATAAGGTACCCACTCTTGCTGGATTTGGCAAGTCTGGACTCCACGCCGAAGCCAGTGCTGGAAATAGCTCTTCTCAGTATGTCTGGGAGAACCCCCACCTGCTTCCCCAACCCCGATCAGGCATGTAACTGGGGTCACGCTTCTGACTTTTTAATGTAAAGACAAACAAATTCACAGAAGCCATTATAATTCTTCACAGTTTAACGTCACCATTTTATATTTTAAAAAATCTTCCCTCCAATGTGGTATGAGAAGTTGTAAAGCTTTTACCAACGTGCAGCTTGTAGAAGCAGAAGCCGTGCGCAAGGAGCGTGGTGATTTATGTTTGTAGTTTTGGCTGCGGCAATAACTCTGGTTGTTGGGACGTGAGGAACGTTAGTGTAGAACCTGGGGGTTTTTAAGTATTTGCTACATCTTGGTTTGTTAGTTTAAAATCATTCTTGTCTGTTGGTAAAAATAAGACCCCCTCGGAACTCTTCCTGATTGTCTTAATAAGACTATTATATTTTAAAGTAATAAAAGCTTTATTTTTATGAAGGCCATTACTCAGATATTTTACTACTTCAGAAAGTCCTGCTTTTCAAGCTGCCTGCTGAATTAACAGGGTTTTCCTGCAGTTATTTGTATGGTTCCTGTTTCCGTTTTACCATCATATCGATGTACAGTTACATGTGATGTACTCTTGTGGGCCGCCGTGAGTCCGTGCATCGGGGCGTATGGATGGAAAGCGTGTGGAGTCCATGTGTTACCTGTCTGTGGGACAGAGAGATGTATAATTACCTGTGACGTCGCCTAACTGCATCTTGATCGGACTGAACTGAAATGGTTTTGAGTTTATTAGAACTGAAAATCTTTTGCCTTTGAACTCTTTAAGGTTTTTTTTTGAGATATCTATAACTTTATTTCAAAGTTGGCAAAATCCCAGACCACTTCACTACCCAGCTTATCGATTCTAGGTTGGACTCCCTCCCTCTCCAGCTCTAATGACCATGGGAATCTCAGGAAGAACTTATCCCAGGACAGTCGATACAATAAGCCCGTGTGACCTTTACGGCGAAGGATCACTCTGTAAGCAGAGTGATTGCTCCGGATGCTCCCGGGGCGGGGTGCACGGGGACACCTGGCCACCTCCCTGCCAGGTGTCTGTCGCTCCACCCTCTGGGTGAGAAGCAGCAGCCCCCTGGTGGATGTGCACACGGCGTGCTGTCCTTGACCCCGAGAAGGACGGAGGCACCCTGCAAGCCTCGCCGTTCTCCTCCGCGGCAGATGGCAGGGTGATGTCTGCGTCCGTGCACACAGAGCACGCAGTTCAAGGGCACTAACCAGAGGTCAGGGCAGCTTCTCCGGGGCGTGTAAGGCCCGGAACTGGTGAGGCGCGGCTGGGCTTCGCGGGGCTGGCCTTGTCTCTGAAACAGCCTTTCGGCGTCTGGTGCAGCTTCACGGCTGGAGGATAAGGCAGGAGGCGGCCCCCGCCAGAGAGGGAGGGGCACTTCCTCGTGGCTCCTGACAGCCCCGGGCACCCGTGGGCGCTCGCCGGCACCGCTGTCCCCTGGTGGGGGGGGGGTGTCCCCACCCCACGGCCTCTGTGCCCGAGCCCGAGTGGGCTCCTCTCCCAGACCGTAGGGACCCTGGGGCCCTGGGAGCTCTGGTCTCGCATCCTCCGTGTAGGGGGCACCTGTGGCGTCCTTAGTGACCGGTCCAGGTGTGGGTCCTGCGGCTCCTCGGGACCCGGGCAGCCGGAGGGACAGGAGCGCTGGCAGGTCCGGCTCCACACCCAGCGTCCCAGGTACGAAACCCTGCCCAGGGGGCCCGGGGGCTCAGCCGGGAGCTTTGACGAGGGGACCGGCCACCGGGAGAGCCGATCAGGGACTTGTTTCATCCGTGACCCGTAGAAAGCATCTCAACCCTCTAGGGAGCTGCTCCCAGCGCAGAGCTGGAGGGGGTCCTTCCCGTGGAACCTGAGGAGCGAGCATCCCTCGCGCTCAGGAGCGCCAGGCGACGGCCACCGCCCCGCGGCTGCTACCGGGAGGACGGTCCTCTTACACTGATCAGTTTTTAATTAATTTAGTTTTGCAAGAGGTTTTGGTTCTTTTCCTGATATAAAATTAGTAATTGTGTATGCTTCTGTCAGAAATTGGAAACACTTTCCCTCTTTTTACCAATATTTATCAGCTAATATATGGAAGACACTACACCAGCATGCAGAAAATGATCAAGAAAGTTAGAATCCTCGTAAATCCCACCACTCAGACCTAAATATATGACATTTGGGGACGTTTTCATTCTTTCTGAAGTGCATGCCTGCATAATTTTGCTATAATTCTGAACACAGAATTTTGTATCCCTTAAAATAACTGAATATTATAGTATGTTTCCATGTCATTAAATATTATCATAAATGAATTTTATTTTATATGTAAAGATCTGTTGTATGTCTTTAATTTATTTAAACAACACAGAATATTAAGTGATTTTCTTTTCCCTCATGTGTTTCACTGTAATTAACGCTAAAATGGTATCCTTACATGTAAGTATTTGTCCCTCCCTCTGATTACTTCCAAAAATTTTGAAAGTGAAATCACTTGTTTCGAGATTAAGGTTTTTGGTACAAAGGTGCCGACTTGCTTTCCAGAACAAGTGTTTAATCTCAGTTTGCCCTGACAGTTGCCAGCAGGTGATCACTACGATTTGGCAAACATTGGATATTTTTATTTTCAGCATCTTGGCTAACTAGGTAGACAGAAAAGTCTCATCTATTTAATTGTATAGGGAGTCCAACGTAGAATCTGTGATGACTGGTGAGGTACTAAAAAAAATAATTTTCTTGGATATTTAATTTCCTTACATGTAAACCCTCTTCTCTTTACACTGACCACTTTTTCATTTGTAGTGCCGGCACCTGCACACAGACACACACACAATCACATCACAGACGTACACACACATCACACCATAGACACAAACCACACAAATCATGCCACAGACACACACGTCACACATACATACACACGTCACACATACATACACACACAAACTGTTGCTTTGGTTCCAGGTATTTTTCCCTGTTTGACACTGGCCTTTTAGTGTTGTTTATGGGCTCTTAACACCTAGAACTTTTTCCGTTGTTACGTCTCTTTCTGCTTTGCCCCTGCCTCTACCTTCTGTCCTCCCAGCCTGAAAGCAGGACGCCTTCATGTCTGCATTTCCTAGTTTTCCATGGTGTGTGTGCCTTGACCTTAAACCAGCTGGAAGGTGTTTTGGTAGCTGATGTTGGCTGGAGATGGGCTGGGTTCCCCTGATACCAGGCTGTTCTCCTGGTTTGCTTGTGGGTTGACTGGGGCGTCCCCGTCACCAAGTGCCGGCTCTCCACCCCAGGTCAGCCTCTGTGTCCAGCGGGTCTGCCCACCAAGCTGGCAGCTCCTGCACCTGCTCCACACTTGGTACCTGTTCCAGAATTACAATATAGGTCAGCGCCTGACAGGGCAGACTCCCCTGGAATGCCTTCCATTTCCCCCAGATTTCTATCCTACTCTTTATTATTTCATGTAAAATTTAGAGAAATCATGTCTTTAAAAAAATCTCTAAAGAAGCCCCTTAAAATTTGAATTTAAACGGGGTTATAAATATGTGAAGTGGTGGATGTTAATTACCTCGACGGGGGGATCCTTTCATGATGTACACACAGATCAAACCACCACGATGTACTCTTAAAATATCTTACAATTTTATTTGTCAGTTATACCTCAATTAAGCTGAAACTTTAGAAAATTTAAAATAACAGAAAAACTGAGCTAAACATCCATTACGTTGGAAAGAATTAACAACATCCAGTCTTCCCAGCATTTCCTTCTACTCATTCAAATGCACTTTTGTGTCTCTGTAATGTTTTGGTCTACTTTTCTATATACCATTTAGTTGTTATTTTTAATATTTTATTACTCCTTTGAATGTTATCTAGTTTCCCTGTTGCATTCACTACCTTGATAATTTTGAGTTATAAGGATGGAATTGAGTTTTGTATTTTGTTTTGCATCCAAACCTTCTATTATTAGATCTAATATATTTATTTTGGTTTATGCTCTTAGTATGCTAAACATACTCGCTCACTGCCTTTGACTTACATTTGTAGTTCTTATTTCTATTTCTGTGCTTATTGCATTTTCTAGAATTTCCAAGGGACTGTTAAATAATGATGGTAATTATGTGTGGTTTTGTAAGCCCTGTAGTTTGCAGGGGGTTGTTTCTGTTTTTGCAGATGAAATAGGAGAAAGAAAGATTAAAGCGTTGTCATTGGCGACGTTAATTTCTGACTGTGGAACGGTTACAGCTGTCCAGGTAACTTCCTATCAGGTCGGTGGGCAGAAGACAGCTGAGACCCGATTGCGTGACCCCTTTGTGTCCTTGGATGGCTCTCGGGAATTCTGGACATTCTGTGACACGTGTCCTGCCTGGGTGCACTCGTGTGATTTTCTGGGAAGAAGAGGCCAGGGATTCTGTCACATTCTCAAGGATTTCTGTCGCCCCAGGAAAGTTGAGATCGGCTGCGTGCACCGAAGTTCCCTTTGGTGGTTACAGGCGACGGGGAGCTGCAGGTGGGGGAGAGGGTGATTCCTGGAGCCGCAGGTGAGGGCGCTCTGGGCAGCGGGCGTCTGTCCTCGTCCTCCAGACCAGAGATGCCCAGCCCTTGGGTTTCCCAGGAGCAGGGCTGCCCTGGCGTGGGGCTGCTGCAGGAATTCCACTTCGGGGCTGCTCTTTCCCCAGTCGAGTTGGCTTTTAGATTAAGACAAAGGCAATGGGTTTCTCTGGGCCGTGTTTTAGCAGACCCTTGGTGAAGTTAAGTTGATCACGGATTACCTGAGAGAGGTGTACGCTCCTGTGTTCTGCTGGTCTGAGCAGGTCTCCCTGTCCCATTGCAACACCCTGGGTTTCCTCTGAGCAGACTTTCCAGTGCAGGCGGGCTGGGTCTCAGTCCCGGCTCCGTTCAGCGATGCGGTGAATTGCACAGCCTGTCTTAATCACCTGCTGATGTGGCTTTCTCTGCTTGGAGCTAGCCCCCTGGTCAAAAATTATCTTCTTGGGTACCTAGTACTGTTAATTCGTCAGCATTTCTGTGTAGTTAGTCTGTCCAAGTCTACACTCTTATATTAAATTGGAGCCCTGGGAAATGGACCAAAATTAGTTCTCTTTTTCTTGTTTCCCCTTTGGGTGTCGCTCATCTCTTACTGTCTAACTTGGCCGTCCACTTTGCGTTCTGGTTTTTGAGTCACTGCTTTGAATCTTCTGGTTGCAGCTTCTGTTCATCACTCATGCCCAGCGCCATGTATGGAAAAACATATACCAAGATCAGGTCCAGGTTTGCAGGCCGGCAGCCAAGGACCCGGGCCGCCACTAGCAAGTCCCCGGAGCACCACTTCTCAAGTCATGGTTGACCTGTAGTCAACCCAATTTAAGAGTCTGCTTTTAGCAAAAAAGGTATTTGCGGAAGGGTGTTAAGGGGACCCCTGATGTCTTAGTGTCTTCCTAATTTACCTCAGTAGCCCATCTTGGATCTCTTTATCCATTAATTCATCTGACCCTGTTCTAGAAGCTGTTTTCTGCGTACTCCCGACTCTTTGGGCCTTCACTGTACATTTGCCGTCTGCTGTGTAAATAGGACTTTTCTTTTGTGAGTCAGTGGAATCTGAGGGAAAATCCCTTTTGCTCAGTTCACCCTCTGTGACATGATGGCCTGTGCTCCTCTGGCCCTAGGCCTCTGGGCAGC
Organism: Balaenoptera ricei; assembly: GCF_028023285.1. Classification (NCBI taxonomy): domain Eukaryota; kingdom Metazoa; phylum Chordata; class Mammalia; order Artiodactyla; family Balaenopteridae; genus Balaenoptera; species Balaenoptera ricei. The sequence goes on from NC_082650.1 coordinate 2,781,665, forward strand.
TGCTGTGTGACCTTGAGCCATCATTGAGCCTCTCTGGGCCCAGGTGGGTGCAGGTGTGAGGAGGGAGCGCTCTCCCTCCAGCCTCTCAGCAGGTGGAGCCCCTCGCCCAGAGGCCTGAGAGCCAGAAGTGAACAGAAAGGCTTGGGGAGACTCCAGGCCAGCGCTGGGCGTTGCTCAGAAGCTGAGGAGACCAGACGCAGGGGAGGCCTTGGGGCAGACGACAGGGTTTTGCACAAACGCCGCCGTCCCCACCCGGTGAGTTCTACCCCACCGGGACCCCCAGGGCCGATGCGTCCGAGTCATCCAGAGACGAACCTCTGGCCGTGCCTGGGGGCGGAAGCGCCACACCCACAGGGACGTTGTCAAGGCGACAGAGGATGGCAGCATGGTTCCCCCCCTCAGGAGGCTGGGCAGGGGAGCGGGGGGAGCAGGGGCTGGGCACACTCGCCAGGCTGGGACCCGGCACGAGTGAGGGTCCCTTTGCAGATGCTGAGAAACAGCTGGTGGGCACTTTCAGGGGAGAACGTTCAGAAATGACGCTGATGTAGGCTCCTCCTACAGAGGAAGGTAGCCTCGTCCTACAATGACGGCAGTGAGAGGGCCTAGGACATTGGGCTCGGGAGCGGAAGAATCTCGTGCCCACCTGACGATAAGTAGTCACATATTCAGACGTCACTTATAGGCGAAGCCCTAAATTCTCGTCTGGGTTGACGTGAAAACCTTCCATTCTTTATCCCTTCCCGGGTTCCAGGTGTCTCTCTTGAGAGGCAGTTATCAGAGCAGCGTGGCAGCTTTACACCCAGACAGGTGACCTTCCTCCTGGCATCCTGGATGCAGAATTCATGGGCACTGTCTCCTGAGATGGCCCGCGGTGGCCCTGGACCCACTTGGGATCCTGAGTGCCTGCACGCGGCTCGGAGCTTGCCGTCTTCAGGGATGCTTTCTGGGGGCGGGAGTCCACCCCGGTCCGTGCTGGCTCTCCACGGGCTTCACACCACCTGTCCGGGCGGGCGCTGGGCTCCCCTGGCTGGTCGTGCACGGGCTCAGGGCATCAACTGCTGATGACGGTCTAAACCACCTGGGCCTGGCTCTGCTCTGCTGCAGGATCCCAGCACGGCTGAGGAGCAGAGCACTGACAGCACTGGGGGACCAGCCAGGCCCACTTGGGGAGCAGTTACTGGGCAACACGTGCAGCTGAGGGGCCGAGCGCACTCAGGGAAGCCCTTCTGGGCTGGCGGCGGGGCAGGACCACTGAGACCCCGACCGTCACCGACGTCGCCCAGGGTCACTGCCAGCTCTGGCCTTTGGACCTGGGGCCTGGTGGGCCAGAATAAAACACACATCGAGAGCCTCCTGGGGGGCTCTGGAGAAAAGACACACGTAGGATGTGAAAGAGAGAATCCAGGACTTTAATTTTTAAGATTCCTTCTCATCGTCGTGGCTGTTTTTCAGCTTAAAGAGTGGACCTGTCCCCTGAGTTTAATGATTTGGAATTGGTTGTAAATTAAACTATTTGGAGGGGGGAGGTGCAGGGGAGCCAAAACCCCTCAGCAGGTGGCCGAGCGGCGTGTCATTCTAACCCTGCTCTCGTGTCACAGGCCAGGATGAGCGGGGCCAGTCTTAGGATTGTTAAGCTTTTATAAGAGCCCCGTGCGAGCCTTTAACCTAGATTCATTTTAGTGGTAGAATGAAACTGGCTTCTCTGAAGCAAATCTGCATCGTTTAAAACAACTGTATACCGTAGAACACGAAGTGTGGCTTTGGGCGAGATTTTTGTAGAAGACCCATTTTCCTTTTCTCTTTTAAATGTTAGGGGTTTACTTCATGAGCCTCTGAGAGGAGACAAGCTGATTCCTTGTTACACAAGGGGCTGTTTCTGTTTCTTAAAACCCCGTGGTATTGAAGTCCCGATGGATGAGGAGGCGCTATTCACTCACATGAACTTCAAGCAGGAAACACCCTTCCCACCTCATCCAGCAGCCGCTGGTCGTCTGCTCTGCTCGCTGCTGCAGCCTCTTAGGGGTAATTAAGTCAAAACCTCTCAGCACTGCCACGTCATGGCCCCAGGTGGACGGCTCCGACACGGGGCATCCCGTGTCCTAAGGCCTCCGTCCCCTCCTGGACACCCGGCTCTGCTGAGACGAGGCCTGACCACTCGGGGCCACTGAGGAAAGGCTGTCCTCCACCACAGTGACGGACGCTCTAGTGGTGACCAGGGTCAGGTGACCTCGAGGAGAGCATGTATGCACACCCCAACTTGGAGGAAGGTCCATTTAAATGATTGTTACTGCTACTGAAAATAATAGCCCTGGGTTTCTTTTCTTTTTGAAATGGTTGGTAGGTTGAACACACTTCCCTCAGGGTGGTAGCGAGAGCTTGAACCCCAGATGCACACGCTGGTGAGAGGCCAGGAGCCCCGGGGAAAAAAACACCACGTTGGGCTGAGAAACGCTCCCAAAGGACCACAGGGCAGGCCACCTGCATGGGAATGAGTGACCACTGGTGGCATTTCTTGGGATCTATGCTCGGGGAAGGGTCAGGGAAGAAGAAAAGAGATAAAAATAAGACAATTCTAAGGATGGCGCGGGCTCGGACCAGGAAGCCGGTCTTTCCCTTCGTGGGGGAGCGATGGGGCGGAGGTGCACCCGAGCCCATCTCCCCTGCAGCAGTTGGTCCCCTGTGCCCAGCGCCCGGGATGTTGGTGACAACTCCATTCTCTTCTTCTGCTACTACTTACCTGTCCCTGTGGACGTGGGCTTTGTGCCCCTGCCCAATGACACATCCCCTCTGGGCATGTCAAGACCCTGAACCCCATCTGCATTCTGATCACACGTCTCAGGGGGCGGGCATGGAAGGCATCATGGTTCCTTACGCTGACTTGTGACACATGCCTTAGGAGAGTCATTTCTTCAGGAAGACAAAGCAGATAATGTGTTAACTTTGTATCTTCCTTCGTTGTGCTTGGTTACTGTTTATTGTAAGGTGCTTGTTAAGACCTTTAAGGAGATGCTGAGACCAGTTTTTCTTTGAAATAAAAATCTGTTTCATTGAAGCACATTGAAATATGTGCTTACCGTCCCAGGAATTGGACAGTAGGCCCAGATCCATAAGGTAGGAAGGTCAGTGTCCTCGCTGGTGGCCTGTGTCCAGGTGTGACAGGGGGCGTGGAGGTGTGTGCGCTCTGAACGGAGCACACGTCCGTGTAAATAACTCTGCCATGCATCTCGCAGCACTAGTGACCAGGAAGCTCCCCGGGGTGTGATTCCGTGTCAGCTCACACCTGCATCTTTTCCAGTTTCTTCTCAAACACCATGAGAAGGAATTATTGATAGTTCTGGGAAAGTATGGGCCATTGGTCCTAGCATAGATTTCCTCTTTTTGGTAACAGTTAAGAGAACTCGATTACCATTTTTACTCAGACATGTTACTGAACCTCAGCGAAGTCTATTAGTGGTATTTTAGACCTAGGATGTATATATTGACTACAGTGTAATTATTAACTAGTGTTTAATAAGAAAAGTGTTCGTCACTTAGCACAATGCTTTCCCTCCCATTCTGACTGAAGATTTCAGTGTTCAGAAATTGTTTGAGGATTTGCATGTTTGGCCGACAGATACACGTTTGGAAAATGAGGTGGTGCCAGTAAAACTCATATGTCATATACTCCTGCCCCAGTATCTCCTCCTGAGTTATACACTTGCAGCAGCTCTCTGTGTGTTGAAAAAGAAAACACAAGCTCTCCTGAACCCCTGCTGTCCGCACTCCACACATCAGGAGATGGCAGTGCCTGGAGGGTCACACTCCAGTCCCAAAGGCCTCCATCTCCACCCAAATCTAATCCTCTTGTGAGGATTTGGATATCCTCACAATACTCATTTTTGAACATCAGGATCCTATATTCCCTCATTCTAAATGGCAGAAGTTATGATATGTCCCCATCTCCACCAACTCAGAAGCATAATCCTTTTCCCCAAATATCGCTAAAGCTCTCTGAAACTCCAACAGGATAATCACCCCAGGATTCCTGCCTGACACAAAGCACGGGAGACCCAGGCTGGCTGTGTTCACGGTGGGGTCCGTCTCGGACGAGCCGCGGCTGACAGCCAGCTGCACGAGCTCACCTCTCGCGCGTCCTGACCGTGAACTTGCTCCCGCTGGGCAGGCTGCTTGGCCCCTTAGACTCACCCACTTCCTTCGTGGGGTTTTCCATCATCTCAGAGGACATTTCCTTTCCCCAGGCGGGGCAGACGTCAGTGACACCCCACACCTGTAACACCTTGGGCACGGCCCCCATCCTGGGGGAGGAGAGCAGCCTCTCCCGCCCTCTCATCGGTCCTGAGGGCGGTCACTGGGGCACACGTGTGGTCCAGGCTGTCCCAGGCTTCCCGCATGGGGGGTGAACTGGGGGGGAAACGTCCTGCAGGTCATTATAGGGAATATTAGGAAAGTGAGGGTTCAGAGACGGGGATCCCGTATATAAATTAGAGCCCAAAATGATTTCAAGTTTTGTTTTAATCTCTGGATACTTGCCAGGGAGTAACTTGACTGTCTTGTAATTTATCTCTATTACTTCCTTACGTTACGTTATAGAAAACCCTAGTTGTTTTAGTACGTGGCATTATATCGTCATTAACACTTTTTTTTTGCTAACACACAGCCATGCAAACCCAAAACCAATTTTTCTCCGTTCAGCTTGGGTGACAGAAAAACCCTCTCACTTAGGATGTTGGGTAGAGGAGATATTGGCGTAATTCAGTCCGTTCATTTTCCCCAAGCTCCATAACAGAACTTCAAGTTAACTTGGACTGAGTCACAGCCAGGCGTACGAGACAACACTCAGCGTGAGAACAGTCCAGTTCCGGGGTGACCCGAGCTGCCCGCTGTCGGAAGTCTACAGGGGCTTGGTTACCAGGACCCCATTTATGTTGGTCAGAGAGGCTCAGGGCTTCATCTCCTCAGGCGAGCCTGGGAAGGACGCTCTGCAGCCAGGAGCGTGTCCCTGCGCGCTCAGGCCTCCGTCGCGTCTGCTGCTGTGTGTCGGGGAGGGAGCTGGCCAGCCCACTGCACAGACAGGATGAGGGCATCCCCGCCGTGCGCTCTCCCCCGTGCACAGTCGGCGCCATTGGATGACCGGAAAAGACGGCGTATTTGGTAAAGCAGGGTGTGATTCGCAGGCACTGGTTAGTGCCCCTGGCATCTGGGTGTTGGCATTTGGCTTCTTGGCGCTGGTCTAACTGGGAAGGTGTGGAGTTGCTGGGACAACGGACACCAGTTATACACCCAGTTCATGCCCGTCACCCCAAGCCTCCAGCAGGCTCTTAAGGCAGCCTCGGTAAGAGGATGGAACGCGATTCTTAGAGCCGTGCGGTCTTACCAGGAGTACCCAGACAAGCCTTTGGGTTTGGTTTGGTGTCTGGTGGAACTTTTCGGAAGACTGTAGATCCTTTACCTGGAATAATGATGCTCAATTCAGACAACTGGATGCAAAAGTGTTACGTTCTGCATGAGACCAGCAACTTTCAGATTCTCTCTTGATAACGTTCTTCTGTTTAAAGGAAGGTGTGTGTTGTTTCCTGGTTCATCTGGCCTCACCAAGTGCCGCCTGCCCACCCGTGAGTCTGTTCCAGGCCATTCCCGACGGTGTCCCTTCCTGGGGGTGGGATTCTCCTGCCCTCTAAGTACTAAGTGATCTTCAACTGCAGCTCTTACGGAAGTTCACGTTCCTTCTAAGATGAAGGACCAGTTTGCTGAAAAGACCCATTGATTCGAGGGGAAATGAGCATATTTAGGTACTTTTCAATGGGTGTAGGAATGGTCTTTCCCATAATGTCAGGTATTAAGAGGAAAGCCTTCAGGGGCTCACAAGTCAGGAAAAATGAAAATGCGATGATAATGACACAGAGGAGCCCATTCGGGTGAATTTAGCACCTAGTGTGCAGGGCCAGGTCCCTCCAACAGCCGTTCACATCACGCCAGGCAGGCGACACAGCTGCTTAGGAGCTGGAGTGGGGTCTCCTGTGGAAGGGAGGCTTCCTGATGACCTAGAACCTGGGAGAAGGAGCGAAGAATGGCCCGGGAACAGACTGCTTGCTGAATCCCCAGGAGATTAGCTCTGGATGAAGGACATGCTGATCATTCCTCAGAGGCAGAGACAGAGAATCAGAAATCATCAGAGACAGAGAATCAGAAATCACCTCTTTTTCCCCCAGATTTCCAGACACGGCCCCTCCGTTTGGCACTGTCTGTCCCCAACGCTCTGCCCCCTCAAGAGCCCCACATACATACTTTCATGCTTGTCTTGGTCCATTCAGGCTCCTGTTACAAAATTCCACAGACTGAGCAGCTGACGTACAGCAGAAATTTATTTATTGAGGTCCTGGAGGCTGAACGTCCAGTTCAGTGTCGGGTGAGGCCCCGCTTCCTGGTTCATAGATGCCTCTTCTCGCTGCGTCCTCACGTGGCAGAGGGGCAAGGAAGTTCTCTGGATCTCTTTTATAAGGGCAGAAATCCCACTGCTGAGGGCTCCACCCTCCTGGCCAATCACCTCCCAAAGGCCCCGCTCCTGTTACCATCACATTGGGGTTAGGGCTTCAGTCTTTGAATCTCGGGGGACACATTCAGTTCAAGGCAGTGTCCTGGGACGTCTCTGTCACCTTCACCCTTAGTGGTCCCTTGTCTAGAGGCCAGCGTCCCTCAGTCCCTTTCCTTTCCTCAAAAAGGACGCTGTCGGTCGATGATGACTCTGTGTCCTCTGTCAGAATGAAGAAATCTCAGATATTGAAGCTGATGGGAGTGTCTCATAAAGAGAGGTGTGAAAAACCATGATGTGGAGAAGGACCCCGTCTGTCCGTTGTAGATCCTACCGCATACCTGCGAGGAAAGCAGGTTTGTTTGCTCAGGCGGAATGTTCCTGGTTCAAGCTGTTTCAGTACATCTGAGTCCAAATTGCTGAAGAAATGGGTCATTTTTACCTGGTGTTTATTGAATGGATGTTTTCTGTCATCACTTGGACAGTATTCTAGCTACACAGGGAAAAGGCTAAGGAATGAAAAATCCATAAACTCATTTCAAAATCAGGTTTTTAAAATTACCGATAAATTTATCTTTGTAAGACTCATGACTGCCTTTCGTTTGCTGGGCCCTGAGTGTACGAGCAATCTGAGTATTTTTAAGACTTTCGATAGAGTTGCTGGTGGTGTCGTCCAGAGTGTCTCCTCAGCTTTATCCAGGGTGGAAGGTCACACTGTTTTCTCAAAAACAACTCTTTCCGACAACTCTTTCCGACAACGCGTTGGTTTGCTTGCTTGATCTCATGTCTGATGGGCCCGTGTGTGTCCTTTGGGGACCGTGGCCAAGGGAGACCGTGTCCTCACTGCCACCAGCACAGCTGCCTCTGTCTTCTCATCCAGTGAAGGCTCGAGACTCAGGCGTTATTCCTGAGCCTCTGTCCGCCTCCTCCCGGCAGCATGCACATCCGGAGTCGGGGAGAAGAGGGCGCGGAAACTCCCCTGGGCTTTTTATTCAGTCAGCAGCTCCCCGTCCAGTTGTTAATTCTTTGTGTCCAGTTTTCACAACAAAAGAGACAGGTTCAGCTTTGTCTCACATCCACCTTATAAAGCGGGCCTGGCGATCTGGGAATATTGTAGTCACGAGGCTTGAGACAGAAGTTGAGATGTGCACAAACTAGTGAAAATTTGCAGAGCTCTCACTTAAGGAAAGGGGTAGTAGTAATTTCCCAGGGAATCATTATTTGAAAAGTTCGAAGGATAATGAGAAAACTATGTCACTCTGTGGGAAGAAGTAGCTGAAAGCTGAACTTATGAACTGTGTCAGCTGCTTCACCCATAATTCCAAGAGTTCTTCGCTCCAAGAGCTGCCTGAGATCATTCCCTGGAGTCCCCCTGCGCGCGCACACACACACACACACACACACACACGCACGCACACGGAGGGCTGGGTGCAATTTCAGCCACCACTTTGGGGCAGCCTGCTGGCGAGAGCCCCTTCCTAGACACAGATGCTCTTTTCCCATGCACAGTCTCTGACCTAAACCTGTGATTTTTCCTGTGGGGCTCAGTTCTGGGTAAGATCCAAGAGGACGATGGAAATCTCAGTGGGATTTGCACTGATGTTCCAAAGCCATCATTCTGGGAAAGAAGAGCAACTTGGAAACGTTCAAAAACAGATGATAGTAGGCTGGTTGTCCTTCTTCAGTCTATCAGTGTGTAACTGCCGACAGAAAATAGCCAAGTCCATTTAAAGCCGTGCCACGTTTGGCTCCGGAATAAAGTCATTGACAGGGCGATGCGCCACGCGTGTGATACTGGGACAGCTGAGTCAGGGCGGGACACAGTGGGGAGAGAGAGGAGAGGGCGTTGGGAGGGAGGGTCCTTGCTACTCTGCCCAGGACGCTTGCTACTCATGACATCACCAGTGGTTGCCAGTCTGTTTAAATGAATCCTGGTCCTTGTAAGCATTGCTTGTACCAAGGAGTTTAACCAAAAAAATAGTGTGAAAAAACATGAGTAGGTGGCCAAGGTACTTGATACCTACAGCGTATGAGCTCAGCCTACCGTGAGAATTTTAAATCCAGCAGTATTATATGAGTGCACTCATATGTTAATGATTATGGAACCATTCAGATTGAACACCGTTGACCTAGCCTGGTAGATGGCGTGTCATAGCTTGACCGCAGAAGTGACAGAGCACCTGCAGCTGTCGCCAGGCTCCCAGCCTGCATCCGAGGTTCAGGGCTTAGGTGTAATGGTGGGTTCATCACTGCTGTATCGCCAAGTAAAGAATTAGTTGTCTTTGTAGGAAACGATAGAACTTTTACTCAGCAGTTTGTAATAATAGCCTCAGCTGAAGGGGTTTTCTAAACAAATTTTCAAATCACTTTTTCTGGTATAAAGAGTTAATTTTTGACATACTACTACCAGAGTCTCAGAAAAGTCTTAGGATTTTCTCCATCATCACTTAAGCCTGTTGTAGACAAAGTGTGTGATCTTGAAGTACAGCAAGATATCTGGAATTGCTGGATGGAGCTGAAGCATTTTGGCAAAACCCAAGCTAGGATAGACTTTTACAAACTTTTATAATATGATTTCTTTGAATTTCAAAATCGTATATAATGCAGATCATGACTCCACGAATGTGGGAAGTTCCCAAGCCCATGCCTTACACCATGAATCAGATTGCGTCCCAGCAGGTTGGCTCGGTTGTGCTACAAGCCTGGTTCTGCAGATGTACTCTGGACAGAGCATCCCATGGATTAACAGACGTGAGGGCATTCAATGCACCTTGTTTAAAGCACCCACAAGGTGTTCATTTATTCCTGTACGAGCACGTATCGAGTAAATGCTGTGTGCTGGGCGCTTTGAGGTAGGAGGATACCACCGAGAACGAAACAGGTATTTGCACAGAGGGGCCAGGCCGATGGGTGATTCAACTGATAATGACAGTGATGCTGTATTTACCCTGCGTGTAATCTCTGATTTCTCCAAGAAGTGTTTGCAGGTCAGCTGCTTCTCTCAAACAGCCTCACAGGTCACTGGGTAACAGTCAGCTTGAGTCAGATGAAACCCATCTATTGTGGAGTAAAATTTTAATGGCCCGGCAGGGGATCCTTGGATTCTCAGTCTCTGGTGCTTTGTGAACCGTGGCCCTGCTGATCGCAGGGAGCTGCATGGCAACAAGGCCACTGTACCCTGTAAACCAATTCAGTTTGCCACCTCACTTGACATACTTCACCTGTGCTCATGCCTGTTTGGAAATCTGCAACTTTGGCTCGTAGTGGCAAAAGCTAACATATGTGTGGAGTTCACCAGTTAGCTTCATTCCATTTGAGGGGATCACTTGGGGCCGAGTTCTCGCAGCTCTGACAGCTCCACCCTCGGGGGTGGAGGGCATGGTGATGTGGATGGACTGGTGGGGGCATTTGAAAACTTTAAGACGTATCTGATTTTTTTAGCAGAATGTTTTATAATTTTTTTAAATGTCAACTAAGTTGGTTTTAGAAAAAAGAAGAGGGATGATTACTCAGCTAACTTCTTTGAATGAGATTTGTGGCCAAAAGTTTCATCTTTTCAAAAATTTGGAAACCTGATAAAAGCACATTATCACTGAAATTGTTTAAGCTTAATTCTGAAGTTCATGACTGTTTTCTGTCTGGATTCTGTTTGTAAGAATCTTCGGGGGCTTCCCTGGTGGCGCAGTGGTTGAGAGTCCGCCTGCCAATACAGGGGACACGGGTTCGAGCCCTGGTCTGGGAAGATCCCACATGCCGCGGAGCAACTGGGCCCATGAGCCACAACTACTGAGCCTGCGTGTCTGGAGCCTGTGCTCCGCAACAAGAGAGGCCCGCACACCGCGATGAAGAGTGGTCCCCGCTTGCCGCAACTAGAGAAAGCCCTCGCACAGAAACGAAGACCCAACACAGCCATAAATAAATAAATTAAAAAAAAAATGCAAACCTTTAAAAAAAAAGAATCTTCAGGATAAGAAAGGGGATACAGCCAGGGCTAGCTCCATGTCACGTGTGTTCTGAGACTCTGATAGCCAAATTGGCAGTCTTCTCTAAGGATATTTGGGACGATCTACTTTTAACAGGAAAAATGGTTGAGACCAGAGTGTTGACAGTAGTTCTCGTCTGTTGCCCTAAGCATCGCCCTCTTGCGTTGGCCTTGTATGGGGGATGCCACTCACGTGGAAACGCCCCTCGAAGATTTAGGGATTATTAATCCAACACACATACACATTACAAAAGTGACTACAGTTGATTTTGCTTAGATTACTACTCATGACTGTTGAAGAAAAAAAATTTAAACCCTTCATATTTATATCTATGAAACTATTTAAGAGAAATAAATTTATCACACAAGTCATTTTGTCTAATACGCCATAGCAGACAGTCATCTCTAATTTCACTTTTAAACCTTTTTTCCTCATTTTTCAGTTTCCAGTAAATTCATACCACCCACCTCCCAGGAAAAAATTCTATTAACTCCCTGGCCGCCCGCCAGGCTGGGAAGTTTGTGTTGGTCTCTGCGTTGCACTTTCTTGTGTTTACCATCTGTGCCCTGATTGGAAATACTGTATTCGTCCACAAGATGAACCTTGCAGGTTGAGTTTAAAAATTTTAATAGCTTTAAAAACATCGAGCCTTTCTTTCTGACCAAATGGTAGGTTTATTCTTCGCATCCAGAAAATGTATCCAAATTCTTTCATGTTGGCTTCCATCGTTTTGTATTCTTGCAGCAAGTTGTTTGATCTTATCTGCTTTTCAAAACTCACGGTTCATTTTGCATAAACTTTCCATTGTATTTCAGTTTAGCTGGATAGGATAGCAGTGGGTGAATATAGGAATCCCACATCGATGGTTAACGAGGTGGCTTTATTGATTTAAATTTCCTTATATGGAAGCCTGAGTCTTCTTGCTCACGTTTACATTTCTCTATAAAAGATTTAGAAAACAAAGGAAAGAAAATTAATCACTTATACTTCTCTAGTACTGTCACTGTAAACTTCCTGATGTATCTCCCATTAATCTTTTTCCGACAGCTCTTTTAAATGTCAATATAGTGATCATATACATAAAATTTATTTACTGCCTTCTTTAATGTAAAATCTTATAACAAGGCTCTTGCAACATTGCAAGTAGACTTCAAAATCACTTTTTAAAAATATTTTATTCTGAAATAATTATAAAATAACAGAAAGTTATAGAAACTAGTACAGAGGTCCTATCTGCCCTTCCCCCAGTTCCTCCACTGGTAATATCTTGTATAACCATACTACAGTATAAAAACCAGGAGTTTTGACACTTGATGCAATCAACAGAACTTATGCAGATTTCACCAGTGTTACATGTACTCTTTTGTGTGTGTGTGTGTGGTTCTTTGCAGCTTCATCACACGTGTAGATTCACGTAACCTGCACCCCAATCAAGACAGAACTTTTCCATCTCCACAGAGATCCCTCCTGTTACTCTTCTATGCAATACACACACATGCACACGCGCACACAGTCCCTTACCTCTGGCAACCACTAATCTCCTCTTTTTCTCTAAGATTTGATCATTTCAAGATGTTATAAAGGGCTTCCCTGGTGGCGCAGCGGTTAAGAATCTGCCTTCCAATGCAGGGGACACGGGTTCGAGCCCTGGTCCGGGAAGATCCCACATGCTGCGGAGCAACTAAGCCTGTGCGCCACAACTACTGAGCCTGCACTCTAGAGCCCACGAGCCACAACTACTGAAGCCCGTGCGCCTAGAGCCTGTGCTCCACTACAAGAGAAGCCACCGCAATGAGAAGCCCGCACACCGCAATGAAGAGTAACCCACAGCAACTAGAGAAAATCCCGCGCGCAGCAACAAAGACCCAAGGCGGCCAAAAAAAAAAAAAAAAAAAAAGATGTTATACAAATGGGAATCATATTGTTGATGAAAAATTAATCAATAGTCAATCTAAGAAAGAAATGGAAATTTTAACTTGAGCCAATCTGAGGATTATTACCCTAGAGACAGTCTCTTAGAGAGCTCTGAGGACTGTTCTGAAGAGGTAAAGGGGAGGCCAGTATATACGTGATTTTGACAAAGGGGGTGCATGCAATCAAGCACACATCTTGATAGAAGGTTACTGCTACGTACAAGGAAAAGACATCTTAGTTAATGGTTTCAGTGCTTTTGTAAGTATGGGAAGATGCAAGAATCCAGGTTCATAAAAAATTTCTCCTGAGAATATCTAACTTTCTGAGGGCCGGTTCTGCCCGTTTTCCCAGAGCACAGAGTGCCTCATCCTTACCTTTGTTCTGAATTCCTTTCAGGGTGTCTTGTAGGTCAGCAACTGCAGTGGCTAATGATTTGATTCTTGTAGAACTGGATGGTAGGCAACAGTCTTTATTTTGCAATCCCTTCCCTTTCAGGCTTAGTTTTGACCAAGATTTGGGAGGCATTTCCTGACCCATTTGCCCCAAGGCGCTAGGAATGCTCATCCCCAGGTCAGGGGAGGATTTTGTCGAGGGGTCACTCCATGTGCTGTTACTGGACTAGGCCCTGTTAACAGCAGCCAAAAGCCTGTGGACCACCTGTCTTACTGGTCTGCTATGGTCCAGGAAACAGTGCCCTCTTGTTGCTTCTTCCCAAATCTAGAGTTAACACTGTTACAGTCATTGATCTTGTAGGACTATATGTTTGATTGATCCTTTCAAGTCACCTAATCATTGTTATTTTTATCTGAGGCTCAGTCACACATTTGGTAATGCAAGAACCAATAATCTTGTAAAAGAGGCAGAATACAAGTAATATAACTGGTAACATTAATAAGGTCATAAGTAGGTATTTAAGCTAAGAACTTCCCTTAGGTGTGGCCCAGGTTGTTTTACCAGACTGCTCTGCACCAATCACTACCTTTAAAGGAATCGATGTGTTGGCATTGGACGTAAGGCTTGTCTGCACGTACAAGGCTAGTGGTGGGTGATCGTGACCCCTTACAGTATTGAGGAAAGAGTGCTATCTTCTAAGGAGTTGTATGGCTGACACAGAAGGAGTAAATTTGATCTTCATGGCTGAGCTGGTATTACTGCCATTGGGGAGGTCTGGTTAATGTATAATGCAGATGCACAGAGCAAACTAGAGGGGAGGGAGGAGGCCCAAACAGGCAGAGAAAACGTTTTATGTTTACATTTTTCTTGTCTTGCCTCAAAATAGGAATTTTTATTTCATCAGTATAAATATAATCTTTTGAGATTGGCTTTTTTCACTCAGCATCATTCGGCGGAGACACCCTCATGTCGTGTGTATCGGTAGTTTGTCCCTTTTTATTGTTGCCGGATGATGTGTCCCAGTTTGCTTAAGCATTTAAGTTAGAGGGCATCTGGGTTGTTTCCTGTTTGGGTGTAAGGCTGCTGTGAACTGTCACCTTCAGGTTTTTGTGTGAACCTACTCTTATTTCTCTGGGATGAATGTGCGAGAATGCAATTACTGGGTTGTACGGTAAGTTCGTGTTTCATTTTGTAAGAAGCTGCCTGACTGTTTTCCAGCAGCTGATCCATTTTCCATTCCCACCAGCCGTGGATGAGAGATCCAGTTTCCCTGTATCCTCACCAGCGTTTGATGTTATCACTATATTTTCTATTTTAGCCACTGATAGGTGTGTAGTGATATCTTACGGTGGTTTTGCCTTTCTCTCATGGCTAATGATGTTGAATATATTTTCAGGTGCTTGTTTGCCATTTGTATATCTTCTTTGGCGAAATGACTGTTTATCTCTTTTACCCATTTTCTAATTGGATTATTTGTTTTGTTTTATTGTTGAGTTTTGAGAATTTTTATTTGTTATAGCTACAAGACCTTTGTTGCATAAGTGGTTTGCAGGTGTTTTCTTCCAGGCTATAGCTTCTCTTTTCATCTTCTTAGCAGAGTCTTTGCAGAACAAAAGTTTTAAATTTTGATTAAGTTCAATTTACTGATTTTTCCTTCTCTGGATCATGCTTTGGAGATCATATCTAAGAATTTTCCCCTTATTCCTAGGTCCTGAAGCTTTTCTCCTAAAAGTTTTATAGTTTTATGTTTTACATTTAAGTCTGTGATCCATTTTCAGTTCATTGTATAAAACGGGATTTAGGTCTGTTTTTTTTTGTTTTTTGTTTTGCCTTGGAGGTCCAGTGCTCCAACACCATTTGTTGAAAAGACTCTCCTTCCTCCATTGAATTTCTTCTTCAACCCTCTCAAAAATCAGTTGGGTGTATTTGAATGGGATGGGTTCACGCCCGGGCTCTCTGTTCTGTTCCATTAGTCTGTGTGTCTGTCCTTCCACCAGTACCTCACCATCTTGATTACTGTAGCTACATTGTAAGCTTTAACATCAGTAAAGTGATTCCTCCCACTTTATTATTCTTTTTGAAAATTGTTTTTAGGGATTCTAGGTCATTTGCATTTCCATATAAATTTTATTTTTATTTTTTTATACATCTTTATTGGAGTATAATTGCTTCACAATGCTGTGTTAGTTTCTGTTGTACAACAAAGTGAATCAGCCATGTGCATACATATATCCTATGGAGGTTCCTTAAAAAAACTAAAAATAGAACTACCATATGACCCAGCAATCCCACTACTGGGCATATGCCCTGAGAAAACCATAATTCAAAAGGAGTCATGTACCGCAATGTTCATTGCAGCTCTATTTACAATAGCCAGGACATGGAAGCAACCTAAGTGTCCATCAACAGATGAATGGATAAAGAAGATGTGGCACATATATACAATGGAATATTACTCAGCCATAAAGAGGAACGAAACTGAGTTATTTGTAGTGAGGGGGATGGACCTAGAGACTGTCATACAGAGTGAAGTAAGTCAGAAAGAGACAAACAAATACTGTATGCGAACGCATATATATGGAATCCATATAAATTTTAGAGTAAGCTTATCTATATCTACAAAAAGCCTTGTTCAGATTTTGATGGGAATTGCGTTATACCTACAGATCGATGTTTGGAGAATTATACTCTTCACTGAGTCTTCCAATCTGTGAACATGAATGTCCCTTCATTTTTTTACCTCTTCTCTGATTTCGTTCAGTCGCGTTCGGTAATTTTCAGCACACAGATACTGTACGTGTTTTGTTAGTTTTCTCCTAAGTACTTCATTATTCTGGGAGCAACTGTAAATGGTGTAATCACTTTTAATGCCTTTGTAAAATTTCATTCGGTGGATGTCATCATTTACTTAATTCTTCCACTGTTTGCTGGACATTTAAATTGTTTCTCATTTCTTCACTCTTATTAAAAACAACATTGTAACAAACAGCTTTCCATATTCAGATTGTTTTGATAAAGTCTGAGGAGTGAGATCCCTGGGTCGGACGGTGTGAGCATGCGTGCCTCTTGGTGACCGTGGAGTCTGTGTGTGAATAAAAGCAGGCTTCCTGCTCAGTGCCCACCGGTCTGCCCAGCTGTCCAGTGAGACCGGTGGCTTTCTGTTCATAGTGGCATATATTTTTCCAAGACGTGGACTCAGTGGTTTTTAGATTCTTTCCTGCCTTGTGACTGATTACTCTCTGTCAAAATATAAAATTCTTTGTAGGGCACAGTCATTGTTTTCCCAAACGCATGACCTCATCCTGCACACTTGCCCACATGTTAAACTGTGCCGCCATCATTCCACTCACCCAAGTGGCGGCTTATGATCCTTTTGCAAGTTATTCCCATTTGCTAAAATGTTACCAGTTTGAATAATTCATCCTTATCTACACCCCACAGATTCTGCTTTGTCCGCCCTCATGCAGATCACAAACATGCCTGCTCATGAGAGGGGCACCAACATCACTTTTTTTTTTTTTTTAATAAATTTATTTGTTTATTTATTTTTATTTTTGGCTGCGTTGGGTCTTCATTGCTGCGCGCAGGCTTTCTCTAGTTGCGGCAAGTGGGGGCTACTCTTGGTTGTGGTGTGTGGGCTTCTCATTGCGGTGGCTTCTCTTGTTGCAGAGCACGGGCTCTAGGTGCATGGGCTTCAGTAGTTGTGGCACACGGGCCCAGTAGTTGTGGCTCACAGGCTCTAGAGCACAGGCTCAGTAGTTGTGGCGCACGGGCTTAGATGCTCTGTGGCATGTGGGATCTTCCCGGACCAGGGCTCGAACCCGTGTCCCCTGCATTGGCAGGCGGATTCTTTGAGGAAGAAGTGATCTCTACTTTGAGGAAGGGCTATAAATATAGATATTCCAGCATAAGACTTTCCCAATCATAGCGATCAGTTTTAGTAACTGTTGCTGTGTGTTTGTTGCACCATTAAAAAAAGCCTGTTACTTTAGCAGTGTTTTCCTTGCAGGAACCAAATGGCCCTTCTCCACATAAGTGTTGCTTAGAGATGCCTAATCAGTGCCTGCCCACTGGACACGAGTGTGCAGTGTACTGGGCTGTGGTACTCGAGCCAGGTGTCTTCAGAGGACGTCTGAGTGATTGGATGGATACAGCTCAGAGCTTTCGCTATAGTTTGGTGTTTACCCTTGAGTCACTGTTTATGCCTAGTGTGCCAGTGGGCGCTGGAGGATCTGTACTTTCGTTACAATCTGTACCTTTGACTTAAATGTTCCCATGCACAGATTTTCAGTGATGCTCTTCCCGGTAGAGCAAGAAAAACACAAACAATCCACTGGACTTTGAATGTTCACATTATCTTTGAGAATATTCTTGCCCTTTTGAACATTCCTACCTACCATCTGACGACCAGCTTCGAATGCAAAGAAATTCTTACAGATGGTTCTGGAGGACCTTTGGTTTCATACCTGAAGAGAAAAATAAATGAAACCTTTGTAATGATGCTGGTAGATGTTCTGCCGCTAATTACGTGTCCCTATGAGTTGGTCACCTTTTACTAGAGAAGGAGCACGAGCTGGCCTCATGCAATAGTGAGAATTGACGTCCAGCTGTCTGTACAGGTGGCTCAGCCCGTTTTTGTTGTGGAGAGAGCACAGTTGTGAGCGGGGAATGCTGGGCCTTCCGCTGACAATAGATGCAGAGACTTGGAACAGAAAACAGCCTGGCAGGAGGGACGCATCCCACGGACACAGAGTCCCTGACACCAGCTGACTCAGCATGTCCTCACCTCTGTCAGAAACATCACAGTTTTCAACAACTTGTTCTGATAGAGATATTTAACGAAATGTTGATTTTGAAAAAAAAAATTGGATATCAAGTCAGAAATACATAAATAATTAAGTCTTGGAGATGATGATATTCAGATAAGTGAAATTTTCCCTTTTCTGGAAACAAACATGAAGCTGGCCCAGTCGATCTCACTGGGATGAGACTATAGTTACACCGATAGTGGGTGATCATCGCGGAGGTTTTTCGTTTGGGAATTTCAAGCCCACGTTGTCAGCTTTTCTTAACTCTCGGTGCAGCCTCTCTCTCTCTCACACCACACATCTCAGATCCGAAGTGACAATGTTCTGAGTCTGAGGACGGATGGGAAAGGGTGATAATTGCCTGTTCGGTGCACGGCAGGCAGGCAGCCTGGTATCATTTTATCACCCTCTTTACTCGGCACTAATTTTAATGTTGTACTAAAGAATAAAGACTCAGCCCCGTCAGCACACATCCCACTGCCCCAGGACAGACACTGTCCCCATACAGAGCTGTGTGTCCCGTAAGGAAGCTTCTCTGCGGCGGGACCTAGCGACATACGTTTCCATCCACAGTTTTGAGGCTCTTTGGCGATTCCTCAGTGCCTCTTGACAAATGCAGATAACGACTTCCTCATCCTTGTGCAAAGTGACTCTTTACAAAGCACATCCTTAAAGGTGGCTTTCCAGATGAGATGGAAATTGTCAATGGCCACATCTAGAACCTGCGCCTGAAACACCACACCCAGGTACCAGGGCCTCTGTCACTGCACAGCTCACGTTCCACAGAACGTTGCTTTCTCAGGGGGCTCAAGGATTGATGGAACTTACTAGAATTAACCCACCTGAGGGTCGTCGAGGTGTCAGAACCTGGGAGCCTGCAGCCTGTGTGCTTGTGGGGCGCCTGTGTCCTCCCCTCTCTGTGCAAGAGGCCCCTGCAGAAACGCTGTTCCATCTGCCCGCCACCGCTATAGTCACAGCTTCCAGGGCGTCCAATTTGCATAGACTGTGATTTATAAAAATACCAGCAGACCGAGAGGCTTTCAGAAGGATGGAAGGGAAGATAATTTGAGGGAACGACAGGCAATGAGGCCAAAGAAAGAAGCCGTGAGGATTGGCACTTTCATTTAAAAACAGAGGGAAAAGTCCACCTTGCCTTTAATAACAAAACTAATAAAAGGGAGGTGGGGGGCAAAAGTCTGGATGGGAAGGAAAAGCCAGAGAATAAATATGAGACACGTCTTGGTTGTTTCTCCTCCCCTCTCCTCTGAGTTTCTTCAGTTCCCCCTGCTGTGATGTATGAGTCCCAAGTTCAGCCCAGTTCAGACCCTGAGGGGCTTCAGGAGCAGCTCAAGGTTTCTCTCTGAAGGTGGACACGCCTGGCTGGTTGTCCCTGCGTGTGAGTTACTGCCGTGAGTGCCCTGGGGGCTGGGTCACTTTCTTTGGTAGAAAAAGGGAAAACGCCGTTCCAAGATGCATGAGAAAAGAGTGCCCTGTGTGCACTGCCCGATCCGTCCCTCGGGGAGATGCAGCACCCAGGCGGGCATTGCACCAGGTGGGTCTGCGGTTCAGGCCCTGGACCTCGCCCCACCCCCCCCGCCCCGGTGGACCCCAGGCAGGGGCCACCGCTCCGCGCATCGTCCTTCTCCGGAATCTCAGAGCCGCTGCCTCCGGCCTCTGGTTTCCTCCAGCGTTTTCCTTTTTCGTTCCCTTGCTCCCGTGCCTTCACGCAGGGTTTGTTCTTCTTCCGTGGGCCGTCCTTGTTCTGTCTAGAGGCCAGCAAGTGCCCGTAGAACCAGCTGGAGTCCCACTCTCGTTGGGGAAGTGTCGCCATCCTAAATGCCTTAGCTTATATTTAGCCCTTTGGAAACGGAGTGGAAACTTTCAGTAGAAATAGTTTCCCGAGGAACCGATTGGACCAGTGCAGCTGGCCCTGTAACTGCATCTCACGTTTGCTCACGCCAGCGGGAGCAGACACACTGGCGGGGACGTGTGAAGGGCAATTTAAGGAGCAGAGAGGAGTCTGCAGTGCGTGACCCACCGCGTCTCAGAAGCTTCCTCGGGCGGGTGGGAGCGGAAGCCGCGCTGCCCGGAGCCTGCGTCCCGTCCGGGCGCCGGGAGGTCGGGATCCGCTTGTGGCTCGGCCCCTGGGTTCCCTTGGAGAAGCCACCGGACCTGCCTGGAGGGAGGTGGTTCCTCTGGCTCTGAGTCTGAGGCTCACGCCTGGTCCTTCTGCCTTGTGTTATAACGTGTGCACGGCCGTCTCCTCGGGGGTCTTTGTAGTGAATGGCCTGTGACATTGGTTCTGGACGCTTTACTGGGGTGGGCTGCGCCTCCCCGAGGGACTTTTCAAGGGTCCCCGGTCTTCACTCCCTGGAAGAGACAGATGAGCTACTTGGCGACTTCTCTCCACTTTCAAAGCATTTCTGAACTTTGTTCCTAGCAGTACGGTGGGCTAGCTGTGGTGAGCCCTCTTGCTAAAAACAATTGAAAGTGTGGATAAAATACCTCTTCTAAACAGTTAAATGCATTGACGAGCTGGGAGGTGGTAGGAAATACCCAGAGGCCATGCCCCGGGTCAGAGCAGCTGACAGGGCAGAGGGCCGGCGACAAATGCCAGGCTTGGCCCGTAGCCCTCCCCGCTGCCCGCATCGAGCGGAGGCCCCGGGAGGCTCCCGGCCCTGAGGTCCCCCCAACTACACGCGCACTCAGGACCTCACCTGGGCGGAGCCTCACGTCTGGAGCTCTGGGGGCAGGTCCAGACCTGAGAGCTGCCAGCGTTCAGAGGGTAGCACAAAGCCCCGAGGCAGGACTAGGTCCCGAGGGGGGATGACGGGGAGGAAGAGCCAGGGTCCAGGGGACGTTGGGAGACAGGGAGATAAGGAGACGGGAGAGAGGGGGGTGTCGGGAGCCCCGGGGGGCGTGATGTCCTGGAATCCAAGTGAGGGACGTGTTTCGAGGAAGACGGGGTGATGGATGGTGCCCAGTGCGGCGGACCCTGAGGTCTGACCCCTGGGTTGAGCCCCGTGGAGGGTCTTGATGACTTGACGAGGTGGAGAGAGTGGGTGGCGGTGGGTTGACGAGGTGGAGAGAGTGGGTGGCGGTGGGTGTGAGAGAGGAGAGGAGGGAAGTGGGGCAGCGAGTGTGGAAATCCCTTCAAAGAGCTGGTGGGCGGCGGTGGGACCACGCAGTCCGTGTTTCCTGAGAAGGATGCGGACAGGACAGCCTGTTTGTGTGCTGCAGGGAACCACCCTGCAGGGCGGGGAGTGGGGCTCCAGCTGAAGCCCCGTCCTTCGCAGAGATTCCAGGCTCCGTAGACCCGCCTGAGGCCTGGAATCTGCATTTTTAACGAGTTCCCTGGTGGTCCTGATGCAGGGGCGCCAAGGGCACAGCCTCTGGAACAAGATGTCATTCCCCGGCAAGGGCGCCCTGTTTCGGGGTCTAGAAGAGGGAGCTGTGGTGCCCTGATGGGAGATGCCTCGAGATGTCGGCCTCTGCTGACCTGAGCTCCCGGCGGGACCCCCGAAAGCCAGGCTGCAGTTCTCCGGCCACCGCTGCGTTAACAGCGCCCGGAGTGGGACGGGGTTAGCCTGGCAGGACTTGCTCGGAGCGAGTCAGAGTTTCGGTGATTTCCTTGTTCTTTTCTGCACTTTCACGAGTCACCTGTTTAATAACTTATTCTTTGCTCTTTCTGAGAAGTGATATCCTGCATGCAAATCAGTGATTTCTAGAATGACCTGTCCCCCTTTTTTGGAGCCAAAGCTAACACTTGCCCAATTTTTATTTTCTACGTCTTTGTCATTAATATTTCACAACTTTTTTTTTTTAACCTCTTTATTGGAGTATAATTGCTTTACAATGGAGTGTTAGTTTCTGCTGTATAACAAAGTGAATCAGCTATACGTATACATATATCCCCATATCTCCTCCCACTTGCGTCTCCCTCCCACCCTCCCTATCCCACCCCTCTAGATGGTCACAAAGCACCGAGCTGATCTCCCTGTGCTATGCGGCTGCTTCCCACTAGCTATCTATTTTGCATTTGGTAGTGTATATATGTCCATGCCACTCTCTCACTTCGTCCCAGCTTACCCTTCCCCCTCCCCGTGTCCTCAAGTCCATTCTCTACATCTGCATCTTTATTCCTGTCCTGCCGCTAGGTTCATAAGAACCTTTTTTTTTTTTTTCTAGATTCCATATATATGTGTTAGCATACTGTATTTGTTTTTCTCTTTCTGACTTACTTCACTCTGTATGACAGACTCTAGGTCCATCCACCTCACTACAAATAACTCAATTTCGTTTCTTTTTATGGCTGAGTAATATTCCATTGTATATATGTGCCACATCTTCTATATCCATTCATCTGTCAATGGACACTTAGGTTGCTTCCATGTCCTGGCTATTGTAAATAGAGCTGCAATGAACGTTGACTATTTCACAACTTTTAATCTGCGTTTACTATTCATAAATATTCTCCCTTTAATGACACGAAAAGCGGATGATTCAGAACAGAGGAAATTACCTTCCCAGGTGACTTCGGTGAGAGCAGAGCACGGAGGGCACCGCGACGGGTCCCCTCCGGCCGTTTTCATCACTGTCCCTGGGTCTCTGATACCTGCGCAGGAATTTCCTCCATCTGTCAGAATTTCAACAGGAAGTCTAAGATTCACTGTCATAAATTATTTTGTCCTATGTTGATGTCTTTTCAACAATTCATTTCTCTAGTTTTTCTCTCTCGCATTAGAACATTTTTGAAATCCTTGCTTACAGAGCAAGCGCCTGACCATGACACCAGGTTCTCCCCCCAGATTTCTCAAGTTATTTAAAAAAGTACTCTTTCATAGGAGTTATGCTACAAACCAAATTTTTAGCGCTATATGTAGAGGGAACAGACTTTATTTTCTTAAGGGAATGGCATTAAAATCCACATAGAATTCTAGAAAAAATGACCTGCCTCATAAAAGGTAAAAGGCATTTATTTCAAAATGAAGCATAGACACTATTTTGAATCTGGTTGCCCTTTAAGGCGATAGTCACAGGATGAGTCAGAAAATATCACTGTCCGGTCTGGAAACAGTTAGAGGCAGACAGGCCCGGGCATGTTCCCCCGCTCCCATCTGGGTGTTTCCTGTGCACACAGCAATCAGCACTGGATTCCAGACCTTTTCTCTTTTTTTAAAAAAAATTCTTGGGAAAGAGGAAAACAAAATATCTCAAGCCAGTTCAAGCCAAAATGTCACTCTGAATGCAGAACTCTAAAATCTAAAATGTGAAACTCTTGGTTCCTTTTTCTATGGGTAGTTGAGAGTCTTTGCTGTTCAAGACCTTACTGATTTTAAATGAGACATGAGCTGCGTTGCAGCGTTATCAGGGAGCAGCCTGAGGTTTTAACGCCATTCCCGAGGCGGAGGTTAGGTATGTGCTTTGAGTGCGTTTGCTGTAAATACTTGGACAGCAAGAATCTACACAAAATGAAGCGTTAAGAGAGATCCACTTCTAAGCCTTTGAGTCGAAATGTTCGGGCAGTGATGACTCGGGAAGGTGAATACTGACGCGTTGGTGGGATGCGCTGGGCTGGGGAGACCTGATGGCCTGGGTGCTGGGCTGCTTGTTCACAGGAGGGGTGAAGCGGGGCCCTGGGCGGGAATCCTGGGGTCCGGGGCACGGGCCCCTCCGGCGACGCTGCACTGCAGGAGCTGGGCCACCTGCCTGCCGAGGGGGGCACAGCCGGTTGAGTGACCTCCTGCACCTCCCCACAGAAAAACACCTACTTTACAGTTTTTCCATTTCAAATAGCTGGTGGTGGATAGGTGGCATACCCCCTTACAGGTGAAGTAATACATCTCTGGGGACGGGTAGTTCTCTGATGAGAATTTGTAGTGATTTCTGCCAGTGTTTTAATTTAAAGATCAAGGGCTTTTCTTTCCTACTGGGAAGGCTTCTGGACTGGCAGAAAATCCTATCTGACTGCTTCTTCGGAAATATAATCTCTGGATGGCAATGAATCATTCTTTGCATTAGTTCTGGCAAAAATATAAGGGAGAGTAGAATAAGAAGAAGGAGAAGGAGAAAAAAAATCTGCATTTCACAAACGACTTCTGCCTATGGATCCTGTTGATAACCTTTTTGACCACAGCAGTGTAGACATTAAGACAGATTCTCAGAGGTTCGTTTTGTTCCATGGTTCCCACATTCCTCCCTGTCCAAAAGTTTGCCCAAACTGTTAAGAAGCAGAATGGATTTCATTGAGATATTGGCAAGACCACATGACACAACTCCATGGGGAAAAGAAACAGTTAAAGGCTCACAAACGGAATCATTGGTATAAATAAGCAAGTTGATTTTGTAAAGCTCTGTGGCGTCACAGCTTTAAACTCCTATCCTGAAAATCCATAACATACCCGACTTGTTGTAACTTCAGAGGACGAATCCAGAGGAACCCCTTGATTTGTATTTTTGTCATTTTTCTCTTGCAGGAAGAAGGCATCGTGAAGGAGATTGACATCAGTCATCATGTGAAAGCAGGCTTTGAAAAGGCCGACCCTTCCCAGTTTGAACTGTTAAAAGTTTTGGGACAAGGGTCCTATGGAAAGGTAAGTTAGGTCCATGGTTCCCTCCAAGTGGGTCTCATTCCACTGGGGCTGGTCCCGCACGTCAGGGCGAAGCACTTGAATGTCTGGTGAAGGAGACGGCAGAGGTGCCTCCTGAGCCCAAGGGAGAGGTGGCCCCGAGCTGAGGGAGTGAAAAGTGCAGGCAGCGCCCACATGGTGGGTCCCGTGGTGGCTGGAGCTGGGGCCTCCGTTTGCCTGAAGCCCGTGACCGTGGAGCTGAGCTTAGGGACAGCACACACCTTCCCTCTCCTGTAGCTTCCGTGGGCCTTTAGTGTATCACCATGCTGGCTAGGGTCCTTGAACTTGAGCCATGCATCTTTGGAAGTGCATACCCCACAAGTATTTCTCAAAAAGAAATAACAAGTAGGAGAACAAGGAAGAAAGGAACAGAGAAGGCAGCGCCCTTCGGGACCGGTTCATGTGACCGTCGCCACGGAGTCAAGGAGGCTGGGACTGCAGGCTGGCTCCCCTCACCCTCCGTGTAAACTGTGCAGATATTTTGCCTGTCCAGGCCTCAGTTTCCCCATCTATGAAACGGACATAATGTGAACTACTTTCTATAATTGTTCTACGGGTTAAAATAAGACATAACTCCTAGAAGTCTAGCAATCGTCTACGATGAATCTGCACGAAGGAATTTTTCGTTTCCTTTCTTTTTCACCTTCAAATTAAAATGAAAACTGATTTCTCTCAGGAAATGAGAAATAGTTGTCTCTTTATATAGGGCCACATCCATATACAGCACAATCTCAATACATCTTTCACGAGGATAAGTGAATTATTCCAGGGCGGTGCTAATATCTCTACGTCCTTGGTGTAACTGTTAGAAATTATACAGACTTATGATTTCTAGAACATGAGGGCCTGAGGTAAACCATGAAACCAGCCTTTCCTAGAGTTTAAGCAGAACAGAGTCCTGGCTTTTTAAAGTAACTATTTTTGTATGGTATGTGGACATTCACCAAATTTCCCCCTTCTTCATAGGACTTTGTGCCAAGATGAAATCCGGCGTGTGTCGATTTCATGTAGGATTAATAGTTTGTTAATGATGTTCTAGGTACTCTCTTACAGACCACGAAAATTTGATTGTTTGTGAAATCTCTCTTTTGGCATTCTTAAAAGGTAGAATGTCTTTTTATTTTATTTTTTCTTTTCCACACAATGTGGTACGGAACATGTGTTTATACTAATGTATCTACAGACATGTTCGTTTGAACCATATGAAATTACCAGTGTTCAAAATGTTGTGGCCTCCAAAAATGGCTATTTCATATGGTGTATAAGGCATTTATGAAAGTAGGGAAACGAAGATTTCAGGCTCTCAGGGTAAAAAGCTGTTACTAAAACATAGAGGCAGGCCTATTTATGTGGTAATGGACTGTCTTCCCATTAATTAGAAATGTTGGAAAAAGATGAAGCGGCATAAGTCTTTCTCTAAGAACCATGACGTGGAAATAGGGACAAGCACGGTGCCCCTTGCTCCCTTTCAGAGACGCTGCCCACGAGTTGTTTCTTGAGGACACGTGGGACCAGTGCAGCTGAATCACCTCTGCCCCCAGTGATGGAGATCACGACCCACCTCGCAGGCGAGGCCCAGGGCTGCTGGGTGGGCGCTGACTGACGCCCTGGCCTATTGCAGGACCCTGATTTCACTGAGCGCCCTCCCCTCAGGGTGCCTGGAAGCAGCAGAGATGGAAAATGCCTTCTGAGCTCAAGGAAAATGGATCTGAGCCTGTCCGTTCAAAACTCGACTGAACAAAAGCTACGATGCCCTGCTCAGAGATGTGGGTGTTCAAAATGAAAGGAGGAAAGACTTTTTCCAATTCCCTGCAAATTTTGAATTTCAACTTTGATTAAAAAAAAAATTCTTTGGGAAACAAGTGAAATCCTGGTGTTGGGCGGAATCCCCTTGGAATGACAAGCTTCGTAACACTCCACACTTTTCCTTCCCAGCCATCATTGTATGAGGCATAAAAAAGTCAAGTTTAAAAGATTAATATCTTCTGATATTAATAAATAAAGAGATAAATTAAGAGATTAAAAGTAAAATAAGTAAGTGAAGAGAAATAAAAGGAAGAGGCAGTGGCAACTCCTACAGATGTTGAACCTCCATTAACCACTGACTGACGAGCTCAACCACTGTCTGTGTGTTGGGCCTGGTCACCGGGTCAGGACCGTCACGGACACTGGAGGTGAGGTTCAGGGTTCCCGGTGGGCGAGGCTGCGGTGCCGACCCAGCAGGGCTCTGGAAAGTTCCACCCAGAGGTCCCCTGGGAACGGTGGGCACTAGAGAACCACGATCACACATCTTATGTGTCCACACAGCACTGTTTGTTATGTATGTTTTATAAAAGCCAAACTAACGACAAGAGGGGGAAATCCATATGTCCTACCGCCCATATTATTTTATTCTTCATCTCTAAATGGAAATCACATGTCCTTATGCAGGAGTGTCTTCCTTTTCCTCAACGTAAGAGAGAAAAAGGGCACAACTACATGTTTCCATCCTGCAGGAAGCTCCTGTTAAACAGACGTCTCTTCTTGCAGAGACTCCAAAGGGCAGGGAGCTGCCGTGAACCTGGGCTCCGGGGTCACGTTCGCCCACCACCGGGTCCCTGCGTTCTCTCACCCCTTCAGTGACTGCAGCTGTTGGAGACACGGAAATGGATAAAATGCCACCAAGACCTCCTCGCTAATGCCTGCTGCTGGCCCCAGACTGCTCCTGGGAATCGTCCAAGTGACTCTATCCTCCGCCAGCACCCTTTACTCCCCTTTCCTCAGCCCCCGCTCTCCCCTTGTGCAGCTGGACAATTGATCGTTCCTGGAAAGGAGCAACGCTCAACCCCAAGGGGGGGCCCCGGCTTAGGGTTAGGGTCTCTCACACGGATGTCTGAGGCTGGCGGCCTCAGGATTGTCCCCAGACGGGACCGCACAAGGGGCACCGTGCACTGCCATCCCCACGCTCCGCCCTGCAGAGCCCAGCGAGCCAAGTAGCCCGTTTGCTGAAGGAATTTACTGGGAATAACGGGGACAGTTTCTGGCCATTAGTAATTTGGTCAAACCATGATTATTTCAGTGATGGCCGGAGAGCAGGGGGTCGGTAGTGCTTGGGACCAGAGGAAGGCAGCGTATCCTTAACGGACAAGCAGGCAGTGGGAAAGCAGCGAAGCACTTCGAGAAATGGGGCAGAGGGTGTCCAAGTGTTCAAATGCATGGTGCTGCCCAGATGTTCCCCGAGACCTTCAAGGAAGGTGGAAACAGAGCCTTCGCCCCCTCCCTGGCTCTTCACCTGCCCCTCGGTCTCCCCAGGCAGGTAAGGACCGGATTGTGATCCCACGTTCTGAGGTGGGATCAAACCCCAATGAGAAACGTCCTTGCTCCCCCGTGACTAAGCGGTGGGGTTTGTAAGAACAGGTCTGTAAATGTCTTCCTCTGGGGAAGGTTGGTACCCTGACGTCCTCTGGAAGCGCACGGCCGCCATCCACCTGGGTCGTGTGCTGGGAGGACACTGAAGACCAGTTGCCAGGCTCGTGTGTTGAGGGGACGCTGCAGACCAGTTGCCAGGCTCTGGTCCTGAGACAGAGTTGAAAATCTCGCTCAGAGAATGAGGTAGTGATTTGGCTGATCGCGGTGATACGTGGAGACTAGGGCAGCTTCAGGTGACATGGCATCTGTCTCCACGTGTGCTCACAGAAGGGCTTTGCAGAGTCTCGGCTGAGTTTCTGAAGAAGCAGCTCTAGAAATAAAACGCGGGCGCACATGAAAAGTCCCCTGGGTTAAGTGTTAGAGATGTGGCAGCTGTCTTTGCCGAAATTGTCCAGTCATTTGGGAACTTATCTCACTATATTAGAACGTGTTCCTGAATCATGTAAGGATGAAGAGGCGAGAGGTACGGGGTGCCTCGGACGGGAGGGCTCTCCCGGGGCCCGCAGAGGCGCCCTCTTCACTCGTATTAAATCCACTTTTAAGTTGATAGTTACCGTATTTTGTTGTTTCTCTCGAAATGCGTTTGTCTCCTGTTGGGTGCTCTGCTTGCTGTAGGGCCGTTCCTGCTGCGTTTCTTGCAGGACCTGGCACGTGGCAGGAGCCTGACAAATATTAGTAGCGTGGAATTTTTTTCCTGTTAAAAGTAGAACTCCTTTTTTTTTTTTTTAATTTTTTTAAAATTTATTTATTTTTGGCTGTGTTGGGTCTTCGTTTCTGTGCGAGGGCTTTCTCTAGTTGTGGCAAGTGGGGGCCACTCTTCATCGTGGTGCGCGGGCCTCTCACTCTCGTGGCCTCTCTCGTTGCGGAGCACAGGCTCCAGTCGCGCAGGCTCAGTAGTTCTGGCTCACGGACCTAGTTGCTCCGCGGCATGTGGGATCTTCTCGGACCAGGGCTCGAACCCATGTCCCCTGCATTGGCAGGCAAATTCTCAACCACTGCACCACCCGGGAAGCCCCTAGAACTCCTTTTTAAAACAGATGACTATAAATAGCCATTATTATCCGTCATCTCATTTTTATTAATAAGACCTGAGTTGCAATAAAAGAAAAAAGGTTGATGTGAAGCGATCCGTGCAAGATGTGCATCCTTGAAACTAAACCATCATGGTCAGATGCCATGTGAACATGGCCTTCCGTGTGGACTTGAGTGGACAGTCTTCCCTACTTCTGAATCCACGCATGTACCTCATATACATATTCACGTGTGAGTTCCTACGGAGCCCCCTTATATTGTGGGGAAGAGGCGGAGAAAGGAATGAAAAGGGGGACAGAAAAGACCGACTCTGGATATTCCAAAGGCTCGACCTTCTGAACACACATTCTTCACATACCTGTCCTCATTTTTCTCCGTTGTCCCCTCGTTTTGAAAGAGGGGTTTTACTCTTGTCACTAGCATTCCGATGACGAATGCCTCGTCTTGGGGCTAATGAGTCGTCTTCACTGCAGTGGGGTGGGTAGATCACTCTGTCCCACAGCCCCTGTGGGTTTGAACACGAGCCGTGGTGACTGCACGCAGCCAAGCTCCAAGCACACGCGGGCAGCACCTGTGCCTTCTGGACGCACGTGTCGTCTGCACCCGCGTCTCTGTCATGACAGCAGATTTTTGCATCTATTGGTAAATACTGTTAGGAAAAGCAAATACTATTGTTTCATCTGCGTGTATGGTGTTCTGTTCGTAACGGATACCCCAGGTTGGTTGGTTGGTTTTTTACTAATTTTGTTCAACAGCTATGAATGTGACTTTTAAGCTCAGCCTCTCAAACAATTGTCTTTTCCTCCACGATACACGTCAAAATGTATCCCAGCAGATGTTGTGTCCACATGAGATTATGTAAGAGCCATTTAGAAACCAACTCCATCCATAAACTTAAACTACTCAAAGCTAAAATTTGGGTGAAGAAAGCTCAAAATAAGAGAGCCTAAGCTCATCTTGAGAGTCAGAGAGTGTCCTGTGTGGTTGGCAGTGACTCTCAGGGTGGCCTTCGCCTTGGGGATTTACAGGGCATATTTACAATAAACCAAATGACCTCCCTGAAAACTTCTGAATAGTCTTTGTTTTTCTAAACAACTGGTCTTTTTTTAAAAGGAGGGTGCTACTCCCTCTGATATAAAATGTTTCATAGAAAGTGAATCGTGCGGAAAAAAATGCGATTCTTCATACGAACACGTAACATGGCTCCTCACAGGGTTGTAATAAATTAGATGAACTTTTCCTGACATCCCAGATGTTGGAGAAGATTTTACATTTAAGTTTTTCCTACAGTGTATTTATTTTATTGGAGTTTCCTAAACTCCCTGTGTATCCCCGTGTCAAATCAAATGAGGAAAATGAATTTACAGTCATATCAACTGCAGGTGTTCTGTGTTCTCTTTCTCAGGTGTTCCTGGTGAGGAAGGTCAAGGGGTCAGATGCTGGGCAGCTCTACGCAATGAAGGTTCTTAAAAAGGCCACCTTGAAAGGTGAGAGGTCACAGAGGGGGAGACACGTAACTGTGGTTTATCCTCTGCTTGTTATTGGGGGAAATAGACATTCTGTTTAGTGTTGCATGATTTCTGTATGTCGACATGTTACTCTCTGATTGATAATACACAATACAAGCATGTCCCTGAATATTTAACATAGCCCTGCAAAATTTCCACAGTCTTCAGAGGGAAAGCCATATTGTGTAAACACCATCCTCCACATATGCTCTGCTGTAACGTACCATTTGGGGAAAAGAGCATTGAGGAGGAAAGCAAAAGCAGGTTGTTTCGGCTGTATTGGGCAACAGATCAGCCTAAATTCATCCTTCAGACTGGATTGCTCAGTTTTAAACAAAATGTGATTCACGGCTGTATTATTTCCCTTTCTGCCCCCGGACTGGGTTTTAGAAATTCAGTCCAACACCTGATTCCCTGCTTCTGTATACTCCTCCCCTCCAGAAAAGTATACGCACATAACACAGGTCAAGGTAAGCTATTATCTAAAATCTCTATTCTAAGCTCAGGGTCATTTAGCCAGCAATACGTACAGCTGAGCACCAACTACGTCTGCTCGGACCACCTCCTATTCACCCATTGGTGAGGGAGGGACCCCTGTCCTAAATAGTGCTAGAGGCTGGGCACACAACACCTGGCCTGGGCAGGTGAGGTGACAGAGTTTATCAGTCACCTGTACTCATCACTGGGGGAGGAGGGCACTGCCCACCATGCTGGGCCACGAGGGGCTGCACGGAGCAGAGTGAGTTGCAGGCTTTGTAGTAACAAGAGGGTGGCGTGGCCCCTGGTTCCAGGGAAGACGTGATGGGCTTGTTTGAATAGTTCTGTGGGCTGGCAGGGAACTGAACGTGTTAGGTTAAAGACCAGATGGGGTACAGCTGGTCTGGCTTATAGGGAACCAGCGGGGTGGGGAGCCTTTCCTGCTAGGTGGGGGACATATCTGTCAAGGGCAGGGGAACTCGTGGTTAAGCCTTTGGGGCCCGTGAAACTCAGAGATGTCAAGGCAGCTCTTGAATTTTTAGGTCTTATATCACAACGTCCTCAGCACCTACATGCAGGGGACCGTACAAAAATATGTCATTCTCTGCCTTCAAGTCACTTACTGTCTAGCTGGTAAATAAGATATATTTTGAACCACATAGAACCAATAATATAGAACAATAAATGCATAGACCAAATATATATAGACCTAAACATTTTAGATACAAAGGAAGAAAAGAGTTCTTCCACACGAGGCCATTCAAAAAGGATTTAGAAGGTGAGCGAGACAATTCTTAAAGGATGGGTAAATATTTCTATAGAAAACAGCAATCACGTTGACATTGTCAGCACAACCCATGAAAGAAAATACAAAAACTGCCCACTTTGGCCAGACTGGAGCCTGCATCAGAATCACCTGTGTGTTTGGGGAAAGTTGTTAAAAATAGATCCCAAGGCCCCACTTCTGACCTACTGCATTGTAATCTCTTGGGGCAGAGCCTAGAATTTGAGTTTTCTAACAAACTGTCCCAGTAATTCTTCTGTACACAAAAGTTTTGGGTTCTATGATATAGTTTTGGTTTTATAGTTTATTGTTGACACTGGAGATTTTAATTCAACAACATAATTTAAACCATGCTATTTATAGTGAACGTTTTTTTATTGTCGCTATAATAATATTTCTAAAATTGTTTTTTGATTGATCGTGGCCGAATAGTCCAAGATCCTCATAATAATATAATTTTAAAGAATTGTTCATTAAAAGATGCATAGGAAACAAAGCAGGTTTTGACTTTCTATCCCCAACGTTGAATAAAATAATCTCTTCACTAAACAATAGTTCCATAGAAATAGAAAATCAAATTAAACATTTGTTAGTTCAGGATCATCGGACTGTCTAAACAAGTGAACAGCTTCTCTGGCACTACCTCAAAAGTTAAATAGAGTTACCATATGACCCAACTATTCTAGCCTAGGTATATAACCAAGAGAAGCGGAAACATACATCTACACAAAAACTTGTACATGAATGTTCATAGCAGCACTCGCTAATTCACAGTAGCCAAAAAGTGGAAAAACCCCAAATATCCATGAACTCATGGATAAAGTATGATACATCCATGCAGTGGAATATTATTTGACAATAAAAAGAAATGAAATACTGATGCATGCCACAGCCTGGAGGAACCTTGAAAACATTATGCTGGGTAAAAAGAAGCCAGTCACAAAGTTTCCCATATTGTAGGACTCCATTTATGTGAACATCCAGAAGAGGCGAATCCACAGAGACAGAAAGTAGATTAGTGGTTGCCAGGGCCTTGGGGGGTTAGGGAGACAGGGTGTGGCTTAATGACTATGGGGTTTCTTTTGGGGGTGATGAAAATGTTTTATAATTGACTGTGGTGATGGTTGCACAACTCTGAATATTCCAAAAACCATCAAATTGTGTACTTTGGGTGGATTGAGTGGTACATGAATTATATCTCGGTAAAGCTGTTATTTTTTAAATGAACAGCTGGTACGTAACATGGCCATTTGCTAAAACCCACTCTTTCATCCTCAAAGCATGGGGGTTTACTCTCTCAGACCCAGAGTGGGGAGCTCCCTGTGGTTGAAGATGAGGGCAGGTCGAAGCAGAAGCCATGCCACCTCATCCTCTGACCAGATGGTTCCTGGTGATCCCCCGCCCATCTCACCTTCCATCGGCACATCTGATAACCTCACCAGCACGTGCTCAGTGCCCTTAAATTGCTCCCTTTCTCCTCAAGTTGTAACTGTTCCTTCTTTCCCATCAAATACCATCTCACCCTCTCCTGCCCCCAAAGGAGGAAGAGGGAGAAGTGGGAGAGAAATTGGAACCGTGGGAGAACTTGTGTGTTCACCCTGCTCTGGAGGCGTGAGATAGAACCAGGAGCTGGGCCGGCGCTGTCCTTGTTCAGCCCGTCCAGCAGCCTCAGCCTCGACCTCTTAGCGCGTGTGCAGACACGCATCTCGGTGATCTCAGCTTCCACGGGAACGCAAGTCTCCACGTTTGTTTATGATCCGATCCAGTGTGTCCTTGAGAAAGTGCTCCTGATACAAGGTTACATGGATTAGGCAGGATATAAAACTGTGTTACAGAACGATAGTGATGTTGTTAAATGCATGCACGCCTCCATGTGTACAGGTAGATGCCTGTGTGTGTACGAATATTGAATATACGTCATGCTCGTAGGAAATATGCCCAAATGAAAACACTCATAGTATTATTGGGAGCTCTTATTTTCTTCTCTGTGTTCTATATTTCAACTTTTCAACAAACATAGAACATGTTTGACTTTGTATAATATAAAGTTTTTTGTCTAATATTCCAGAACAATACGCTTGACTATGTAAAATCATTTTTACGTTGTGAGAATGAGCCATATAAGCATAAAACTTACAAGCATAAAGTCAGAAAAACTTCCAACTTCCTAGTGCTCCTTTAAAAGCCAGCTTTTGAACCAAACGTTATTTTATATCATCTACTATTTTAGCTTTTAAAATGGTCCATCACTAAAGAATAGATTTTTTCCCCAGAAGTGCAATCAGAACTTATTTTCCTAAGAGAAAATATACAAGTTTTACAAAACAGTCCTTTGTGTGAGGTGGCGCTTGGACCCATGATAGGAGGACCAAGTATGTCCATCACGGAGGCCAGGTCTCTGAGCCACCGAGGGGGCTTCAGAGCTTTCTAGACCTTCCTTTCTCCTCACTTGTGAAAGACGCCGGTTGCTTAGATTTGTTTTGGCTCCAACACCTCTGCATTCTGTTAGCCTGAGAGATTCGAGTATACATAAGCCATTCTCCATCCTCAAAGCACCACCAGTTTGCAGGCTCATTAGTGAATCAGAAGAACGGGTTAGAAAAGAAATGTGGGTGAGAGCGGCGCCCTCCAGGAGTGCAGACCAGGAACTTCAGTAGTGAAATTATTTTGAAAAGGGGAAAATGGAGAGGGGGGGGAGGAGGACTCATGGCAATGACTGCAAACCTCCGGATTGTTTCTCAGAAACGCGGATGGCTGTCCCGTGTACAGAAGGGAGTGTCGTCGTCATTTGGATTCCAAATAACTTGGCAAACGGATAATGGTCTCTGACAGCTCTGTTTCACCTTTAAATAGGTTTGGAGGGGTCAGGCGCCTGCCCCCGCCTTTCTTTAAAGAGGTGGCACGCTATTTCTACGGAAAATGCCAACTGCTGAAGCAGCTGGCAGTGTGCCGAGCAGGCGGGCGTGAGCCGCCCCCAGCCTAACCCGCAGCCCCCCTTGCGTGCGTGGATGGTGCTGCTTGTACCCCCTGTCGCTGAAGGACCCTTTCAATGTGTCCAGTGTCTCTAATTGACAAAGTTTCTGTATTCGTGACTCAACACTGAATTATCGCAGGCGACAGTTCTACGTAACAAGTTCCAAACATAATGAGTTCCAAAGGGTGACGCCCCACTTTGCGTTGTAGAGGAATTTGGTTTAAAAGACTGTCAGCATGTTCCCAAGCGTGAGACCACAAGTGAAGCAAGGCTGATCTCCATCCCCCGTTTAGTGAGCTGGCAAGTGGGGACTGTCATCCACGTTAATAAGGTGGCTCCCAGCCTTGGCCACAAGCTGGAATGGCCTGCAGGACTTTCACAAAATGCTGGGGTCACTTCAGGTCAACTCCTCGAATCCCTGGCCTGGATGTGGTCTGGGCATGAGAATCCGGGTGTCTCTAGGGTACTGCCAGCAAGAGGACCCCGATGCAGTGGCTGGGAGCACAGACACTGGACCCTGGGACCCCATCCGGCTTAGACTCCACTGGCTGTGTCACCTTGGGGAACCTCTCCTGGCCTCTGTTTCCTCCTACTTAAATGAGATGATGTCAGTAATGGTACCTACCTCACAGTATTGTTGATGTGAGGGTTAAATCCGTCAATGCACGTGAGGTGCTGCTGGCACAAGGTTCGCTGTCAGCTGTATTCATTTCTGGTCCTTTTCTCCATGAAAACTGGCATCGGAGGTGGGTTAGGACTCTTCTGGTCTAGGTTTGGCTTAGGTCTGATTAAGTGGGGGGCAGGGAGGGGAGGTGAGGAGGAGGGTTGAGCGTTAGTTACCATCTGGTTAGAAGACGTACGTCTCGGTTCAGCCCTGGTTCCTCCAGCTACGTGAAGAGACTGTGATCGGATTAGTTACCAAGGGTGCCTGGCACCAGCTGGGGACCACAGACAGCCACTCCAGGATGGCTCCTCGTGTAGAATTCTCATTTCACTGAGGACTGAAACACCTCTCCACAATGTGGAGAGAGCTTCTATATGAAATATGTCTCTGCAGTGAAAATTTTCTGGTAGGACTTCATCTGCGTTCTCATGCCTAACTAATTTTTCCGCCGTTTTCCTTATAAGTCAGCTTCCTAAGCCCAAAGGTAATACATGCTCCTTGCTTTGAAGGAAGGAAGTTGTGTCCTGTTGATTCTAAAGGAAGAAAATATTATTCTGGCAAAATCTCTTTGTTTAGTAAGTAACTAATAGACCGTTACGGTCACTTCACGGGTGTTTCTGGCCAGCTGTGTGTGGGTTACTGCCAGAGCCTGGCTGGGAGAGAAGACGGAAATGGTCCCGAACGGTGCTTTCTGGATTGTCCTTTGGAGCCCGGTTTCTGTCACTCCTTTATCCTTTCTTTACGTAGAGCTCTGATTCCATCACTCAAATGTCAGCAGATGCAGGAGGGAATGCGGGAGCGTGTGGGGTGACCAGGACAGAAATGCATGGATTACATTCACGCTGATTACAACATTTTGAAATAGCCCCTGGTCAGAGTTAGCCTGGTTGGTTTCAAACCTCAGAATGTGGTTTCCAGCACCATTTTATTTCCTTTTCTCTTACACCAAGATGCTTTGTTTTGAAAACACTGACTTAGAAACTAAGCTTTAATTGGTGCCTTAGTTTGAACAGCTGTTCTTTCCATGCTAATTCATTTATGTCATTTGATTCACATTTGGATGATTACAAATTCCTAGGGGGGAAGGTAAGGCAAGTTCCAAGCACACGTTTTAAGTGCCCTTATTGGTATTGTTATCCTCATTTTACAAATGAGGAAACTGAGTCACAATGCAGTGAAGCCGTGCACTCAGAATCACGTGATTTGGAGGTGGCGGGGTCTCTATCCCGTGTTCCTCCCCTCCCAGGAGGGGGGCACCTGGGACCAGCCGTGCCCCCCACCCCCCGGGGCATCATTTCCTCATCAGGAAGCCTCATCCAGCTGTCTCTGGGGTAGTTACTATTCAGGGGAGCTGTTTTCCCAGTAGATGATCTAAGGCAAAAAGTAACATGTAAACATCATCCTTATGTAATAGCTCTCCGGTTTGTTGTAATACACCGCCTGTGTGCCTTGGCATCCTTTATATGTTCATTTCTACCAGGATTGCATTTCTTATATTGTAGAGAAAAAGTAGGAAATAGATTTTTTTTTTCACTGCTTGCATCTTTAATGCCTGTAAATATGAAAGCATAATGGGCTGAAGATTTACCCACCGAAGTATTCTCTGGTAAAGGAGTTAGTTAAGTAACCGTGTCAGTCTTGGTTTAAGTAATCTAGTATAGAGACAACTCTTGGGGAATTGTGCCTGATAGGATCATCAATGTGGCTAACGTTTTAATTTTCATCGTTCATGGTTTTCTTCCTTTTTTCTCTGAAGCGGTGAGCAGTACAAGTTTTGGTCACCAAATGTTTAGCAACACAGCTTCCCACGGGAGGCCCCTCTTTGCTATGAATTAGACCTTTGAAGGTTAAAAGATACTGTGTGGAGGTGGATTTTTATTCTGCATCCAGGAGACCGCTCAGCATATAACTGCAGACCTGGCAGGTTTTTGTGGACAGAGGCAGGAGGTGGTAAGTGTGGTCACTCAGCCGGGCAGAGCCTGAGTTCTTCACCAGCCTGGTGTCCGGCTCCCGTTAAAAGGCTCAGGCCTCCCCGTGGCCGCAGCCGCCTGCAGATGCACGGCTGTGTGCAGCGCGTGCGGTCCCACGCCCCCCGGTCCCTGAGGGATGTCGCAGCCCCGTCCACAGCAACCCCGGGCTTTTCTAAGGTGTACCTCCTACCTGGCCATCTCTCATCTTCACCGTGACTGATAGGACTTGTTTTTATCTCACCCTTCATTTTCTTTTCAAATACAGTCTCTATATAGTAGAATATAATGTAATGTAACGTAATGTAACATGATATGACATGATATATAATGTCGTGTAAAAGTAACGTGTATTGATGGAGGTCATTTAAGAACAGGCAAATACAGGCAATGGCGTCCAACTCTAACGAGAGGATTTCGGTCCCAGCCTCGTTGCAGATGGAGCTCTCCTAGTAAATCCATCCTCCAAAGTAGGTTAATTATTCTTACCAGGGATTCTTATGCAGCTTGCAGTTGCCAAGTACTTCAAGATCAGTTTCATGAGCATTTCCCGACTGGCTCTGTGAGATCGTATGGACCATTTTTCAGGGAGTTTTGGTGACTCGCAGAGGGTGGGGCTGCAGGAACTCTGAGGAGGCCTCAAGGCTCAAATCCGCTCAGGGTGCCAAGTCGTCGGCTGGCTGGCAAGAGGGACCTACGTGCATTTTGGTTTGTCACTTGCCAGAGACTTCAAAGGGCTACGGATGTTGAGACCTTTTGTTAGGGCACAGGGGGCATTAGCCAACTTTTTAACTCCAGAAGTCCAGAACAGGCCAAGTGGTCGAGGAAAGAAAATCAACAGGGTAGCATGTCCTGCACCTTCAGTTCCACGGGAGCACCTGGGAGCAGGTGCCCCTGAAGTTGTCTGATGGAGAGGGGGGCGTGGAAGCCTTGAGGACGTGGGCCCGATCCGAAAAATGGGGGGGGGGGGGTCCAGAAAGCAGCTCTGGTTTTGTGTTGTGTCACGTCCAGCAGGGTAATCCCAGTGTGCTTCATCATCTACTTTCCCGGGAAGGAAACTGTGCCTTTCAGGTAGGACGAATTTACAGGCGCTCCCGCCTTCATGTCAGCCCCAGGGGCAGCCCCGGGCCTGGAAGGCTGAAGGACACGGGAAGGTCACAGCCGGCACCGGGAGCTGCAGGTTACCGTACAGAGCAAAGCAACCATGGAAAGCACGTCACCCTAATCCTTCGCATTGCGGGTCAGCCACAAGCACAGGGTTGATGTGAAGTACAGAAGATTTTAATTTATCCCCGATGTCTACGGTTTATTAGTGAATCTCAGAATAGTCTAGGACATTTGTGTTTTTCCATCTATACGGTCAAGCCCCGCTCGATTCCAGACTCACATGCCTCATGCCAGAGAGTAAATATCACAGGGAGGCGGTGGCCTGGCCCCAGACCCTGCGCCGGTCCGGAACACCCAGCGGGAGATCACTGGGGACGTGTCGCCTCAGGCTGGCGTGTCTCACCATTTCTGTAACTCGTTGGCGCGGTAGCAATGGAAGGATGAAGGAAGCATCTCTCTGGGCTTTTTTTTTTTATGCATCTGAGTCTTGGGACTCAAAATCCCTTGGAATCCTTAGCCTCCGGGGGCAGCTTGAACTGCTTAGCCTCAGAAATGAAGCACTCGCTCTCATGTCGGTTTCTTTCTTGGTGGAGGGACCACTCTGCAGCTGCCCGTCAGATGGCTGAGGCACCGTTCAGGGCCTTTCCCTCCATCCCTGGTGGCCCAGGTGACTGCCACCACCCAGAGCGGGCGGTGGTGAGGTCGGTTGCCGGTTCAGCCCGGCAAAGCCAGAACTCGCAGACCCGGAGATGCCCAGTCACCTTTGCAGAGCCGGCCTCACGCCTGCTGTTTCACACCTGAAGGGCATTGCCTGTGTGACAGCTGTCCTTCCGCATCGTGTTAGCTTGGCCCCGGTCACTTCCCCCGGTGGCCGTCTGCAGTGATAAAATCCTGCCCCCACATGAACACAGCCTTTCCCTTTTCCTGCCACCTTGGACCCAGTATGCTTGTGTTTCAACAATTTATGCCCCGGGGGCCAGTCTTACCAAACATGTTTGTGAAAGCATCTTCCCCAAACCGATGTGTCTTATCTGTGCTCCATTAGGTTCACTGTTGGGGCTGGAGTCTTGGTTTCTCCGCTGTTATTTTAGACAGAATAAGAGTATTTAGATAGTGTGTGTATTTAGGCTTCTGGCCCTTTTTCTGTTTGTTTCAGATAATCTCTGAACTTTTTGTCTGCCTTTTAATTTTATGACCTTTTGGATGGGAAATCTGGTAACTCAGTCTATCACTCTATCCTATGTTATTTCTTCCATTGCTTTTATTTAAAAAAAAAATTCCCACCCAGACATCAGATGAGTACTCATCTTTGATACCATTTTTGCAGCTTGTTTTTTTTAACACTTACCTCTTTAATTGATCTTGGATTTATTGTTGTGTAAAATGTAGGGAAGAAATATATATTTATTTTACTCCTGTAACTGGACAGCCCCTTGGAACTTTGAATGTAAGCATCTTTTTCTAATTTTGTCACCAGGCTTATTATGGCCTTTGCTTTCCATTACAAATACTATCTTCAGATATGTAAGTAACACTAAGCAGTGTTCCTCATTCCAAAGAGGTCTGAACTCAGTGATAATAACGTCAATCCCATTTAGAGGATTTTTAGATTTTCTTAACCAAAGTCAAAGAGTGAGCTTTGCAAGGAGGTGGCAAGAAGGGGGTAGGAACACAGTGTCCCGGTCCTCTGCCACCTGCTTCACCAGACCACGTCATGGGGGTGGGAGTGGACCGGGGCTTCTCCCCAGAAGAGGACGTGCCTGGGGGTGGCAGTACATGGGGGTGACAGAAGACTGTCTCCCGTGGGCCCTTCGCAGCCGGCTCCGCTCCCTGAGGCAAAGGACACAGGAGCCTGAGATGCGTCGGATGAGGTTCCCATGGGTCCACACAGCTGCTGCTCAGAGAGACGTCTTGTCAGCCAGGGTTGGGAGGGGCGGCCCCAGGCCCCCTGTCACTGACGCATCCCCCCTTCCTTCCTGTGACCCTGTCCCACCCAAGGTCCCCTTCTCAGCCTGCGCGTGTGTTTGGAGAGACGTCTTTCGGATCCCACTGCTTACGTGGGATCCCTTTCTTCCTTCAGGGTCTTTAGCTGGCATCCTCTGCGTCTTTTGTTGAATGAATGGGTTTCAGCTTTTGTTTCTGTTGACTCTCCTGAAACCCCTTCTCTGCTGTTCTCCCTGGCAGAGCCACGGGAACCTGTAACTCGGGATAGACAGGAAACGGAGAGATTCCTTGTACCGTCTGCCTGGGAATTGTCTGCTTCTGCCCCCTTCGTTCATTCTCCTAAGTGGCGGCCGTGCTGGGGTGTCCACGGCAAGAACTACCAGGGAATGAGCTTGTGTTGGGGACGTGTCCTGATGGAGCCGCATAGATGCTGCCATAAAACCTTCTCTCTGGTGTAGCTGCGGTCGTGTTTCATAACAGACCCTCTTATTTTTACCTATACCATAAACTACTTTTTTAAAGAATGAATAGATGAAATGTGTTTTAATTAAGAAGCATATCAAAACTTCTTAAAACGACACCAAAAAAAGCCACCCAGAGACACCGACTTCTCCTCGGGTCTTGCTCACCGGCCCCATCACACGCCGGCGTCTCGCCTCCCTCCAGGGTGAACGCAGTCGTGGCTGCGTCCCCAGCGGAGGAGCTGCTGCCCTCCCGGGGCCCTGAAGGTGGCATCGATGGAGACTTCCCTGGGATGTCCCGCCCGCTTCCCCGGGCACACAGCCCTCGGGAGGCTCCCCTGCTTCCCTCTTCACACTGCGGCCCCCAGACTCCCGCTTCCCGGGGCAGCTCTGCGTCCCGTGTGCCAGCGCTCGGCCCTTCCA
This sequence comes from Balaenoptera ricei, assembly GCF_028023285.1. NCBI lineage: Eukaryota > Metazoa > Chordata > Mammalia > Artiodactyla > Balaenopteridae > Balaenoptera > Balaenoptera ricei. Next base: position 2,822,670 of record NC_082650.1, read on the forward strand.
GCGTCTCCGGGGGATTCGGGGCCACTGCTGTCACAGGGGTCTGTATCGGACCTGGAGCAGCCAAGCATCAGAGCAGAGAGAAAGATCAGGGAAAAGCCCTTGACTCTCACCATGCAGTGACGCTGACTCCTGACTCCACTTACTAGGCAGTAAAGTGACCGCAGCACAGGCGTGGCCTTGGCTGTGGGACCAGCACCGTCGTGCTCACACGCTACCCGTTGTTCTCCTCATGGCCCCGTGAGGCAGGTACCATCTTCACCCCAGGTTGCAGAGGAGGAAGCTGAGCAGGGAGCCACCCGTGCGCGGGGACAGACGGAGCCCGGGCGTGTGTGCTCCAGGCCGCGGGCCCCGGGCTCTCAGCCGCAGACGCACCGGGAAGGTGAGCGGCCAGGGCACCAAAGCAGAGGTGGACCCCGGGGAGCCTGAGCGCCTCAGTGTGAAAGAGGAACCGGCCGTGGAGCAAAACGCAGGAGACTGTCCTGGGGCCCAGGGACAGGAAGGGCTTCTGTTCTCTTTAATTGTGATCAAATGCACGTAATAGGATATCCATCGCTTTAACCATTTGTAAGTGGTGCTAGTAAATACATTTGCAATACTGTGTAACCATCACTGCTATCTATACCCCAGACTTTCTCATCATCCCAAGCAGAAGCTCTGTCCCCATTAAACAGTTCCCCACTTCCCTCCTCCAGCCCCTGGCACCTACCCTTCTACTTTCTGCCTCTATGAATTTGACTTCTCCAGGGACCTCATCTAAGTAGAATTATATGGCATTTGTCCTTTTATGTCTGGCTTACTTGGCTTGCTGTAGTGTTTTCAAGGTTTATCCCCGCTGTATAGTGTGGGTCAGAATTTTATTTTTTAGGGCTGAGTGATAGCCCATTGCGTGGACAGACTCCCTTTTGCTCATTCGGGCATCCATCAGTGGACCCTTGGGTTGCTCCCATCTTTTTGCTACTGTGAGTAATACTGCTGTGAATGTGGGTGTCCAGTATCTGTTGGAATTCCTGTTCTCAGTTCTTTGGGGAATGGAATTGCTGGGTCATATGGTATTTCTGTGTTTAACTTTGTGAGGAACTGCCAAACTGTTTTCTACAGTGGCTGCACCATTTTACATTCCCACCAACTTCTCCACATCCTCACCCACGCTTGTTATTTTCCATTTTTTGTGGGGTTTTTTTTTTTTATTATAGCCATCCTTGGGGAAGGACTTTTTAAATAAAACTTTAAAAGTACATATCATAAGACCAAAGTATGAACGACTTAAATACCTGGTCCATACGGTGGTATTCATCATACTTGTCACACTTAGGAATATTTGAGGAAAGTTTCTGCCTTCACTCACGCGGGGCCGTAGGACGTCACTCAGGCATTGCCCTGGGTGTACCAATTTGCTTGTGGAATCTTGGAGTCGTTCTTATTCTCAAGTGGTGATTTTGTTTTTTTTGTTTGTTTGTTTATTTTTTCCTCAAAACTAATCCCATCTGTATTCCCAGATGGCTAAACTTTAGGCAATGTCAGCCCTGAAAAGAATAATATTGTAATTGGTTATAACACACTCATTTTTTAAAAAAAATCCATAATCCATAGTTATCCTCAGGAAGAGGAAGAGAAGGGATTTTCCTCTTGATTTCTAGTCCCATCAGAAATGAGAACATTGCCATTTTGTAACCCTAAATGACTCAAGCATCCTTGATCCGGTATAAGCAAGGATCATATACGTGAGCTAACGGATGAAGGATTGTAAGGGAACCCACAGGTCATTCCATACCAAAATATCACCCCTCAGGTTATTTGTTACTTACAAGGGGATGTACACATCTTTACAGTGAGAGGCTGGTGACTTGCCACCTTGACCCAGCGGAATTCAGCATCACTGAGCAAGGGTAATGCGGCACCCCTCCCCCCATCTGCTGCACCTTGAGGCCTGCAACATCACCCGGGAGGTATTTTTGCCAAAAATGTTTAGCCTCAACCTTATAAAGCCTCCAGACCTAACCTCGGTTTATAAGAAATACAGGAGTTAGAGCAACCAGTAAAGAAATAATCAGACACACCTAGGAACAATCTACAAGGAAACTGACCTGGACTTAACCAAAAAGCCCACAAAAAGCACAGGGGAAAAAAAGATGCAGGACCATTGTATTCTAGAAGCAAAAGGAATAAGGAAATATAGCAACCAGATCTAACGTGTGAACCTTGACCGAATCTGAGGTTGGAAAAAATAACAGCTGTAAATGACATGGCAGGGCGGGCAGGATTGGAATATAGATCAGATATTAGATGATATTATGGAATGATGGTGAATGTTCTTCAGGGCGACAGTCGCGTTAGGGTTGTGTAAGAGATTACCCTGTTCTTAGGGAATGCTGCATGTAAATGCACCTAGGCGTCGAGTGTCACAGTGTCGACAATTTATTGTCAGATTTGTGGCTAAAATGTGTGTATGTGTGCGGAAAGAGAGGGAGATAGAGAGGGGGAGAGAAAATGTATCGAAATGTAAGCAGTTGTTGAATCTAGGTGGAGGACTTAGGGGTGGGCATTCAACCTACTCTTCCAACTTTTGTATATGTTTGAAAAAGTTTGTAACAAAAAGTTGGGGGAAATTATTTATATCTGATGTCTTGTGTTTCACGTCCTGCCTTTGAAAGACTTCGGTTTTTCTGTCTTGCAGTTCGGGACCGAGTCAGATCGAAGATGGAGAGAGACATTTTGGCAGAAGTGAATCATCCTTTCATCGTAAAGCTTCATTACGGTAAAGGGAGTAAAAAAAAATTCCCTACTGTTGAGAGGACCTAGACCAACCCTCCCCCAAATCAGAGGAAATCGACATAGATTCCTGGTCTCAGCGTCCGGCCCTGTCTGGGGTGGGGCTTTCTCCCCCGGGTTCCTGAGCCTCGGATTCTTCTTCTCTGGGGGAGGAGATGCCCTGTTTTCATCTCGAAAAACCGAATCTGAGGGAGCGAGAGGTTCCCCTTAATTAAATTATCATCATGGAGAAAGTGGTTTTAAAAAAAGGTCTCGACCTAGACAGGGTGAATCTATGACATATTTTTTCGTTGTTTCAGAGTAAAGTGCCTATGACCCCATAGTTTCTTTAAATCAGAATGGTAACAGCTCCTGCATTTTAAGTAAAGACTATATTTTAGGCATTTGAAAGACGGTAGCGCTTTGAGCCCTCAAAACTGCCTTTCAGGGTAGGCTATTGTTTCCATTTTTCAGAAGAGAAAACTGAGACGCAGAAGGAATAATTCTGATTTCTGAGGCCACATATCTGCGATGCCACGCAAGGCTTCTTCGTTTGCTTTCTGCCGTTTTATCTCCTCGGAGAAGCAATAAGTGATATCTTCCAATTAAAAATAATGAGATGGCAGCTCCAGAGTCACGGCAGGCTGCATTACAGCTTTGTGCCCTAATTGAGTAATTAATGTGGGCAAAGCGCTGGGCAGAACAAGGACAAATCCCTTACCTTGTTGGTACCGGGGCTCGGGGGCGGGCAGAGTTGCAGGAGACTGTCCGTGACTTTTACCCACGTCGGGAGTGAAGGCATGAACACACGCAAAGGCAGGAGGACAGAGCTCTTTGCTCGTGAGCTTCTGATATTCCTAAGAAGACAGTTTAGAAAGTCCTGTTTGGAAAGCACGTGGCCTCTCCTTTCAGAAATAATAAGAGCCAACATGGATGTGACCTTGCGGGCAGCCGCGTGGTGCCCGGATCCCTCGGGCCACGGGCAGGTGCCCTTAGATCCCAACGGTGGCGGCAGGCTGACCCCCCTCTATCACACGGCCGCCTCAGCGCTGCTGATTTGCTGGTGTCAGATCCAATCCAGGTGTCATTTCGGTTGGTTTCCCGGGTGTTTTTCAGAAGAAGTTGAGAACTGGGGTCTTACAGAGATTTTTAAAGGCAACCTCCACGTTACCTCTGTGATTGATCAAAAGATACTTGCCCTCCATCTGCCCGTCAAGCCCTAGGACAGAGCATTCATCCACGCTGCAGTTTACACAATGCTGACAAAGGGGTTTCTAGTTAGAGGCTTTATGTTTCTAAAACCCCAACATTTATAATGCTTCTGGCATTGACTTTTAGAAAATGAAAAGTTCGCAAGTGTGTGTGGGTGTTGGCACCCCTTCCAGCCATACTTCCTTTGTGTGTAAAACAGATGCCACATGCCAGACCAGCGGGAGCATTGAACTGACCATCCAGTAGCCACGGTGGTTAGTTTCTCTTGAGCCTCACGCGCATGCACCGTCCCCCGCTCTGACCAAGGCGTGCCCTTGCTAGTCGCGGGCGGGGGCTGAGCCGTGAACTCCATGCCCATAACTGTGGCCCTCAGGGACCAAACTGAGAGCACGAGCGCCGCTGCCACCAGGTACGGGTAGCTGGGCCGGCCCGTCCCCAGCGCAGCCGTGAAAGAAGGAACAGATGGTGGCTATCCTTGAGCCCTGAGTTGTACCGAACACAATTCCATAGGAAGGGGAGGGGACTCGTCTCAAACGGTCGAGGCGATCATCCTGCTCTCACCAGGCACCTTCCAGCAAAGCCAAGTCTCTAACAAGACACGGTTGTGCCCAAAGCCCCGTGTCAATAGTGGTGATGAGAGCAAGTGGAACCTACACATGCTTTTCTCCGTGTGTCTTTCAATCCCTTCGTGATTAAAAAAAGGCAGGAAGAAGGAGAGAGGGAAGGAAGAAGGAAGGAAGGAAAGAGGAAGGAGGCAGGGAAGGGGTGGGGAGAGGAAGAGAAATAACCTCCAGACCATGAATAAAAGTGAGAGAGACAGAACTCATCACCGTCGACTCCGTTCCCCAAGTCCTGCCCTCACACCGCTGTGTGGTCTCCAGCCCGGCCCCAGTCCTGGTTCTGAAATGACCCAGGGTTACAGGCTACGTGGTATTGTTTGAGCCAACGAGAGACGGGCTTTTTGCACTCAGAGGCTGGACCCAGGGGAATGATGTCCACCGCAGGGGACCATGACGCCAAAATGCTCTCAACTCTCTCCTTCCGCAGCCTTCCAGACTGAGGGAAAACTCTATCTGATTCTGGACTTCCTGCGCGGAGGAGACCTCTTCACCAGGCTCTCCAAAGAGGTACACGGAGTGCAAGCTGTGGGTTTCTGCCTAGAATTCGAGGGACAGGCGAGCACGGGGGGGGGGGGGGGGGGGGAGGGGTGCGTGTACGTGCATGTGTGTGTGGTGTGTGTGGAAGAGAATGTGTGAAAGTGCATGTACATGCACGCACATGTGTGTGTGCAAGAGAATGTGAAAGTGCGTGTACATGCACGCACATGTGTGTGTACAAGAGAATGTGTGAAGGTGTGTGTACATGCATGCACATGTATATGCGGTGGGTGGCATGTGTATGTGTACGTATGTGTATGGTGTGTGGTGCGCACGCGTGTTTTCAAGATGTCTCACAAGTCACACAGAGAAGAAATCTGTTGTCCTTGAAAGATCTTAAGAAAACGGACTCTTCCCAAGAACCCCGTGGAGCTCTAGAACCTTCCCTGTGTAGAGCAGATGGAAACTCGATTTATGTTACATAGGGAAGACTTTATTTCACAACGTTTCACTTTCCACCGTAGGAAGATGCTATTAACACGCTGACCACACATCCTGGGAGGGGCGTCGGGAGCGTCTAATTAGGGCTTCACCCGTGAGTGCTCCGTGACCCCCAGGGCTTGTCCTTGACCCCCACTGCCTGACTTAGGAACTTTCCAGGATGTCTTGCAGCGCCGCGTGGAAGCTCTCTGGCCCCTGCTTCATGGGATGGAAAACCCAGCCTCCTGCTCGAGGCAGTGATGATGCCAGGCTTTTAATCCTGATGATTCTCTGCAGTTTCCTTTATACAGAAGAGAGTGTGACGAAGGTGACAGCATGTTGACACGATGCACAGAACAGGTTCCTGGCCCTTCTGATGCAACCTCACCCGGCACCGGGGTTCTTACTGGGCTGTAACAGGGAGTTTGGGCTGCCCTCCCCCTTTCCTCACCGCCCACTTTTACAGCAGGAGATCCCTCCATCCTGCGTGAAACTCCAAAATGCAATCAATCAAGGTGGAGCGGCAGTGGGGTCCCCAAGACCTCGGGCTGCTCTCTCCCTCTGTTTCCTGACGGTCCCTCGGGCAATGGCACAATTGATGTATTGGACTCTTGGCGATACAGGTTGAAAGCACGGGCTGGAGGATTCAGATCCAAGTTCTCCAAAAGCCCTTTTGGATCAGGTCTCTGGTCCCTCAACCTGCCTCACAGCTGAGGTCACTGTTCCAAAGATGGCAAATCATTTACCTCGGCCAGTTTCTCTTCTGATGCCTATTGATTTGCTCCTTTTCCCCCCACCCTCCCACCCCGGCCGAAGGAAGTCAGGCCACTGGGGGTTGGTCTGTCCAGCATCCAGTGTGACACACCCTGTTGTTGGGCTTCTTGACCAAAAAGGCAACACGCAAGGTACCCATAGGACCCTTTATTTCAGAGTAGAAGTGAAGTTGTCCAGCCTGGGCTCAACAGGGTCTCGGAGTTCACAGAAACACAGGAAATGAATGATACCCTAACCCTAACCCTACGTAAAAAAGTATTTCCCTTCCATCCTCTTCGCCGAGTCCACTAGACAACATCCTTTTCTGTGTCGGTCTCCGTACTGACTGCCTTCAAGAACTCACATCCATGGGTGTTTCATTCCCATAGAGAAACCCTTTGTCATTTGCACTTGGAGGCCACACAGAGCTGTGCCCTAAGAGCGGCCAAGGAGAGTAATACGGCCGCCCCTGAGCGCTGAGCTGTGGACGTGCCTGTGTGGTTATGTACAGAGATGGAGAAAGCCGGGCCAAAGAGAATTCGACAGCCAGCAGGATTTCCTACGGGGAAATCCTTCTCACAGGGAAGCCCACTGCGTATGCTAACCAATTTAGAAAAGAAATACCCAACCAGGAAAGGTGCCAGTCGAGTGTGGAAGACAGAACAGGAGATTCCAGAGGCCAGAGGGGCAGCGAGGGTTGGTGGCACCCAAATGTCATCCAGGACTTGGGGTGCATGTCCTCCCCACTGGGAGGCATGCCTTTCGTGAAATGGACGTGCTCCACCTTCATTAGCCTGATGTATTCACTGTTCAGTTCCCCAAATGGCCCTTATTAACCGATTCTGAGCGTCCCAGGCAACCTTCTGATTATGTATTGATTTTTCACGCATCTGCCTTCAGAGAGAATTCAGTCATGACATGGATTTCTAGTCTCTGTGGCATTCATTTCTCATGGTGCAGGTAAAGAATGGTTTCTGATACCATCTGGCTTGCTGGTAAGGTGACTACAAAATTACATGCTGGTTCTCACAACCTCAGGGACAGGGAAACAGTAGGAGACAATGACCTTGAGGTCTGCTGGGCGCCATGGCCTCTTGTGTGTTTTAGCTAAACCAGGGTCCCTCTCCCACCAGCCTCTCCGGCAAGGGGCACCCACCGATGCTACACGAGTGCGTTGTATTTGGTAGGACTCGTCCCACTTTGGGGAGATGGCAGTTCCTAGTCTGCACAAACCCAAGGGGTGAAGAGGTGAACTTGAAGGGAGGAGGGATGAAATTTGAGACATATTTTCAGTAAATCCTTCAGGCCTGTTTATATCAGACCTTCACAGTGTGGCTTAGTTTTTTGTGTTAAAGTGTTACATCAGAAGCACGCATATTAAAACGTAAACCCAGAAACACACTCCAGAGCTGCATGGTTTGTGGGGCAGGAAAGGTCGGGGGAGGGAACCTTGCCCGGGGCTCCGCGCACAAGGCCGAGTCGCTTTGTGGGGAGTGCCCCCTCCCCTTCACTGGTCCTAAAACTTTGCTGAGAACTCATGTTTCCATTGTAGGAGTCGGAAGAGCCTTGTCTGGGGGCCGCGGTCTGCGGAGCGGAGCAGAGTCTTCGTGGGGCTGAGTGCCTCTGTCTTTAAAGCCAGCAGCCACAGAGCAGGCTGAAGTCTTGTTCTCTCTCCTCCCAGGTGATGTTCACGGAGGAGGATGTGAAGTTCTACCTGGCTGAGCTGGCCTTGGCTTTAGACCACCTGCACAGTCTGGGGATCATCTACAGAGACCTGAAGCCAGAAAAGTGAGTGAGGACAAGGCAGGGCATGGCCCTCTTGCTGCCCACGTCGCCTTGTCCCTGTACTTAATTCCCCGGTGAGGCCATAGCCTGGGGACATCCCGGTGCTGGCACCCCACAGGCAGGGATTCCACCTGCCCGCCCCTGGAAAGGTGCCCAGACACAGGTGTGGCTTGTGCTGATTTGTGTGGGATGGTCCCAGCCCATTCCACCTGACCCTCATGACACCCCCCAAGGGAGGCAGGGCTGGGCCTGCATCCCTGTGGTCCAGGGGAGGCTGGGCAGGTAGTGGAGGCTGGGCAGGTGGAGAGGCTGGGCAGGTAGAGGAGGCTGGGCAGGTAGTGGAGGCTGGGCAGGTAGTGGAGGCTGGGCAGGTAGAGGAGGCTGGGCAGGTAGTGGAGGCTGGGCAGGTGGGGAGGCTGGGCAGGTAGTGGAGGCTGGGCAGGTAGAGGAGGCTGGACAGGTAGTGGAGGCTGGGCAGGTAGAGGAGGCTGGGCAGGTGGGGAGGCTGGGCAGGTAGTGGAGGCTGGGCAGGTAGTGGAGGCTGGGCAGGTGGAGAGGGCTGGGCCGGTAGTGGAGGCTGGGCAGGTAGAGGAGGCTGGACAGGTAGAGGAGGCTGGGCAGGTAGAGGAGGCTGGGCAGGTAGAGGAGGCTGGGCAGGTGGAGAGGGCTGGGCAGGTAGTGGAGGCTGGGCAGGTAGAGGAGGCTGGGCAGGTAGTGGAGGCTGGGCAGGTAGAGGAGGCTGGGCAGGTGGAGAGGGCTGGGCAGGTAGTGGAGGCTGGGCAGGTAGAGGAGGCTGGGCAGGTGGAGAGGGCTGGGCAGGTAGTGGAGGCTGGGCAGGTAGAGGAGGCTGGGCAGGTAGTGGAGGCTGGACAGGTAGAGGAGGCTGGGCAGGTAGAGGAGGCTGGGCAGGTAGTGGAGGCTGGGCAGGTAGAGGAGGCTGGGCAGGTGGGGAGGCTGGGCAGGTAGTGGAGGCTGGGCAGGTAGAGGAGGCTGGGCAGGTAGTGGAGGCTGGGCAGGTAGAGGAGGCTGGGCAGGTAGAGGAGGCTGGGCAGGTAGTGGAGGCTGGGCAGGTAGAGGAGGCTGGGCAGGTGGGGAGGCTGGGCAGGTAGTGGAGGCTGGGCAGGTAGTGGAGGCTGGGCAGGTAGAGGAGGCTGGGCAGGTAGTGGAGGCTGGACAGGTAGAGGAGGCTGGGCAGGTAGTGGAGGCTGGACAGGTAGAGGAGGCTGGGCAGGTGGGGAGGCTGGGCAGGTAGGCAGACCACCATTCCTCCTCCCACACCCCCTGCCCTCCCTCCTTAGGTGGGACCCATCCTGCACTGGGAACGTCTCACATGCCACCTCCTCGCTAGTTTGTGTCTTCTGTGCCAGTCTCTTCCCCACCTCCACCTCCGGGTTTGGAAAGCCGTTTCAGCTGTCTCGACAGGCCCATTTCTAGGTGACGAGTCAGATGAGCCTTTCTGAGTTTTTCTAAAAGACAGTGGCACCAGATTCCCAGCCCAAATTCCAATAAGATTTGTGTATCTTTGGCAATGATCATCTGTAATATTATTTCTAGGATATTTTGCTAATCCAGTCTAAATCTTTTTTTAAAACTCCCTCCAAATAATAATGTTCTTATTTCAGGTTTTTTCCTGCTATTTTCTGTGTAGAGCTGGCACAAACTAGGAGGGAACCACTTGAAAAGGAAGGATCTAGAGGATGCTATTTTAAGTTCATTTGGTTGACCTGACAGTGGTCCCTGCAACGAAGTTGATGATTTTCTCCCTCTGGCCTGTGACGTGGTTGATAACGGCCCCCTGTCCCCCCATAGACTGAGGTCCGTGCCTGCCCCTGGATATGTGGGGCCTGGTGGGACCCCAAGGCTTGGAGCACAAGGCAGCCCAGGCCCTGAGGGCACAGGAGGTACAGCCCCGCCCTTGTTCCTGGTCCCTTATGTCTTCACCTGCAGGGAACCAAGAAAAATGCAAACTCCGCTCTGAGACGTGGCAGTCGTGTAAGGGAAACTCCTGGGTTTGCCTGGAGACCAGGAATGTGGCGTATGTCCCTGATGCAAAGCGTATTTGCCTGTGACCAGAGGGAAGTGCTCCCCACGCACGGCTTCAGCTTAACCACCAGCTGGGTAGAGCATCACTGGCTGCACGTGTAAATGATGTTTAAATAACCGTGAAAGGCCCTCTCCTGAGTATCCCCATAAGAGCCACGTCCTGCAAACTCAGCATCGCCTTCAGAAAACAGGCGCTGAGGCCACTGTCACAGCCAGCGCGGCTGACCTGCTCACCTCTGCTGTGAGCTCTGCCCCATGAAGGCAGCACCCCGATTCTCCCTCCAGTTAAAGGTCAAAGGGATCTTTACAGTTAAACATGGTAATGCGTAATTGCAGGATTGAAGAAAAAGGATTTTGTTGTCCATTCGAATTAGTAGGGAATTAATCTTGAAAGTTGCTCGCTTCTGGGCAAAGATTAAGTATAACTGAAAAGCAAAGATAAGAACATTTGCTTCTTTCATTATAAATTGTCATCTTAATTGTACACTGTAACTTTTTCCTTCCCATTTCCATAAAATAGTAGGTATGATTTTTATTCCCATGGCAGATTTTTTAAAATTGTGGTAAGATAAACATGACATAAAATGTAGCACCTTGACCATTTTCAAGTGCACAGTTCAGTCGTGTTAAGAGCGTTCACACCGTTGTGCAACCGTCTCCGCCATCCATCTCCCAGACTTCCTTCATCCTGCAAAATTGACACCCCCGTCCCCATGAAACACTGACTCCCCACCCCCTCTCCCAGCCCCTGGCACCCTCCCTTCTATTTTCTGTCTCTGGATCTGGCTGCTCTAGGGACCGCATGTAAGTGGGATCACACGGTGCTTGTCCTTTTGTGGCTGGCTTATTGCACTCGGCGTGGCGTCCTCGAGGTCCATCCATGTGGTAGCCTGTGTCAGAACTTCCTTCCTTTCCCAGATGTGTTTAAGGTACCACATATCAATCCTCACAGCCCACGTCCTGGTCTCTTTAGATCCGGGCTGGTGCCTCCCAGGAGCTGGTGGAACAGAGTTTAATTACAGCAAAGAAAGAAACAGGGCAAGCCAGGAGCCCCGGGGACCTGTGGGCTGATGGGCTGGAGAAGGGCCTCGTGGAAGGCTCGCCTGTGTCCACCCCCTCAGACTTTCCCTCCGCCCTCTCGTGGGCGTGAGCCTCGCCGTACTCCAGAGGGCTGGGAGGAACAGGACCAGTTATCCCCGAGGGGCATCCGGACATCAGACGCCGGCATGCCGAGAGCTTGGCCCAGGGCACCAGGCAGGGACTCCGTGGGACCGGCTCCCACACCATGGCTCCCGGGGGCTGAGGCCTGAGGTGTCACAGACTGCCCCGGAAGTCGCGGTGGTCCCGAGGGCCAGGCGGGGCTCGTGGAGGGGTCTGGCCAGAAGAGCGGGCTCTCGCCATCGAGGGCCCGCCTGGGTTCAGGAAGTCCCCTCTGAGCAGCTCTGCATCTGCACAGGCCAGGGCACTCGCGGACCCTCTCAGGCCCGTTCACGCAGGACAGACAGCCTGGGGGTCCCCAGACCTTCCCCTGGGCTTGAGAGGGTCTCACACCTGCAGTCCCCAGTGTGAGCCTGCTGAGCCAGGCACAAGAACGTGGGGGTGCCCTTTGCACCCCACACACCACGGATGTGCCTACGCTCACGGCCCAGCAGAAGCTGCTGACCAGGGAAGCAGCGGTCTGAAGGCCACGTCTGCGAACAGCAGGTGACCTGCCGCCCCCCAGCCAGCGTGGAAACTGCTGCCCAAGGGCCTGGGCGGCTCCCCTGGGGCCTCCGTGCCCTTCCGTGTGTCTCGTCTCTTTTAAAGCATCTGTCTTCCCCCCCTTTCTTTCAGCATCCTCCTGGACGAAGAGGGACACATTAAGATCACAGGTGTGTAAAATTCCACCCGCCACCGACCACAGACTTCACCCCGGCGGCCCTGGTACCTGGGGGCCGACTCAGACTAAAGCCCTCTCTCTCATCACACCAGCGTGTGCAGACAGGGCTGCCTTCCCCGTGGCCGTGGCTTAGTTCTGTTGGTGTGTGTCTTCCCGCGGGTGCTCACGCTTCCCAGGTCGGCCCTCCTTCCTTCTCTCCCTCTGACTTAAGACCCTTCTAGCGCCTTTCCTGCTGACTCTCAGCGTCACTGGATGTTTTGTTCAAGAATCTCATCTTAGCATGTCTGCGGGGCCGATCTCCCCACTGAAACCTCGAACCCCTGCCAGTGCCATCGGTTCAGCCGGAACGAGCACCGCCCCCCTTGCTCCGTGACCCCCGCTCGTGCTAGTTTCCTCTTGCCGTGTCACAGTTACCAGCCTCGGTGGCTCAGAAGGGCATCAGCTGATCATCTTACAGCTCTGGTGGCCGGAAGTCCAAAACAGGTCTCACGGGGCCAAGATCAAAAGGGCTGCGCTCCTTTGTGGAGGCTCCCGGGGAGGATGGTCCTGTCGCCTCTCCGGCCGCCCACTTCCCTGGGCTCACGGCCCCGTGCTCCTCCTTCAGAGCCAGGGGGCAGCCCCCCAGTCTCTCTCTGACTCTGGCCTCTGCCCCCCCAAGTCCATGTAAGGACCTTGTGCTTCATCCTGGCTCCCCAGGATAACCTCCCCTCTCGAGATACAGCGGGGCCCCCTCTGCCAGGTAGGGTGACCTATTCATAGGTTCCAGGGTTGGGGTGTGGATGTCTCCGGGGGCCACTCTGCTGGCGCCCCGCTGGCGCCCCGCTGGCCTGGTCCTGGCCTGGTCTCCACTCACACCCGCGCCCCGTGTCCACCAGCGGGCTGCCCCTGCGCGAATGCTCCCCCCCCCACACCTCCAGTGGCAGCGTCTCTGCTTAGGCGGGGCACCTGCTCTACCCCTGTTCTGTCTTCAGAGCCCCCTGTCCTCTGCTCCTCAGCCCCACGCCGTCTGGTCTCCCCGCTGCCTGTTCCCTTCTCTGGGCTGGTTCTCCCCGCTCTTGATGGACCCCCAGTCCCAGCAGAGTGCACAGAGCAATTGACAGTTACTGCTCGTTAATGTCAAACAGTCAGACCTCTTAAATTTCTCATGAATTATGCACAAGAGCATGGCACTCATCTGACAGACCCTTTAGACGGCGACCTCCTGGCAGGGGCTGCACAGGTCCGAGGGCGTCCGCAGCGTCTGCCCCCCAAACTGAGTCCAGTTTGACCTGCTGGGGCCTTCTGTGCCTTCCCACGTGTAGAACAGCAGAAGAAATTAACCCTTAACTAGCTGAGAAAGTAAACCTGACTTCTACAACTGGTTAAGGCAGTTCAAAAGTGCCAGCGTGGCATTTCATGGAGATTGAAGGTTCTGCTAGTACTTGACCAGTTTTCTCTGCTGAGTGAGGAACTGCACGTGTGTCACATAAATCTCACGTGTACAGAGGTAGCTGGAGTAAATATGAGCTACCACGTTAAATTTATGTGTCATATTATAGACTTTTGGCTTTCTCTGTTTTAGTCATTGTGGTCTCTGTTATTTATTAGTGACCCCAAGTCAGTCGTTTGTAATGGTTTGTCATCTTGGCCAGGCATAAGTTACAAACAAGCCCCGAGACTCTGACGTGCAGAGTGAGTTGCTTCGGCAGTGGGGTAGCAGACCATGTGGGTGCTGGAGACTCCCACTTAGCCGTGAGCTCACTTGGTCCTCACGTGGCCCCGGGAAGAAGGGATGTCCACCTTAAACTCACAGACAGTGAACCTGGAGGGCTCTATAATCTTAGAACCAGCGTGTTCACTGTGTCCTTCACCCACTGGGTGCAGTAACACGAGCATCGGAGGACGGCAGCCTTGGCTGAAGGTTTCGTGGGCAAGGTCCAGGGGAGGATACCCCATGGCAAATGCTCTGAAGCCCCGTCCAACTTGTCTGTCTCCCCCTTCGTGCCTCACCAAGTGGGGACCTCCTTCCCGAGTGGCCTCCTGCTCGTAACCCCTTTCCCGCCCTTTCTTTCAGAACAAACAACCTCTTCCTGCCCTTCCATCAGGGTAGCCCCGCAGGCCTCTCCACTGGGGCCGCTGACGTCCAGGGTGTCCTGCTAAAAACAGGCTCCCGGGGAATTGGTGTCGGGCGTCAGGGATGCAGTTTCTGGGTGCCCTCAGGAGCACTCCTGAATGCGTGGGTCCCTATAGAAGCTGACCGGGAGGTGTCGGGTTTGGCTCGGCTTCTGCGGGCAGCTCGGCCCCAAGAGGACAGCGGCGGGAGGTGGGCCGGCCGGGCAGCCAGGGGTCCACGTGCCGCCCGGGACTGAGCGCTGTGCGCTGTTTCTCTTTTAGACTTCGGACTGAGTAAGGAGGCCATCGACCACGACAAGAGAGCCTATTCCTTCTGCGGGACGATTGAGTACATGGCGCCCGAGGTGGTGAACCGGCGGGGCCACACGCAGAGCGCCGACTGGTGGTCCTTCGGCGTGCTCATGGTATGGCGTGCTCGTGGTGTGGCGTGCTCGTGGTGTGGCGTGCTCGGGATATGATGTGCTCGTGGTAATGTGTGCTCGTGGCTTGACGTGCATGCGGTGTGGCATCTGCGGTCCCCAAGGTGCCCCCGTGGCTGTCCCCTGAGCGCCCGCCCGTCCCTGGGGTTCAGAGATCCAGGAGTGACCCGAGGAAAACAATGCCCGTTGTGTGACTCAGGACAAGGGGGGCCACCGATTCCTGACCCTAGCATGTCCTGGCAGCCTCCTCTCTGTCCCCCCCCAGACTCCCACCATCAGGAAACAGAGCTGGGATTCAAGTAAGGATGCAAATGTGTTAAGAGTCAAACCTTTACACTTAATGCTCTTACGGGTTTAACATGAGGATTTTAAGGGATGCAGCTACCTCCAGATTAAAGGTATTTTTCTTATTTCAAACACAGAATCCCTCCACTTAGTCATCAAAATCACCATGAACCAAAATACACGTGGAGTGAAGCATTTTTACATCTACATCTAGAAACTTGGATTTTCTTTGGGTCATGTGCTCGCAGACAGAGCATGCAGCAAACACCGTCTAGCCAGGGTGTTCTGCAGTCACAACAGAAGCGGAGTTGGCTGCCGTCCTCCGGCCTCACGCGGTCCTTCCTCTCCTCCCTTCCCCCTCCCCCCACCCATCCCCCGCAGCCGGGCCCTGTGCTGGCAGCCCCTCCAGGCCCACCGTGCCCTCAGCGTGGACCAGACTTCCGAGGCTGTGAGTCTGACATTGACTGGATGGGAGTAGCATCGTGGCATTCCCGGCTTGTCAGCCCCCTCCTTGTGCATTTCACAAACGAGGAAACCGAGGCGACGGGAGTTTCCGTAGATCCGTCGCTCGGCCAGCACTGGCATAGCCTCCTTCCCACACACATGCCTCTCGCCCTGGCCCCGGGGCCTCTGGACTGTGTCCTGGTCATGGTGCAGGGCATCAGCTGGGTGCCCCTAGGCTGGTACCCAGGAGGCCACACTCGGTCTCTCGGTTCTGGTCCCCGGCCCCGCGGGCTCGGAAGTGCTGGCTGTGTCAGATTTGTCGGCACGGATGGCTGACCCCTGTCTGTGGGGGGCAGACACGTCAAACCAGCTCGGAAGGCAGTTCCCACGGCTCCAGCCGGGATGCCGGCTCACGGGTGTACAGTAGGTGACGTCACACCACGCGGGGCGGCGCCCCCGTCTCCAGGGTCAGTGCCCCCGTCTCCAGGGTCAGTGCGTTCTCCCCCCGTCAGCCACCTACGAGGGAAGTCAGACTGTAATGAGAAACCTGCTCCCAAAACAGAATCACAACAAATTAAGCACATTAATACAGGCAAGTGATGGGCCCAAGCTCGCGACCTGACAAGGGCTCCGTGAGCGTCAGCTGCCAGGGCGCTGGTGACGCCTGCTGTGTTCGTGGTCATGCAGACCTTGAATGGCCTCTGCCGGGATGCAGTCCGTCTCCACGCCAGAAGCCACGGGGACGGCCCGCTCTGCTTACCTTCCCACTGACCGTCCCTTTAGATACGTTGGTGAGACCGTCAGGGTAGCCTCTTCCTCTGCAGGGTAACTGCGTGCTCGGCTCTGCCCCTGTCCACGTGGGTGCTTCCTCGTTACCCTGTCTGGAGGGTGCGTAGTGGGGGGCGGGCTTGGGGGCCTCGGCACCCTCGCTGCGGATTTTACCGGAAGTTTGATGTTGTCTTCCTGACACCGGATTCCAGGTCCGAGGTTACAGCTCTGCATCTTCGGGAGTGATTCCAGTTCTTAAGCCCGCATCCGCCTGAGGAGCACGTTCCTCTGGAGGGTGGGGTGGGCTCCCGGAGGGGGACCACAGGCTTCATCCTGTCCCTGGATCCCAGGGGTACTCGCGAAGCCCTTAAAGATGTAGGCTGGGGGCTTCCCTGGTGGCGCAGTGGTTGAGAATCTGCCTGCCAATGCAGGGGACACGGGTTCGAGCCCTGGTCTGGGAAGATCCCACATGCCGCGGAGCAACTAGGCCCGTGAGCCACAACTGCTGAGTCTGCGCGTCTGGAGCCTGTGCTCCGCAACAAGAGAGGCCGCGATAGTGAGAGGCCGCGATAGAGGCCCGCGCACCGCGATGAAGCGTGGCCCCCGCTCGCCGCAACTAGAGAAAGCCCTCGCACGGAAACGAAGACCCAACACAGCCATAAATAAATAAACGAATAAACAAATAAATAAATAAATAAAAAATAGCTTTAAAAAAAAAAAAGATGTAGGCTGGGCTCACGAGTGACCATACAGCGGTTCTCCAGGGAACCCTTGCCCAATGCTCTGAAGTCACAGAATGCCACCTCTGTCTCTATGGAACTGATATTTAAAAGAGCAGGAGGCCGGCCTGAGCCTGGAGAGAAGGACTGTGTTACCGGCCAGCACAGCAGAGAAAACTGCAACTAAAACCGCGCACACATCAAAGCCACCTGGAGTTAGTTTTTTGAGGTTTCTGGGGGAGAGGGGAGTGGGAATATGCCATCCCCCTCATTTGTTTCTAGATATATTAATAAAATCTATCCCATAAATATAAAATACGCCTTACATACTTTTTCTGTCAAAATCATTGCATGTTAAGGAAATAAATGGAGAGGCTGAAAGGGAAAAAAAGGGACAGTGAGGACATAAAAAGAAAGATGGAAAGAAAAACAGCTGAGAGAGAAGAGAAGCCAAAGGTAGCGAAGGAGGAGGGACAAGAAAGGGAGGAGGGGCTTCCCTGGTGGCGCAGTGGTTGGGAGTCTGCCTGCCAATGCAGGGGACACGGGTTCGAGCCCTGGTCTGGGAAGATCCCACATGCCGCGGAGCAACTGGGCCCGTGAGCCACAATTACTGAGCCTGCGCGTCTGGAGCCTGTGCTCCGCAACGGGAGAGGCCGCGATAGTGAGAGGCCTGCGCACCGTGATGAAGAGTGGCCCCCGCTTGCCGCAACTAGAGAAAGCCCTCGCACAGAAACGAAGACCCAACACAGCCAAAAATAAATAAATAAATAAATAAATGTATACAAAGTTGTTAAAAAAAAAAAAAAAAAAGAAAGGGAGGAGGAAGGTGACCCGTTCTGAGCTGGTGCCCCCAGTCAGGCTTCTCCCCACCTGTTTCCTCCACGTCTTCCCCAGGCGCCCCACGCTCACTTCTGGAACCTCTTCTGGTTCCCCAGCTGTCGATGGCTGGTGCTTCGCCGCGTCGCTCTTACGGACCCTCTCATCTTGTGTTGTGAACACCCGTCTCTGTGAGGGTCTCCTGGGCACGGGGCGTGACCTTCACGTGTCCCCAGCGCAGGTGGTGGTGCCCGTGCCCAGGAAGGTCTGTGCCCCGAGGGTCCACAGGCAGTGAGAGCAGAGCGGGCCTGGGCTCCCCGGGCCGCTGGCCCTCCTGCCCCCATGAGACGGGAAATGCCCCTGGACTTCGGAGAAGGTGACCGGAGAGGTTGGCCCCTCGCCTCTTCCAGGAGAGGCCCGGCCTCTGCTGTCTGCCACGGTCCACACGCCAGGAACGGTGCCGCCACCTTGCTCTCGGGCACAGGACATTCCTCCCTGAATTACTCACTCCTTTGACGGACTCGCCCCCTCCACATTCAGGGTCTCGCAACAGCTGGGGGGGGGGATCACGGCGGCCCGAAGGAGGGGTCGTCACGGGGCTGGGTCTGCAGGGCACTCAGGCCCGAAGAGCTGCCTCCCATTCGACCTGGACCCGGAGCTCTCTCTCCCCAGCCCTGCCCTCCCCTCCTCGCTCAGCCCCTCCACGGCAGCCTCCAGAGAAGGACGGGTCCTCAGTCGGCCCCGTGGAAGGTGTGTGGCCAGGGGCTGCAGGTCCCCATCCCCGTCTCCATGGCACCGAGCACCTTCTCACGGCCGTAGAGCTGAAGCGTTTACTGTGTCCGTCATCCATCTGTCTCCCCACTGAATGCCAAGGTCCATAGTGCAGTTCTGTTCGCTGATGTACATACACCAAGCATGTAGGCCAGCGCCTGCACTTAATTGACCAGGATTTTGAGTGGGCACATGAACTTGGGCTGCATTTTGCCTGTCTGGGTCTCGCCGCTGTGAAGTTCGCTTGTTCTGAACTCTTGCTGCTGTTCTGTGTTGGTCTGCAGTTCGAGATGCTCACGGGGTCGCTGCCGTTCCAGGGGAAGGACAGGAAGGAGACCATGGCCCTCATCCTCAAGTGAGTACAACACCCACCTTGGGATCCACCCCAATACGTGTTAGCAGCTTCTGATATCAAGAGCTTCGGTCTTCGAAACCGGGACTGTTCAGTAGGCACGAACGGTAATGAGCATTCTCGGCATTTTCATGTCAGTGGGTGAAGCCCGTGGCATCTCTGAGTGATTCTGATGAGATCTCCTACCAAAGATAAAGTTTTCCATCAGTAAAAGTCATCTAAGTTGTGCAACGGCAAGGTCTTTAGACGTGATGGTTGGTGACCTTCAAAAGTGCAGGTTCGGGGGCAGAGGGCTGCAGGAGCTCCTGAGAGAGCCTTCCCTTCTCTGCCTGTTGACCCGTTCGTGCACGTGCCTGAGCTCCCCTGCCTGACATCAGCAGGAATCATGCGGCCCAAGTCGCTGAGTACGAACATAATTTTCCCCTAATTCTCATGAAGAATCTTTTAACACAAAAATGGGTTTTGCTCTTAGAACCCTAGAAAGAAGTCTAAACCCAGAGCCAGTCTTGCTGTAATAGCTTTTAAAAAACAAACAAAACAAAAAACAAACACAGTTTATTTTTTTGGCCGTGCTGCGCGGCACGCGGGATTTTAGTTCCCTGAGCAGGGATCGAACCCATGGCTGCAGCGGAAGGGCAGAGCCCTAACCGGTGGACCGCCAGGGAGGTCCCGTGCTGTAACACCTTCATCAGAGCAGGCTTCCTCTGAGCGAGGTGTCAGAGGGCAAGCTCCGGGAGAGAGAAGCTGACGGAGGGCGGACGGGGTGGGGAAGTGGCCCTGGAATCCGGCAGGCTCCAAATGACTGTCTCCCTGCTCAGTGAGAGGGTGGGCCCACTGCACCTGCAGGAGAAACCACGAAGGTGCTTGGCCTCTCGACCAGCTCTGTCAAACTCTGCTTGCAGGTGGACACGCAGCGTTTATAGAACCAGGAGGCACCTGCAAAGCTTACGGTTTTGTAGATACGTCGTTATGTAAATAGAAGGAGAGCAGGTCGTGGGAGACACCCCGTAGAGGATGTAAGCGGTGTTTCCCTGCGTCACGTGACCTTGCACTGTGGGTGACATGCGTAGCGACAGTCTACTATGTTGGGTTTTTTTTTTTTTTTTTTGATGGCCTCTGTTCCTTTTAATTTTAAGAGGGAACAAGACCTTTTTTTCTAAAGCTAGAATAATTCCCTCCAGCAAATCCCAGGTGTGAACTTGTAACCTGTCGTTGGGAGTCACAGCATTTCTGAAGGGGCAGCAGCAAACTGTGGACACGTGGTTCCCAAAGCGAGGTCCTGCAAGGCCCTCCTTTCCCAGATGTTGCCGCAGACCACACCAGAGGCAGAGGAGAGAATCCAGCTGTCTCCTCAAGCCAAGAGGAGAGTCCTAAAATGTCAACCATGCTGGCATCTCTCCAAAGCCTTTTTTGTTGTCGTCTTGGAAACCATAGTTAATTTCCATTTAAAGTGTTCTGTACCTTCGTGGGATCATTCTTGTTTATTTTTAGCGGCCTTGTTATTTTTAGTGAATCATTATATAGCTGTTGTAAACAGCTGCTCTGGGTCACATGGGTGTGATTGGATTTGTCTGTGAATGCTGACTGCAGAACCGCAGAGCACTGAAGAAAACTCTGCTCCCTTTGGGGCTCATCCTTCTTACCCGAAAATACGACTGTGCTTTTCAGAGCCAAGCTGGGCATGCCGCAGTTCCTCAGTGTGGAGGCTCAGAGTCTTCTGAGAGCCCTCTTCAAACGGAACCCCTGCAACCGGCTGGGTAAGACTCCCTGAGGCCCCTGGGCCCGCCCCGGGCCGCCCACCTGCTCACACTCAGCTCTGGTCTGGCCCCGCATTTCACCACGTTCTCTGACAGCAAAAGGCCCTGCCGCAGGGGTGGAAGTTCTATCACGTGTTGTCCGAGCTCTGAGGATTTCAAAAACACACGGTCGCTGCCCAAGTATTGTTAGCTAACAGTCACCGTTTTTACACAAAATGGTGGCATTTACTTTAGAATTCCGTAAACTAAAGACAGAACCCTGGAAAAGCCACCCCCTCTAATTTGTCTTTGAATGTTACAGAGAGATCATAATGGTTTGCCCAATTCTGATCTGGATGATGAATTAATTGATTACTTTTCGTTAATGTCTCCATCAGTTCAAGAGAGGCACTGAAATAATCTCTTCTAGTCTAAGGCCAACTTGTCGTTCAGCTCAGCAGATCTTAACCCGATTTAGAACACACCTGCCTCAGAATCCGGTTTGCAGAGCTGTGAGACATCAAAGTGCATGTAAACATCTTTGCACATCATTTCTGCTCCTGTCTGAACCCCTGCACCCGCCTGGTCTAGAGCCCCACCCCCATCTGGTATCATCAATCTTTTAATGTTTGATCCCAACAATTACTTTGGGTTAATTACCCCTTTATTTTGATTCTGTGACTCCTTCCTGGTGCTCTACCCCCATCCAGTGTAGACACAGGCTCTCCGTACAGCACTGAGAGGCCAGGGAGCTGGGGAAGGCAGGTACACAGCCTCTCACATTCCTCTGCCGATTGGTTCTTGCACAAACCAGGTAAATAAGTCATTTCTCTTCCTGAGCCTCTGGTTCCTCTCGGGATGACAGTGATACACATGGAATTCTGCACTAATAAAATTATTATCTCATTCAAATCCTCACAATACTTCAAAGTAGATAAAAGGAGAAATGTTAGATTCACTTATGAAAAGAGGTATATCCCTAAGAATTGCTTTTAGCTGCAAAGTACAGAACTCTTAAATAATTTAACCCAGCTAATTTAATGTTTCAAACTGCAGGTTATTATTCTCACATTACAAGCCGTGTAGCAGTAGAGCGTTGTAAGCATTGGCTGGGCAGCTGAACTATTGCTCTCAAAAGCCCAGATCAGTCTGTCTTCTTAGTTTACCATCCTTAGTGCATTGCCTTTTCATCCTCACACATGGTGCCTTGTGATCACAAAATGGCTGCTGCAGCTCCAGGCATCACATTCATGTTGAAGGGAGCACAATGTGACTCCTGACCAGAGCCTCCCAGCTCTGTGGGCACAGGGTCCCATGTGTACCCCCCACGCCCCTGGGCCCCCGGGGCCCCCCTCACCTCATCATGCATCCTAGGAAACCGGCCCCATCATAGCTCATCTTCTGGTCCCTGTGGTTGACGGACTGTGCAGGTCTGGGGCACCACGTCCCTCTGGTGTTTCAGAAATGCCTGCTTTTTAGGCAACTGGGGGAATACTGGGGCTCCGTACTGATGGTCTCAGGCTGACCATCCACCTTTGGGAGGTAACTAATTAAAAACAGTCCCCCCCAGTTTGACTGTTCTGTGATGGGAGTGATGGAGAATGGCTTGGTGTTTCGTGTAAAATAGGATGTGGGGGGTCTCTCGCCCTCCCCCCTCCTTTTCTCTCCAAGTCTCAACCCTCACCCTCCCTCGAACTATCTTTAGCTCACAACTTGATTCTTTTTTACTTTAATTTGAGCTGAGGATATAATTCTTCTCCCTTCGCCTGTAGAGAACTCCCTGAAATTTCACTGTAATTGGATTTAATGAATTGTGTGAAAATCTCAACTTGTTTTCATTTTATATGGAATTTTCTTTCTGTGGAAACATTGGACAAAAAGTATCAAGATTTAGAAAAACACAAGAAAGATAATACATAAAATCACAGTCTTGAGGAATAAAGTGGTGTATTTATCAGACCCAAACATGAGGTGAGGGTTTCAGTTTTTACCTAAAGGCCTCCCTGTGTCATAAAGCGGCTAGCCAGAGCAATTTTTTTCTTGCTTTCCATAATTACTATACTTTTTAACCAGTGAGAGCCTGTACAGTTCTTTGTGATATCTTAACCCCCTCCTGTCTTTTCCAATTGTGGTAAAATACACGTAGCAAAAAGTTTACCGTCTTCACCACTTCTTAAGGGCACAGTTCAGTAGTCAAGTACATTCGCAGTGTTGGGCAGCCGTCAACACCACACATCCACAGAACTCTTCTCATCTTGCAGAACTGAAGCTCTGTCCCCACGAAACAAGAAACCCCCACTCGCACTCCCCCAGCCCCTGGCACCCACCCTTCTGCTTTCTGTCTCTGTGTTTTGACTCCCCTTGGGGGCCTCATGTCGGTGGAAGCATACAGAATTTGGTTTTTTGTGTCTGGCTTATTTCACTTAGCATAATGTCCACAAGATTTATCCGTATTGTAGCATATGTCAGAATTTCCCTGATTTTTAAGTTGAATAATATTCCGTGGAATGGGTGTACCACACTGTGCTTATCCATCCTCCATCCGTGGACATTTGGGTTGACCCACCTTTTGGCTGTTGTAAATAATGCTGCTACGAACATGGGTGTGCAAATAGCTCTTCAAGACCCTGAGTTCCAGACGTGGGAATTCCTGGATCCTATGGTAATTCTATTCCTAATTTATTGAGGAGCCACCTGACTATTTTCCACAGTAGCCGTGCCCTCTTCCTAAGGGTAGAAGCGTTCTGGACCATTTTAGCCTCTCGATCCGGCATGGCGGCCATGTCTGGAACCATCCATTGTGGTGAGGTGTGAGGACAGAGGAGCCCTCGGCAGGGGGTGCTTTTGCCCCCACCTTTCCATACATCAGTTGAAAATGTCTGTCAAAGTAAAGCACATACTCTTCATCCAAGTAACTCCACTTCTGGGATGTTTCCTAGGACATAGTCTCACAAGTACCCAGAGACCTACGGGATGTTGTTAGTGCAGGAAGGAGGGGAAGAAAGGAGCCCGCGTTCCCGCCACCGACGGACGGTTCAGGGAAGCGGGGTCCATCTACCCGGGAGGTGAGGCAGGTCTGCACCACTGGCTCGGGGCTGCGTCTCAGCCAGAAAAGAAGAGTTAAGGAAAAATAGCAAATGTCCAGAATGATCCTATTTGCCTTTTTAAAAGAGAGGGAGGGAGGTGAGCAAAGGAAACTTCTGGAAACACACACAAGTAGCTGTTAGCAGCAAGTGTGGAGGGCCGGGTGGGGAGGTGAGCTTTTCCTTTCACCCCAGACACATCAATAGTTTGATTCTTTAATCAATAACACACACTCGTTTTATGATTAAAAGCCTAGTTTTTCTAAAATTTGGTTTTGAGAGAAACACGGGATATTCAGAGACTTCTGTGTGGTGCAGGAACCCATTCTCGGCCTCGGAGCTGCCCAGACGGGCAGATGGCAAGAGTGTGGACCCGTCGGGGGCTTGGGGCCTGGCCTGCCTTCCTCTCGGCAGATACTAAGGGCCCTTTAATTAGGAAGGAGCGGGACGATGTATATGTGACCCAGAAACACACACACCTTCATGGGTTCCGTGATGCTTTCCAGGCTCTGGCGCTGGGGAAACAGTGGAGCAAAACTGTGGCCCTCGTTCTCATGGGGCCTCTAGGATGGTAAAAGATGGGGCACTCAAACGCCCCTCGGCTGCCGTGAGAAAGAGTGCGGGGAGACAGACCTCAAGGGACAGGAGCCGGGGGGCCTGCTGGAACGTGGAGGGGGCACAGACGTGAGCCGGGGAGGGAGCTAGCGAGGAGCCCTGAGTGGCAGCAGCAAGCAGAGGGGCGGGGATCCAGTCCCACCCAGCAGCTACTTGCTGGGTGACCTTAAGCAGATTGCTGCCCCTCTCTGTGCCTGGTGTCCCGCCCTGTGAACCGAGGGTGATAGCAGAACCTCTTCAGAGGGTTGTTAGGAAGACGTAAAGAGCTGGACCAGTGCCTGACACGTAGGAAACACTCTAGTGTGTTTGACAAATAAATGCATAAGAAAGCAGAGATAGGACTTCCCTGGTGGCGCAGTGGTTAAGAATCCGCCTGCCAATGCAGGGGACACGGGTTCGAGCCCTGGTCCGGGAAGATCCCACATGCCGCGGAGCAACTAAGCCCGTGCGCCACAACTACTGAGCCCACGTGCCACAACTACTGAAGCCCACGCACCGCAACGAAGAGTAGCCCCTGCTCACTGCAACTAGAGAAAGCCCACAAGCAGCAATGAAGACCCAACACAACCAAAAAGTTAATTAATTAAAAAACAAAAGCAGAGATGATCGGAGCGCACGGACCTGTGGGGTGGGGGAGGGCATCCGGGCTCTTGGCCGCATTGCTTCCCACCAACTGGACCCTTTTCTTTCTCTGCCGCTTGGACAAATAGAGAAAGTTATCAGAGGCACAGTTACTGGTAGAGAAAGCTATCATCCTTTGCCATGCATTTTAACAGATCTTGTTAAACTGCCTCCTGACAGCATTGCAAAAAGGAAGAATGAATGAGGAAGGGATTGTTTGACTGTCTCTGGAAAGCCCCGCATCACTAGACAGAGAAGCACTGAAGCACCTGGCCAGGTCCTAAGTTCATGATAGAAGCAGAACAAGAGAGAACCAGCTACAGAGAAGAGGGACCTCTCCAGCCTGTCACCCTCAGAGGAGTCCTCACGAAACTTGCCACCAGTAACTTTGCCAATGGTCAGAACTTTCCTTTCAGTACCAAGTTTTTGTTATGAAAATCCGTCTGGTCTCTGCCTTGTCATTCTTGAGTGCCAGAATAAAACCCGGACACATGTTCTATTATGAATGCATATGAGAGCATGTGTGCAAAGTACCTGCCTCCTAGGTAGGGGCATGTCACTCCACTCCTGACCGCGCTGCCCTTGGGTAGTGCCCAGGTGTGGTCTCACCTGCCTGACCTCCCCGGGGGTGGGAACTGGAATCAGGAAGGAGAAATGAAGACATCAGCTCCTTTATCCACCAAAACACACAGGAGAACAAACAACTCAGTCTCATCTCTTGCAGCGACTGAAGAATTTTGTCTTGGGAGTCACTCTTTTCTTGCAAATATCATTGCATTTAGTGGAGAGGATTGTCACAGGGGGCCAGGTGACTGTGACCAAGTCAGGGGGTAGGGGGTGCTGGATTTGTTCTCCCTTCGTTCTGGAAGAAGGAAATAATTTTCTAAATCTGTTTTTTGTCTTAGAATGTAACATCACAAAAATCATAGTTCTCTAACCCAAAATATTGTTGTATTATTTAGTTTGCATACCTGATGAGAAAGATGGATTTATCTCATTAGGTGGATAGATAACCATCAGTTAAAAGATACTCGCCCAGTGGAGCCCACAGAAGCATGGAAAATGGCCCATCCACGGCCGAAGATTGCCCTTCAGATAATTTCTAAAGTGAATTATCATAAAGCTTTCCAGGAGTTATGGACCATCCGGCAGCAGTATTTCATATCCTAGGATGTCCAGACTCACATAAAGAAGAAATAATAGTCGGAATTATTACTCACCCAACTTGACCCGGGTCAGCTACTAAATTTAATTGCCTGAAAATCTTTAGCCTTAAGGTGGAAATTATGTTGAGTAGATTAATCTTGGTCTGCACAGGTAGCTAGATTAGGAGGCTGGGACTCTTCCCCCTTCTGATTGCCTTGAGCCTTGTTCTTGACCCCCCCACCCCTGCAAAAAAGTCCACTGGCCATTTGGGGAGTTCATCAATATCAGAAGGCCTCACCCAGACCCCGGTTCCTCACGTAGATCTGTGGTTTGACCACATTACCTTCAAATCAGCCCAGATCTGTCTCTTGACACTTGAACTGTTGAAGAGACCTGTCTGTCCAAATTTCCCCTCTTTATCAGGACACCGGTCATATTGGGTCCGGGGTCACCCTGCCCCAGTGTGACCTCATCCTCACTAATCACATCTGCGACGACCTCATTTCCAAGTAAGGTCACATGCTGAGGTTCTGGGGTTAGGACTTCACCGTCTGAATTTGGAGGAACACAGTTCAGCACCTCCGAGAGGGTGTCCAGAGCATTTGCAGTGGAAGGGACGGCAGAGGTTCATCTGGTTGATGTCACACACTCGGCGGGTGACGAGACCGAGGTCCTCGCCCCAGATCACCTGCCCCAGGCGGCCTGGCTGCCGAGTCTAGAGCTGGCGTTTCCCCCCCGTTGTCCCCTTAAGGTGCAGTGTCCTCACCCAAAGAGTCCGAGTCTAAGTCTCCAGCCCACCGCTGACTGCAGTGTGCACTGCTCAGTGAGGTGCACCCGTGGCAGGTGCTGGTGACACACAGGTAGAGGACGCTGCCGCGTGGGAAACCCAGTCGTGTGGGCAAAGAGGCCAGAAATCTCGGGTGGAGACCCCCCCGCCTTTCCCCTGCAGACCTGAGACGCCTGAGGAGCCAGCCAGAGGGAGCCCTCTCCTCCAGGCAGGACGCCGGGGCTGAGGGGCAGGGGGCAGGGCCAGGGCGGTGCTGGAGGGACAGACAGATGGAGAAGGCAGACAGGCCCCCACCCAGGCCAGGCCTGGCAGGGCTGGGCGCTCAGCGGAGGGGAGGGAGGGAACGGGTGGTTTTCCGTGCCGTGAGTGGAGAGGTTTTACTCTTGTCAAAAATGGAGTCAAATTTGAGTTTATTTCCACCACAGTGGCGTGTGGACCCGGCAGCTGGAAAACTGGGTTATTTGGGTTTCGCACTTGACAGAAGCAGGTGCAAAACGCCCGCCCAGCAGGGCTGCCTGCGACCCTTGGGCGGCGTCTGCAGGCTCGTCGTGTGGGGGGGGGGGGGGGGGCAGTGGGGGCGTGGGCTCTGGGCCCGAGAAGCGGCACAGGCGCAGTCGCAGGAGCGGAGACGACTAGCTCGTGAGAGCACGCGTGCCCTCCAGGCGGCCTGGGTGGGGGGCTGGGAGGGCAGGGTAGGCGGAGCGGCCTGGGCCAGGCGGGCGCTGCGACGTCCCCCGGTCGGGACCCTCGGAAGGACGCGGCAAGCGGAGCGCGGCAGGCTTGTTTCTCAGAGGACCGATCGTTCTGGTCGTGAATTAGAGAAAGACCCTCCTGGGGCGTCTCTGGCTCACCCCTGTGAGCGTCTGTAACTTAAGGCCTGGACGTCCTGGACTCCTGGGGGCACACGGGGCAGAGGTTAGAAAGGCGTTAGACGTGCCCGTGAGCATAAAACAGCGCGGCCGGTAAACTGCCGCTGATGACCGGAGAACACGTGTGGGCAGGGCCCGTCCACTCGCCCAGGGCTTCTGCTTTTCGTGTTTCCATTTTCCGTTCCGGACTCGATCTGCAGAGGGTGTGCTTTCCTGATCTGACTTCAAACACAGTCCACTCTGGTCTCCAACCATCTCATTCCGGTCCCACGGGCATCGCTGTGACCTCTTGTAAAGGGCCAGCCTTTGACGGCTTGGTCAAGGCCGAGCAAACGCCCCAGCCCCTGGCTTGGAGCTGGTGGTCCCAAGCCAGCCCTGAGGGTGCTGCCGGGGCCCCGCCTCAGCCAGCAGGGTCCCAGAAGACACAAGCTACGCCAAGCAAAGATTTTAAACAGTAAATGAAATTTCAAGCTGATCGACAATACTTTAAGACTCTAAAAATAATGTGTAGATGATCTGTAAGTGATTGAGAAGTGAAAAAGCAGACCTAGCGTTCAAATCCTGGGTGGTTATGGACGGGCCTTTAGGAGTGTGCGGGTCCGGTGGAGCGCAAAGTATGCAAAGAAAAGAGCCAGACGTGAGTTTATTCTGAACATGCCCAAAAGAATTAGAGAGGGACTCTGTGTGACTCTCCAACGACAAAAACAAATATTTCAACAGAGTCACAAAGGGTCCAGGGATTAAACATTTCCCAAAGCTATCTGTGCACAGGAAGTTTCAAGGAAAACATTTCTGGCCAATCCCCAAACCTTTGGGGGATGATTTACTGAGAAAGTGGAAGCCCGTTGATGATTAAGCCCCGGAGGAAAGGAACGGGGTCGCCTTGTTAAAAATGTGAGGTGGAAGGGCTGCAGGTACCCAGGGCCATAGAAGAACAGGTCCCAGCCTCAGGCACAGCGCTGTGTTTCACAGCCAAGTGCCGGTGGAAGACAGTTCCAGTGGGACGCAAAACTACCCCTCAACCAACGTGGAGAAATCCGAGATGGGGGTCCAGATACAGAGGTTCAGGAAGACAGCCCAAAAGCGATTGGAACAAAAGTAATTCAATATTCATACGCCAGAGAAGAAGCATGAATTCTTGAATCTGCTGCCCCAGTGAACTCTTTTTGCGTATTTGCCTGGCCTTGGGGATCTTAATCAAGACTTGCCAAGCTGCATAGAGAGAATGCTGTTCTTCCGTTCTCCATGTTTCTGTCCATAAGTACCTGTTCTTGTCAATTCTTCGTGAGCCCTCCTCTTGGGGACAGAGTGAGACCTGAGTGCATTTGGTGACGATCCCACAGCAAGTCAGCCGAGATTCAGAGACAGACACAGACACAGTCTCCGGACTGTCCCAGCTCGGACCTCCGCTCACTGCTGTTTGTCAAATGTATTAAACAAAAAGGAGTTGTCCAGCACAAAGTAGACTCTTAACATGTTTCAGGAGAGGATAAATAGAACTAGAATCCAGAATAATAACCCCATGTTATTGCCCTAGGAAGGTCGACAAAGGCTTTAGAGAACTGTGTGCAGAAATTCTTTCTCTTTTACGTTTTCCCCTCTTTGGAACACCTGGAATTTTTGAGTAATAACCAAAGTGTTAATTCACTCTCGAGTGTTTGTTGAGGCCTCGAAGCACGAACGTGGTGCAAAATCTCACTGCAGTGGAAGAAAGAAGATGCAGATAAAAATGTTCTGAGTAAGCACCCAAGAAAACCCAGCTGGTACTAGCAAACAACTGTGGTTACACCAACACCTGTATTTCCTTTCTGTCTTACTTCGTTTTGGTTCCTGCGGAGCTTACTTGCAAATGATGAATGAGCCTGAAATGCAGTGGGTACAAAATGCAAAGTAGATTTTTCAAAGTCACACAGTCAGTGAGTCACTGTACAGGTGCCTCTACCTGGGCTCAACGTGTAAGCACCAGTCTCCCACCTTTGACCAACCCGCAGAGCTTCTGGCAGTGCAATAAGCGTTCACCAAAAAGAGCGGGAAGAGGTACAAATCAGAGGCGGTTTTTCGTTTCTCTTTAATCCTCGTGGCCAGAAGGCTTTTTCAGTCCCGAGCTCTGGTCTTCACCAAAGGAGGCCTGCGCGCAGGTGGGCACGAAGCCGGGCTGTTCATTCTCGACATCTTGTTCCAACAGCTGCGTGGGCACCTGTGGAGGGCCTCTAGGTGGGGATGCCAGGCTGAGACCAGATCTCCGGACTCACGTCAGGGGGTTGTTTATACAGCAAGGGATGGACGTGGACATCCGGAGGGTCCTCAGCGTGAGGTCCTCAGTAAAACTGTTTCTCTCTACTCATGACAACACTCCTGACACCAGACGTGTGGGGTTTTCCACACCACCTGATTCTCCACTTCTCTGCAGACACCGACTGTGTGTCCTACGATTTAGCTCAGTTCTGGCACTGACCACCCAGAGTTACCTCGGACCCCACAGGGTCAGGGTCACTCCCACCAGACACCCCATCTCCGATGCCAGTCCCAAGTCCCAGGTTGCCAATGTGCTTCCGGCCCACCAGCTGTAAACCCAGGGTTCCCAAGACCCCCTCCTCAGCTGTGATAATTCACTAGAACAGATCACAGAACTCAGGAAAGCGCTTTAGTGAGTTAACTGTTACCAATGTGTCACAAAGGACGTTCTAAAAGGTCAGATGAACAGCCAGATGCAGAGGTGCGTAGGGCGAGGTCCGGAAGGGTCCCCAGTCCAGCCGCTTCTGTCCCCTTGGGGTTTGGGGGGAGCCACCCTCCTGGTTGTTCACCAGCCCAGAAACCCCCCTAACCCTGGTGTTCAGGTTTTGTTGGAGGTTCCATTATGTAGGTGTGATTGATTCAATCACTGGCCGTTGGCGACTGGACTCAGTCTCAGCCCTTCTCTGCTCCCTGGGGTTGGGGCGTGTGGGCGGGTTGGTCAGAGGTGGATGAAAGTTCCAGCCCTCATCACAGGGTTGGTTCCGTCTGTAGGGTCTTTCCACAGGTCACCTCGTTAAGACAGATTCAGGTGTGGTTGAGAGGGGCTTATTATGAATAACAAGAGATGCCTCTTTCACGCCTGGAGCTATTTCAGGAACCTGTGACCAAAGCCAGATATCAAAACAGGAGATGCTTCCATCATTCTTATCACTCAGGATACGAGCTTAGGAGCTCTGGCCAGGAGCCCGAGACAAAGACCAAAATATATATTTCTTATTATATCCTAATGTCTCAGGAGAAAGGCCAGATTGGATACGCACGTCAGGGTGGAGTTCTGGGGCAGGAGCGGCATCTGTCTTCCCAGTTCTGTTCCTAAACTTTGGTTTGGCCCTGGGCACGTTACCCAGCCTCCTTCAGGCTGGTTCCTTATCTAGAGAGTAAGGATGGTGTCCAAGGCACTGGGTGTTGGTGGCATTTAGCGGGAGAACGCCTGTGATGTGTCAGCCCCGTGGCACTTCCCCGTGTCCCTAGAGGGGGAAATTCCGGGTCTGACAGCTTCCTCCGTTCCTTGTTCGTCCATTTGCATACCAAAGTGATAATCACCAGATCACCGGAGTCCAGCATGGTGACAAGGCCAGGGGCTCTTTCCCAGGGTGCTGGCCTGGCCAGGCTTCCCCAAGGAGTGGGAACTAGCTGGGCCCTCGTCCACCTAGAGGCGACCCCGATGCCACGGGCAGCTTCGCGCCTCCTTTTCTGCCCATGTCACGGCTTCGACTAGGAAACAGGGCCGGAGGGGACAACAGGAAGCGATGAGCCCACGACGGGCTGTGTCTCCCGGGACCCCCGGCGTCCTGGGGGAGGGTCCTCCCACTTCTCAAGCTGCACGGCGAGGCCGGGCAGGGGGCTCCGCAGTGACCACGGTGGCTCGGGGTGGCCTCACCCTGTCCTCCACATCTTCCTGCTCCCGGCCTCCCAGCCGCCTGCCTCCCTCCCGGGGATGAGGGGGCGGCTCAGCCTAGTACGGCAGACGTGGGACGAGCCTCTGAACGGGGCAGGGCTGGGCCCCAGCGCTCGGGGTGCAGAACCAGGAAGCCTGTGTGGGCCTCACGCACAACCTGGTCGATTGAGACGCAGGACCCGTTTCCCCAGACAAAGCCGGGGCAGGAATCGCCCGGCCGAGGCCGCCTGCCACCCTTCCCGCACCCGTGCTGCTTCCCGGCCCCTCCCTCACTCACCTTCCCATCCTGGAGAAAACGCAGACCTCACGGGGCGTTAGGGCTTGGCTGTTTGATTGTGGTTTTTTGGTTTTTTTTTTAAATTAATAGACTTATTTTTAGAGCCATTTTAAGTTTGCAGAAAGGAAGAGAAGGTACAGCGAGTGCCCACATGCTCCGTCACCCCCTGCACGCAGTGTCCCCTGGTGTCAGCTCCTGCTGATTTGATGCGCTTGTTAGAAGTGATGAAACAGTATCGGCACGTCGTTACTACCTGAAACCCGCGGTTCACATCAGGGTTCACTCTGGGAGGGGTAGCTGCGGGCTTCAGCAAGTGTATGATGACGTGTGTCTACCATTAGGTGTCCGAAGTCCTCTGCACGCCCTCACCCATCCCTCCCTTGGGGCTCAGGATTTCACATAAGCAACAAGGCAGGGCGAGATTAGGCAGAAGTAGCCAGCAAAGCAGCACTGTTTGTACACAGTGTCCAGGTGACAAGAAACCTCTGTCTCGCGCAGACCCAGGTGGACACAGGCCACCTCTGGTCTCTCTCCAGGTTCCCGTCCCGCTAGAAACGGGCTCTCCAGGTCCTGGCTTCCTTCCCCTTCCCTGTAAGCAGCCTTATAAGGCTCTCTGTGCTGTAGCCTCCTCCCTGCCCTCGCCTGCGTTTTCTCGTCCTCTGGAAGGCCCGGCCTGATGCTGGCTCTCATGGAGACCGGGGTGGGCCTCCACTTCCTCGCCCAGATGCCCAGGCGTCCCCACACCCGCAGCAGGAGGTCCTAGCCTGCCCGCCCCCGTCTCTACCACCTCACCTGGTCACAGCTCTGCAGGGCTGAGTGGTGGCCTCTGCGGGCTGTGAGGGGGCAGCCGGCAGGAGAGGTCGCAGCTGGGGGCTCCTTCCGCCTGGAGGGCGTCAGGACCCCAGCCGCCTCCCTGCTGCGTCAGAAACTCGACAGCACTGCAGTCATGGGTTTGCTCTGACGCCCATCTCTGCTCTGTGGTCACCGCAGGTGCTGGCCTGGACGGCGTGGAGGAGATCAAGCGCCACCCTTTCTTTGTCACCATCGACTGGAACGTAAGTTGCAGGCCGGGGTCCCGACTGCACAGAAACCACAGGGAGGTGGGGCAGGGGAGTCGGCAGCTGCTGGGTACAAACCAGAGGTCAGTGTAGACCCGTCACCTGGAGGAGGGCGCTCCCTCGGGGCTTCTGAACGCGCAGGCATTTCCCCGGCACAGACCAGGGACCACCACCCCTTCCCTGCGGCTCCAGGCCTGGAATCCCTTCCGCACTTTCCCTGTTAGGGACCGGCCGGCCCCAGTGGCCCTGTAGCCAGGCCACCTCCCCGAGGGCAGAGCAGGGGCCGCCCTGGGCCCAGCAGAAGGCTGAAGGGGCCCCTCGGCCGCTCCCGGGCTGCACAGAGCTTTCAGTTTGGGGCCTCTGGGCGCCCAGATTCTGCACCGCTTCCTGCCTCTAAACAGGATCACGCCCGCACTCAGCAGTCCTGTAGAAGCTGCTGCAGAAAAACACTATCCAGACCGGAAAAGACAAAGCTGTTTGTGACGCTTGTTAAAGACATAAAGAAGACTTCCCTCGGGGGGGCTGTCGAGATGGTGTGGGGACCACTGCAGGGGGGGTAGGCGGGTCCAGCTGTCGGGAGAGAGATGGGGCTCAACTCCGAATACAACAAGGAAGGAGGGGGCGTGTCAGGGGCCAGAAAGGGACTAAGAGGAAACACCAGGGTAAGGGGCTTCCGGCTAAACCCACTGACCAGGACTCTTGCTGAGGCGGGTCAGGTGTCCAGACAAATCCAGCAGTCAGGCCTGGTGGGAAGAGCTCAGGGGCCCGAGCAGGTCGGGTCAGAGTCAGGGGACGTCGCCGGCTCCGCGCTGCCGGATGGATGGAGGACTGCGGCCCCTCCCCAGGGAGGACCCCGGGTCCCGTGCTCCCAGCCGCCTGACTGGATGAGGCGTGGAGCTGGACGCCAGGTCAGAAGTTCCCGACTCTCACTTCCCCCCGACCCCCGGCTGCTGGCTCTGCGGCGGAGGGTCAGGGCAGGCGGCTCCCGACGCGTCAGCTGACCACGGGGCCCGGCTCCCCGTCTGGAGGCGGCAGGCCTCCTCTGGGAGCAGGTCCTTTGGTCCTTTCCCATTGCGTAAGCACAGCTCTTAGCTTTGGGGTTTCTTTTCCTGAGCTAGGATTTGACCAGAATGTTTACAAAGTGAAAGTCTCTCTATGCTGCAGAGGGCAGTGCCCGTGTCTGCCCGCCCCCCTCCCCACAGAGTGTGGGGTGTCCGCCAGCCTCGGGAAGGGGTGGCACCTCGGCTCCGGTGGGTGGGCAGGCCCCGCCCCAGGTCTCACCTCTGGGGACATTTTCGCACAAACGACACGTAAAGCCCGCTGCTCGCCGAGCCTCCCAGCCTCACCCCTACAGCCTCTCCTCCGCTCTCCACCTCAGCCCAGGAAGCACTCCCCCTGGCAGTAGGGGCACTTTGCTAACCTAGTTTTAGATGCCGGTGATAGAATATGTGCACAATGAGACCTGGTTTCAGAGATAAGAGTAGAGAGAAACCTGGTGACTCTTTGGTGACGTGAGGCGCCTGGGAAAATGGGGCCAGCATCGCTGGGCAGGGGCTGCAGTGGGAAGGGACCAGCACAGGAGGGGAAGGAAGGGGGTCCCGGCGGCCACACCGCTCAACACTAGAGCCTGGCTGGAAGGGGGTCCGTGAGCAGCTAGCTGCTGGGGAGATGCTCACCCCAGGACGGTGCCGGAGAAGGGGCTTGTCCCGGGGGGTCCAGGTCAGCTTCGTGAGGTGCGTGGAATGTTCACAGCGCAGTGGCCCTGGGACACTGCAGGCTGGGTTCCCGTGCGTTCCAGAAAGCCCAGGTCTGCGTGAGCTCTGAGCAAGAGCTGAGGTGCCTGGCCATTTAGAGCAGCCCTGGTGCACGGCTGGGCCTGGCTCTGCGGTCGGCGCAAAGTCCCTGGCTTCCTGTACCAAGAAGGTGGCACTTCTGCATCATGTCAAAGCAGTCAGGCTGGAGTTAGGTTGGGAAGTTTCTTTCGTTGCTTTTAGCGTTTCGTTTCATTTCATTTTGGTTTGGTTTGGTTTTTGAGAGAGACCCTTCTGATGCACTCAGACAACCTTACCTGCTGTCATTTCCATGTTCACCCGAGGATGACCGGGCAGGGCCAGAGGCGTGGAAGGATCTCATTGCATCCCTCGCTCTGGATGAAGCAGCCAGAGAGGGAGAGGAGCTCTGAGAGACCACTTTTGTGCACATTGATGTATTTAATGCCTACCTGGGGCTCGCCCGTGTCAAGGTGGGCAGGTGTCCGGGACATAACGATGGAAAGACACGGCTGTCCTCAAGCTGCATCAAGTCCGGGGGAGGCCGCCGTGCAGGCGTGCCGTCATCCAGCCACGGAAGAGGCGTGCGGTGGGGCTGTCCCGTCTGGGAGTGGGTGACGCCGCAGAGATGGAGGAGGATTGACGAGGGGGGAGCGGGGAGCGGGGGGGAGGGAGTCCTCCCAGCAAAGATCTCCTGGGACCGCAGCCTCACTCCAGCCGCTCGGGCCCTTCGTGGGACGATGAGCAGTCGTCCCCTCCAGCCCCGGCACGAGCTGGTCAGCCCCGTAGGGGCCGCTGGGTCCTGGCCAGCGACCAGCCCCGGCTTTAGAGAGACGTGCACGGGATAGATTTGTCCAGATGTGCTCTTTCTGCTTTCGGCAGCTTAGATAACTGGAAACCACAGGGGAGGGAGACGCATTTGCAAAAACTGTTAATACCAACAGGCCTTCCCACTGCCAGGTAGATGCTCAGAATGGCAGTGACAAGGCACCTCCTTGACTATTCGATTCCACCCCAGAGCCGGCCTCAGGATCCAGCCTGGAACACATAAGGATATGATTTCACCTCTGCTTCCTTCTGTGACCCAAAACTGCCAGCAGAAGTTTTTGGGTTTTTTAAGTAAATACCTGTCATCCAGCGCTTCTCCCGGGGGTCTTCAGGTTTCCTGCTGGGGCAGAGCGAGTCCGTGGCCGCTGCACGTGGGGGGCGCTGCCCCGCTTGTCCTGCTCTGCCGTCACCTTGTCCTCAGAGCCTAGCAATTGGCACCTGCCCAGGAGGCATCTTCCCTGCAAGCTCGCTCCCTGCGATAGGAGAAATGAAAAATTACAAGTTAATTATAGACTGAAAGCCTCTGCAGCCGGTGATGGGAGAGTCGGGCACAGAAGCTGCGTTTACTTTTCCCCTGTGGCTGGAGCAGTGCTGAGAACACAAAAATTAGCACAAACCCAAAATAAGCTTCGTCAAAGTTAATCACCTCGGGCCCCGTGAGCCGGGCTCCCCTCACAGCGGGAATGATGCTTCCACAGCCAAGGCCCTCCCTGTAACTGTGACGACTCATTCTTGCAGTCACTTCTATTAATGCTGGGGGTAGGCTTGTGCTGTTCCTTTTACTTTCTGAAACCCTTCCAAGCACATCACTGGTTGGCGTGTGTGAGATGGGAGGGATTCCCCAGGGGAAACTGAACCCAAGGCAGCGAGAGGAGCGCGCACTGTCCCTGGGTGACCTGGCATCGTGTGCAGAGCCCCCAAATCGCCGGCCGTGTGGTCTGGCAGGAGCAGAGTGGGGCTCCGGGCCGCAGACGGGGGACCCCTCCGGTTTGGGTCCCGGGAGCTACCGGCTGCCGCTGACATCTCACCGTGCCTGGGTCCCTTCCACAGCCCACTGGAAGATTTCTGTCGATCTACTTCCATGTTAAGTACACCAGGAGAACTCACCCTTTCAAGGAGCCGACAGGTGTCTTTGTTCAAAGACTTAGTTGCCCTTTGGCTCAGGGGTTTTGTAAATCCAGCTACTGGGGTTGGAGCAGCTCACGGTGGGGTCACCAGTGGAAGCAGAGCTCTGCACCTCGTGGACCAGACGCCCCGGATCCACCCACGGCGCGCTGCAGTCATTGAAATTCTTCCTGTTCCTCCTACTGTCCTGCCATCACTCTGCATCTCGATCTGCATCATTTCTGCGTTGCTATTTCAGGAATCATCTCTAACGGTGCCCTCTGCCTAATTGGAGCGTGTTAATTTTGAAATGCCCGGAGCCAAAAGTGCCGGCAGAAAACAGATGTTAGGTCTGTGACCCCGAACTAGCATTGGTCTTCTCTTCATTATCCAGTTGCTATTTTTATTTTGCTCCCTCTGTCCTTCCCTGGTCACCTGAAGGTCTTTTAGGTATAAGTAGAATTCAGATGCAGAAAATCCCGGCCTGTACGTGTGCGATGTGAAATCCGTTCCAGTGATGCTACAGCTTGCAACCTGAGATCATCATCCTGAGATCCTGGGACAAATGCCATGATTTAAAGTGATGCCTGGTGAATTTGGTCATGAGATCCCACTTTCCTTCCATCGGTGTGGGGTAAATTGTTCTAGAGGCTCAGAAAGGGGAATCTAGGTCAGAACTACGCTGCATCTCGTCAAGCTCAAAGTCCACAAAATGCATCTGCCTGTTCATTCTCCATTTGACCCTGTGCACAGCCGCGGACATTACAGAATGGGAAGCAAGGTCACCTTTTCCCTAAATCCTCAAACCCACTCCTAGGTTTGGACACCTGGAAAGAAAGAAAAAGCATGTATAAGAATAACACATATTAGCACGTTCCAAAATGTTTATCCAGTAACAGGAAGACATTGACAGGTCTTTAAGACTGCAACAAACACAAGGGTGTATCCAAAGGGCAGGGTGACCAAACACCCCAGGTGGCCTACACAGCTCTTTGCTGCCCACTTGAAACCAGGATGAAACCGCAGCAACCGCTGGAGAAAGAGAGGGTGGTGGTCTGGGGGCCGGTGGGCAGATTGTGCTCACAGGCTCGATCTCTGCAGGGACCAGTGTCGGGGTGAAGAAGGGTCTTCGAGAGGACTTCCTGCTGCCCTCCTGCAAGCCTTGGGAAGCTTTCTTCCACGCTGTCCCTCGGGTCAGTCAGGCTCTCCGTAGCTGATGCACAGGCTTACAGAGGCGGTGTGGAAAATGCAAGGAAACACAGACATGTGCTTGCACACGTTGCCATGTGAAGCCAGAGGTTGTACACGCTGCACACGAGGTTCTGGGACTGGCTCGGTGGGCATCTGGAATTGGGATTCCGCACAGGGCAGGGTGGGGCAAGCGTGAGCCGAGCACCGTCCTGGGCGGGGAACCCCAGGTACCACGTCCTCTCTTGCTTCCCGAGTCATCACTAGATACTTCAGTTAAAAGGGTGCAATGCTCTCCGCCCAAACCAAGTCCACAGCAGCTCACGGCCAGGGGACAGTCTGATTCCGATGAACTCTTCTCCTTATGGCTGAGGACTCGGAAGTCAGGGGCTGCGTCTTCTCCCAAGGGGTCAGCCTCCCAGCCAGGACCAGTGAGCTGCAGTCAACGGAGGCAAGTAGAAGAATGGCCTGGGAGTTGGGGTGAGGAGAGGAACTGAAATGTATGAGCTTCAGCCTTCAGATGCAAAATGTCTCTCATTTGCATGAAATGACAACCAGTTCTGTGTGTGTGTGTGTATTGAGATACAGTTGACATATAACACTATGTTAGGTTCACGGTTTGCAAGGCAGAAATAGAGACGCAGATGTAGAGAACAAACATATGGACACCAAGGGGGGAAAGCGAGGGGTGGGATGAATTGGGAGATTGGGATTGACATATATACACTAATAGGTATAAAACAGATAACTAATAAGAACCTGCTGTATAAATAAATTAAATTAAATTTTAAAAAAAGAGACAGCATGGGCTGTAAAAAACAAAAAACAAACCCCCCCAAAAAAACTTGGTCATTTGTAAGCTAAACAACAAATAAACTGTTTGAAAAAGAAAAATAAAAAGTAAAAAAATAAATAAAAATAAAAATTAAAAAAAAAAAACACCATTATGTTAGGTTCAGGTGTACAACATAATGATTTGATCTTTGCATTGTGAAGTGATCACCGCAATAAGTCTAGTTAAAATCTGTCACCACACAGTTATAAGAGTTTTTTCCCTGTGATGAGAACTTCCAGGATCTCCTCTCTTAGCAGCTTTCAGATACGCAGCGCGGTCTTACGAACTTCAGGCACCAGGCTGTCCTGTACATCCCAGGACTTATTTATTTTATAACCGAAAATTTGCACCTTTCCATCCTCTTCATTTCATTGGGTCCATTTCAGCCGCTCCAACCCCCCTCCCCAAACTCCCCCAAGCCCCACCCCACCTCTGGCAGCCACACGTGTATTTTTATAATGGAAATCTCTCCGGTAAACAAATTCCCCCTCATCATAGAAGTAGGAGTCCTGCTGCGGTGGAGGTTCCTCTCTCCCTCCCCCTTCTCTGGGAAGTAGCAGGAGGACCCTTGAAGGCAGAGGGAGAGGATGTGATTTTTACTGGGTCAGGACAAATATTTAACAACCCAGCTCAAATATCGCTGGTGGGAGGGGAGGGTCGAGCCCCGCAGGCCAGGCTGGGCAGCATTTTAATCGGGGGGGGGGGGCCGAGCTCGCCCCTGCTTATTAGATTTCCCCTGACAAGTGCATGCATCAGGGAAGTGCATTCCCACCCTACAGGTGAGTCCGCGTGGAAGGCATCCTCTTTCTATCTGGAAAGGGCTTATAGAGTAACTCAATTCCTAATGAAATCTGTTCACCCAGGGCGGGAAGTGACCGAATAATGCTCGGCTGAATTAACTCGTTTTTTTCTCCGATGGCTCCCAAGTGCACTGCCCCCAGCTCCACATGTGCACCTGCCACCGCGGCTGCTCTGAGCCCCGGGAGGGAGCCCAGCGGCCACCGGTCAGTGCAGCTGTTTGACAGCGCCTTCTGGAAGGGTGTGCTCTGGGCGGGGTCTCCCCTGGGACGGGAAGAGTCTGGAGACCCAGCCCCTCCTCCCGTTTGCCCCTTCGTCGCCCTTGACCCTGGAGGGGGTCTTACCTAATCTTAGCCTGTTTCCTTGTCTGGAAACTCGGGTGACACAATCTACTTTACTGTGTTGTTGAAAGATTGAGAGCGGATCTCCACAAGTCACTGCGTCCATTTCCAGACTCCCCCGACTGGGGTGCGGGTGGGGGTGGTTCCTGAGTCCAGACCTGGTGAAACAGGTGCTCCGAGAAGTGCCTGAGCCTGGTGTTTCCAGCCGGGAAACAGCCCTGATCAGCCCTGGGTCGGGACCCCTTCCAGCGGCAGGAGTCCTTGCTGGGCCTGAGAGGCTTGGAACGATGTGCGTGAGGCCGTGGCCTCTGCATCCCACCAAAGGCAGCGCCACATGTGGCCAGTTCTCTGGCTGGTGCTCCGTCAGGCCGTTAAAGTGCGCAAAAATGTGTAAATAAACCCAAAAGCCCAACACAGCCCCTCGACTGGAGCAGAGGGGTCTGGTCACCCACATTTGGTGGCAGCCGGAGTAGGTGCCCCAGGGAGGTGCACAGACATTGGGGTGTGGGTGAAGAAGGACCTGGATGAGGTCCCCAGAGCAGGGTCCCAGGTGCTGGCTCCGAGGTCGCCGGGGCGGGGGCGACTCGCCAAGGAGCAGGGCTCTTCCTGCTGTTACCTGGGGGTGGGGCAGGGCGTAGCTGTCCTGTCCGATTTTACTTGAAGAAGAAGATTCTACTGCCCAAAAAAGGTTGAAAACCATTGCCCTAAAATCAAGAACACTTAGATGTCCCCAAACCCTTTTCCCTCGAACAATGGCTTTTATGTCTCTTTATAAACTATGTAACTATATTCTATGTCGTATACGATAGATATCATATTTTATGTGTGTTACTAAACGTGTCAGAGCTCTGGGAGGGGCCGCCGCGTGCTGGCACCTGATGGGCAGGTGGCACAGGTGGGTTTCCCGCCCGCCTTCTCCCTGCTGGCCCTCAGCGCCCTGTCTTGCTGTCCACGCAGAAGCTGTACAGGAAGGAGATCAAGCCGCCCTTCAAGCCGGCGGTGGGCAGGCCGGAGGACACCTTCCACTTCGACCCCGAGTTCACGGCGAGGACACCCACAGGTGTGTGCA
Source organism: Balaenoptera ricei (assembly GCF_028023285.1). Lineage (NCBI taxonomy): Eukaryota > Metazoa > Chordata > Mammalia > Artiodactyla > Balaenopteridae > Balaenoptera > Balaenoptera ricei. The sequence goes on from NC_082650.1 coordinate 2,863,390, forward strand.
GGCAGGGAGAGGGGGGCGGGCCTGTGTGCCTCTCCCATGGCGGGTCCTCCAGCCTGGCCAGGTAGGGACAGGCATCCAGGAGCCAGAGAGCACCGTGTTCAAGGGCGCTTCCATGGGCTACAGTCCTCAGTTCTGTTTGATGTTCTGGTTCCTTTGCTCGTAGCAAAGGCTCTCGTGATGGAGCCACTCATCAGTTAGCCCCCAGGTAACACCCAGCTGGGAGATTCCCCAGGTGTTCTGTATCCCCCGCCCGCCTCATGCTGCCTCTTGGCCTAAGTTGCCAATCCAGTGACCACCTGTCAGAGGGACACACCTGGGCAAGCTCGAGAAAAGAACCTCAAGACAATGAAAATCTCTCGTTTAATTAGGGAGGTTTTATGGGAAGAGGGAGCCTGTCGGTTAAGCCTGTTAATGTGTGGATTATTGCTCTTAGTCATACAAAAAAACAAAACGCCTGTTTGAAAAGTTGCATCAGCTACTGTATCTCGGCACAGCAGATGGACTTGGGTATTTAGCCTCTATGATACGTCTTAAATTACTCCTAAGGTCTACCAAATTCACTCAGAACTGGTCAGCTCCCTTTAAAATTTGTCATTTTGTGATATGAATAAATTAATATTAACCTTTTTTAGATATGGTAATTGTCCTAGTCTACCCAGGCGGCCATAACAAAATACCACAGACTGGACGGCTTCAACTAGAGAAATTTATCGTGGTTTCCCGTGCGAGCTCTCTTCTGGGCTTGCAGACGGCCTCCTTCTTTCTGTGTCTTCACATGGCCTTTCTTTGTGCTCGAGGAGAAGGAGAGAGAAGTCCCTGGTGTCCCTTCCTCTTCTTATAAAGACATCAGTCTTGCTGAATCAGAGTCCCACCCTCATCACCTCATTTAACCTTAACTACCCTCCACAAGACTCCTTCTCCAAATACAGCCACATTGGGCTTCAACTTGTGAATTTTGTGGGGCACAGTTCGGTTCATCCCAGTGAAGGTATGGTGATTTTGTCTAAAAAACAAATTAACAAGCCCCTTCTGGAGATACGGGTGGGAAAAGTTCAGCCAGTTGGTAGCTCTTGGGGCTGTGTGACGTGCCCATGGGGGGGTTCCCATGCTTTTCTCACTGTTATTGCATCTAAAATTTTCTGTGATTAAAAAAGGATCATGAAACAAATAGATGGTCAGATACAAAATCTCAAGTAGATAAAGTTGCAACAGAGAATCCACTGGGCTCCCTCTGGTTTAAGCTGTTGGTGAGAGCCCGTGTCCCGCACGCCAGCGGGGGCGGGGGGCACATCAAGGGTGTGAGCTCTGTGCAAACACAGACGGTTGGGGGCATCCCTGGGGCCGCTGGTGGTCCCAGGGCAGCTCCTGACCCACACAGCAGGGGCTCCAGGACCGAGAAAGAAGCAAATTCTGGGGGCTATCAATGAGGGAGTCGGGATGCAGACGCTCAGTCATTTCTTTCGGGTCCTCCTGCAGCCCCCAGATAAAACTAAGACTGTTCTCAGGGACAGAGCTAGAGTGATGCCTGCTGTCACAGTCTGGGGTAATCGCTGCTGCGAGATGTACCGTGGCTCCCGAGGAGGTGGAGGAGATCTAGGTCTGTCCTCTCTAGTAGAGACGGTCCAATGTTTCTCCGGGTCTCAACAGCCTCAGAAAGTTCTTGGGTGTTGGGGTCAGTCCTTCCTGTTGACAGAATTGACCCAATTCACAGAATCAGATTACTTTTTAGCTTCAGAGTTTGGAAAGACGGGGCAGGATTGGGGATTCCATCCCGCGTGTGCCCGCAGCTCACCTGAGCAGGTCGCTTTCTTTCTCCTCCTGTGGTTTACCTGAATGTAAAGGAACACAGAAACGATTAACCCTGACAAAGGACACTGCCTGTCATGACCACCACCCACACGACCTCCCGGTCCTTAATGAAATGTGCACTGTTTCACCGAGGGTTTCTGTCATTCGGAACTCTGTGCTTAAAATACTGAAATAAAGACCATGTTTGTGCTTCCTGGCAAGAAAATGCTCATATAGTCAACTCAAAATTATTCACCTTTACATGCTTTTTGTGTTATCCGTGAAGAATTTAAACTCCGACCTAGTCGGCCTGTGTGATTAGCAGGCTTTTTTTAACACCTCATAAACCTTTTGTGCAGAGATAATTCAAATTTATATTATTATTAGCTGAAGGAAAACATAATTAGACACAATGCATTTTAATGACGTCCAGAAATGGCTTTTTTACTCCTTACTATTTGGATTTCTCCAATCAATTGTACTTAAAGTCAACTTATTGCGGGACACAGTTTGCCTTTGAGGAGGTAGTAATTGAAGTGCCGAGACACAGAAAAATCATTCTCTCTATATTTATATATTTATAAGAGAGTAGAATTTTCTAAGCACATGAGCTGAGCGCCCGGCTCTCAAAGGGCGGCAGAGGTGATGTGATTCTGAAACAGAGGATAATCCACATCCTGCGTTAGACTCGGATGCTGCACTGTCGGAATTTTTTGTAGTGGCCTTAAAGTCTTTCTTTTTTAACTTAAACCGATGCTAAAGTTGGTGGATATTCCCTGGAGACACACCAGCTGCCCATCAGAGCCTGCTGACCGATGGGAGATGCCACTGTAAGATTTAAAAACCCAGAAACGTATTGCACAAGTCAGAAATCACTCCTAGGATCAACAAAGGTTGACTGTACTCAGCTTTAAATTTCCTTTCATCCAACTCACATCTTTGCTCTTCTTTTAGTACTGAGCTAAAAATCGGCATTCCCTAGCCAGTTATAAAGCGTGTTAAATGCCGTTGATACCACCTACCATGTGGTCACCATCTAGCTACACGGACCCAGCGTTGGCTGTGATAGCCTCTCGTGAAGTACGTGTGAACCTCAGCTGATCTCTTGGTCTGAGCAGAGAGAGGCAGCCCGGGCACAGAAGGCATGGCCCTGGGCTTCACGCCTCCTTGGTGGTTGAAAGCCCTTGCTTATTTGATCTGCAGACTTTCCATTCACTAGGGAAGGTGTATCAGTTCAAGTTCACCGGACGGTACCTCCCCACCACGTGCACAGTCCCAGGTGCTGTAACTGAGCCTCCGTCCACTCGGCCCTCAACCTGTGCACAGCTCACGCTAGTTCCTGGGACGGGCTCCAGTTCTTCCATCTAAAACCTGCGCCTCGGGGCTTGACGGTGGCTGAATGGATGCTGTGTCCCTGTGCTTGGTGCAGACCTAGGGCAGGACACGGTAGCCCGGGGGATTTTTAAGAGCAGGCAGACCTCAAGGCCAGAGTCCTCTGCAGGGCAAAGAAAGGCAAAGCTCAAAGCCAGCCCGGGAGCAAAGCCCAGCATCTTGAGAGCACGCTTGCTGCCTCTGCTGTCTTGCGGTGCATAATTTCCAAATTCTAAAAACGACTCAGCCGAGCCTTGTGCTTTTTAATTAAGCTTCTCTAGCCTAGCATCTTATTTCCAAACCCAGTCAGCTCTGATCTCATTAACTCCGGGGTGACTCTGGAGCGCTTTGCGAGGTAACAGGTACGGGGCTGAGACCCGAGTCCTCTCCCTCGTGGTCCAAGATGCTGAAGGTGCGGTGGGCCAGGCACGTGAAGCCCCCTGTCACCCGGCAAGGTCTCCCTGGAAGAGCCGTGTGGGCCACCGGGTCGGCCGCTCATCTGCAGGGAGAGATCCCACGTCACGCAGCTCGTGGTGTAGCTCCCGGGTGTGGAAGGAGCGCCCCAATCGCCTTTCCCTCAAAATAAAATGCTCAGGAATAAAACCCACATTCTCTGCATCAGCTCACCCCTCCAAGCCCCCCACCACCTGCTCTACCATGAAAGCTTTAGTGTATTGTTTCCACATCAAAGTAAAGTATCAAGACCAAGTAAAAAGGTAAAAAGTAGAAAAGCAAACACCCACTCCTATGGCCTTTCCAGTCCCACTCTCCAGAGTTTTCTATATAATATGGATTTAAATCTTACATATGTACGTTGTAAGAAAAATTTAAATCCACATTATATACTTTATGTAGTATTATAGATTTATATATATATATATAATGCCTAAGTGATAGAATTTATGTTATCATATTGTTATATATTGCTTATGAGTTTATTGTAATGTGTTTCAGTACATATATAGCTGATTTCACTTTGTTATACAGCAGAAACTAACACACCATTGTAAAGCAATTATACTCTAATAAAGATGTTAAAAAAAAAGTTTTTAAAAAATTTTTTTCCTGCAGTGTGTACGTTCTACAGCTTGTTTTCTCTTTTTTGACTTGACAGACTATTGTGTCAGTTCACACAGCCGTGTCTCATCCCGGGTATCGTAGTCTTACTAGTGTGACCTGCACCCATGAACATTGTTGGTCTTGCGCATGGTTTCCTCAGTGGTGAATATTCAGGTTGTCTCCAGTTTTTGTTTGTTTGTTTGTTTGTTTTGCTATTACAAATATTGCTAAGACAAACATTTTCTTTTTTTCTCTTTTTTAAAAGTTTTTAAAGATCACATTTTGTTTGTTTTTAAATTTTATTGACGTATAGTTGATTTACAATGTTGTGTTAATTTCTGCTGTACAGCAAAGTTACTCAGCTATACATATATATATATTCTTTTTCACGTTCTTTTCCATTATGGTCTATCACAGGATATTGAATAGAGTTCCCTGTGCTCTACAGTAGGACCTTGTTGTTTATCCATTCTACGTATTATAGTTTGCATCTGCTAACCCCAGACTCCCAGTAATTCTGTTCCCTAGAATTACTTCCCCTTGGCAACTGTAAGTCTGTTCTCTATGTCTGTGAGTCTGTTTCTGTTGTGTAGATAGGTTCATTTGTGTCGTATTTTAGATTCCACATATAGGTGATATCACATGGTATTTGTCTTTCTCTTTCTGACTTCGCTTAGTATGATAATCTCTAGGTCCACCATGTAGCTGCAAATGGCATTATTTTATTCTTTTTAAAGGCTGGGTAATATGCCATTGTATCAGTATGTATCTACACCAGGACAAACATTTTCTACATTTATTTCTAAGCACTTTTGAAAGTAATTCTGTCAGATAAATTCATAGAAGTCGAGTTGCTCTTCAAAAGACAGGTGTATTTTATACTTTGGTAGATAACTCCACTTCCACCTTGCAAAGATTATGCCAGCTTAGGCTCCCACCTACCACCGCAGTGTCCAACCCCAGCCAAACCTACATGCAGCTGGTTACTTTACATTTTGCTAATTTGTTAGGCAAGGTGTTACCCCGGTTAAATGTGTACGTGCCCCCATTAGAGGGACTGAGCACCTTCTCAGGTAGGAGAGCAGTCGGTATCTGAGTCCTGCCCCCATTTTTCTTCTGGGCTTGTTCCTTTTTTCTCATTGATCTCTGGGAGCTCTTTGCATATAGAGAGTTTGGTCCCTTGTCTGTTGTATATGATGCAAATATTTTCTCTCCACCAATCTTTTATCCTTTTGTTTTTCTTAATGATAAACTTGAACTGGGACCCATCTCGACAGCAGTCAAGCCTTCAAACAAATCGACAGAGCTTAGAGGGGTCACGGTTGAAGGGCTCCCTGAGGGTCCCTGGGAGCAGAGTACCCTGTGTGCTGCCCTCGAGCTCCTCAGGCCTGGGGCAGGGGGGACAGAAGAGGCACCAATGCCCGGGCCTGCGTCCCTGTGCCCGGTTCCTGCTGACCTGAGAAACTCAGAGGGTGGCCTCCTCTGCCCTGGCCCAGGAGTGACAGCTCACCCCGAGGTTGCTGGTGGCTCTGGGCTCGATCTGGAGTGCGCAGGGCAGAGGGTTGCCGCTGAGAATGAATATCTAGTAAGTGATGATCAGTGATTACCCTCACGTTTTTGTTCTGGGTATTTTTGCCGTGTATTAAACCACTGGCACCACCCAGAATAAAGTGTGGTTTCATATGGTTCAGCCTGTCTAATCTCCGTTTCACCTCGTTCTCCAACACACACACTCACCACACACACACACCTCACACCTGACACACACACACCAAACACACGTGTGCACGCACCTGACACACCGAACACACACACGTGCACAACCTGACACACACATACACACACCTCACACCTGACACATACACACACCTGTCACACACACGCACACATCACACAGATGCACATGTGCGCACACACATGCACACACACCTGGCACACACCACACACGTGCGCGCACACCTGACACACACCGAACACGTGCACAACCTGACACATACACACACCTCACACCTGACACACACACCAAACACATATGTGCACACACCGAACACACACGTGCACAACCTGACACACATGCACACATACCTGACACACACCATGCACACACCTAACACACATGCACACCTCACACACACCTGACACATACACATGCACATATGCACACCTCACACCTGACCCCCACACACACACACCACAGAGATGCACATGTGTGCACACACATGCACACACACCTCACACCTGACACACACCGAACACACACACGTGCACAACCTGACACACACATGCGCACACACACCTGACACACCACACACATGCACACCTCACACACGCACACATCACAGAGATGCACATGCACGCACACACACACACCACACACACCTGACACACACCACACACCCACAGGGTTACCTCACCACGTCGCGGCTGTTGACTCTCTGGTTGTACCTGCAGACTCACCTGGCGTCCCCCCCAGCGCCAACGCTCATCACCTGTTTAGAGGATTCAGTTTTGTGGCCTCCAGCCTGGCCCAGGAGCCCTCGCAGCAAGACCTGCACAAAGCCACAGTTCACCCCGTCGTGCAGGTAATCGGCCCCCCGTCGCGCAGGGGATCCCGTAGGGCCCGACTCCGCTCGCCCCCAGCAGGTCGGGGCGAGGAGGTGGCCGCACTGAGGGGACCCGTGAGCCGTCTCCGCCGAGTTGGGGTTCACTTCCTAAACGAACCCCTCCCCCCGCCTCCCCGGGGTCATCGAGACGGTGATCTGAGCCATGCTTCACGTTCGTCCTCAAGACAGAAAGAGTCCTGAGAAGGATGTCATCGTGGTGTGTCTGTGGCAGGAGCCCCGGCAGGGGTCACGCTTGGGGGTCTCTGCTGTGCAGAGTCGAGCCAGCACCGCAAGAGAGTGGCTGGGTTTGTGGGCACCAGTTCCCATCACGAAATGTAGTCTTCGGGGGGTCAGTGAAGGTGCTATTTTTATAAGCAGTTTTACACCGTATAAATATGAGCAGGGGTAGAGAATCTCAAAAGGGATCATGTCGGGTGAGGATGGCGAGGGGGCGTCGGGGGGTCAGATTCCCAATCAGACGTCGGCATCCGGACACCAGCGTCAGAGCTGCACCTGGTCTCAGGGACGTCTGACCTCTCACCTCTCTCGGACCTTTGGGGGAAGCAGGCAGGTCAGCCAACACAGGGTGCTGGGCGTCTGAGAACAGGGTCCTGACCCGACAGATGGGGAAGCTGGGTTGAGATCTGGAACCACTGCCAGCTAGCTCCGTGACTGTGGTCCGAGGGCGCCACCACCTCCTGGCCTCCGTGTCCCCACTTGCAAGGGCTGAAGCCTCCTTTGCACCGCGTTCGGTGCCCTTGCACGAGAGGCCTCTGATCGCGCTCTCTGCCCGCCCGCTCTCTCTGCAGCAGTTACACGGGAACAACACCCGCTTCACCGATGGCTACGAGGTCAAGGAGGACATCGGGGTGGGCGCCTACTCCGTATGCAAGCGCTGTGTGCACATGGCCACAGACGCCGAGTACGCCGTGAAGGTAAGAGCGGGGTACGCGGCGGCCGCGTCTGCAGCTGCCCAGGCCCCAGGCCCCGGCGGGCACGCCCAGCCTCGCAGACACTCTCCCTCGGCCTCTTCTAAGCTCTGCTGCGGGGCCGTTCCATTGGCTTTGATATTAGGTCACCCGTTAAAAAACTATTTTGCAAATCATGAATATGTTCTGCTCCAGCCGACGTGTAGGTACTGACCACCTTTAGTAACTTTCTACATAAAACGCGCTGGAACAAAAGCTCTGGGCACTCAGCAGTTTGGAAAATATGGAGTTGGGGGCCAGGCAGAGCATTTGGGGAAGGAGGGGAAGAAGGAGGGAGGGAGGGAAGGAGGAAAGGAGAAGGGAAAGGAAGCTACAGTCACCAAAACTTAAATCAAAGAAATAAATAGAAGCAAATATTTTGTAATATTTGCAAAACCTTAAGGAGAGAGCTGGTAGTTTTACCCTGAATCATCAAGAACAGAAAACAGTAGTAACAGGGAACTTCTCTGGTGGTCCAGTGGGTAAGACTCTGCGCTCCCAATGCAGGGGGCCGGGGTTTGATCCCTGGTCGCGGAACTAGATCCCACATGCATGCTGCAACGAAGAAGCCCACATGCCAAAACTAAAAGATCCCGCATGGCGCAACTAAGACCCAGTGCAGCCTAAATAAATAAATAAATACATAAGAAAAGAATAACAACTACAGCCCAGTTTGGCACTCTCTCCATCCTGCCTTTGGCTTCTGTAATCGTTGCTAAATTAAATATTTGATCTGGAAATCCAAGATACCAGTTTCTTGCGTTTCCTGGTGCGTAAAATGTGGATGAAAGCTGAAGCGTTCTGCTAAAGTCATAATCTAATTTTTGTAAAAGGCATAAATTGTACATTCTCCCTCCAAGGGAGCGAGAGCTGGTCTGTCCACCACTCACCCACTCATCTGACCTGGAGGCGCTTGAGGACCCAGGTCCGGCCGGTGGTGTCATGGTGACCAGACCATCCTGGCTTATCCCAAACTCATCTGGAGCACATGACACTACCCTGCTCATCAAAGAACTTTTGGGGACAGCTGGAACCTGTCCAGCAGGCAGCCGTGTAAGAGGAGTCATTCCGTCCGTTGTGATCTTCCTGAGCTCTGAGAAACTTGTTCAAAACAGTGGCGATGAGGCGATGGCCTCGTTCCACCTCACCCACAGCTCCATGGCCGCTCTGCGAAAGCAGATACACCCTCGTGCCCGCTGGGATGTCTGCCCAATGCTTCTGGCCCTGAGGAAATGCTCTGCCCCGTCAAAAAGGTCACCAGCCCCAAAACACGCAGGCCCGTTGGTTTAGCTTGGGTTGGGAATTTGTGGCTTTTTGGCAAGTTTATCTTGAATTCCTCAAACAAAAAAGAATGTTTACATTGGAGGAAGGCTCAGTGTGTGGGTCCTTTGGGTCCATGGTCATCAGCCTGCCCAGTGTCTCGAACACGCTGAGGAGCGCGTGACGGAAGGAAACACCGCACGATTTTAAATTCCTGGGAGAGGGGGCTTGAGACTGCAAGGGGAGCCACTGGCATGTGGGTCTGATGTATTTCGGGATTTGGATCGTTGAGGAATTGTATTTTTCCCCACCCTTGGGAGAGTTTGTAGGGGAGCTCGGATGATGCCGTTCCCGTATCCAGACGAGCCAGTGGTGGAGAGGAGACCCTAGTCCTGCCTCAGACGAGAGAATTTCATTTTTATTTTAAATGTATTTCACATACTTCATAAGCGTGCATAGGCGTCTTAAAATTCTTTCTGCATGTGTCGTTTCTCGCAGAATTTCTTTAGACAGTTTATCAGGTGACCAGCAGCAGTCCTAGAAACAATTGCAGCTTCCATTGAGTGCAAAGAAATCCGTCTAGTGTTTGGCAAGCTCGCTGACCCTGATGCCCTTCTAGAAAACAGCCTGATACTGGGAGGTGTCTGAAAATAAATCCCCAGACAAAGGAAATAGTGTCTTAAGTCTCCATATCCAGCTCTCACAAAAAGACACCATCTGAATCCGCTTTGTCAACAAGCGGCTTATAACTCGGTCCCCAAAGATCAGACCCCCCGATGGGAATTTCTGGGGAATTTCAGCCCCGGCCTCTCTGGCAACAAAGCCAGGAGCTGTGGCTGCAACTGATGGATAAAGAAAGAGCCAGGCGTCCTGTTTCTGTTTTACAAGCCTTGAAGTTCCCTGGGTAAACTGGGCAGGTGGACGCTACAGGGATTTCCCTCATCCTCTCCGAGACTCTGGTGGGTCATAATTCATTGTCTGGAAGATGCTTGAATTACCCAAGCACAGGAAGAGGCAGCGACTTTCCAGTGAGATGAGTGCCCCGGGACCCAGGGCTGTTTCGGGGAACGTTTTAAGCCGCTCGCTGCGGGTCGGTTCATCCATCCGAGGGCAGATTTCCTTCAAAGATGAAAGAGCTGGCAGGAGTGCCATGGCAAAGAGTGTTCAGAATGAGCCCGTTTGCTACCCAAACTGCTGTAGCCCACCTAGGGTCATTATTCTGTTCCCTTTCCAGCGTTTTCCGGGTAGAACGTAACTGAAATGTGTTTGGGCTTTTTTCTACTCTGTATCTTGATGGGCAGCAAGTACCCCACTTACAGATGGAGGAACTAAGAAACTGCACGGCTCAGCGTGTTCTCGAATATAACACGGAACCAAGGGTGCCGTTCAGTGAGTTGGCTGAGAGTGGATCTCAGCTCCGCAAAAGCCCCGTTGAGATTCAGCCACTAGAGTTTATCATCACCTCTCTGGGCCACCACAGTTTGCAAACCCAGCTCTGCAAATTCTTGGATGGAAAACGGTGTCTGTTTCATTTTGAGAGACAATCCCGTCGGGGCCTCCCTCCAGCTACGGGGAGGGTTCGGGAACTTCCCTACTGAGTACAGAGCAGCAGGAAGAGAGCAAGTCCCCAGTGGACTGTAGGACTGTGGCCCGAATACACGGGCTTTGCCTGAGGCCGTCGCATCGGGGTGATTTTGCCCGAGGCCGTCGCATCGGGGTGATTTTGCCCGAGGCCGTCGCATCGGGGTGATTTTGCCCCCCGCCCCGGGGACGCTGGCAGTGTCTGGAAACCTTCTGATTGTCACACCTGGGGCGGGAGCCGCTGCTGGTACGTGGTGTGCAGAGGCCAGGGTGCTGCCCTGCCTCCTACATAGGACGCCCGCCCACACACCCCAGAGACTCACCCAGCCAAAATGTCTGGGTGCCGAGGTTGGGAACCCCTGCCGAAAGCATAGAGTTAAAGGGGCATCTTATGTAGATAAGTTCCAGCAGCTGGTATCCGGAGACGAGGTCGGGTTTTCCCGCTCTGTTGAGCCTCTGCTCACTGTTTTGGCAGCAGGAAGGTAATGGACCAAGAGCACAGCGGCTCCCACCCTCTGTGCAGGGGCAGGAATCCAAGTGCGGTCCTTCTGAGGGGACGGCAGTGCCAGCCCTGAACGGTCAGCCTCCGAACTCAAGAGTATGGGATACAGCGGGTCTCACGTTCTTGGAAATATCATTGTGTTTTGCTTTAAGTCTATGTCTGTCTTACAAGTACCTAATTTTGCACAATAATTATTCTGTCATCATATTAACTGCATTTAAGTTCAACTTAACCCATATACTTAAACCAACCTACCCCAGTATATTCCCAGGCAACAAGATTGCTGGTTTTGCATTTGCTGTCAGCTGCATATGTATGCGCAGGTCCTAAATTAGTGAGACCAATGCTAGCTACCACTTAACAAAACCTTTAGGGCAGTGCCTACATGGGATGGCGACTCAGTAAGTGTGGGTTCACTCAGAGTCTGGGTCCCTAGGCTTGGTCCCTCCCTTCTGCTGTGGCAGAACACCACCAGGCTGCCCGGGGTCCTCCGCCGGGAGAATCTGGCCTCAGAGGACAGGATGCTGACGCCCTCCTCCACCCGCTGGGGGTGTCCCCCCAGCGCACCTGCCTTGGGCTAGGATGGCTGAATGAGAAAAACCGCGACGTAGTAACTGTGACAGAGCAGGATTCAAAGGGGAGAGGTGTATTTGGAAGGAAAAGATAATTAATATTCTTACTTCATGAAAGGTTCTGTGCTCACTTTACAAAAATTGCCCAAGGTTTCATTTTTATTTCGGTCTTAGGTCTTTGTGGCTTGACACGGTCAGGTGCGTATTCTGGACACTGCCACTTGCACAAAGCCCCCTCTCCAGTGGTGTCCGTCTCGCCCAGATGGAGCCCAGATCCTCGCAGTGGCCAGCAGGGCCCCAGAGCCCCGTTCCTGGAGCTCCTCAGGCCCCTCGTCTGTCCCCAGCCCCCTCCCACAAGGGCGATACACTGTTCCCTGAGCCCAGAAGTTTCCTCCCCAGCTTGGGGGCTGATCTCTCTGACCACGATGTGGTCCTCCCCATCCTCCTTGCCTTCAGTACCTTCTTTAGGGCTTTTGTAACCCCTGACATGCTTCGCAGCTCATTTCCTGTCTCCACACCCCGGTTATGGTGCTTGGTGGTGTCGAGGACCAATGTTATTTAAGAGAGAAAAATATCGGGAGTTCCCTGGTGGTCCAGCGGTTAGGACTCCGTGCTTTCGCTGCCGGGACCTGGGTTCAGTGCCTGCTCGAGGAACTAAGATCCCACAAGCTGAGTGGTGCAGCCAAAAAAAAAAGAAAAGAAAAAAGAGAGAGAGAGAGAAATATCAATCAGGAACTTTTCTTCAAATTCGAAATCACCTCATCCCTTTCTTTGGCTTTTTTATTGTCCGAGTGGGCAGTACGACTGCTCCAAAGAACACCTCTTGCCTGTAGAACGCGTTTCATTCTGCAGGGACTCCCTGTTCAGTAACCAGCTCCTTTCGTTCGTTTTTACAAGTTTTTCATTAACGCTTTTTCCGAGGCAGACGCAGTGCTAGCTAGGTTCCAGGCAAAAACAAACCTGTTCTCAGGGAATTCACAATCCAGCCATGTAGGGATTTTACTGATCACAGAACCAGAAGCCACAGCAAAAAGGGGAATGTCACTGAAGAATCAGAAACTAAGGGAGCTTTTGTGTCGCTGTAGCCTTTCCTGTTGGCCTGTTTTATCTTCCAACATACAGACACACGCTCCTTTTCATTCAGAGCTCCACTTGCACGTTTTCCCCCTTCTTTGTCTGAGAGGCTCACTCAGGGATGGATGGATGTCACTGGCCATGGCCACGTTTTCCTGGAGGGAAGCACAGCTGCGTGTCCTTTCAGGAGCAGATTTTTGTGTTATTAAAGTAGCAATAGAATCAGGTAAAAATAAAGCGAGATCCTTGAAATTGTACAAGAGTCTGTGTCATGCAGTTCTTAATTCTAGTGAAGGGTGGCTGATACACTCAAGGCTGAAGCTGGGCTGGCTCTCTCCAGAAGGAGCCCCAATTTGTATTCACAGCAGACCGTTGACAATTACATCGCGTTTTCTGGGCTCATTTTCCTACTGTGTATGTAATTTGTCAACCAGAAAAAGCAATGGAATTGACAGATGCCTGACGTGAATAGAGCTTATTTTTAGAAGGAAAACTGATTGGCATGGAGATTTTAATTTTTTCCGGCAGGAAAACTTGGAGTCCTTTCTCTGTGTCATTTGTTTAAAGTAATTGAACAGGAGAGGGTATCTGTTGAATTTTACAAGGGGTTCCGTGCTCTACTCCTCTCCTGTCAAGTGTATCGATCCTCTCGACACGTCAGCAGAAACGCCCGCCTCCGAAGGGTGTTCGGCCAGCCTGTGAGCTCAGGCCCCCTCTCGAAGCCCCACGCCATTCAGTGTCCAGGAGGGGAGCCTGTGCTGGAGAGAGATGGGGAAGAGGAAGATGGGGAAACGCAGAGACCAAAAGGGAGAGGGGAGAGTGTGTGGATGGCAATGAAGTCTGGACCAATCCTGCCCCCGCCCTCAGCCACCAGGAATAAGGATGTACCAATACCCACCTGCACGCTTCACCTGCTGAGGAGAATCACGTGGTCTGCCATCCTTTGCTGGGGCCAGACTTGCTTCACGGACTCTGGAAATACACAGCTTGTCAAACAGCAGCCCCGTGAGAGTCTGGTTTGCCAGCCCCGTTGGGTGCTGACCTGTGGGTGGCCTCCTGCTGCAGGCGAGGACAGATCCACCGTTCGTCCCTGCTTGTGGTCTGTCAGCATCATTTGAGCATCGGCACGGAGAGAGGAGGCCTTGCGGCTGAACATACTTGCTGAGAATGCCTCCCTCGGTTTTGCTGCGTAAGCAAGATTATAAAACAAGACTGTTCTCAAAATAAGGGACTCAATTAACCTGGGCTCGCTTGAACTAGAAGCCAGTCCCACAACAGCAATCCCAAGAAACAGACCCCACGGAGAAGAAATTCCTTGCTGGATGCGTCTGAACAATGTGCTCAAACCACCCACCCACCAGGCTCTGCTGTCCCCCACGGACCTGGGCTTTGTGCTCAGGGACCGGTCATCACACCTCACTGCTCTGTGTCTCTTCTTCCGGACCTTTCTCCCAAAAGAATCCCAGAAAAAGATTTGTGGATAAAAGCTGCCAGCCTTTGCTGACAACAATCAGGATCAAAACGCTGGGTCTGAACAGAACTTGCTGCTGTGTGTCGGTCCCACGTTGCCCAGACTATAGGAGAGGTAGCGGCCGGCTGGGCAGGTGCAGGAGCCCGTGCTCGGCTCCACTCCCCGGGGGCCTCCCTTCCAGGCAGGCACCCACCCTCTCCTCCGTGCCCACTAGGGACCCCATCACCCCACCCTGCCTGCCCTCTGGCTTCCAGTTGGTTCTGCCGGGGTGGACACCACAGGAGGGAAGAGGGTAGAGCCCCCAGCCCCTGTGGGTGCCCCGTTCGTGCAGCCGCCCCTCTGATCCCATAACTTCTCCCTCCTCCCCCTGCTCTGGGCCATCGGCATAGAGAAAAGGCTTCCTCTTTCTTGTTTATCTTGCATCCTATTCTATTGTGATTTATGCTAAAAATACATCTCCTTTATCATGAAATTTTATTTGAAAAAAATGAATCTACCACTAACTTTTTAAAAAACCACTAATGATTTTAACCTTCTCACATTGCAAAGGGATCGCAGCCCAGGGATTGAATGGCCTGGCAGGCAGCTGGGGCAGAGACGGTCCTAGAACCCTTTTGGTCAGCGTGTGATCCAGGCAGCGTAAGGATGTGCCCCGCGGCCGCCTAGGCGTCACGTGTTAAGGCATCCCCTCCACCCCCCACTGAATGAGCCTTTAGAAAAATCTCCTCTAGAAGGATGCGTTGTGTGTTGGCTTCTATCAATAACAGAAGTAATCCCGGTGTCCTAGCTAGAACTTTAGTAACAAAAGGAGGAAAGCTGTGTCAAGAAAGGAAGCTGGGACTTCCGTGGTGGCGCAGTGGTTGAGAATCCGCCTGCCAATGCAGGGGACACGGGTTCGAGCCCTGGTCCGGGAAGATCCCACACGCTGTGGAGCAACTAAGCCCGTGCGCCACAGCTACTGAGCCTGCGCTCTAGAGCCCGCGTGCCACAACTACTGAGCTCACGAGCGACAACTACTGAGCCCACGTGCCACAACTACTGAAGCCTACGCGCCTAGAGCCTTTGCTCTGCAACAAGAGAAGCCACCGCCATGAGAAGCCCGCGCACAGCAATGAGGAGTAGCCCCCGCTCGCCGCAACTAGAGAAAGCCCGCGTGCAGCAACGAAGACCCAACGCAGCTAAAAATAAACAAAAAGTAAATAAATTTATTTTTTAAAAAAAAAAAGGAAGCTTGGGTTTTTCCTTGTTGAACAACGTGTGTCACGGGGCTCATGGTCCCGGGCGCCGATGTCGTCAGAGCCTGGCAGTGGGTTTAAAACCGAGACAGAGAAGCGCGGGCACCACGACCATCTTCCACTGCAGTGAAGGGGCGGCGGGGGGTCGGGCGGGCAGAGCTCCAACGCTGGGTCCTGTGCCACCCGAGCTTTCAGTTCATCTAAAGAAGAAAGTGAGTGTCGCGCAAGCCTCCGCTTAGAGCCGTGGACGTGAGAGAGTGAGAGTGCATTTCCCTCACACTCTAGCAGTGAGATGACTACACGTCCTCCACGTGGCGAGTGTTTTGAACTTGGGTGAAACTAATGCACAGAAACGATCGTCCTCTTCTGAGTGTCGTTTCCCACACGCGTGCGGTAGACTTCGCCTGAGTGGGGTCCCCTCCCCAGCCAGCTCCGTCCCCGTAAGAAGCAGGCGCAGGGGCCCAGGAAGCACCAACAGGTGACCCCCTGTTTCCAGGTGGGCTTTCATTCATGACACCCTGTGGTTGGAAGCCATCTGTGTTCATGGGGTAAGAGGATTTTACCTGCCATCCTAAGACCTGGGCCCCACGTGCCGGGAGGAGGAGGAGGAGCCAGAAGGAGCAGCCGTACGTGTAAGTCACAGCACAGCCTCAGCACGCACGCCGCCGCGGCGTCTCTTGCTGAGAACCACGCTGGGTCTCACTTCGTTGCCGGCGTGTGACCACCGAACAGGGCGAGAGACGCACAGCAGCCGGAGGCCCACCTTGGACGGAGCAGGGGGCACAGGCCGCCAACCCAGAGCCTGCGCCGCGAGTGGTAGCAGAGCATCTGCTGCTTTCGGTGGTGCCCGTGTGAGCTCCCCAAACCCACCCGTCTTCATCCAACCCTGCCATAGCTCAAAATTAGTGTCTGGAGGCAGGTGCTCTCTTTTTAATGTCAGTCTCCTTTGCTCTTTGGGAAAGCAAGGATTGCCATGAGTTTCTAGGCAGTTGTGGGTTATCTTGGTTGAGCTTGAGCCGGAGGGGAGGAGGGGCAGAAAGGGTCCCCGCCGCAGGCGCCAGCTGGAAGCCTCACGTCCATCTCTGTTTGTTTCAGATCATCGATAAGAGCAAAAGGGACCCCTCGGAAGAGATTGAGATCCTCCTGCGGTACGGCCAGCACCCCAACATCATCACCCTCAAAGACGTAAGCGCCTCCGTGCAGCAGTGGTGTCGCTTGCTCTTTGTGTCTCTCCGGCTGGCGCCAGAAGCCACCGTTGATTTGGTGCAAGCTGGCTGCTCGGCTCACCAGCTGCTCCTGGCGCCCAGGAGCTCGGAGCCGGAGGGGGTTGCTGCCCGGACACCTCAGGGTCACCCGGCAGCTGGGTAGCCCGACCTGCCGGGCCGTTGATTCACATCCCATTGATGGCACCCCACTCCTCCCAAATCACATAATGCGCACGTGTGAAAGAGGAGAGAGAGCTGGTGTGGATTCTCATCCAGGTGTGTTTCACCTCACTGTCATGGAGAGCGTGGGGCCCATGAGATGGGCTCCAGATCTGAGACTCCAGATCCGGAGCCCCTCCCAGCTCCCTTCGCTTTCCCGACTGGGCGATCTGTGGCCCCTGTCCCTGAAAGAGGGGAAGGGAGCAGGGACCAGTCACACTGGAGCCAGTTGGATGCACCTGGCAGCGTCCACAGGGGCCTAGGGCCGGGCCTCGGGGGTCAGGCAGGGGAGAGAGCCTCGTCTTCCTCTCCACCTCCAGAGTGATCCCAGCATCGTGAACCCCAAACCTCAAAATACTGGGCCACCTCCATTTCCTTCGGGCCCCATAAATGCCTGGAGTAAGAGGGCTTCCAAATGCCAATTCAGTTCTGAGGAAAGCGTGAAACAGGCCTTGTGTGAACACAGCTTGAAGTGAAGCCCAGCTGCATTCCTGTGGGTCTCAAGTCAGCTCCCCCGCACGAGATCAGTCCCCTTGCTGTTTCCTTTGTCGTGCGTATGCGAAGATCCACAAACAGAAATCAGCGAATTTGAAAACTCCCGAAGAGCTCTGACTCTCTTTCGGATGAGTGACGTCACCCTGGGCACATTCTCGAAAGTAGCGCATTTGATCATAAACTCAGAAATGAATACAACAAGATCAACTTCACATCGTTTATTGAGCTCCGTGCCAGCCAGATTGTTTTAGTGATTTGTTCTGAAATCATTGACTTGGAAGCGAGAAAGTCACCGTAGTTAGGTGCTTTGCACCATTTCCCTCTGGTTCTTCTCAGCACTTGGGCGGCCCCTCTGCTGGGCCATCGGCCTGACAGAGACCCAGAGCTTGTTGGTTTGGTTTGTCTTTTAAGTTCAGGAGATTAACGCTAGTATGACTAAAGCTCTCTTTATGTACTGCTTTTCTGAAATACAAGCAGATCAGCCCTCCTACCTCCTCTCCTCCCGGACTCCCAGGGCTTGTCCCCCCTCACAGGGCACAGCCGCATAGAGGGCCCCCGGGGTCAGGCTCCCCACCCACCCCGGACCTGCTGGGTCTGGCCGGCCTGTCAACCTGCTCCTTAAGGTTTGAAAAGCACGGCCCTGGGGAACGCTGCCCCCTGGGGCTGGGCCAGCATCCGCGTTGTCAGTCTGAACGTCGCTCTCCCGGAGGCGGGGCAGTACCAGGGTTCACGGCAGCTGAATCCATCCACGCAGCTCTCAGCCCTGCTGACCCATGCCCTGCCCAGCAGCAGATCATTAAAGCTGTTTTTTCCCCAAGAAGAGCCTCGTCTGGCATGCCTAGGAAATCTTCCCTCGTTTTCTACAGAAGTCTTGCGTCTGCTCCCAGGGGAACACTGAGACTCCAGGCTCTCTGCACTGACGCGCCCCCTGCCCCTGCCGGGGCGGCCCCTCTTTCCCAGCGGCCAGCGGGCCCGCAAGGGTGCCCGCGAGGTCCCTGAGGCCTGTGTGCTCTCCCGCCCCACCCCCAGGTCTACGACGACGGGAAGTTCGTGTACCTGGTGATGGAGCTGATGCGGGGCGGGGAGCTGCTGGACCGTATCCTGCGGCAGAGGTACTTCTCGGAGCGGGAGGCCAGCGACGTGCTGTGCACCATCACCAAGACCATGGACTACCTCCACTCCCAGGGGGTAAGGCCCCGCCCCCCGGGCAGCCCCGCCCCTCGGGGGCGGGGGGGAGGACAGAGGAGGAGCGGGACCCGGGGGCGCTGAGAATCCACGGGCTCAGGAGCTGGGAACTCAGGTGTCCTCGTCTTCCTTGTGAATCACAACCATCCCTCTTGGGTCTAAATGATTTTAGGCACACACGCGGTGTGTCCAGGAGCTAGGTCAAGAAATTAAATTCACCGAGACCAGGTAGAGCAGAAAAGTAGTTTGGGCTTGATAAAGGGAAATTTGGACTGTTCGCCAGTTGCCCTGTTGAGAACTGAATTCCTCCACCAATGCCAAGGAATATGGTGACAAAATGACAGTGACCACTGAGGGTTCCAGGTGCTGCTCTAAGCTCTTCGTCTGGGCAGTTCTAGACTCTGGATCACACCCTTTTCACAGATGAGGAGACCAGAGCACAGAAGGGTTGCATATCGCGCCCAACGCTGCACGCACAGCCGGGTTCTAACCCAGCACCGTGCTTCTAGACCCCTTGCCCTCAGCCCCGGACCCCCACCTTCTCAGCACCTCCCAGGAAGCAGCAGTGCTTCCCTGGCCAACCGTGCACGTGTGGCTGTCAGCTTTTAAAATGCAGCCCCGTCTGACCAGGACATTCCTCCAGGGCCGCACGATGGTCATTTCCCAGGACGGTCAGACTGTAGAAGCAGCCCTTCAGATGATGGTTTTGCAGATTGGCTTCTGTTGCACGAGGGGGGGCAATAGACCTGGAACTGAAGTCTTTTGTTTCCTGGCCATCGGAGCCAGGCCTGTAGGCCGGCTGCCGGCCGTGGCCCTTTAAGCTCCCTTCTCTGTCCTCTCCCTGGGTATTAGCAGGACAATGAGACACGTGGGCCCAAGCCATATGCAGGCACACCACGTGTTCTTACAATCGGCCTCTGTCCCCTTCAGAAGAAACCGCTTTGTGCCCTAAACAGCTGAATAGCCGCTGTGCTTTGAGGTGTTGCCGGCCCGTCCTTGGTGCTCAGAGCGCCCTGACGCTCACTCCGCACAGATGCGGCTCTCGGATTTCTGTCCGCTGGCCGTGTGCACATGACAGAGGCTCCTTGTCTGCGTCACCCGCTGGGGTGCCCGACACCTGCCCGCTGGAACGTGGCATCACACAGCAGATGTTTATCTTTAGAAATCTTCCATTCATGTTACTGAGCTCACCACCAGTGTCTGTCTGTGCGATGGCCCCAGCGGGCCTCCCTGATCGTGGACACATGCTTACTTATTTATTCATCCAAATACTCACCATCTGAGGGGCTTAGGTGGGGTCCTCGATTTTTGAGTGTCAGTGTGAGAGAAAGAGAGGGGGGAGGACCTACAGAGATTAGAGCATCCCAGCCGATTGCTTCCTGCCTCAGGACCTGCCCAGAATAAACGACTCCAAATAAACCCTTATCTCCTGAGTGCATCCCCGCTTCTCTCTCCTGCTCCATCCTGGGCCCCAGCTTAGGCGTAATTCCTTGTGCCTCTCCAGGTTGTTCATCGGGACCTGAAGCCGAGCAATATTCTGTACATGGACGAGTCTGGAAACCCTGAATCCATCCGAATCTGTGACTTCGGGTTTGCCAAGCAGCTGCGAGCCGAGAATGGGCTGCTGATGACCCCCTGCTACACAGCCAACTTCGTTGCCCCGGAGGTGAGAGGCCCACTGAGCCAGCAGGGAGACGGCCCTTTCCTACTTTCAAAGCCACTGCACAGTTTGGTGTATTGGAGTCAGCAGTAATTCTAGAGGGTAGAAATGAGAAGCTTCGGTCTTTTTTTTGCTCAAACACAGTTATTTTATCATTTTATTTCCTATTCGTAAAATTTGTAACGGTGAGGTTTGCGCATAGAATTGTCATTGTGCTCTAGATGATTTTGATCAAATCTGCCTGTCTGTTAGGAGTTGCGGTGAGAAATAATGCGTCAGTCTCTCCTGCAACCAGGAAGGGAGCCAGTGGGTCACCTGGGATCAGAAATCTCCCCAACAGCTGCACCAGGAGAGAGTGCACGTGCGTGGACTTACTTGGTGCCAGAGTTCTTGCTCCAGATTGTTTTCCAAAGCTCCAGAAGCGAGTCAGGTGCTATGGGATTGAATGTTAGGGTTCCGCCAAGATTTGCGGATGAGAACGCACGTGAATCCTGAGGGACCTCCCTCCCGCCCCCTCTTCTCAGGGCATCAGAGACCTCGGCAGCACATCTCGTATGTGCTGTGCCCTTTTCAGGCTCCTGGGGATCATTTCCGGTAGGTGCTGAAGTCACTGTTGTGTTTGTGAAGACAAATCCAGTTTCTTGCTTTTTAGAAAAGCAGCCAAACCTGAGATGCTGGTGAGAACAGGACTGGAAACAGAAGAGCCTGACATTGCTGATGGGGGCGGGGGGGGTGGCGCGGGGGGGCGGTCAGGAATGAAAACAGACACTAGGTTCTGCGTGGATCCTTCTGGTGGTTGAAGCTGCTCCAGAGTGGCCCTGGTGGGTGCAGTGACGGGTACAGAAAGTCCTAAGAGAGACGCATGCTGGCCCCTAGTGGCCAGTCTGTGAGCTGAGAGCTGACCCAGGTGGGGTCCACAAGGTGACCATGGCCAGTGGTCCACGAGGAAGATGTCCACGTGCCTGCCAGGATACGGATGGATACGCAGCTGGGGCCATCATGAGGCTGTCCAGATGCCACCTGTAACCCCTTTAAGAACAATCTGGTTCTATTTGAGCAATATTATTGCCTATTTGATCGCTACTAATGTTAATAGTATTGGTTTTAGTGATTAGAGGCTACCTTACGTTGGTATATTACTTTACCATTTACTGAGCACTTTTACCAGTATTTTTTGCTTTTATCCTCCTATGCCACATGAAGTGGGCAGGGTAGATACTGTTAGCCACAGACACCTCACAGATTCAGAAAAAACCAGACTCCATGTGTTGAAGGGACTTTGAAGACCACTCAGCTAGTGAACATGGGCAAGGGCTTGAACACCGAACGCTTGGTGTGTTCACACGCCTCGGTGACCTACCATGCTGCAGGCACCACGCCTGAGGTACAAAGATCCCGGCCCTTGTGTCTAAGGAAATTGAACACGGCTCTCCTGACTTCACGGTCAATGTCAATCCAATAACCTGCAGTCGCCCGGAGTGCTTGTGCTGCTTTCTTTATTGTTATTCAACTGTAAACGTATCAAGAGGATTGCCCTCCCCTGAAGTGTGTAATCCTGGGACGCATGAAAACTCTCCCGTGTTAACTAGTCCTCAGAAACTCAAACATAGAATTACCAGGTGACCAAGCAACTCCACCTCTGGGTACAAACCCAGAAGAGTTGAAAGCAGAGGCAAGAACAGATATCTATCCACCCGCGTTCACAGCAGCGAAAAGGTGGAAACAACCCAAGTGTCCATCGATGGATGGACGGTACAGTGGAACATTAGCCTTAAAAAAAGAGGGAAATCCTGTCCTACGCCACGACATGGATGAACCTTGAGGACAGTGTGTTGAGTGTGATACGCCAGAAAGAAAAGGACAATTATGTGATTCCTCTTATATGAGGGACCTAGAGTTGGCAAATTCATAGAGACAGAAAGTTACATGGTAGTTCCCAGGGGCTGGGGGGAGGGGAGGGGACGTTGTTGTTTCAAGGGGACAGAGCTTCAGCTTTGCAAACGGGAAAGAGTCGTGTGGACGGGTGATGCTGACGGCTGCCCAGCACTATGACAATATGAACGTACCTAGTGTCACTCTGTCACTCTGTCACTCAACCGTACGCCTAAAGACGGCGAAGATGGGAGACGTCATGCCAAGTATACGTCACCAGAGTAAAAAGAAATTCTTCTGTTTTGTTTTGGTTTTTGTTTGGTTTGGTTTTGGTTTTTGCCACACCGCACGGCTTGCAGGATCTCAGTTCCCCGACCAAGGATTGAACCTGGGCCACCACAGTGAAAGCCCGGAATCCTAACCGCTAGGCCACCAGGGAGCTCCCAAAATTCTTCTGCCTTAAAAATTAAATGTTTCCTTTCCAGTCTGTCGTGTATCTGGCAAGAGCCAGGGCTCCCTGTGTGCGCGGGTCTTTGGGGAATCCTACTGCAGGGAATTAGGGTTGGCTTTGCGGCGATAAACGACAGTCCCACTGAAGTCACCCCTCATCCCCAGCCATCCCCCCCACCCCCGCCGGGGTTATGGACCCATCACAGCAACATGCTGTGACCTTGAATTTTCCCTGCCAAGTGCTTATCCGTCGTCTGCTTTTCCGCTGGCAGGTCCTGAAGCGGCAAGGCTATGACGCGGCTTGTGACATCTGGAGTCTGGGGATCCTGCTGTACACCATGCTGGCGGGGTAACGCAAACCCTCACGTGGCTGTCGGCGCTCAGGGCACCCCTGCCGAGGCTGCTGGCCCTTGTGGGCCTGTCCCTGTGCACGGGTGTGGGCCCACACCTACAGGCCTTGAGTTCAGTCTCCCGAGGCCCCTGCAGGACAACCAGAGAGCAAGGGCAGGAATTCATGCCTTGTCGTCAAGTGTGTCTCTGGAATTAGGGAACTGGGGCTCCACGGCTCAGCTCAGCTCATCAACAAAAACCCAAGCCTCTGACCACGGGTCCGCGTTCTCACCTCTGCACCACGCACCCTCTGCAGAGGTCACAGCATCTTTCCTTCCAAACATCTTCTCGAGCCAGGAAGCAGCAGCGAAGAGGCAGGCAGCCCAGGCTCTGGGTCGTAGATTCACCCTCGCTAGCTCTGCTCCCGGTGAATCACAAGAGCGACTGAGAATGGCCTGCTTTTTGCGTGGCCTCAGTGAGGTATTTCCTAGTCAATCGGTGACTAGTGTCGCAGTGGAGGGGGAGCCCCGGTGAGCCTGGGGCCGTGCCCTGAGGGCTGCAATAGCAAAGGAGGCCCTGCAGTTTCTTCCCAATCCCACACTTTGTGATTCTTCTGGTGCTTACTTTGCCAATACATAAACTAGGAGCACAAACCCTGCCACTGAAGGAAGTGCGTTAGAATTACATATAATTTCCCTTCTGGGGAGGCTACACTGACCCGCCCTGGCTTATGTGGAGGAACGACAATAAACATCTATCACACGCTTGCAGTGGGGCAAGAACCGTTTGCATTTGGTGTGTGTTGGTGCGTACCGCTGCTGTAGATCCCTGCGAGTGTATTATTCTGCCCATTTTGCAATTGAGGTTCAAAAAATTCATTTGTCAGAGAAGCCGGAGTTGGTAATAGATCGACCATGGGTCTCTCAGACTTCAAATCCCAGGCTCCCATCCACTATATACCACACTGTCACCATGGAAACCGCATCACCGGGGCAAACCACTGTACCACACTGTCACCGGGGAAGCCAGAAACGGTCCAGAAAGGCTCATCCTTGGGTCCACAGAACTTTCTTCACTGGCCGAGTAAGGAAAAGAGACACAGCAGTAAGAAATAAATTACACTTTACCATGAATCCTGGATTTGGGGCATGATGGGAAAGAAAAAAGTATTCTGTTTACAACAAAGAGGCAAAATGAACTTTATCTTAGATTATAAAATGGAAGCTCATTACCACAAATTCTCTCATCACACAGATTTACCCCTTTTGCAAACGGACCAGATGATACCCCTGAGGATATCTTGGCAAGGATTGGCAGCGGGAAATACGCGCTTTCCGGGGGAAACTGGGATTCCATATCTGACGCGGCAAAGGTGAGTACATTGCCCGGTGCTCTTACTTCTTAGGCGTGGAGATGCTGCAGTAACCATTTTATCTTTGAGCAATACGAGAGGATACTTCTCGTGTAAATAATATAGATATTTTATACTCATAGATTTTTTTAAGACACACAGCCAAAAAAAAGAAATTTTGCAAAAATATTTCATAGCACTTTTCACATTTTCTACAGTCTTGGTGTATTAGGGTTCTCCAGAGATACAGAACCAATAGGATGTGTATGTATAGAGACAGAGACAGAGAGAGACTAAGACAGAGGGTGAGAGATTTATTTTTATGGAATTGTGGAGGCAAGTCCAAAATCTATAGGGCAGGCCAGAAGCCTGGAGACTCAGGGAAGAGTAGATGTTGCAGCTCTCGTCCAAAGGCCGTCTTCTGGCAGAATTCCCTTTTCCTCGGGGACTTCAGTCTTTTTTCACTTAAGACCTTCAACTGATTGGATGAAGCCCACGCACATTATGGAGAAGTTGACAGATTTAATTGTTAATGTCACCTTCACAGAAACATCTAGACCACTATTGGTTCTTTTCTTGGGGGGGGGGGAGTGTGTGTTGGCCTCACCACACGGCCTGTGGGATCTTACTTCCCCAACCAGGAATCGAACCTGCACCCTTGGCAGTGAAAGCGCAGTCCTAACCACTGGACCACCAGGGAGTTCTCTAGACGAGTGTTTTTTGTTTTGTTTTGTTTTTCTTTTTTTTCATTGAAGTATAGTTGATTATGTAAGTTTCAGGTGTACAACATAGTGATTCACAAGTTTTAAAGATTGTACTCCATTTATAATTATTATAAGACAGACGGGTGTTTGACCAAACACTGGGTACCATGGCCTAACCAAGTTGATGCAGAAAATTAACCATCACACTTTTAGGGATGTTGCAAAATGATTGCCCTGAATGTTCGCAGACTGATCAAGTAGAGCTCTGGTACAGGGGTGTATTTCTGTCATTAAAAAATACTTTGAATTGGGGCTTCTCTGCAGCTGCACCATTTGTGACCAGCCCTGTTTCTCTGTCCATCAGACTTGGAATTCCTCTCTAATCAAATAGCAAATTATAGTCCAACCACAGTAAGAAACAGCATCAACAGTCTATTTCCTGTGTTTCTATAAAATGACCAGAGGAGGAGAAATTCTGGGGTTCTGATTCCAGCTCTGCCATTACCATCTCTGTGTGACCTCATCCAGTGATGGTGGAGGAGATGATGGAGGTGATGAAGGTGGTGAAGAGGATGGTGGAGATGGCAGAGGAGATGATGGAGGTGATGGTGAAGGTCATGGTGGAGGAGGTGATGGGAAATTGTGGAGGTGATGGTGAAGGTCATGGTGGAAGAGATGGTGGATGTGGTGGTGAAGGTCATGGTGGAGATGATGGGAATGGTGAAGGTCATGGTGGAGGAAGTGGTGGAGGTGATGGTGAAGGTCATGGTGGAGCAGATGGTGAAGGTCATGGTGGAGGAGATGGTGGGAATGGTGGAGGTGATGGTGAAGGTCATGGTGGAGGAGATGGTGGAGGTCATGGTGGAGGAGATGGTGGAGGTCATGGTGGAGGAGATGGTGGGAACAGTGGAGGTGATGGTGAAGGTCATGGTGGAGGTCATGGTGGAGGAGATGGTGGGAACAGTGGAGGTGATGGTGAAGGTCATGGTGGAGGTCATGGTGGAGGAGATGGTGGGAACAGTGGAGGTGATGGTGAAGGTCATGGTGGAGGAAGTGGTGGAGGCCACGGTGGAGGTGATGGTGAAGGTTATGGTGGAGGAGATGGTGAAGGTCATGGTGGAGGAAGTGGTGGAGGTGACGGTGGAGGTAATGGCAGCTGGCATTTAATGAGCACTTCCCCTGTGTCACACCCTGACACCCGCAGTGCTCCTTCCATCCACTCTGTTTTGAATGGGTATGGGAATTGTCTTAGTTCCAGTTCCCACAGTAGAGCCACAGACCAGGACTTGGGTGCTGTTGGTTTCTTTGAGAGGTGATTTCAAGCAGGAGTAGGGGGCAGGGAAAAGTTAGCAGGAAAGGAGTCCGTCAAGTACAGGACACGTTACCAAGGTCACAGCTGCAGGGAGAGGGTTTCGCTGCCTCCCAGGACCTTTTGCCGACTTCTCCCTGCTCCTTCCCTGCCATATCTTGCCCTCGCTCATTCCCCTGTGCCTTTCCCCTCTCTGTGCTCACCACACAAAACCTCCAATCCTCCAAAAACAGGCAAAGCCTACAGATTTGTATGTTTTTATAATACTTTATCTGCCTCCTGCATGCACTGTATAAAAACACACTGCTTTACTGTGAGCTTTTTTTTTTTTTGGCCTCACCACGCAGCTTGCAGGATCTTAGTTCCCCAACCAGAGACTGAACCCCTGCCCTCGGCAGTGACAGTGCGGAGTCCTAACCACTGGACCGCCAGGGAATTCCCTACTGTGAGGTCTTGAGCCAGTCAATAAGGGTCTCCCTGCTTTCATTGTTTACACGTGGAAATGGGGAGAACAGTCCTTCCAGGAGATATTTGTTTCAAGAAGTTACCAAGATTAATGTTATCAAATATTAAAAGGCATTGTATTTCTCTGTAGAAGAAGGATATTGTATTAGTGTATAATATTTCTTCGTGGCGGTTGATGACCACAAATTCTGTTGAGTGGTTCAACTTCACATTATACAGATACTCTAACTGATTTCATCTCATTTTGGAATGTGATGGGAACAGTAAAGGAAGGAGAGGAGGCTAGTGGAAAAGCATGGACTCTCGCCGAGGCTCTTCCTTGGGCACTTGGTGAACAAATATACACATCACGTCTTCACCTACAAAACAGGGATGTAACATTCACCCTCCTTCCCCCAAGGACAGCCCTGATGGCTCACAAGAGCAGGTGCCTGAAGCGTGTGAAGACAGTCTCATGAATTCCATGCAGACGCCAATCACATTTCTAATTGTACATGTGTGTACATGTAGGTACACACATTTGCATGTATTGCCACATGTAAATCTAAAGTGGAGCTCAGTCCTTAAACCCATTGTAGGAGTTTTTGTTGCTATTACGTTACAATCAAATAAGAAAATCACCTCTATGGAACATGAGCCCCTTTGGACACAAGTAATGGCAACAGATTGTTAATTCCACAGTTGGTGATTATTTGTAGCAAATATTTGTGGATTTGAGGATAGTAATATGTATTATATGTGATAAAATGTAACCGAGGACATTGTTATGATTGGTTTATATCCGTGGGATAGTCATTATCTCAGCTTCTCCCTTTGGAAGGTTATCGTTTTTACTCAAATAATATTTCAGTAACTTACACCCGCTATTGAACGTCTCCACATTTGATTTCTCTTCAGACATAAAATCTTTAATACTGTATACACCTGGGGTGGTCCACCAAGTTGACGATGGTTAAAACTTTAAAAAACTTCACATATGTCTAAACCTGGAGGTAGACGTTTGGCCCCGGGTGCGGAGCTTCACTCTCAGCTCGGTGGTTAGGTTTCTCCGCGAGGAGGAGGAGGGGACTCCTGCTGGGAAGCTCAGAGAAGCAGCGGCGCTCACTCCCCTCCCCCCCCGCCCTCCCCCCACAGGATGTCGTGTCCAAGATGCTCCACGTGGACCCTCACCAGCGCCTGACCGCGGTTCAAGTGCTCAGACACCCGTGGGTGGTGAACAGAGAGTACCTGTCCCCAAACCAGCTCAGCAGACAAGACGTGCACTTGGTGAAGGTACCGACCGCCGGTCCCCGCGGCAAAAGGGTGGGAGCGGGGCTCCGGAAAAGCTGCTCCGATACCTGCACGGCTAACCCCAGGGGCCACAGGGTGCCGGAAGGGAACCAGTAACAGGCCCAGACAGGCATCCCAGGTGTATTGACGGTTACTTGGTTCACGCCATACATGCGATCACGTGCCAGACTCTGAATAAGTGACAACTTCTGTTAACACAGAACGGGTGGGGACCCTCTTCGGGGAGGTGTGCACTGCCCCCAGCCGTGCAGCGGCTGGAGTTCTCCTGCTGGGAGCCGCCCATTCAAGACCATCCGAGGGTTTAGAGGTGCTCCAGGAGCCCAGTCACCCAGGTTGGGCCCGGCTCCTCAAGATGGGCAGAGCTGGGGTGCCATTGCCAGGAGGGCACCCCAGGGACCCAGCAGCCGCAGAGCAGATCGGGGGCTGGGAGGACCTCACCCCGGGGCTCCCCGTGAGCCCCAAGCGTCTACCCCAAGTCACCGCACGGTTCACAGATGGGGTCGGGGTGGGGCGTGTGGACACGGCACTCAGAACTACATCCTGATGTTTAAGAGCCGGTGCTCCGTGGTCCTGAAGGAAGGCCTCCCGTAGCCCAGGCTCGGCGAGGACCAGGCCGGATCGGGGGCCGGCACCGCGTCACCGCCGCTCCCTTGTGTTGCAGGGAGCGATGGCCGCCACCTACTTCGCTCTGAACAGAGCCCCCCAGGCCCCGCGGCTGGAGCCTGTGTTGTCCTCCAGCCTGGCCCAGCGCCGGGGCATGAAGAGACTCACGTCTACGCGGCTGTAGCCGAGCCCGGCGCCCGCCCATCCTGCACCTCCTCATGCGGCCGGAGAGGATCCGGGCGGGTGACCTCCCGACGCGGGGCTGTGCCGACCTTGCCACCTCCGCCCCCAGCCCACCAGACGGAGTCCTCCTGCCGCGGACCGTGCCAAGCACCTGGAGGCCCCTCCGGCCCGTGGGTCTCGCGCGGTCATGGCTTGTGTTTCCGTGGAGAGACGTGTTTCCCACTTATAAAGTCAGCAGCCTGGTCTGATTCCCGGCACACACAGCCCAGGTGTCACGGTGTGAAGGTGACGGTTAACGGCAGAGCCCTGGGGGCCCGGCTTCTGCGCCTCTGCCCTTGCCCACGGCTGAGTGACCGGTGGGCACAGGGCGCCTAGGAGCAGACGCCTGGTCCCTCCAGATGATCCAAAGAGCCCTTGTCTCATTGCCCCCCACATGGGACTGAGGCCCCCGCGTCTCTCCTGTTGCACATCTGATGGGGCGAGGCCACCCCAGCACCGGGGGCGGCAGCTTCGCCTCGGTGGCCGCGTTTCACGAGAATCGCTCGCGTCCCCGGGAGGGAGCCAGCCAAACTTGTGCCCACGTTTTCGCGTTCTCCTGAGGACCGGGGCTGCAGGAGCGGCTGCTTCTCGCTCCCGCCCCGGCTCAAGGGTCGCCGCGGCCGCCCCGAGTTTCCGAGAGGGCCTGGGCTTCCCTGAGCGCTGGCTTTCCCCTTTCATGGAAAGCCTGTGGCCCGTGGGAGCCCTCAGTTGGGTTGCCTCCCGTCGGTCCCTTCTCGGGTCCCCTGGAGACCCCTGCCCCCCGCCCGGGGCCAGAGGGGAGCGGAGGGTGCGTTGCCGAGAGCCGGGGCGCCCTTTGTGGAAGCTGTGCTTTCGTGGCGTGCTTTGTGTTTCTGTTGCACAGGTCTGTCCTCACCTGACATGTCAGGGCTATTTGATGTTTCCCCCGGGGCGTGTGAACACAGGAGTGGGTGTGATGCAGGGCGAGCCACCGCCGGGGCCTGGAGGACAGAGGCCTGTGTCCTCCCAGCCGGCCCCGAGGCAGGGGGCCACCGACCAGCTGACCGGAGGGCCCTTGCCCACCGAGCTGTGACTGGCCAGCATCGCTGGGCACCCCCTGCCCTCGGGGGGAGGGGGAGCTCCTGTTGGTCTCAGCCGGATTTTCACCAAGAAGACAATTTTTCAAAGTCCCTCCGTTTCAACTCACTCTGGTACCCAACTCGACCGACCAAAACAAAAACAATGCCTCCTTCTAAAAAATAGCTCCCTAGCTCGGTCTAATGGTTTTCAGACCTGAAAATATAAACGTATCGCAGAAGCTTTAATTATCCCGTGAGCCATTTTTTTTTTTCCTCAGAACCACAAGGAATAAAAAGGTGGGGACAGATTCATGTACCTGTTTTCCCACAAAGCCCTCTTGGGCACTTCTCCTGTTTCTCAATAGAAAGTGCTTTTTCCCAAGGCTCAAAAGACTTCCACCCACAACAGTTTTGTTTTAGGTCAGAACTATTTTGTCTGTCATTAGAAACTTAGGAAAACCTGGGTAGTCCCAGGTCACAGATTTTGCCCTCCCAGAAATCGACAGTGGCCCTTGTATCTTGTTTTTGCCGCACAGGCAACGTCCGGCCCATCAGCCTCCTGGGCCTCTGTCCTGGGCTTGTTGGCACGTTGTTGGTTTGCCTGAAGTCCGTGTGTTGTGATGGAAGCGGACAGAACGGAGAGACAGAGATGAAGCACGGCTGGGAGAGCAGCCAGCGCGTGTCCTCTGTGTGTCACACCAGCCCCCTTACGTGTGCAGCCTCAGTTCTGACCGTTCAGAACCCCGCGGGGATCCCGGGACTCGCCCCGCACCGGACCCCGCCCGTGGCAGGGGCGCCCCCGGCTCTGCTGAACCAACTCGAATGCCCTAAGATACCTCCACTCCCTCACCCTTCTCCAAAACAAAGTGGTACTTGAAACCCTTCTGCAGAGAGGCAGCCTAGAGAAGCTGAGAGCCTGTTTTTAATTGAACTGGCTTAGGTCTTAAGTAGCCAGTGGCTGGGCTTCCTAACCGGCAGTCGGTATGTGAATGAAGGTGCGATCACCGCGTTATTCACCTGTACGGGGCACCTCCACCAGTCACGCAAGGCCTCGCGGGATTTGCACACGTGGT
This sequence comes from Balaenoptera ricei, assembly GCF_028023285.1. Lineage (NCBI taxonomy): Eukaryota > Metazoa > Chordata > Mammalia > Artiodactyla > Balaenopteridae > Balaenoptera > Balaenoptera ricei. The sequence goes on from NC_082650.1 coordinate 2,894,344, forward strand.
GTGACAGCCCAGCAAGTTAACTGGCTGCCCTGCCCTCCTGTAGAGTCAGACCCCCTCTGGATCACCAGAACCACAGACTTGGTTGTGATAAACCCGAGCCCGGGGTCTCAGGCCTGCGGCCCTGCCGGTCCCCTCCGTGGCTCCCACTATAGTCTCATCCACCCCGGCGCCCGCCCACTTTAAGAGAAACACCTGATGCCCCCCGGAGGGAGAGCTTTGCCCGATGCTGCCCCCCACGTCACACTGGGCAAGAGTGAGATTTCACTTGTTCCCCAAGGGCAGTCGGTCGTGGTTTCAAACTACCCGCGTGTGCGTCGCCGTGTGGAAGGCTGTCAGGGCTCTGAGTGGTCATGGCTCCGATGCGAGCCAGTCCCGCTCATTAACGGCGTGACCCAGCGCCGCTCTGGGGTGGTGACCTTGCTTCACTGGGTCCCTCCAGCACAGGAGGAATCTGATCTGCACTTGTCCTCTCCCACGTGGTTTGGTGGCCCTCACCGCTCCGAGAGCCGTGGGATTCTAGAATGGAAAGGACGCCGCAGGTCCTGAGTGACGAGGAGAAGCCACCCACAGGCTCAGGGCGTCACCGGGAAGGGACCTGCCAGCTGCGGCCGAGCCCGCCCTCCCCCGAGGACACCGCGAGCACTTTGTGTCCCTGCCCGTGTCCGTGTTTACAGGGGACTCTCGTGTTCACGCTTTATATTTTATGTTGGAGATGGGCGGCCACTCTACGATATTTATTACGCTTTCCAGACTTTCTGAATAGATTTTTTAAATAAACATGGGTTTTATGAAGTGTAATATTTTTCTAGCATAACTGTGATATTGGACTTTCTATACTGTCACGAATAACAGTCTGCAGGTGAGCTTCTTACCCGGCCCTCCCCCTCCCCTTGCACCGCCTTCCGGCTGCTCCCAGCCTCTGCTGCCACCAGCTGGCCTCTTCGTGGGGGCGGGCGGCACGGCCGTCCCCCCACCCTGAGAGTTGTGCATGCACGGGGGCGCGCGTGCATGCACGTGTGGGTGTGTAAGCGCGTGCCCAAGTGCGTTGTGATGCGCGTGTGCACGTGTGCACGTGTGAGCACGTGAGTGTGTGTCCGCTCCCCGTGCAGCCGGGCAGGAGACGGGATGGTCGTGTTGGTAGCGAAGCAGGTGGCCCGGGTGGGCTGCTGGGCGCCATCCCCGCGGTCTCTCCTGGGTGTACCACCTGCCGCCTCACGCCCATCTTTTCTTCGTACAGAAATAAAACAAGAAGCTACGCTGTCGGTCGTGAGCTCTGCAACCTAATCTCTTCTTCCCTTTTGGTCAGTTCCTAACCTGCGCGTGTCAGCCGGTGGGCCCCCCCCACGCACACATCTCTGCCATCGTGTTGGGGGCTGCTTCCCCAGCAGCTGAGGGATCTTCCCGAGATCCTACAGCCTCACGGTGCAGGAGCAGTGTTGAATTTCAGGGCCAACAATAACGCCCAAGGAATTCTTTCTCCTGCTGCCCCAGAGCGTGCTCAGAAAACGCCAACTGGAAGAGATTGAATTGGAGAAAGCATCTCTTACATCCGATGTGTGTTCTCTTCTATTGCCACTGTGATAAATTCCCTTAACCTGGTGGTGCTGAACAATTCGTTATGTGATAGTTCTGGAGGTCACAAGTCCAAGATGGGTCCCATGGGGTGAAATCAGGGTGTGGGCAGGGCTGCATTCCTTCTGGAGCTCCAGGGGAGACCTTTTCCAGTGTCCGGAGGCTCCTGGTCCCTCCCTCCAGCCTCAGAGCCAGCCGCAGGGGCCGAAGCTAAGGTCCTCACATCTGTCACCCACCTGGAGCACCCAGGACACGCTCCCTACTGTAAGGCCAGCTGGTTAGCCACCTGAATTCCACCTGCCACCTCAGCTCCCCTTTGCCCCGGGACCAGCACGTGACATCTTCGCGGGACCCGTCACTCTGTCTGCCGGGCCAGCGAAGATCTGGCCACACGTTTCAGCCTGTGTGTGGTTCACAGGGGGACGAGATTCAGGAACTGTGATGCTTTGGGGCTTTGCTTTCTTAGAAGCTGACACGTCACCTGCCGCAGTCTCGTGGATGCCGGACCGAGACACGAGACTCTGGGTCAGAGCCCACCCACCCCCATAGCAAACAGCGAGACCCCGTGTGCGTCAGTCCCCTGGCCCCCCGGTCTTACGGGGGTGGTGGAGCGTGGCCCAGGCCGAGGGTTGCCCAGAGGGCTGTGTGACAGCCGGGGCCCGACTTGGGAAACACCAGTCATTTATAAAGGGCTGCAGGCAAACGGCCATCCTTTGCCCGGGATGGGGACGCAATCCCGTCTCCCCGGCTGTGCGATGTCTCCGGGGACGTCCTGCTAACTCAGCCGCAAGCGCACATGTCCATCTTTTGCAGGATGTGACCTAGTCCTCCGGGTACCTTTCATGCAGAGCATTGTGTCTATACTTGCAAATCCAGCTTGCCACTTGTCCTAAGTAATGCCAGCCCAGACCATTAGCCGTATTTGCTTCGCAAGATGCTGGAAACATGAGGCGGGTAAGGGAGCCTCGGACCTGGGCTCCTGGTTTCTAAGGCAGCCCCCGGGTCACCCAATCATGCCGCCCACCAAATCCCTGGTGTTTTATCCGGTCTGTGACCTCCTAGGTAAAATGAGTAAATCTCGTGTACGAGGGCAGATCGCAGGGCAGCTCGTGACTCAGGATCCCGAGTCAGAGGCTGGGCATGGGGTCGGGCTCTGCTGCCAGTGTGGTGTGGACACGTCCCCGTCCCACGGCTCGGATTCCTTGGCCGTACAAGGGTCGAGGGCACCTCCACTGACGGGAGGACAGCCGCCCCAGCTGTTTCAGCTTGTCAGGGCTTTCACACAGTGACAGTCATTTCGTCACTGACATGTGGAAACTCAGACTGAGCAGATGATCCCTCATAGCAGAGATTTGCTCAGTCAAAACACATTTCCTGCGCTTGGAGCATACGCCCGTCGCTGTCCTAGGAGGTTCAGCAGCCACAGAGCAGGTCCCTCCTCTGGTGACGCGAAGCTTCCAGCAGGGGAGAGAAAGTAAGCCGGTAACAATACATGAACAGTAGGTGCCAAGGTGCCGTGCGCTCTGAGGGAAAAGCAGAGCAGACCGAGGGGACTTGCCATTTTATTCAGGAAAGGAATTCAAAACGTACACTAATCCTTAAGATGTGCTGGTTCTTCTCAGCAACAGATATTACCAACCTTTCAATGTTGAGCCCATGACTTTTGAATTTTATTTAATTGATTCCCCGATAATGGCTATAATTCAGGATCTAAAATCAAGAACACTCATTTACGACATATGTCCAACTTGGGCATGTGTTTGTCACTTTACCATGATGAGGAGAAACATCAAATAAATGTTTGGCAGAGAAACAATCTTCAGTATGCTGTTTTTATCACACCTGAGCTTGGGCAAGAAAGCCACGATTTCCAGATCATAGCTGTGGTTTTAGCTCTGAAACATCACTGTTGGCAGCAAGTTCTGTTTATTCCGGTGTTTTCCCCAAATTTTATCACACGGGGTTTTCTTTCCTGAGGGAATAGGAAGCCAGTGTGGCCCCTGATCTCAGCTCTCCTGGGTTCTGCTTTGGGCTGAAGGATAGATTGTGAAATTGGAAACTTTGATCACACAGAGACACGTCAAAACCCACAGACTTACAAACTCTGCTTCTTTATGGACTTGGAAACTGGATCAATCAGGTTTGTTTTTAGTCCTAAATAACAGTTGAAAAGGTAAGTGTTCAGACTAAAGAAAAGATTTTCTTAAGAGAAATAAGATCAGAGTTAATCTCTTCACATAACTTTAAAACACATTTTTAGAGCCTAAGGTTTTGCTAACAACGTAAACTCTCGCCTAGTTACAAAATATCCCCAGTGAAACCTGGAAAACATCCAAAGTAATCCAGACTCACATAGAACTCGATCTGAAAGACTTTGATATGAACAGTAGTGAAAGTTTAATGTCTAAGCCCTTGAGAAGATTAACGATAAAATAATAAATGCTGGCCTCACAGGAACCGGACAAGCGACTGTCCCTGACATTTTAGACAAAAGGAAGCCAGAGGTCAGTACGCCTCCCAGACCACAGTTCACAGGCTGGGACTCAGGCTCCCACATCCCCGGAAAGTTCTAGTGACTCCAGACTTCCATTTCCTCCAACAAAACCTTCCAGGACCCGCTGCGGAAATGGGAGAAGGCAGTGAGCCCTGGGCGGGGGTCTCAGGCTCCTGATGGCTGATGGAGGCGCTGAAAGGGGAGGGCCCACCGCAGGGGGTGTCCAGTGCTGTCCAGGAAGGGCAGCGCCCTGAGCCACAGTCGGGGAGGTTCTCCGTCGGACGGCTCTCGAGCTACTGGTTCATTCACACAAACATTTCCTGACACCAGCTCTTCGCCAGGCACCAGGGAAGCAGACCAAGCTCTCTGCCCTCCATCAGCCTTTTTCCCTAGTGAGGGGAAACAGAAGAAACAAATCACACAGAGGATGTGGCTCTCGAAGGGTACTGAGCACTGTGGGAGAAACAGAGGACAAGGGGTCAGCGGTGGGCAAATTCAAACAGGGTCGGAGAAGGCGTCACCGGTGGGTCAGCACACGGCGGTGGGGCCAGGCACTGCAGGGCAGGGAGGGTCACATGAGTTCATTTCCTCCTCCCAAAGCTTCACTACAGCCTCGGGCACAGAGCAGGGGCTTTCCGTGAGTTTGCAATTGTCACAATGTGCCACTAGAGCGCAGTGTGGGCCCTGCAGGTGTTGAAAGTGTCCCCTCCCTCCCCGGCACCCCTCCCAGATCGCAGCTTCCCTGGGACGGTGGGGGGATGGCAGCGGTCCCCGATCCTGCCCCTGGCTCCTTATACCCGGTCAGGGACTGCCAACCTGAGCTCTCGGCAGAACTGGGCGTCTGAGACCTATGTCAACGTTGCCAAAAGCTGTGTGAGAAGCATAAATTTACACACCAGAAACCTACACGGCAACACGTCAGGCTCCTCTGAGCTTTGGTTGGTTTTACATTAACTTTAGTTATCTCACACATAGGGGAAATTTTAAAATTTCTCTTTTAAAATACTCCTATAGAGGAGCAGAAAAGTTACTTAACAAATATATCTTTATTAGACAGTCTTTCTTAAAACAGGTCTATAGGAAAAACAATTTCAAAAAAGGTCTTTGATGGTGAAAATGGCTGTGAATCAGTGACTCTGGTAACCACCAAGGAGAGATGCTCAGACAATAGGTTTGGAGCCTACCTGTATTTTTAAAGCATCCCTGTGATTCCATGGATCGGCCCTGTTGGAGACGCAGAATAACACGCGTGGCTCTAAGTTCCAAAAACAACCAAGTCCTACCCTGGCTGGACACCTGAGCTGCTGGCCACCGCAGGCTGCTCATCGCCACGCGGACATTTGACAAGCATTTCATCCTGGTTCATCAATCCTGAACCTACGTCTTCACCCCAGCCTCCCAAACAAACCTTGCTGCTCCTTCCTGATCCCCGAACTCAGTGGAAACACTTTGACTCACACCATTTCCAAAGGATCCATCCAGAGATGGACCCATCCTTTGGTCCAGAGCCTCTCCCCCAGCCGCTCCCACGTCATCAACCTTCAGATCCTGCGGGTTCGCCTCCTGAGCCAGGGCTTCCTTTCATTCCCGTTATCCCCGCTTCTCTCTGCTCACCTGGGCAGCCTCAGTGACCTCCTGACTGGGCACCCCGCTGCAGCACTGCCCCCCAAGCCCATTGTACACGCTGAGGCTTAAAATTCTATCAACAGACAGTGGTGCCCGTATCCCTTCACTGTGTTAAAGGAAGAGCTTCAGCAGCTCTGGTTCTTCTGGAGAAAGTTCAGCCTATTTATCTGGCATTTGACCCCCATGACCTTGGCCGGTGTGTTCTCAGCTAATCTCGAGGCGCACCCCACCTTAACTTTATAATTCCGTGCCGTCCAATAGGGTGCGCCCCCGTCACGGTTGTCTATTTAAATTTAAATCGCTTAAAATTAAATAAAAGTCAAAATTCGGTTCTGTGGCCACACCGGCCACATTTCAAGTGCCCCACGGCCGCAGGAGGCCAGGGCTCCCGGGTTGGACAGCCCAGATTCTAGAACATTTCCATGAAGGCAGGAAGTTCCACTGGATGGCACTGTTCTAGTACATTGGTCAGGAGTCTTAGTTACAAACAAGAGAATCCACTTTAGCAAGTTTAAGCAGAAAGGGAATTATTATAGAGGAGTAAGTACCTTGCAGAACTTTCTGGAGAGCAGGCCGGGAAGATGCACGGCCAGAGACAGTGCACTCTACCCCCTCATCCCAAGGCTGCTGGCAGAGCCCTGGTGGCTCCCTGGCCACCTCCTTCGCCCAACTCCCTGGTCCTCTCCCCTCACTGGCATCCGAGCTGGCTGGGACTCTGTCTTCCTTTTCGTCTGGGCCTGTGTCTGGCGTTCTCTGCCTCTGGCAGCTCTCACTGTGGGGTCCCCGGTCTCCCATCAATATTCCCCGCTGGGCGAGCTGTCTGTGGGAGCCCCCTCCCTCCCCACCGCAGCAGGAGCCCTCGTCCACCGCCGGCTCTTCAGGAGAGGTCACCACGCGCTGACAGCTCTTGGCCTGCGACGCAGCCTGGTGGCATCTGGCAGACCGGTTTGATAGAGCCGCATTTGTGTCCCCAGGGAAACACTCCCCCTCGCCCCCCACCTGCAGCGCCCAAAGGCACAGGCAAAGCCAAGACACGGGGTGCTCATGGCCCGCTGGGTCCCACCAGCACCTGCGCCCCTCCTTCTCCAGCCCCTGGGGCCCGACAGAGAAAAGCCCCACAACTGCAGTGTCTCAGTGCCCACCGCCTGCGCCGGGACCACACCCCGGTCCCCGCGCGGTGACCTCTCCGCGGGCGGCCCCGGCGCCGTCCTACCCTGACACCGGCACAGGCCTTAAGGAAGCTGGGCAGGACCCTGAATCCCGGGGGCATCAGCCTTCAGGCAGAATTCCTCAGGCTGGGGGCTGAAGCAGCAGGCAGTTCAGGGGGCCGGGGGTCTAAGGTCGGGGCGCCCGCCCACGCGGTGTCTGGTGGGGACCCGCTTCCTGGTTCAGAGAAGGCTCTGGTCCCTTCATCTTGTAAGAGCCCCTCCCCATGATCCCGTCTAGCGCTAAGCCCCTCCCCAAGGCCCCCCTCCACACGCCATCACACGGGGTTAGGGTTCACCACATGGATTGGGGGGGCGCAGCATTCAGCTCCCTGCGCCCCCTTTGCTCTGAGCCCCTTGGGCAGAAACGACACTGGGCGGGTCCACGGTGACGGGCGCTCGGCCAGCCCACGGCTGCTGGGTGAAGAAGCCTGATGGGGGCCGGCTGATCGCACAGGGCTGTCTAGGAGCTGGGCTCATGCAGCCAGTCAGAGAGGCCTCCCCGGGGGCCATGGGGAAGGTGCCAGGGGCGGAGACACCAGCTGACACGACACACCTGTGCTGGGCCACCCGCCCCGTCTCTCACCCTGACTCCCAGCTGTTTCTCTAACGAAAGGCGTTTTGGTCCTCTCTGCCGTCCGTCCGTCTCCTCGGCCCGGACACCCTTCCCTAGCGGCTCCTGCTCGGGATTCAGGCCTCAGCTTCTCAGAGAGGCTTTCTGCGATGATCCCACCCAAAGCAGCAGCGGGCCCTCCTAGCCTGCCCTGGCCACGGCCTGCTCTATCTCATCGCCCTGCCTTCCCCCCCCGGCACTTGGCAGAAGTGCATTAATTTGTTCTCTCTGTCTCCGTGTCTGTCTGTCTGTCTGTCTCTCTGCTTCTCCTGCTGGAATGTGAGCAGAGTCCCCACCTGTCTGTGTTTCCCTGAACCTCAGGTGCGCCACCTGGCATCTCCCGGGCCCTCAGGCAGCACCCATGGGACGGATGGAGACTGGAGGCGGACCAGCGTGGGGAGCAGCGCAGAGATGGGGGGAGCCATGTAAGATCGGGGGTCACTAGATAGAGAAAACCTCCCCCTTCCTCCCGCTCCCCACCCCACCCAAAGTCACTGAAGACTTCATTTCCACAGCCGGGACCAGCTGCGTGTGAAAATAGAAAAGCACGTTCCCTCTGGCACCTGGAAGCCGCAGGCTCAAACCCTGGGCTATTCAGAGCTGCGTGAGGACCTGTCCTGTCTCAGGGGCTTCGGTGAAGGGAAAGTGAAGTGAAGTGAATTTGGGGCCGTCCTGTTTCTCCCCCCAGGAGGGGAGCTGCGTGACACGTGGGGGCCACGGGAGGTGCCACACAGGTTCCCTCTCTCTCTCAGTGGACACGTCCAGAGTAACTTTTATTGCTGTTGCAGGCAATGTCTCCTACAGCTAAATGACCCAAGGACACTAGAGTTTGCTTGATCAGCATACAATCCTGTAAAGCTGCATCTTCTCTTTTGAAGCGTAGACTAGGCCGAGGATAACAGATGAGGACAGACCAAATATTAGCTTTTAGATTCGCCACTCAGAACTGCAATCCAGACCACAGGGCATGGCCCATGTGGAAGTGTCTTTGAGGTCAAGTCAATAGACTTAACCCAGTCAAACTTTAACCCATTTTGTGGGTGAAAGATTTCTGAAGAAATTGATTGATCTTATCCTGTGTTTCAGTGTTTGTGACTAATCTGTGTAACCGCATTATCCTGATAGGGTATGCACTTCAACTACGCCACAATGCCACTAGCTACTTTAATCTCTGTCCTTTTTCCCATTTAGAAGATGTGTTAACTGAGGCCTAGCTGGAGCCTTTAGAATCCAGGCTCCCAGCCCACTGGCTTCAGGCTGAGATGAGGCACCGCTGTGGAAAGCTGTCAGAGCTTGTGGGGTGTTCTGCAGGTAAAACAAGAAGAAACCAGGATGGGGCATCAGAGGAAATGATCTGTAATGTGTCTTGAAGAAACTAGCAACTGATACAGCAGAGTGGGTACTGCATGTTATGATAAAGAAAATTCATATTCATGAAAAATTGGTGGCAAGCTGCCAATATTATGTATTCAGAATACACCCATTTTTCAATTGCTCAAAACATCATTTAGGTTTTTAAAAGGTAATGATAATAAACGGATCTAAAACGCACCTAAACAACTCGAATATGGAACGAGATATGAAATGACGGAAGATGGCATGGGCTGGTCGGCTGAAGCCACGTACCAGGCCAATAGCAGACTTGCAAAGGTAGAAAGAAATGTTGCCAATTCGTGGCCTGGAAAATAGAGCCCAAGGTGGGCATTTTGGGATCTTTTAGAGTGTCAGCTACAGGTGAAAAAACGGGTGTAATTTCTAACACAGTGGATGGTGCTCCAACTATGTTAGCTGAAATCAGGAATTTGGGGGAATTATTTATTTATTTATTTATTTATTTCAGCTGCTTTGGGTCTTCGTTGCTGAGCGCCGGCTTTCTCTAGTTGTGGCAAGCGGGGGCTACTCTTCGTTGTGGTGTGTGGACTTCTCATTGCAGTGGCTTCTCTTGTTGCGGAGCACGGGCTCTAGGCCCACGGGCTTCAGTAGTTGTGGCACTTGGGCTCAGTAGTTGTGACCCACGTGCTTAGTTGCTCCACAGCATGTGGGATCTTCCCGGACCAGGGCTCAAACCCATGTCCCCTGCATTGGCAGGCGGATTCTTAACCACTGTGCCACCAGGGAAGTCCCTGGAATTTTAAAACATTACACTGTTGTTTCTCTTATTGCTTTTTGCCGTTGCGTGATGCATACTGAAAATATTCGCATTCGGTTTTCTGAAGCAGACACTGCGAAGAGTGTCATAAATAGTTGTTTTTTAATTGTTCCTTAAATGTGTGCCAATGCTATGACTCATCCTCAGTTTAATGGATTTGTTGAACGAACCCGTCAAAGACAAGGAAGTAATGACGTGCGCCAGCGCTCACTGGCAGAGTCTTACTCCTACTTTACCTCCAGTTCAAGGATTTCTTGAAATAAAGGGACCGTTTGCCAGATATTCAGTAATCAAAGGCAACGAACAGCTGTGTGATTTGTGTTTTCTCCCCGGCATCACGCTGCATATGAATGAGCTAAACCTGAAGCTTAAAAACTTCACTTAAAAGGTGAATTCAGGGGGGACTTCCCCGGTGGCGCAGTGGTTAAGACTCCGCGCTCCCAACGCAGGGGGCCCAGGTTCGCTCCCACATGCGTGCTGCAACTAAGAGTTTGCATGCCGCAACGAAGACCCGGCACAACCAGATAAATAAAAAATTTTTTTTTAAAGTGAATTTTTTCACATTTGTGTCCTAGCTAGACAGGTATGAGAATTTATTTGCAATTGAAATTTTTGGACTACAAATCAATAATAATGATTTTACAAAGCTTTCCTAACATGAATACATAGGCAGAACATTTTAATAATAATAAACAGCATTATGTAAATTAACTGCAAAAACTACCCTCAAACTAAAGAGATGCTTTTCCATTTAGGCAATAAATAACCTTTTTTTTTTTAAATTTATTTATTTATATTTTATTTTTGGCTGTGTTGGGTCTTCGCTGCTGCACGCAGGCTTTCTCTAGTTGTGGTGCACGGGCTTCTCATTGCGTGTGGCTTCTCTTATTGCAGAGCACAGGCTCTAGGCGCAGGCTTCAGTAGTTGCAGCACACAGGTTCAGTAGTTGTGGCTCACGGGCTCTAGAGCACAGGCTCAGTAGTTGTGGTGCATGGGCTTAGTTGCTTCATGGCATGTGGGATCTTCCCAGACCAGGGCTCAAACCCGTGTCCCCTGCGTTGGCAGGCGGATTCTTAACCACTGCACCACCAGGGAAGTCGGGCAGTAACTAACCTTTGACGTTAAGGTTAACACGACTGAGTTGAAACAAGAGTAGGTGAATTTAATTTGAACTGATGTAATTTTGAATTGTCAGTGCAAATGCAAATGTTAAAGGAAAATGATTTCTTTTTTCTTTTTTGGTACTCGATTCAGTTTTGGAAATTTTTTCAGTATGTTTGGAACAACTTGGGTGTGTAAATATACTTTTTTAAACTGTAAATGCTACGAAATTTAAATACAGATCAAATATTGCCAATGAAAATTTAGCATCTGAATTAAGATGAATTATAAGTGTAAAATACACACCAGTTGTTGAAGACAGTACGAAAGAATAAAATATTTCATGATATATGTTATTGACTATATATTGAAATAATATTTTGGATATATTGGGCTAAATAGACGCATTATCGAAATTAACTTTATCTGTTTCTTTTTACGTTTTTAATGTGGCTACTAAAATACTCGAGCTTGGGGTGTGGTTCCCATTACACTTCTACGGGGCACTGCTGATCTGGAACGTCCTCCCTCCTCAGGCCAGGGAAGAGAGGGCTTCCGTTGTCCTGTTGTCCTATTAAACTGTTCCACTTACTGGAGAAGCTGGGTCACTCCCTCACTAGTTTCCCTTGACTAGTTCTTCTAGCACTTTCATTTCCTGGGAACTCGAAGATGGACCCACAGGCCTAATCGGATTCAGGTTCAAGATGCGCGGTGGGGGTGGGGGGGTGGTACTGTAGGCCAGGTGTTGCCGGGAAGCACTTAGAGTCGGCTGTGATGCTGAGCAGGTCCAGCTGCACCCCTCCTTGCAAATTCGCATTTTCCCCTTTCAGACCAGCAGCTAACCCCTGGGGTAACACTGCTGCCCTGCGAGCCCCACTTCCCGGTCCTTCACTGAATAGGGGTAGCGCCCTTGATGGTCTTTGTCTGAATCAATATTTCACTAGGGATTACAGACTGATGTTCTTTTAATTCTGCCATTCCTTCATATTTATTAGCTGGACTCATTCTGAAAAGAAGAGCTTTCCTTCATGACTAGGGCTGTCTGAAATAGTTCATGCAGATAAATGCTTCTTCCCCTTTACTTACCAAGAGTTGGTTTTATGATTATGACAAAGGGGTTTCAGGATTTTTGTTGTTTGCTTTTCGATGCATCTTTTTAAAGATTTTTTTTCTGGTAAGTTTTAATTTTTATTTATTTATTTATTTTTAATTTATGGCTATATTGGGTCTTCGTTTCTGCGCGAGGGCCCTCTCCAGCTGCGGCAAACGGGGGCCACTCTTCATCGCGGTGCGTGGGCCTCTCACTATCGCGGCCTCTCCCGTTGTGGAGCACAGGCTCCAGACACGCAGGCCCAGTAATTGTGGCTCACGGGCCCAGCCGCTCCGCGGCACGTGGGATCCTCCCAGACCAGGGCTCGAACCCGTGTCCCCTGCATTAGCAGGCAGACTCTCAACCACTGCGCCACCAGGGAAGCCCTCTGGTAAGTTTTAAAAAATAACTTTATTGGGATATAATTCACATATCCTACAATTCATCCCTTAAAAGTGTACGAGTCAATGGTTTCTAGCATAGTCACAGGTGTGCAACCATCACTACAACCAACGCTGGACCACTTTCATCACCCCAAGAGGAGAGCGTAGACCCATCAGCATCTCTGTTTCCCCAACCCTCCCAGCCGGAGGCAGCCACCAGGCAACTTACTGTCTCTACAGATTTGCCTGCTCTTCACGTTAAGTGGAATCACAGGATATGTGGTCCTTTGTGTGTGGCTTCTTGTACTTTAGCAGTGTTTGCAAGATCCGTCCGTGTTGTAGCACCTGTCAGAACTTCATTTCTTTTTATTGCTGAACAATATTCCATCTTATGGATATGCCATATTTACCTACTCACAGCTGATTCAACATCTGAGTTGTTTTCACTTTTTTGCTATTATTTACAGGGCTGCTATGAGCATTCGTATACAAGTTTTTATGAGGATGTATGTTTTCACTTCTCTTGGGTGTATACCTAGGAGTGGAATTGCTGGGTCACATGGTAACTCTGTGTTTAATCATTCGAAGAACTGCTGGACTGTTTTTCAAAGCAGATGTACCATTTTCCTTTCCCACCAGCTGTGCACAAGGGTTCCTACTTCTCTACATCCTTACCATTTTCCATTTTTTTGATTGTAGCTATACTGGAGAGTGTGAAGTGGTATCTCATTATGGTTTTGACTATCATTTCCCTGATTGCTAATGATGTTGAACATCTTTTCATGCGTTTATTGACCATTTGTCCATCTTCTTCAGAGAAATGTCTATTCTGATCCTTTGCTTATTATTTAATGGGGTTCTTTGTATTATTGAGTTCTAAAAGTTCTTTAAATATTTTAGATACAAGTCGCTTATCAGATATATGATTTACAAAAATCTCCCATTCTGTGGTGTATCTATCTTTTTGTTTTTCCTTGACAATCATGAACTCACAAAATCGCATGCATGTTTCCATTGTCTGTAGTCATTCTTTTCAATACTCTGCCTGTCTGTGTTTAGCCAGGGGGAGCCCCTCCAAGGACGGCTTCCTGTTCTGTCAATACAACACCGACTGTCTTCAAGAGCATCCTCACAGAGGTAGAATTTCAGGTCAGTGTTAGCTGGAAATGAGAGAGGACCTCCCAGGCCCCTGTAACCACTACCCCAGAGCCACCTCACACGGCTCAGGGCCAGCTCTGCCTGCAGGCTCCTACCACCAGCTAAGCCTGGGTCCCAGCTGGGAGCTACCCTTTGGGTGGACCTGGCTTTCCCCCAACCTGGTTTTCCGCATACACAGAACCAAATGATTGTGCAGGAGAAGCAGAGATGAGGATCCCATGAGCTCTGACCCCTCCGACCTTCCTCCAAGGACAGAAATCCACACAGATAACCTCTCTCCACCTTTGTCCTTCAGGAGAGTAGATAATGCTCAGAGAATTAAAGGGTGGTGCAAGGTACAACCTCTCCCTAATAAAAAAAAAAAAAAAAAAACCAGTAGCAAAAGACAGGAGGGCAGGCGGGAACCCAGGCCCTTCCCAAGGGGGACGCAGGGAAGGAGAACTGGATATTTATGTCCTAAGGGTATGCAGGGAAGTGGAAATCTACTGTTGACAGTGTCAGGCTTTGCACAGACATCATTCCTTTTAATTCTAACGAAAACTCAGCAACGTGTATGATGTGATACTTGTTGGTTCCACTTTATAGATTAAAAAACTTGAGGCTTGGGGGGTTTGAATAACTTGCCAGCTAAAAAGTGGGAGCATCCGCCTGATTGCAAGGCCTGAGTTCCTCACCGTGCCCTGGCTTGGAGGGCTGGAAGGCAGGAACCTGGACGCTGGACCCGACGGACGGGCAGTCCATGAGATGCTCCTTCCGAAAGGGCTTCATGGTTAAGGAAGTTTGGGAAATGCTACGTAGAATAAGCTTCTTTTATGCTCTCATTCACGGGAGCTTAGTAAAGGCTCTCTCGGAAGCGCTGCAGAAAAAAATAACCTTGTCTGATTCAAATAAGCTTTCGAATACATTTGACCTAGAAAACTGCCCTCACCATTTCCCCCCTAAAACTCCAGAGGACACAGGAGTTGGGGAAAGCTGCCCGTATCCACAGTGTGTGAAGCCTGTTTCCCCGTGACCAGCAGCCAGCGACTGTGGGTGACACGCGGGCACCTTGGGATGATTCAGCTCCTCTCACCTTTCAGTGGATGGGTTCTGTCCATTGACGATTGCCTGAGTCACACATTTCCACAGGAAGGGCAAAATGGTGATGTTTCTATTTTCTGTATTCCTTTGCCATTTATTCACTAGTAAATTACTGAATCGCTAGGCAGAGTGAAGATTCCTGGCCTGTGAAAGTTTGTGATTTCCCTGACCTCAGTACTAGAACAGTAACCTGGGAGGAATCTAATTCTCCAAGCCCTGTGGGCAGCGCAGCGGATTAATTTCAGGCCAGACAGGAAGAGCTAACTTGGCTAAGATGTTATGCCTTCAGATTCGAAAAGGTACTTTGGCTTTTAAATTTAAGTGTCATGGCTCTCGTCGAAGTCCTGGAGTTCCTTGGTTTACTCTAAGCTAAGCAAACTGACCCGTGCCTGCCTAACCGGAACCCAAGAAAGGCAGGTGTTGGGACAAAAGAAAACCGGGCAGAAGGACAAAAACAATACCTCTTTACGTTTATGACACTTTTATCATCCACTAAGTGCTTCCTCAGATGTTTCCTCCTTTCATCATAACAGATTATATGATCTGTGACCTGTGGAATTCAGTGTGTCAGCTCATGATTAGACCTACTGTTTTTTTTTTTCTATTTTGATACTTAGGTGAGAAAATGCAGCTTGTTTATACCACATGGAAGCTCTCCTACTGTACGAAGCATCACAGACCTGCGTGCCGTGAAGCTCTCCACGGGACACCCAGCCAGAGGACACCCCCGCCCTCCTACAGCACAAGCACTGCCGTTGCACACACAGTGTATGTAAACACAGTCTGTACAAACAGACCTGGCCATGCGGGTGCTCTGAACCCGGGGCCAGCCTCCCTCCAACCTCGGACTTCAGCAATCTGTCCAAGCTCACAGTCTGCTCCTGTCGACAGGGAAGCTCTGCGTGCAGCCTCGGCGGTGACTGCCTTTCCTGGACTTGGATGGGCATGCGAGTTCCCACTCACTGCTAGGCCTTTGCAGTCACTTTCGCAAACCTGGGATTCAAAGTAGCCAGTGATGTTTGCATCTTCACCTCCCATACTCTGTCCGTGCAGGGACCACGGAGGGTTGGGCCTTTCTGAAGCTTTAGGAAATAATGTAGCTGGGTTTCTTATCTACTGTTATGTTTTCTTATACATTAGACCGTAGCGCCTGTTCCATATTTAAAGTAGCAAAGATACTATTAACATGAAATTCCTCTTTGTCCCAACATTTGAAATAGTGGAGAAAGTATGGCTCTCAGAGTAAGAGAACGGGGTTCAGACCCCAGGTTAGCTACTTAGTAGGACATTTATATATTCCTTTATCCAGTATATTCCTATACTTAAATACTCCAGTTGACATTCCTCCACACAATGGGAAACCAATGGAAAGCTCAAAAGCCCAGCTGAGGCCCAAATGGGAAAGCTGAGTCTTCAAGGCCAGCCAAGAGAGGACAGCAGTAATTGGGGCAGGTGACCTCAGCAGCCTTTCTCCAAGTGCTGTCACTTGACAGTGAGGCGCAGGGCTCCACTCTGGACCTCCTGAGGCTTTGAGGTTGGGGGGTGGGTCTTCTGACAGCTTAAGTTTCAAAACCACTGCTGATGAGGGAAAGAAAAATATTAGGGGATAAGACTGAACCACTGAGATCCAGGAGCCCCTTCTCACACGGCAGGAGGCAGACACAGTTTGGTTTTATTTAAAAAGCCATTCAGTTTCCTTACACCCACCTTCTGGGTTGATGTGAGGAGGAGAAATTACATTTGAAAAGTGCCTCTTGGGACTTCCCTGGTGGCGCAGTGGTTAAGAATCCGCCTGCCAATGCAGGGGCAAGGGTTCGAGCCCTGGTCTGGGAAGGTCCCACATGCCGCAGAGCAACTAAGCCCGTGCGCCACAACTACTGAGCCCGCGTGCCTAGAGCCTGTGCTCCGCAACGAGAAGCCACCGCAATGAGAAGCCTGCGTGCCGCAACTAGGGAAAGTCCGCGTGCAGCAACGAAGACCCAACGCAGCCAAAAATAAATAAATAAATAAAGTGCCTCTTGGTCAACAAATGGGAGGTATTAATAATATTATGAATAATAAAGACCGCTTTGGTCCTTCTAGGTCGTACATTCCTATCTCCACCATAAAGCACCAGTGGAATCTAAGGGCCTTCCTGGTGTTATTATGGTATTGCAACATTGCGTATTAAGATATACTTTCACAGGAGATCAAGGTTAGGTGTGACCCGTAGACATCCTAACAGGAAATAAATCTGATTCAATGAAACGAATGCTATTTTAACTCTCAAAGGCATTTCATTTCTTCTTTAATGCTTTTTATTTTGAATAGATAGCATATGTTCATTGTACAAGCTTCAAAAGGAACAAGAGTATACAGTGAAGTTTCCCTCCATCCCTCACCCCCTTAGCCCTCCTTAGAGGTAGCCACTAACATTTCTCTTCTATCTTCGGAGACAAATTTATACTTTCTTTGTCCCTATGTACAAATGACTGGCATACTTCACACAGGATTCTGCACCTTGATTTTTTTCCCTATAAAGTTTAAAGATCTTTCCATATCAGCACACATAGTTCCTTTATTCTTTTAAACTACCGTATAGTATTCGATGATGGAATGGATGCACCACGATTTATTTGACTCTGTCCCTTTGGTGGATATGTAACTCATTTCCAATCCTTCCATATTAAAAATAATGGTGTTTACATTCCAATTGAAGTCCTTGCTAGAGATGCCCGAGGGTCTCTGCCCCCATGCTCTCATCGGGGCATTTTACATGACTCAGCCGTCTACAGTTTTGGCCAGTGTAAAACATTTACAATAAACAAAAACAAAACAAAGCCCTGAACAGCCGGAACCTCCCACGTCTCCCTCTCCACGCGGTGCGCCCCACACGTGGCGCTGCGGTTCCCGCGCTGGTCCCGAGCTAGAGGACCTGCTCTCCGGCACGTGTAGCGGCAACTGGGGACGCAGCCCGCGCGCCCCTGCTGCGCTCCTCCCGGCGCCCACCTCCGGTCCGGAGCCTGCGGGCCCGGGCGGCCGCGGGGGCTCGCGGACGTTGCAAAGGCCCACGAGATGCGGGCGGCTGAGACACTCCCGCGCGCCCTCGGACAGTCATCTACCCGCCCGGAGCGCGCCAGCGCGGGTGCCTAGCAACCGCCAGCCAATCGCCGCCGGGCCCCGGCCGTTTTACGGCAGCAGGCCTCGCCCCCACGCGCTGCCGAGGGGCGGGGAGGAGGTGTGCGATGAGCGTGAGCCAATCCGTGCCGCCGCCTCCCGCCCTGCGCCCTCCCATTGGCCCAAAGCCAGGCGGCGGGCCGCGACCGTAAGGTGGGGCCGAGCTGTCGTGAGGCACGCCGGCGGGCGGGTGCGGTGTCTGCGCTGTCCGCTCCGCCGGGTGTCATTGGGCTCCGAGAAACGGCGCCGAGGGCATCGCGGGCGGCCTGGTGTCCGGCACGGCCATGGCGGGCGCGCTGGTGCGGAAGGCGGCGGACTATGTCCGGAGCAAGGACTTCCGGGACTACCTCATGAGGTGACGAGTCCCCGGGGCCGGAGCCCCCGAGGGCTTCGGGTTGCGGAGCCGACGCCGCCGGGACGAGGGGCCGCGAGGGTGCGGGCAGCGGGGTGGGCTCCGCGCAGCGGGGCGGGGATTCCGGGGCGGCGGGGCGGGGGGTTGCGGACAGAGGGGTTGGGGCTCCCGGCCGCGGGGCGGGAGTCCAGGCAGCCGGGCGGGGTCCCGGGGTAGTGGCGCAGGGGGCTCCGGACAGTGGGGCAGCGGGGCGGGCCGGAGCCCTGGCGGGGGGACCCCCACCCCGGCGCGGGCGGGCGCCGAGAGCGGGCCCGGTCCGGCGAGTGGGGCCGGGGCTCCGGCTCGCTGCACCTGCTCGGCAGGTGTGCGCCCAGGTGTGCGGCGGACCTGCCCCGGGCGCGGGCTGGGAGGGCGCGTCCCGGCATCGCTCGGTGGAAGGTGAGCCGCAGGTGCTCCTTTTCCGCGACAAGGGCACTGAGCCCGCCGGGTCGACCTCGCCCTTCGGATTTCGCAACTTCAGGGCGTCAAGCGTGGGACGGAATCAAATCTAACATACGAATATTCTGCCAACCAAGGGCATACTTTTTAATATTCTGCTTTCCATTAAGTGTTCATTTCCAATTAGAAAGAAAGGGCATCGGCGGGATGAAAAGCCTAAAGACACTTCGTATATTTTATTTTTTGGCTTCGCCGCTCGGCAGGCGGGATCCTAATCCCCCCCCCGCCCCGCCCACACCCAGGGACCACTCGCCCCCTGCATTGGAAGCGCTAGTCCTAACCACTGGATCTCCAGGGAAGTCCCACTTTCTGTATTTTATTTTCGCTTGTAATCTTGAGATGCCTGCTTTTTATTTCATGTATTTAATATAACTTTAAAACCGTTTTATATAGTTTATTTAGGTGTATACATTTTAGTTTTTCTTTGTGTGATTTTTTAAACCCAGGTAAGTGTAGGGCTGCAGTATTTTTTAACAGGTTAGTGTAGTAAAGAGGTAAAGTGATGACAGCTGAGGAGAAATAACTATCCATAGGGTACAGTATGAAAGCAGCTTCATTTTACCAGTAAAAAAAAAAAGCAGGATTAATTTTTTTAAATTCTGAATTTTATTGCAAATACTGTTTGCTTGTAATTTTAAAGGGCAGTAGGGTAAGAAAAATAATTGTCTGCCACGTGGTAAATTTGGAAACAGAAGCTTCACTCTTGACTTTCCAAAAATGAACTTTGTGTACTTGCATAGGACCATAATTAATTAGGATAGATGTTTAGTACTGTGGAGCAGAGTATTTACGAGATTAATGTGCTGGGGAAATCTGAGGAAAGTAGTCATGGGAGGCTGTGTTCTTAGTCCCTGCAGTTAAGTTTCTCTATGACTTCACATATTACCTTAGGTTTTTACTCATGTTTCTCCTTTGTATGAGCCTTCCTAATAGTTAAGTACAGCTAAGGATAAAACTGTATGATATAATTAAGAATAAAGTCTTATCCATATTAGAAATATGCTGATGATTACCTAATGTTTTATTACACAGGAAGAATTTGTAAAATATATGTATTTTCAAGGAAGAGAGTTAGCCCTGCTTTTCTAAATTTATGGTTTTTTTACTAGACAGGTGTCTGTGAGCCAGGTATTTCAATTGAATACTTTGATATATGGTCTAACCTTTTTTCAAAGATTAAGTTCATGTAGCTTTAATGTTTACATGCCTTCTCTAGTATTGCTTTAATTGTATTCAGCTCTGACTAAATGAGGAAAAAAAGAGAATTGCAGTGTCCAGGCAAGTGCTGCCTGCTAGGACACCCAGCTAGGATTCCGAAGAATGACTTCTAGCCAAGGGATCCCCAGCAGTCAATCCCAGTGGACTTTTGTTGCCCTGTCTGTGAAATGGGTTTAATGACAGTGCCTATCTGGTTGGGTTGTTGAGAAAATTAAACCGGATGAGGGACGTGAAAATACTTGGAAACCCCAAATCACTACATATTTCTATTATATCTTGCTATTTTTGCAGCAGAAACATTTAAAAAAGTGTACTGTTACGGGAAAAGTTAAAATCTTAAGTGTGAGTGTTACTGAACGGAACTTGAGTCTGTGCACCCGACACACAGCAAAGCCAGTCTCCTGACACTGGTTGTGGGGAAGGGAAGTACAGCGTTTACTGCAGGGCGCCTGCCAACCAAGGAGAAGGGGCAGCTCATGCTCAAGAGACGCGAACTCCCAGATGGCTTTCAGGGAGGGGCTTTTAAAGACACGTTAGGAGTGAGGGTTGCAGGGTGCGTGATCAGCTTGTGGACTTTCTTCTGACCGGTAGGTGGTGAGGTAACAGGGTGATGTTTGGGGAATCTTAATGTCAACTTCTGTTTCCAGCTAGTCTGAAGGCTACTTCTTGCGGTGGGAATGCAGTGACCATCCTCCGCCTGGGTGGGAGCCTTAGTTCCTGCAGAACAACTCAAAGATATGTGTTAGATTGACATGTATCTCCCTTCAGGAGGAACTAGGACTCTGTCTGATCGCTGAACTGTTGTTTAAGCTGTCATTACTTCTCTTGCTTAACTGCTTTCCCTTCTTCCTGCGTTCCCTCACTTCCCGCATTAGCAACTGCTTGAGTCCGCCCTTGGGAACTTGGGGAAGGCCTGGAAGACTAAAGCCTTTTTCTACAACAAGAAACTGGGGACACAGAGGGGCTTTTGTACTCAGGAAGGCCCTGTAGGGTCCCGCTCAGTTTCATGAGGCGTAAAGCTCTGTGATTTTGACTTGGAAATACTTCTGTGGACTGAACAGATGAAGTGAGATGTCCGACTGGCCTTGTTTTCCCTGCTGCTCTTGGCAGCAGTGGGATTTCATGCCAGCCTGCAGAGCAGTGGTTGAGTGATTGGGCTGATATCAAAACGCTCAGCAGAAGCTCTTTTATTAGCTTTTTCTCCAGAAAGAGAATCGCTTCTTCCCAGCATTTATTAGAGGAACATTTCCCCTGTTTGTTCTTCTAATCTTCTTGCTCACAGCCCCTGCTTTGCTTTTGCAAATAAATAAAGCCATAAGAAGACAATTTCATATTCTCTTCCAATGAGAAACGGGGCCCTGTGCCTTCTCACCTCATCAATCATTTGCACTCCTGAACAACTCAAGCTCTCTAGCGTTCTTTTTACAGCCTGCCAAAGGGGTGTAGAGGTTTTCCAAACTAAAACTGCTCTAGAATTTTAAAAGTCATTTTATTAACAACGTAGTTGAAATTTTTAGCAAAAATTTAAAGTCATACTTTACATAGATTATAACCTCCTGTCAACTACATTTTATGGATAAGACTGAAATGTCTTTCTTACTAAAGTGAAGTTCCAAGTGTATTTTAAAATGTTGATTTTTTTTTTTCATCGAGGAACAGGAGTTAAAAGAACAGGCTCTAACCAAAGGCAGTGTGTGGACTTTGATTGGATCTGATATGGGAAAAAACAGCTATAAAAGGCATTACTGGGACAACTGGGGCATTGAAATTGGGTCTTAGTATTAAAATATTAAGTAATTATTGACAGTTTTTGTTGGATGTGATGGCAGTATTATTACACCTAGGTGATGAGTTTGAGTGATGGGTTTGAATCCCAGCCTTTTTGCTTTCCAGCTGTGTAGTCTTGGACAAACTGCTTAGTGTTTTGTGCTTTGGTAGCTGTTTGACGACACAGCGTAGTGCTGTGTATATTACAAAAGTAAATGTTCTATTTTTATTGTTATCAATATTCCACGTTTAATCCCTGGGTTCCTGGTACTCTCCTTTTGATGCCTTCCATCTTTCCTTTCACTGATTTCTTCTTACCTATTTTAATGAAAATCTTGAATCAAGAACTTCCTGCATCTCTGTTATCCTTTTGTTTTGTTTTTTTTAAATAAACTATTTCCTCACATACGTTATTGGTGGAGTAAAAGCAGACAGCTCTCTCTTTTTTGCTCTTCTTCTCTTCTTCTCCCTCCTGAATTTTGGTTAAGAAAAATAAATTAGAATGAGCAGCTAAGTTTTGAGGTAAGATGTATGTTCTAGTGACTGAATCAGTCAAGGTCTGTGTGTATTTATCCTAGAGATTTACTCCCCTCCCTCAGAGAAGTGAACGGATGTATACGTGCACATATGTATTTGGATATATGTGCAAAGAATGTTTTCTTAAGTAGAACCTAGATCACGAGTATTTGAGAGTCAGTTAATCAGTCAGCACGCTCTTGTAAATCCCAAGTGAGCCGGCTGTTTGCAGTGAATATTCTCCAGTTAATAAGGTTATCTATTCTAAGTTATTTTAACTTCTAAGTTTCCAGGAGAGCTTTAAGAATTTATATTTACTACCCAAGTGAGAAGTTGCAGTGGAAAACAGGGAATCTTTCACAAGTTATAGGATGTTAGAGCTGGAATGGACCTCAGACATCAGATAGTCCAACACTTCACTTGCCATATGGAAAAACTGAGATCCAAACCGAGCGGAAAAGTTGAGACCCTCTGGACGCCAAACCTGTGAAGCCAAAACAGGAAAGTCGGTTAAGATTTAAAGGGAAATAGTTATGCACAAAAATGGTTTTGAAAAGAAGGTTTCAGGTACTTTCTTTGCACCTACTTTTCCTGTGTCTGCCTCCCTTCTCTGCCATGCTGCTTGCATACCCGCCCCGGCCTTACTTCCCTGCCTGTAAATGACCTTCAGAAAGTTACTGAGGCTGAAAGTGTTGAAGCACAACTGGCCACAGCGATCTCTTCTCTGCCGTCCAGTTTAGTTTTGACCATCTAAATACAGTTGAATATCACACATTCTGATTGTTAAAACTCTCTCTCATTTTAACTTGAACTAGAAATAGAAAATCAGGTAAAAGTTGGTGAGCATAAATGAAATGGTGGTGAGCATTTTCAGCCTGTAAGAGAATTGCAGTTAGAATATCTCCAAGTCTTACCCCGCTCTCAGTGGTGCTATAAACAGACTCTGCTAGGCTGTCGCTTAGATCCTTTTAGTACTGTGGAAGCAAGTTATAAATTACCTGAATTACTCACAGCACTTTCGGAGAAAGCGAACAGTTACTGTCAGTAGTTTTAGGAAAGGAAGAAACAGATTGGCAATGCCGAGAAGACATTAAGAAAATAAAAATGAGCTTAGAAGGAACCTGGAGCCAAGCAAACAGATTCCAAATTCAGGAGAAAAAGAGGATGAAGTTTATGCGGGGTGAACTCATCCTCCTTTGCCACCTCCATCGTCGTTCCTAACGTGGGAGACCGGTGTTTCCTCCACAGGAATTCAAGGTCGTAAGTGAACCGAGAAAACCCTTACGCATTTTGAGCTTGTTTTAACCTTCACTGAAATAAAATACAGGCAACATACCAAATAAAGAGAAAGTCAAGGGTATTTTCCACACAGTTTTTTTTTTTTTTTTTAATATTTATTTATTTATTTATTTATTTCTGGCTGTGCTGGGTCTTCGTTTCTGCGCGAGGGCTTTCTCTAGTTGCGGCAAGCGGGGGCCACTCTTCATCGCGGTGCGCGGGCCTCTCACTGTCGCGGCCTCTCTTGTTGCGGAGCACAGGCTCCAGACGCGCAGGCTCAGTAGTTGTGGCTCACGGGCCTAGTTGCTCCGTGGCATGTGGGATCTTCCCAGACCAGGGCTCGAACCCGTGTCCCCTGCATTGGCAGGCAGATTCTCAACCACCGCACCACCAGGGAAGCCCCTCCACACAGTTGTAACATTATTGTCCCCCAACTGCAGTTTGTGTTGCTTATAAGTTTATCTTTCTTTGGAACAGAAACTAATACATACTAGGAAGCTTTTCTTTTCTAGTTTGGCTCTGCACAAATATGCTGTTCAGATTTTTTGACTGAGTAGTTGATGCATGTTTTGGACAGTTCTGACATAGAATTAAGGAATGTTGAGTTGTGGCATTTTGTATTTCCCAGGGATGTTTAGAATAAATTTATTCTCAGATTGGCTTATAGTCATTAAACCACTATTAAAGTGATGTGATCAACATTATTTTTGTGGTCACTTTCACATAGGACTTTTGGATTGAGCAGGGTATGACGGCAGAAGTTAATTCCTCCTTCACATTCCTTTATAATCTGCCTTTTGTAAAATAGGGTAGAATTTGAACTATTGTACAACTCAAGGAAAGAGTCCTGAATTGAAAACTAAATTATCTCCGAGTTGACAATTTAGATTTTAAGAACTACATCTTTTAAAATATTTTTGTAGGAAAAAAATGTGCCGTTGATAATTTATAGATAAATAAAAGGCCTGTGTTCAAATCCTGAACAAAGGAGAGTGACACCACAGGTGAATAGTCCATAAATGACTGGATCCTGCCCTCTGACCTGATAAGGGAATCACCCTCTCGGCCGTCCAGACTCTGTGCTCCGCCTGGACTTGCTGGGAAATACAGTCTTGGCAACGTAATTTGTTACCACAGTTGAAACATAATCTATTAAAACAATGCACTTAACATTGAAAGACGGACTCTCTCTAGGCTGTTCGTATTTCATAGTAGAACCTATTTGAAGTATATTATTAGCATCATCAGCAAATACTCTCATGCTGGAAATTAGAGCCTCCTCGACCCCTGCATCAAAACAACTAGGGGAGTTGTTTGGACGTGACAGTGTGTATAGAGGATTTTATCGTTTTATTTCAGTAATTCTTTCAGGAGCTACACTTTTAAGAGTTTGCCTTATCAGAACAATTAAGCTATATCCTGAAAAGAAGAATTGCCATCTCAGAAGTAAAAGTAGTTCGACGTATTTCTGAATGGTATTAATTTTAACATTCAGGAAAACAATTCACTTAACATTAGAAGATTTTCCTCTTCGTTCATTCAGCAAACATTTTTTGAGTGCCTTGTGAATTCTGGGCACCACTTGGGCCAGAGTTTCAGCTGTGAACAGAATATGGAATTACACGCCTATTTTTGGGAGCTGACATTCTGGTGAGAGCCTGTTAGTAAGTAAAAATGGAAAGTCCGTTGCTGGTAGAATTCTGCAGCCTTGTGCTTCTCTCCAACTTGCCGTTTTCAAAGAAATGCCCCCTGTAAGCCCGTGCTGTCCAGTCTGAGAGCCACAAGCCCCAGGTGGCAGGGGAGCTCGTGGAGGGTGGCCAGTCCAAGCCGAGGTGTGGGGCAGCGTCGGCACCCGCCGGATCTCGGAGACTCAGTGCCGAAAAAGAATGTAAAATACCTCGTCAGTAGGTTCTTATTGATTACATGTTCAAATTAAAATATTTAGAAATGTTGGAATAAATAATAAAATTAACTCCTGTTGGTTTTCACTTTTGTTAACATGACTTCTAGAAATTTTTAAATTTCATGTGACTCCCGTTCGTGACTTGCATCATATTCCTGTTGGATAGCCTCACTCTGAGGATTAAGGTAGCGTTTCATAAAATTAAGGTTTACTCTCATTAGGTCAAAGTCATTGTTAGAAATATCACTGGATCTTCTCAAGACAAAAGAAGAGTACGTGCTGCTAGTGTTGTCGTTCTGTTACTGAACTTGGACGCATGTATGAGGCTGACGTAACGGAAACCTTTCAAAGCATCTGATCTTTTTGTTTTCCCCGCATGTCTCTCCTGTCTGAACCTCGGTGACGCCTCACAAAACAGCACGGTAAGAACCTGTCGCTTCTTCATATCAGGCTTCTGCAGACTTTCTGCAGTAACAGAGTATGGACAGGAGATAGCCATCGTGCCACGCCCTTGTGGGTCCCGGGCCAAGGGCGCCTCCGGTGACCCCTCGGTCCTCCGGTTCCACTCTGGGCACTAACTCCTCTGCAGGACCAGTGCCTTGACTGGTGAATATCTGACAGAGCGCGGACCACACATGTATTCCAGAAAAGGGAAGTGAGAACTAGAATCTTGTACTCGATAGAAAAGATGTATTATTAACTTTCTGTGGTTAGATATTTTAGTAACTAGTGTTGAAATTATCTTTACCTTTTACGTTCTTTTTACGAAATATCTCTTAAGTATATCGCAATGCTTATAATCACAAGTGTATATATAGCCCTTAACTTGCAGAACTCTGCTTCATATAGCCCTACGCTCACCACAGTAAAACTTTGAATACTGTCTTGTGACCAGAAGTCCCCCGGGCTGCCTCAGGTTTCAGATTTATGCCGCGGCCTCTTACTACTTGGCCGCAGCTGTGAGCGCAGACGCCTGGCATGGCTGAGCCCCTCAGGGCAGCCCTGAGTGTGTGCGTAATGCGTGGACCTGGGGGCCACCGTGCAGAGTAGAGCAGAGCAGTGGAAAGTGATTAAACAGCCAAGCGATGGGGATAGACTGACGTGGTCAAAAAAAGGAGGAGACGAACATCCCTGGAGTAATAGAGAGTTGAAAGTGAAGGGACACAAAGGAAAGGACAGGAATGGAAACAAGCAGGTAGGTGAGGAGGGCTAGATACTCCATCGCCAGAGGTCTGGAGGATGAGGAAGGAGGAAAATGACCAGGCTTCATCCAGGTACAAGAAACATGAAAGTTTCAGCAATGAGTAGCTGAGACAAAATCCAGTCTGAAAGCAGGAGGACTAAATAGCCACCCCAGAACCTCAAAGATTCTTTATACCAACTGTGCCTGAGTTACAGCGTCCATAACTCAGATGTGAGATTCTGCAGTACTCACCATGCTGGCAGTAGAACAGCTCTGACAGTTTTATAGCTATTTAAGGCAGAGGCCTCATGCTTACATTAACCACGTTACGTAAACGTTTCAGAATATTCTTAGATCATGACAAAGGTAATTCTCATTTATTTTTCTTGCATTTCCTTGTTTCTCATTCTTACAAAGTTTTTGGATTTTAATGACTGTTGGTCAGTATTAGAAGTGCAGGTCTAGAAAGGTATTTTGCAGCCTGAGTTTATCTTAAATGCTCTGATAGGCAGAAATAAAGCACTGCTTAATGTTCTGATAACTGAAAAGGGTCTTTACCCAACAGTGTGTGGTTTCCTTCAAATTTTATTTTATTTTTTGTTTTTCACTTTATTTTTGGCCGTGCTGCACGGCTTTCGGGATCTTAGTTCCCCAGCCAGGGGTGGAACCCGGGCCATGGCAGTGAAAGTGCCAAGTCCTAACCATTGGACCTCCAGGGAATTCCCTCCTTCATATTTTAAAGCATTACTTGCAAATTGTACATAAATAAAACAATTTTTAATTTAATGGGAAAAGCCCCTGGACTCACTTCAACCTCAGAAGTTAAATTAAATTGGATGTTGCTGCTGTTCAACGTGGACAACTTAATTTTGGTGCCTGGGGCGGCCGTGGTCGCACATGAGAAACTCCTGATCCACTTCTTAAATATAGGCTGTTCCTGTTCCTTCAAAATTAATGTTCAGTTTAACTTCTCATTATCGGGGGCTCTGAGTGTAGATTTTTAGGTTCTCTGATCTTCATATAGCTCATATGAGCTGAAAAGCAGTTTCTTCCCTTATTAAGTTACTCTCTTCAGAAAAAGTATCCAACTTAGGGTCTGCATTTTAAGAGATGTTGACAAATATCTTAATGAAAATTTGAAAAAAGTTTGATAGATTTAAACGTTACATTACAGAGAATGGTTGTACCAGGTTTAGGTTGTAGCACGAGTGACTTGTGTAAGAAGTTAATCTCATTTGAAAATTCTCAAAACGGGACAGTCTGAGATTACTTAGTTGTGATCTGGAAGTTGGTAGGGACCTTGGTAGAGTGCCTGATCCCTTCTGGTTTGGGGCTCTCACCTTGTGAGAACTGCTGATTCTTAGGCACATACTTGCACAACTGAATGCCTGCATGGTAACCTTCCCCAGTTAACCGCACATTTCACGTTACTGTTTAAGAGAAGTTGTAGCTCTTCACCGCTCCGTCTTGACTTTTCCTCTTCTTTCTCTCCTCATTTTTTAACAGCACTTTTGGGGCCCAGTAGCCAACTGGGGTCTTCCCATTGCCGCCATCAATGACATGAAGAAGTCTCCGGAGATTATCAGTGGGCGGATGACATTTGGTAAGGATGCAGATTTGAAAAATTGGGAGGATCTTTATATATAAAATTATAGCATAATACAGCTCCTGCTTACATTTCAAGTTTGTAGCACCAGACACTAAAGTCACTATTAGAAAGTAATGTAAAGCGCCTGACGTCATTGATGGGTGTTACTCCTCGTGGTAAGGGAGAAAAAGGGTTACTGTAGTTGGAAGTATTTATTAAGGTCCTGTTTGCCTTTCAGATTTAGTGCCCCTAGTTAAAGAGCGTTGTCCTCTTGAACTTTATTTGGAAAAAGGATCTTTAAGTTTACTTGAAATCCTGATATTTGAACATAAAACTTGTTGAGGGGATTAAATAGCAGTTCTGTCAGATAAGGGACTATAAACCACTCGAGGGGACAGAAAAGGAGGTTAGAACTGATGTCAGCTCACTGACATTATGTTCTTTACCTGTTTAAGTAATAAGTAACAGAATACCTAACAGTGGAGCAAACCATCTGATGAGTTTCCCATTCAGGGAAGCATTTAAGCAATAAGTTGCATCATCTGTAAAGGTCTTAGCAGAAGAGGTTCTGTTTTCGAGGCAGCTGAGCCCTGTCAGCCCTCAGCGGGAGGCCCTAAGTCACTGTCTCGCGTGTCCCCGGCAGCCCTCTGCTGTTACTCCCTGACGTTCATGAGATTCGCCTACAAGGTGCAGCCTCGGAACTGGCTTCTGTTCGCCTGCCACGCCACAAACGAAGTAGCCCAGCTCATCCAGGGCGGACGGCTGCTCCGGCACGAGTAAGTAGACCCCACTGACCCTTTGTGTTCTGAGGAGCTGGGGCGGGGCGTGACTGTGTGTGGCTGGGGAGACTCGCTGCAGAGCAGAAATACGCTGAGAATTTAAAACAGGGACCGCGCCGTTGAGACAGTGCAATGAGAATTCACTTATTAAACATGAAAATTAGCATGAAATAGGGTATTACTGTTCTTATGACATCGTGACTTGAAATACATGTTAACGTAAAGGTGTCTTCTTAAAGCCCTCCAGGGCCTTCGAGGCTGGCGGTGAAGTTTTGTTTCTCTTTGAATTTGCCTTTGTGCTTCTTCCCAGGATGTCTAAAAAGGCCTCAGCATAACAATGGAAAATGAAGAGCCGGCATTTTGAAGGGATGGCATTGCCAGCCGCGGCTGCTCAGTCACAGGTTTCATCATAATGAACAGTCTTGCTAAGAAAAATATGCGGAATGCTATCGTTACTAACCAGACTATTTTTCTAGAAATAGCAGGGAGTTCCTAAACCTACTCTCTGCTGCCTTACAAGTACTGAATATTTTACTTCTCTTCAGAAAGAGTAGCTCAAATATGCAATCAATTTAATACTTCCCAATGATGGTTTTATCTGCAGTAATATGTATATTATCTGTTAGAATTTACTTAATGAAAAACTGAAGAGAACAAAATTTGTAACCATCAGCATTTAAGTACTCAGAAATCGTGACCTTTCGTTTAATGACCATGAATGAGACAGCTGACTGCTGGCCACATACCTAAAATCACATTGCCAGTGTTTGAAAAGGTATTTGTATTTCCATGCAGTGTGTATATTGAAATGCTGTAAATTAATGGCAATAAATGATTTAAGTGTTTGTCAAATGAGCATGATTAATTACCTTGTTATGTTTGTTAAGAAACTGAAGAACTATATCCCTGAAAGGTCAATTACAGGTGAAAAGTGGAACTCCTTGAAAATGATTAAGACGGCTGGGGAAGTGACAAGCTGGGGGCCAGTTTCGGGAAAGCATCCACATTCCCAGCTCTTCATAATGCGCTCTTTCAATGGGCAAACATTAGAAAAGGCACCCAAGCACTGCACCTAAAAGCTGCCCCTGGGGCTTCCCTGGTGGCACAGTGGTTGACAATCTGCCTGCTAATGCAGGGGACACGGGTTCGAGCCCTGGTCTGGGAAGATCCCACGTGCCGCGGAGCAACTGGGCCCGTGAGCCACAACTACTGAGCCTGCGCGTCTGGAGCCTGTGCTCCGCAACAAGAGAGGCCGCGACAGTGAGAGGCCCGCGTGCCGTGAAGAAGAGTGGCCCCCGCTTGCCGCAACTAGAGAAAGCCCTCGCACAGAAACGAAGACCCAACACAGCAATCAATCAATCAATCAATCAATTAAAAAAAAAAAAACAAAAAAAACTGCCCCGAACTAGCTGACTGCAGGCTGTCCGGAAGTGTCCTGGGCTTGAGTTTCCCCCTGAGGCAGGTCAGCTAACATCTGTGCTGTTTCCAGGGAAGCCGTGGGGCTTGCAGGCCCACAGCACGTGTCGACGGCCTGGTGGCCAGCCGCGCTGGGCGCTGGGAGGGGAGGCTGACCTCTGGGCAGGGAGCCAGCTCTGCAGGGCACGGGTGGAGCTGCTCCGAGGAGTGGGACCAGAGGACCGAGCGCGTCCTGAGGGCACAGTCCTCGCGCCTCAGGTCACGTCGCGCAGTTAGTTGGAGGTTTTCAACCTTCACCGTGGACGTGAGCACGATTTCCTGTCTTCCGGCAATCATGGATGACGGCGGCAGGTGTAGAGCTGGCGTCGGCAGGGTCTGCACCCCCAGCACCACCTCAGCCAGCCTGTTCCCTCTGAACAGTTTCTGTCACTTTTCTGTTCCTTCAAAGGCTTTCGGAAATGTGCTTTGAGCCACACGCAGCCCTGTGAAGCTGGACCGGTGCTGCTTCCACACGGGGGACACGGGAGTGCCTGGTGGGGCCTCCTGACACACGGCTGCCCCTCCACCCGGGGCTGGGGGCGGAGAGCCGGGAGCAGGCCGTCCTCCCTCCCTCGGGCTCATGCCGCCACAGCTCCCTGGAGTTGAGGGTGGTTGAAAGGAGCTGGCGACAAGAGCCGAGATGGGTTTAATTCAGTTAAAACCGTGCGTCCTGCTTAATCTGTCATACAAGTAATACAACTTGTAAGAAATTCAAACTATACAGATGCATATAAAGGAGCCACCGCAGGCTCGTGCCTTTCTTCCCGTCCCGTCTGTCCGGAGTCACCACTGTTAGTTTTTGTGGTTTTGGATCTTCCGCTTCCCTTTTCACCTTGGGAAACTCGTCCTACCTACCTGTCTCTAGTGCTAAGTGAGGAGCAGGGGTAGCCGGCGGGTGTCAGCCGGGCTGGAAACGGAGATGCCGCCCCAGGGCCCGGGAGAGATGCTGCCCCAGGCCCGGGAGAGAGGCTGCAGAGATGGGAGCAGGAGAGGCCCTGATAACGTCAGTCAGCAGTCTGCTTCCCTGAGCTGCTCTCACACCTGGTGAGGAAATCCGGGCAGAGGCCAGCAAGGTCACTAATGCTCTGAATGAACACGGATGAGCAGGGTGTGTGCACGGGCAGGTGTGCGGGGAAGGGGTCCCGCGGGAGCCGCAAGGTGGACGGCCCACATCAGAGAGGGTCCTGAGGGGCCCAGACAGAGGACACGGATCTTGTACCCTGGCAGCTCCCTGATGGGGTCTCGGGAAGCCCCCAGCTGTCCTCTTTCTCTGAGCACAGTGTCCCGAGTACTGGCAAGGACAAAGGCAAGGATTCCAAGTGAACAATGAGAAAAGGTGGGGCAGGGTGCGTAGTATTCCACGGCTGGAATCTGACCCCTAATTTCCTACAGCATCGACACCAACAGGAAAAGCTGTATTCTGGAACAAGATTTTGTAAAGGTTCTTGGTTGCTTTAAAATGACCAGTGTCTCATTAGCAAAAAGGACACTTAAAACAAGTGGGCGTTCCATTTATAAGTGAAAACCTCATCAAGCAGACTGACCAAGCAGTATGAAAACTTCGTTGTCATGGGGACTGGACAGGAGCCCTCCTGGGAGCACTGACGCCAGGGCCTGGGCAAGCTCGGTGCTCTTCCTGGGAACTTATAAAGAGCTCTGTCTTGTGGAGACATCTGAAGTGTGTCGTCACAGAATGTGGTGGTCAACACTGTCTGTCAACTATACTCCAATAAAGGTGAAAGAAAAAATGTGGCAGCTCTTTGGTCTACACTGTGAGAGCAGTGCCCGCTCCCTTCAGGGTGTCCTCAGGGCATCACACCTGAGCATTGGGGGTGTATTAGTAGAGAACAGTGCCAGCAATGTAAATACGTAAACATGTTAACGATGAACAGGAGTTCACATTTACAGTAACAACAGCTGCACAGCTAAAACATGAAAACACAAGGACTGGGTTGATGCAAAATGTAATTACTCTGAAAGCCCAATGATCCTGTAACCGAGCAGGACCCGATGGGGCCTTCCTGGGACAGGCCCCTCCCCCAGGTCCTCTGCGTCAGCTCCGTTCTGAAGTACCCAGATCATAGTATCTGATGCACCTTTCCTGAGTTGTTTTACAGATGCTAAAGCCGCCACCAAATGGAAGAAATGAACTACTTGACGACCATGGGCATGTAGCCCCCAGCCCTACTGGCACCTAAGGATTGATCATGTGAACTCCTGTGACCCCGCCCTGTGACCTCACCATCAACCAATCAGAGAACTCTGCACGAGCTGATCACACACCCTGGGACCCCCTGCTCCCTCAGCTGGCCTTTGAAAATGCTTTCCTGAAACGCATCAGGGAGTTCGGGTGTTTTGAGCACAAGCTGTCTGGACTCCTTGCTTGGCGCGTGCAGTAAACGCTGCACTTTCCTTCCCCACAGCCCGGGGTCAGTGGATTGGCTTTACCGTGTGGGCAAGTGGACCCAAATTTGGGTCGGTAAAAATACATTTCCAGATTTTTAAATTACCACATATAACGTTGTCTCTAAAAATACTCAAGATCTCAAAATATTTTTCATTTCAAATAATAAAATACAGAGAGAATTTGAAGCCACGAATGCACTACGACACCTCCATGTTAAGGGACACTGTCAGGGCCAAAGTGCCACGAGGGCTTCAGCCACAGAGCATTTCCTTTCTCTGACAAGTCACGGGACAGAGGTGACCATCGTGAAGTACGTCCTGCACTGCCCCATCTTTCCCACCCATGGCGTGAGTCCTGGGCTGGGACGTGCACCTCCCCGGGAGCAGAGGGGCGATAAGTGTTGGTGGTGACAGTTGCCACACGCCTCCCTGCAGAGCTCCTACCACACTCCACGGGGACCACTCGGGACCTCCAGTCGGGCTCAATGACTCCTTTTGTCTTTTTACATTTTCTTCCAGGATTTCTTAGTCGTTTTCTCAGGTGCATGTGTACAGAAGGTTTGCAGACAGTAGCGGGAAAGCAGCAAGAGTTGTTACAACATCTGAGGTCCTGACACCCGACATTACATCAGAGTTCTTCCCAGTCATTTTGAGGCTGGAGATAGATGGGCTCCAGGCTGGGCATTTACAACCAGCCTCCTGGTTACATTTCCTGAGGCGGGAGGCAAGTGGGCTCCAGGCTAGATATTTACAACCAGCCCTCTGTACTTCGAGACGGAAATAACAGGAACCGGGGAAATAGCTGGATTTTGCCTCCTGAGGACACTTTAAGATAACAGTCGTGGCAGGAACAGAGAGGAGCTAACCCTTGTTTGAGTAATAGATCCACAGGTCACATATCTCCCATCCTTGGGGCAAGGGAGACATTGCGCGGGTGCAGAAAGACTCCTTGGGGGTCAAAAAGGAGGGGGCACCACCCCATAATATGTGACGCCAAGGCCCCCTGTAGGCCTCTGGGCTGGAATCCATCTTGGAAAAAAGTTGCACATGCACGGTGGGGAGGGTCCTAGGGGAGATCAGGTGTGGAGAAAGAAACCAGATAATTGGCCAAAGGCAAACAAAGACCTGGAAGACTGTCCTGTAAATGACTTAATCGCCTCTTTACTGCGCTCATTAGGGGGGACACCCACACCGTTTCTCTCCAGGGGTGCATCTCTGCCCTGCTTCTGTCTTAACTAAACAAACTGCTTCTCTGTGTGCTCTCCCACTTGTTGCTGTGCTGTGTCTCTAATAATAAACTTGTGCCTGTTTTTAGTTTTTGTCTCCTTGAGAAATGCATTTTTCTTTATTTTTCCAGTCAGCATTGTTTATTTTTTTAAATTAATTTTTATTGGAGTACAGTTGCTTTACAATGTTGTGTTAGTTTCTACTGTACAGCAAAATGAATCAGCTATACATATACATATATCCCCTTTTGTTGGATTTCCTTCCCATTTAGGTCACCACAGTGCATTAAGTAGAGTTCCTGTGCTATACAGCATGTTCTCCTCAGTTATCTATTTTATACACAGTATCAATAATATGTATGTGTCAATCCCAATCTCCCAATTCCTCCCACCCCTCCTTCCCCCTTGGTATACATACATTTGTTCTCTACATCTGTGTCTCTACTTCTGCTTTGCGAATAAGATCATCTCTACCATTTTTCTAGATTCCACATATATGCGTTAATATACAATATTTATTTTTCTCTTTCTGACTTACTTCATGACACTCTCTAGGTCCATCTACGTCTCTACAAATGACCCAGTTCCTTTTAATGGCTGAGTAATATTCCATTGTATATATGTACCATATCTTTATCCATTCATCTGACGATGGACACTTAGGTTGCTTCCATGTCCTGGCTGTAGTGAATAGTGCTGCAATGAACATGGGGGTGCATGTGTCTTTTTGAATTATGGGAGAAATGCCTTTTTCTGTGGGGGAAAGAGCCAGGGAAAATTTGCTTGTCTGCTGGCTTGCTGGTCTAGCAGCTAGGGTTCCTGGTTTCCATCCAGGCTACCCAGGTTCAATTCCTGGGCAGGGAACTAAGATTGCGCTTCAAGCCACCGGCCACTGCTGCCTCTCTGAGATCAATTTCATTGTCTCAAAATAACTTGGTTTTTCAGGCCCAGGAGAGAGCCAACAAGAGCAAAGCTTGGTGACTGGGGGGGGCGGTAGCCCCAGGCAGGGCCGTGGCCTTGGAGCCATGGGGGGTGGGAGGGGGGCAGACGATGGCCTGGGGGGAGGTGCCGGCCCACGGGGTGGCCACGGGGCTCCCAGGATTGTGATGAAGCTCCCAGC
This sequence comes from Balaenoptera ricei, assembly GCF_028023285.1. Classification (NCBI taxonomy): domain Eukaryota; kingdom Metazoa; phylum Chordata; class Mammalia; order Artiodactyla; family Balaenopteridae; genus Balaenoptera; species Balaenoptera ricei. Next base: position 2,929,260 of record NC_082650.1, read on the forward strand.
TCCACAGAAAAGCTGCATGAGAATGAGCTGCACTCCCTGAGAGCTTTACTACAAAAGCTGATCTCAAAGCCAAGATCTGCTTGCTGACAGGCACCTTGGGCAGTGGGCACAAAACAGGCTGTTGGTCTATATTCCTGATGGAGCCTGGCTCTGATTCCTCTCAGTTGCTCTGAAGGTCCAGCTGAGGCCAACGAGACAATATTTCAGCCCCAACTAGTAATTCTCACCTAATCATTCACGAGGGCCGCTAGACACTGGTGTTCTATGTCTAGTTATCAGAGGGCCTTCTATAAACTAGGGCTTTACTCCATCAACTAAACTATACCCTTACACCTGGACATGGGCCCTACTGAAAAGGCAGGATAAATACTCAATTCTTTCCTTTTCTGCCCAATTTTTAAAGTATAATTGGTTCAATAGCTGTTTCAGTTGTAACACATTATTTTGAATTATTTTTTCTGGCGTTTTCCCTTTTGAGCATAACAGACTCATGAATTTTCATAGATTGAAAGTGTTTTTATCAACAATGTTTATTATCATTTTTGGCTCAATTGTCATAACTTTGGCCACTGGGAGCCCCCTTCCAGGTCTCTTGGGCTTTGATCCCACTAAGCCTCCACGTTTCCTGGCACGAGACGCCTCCTGCCCACTCTGAACGTTCGCTTCCCCACCACGAAGACATTTCTCCGCGTATGGGGAGTGTGGGCTCCACGGATGGGGAGTGGAGTTTGCGCCCTAAACACGGGCTCTCGGTACCCACTCGCTGCTAGAGGTACAGGGCTTCGTGGCCAGTTCAGCACACAGTACTCAAAAGGACTTTAAAAAGAAATCATGCATTCGTATTGATATTTCCCTGTCAATTCTACTATAGTACTTCTACTTAATTTCTTTCACTTTCGTAATTGAATCTTTTATACTGAATTGCGTGTGTTATTTCTAACACAAACATTTCATTACTTACTTGCTTTACCCAACAATATAAAGAAAAATGGTTTCTCAGTCACACCATTATTACTGTAAACAATGAAACTACTGAATACAAGCCCAAAATTTCCCTTATTCTTTGTCCTTGGAATGAACGTCCCAAGGATGTAGGTTCCAAGTAATAGTTCTAAATTCACTTAATCTTTTGTCTCTGCTACGTAAGCACTTACCCCATGTAGAGTTCAACACAGTTGTTCATATTTATTTTCAATGTGAAGGCTTTTGCATTCTAGCAGCTGCTAGTTCTTAGAAGGTGGCAGCTCTTGGCTCGTGTTCCTAGTACAGGAAATAGGAGGCCAGGCTAACAGTTAAATGACTGTCCGGGAAATTCAATCTCTATGATCGCTTCAATTCTCCAGTGTAGACAGTGAAGTCTGTCTACACTCATGGGTTCTGGCTGAACAAATCAACTCTACTTTTTCCTACTTAATTTCTAGTTCTGTTACAACCTACATAGTTTAATGTTTTAATCTTGTCCTGATGTGCAAGTTTTATCTTGTGCCCTTTTTGAGTTATCACTTTTCTCTTTAAATAAAAATAATAATATCCAAATTTTCTGCATACCACGCTCTGTATTTTCACACCAAGGCTTACATTATATACATTCAAATAATTCTCAGTTAATATTTTCTTAACCGCATGCAGTCAGTGTTTAATTTTCTTGTAGGGAGATTTTGAGGAGACACATGGTACCAAGATTCCACAGGGTAAGCAAAGGCAACACATGTAAAAACAAACTCTCTCTATTTTTTAAATTTTTGTCTGAAATCCTCTCTTCACTCAGAAGTCAAAATGCAGTGTTTGCTTTTTTAATATCTTTTCTAGCACAATCAAATACCCTCTAAGTAGTTCACCCACCTCAAACCCTATAGTGACTATAGTTATGTTCTTTAAAATACAAATAAAACACAGAGTTCAGCGTGACCACATGTGTTTAGTTTGTAAGAGCAGCACCACCTTTGACACAATTTTTGCCAAAAGTCAGGGTAAAGGTCCAAGCGAGCCAGCTGGAAGTCTAATGTGTGCAGCCGTGACTTTCGCTGCAGTATCTTTGCTTCTGGCCAAGAGTGAAACAAGAGCACGGGGTGAAACACGTTCAAACAGGCTCCAGTCACCTGCTCTGGGCCTGTCAAAGTCCTTCCTCTGCATTTTTAAACTAGCGCTACAGATACAATAATCTGCGTTATTATATAGATGATAATAACAGTCTATAATGGATGGATCCAGTCTTTCAAGTTTTGCTTCATTTAAATCCAACCACATTCCATTTTCTTCTAAAAGCCTTTCTAATTAAGAATTATATAACCTCATAATTTTTTTTATTGCAGTTTTCAGAAGTTGCTACTTAGAGCAAAGAGTAAGTCTTTAAACACAGTTTGGGCACCTAAGTCCCTTGAAGAGGGGAATGAATCTTAGCAGTTGCTTTTTGTAGACAGCTGCTCTGAAAGCTCTCCTGACCAATGAGGTAAAGTCTCTGTTGAACAGGCAAGCTTACAATGTGTTTAAAATAGTCTGAAAAATTCTTGAACATATGAGGGAGAATTCCGCAAATTTTATCCAAAAGGCTTTATTTTCATGCAGAGAGGAGAATTAGACAAGCCCTTGGAGAAATGTGAACATTTTCCCACGTTGGCATTTGCTGTCTTAGGTTGGATATAACATCTTGGGTCTAGCTCGGTCCTCCTGGGGCAGTTCTGGAAAGTTCGCTTGTCTCTCTCCTCCGTTGGACTGTAGGCTCCTTGGGGGCTCCTGGTGAACATTTCTCGTAATCATAGCCCATAGTGATTAAAGTAGCCTTTGTGTATTTTAGGAAGTTCCAAATTTCCTGTTTCCTAACAGCCTCCCTGGCAGCCGGGAGGCTTGGAGGGCTTCCTGTGTGCCACACAGGCCTCCCGGGTGACGCTGCGTTTGGAAGCGAGCATCCCAGGAAGCAGGCTCTCCACACAACGTCCACTTTGCGGGTCCACGTGCAGCTTCCATCACTGAGAAGGGGCGTCAGTTCCGGCAGCAGATGCCCAGGCTTTGATCAGGTGGAGGTGGCTTTCTCACTTGTCCAGTCCCATCGCACGGTCCAGGTGTTGGTCCTGGAAACATAGTCTTAAAACTCATTTCCATTCTGCACGATTCCGTGATGGACCTCAAAGCATTTAGTAAATCCCTTTTCTGCTTAAACTGGTCCAAGTAGATTCCACTGTTTGCAATCAGGGGCTCTAACCATCCTGAGACAAGGAATGTGACGTCTTAGGCTTCATGTCCACAATTCCTGATGAGACCTCAGTAGAGCCATGGGCATCTGGAAATATCCTTTACGATTAGTCCAGTGTAATGTCTTCTTAGGGAAGGCCAGGGGATGGGGCTCCTGACTCCGCAGGCCCAGAGTGCCTAAGGCGGTGAAAGCACTCAAAAATTAAAATGTACTGGAGACAGAGGTGCAAAACAAAATCCTTTTTAAAAATTTGCAATAATAAATATACGTCTCAGACTGAAAGAGCTCCTGTTGGCAGGATAAGTGACTCTCTGCGTTTGACTACAATAAAGAGTCTGGGAGTGAAAGAACTTACAGCAGGAGTCACTGGGACATAGATGGAGGAAGGGAAGGAAGGAAGGAAGGAGGGAAAGAAGGAAGGAAGGAAGGGAGGGAGGGAGGAAGATATGGCTCAAATGGAAAGAATTCATAGAAAACCAAGTAGGGGACAACAGAAAATCCACACCTAGGGACTTCCCTGGTGGTTCAGTGGTTAAGAATCTGCCTTCCAATGTAGGGGACACCGGTTTGATCCCTGGTCGGGGAACTAAGATCCTGCATGCCTCGGGGCAACTAAGCCCCCGTGCCACAACTCCTGAGCACATGGGTCGCAACTACTGATCACACGGCACAGCAGAGGATCCCGCCTGCTGCAACTAAGACCCAAAGCAGCCAAAAATATAAATAAATAAATAAATAAATAAATATTTTTTAAAAAAGAGAAAACCACACCTAAAAGTGTTACAGCAAAACCCAAGAATATCAAATGAAAGGAGAAAATTCTAAAAGCTTCCAGAGAGAAAGAATGAATCATCTGTAAGTGGGGTGACTAAACCACCCGTAGGCAAGCAGAGCGTATGTCTCAGTTTACGCAGGGTCTTCCTGGCTTACATCTACCGCCCAAGCTTAATTACTGGTAGTGCCCTCTTCACTCTCAAATGTGTCCTGGTTGAACGATAAATTTTATCTTCACCCTAACCTATAAAGGAGTAAGACACAGACTGGTAGGAAAATGGTACAAGGGGATACTGGTGTAATGGTTTTAAAGTAGTAAAAGTAAAGAACTTTGAATGTCAGATTTTTTTATCCAAATTGCCACTCAGATGTGAGGATATAAATATTCTCACTCATATAAAGCCTCAAAAATATTATCACACAGTGGAAATGCTCTTGAAGGAAGGATTCAGACAAGAAAAGAGACAAATGCAGGAGATTGCTATAAGAGGTATGGAATTAAGGATAATCAAATGCTTAGGTAAAGTCCCCTATAGGACCCAAGTGGGAAACAGACTGTCCATAACAGTCTAGAACTAAAATATCAGCACTATGGGTCTGAGGGAAGAGGGAGACCAAGGGACATGATCGTGGGCAAAAAATCCTGAATTATAAGGGTACAATAAGATATTTCTAAGTTTACTACTACAGGTAAATATGCATAATTATAGGTTTTAAAGAGAGGGTAGCCACAGTGAGAACAAAAATATAATGTTTAACTTTTTAAACTGGCAGAATACTCAAAATGACCAAAAGAAAACCTAGGATTGAGCAAATACGTAAATACACCACAGATGATGAAAGCCAGGTTTCTCACTGTCAGAAAAAGATGTTATGAGTCAGGCAAAGGGGAGGACAGGATGAATGGGAGGTGTAAGAATAAACTCATGGTGTCTATATATTGACCCAGTTCTGTCTGCTTGGGTGGCTGAGAGGCAAGGACACCCAGGGGCAGTGAGCACACCTAGAGCTCAGATACTTGTTTCTAAGTATGAGTTTCCAATAAAAGAAACAGTACTCCTTGGAAAATGGTCGACACCAGCGTGGGGTTAGGAAAACACACGATGAGCTTGGAACATTTTTATGGTGCCAGAAATTAAGGAAGTGCTGAAAAAATCATGAGGGCATGTTGAAAGAACACAGGAGCCTGCTTGAAGAGCCCCAGTGGCCAAATCTGGGACAATTTTGGCAATAAAATAATGATAGTAATTACTAATCCATAGAATAAAATCAATACCCATAAATCCATAGTCATATCAATGAAGAATGAATGAATGAATGGATGAATGAATGAATGAACACATACATACATACATGCATACAGCAGAGAAGGGACAGTTCTTCCTTATAGTAGAATTACAAAGGTAAATGTAAATGATGGAAAGAGAAAAGTTCCCTTAGGCCGACACCACAGTAATAATGGGCCTAGGCCAGAAGCATCTATTGGTGCTAAACGTGGTGGGTGTGAGCATGATGAGAAATCACAGTTGTAGTCTCAACACATCTCCTCCAAGGTGTGCACCGATTACACATGGGAAAACAGGGGCTCTACAGCGAGGACACGCGGCTGACGCCACCGGAGTAAAGTTAACAGAACAGTCGTCCCTCATTACCCGAGGGTGATTGGTTCCAGGACCCCCCTCGGACACCAAAATCCACAGGTGCTCAAGTCCCTTGTATACAATGGCGTAGTATTTGCATATAACCCATGCACATCCTCCTATACTTTAAATCATATCTAGATAACTTACAATGCCTATTAAAATGTCAATGCCATGTAGTTGTAAGTACAATGTAAATACTATGTAAATATTTGCTGGCACCTGAAACTTAAGGTTTGCTTCTTGGAACTTTCTGGAAAAATTTATTTTTAATGTTTTCATTCAACCTCAGTTGGTTGAATCCACCAGATTCGGAACCCATGGATATGGAGGACCGACTGTGTCTGTAATAAGACATATCAACACACGTCTTTCCTGACCGGATGCACTGAGAATTCTGCAGTATTCTTGCCCCAAAATGCGTAAGCTCAGTGTAATTCTGAGGAAATATCAGATTAGCCCAAAGCAAAGGACTTTCTACAGAATCACTTGCCAGGAATCTCCCAAAGTGCTCAGGTTGTGAAAGAGGAAGGAAGCCTGCAGACCCGCTAGGGGCTGAGGAGCCATGGCTGCTGAACCCATTGGGACTGGGTCCCAGACACAAAGAAGCACGTTAGGGGGACAGTTGGAGAAACACGAATAGAGTCTACAGCTTAGTTAATGGTATTGCATCCACGTTAATTTCCTGGTTTTGTCCCTGCGGTCTGGTGATGTAAGATGTCAACATTAGGCAGAATTAGGGGAAGGGTATGAGCAAACTCTACTACGTTTGCAATATTTTTTCAAGTCTAAAGTTATTCTGAAAGGAGACTCCTGAAGGACAAAGATGAGCTACTATAAAAATTATGGCATTATAATAACAAGTGTATAGGAAGCACTTAAGATGCTCTGGGTACTTTACATACCACTATGTTCCCTCTTCCACGGATAGAGACTAGACACAAAGAGGTTAGATAGCTTGTCTGAGATCAGTCACACAGCAAGGGGCTCAGGGTTTGAACCCAGGTCTTTAAGACCAGAACCCACCACCCAACCACTAAGCAACATGGTCAACCTCAGTCCCCAGTAATCGTGGAACGTTCACCTAAGACAAGTTCTGACGCGTTAATTGCCGGTAGTCGCAGCAGCGAAGACGTTTGTCTTATTTTACCTGATCTCAGCTCAAGTTCCATAAGAAGAGTACAGGCATCTGCCGTCCAGCTGGAGTTTTCCTAACTGGAACGCAGATAACACACAACGGTCAGAGAAAATAATTTTCATCCTGTGGAAGCAATACAACCAGTACGAGAGGAAGTCCTTCCAGAAAGCCTGGGGCACAGAGCTGCCTTCCCAGGTGCAGGCCTAACCCTCTGCGCTTTCTCCTGTTTACACTGGCACTCGTGGGCTGGTCCCCAGGCAGAAGTGCAAGATCAAGGCCAAAAGAGATAAAGGGGATGGAGGCTCCTAAATATGACTTAGAAAGAAAGAGAAGGGCGGGGGGGGGGGGGGGAGGGAGGGAGGGAAGGAGGGAGGAATTTGCATGTCGTTGTCCGTTTTAGCAGCCAATTAAATATTTGGGGTTTTCAATAAAATACACAAATCAGTAAGACCGCCTACGCCCTCCACCTGTCTGCAGGGAGGACGCTGCTCTTCCTGTTTTAACTTGCGACGCCCCAGGGACACAGTCACTGGGCTGGGCTGGAGGAGACTCTGCCCCCGACTCTGGGGAGCAAGGAGCACCTGAGGGAGAAGGTGGAAACCAAGACACCTGCTTCTCCTCCCGGATGCAGGTAGATCCCAAAGCGGCTTTGCCCTCCTCGGCTCTCTCCAGGCTTGAGACTCTTTTTTGGCCAAATTACGCCCCCTTGTGGCCTCACAAGATTCAGACCCTGAGGTCATGGAGTTGTGATCTGTGTTCAGCTAATGTGTGTTGTAAGGAATGTAACAACACCTTTAAAAACACATACATCCTACTTATTAGAATCTCCCTCTCACCTCCTAACATATACATGAAAACCTAGGACAAAAAGCTCATGCGTTTCTCAGATTTAGCGTCTGGGCCAGTTCAGGCAGGGCCAAGACTGTCTGAAAAAAGGGCTTTAGATTGTACAACTTTTATTTTTTTGTTTGTTTGTAACCAACCCTTCTGCAAGAGTGATTAACAATGAAATTGATGCAAAAACAAATCTACCCCTTAACCACCTTCTGCCTCCGTAAGTATCTCTGGACAGGAAACGCAAGTGGTGAGTGAAGAAGACCCTGCGTGTCAGGAAGGATGCCTGGGGACCGTCCTCATGACCTCTCTCCCACTCAGGCCGAGCAAAATGAGCCAGTCTCGTCACCAGCGGTCTGTTGATGTGGGTGACATTTGCTCAGCTCTTAACCAGCTGTAAGACTGCAAGAATGTTACTGAATGAGGATGCTTGCCTTATTTATTTAAAAAGGAGGAAAGATGAGATAATTTCTAGTGAACTGCCTGAGTTATAACTTTTTGTTCGTTCATTCATGCAAAAAATATTTATGGAACATTTACTATGTTACATGACTTTGCCAGACTCTGGGAATACATAAAGAAAAAAAAAAAACAGAATGACATAGATGTGGTACCTGAGTTCAACAAGTTTACCCTGAGGGGAGATGTTCCCCCTCTTCACTGGGAAGAGTGTACAATGTCATGGGCAGGGATACCACAATCACAAGTCCAAACTCTGATCCTAGGAAAACCATGCAAAGGGCTGAGGAAATCACATTGTACCTGCTCAAACACCTTATAGCTTATGGAAAAATGACCCCCTACTTATTGCAATACACCAACCGCCGGGTAAAGCTGGAGAGCCCCTGTGGACATTTAATCCAGGTATACAGGTGTGCTCCCATGGCTAAGGTTCTAGAAGGATCATTGAAAGGCTAGTTAGAAAACTAGTGCACACAACTCTTGGATTACCCTGGCTTTTATAATAATTGTCACAAATCATCCCATTTACATCAACAGAAACTCATATAAGCACCTAGAATGGACAGTTTGCCGTTTAACTTTTTAGGCACTTTTATCAGCATCAGTTATATTTCCTGCACTTGCAAGAGCTTTTTATACAACATATGAAAAGTCCCTGCCTAAATTTCTGTAAAATACATTCACTGTTCTGATGATAGGAAAACAAAGACAGACTTGACAATCGTGACAGACGTCTAATACATTTTCTGAAGTTGAAATATGCATTATTTTGGCGTAAAGATAGTTTGCAATTCAGTCAGCCCGTGTAATGGAGTACCAAGAAAGAGAGTGCTGGGTGCTAAGTGAGACCCCAGCTCATGCATCTTGGACGTTAATATTCTTTGTAGCAGCACAAAACAGATCTTTCCTTTTAATCTTTGATTATCTTAACACAAATTTGCAATTCATTTTCTCATCCAGGGAATAGAATTTCCAAAAGATGCAATCAACGAAAAGTGCATGAAATAATGTTATTTCTAAGCAGAGACATGAAGTAAAAAAACAGCAACAGAAAACCTGCACAAGATCACAGCAACTAAGAGACCAAGCTGGAATATAATTATAGGTTTATCCAAATAAATGACGCTAATATCCATCATCACTGAGCAAGCATGCGGTATGTAGCAGGCGCAGTCCCAGATCTCTACTTGCATAGTCTCATCGAATCCTTACAACATCCCTATCATGTCGGTACTATTATGATTCCCAATTTACAGAGAAGAAAAAGGAGACAGAGACAAACACGAAGCGAACGGGTCATATGAAGTGACAGGATTCAAACAGAGACCCAACGTTGGTATAAGCGGTGCCCGAGCTGTCTGTAAACTGACTTCCTCTTCAACCAAACCAGCTTCAAGGCCTCAGGGGTAAGGGTCTAACTCAGCGCTCTCTGTCCCCACACGAGTCCCCCTGTGGCCAATAAACCTTTCTGGCCACGGCAGCTTTACCTGCATCTCCCCGCCCCATTCACACTGGTCAGCTGGCCATGGCTGCTGCTGACCGTGGCTTAGCTCCTGGCACTGACCTTGCAGTTGGCACCACGGCGGTGCTCACCTCTCCTCGGTTCCCAGGCGGACCGCCCCTCTCACACGCAAACTCGGGGAAGCCACTCGAGTGTTGCCTGAGTCCCTCTTGGGGAATGGCCGCCTCACACCAGGTCACGCCCGTCCCCAGGGGCAGCTCCTATCCAGTGACAGGTGGACGCAGAAGTGGAGGCCTGGACCTTTCCCCTCACGATGGGTTGCCTCCCGGGATGGGCTCGAAGCCTCTGCCTAGACTATATGCCATCGTCTGGGTGCACACCTGCTCCTGTCACTCCCCTGCCGGGGCTGGTCCTGTGTCCTGCACACAGACACCTGCCACTCTGTCTCCGTGGGAACCCAGTCGGGGCAGGTGGTAAGGACCTGACCTGTCTGTAAGGGAGCCCCACGCAGGTGTGAAAGCCGAGGGGCTGTCACCTGCGTTTCACTGGTCAGCAGGATGGGCGCCGCATCAGAGCAGGAGAAGGGATGCCCGCCGAGGCGGGCCGAGGCTTGGGCTCTGCAGAGAGAGTTGAGATGGAGAAAGAAGAACAGAATCAATACAGATTTGGAAAGTAAGGTCTCTGGAATTTGGCAGAAAATCCTTGTTTTTATACAAGTATCCCTCCAAATCCGCCTCCTGAATAAAGCTGCCTCGGGATCTCCCTGTTTCCCCAGTGGAGGCCAGTGCTTGCACACTTCGCTATGCATATTCATCTCCTGAGGGGCCCGGTAGCGGGAAGCCCTCACTCCAGGGCCTGAGGCTCTACGCTTCCAAAAAGGTCCCAGGTGCTGCCTTCAGGGACCACGAATGTCCAAAGTTAAAATTCACCCTGTGCGGTCTTGCTTTTGTTCATTTCCGATTAAATCTCATTTCAAAAATTAATTTGTAACTTCTTCAAGGGTGAGATAGTATCTTTTTCTTCTCTGAACAAAATACCAAGTACACAACAAATGCACGTTAATCTACTAATCCCTTAAAAGGCAGATTGTGTCATTTTTAGTTGGATTGTAATTTAGTTGCACTGATACACACTCTTTTTCTATAGATTGCATCCTGGTTGCAGTTACCATGGGAACATATTTTAACCATTCGTGTAATACTGCAGTCATGTTTCCATCATCCAGTAGGGATATAGCAAATGGAGCAGGAGAAATAAATTATAAAAATGCTGGATTTACCTTTGCTTTTAAGCAAGCAACATCCAAAACTCGTTTATAGCTGGTTCATTCATTCAAAGTCGTGAGAGCGTCCCTTGCTTTGAGGGACTAGTAAAGGAGTTTCCTGAAGACCTCAAATGGACATTAATAGGGTGACTGGAAGCTCCATTTACAGCAGAGCTGTGACCTCAGCAGGGATTTTATGGCTGACAACACCACCTGTTGACAGAAAGACAGGTAAAGAGCGTTCTGTTCTTACCTACCAGGCTCTCTGCTCTCTCTCAGGAAACAGGATTTGGGGGCGGTATTTTCTCTCCTCAAGGGGTTTGAGTTGTAAAAACTTCTCCCCAGGGGAATTCCCTGGAGGTCCGGTGGGGGAGCTAAGATCCTACATGCCTCGGGCCCAAAAAAGCCAAAACATTAAAAAAAAAAAAAAGAAGTAATATTGTAACAAATTAAATAAAGACTTTAAAAATGGTTCACATCAAAAAATCTTAAGAAAAAAAAAACAAAAAAAAAACCCTTCTCCCCTGGAAAGACATAATCCCCAACAGATAATCATAAAAAGAATCACCTTTGTGTCTTTCTTTGGAATAACACATTTGAGCAAAATTAAGAAGCAGGATATTTTCCAAAAGAGCAGATCTTTGGGGGACACACCCCTTCACTCAGCACCCAGTGGTTCACGCGGCTCAGTGTGTGAGAAGGGAGCCTGAGGGTCAAGGCACACCGCACACCACTTAGCTCACACATGGCAAAGGTTCGGACCTTCTCCTGCTCAGTAGTGGAGTAGGCCCCGGGAGCGCCCGCGGTGGAAGAAATGCCTGGCTTATCTTGGCCGTTTGAATACTCAGCTGTATCTTTCTAGACCTCACCAGCCCGCTGAAGGGAGAGCTACACACAGGACGTGCTCAACACATAATTGTTCATTTATTGACGCCTAGATTTACTTTCTCCCCTACAATTAACTTTAGATGTCGTATGGAGGCAAATTATGTCTCAGATTCCTTAAATATGCTCTCGTTATTGTTACATATTCATTCTATAAACATCCTCTGAGCTTCTAGCACGGGGTGGGGTCTGGACACGAGGCAGTCTAGTGGGATGACTGACCTCGGCCAGGCAAAGTCGGGGAGAGACTGGTGACCCTGCTTAGGGATGGACAGAGCACGAGGAGGGCTCTGGGCTCGGGCCCCGGGCCACATCGTAAAAAGTCCGGGAGGGCTCCCCGGAGGAGGAGACCCAGAGGTCAAGTGGGCATTGGCCAAGAAAGGAGGTTTGGAGGAGTTGGGGGTGGGCACTGGGGGACACGGGGAGCAAGGTTTCAAGCAACGACAACAGGCCTGTGGGCGGCCCTGCGGATGCTGCAGGCTCTGATCACGGAGGCCTGGCTAAACCTGTGGGTCTCCACGTGTGTTCACACGGTGTGCGCGCAGGCATGCACGTACGTGTGCCCCTGTATGTGTTGTGGAAAGAAAGATGTGGTGATGTGTGAGGCTGGAGGGAAGAGCCGGGGCTGGGTCAGGACCAGCTCTGTGCGCTACTCTAATCTACCCTGTCCTTTACTATCACGATAGCGCCCTTTACTCTGAGGGTGGAGCGGAGTCCTTGGAGGTTTTTCAGCAGAGGAGTGAGATGAACAGATTTAAAATGACCTCCACGCCACGGTGTGGAGAACGGCTGGCCGGCTGCGGGGCCAGACTGGATTAGCTGGAGCTGACGTCGGCCACTTCTGTGCCGTGTGTGTCCTGGGGCAGCGGCGTTGTCAAGCCACATGCTGTTTGTTTGCCCGCCCATCTGCCTTCCCCTGGGTGGGGGGCGGTCTGGCGATCATCTCAGGGTCCCTGCTGACCCGGGAGGGAGCGTGGCGATGGCCCCCACCTCCTGTTCCAGTGGGACACTCTTGAGTGTCGCCCTTATGGCAGCGCTTGTCAGGGCGCTCCGCTTTGTTTCCAGGGATGTGGTCGGGAGGCAGAAAGGAATGAAGGTCTCTCCATCCCCACCCCTGCACAATGACAGCTGGTCCCCACCCTCTGCCTGGGGCAGCCTCACGGCCTTAACCAGCAACTGACTTGGTTCACTCACAGAGCGTTCTGGGGCCTCAGTCCTCAAGGAAGAAAAGCTATTGTGTTACCTTTTGTGCCAAGCTTTGCTATCAGTCCAGAGAAGGGATTAAGGCAAGCTTATGAGACAGAGTAAAGGGCCAATGATGACCTGTCACCAGCTCTATCCCAACTCATGTCCTCTGCACTCTTTCTAAGGTCCTTCTAGCCGCTCAGGGGCTCAGATTCGAGGGTAATTTCCTACCTGAATTGTCACTGGAGAGTGTCTGATACATTTTTCTACAAAGTACTGTATGAAACTTAAGAAATGGGAATAGGAAACTTGAGATGTTTTGTATTGTCTTTGTTTCAAAATGCTTAAAATGTTTCCATGGGGAAGGGTTCCCGCAGACTTTCATCAGGTGTTACCTCTCTCCTAAGGCCCCTCTTGGAACACAGCCTCTTTCACCAGGGTCAGCTGGTGAAGGGGTGCTGGTTTGTGCGTGGGCTCCCTTCGGGGCAGAGGTCTTCACGTGGGATGGAGTGGCCTCTGGGGGGTGGGCTGGCCCTGGGCTTGCCTCTGGAAAGGACCACACGTCTCCCAGGGGGGACCTCAGCTTCCCTGACCGGGGGCTCTGCTGGAACTTGTTGTTGCTTCCTTCACGGGCTCCCCTGCGGGCTGGTGAAGGGACAGAGGGAGGGTGGGTGGAGGGAGGAGGGACCGATGGCGGGTGCGGAGACTCCCCTCTGGCAGGCCTGGAAGGAAGCGGGGACTCTCATCTCGGGGCCCAGGAAAGATGTTCTCAAGCTTTGCCTCTCACCACTCGGAACCGCCTCCGGCTTGTCCGGCTGCCTCGTGTTTGGACAGGCCATTGCCTCCGGAAAGCTCTGTGGCTGAGAAGCAGGAAGAGGAAGGAAGTAGGAAGCTCCCGGCTTTTGTTCTAGGATTCTGGGCACGAAGTACAGGCTTACTTCGGGCTTCCTTACAGACTGTTCACTAGGATGTGTCAGCCAAAAAAAAAAAGCAGGAGGCTGCAAATAGGAAGAGTTTATTTGGGGTCCTAAGAATTGCAATTTGGGAGACAGATTCAGGGCAACCCCAAAGGAGTGTTCCAAGGAAGAGAAAGGATCAGGGGCTTCTGAAGACACAAAGCCAGGAAAAAAAGAAAACAAGCCAGGAGGCTGTTAAAGGTTTTCTGGCAAGAACCGTGATTGACAGTCACAAGTGAGAAAAGATTTGTCCTTAAGGAATCGTCAGTTGTCTTAGGGCAGGGGTCCAATAAGTAGATAGACTGTCTCAGGTTATTTTAGGGTAAGGGTCCGATAAGCATCTTGCGTTTCTGGCAGGTGCTCTGGACAACTTCATCAGGTCAAAAGGTCAGATTCCATCCAGGCTGAGGCATGCACGTCACCTTCCTCCGTGGCTTCCTGGTTCCAGGTCACAGAGCTCTCTGAGCAATAATGACCCCGTTTAGATTTTCCTTCCACAGATGGGAAGGGAGACAGGGACCCAGAGCAGACGTTACACACGATGAAACAACAGGAATGGTTGGAATCACAAAACCCAGCATTCGTTCAGCACTTGGCACATGGCAGGCCCTGCGCTTACACCTATAGTCGATCCTTGTCATCTGCAGGTTACGTCTGATAAAGTCGCTGCAAACACTGGTTTACGAAGACTGAGGCCCCACTGCTGCAGACACAGGTCAGGGTCCTGCGAGCCTCTGACTGCGCATTCCTCAACTGATCAACCCATAACCTTGTCTGAAGTGATTCTGTTTAAAAACTTCGTATTCAGTATGTATTATTCATTAATGTGGAACTCACAGACATCAGCCTATAACAGCCTGAACGAAGCTTCTCTAACACGTATTTTTTTTTCCATAAGCCTTCTTGTGCTTAGGACACTAGACAGCACTGCAGCACGAGGCTTGGGGGCTATTTTAAACAGTGAGATCACCAACAAAAGGCACAAGTATGTGAAAAAATGTAGCAGGAAGCAGACCGCAAAAATGGTGCTTGTTTGCAGTATGAGCTGAAACCAAGGCCCGTCACTGCCTTGCTCCGCCCCAGCCGTGACGGTGAGTGCTGGGTGACTAACTTTTCACTGTTCTGCACATGTCCCGAGTGACCGCGAAAGTGCTTGCAAGTATTGATCTCGGGGTTACAAATAAATTTTGGCAAGTAGGTGAATTTGTAATATAGAACCCCTGAATAATGAGGGTCGATTGATGTATTATTTTATTGAATCCTCATAACAACCCTGCAAGATAGGAACTATTATCACCTTGATTTTCACATATCAGAAAGTGAAACAGGAGTTTAGGTTGACTTGCCCCAAACCTCACAGCTACAAAACGGGGGAGCCAGGATTCTAACCCAGGCAGTCTGACTAGGGAACCTAGACTCTTATTCAATTATCTCCATTGGGTTATGCGTTCAATAAATTTCATGTGGTATTTTTAGGAAACTAAGCTTGGCTCATAGGGCATGAGAAGTGAAAAGGCCCAAATCACATTCTTAAATCTTCAATATTACTTTCTAAGTAAAATTTCTTACACCCAGGTACAGGTTGAAAATTATGAAATTGCCCTTTTTAGGTTAAACACAATTAGACACTGGCAAATTCCATGGCTCAACTTCACATATCCTTGGAAAGCTTTCTCCCCATTAGTAATCAGTTTACTTCATCTTTTTGCATGCGGAAAACTAAAGTTACTATACTTCAAAAGGAAAAAATTTAGAGAATGTATAGATGTACTCTTTTATTACAGAAGCATAGAGGTTTATTATTTCATAGCATTTTTTCCACTCTATTTTCTGATCTTTTTAAGTTAAGGACAAAAGAATAGGATCTCACACTTCAGTATAAATAGGCCAAATATAAGTATTTTCCACCTAAAACATGCTGAACATTGGACTGTTTTATCAGAGCAAGTGTATCATCTGTTTTTCTAGGGGTCTTACCATAATGTTTTCTATCTCATTGAGATTAGGTAAAATTCTACTGAAGGCAGTAAGGATGGACAATAAAAGCCTTTGGGGCTCCACCCTTTAACTGTCACATTTTAGGGAAGGAACGGAGTAGGTGATGTAATAAAACAAAACAGTAGGCATTTCATCACGATCACACCACACTGGAAAGCAGGAGTGTATTTATGGAAAACTCCAGGATTCTCTGGAATTCTCACTGTACAGGAAGCCCTAGTTTCTCATCTCTCCTGAGCAAGGTAGAGGGTAAGAGAGAAAAGAAATCACTACCGGCCGACCGAGAAGATGGCAGACTAGTGTCTCCGATAAACCACCTTATCGGGGTTTGGACGCCAGTTTCTTTTATAGCACAGAAAGGGGTTAGAGACGAGGAAGTAAAGTAAAAAGGCCATACGTTTTGCAAATATCCCCTGGAACTGCCAGCCTGGGTGAGGGGATGTGTTAATGCCTTTTTTTTTTCTTTTTGGCAGCCATCCACAGGTGTGCAGGGTCAGACTGTCTCCCTGGGAAACGAAGAGAGGCGCTTTAGTTTAACAGTCAGGCAGAGGGGCAGGGTTCCCTGGGGCAGGCCATTTTATATGTATATGATTACACCAACAAAAGCGACGAAAAGCAAAGGCTGAAGTCAAAGAAACAGACGGAACAGGGAGTCGGATTTAGCTCTTCCCTGTTACACCACCAGCGCCCAAAGCCTGCCCCTTGTCCCCGGACTCCCTTCGAGCGGAGATGCTCGGAGACCGGCAGTTTAAAACGGAATCCCTGCCAGTACTGGCACAGGGGCCCCCAGCCTTCTTCTGTCGGGCCTGGAAGCGGGTCTAGGGCACGGGGCCTCGGGGCCGCAGTACTGGACCTGAGTCTGCAGAGCTAGACTTCTAGTCCCGGCACTGGAGCCCGGGTCCGCCGGCCTGGACGTGGGCCCGAGGCACGCGGCTTCGAGGACACTCGTGAGGATCCGCGTTCGTGGGTCTATTCATCCAACAAGCAACGGCTGTGCGCACCTCTGGGTCCCGACTCCCGGAGGTGGGAGGCAGCGACTACTAAACCCGAGCGCGGGTGATCGCGGCTCTCCGCGTCCTTCCCTGACAGCTTCCGTCCCGCGGGCCGGCGGGAAGCCAGCCCAGCGCGGAGCCGACCCCCTCGCTCCGCCGCCCGCGGCCACAGGGCCCACACAGGCCGGCGGCGGAACCCGGCGCGCATGCGCACGCTGCTACGGAGGCCGCAAGGGCCGCGCCGACGCGCCGGAAGCGGGATACCCGGACTTCCGGTCGGCCCCTAGAGTTTCCGGTTCCGGGTTTCTCGGCGGGCGAGAAGGGCCGTTGCGGCCCGGGAGCAGGGCCATGGAGAAGCTGCGGCGAGTCCTGAGCGGCCAGGACGACGAGGAGCAGGGCCTCACCGCGCAGGTAGGGAGCCGGCCTCCGGGGTGAACGTGTGCTGGGGTGGGGCCGCGGAGCGTGGGCAACGGGCCGCTTCTACCTGCCGAGGTGATGCGGGAGGGCGCCACGGGCCTCCCGGGAAGAACTTGGGGCGCTTTCCGGGTTTCCATGGAGTCTACAGAAGCTCACTTTGAGACCCGCCCCCCTCCCCCCAGCCCCATTTGGCCTTGCGACTCTCAGGAACGTACTTCGCTGCCTGTCTTTCTCTGCCAAATAACCCATCTGCCCCACGCTGCTCTCCCCCAGCCGCCGCTTGGTTTTCTGCGCCTGGTGTGGACTCTGAACTCGGGCTGGCAGCGCAGTAGGTGTGCGGGTACTCGTCCTGCCAGCTGCATAAGCTGAAATCTTAAAGCTTCGTTGCATCCGTTAGACCCTGGAATTAGGTGTTGTGAGTGTATGTCTTTTGGAAGGAGGGAGACTGGAGGAAGAAAAGAAAAAAACACAGGTCATTGAGAAGTGAAATAATACTGAGTTAAAAGTTGTTTGTTGAGCCCTCATAAGCGGTTTTTTAAAAAAACAATCCTTGTCTCCATACTTTACCCACGAGACTTGATAAGGGTTACTTCCTTTAAAAGGAGGGATAAAAATAGTGCAGCAGGAACTGCTTTATAAGTATTTTTGTTATTTGCATGCAGGCAAATTCTTGCCTGCCTGTCACAGAAGTGGAACATTTAAAATGAAACGGTATTACGTGAGGACCTTTTATTTGTCCCTTCTCCTATCCTAACTTCCTTCCTTGTCATAATCAGCACCTCTTGTGAACAGGATTCTGGACTAGTCTGTGAGGGTTCAGAGACTGAAAACCAGGCACCTGCTCTAAGGGATCTCTAACCAGTTTGGCAAATCGTAATGGTGATGCAAGAACCCGTAAATGGTAATATGAGAAACGTCCATTAGGCAGCAATGGCTTACCCAGCTCATTTATGTATGTATTTTATTTTATTTTAATTTTTAAGTAAATTTATTTTATTTTATTTTTGGCTGCATGGGGTCTTCGTTGCTGTGCGCAGGCTTTCTCTAGTTGTGGTGAGCGGGGCTACTCTTTGTTGCAGTGCACAGGCTTCTCATTGCAGTGGTTTCTCTTGTTGCGGAGCATGGGCTCTAGGCGCGCGGGCTTCAGTAGTTGTGGCACGTGGGCTCACTAGTTGCGGTGTGCGGGCTCAGTAGTTGTGGCTCGCGGGCTCAGTAGTTGTGGCGCACGGGCTTAGTTGCTCCGTGGCATGTGGGATCTTCCCGGACCAGGGATCGAACCCGTGTCCCCTGCATTGGCAGGCGGATTCTTTTTTTTTTTTTTTTTTTTAATTATTTATTTATTTATTTATTTATGGCTGTGTTGGGTCTTCGTTTCTGTGCGAGGGCTTTCTCTAGTTGCGGCAAGCGGGGGCCACTCTTGGTCGCGGTGCGCGGACCTCTCACTATTGCGGCCTCTCTTGTTGCGGAGAACAGGCTCCAGACGCGCAGGCTCAGTAGATGTGGCTCACGGGCTCAGTTGCTCCGCGGCATGTGGGATCCTCCCAGACCGGGGCTCGAACCCGTGTCCCCTGCATTGGTAGGCAGATTCTCAACCACTGCGCCACCAGGGAAGCCGGCAGGCGGATTCTTAACCACTGCGCCGCCAGGGAAGCCCCCAGCTCATTTATTAAACCACTGTTTTGTGCTTCACTTTATGCTCTAGGTCTGTGCTATACAAACAGTAGCCCTAGCGACATGCGGCTATTTAAATTTAAGTTAAATAAAATTTAAAATTCCTTTCTCCGCCATACCAGCCACGTTTTAGATGCTGGATGGGCAAGTAAGTTAGTGGCTGATGCATAGGACAGTGCATGCTTGGGGCATTCCGTTGCAGGAAGTCCTGTTAGACTGAGCTGCTCTAAACCTTGGGGGCATGAAGGTGATGGTGCCACTTCTCTTGTGCCCACTCTCCAGAGGGGAGAAAGATTATGTAGAGGAGTCATTGACCAAAGATTGGAGTGATTGCCTGGAATGGACAAGTGCAGTGAGTTCAGAGGAGGTGATCATTTATTCATTCAACAAATATTTTGGTGCCTGCATATGTTTGGCTCTGTTCAAGATGCTGGCGTTATAACAGTGACCAAAACAAAGGTCTCCCCTACATGGAACTTATATTTTAATTGGGGAAAACAGTTAATAAACAAGTAAATATAAAAATATGTCAGCCACTGGTAAGTGCCATGGAAGAAGGTAAAGCAGGCGGATGAGGTCGGGACCACCTTGTTGTGTTGGATGGTCAGGGAAGATGTGTCTGTAAGGGTGACCTTACAGCGTAGATCTGAAGAGCACTGGGATAGCTGGGTAACTCGCACAAGTACATATCTCCCAACGCATGCAAAGACAGATCCTGAGAACAGCGCTCGGCATGTTCAAGGCCCGTAAGAGGCCATGGTGTCTGGAGCCAAGGGCTAGGGAAGCGGAAAGGCAGGCGGTGGGCTCCAGATGGTGCGGGGTCTTGCAGGACACAGTAAGGACTGCAGCCTTTACTCCGAGCGTGCCGAGGAGCCGTTGGGTTTTGAGCAGTGCGGGGATGTGACTGCCTTGGCTTCGAAAGGGTCACCCTGGCTGGTCCGTGGAGAACAGACGGGAGGGGCAAGAGTGGGAGCTGGAGCCCGGTCAGAGGACCAGGGTAGTGGTCCTGGGAAGAGACCTGGGCCAGGGAGAGGGGAGCGACGGGGCTTTAAAGTGAGAGCGGCCAGGTTCTGTAAACGGTTCGAGTGTAGAGCTGACGGGTTGGGCGTGAGAGTGCTGCTGGAGGAGCCCGGCTGCCTCTGGGTTTGACCTGAGCCGCTGGAGAGATGGAGCCGCCCTTGCCTGGGACGCGGAAGGCACACGTTGGGGGGTCGTCTGGATGGTGAGTGAGATGCCGGCTAGCATCTGGCGCAGATTCTAGAGTTCATGGGAGGAAGTATTTGAGATAACCAAGGGATTGTGGGTAAGTAGAAAAGGGAGAAGGCCCAGGGTTTGACCTCTGGAGCTTTCCGTGAGGAGCTCAGGAGACTGAGGGAACCTGGAGAGGGCCAGGTCCTGGCAGAGATTAGCTCAGCAACTCAAGCAGAGCCACAAATGAAGGGGCTAATTCAGCTGCAAATCGCTTCCTGGGATGTAACCAGCCCGGGGCTAAAACCAGGGATGCACCTGCTCCCTTGGGTTCCATTTCCCCCCCAGGCGCGGCTGGTGATCTGGGGTCTGATGGGGCAGCGAAGGCCTGGGGTCAGGCAGTTTTATGGACTCTGAGGTCGGGGGAGGAGGGCGAGTGGGGGGGCTGAGGGGGATGAGTCAGGAGGGGTGTGTCCCCTGTTCCACAGGGAGCTCTCCTAAGGGCCTCAGACAGAGAGCCTCGGGGCTGGGGGTGCAGGGAGGTGAAAGGGCCGGACCAGCCGCTGTCCTTGCCTGCAGCTCCTCTCGGGGGCTGTGGGCCCAGCAGCTCCCCCCGCGCCTTTTAACCACGAGCCAGGCCCTCGCCGGCATTTAGCACCCAGGAGCACCCAGGAGCTGTTTGTTGAGTGAATCAGTGAACGACTGAGCCGAGGCTGGAGGGTGAAGTCAGGCTTTTTGTCTGTTTGAGGTGGAGGAGGCTTACGCGTGTTCACAGGTTGATGGAAGGGGGTCTCCGCAAGAACGCGGTTCACGTTGTACACGGGGAGAAAAGCCAGCCGTGTCAGTTCCCTGGGACGTCAGAGCGCTTGGCCTCTAAAGCAGGGCGGGCACGTCGGCCTTTGCCCCTGTGCGGTGGTCCGGGGCCAGGAAGGGAGGGTGAGTGTTCCCGACGTGAGCTTGGTGTTTGGCGACAGCAAGCAGAGCCGGGCATCCCCGCGGGGCTTCCGTTTTCTGTGGAAATAGAGGAGGTGTGTCTGCTGACGGGGGAGGTGCCAGGGCAGGAAGTGGGGGGTCGCAATGGAGGCGGATTGGCAGGGTCAGGGGGCGACAGTGAGGAGGCAGTTCGACTTACACAGCAGCGCACGTGGGGTGCCTGGCAGGCAGTGCCCAGGGCCCCTTGAAGGTGGCCATGACCTGCTTAGGGTGCCATGTCCTGCCCTGTGACTCCACCCAGAGGAAGAGGAAGGAGGGCTTGAGTCATGCCAGGGTTTTGCTGGTGGATGGAGCAGAAAGGGAACTTCCGCTTTTGTACTGAAGTAAAGAGGGCATAAAGGGGCCCGAGAGGCTGCGAGGCGTCGAGGCAGGAGCCCTTGAATCAGTGCCCTGGGGAGGCTGTCGCAGCTGGAGAGCAGTGGCCTGGACGTGGAGATGGAGTGATTTCGGGGAGTGCGAGCCCCTGGGTCTCTGAGCGGAGGGGAGAGCAGAGGCCGTCGGAGAGGAGAGAGTGAGGAACAGAAAGGCTGGGCTGTCCACGTGGATGTAGGAAGCACCCAAGACTCTGCTAGGGTCTGGGGCGGGACCTGTGGCCGGGGCTCCTGAGCGAGAGAGGGTGCCTGGGAGAGCAGTAGGTGACGGCGATGAGGAGCCTCTGAGTAAGGGGAGGGGGACCCCTGAGGAGGTGGGGTCAGGACCGCACTGGAGAGGGCCGGGGGCGCCTGCTTCTGTGCTCGCTGTCTGCGCGTCTGTATCTCATTGCCCACCACTGTCTGTGGAGGAGCAGTTTAGGAATTCATCGTGTGCGGTGGTTCCCTTTATTCGAGTGGTGGTGGCCCGGGAGCCAGGCCCAGGTGCCCACGCTGTTCCCTGGTGATGGTGTCCTTCTCCTCCCGGCTTCTCCATCCCCTAGGAAGGCAGCTCGTGTCTGTGCCATGGGTTCATTCATTCACCTGTAATGTTGGTGCTGCGGTGAAGATGTTTTCCTCCATTGTTTCCAACTTTTTCTTTTTTTTTAATTAATTAAGTTCTAGTTCCAGGTGAGGTTGATTTATTGCAGCAGGAAGAGGGCACCGGAGAATGGGAGAGTCGCTCCTGCTCTCACGAGGTTTATTCTTTGCTTCCTCTTCCTTTGATAACAAATAAGTAGAATAACTGGTGGCAATTTCAATGTGTATTTTTTTGCTAAGACTAAAATTACAAGATCAAAACAGTTGCTGGTTTTGGTGGGCTCCTTCCTGATCCCGTTGGACAAGCACGTCACACCTACAAACTCATGCTAACGTGGGTCTGCAGGGTCAGGGCTCCCTCTGTCTCCCTCATGGACAGGGCAGTGCCTGGTTTTCTTGCACGGTGGGCACTGTATCATTTTCCCAATTGGGAGTTAGGGAATCTGTGATTTGTTTCTGTATCCTGGACAATCTGAAGGGCTTGCGACAGGTCATTTGCTTGTGGATCAAATATTCCAAATTTACAAATGGAAAGAATTTGTTATATGTTTTGATTTAAAGATCACTTGGCTGATGGTAATAAGAGGAAAAATATCTACTATTATACAAATGACTCTGCTTAATACTGAGTTGAACTTAAGAACAATGGGGTGATTGAAACTTGTAAAAGGAAGTAAAAGCAGATGCTTCTTCCGCTCTCATTAAGTCCTCACATCATCATGTGTTCGCACTGACCACTTAGAAACCCTGCTTACTTAGGATACCGTTTCTACTTCTTTACAAACCAGTAGATCATTTCCTGTGCGATATGCAGTCTTCAGGGTTTATTCTGTTCTATGTGTATTCTACCTGATCAGATAAAAATGAAATTTAGATGTTTTTATAGGCAGGTTCATTCTTTGTTTAAAATACAGTGATCAGTTTTAGTATAAACAGACGACATTGCTGGAAACAAGAATGTCTGTGGATTAAAGCAGATTTTAAAAAATATTTAAAATGTGTTCAAAAGTGATGGATGTTACATTGACAGAATCTTTAGTTGTTTTTATCTCCTTTTCATGCTACATAAGGATTCACAGATCAATCTATTGAGGTAAGGAATTTTGAGCTTTTGCATATAAAACTTTGTATTTTAGCTTCTTTATTCTTGAAAATACATTATAAGTATGTGGTCTCTTAAGTATATGATAATACAGGTTAATAATAATTTTGGAATATAAATCCTTATTGTATATTTCTAGTTTCTTGAAACATCTGTTGTTGATACTTTTTCAGCCTTGTGGGGAAAATGAGTTTGAATGGTGTACTTAGTAATGTAAATGTGTACTTAACTTTGCAACAATGTAGATGGACCTAGAGAGTATTAAGCTTAATGAGACAGAAAGACAAATACTGTATGTTATTGCTTATATGTGGAATCTAAAAAATAAAACAAATGTGTATAACAAAACAGAAGCAGACTCACAGGTATAGAGAACAAACTCGTGGTTACCAGTGGGGAGAGAAGTGGGACGGGTCAATATAGGAGGAGGACATTAAGAGATACAAACTGGTACGTATAAAATAGTAAGCAGCTGAGATGTATTGTACAGCACAGGGAAGTATCCCCGTTATTCTGTAGTAACCTTAAAGGGGATCTAATTTATAAAAATACCGAATCACCGTGCTGTACAGCTGAAACTAATGTAATATTTAAATAACACAATAATATTATCAGTAGTTCAGTTACGCTGTACTTCAGCGGAAGGAAATGTGTGCTCAGTCGTTACCGCGGGCCGCGTTATGTGCCGCGTTATCTGCCGCGTTATCGTGCGGCGCGTGTGGAGCGCGGCCCCGTGTAATCTGGCTGGAGTCGGCGTGACACGCGGGAATGTCGTCCCCCCGCAGTCAATTCGCGCGCGGTCCGAAGTGCGTTTCTAATAACGGTTGTGGGGACGCCGGGGCTTCCGTGACTCGTAGCTGAGGTGGTCAGATGGGCCCCGTGGTAGACGCTGCGGGGCTCCCCAGGCCCCAGTCCGTGGGCGGACGTGCCCGCCGCCCTGCAGCTCACAGCCGTCCCCTTGGGCTCACGCTGGAGCTCCTGCAGCAGCCCGCCCTCCGCCCTCCGCCCGCAGCCAGCGACCAGCTGCTGGGAGGGGGCTTCCAGAAGGGCGGCCTGGCCTCAGGCGGGACACACAGTGAGGTATGGTGTTCACTGAGCTCCAGCTGCGAGCAGGGCCTCACTCAGTCCCTCCCCTTCTCTGTCCAGCTTCCCTCCCTTGCCTGAGGGCCCCCCCCCCCCCCCGCCCCGAGAGAGGTTCCTGCAGGACAGTCCCCGTGCCAGGCTCTGCGTGTAGGGACTTTGCCCAGACGCCCTCGGACATAGAGATGTTGAGAGAAGGTGTGTGTCCATGAGTCCACCTCAGCACCTGTCCACATTTTGCCCGTCTTGTTTCATCTTTCCCCTACTTTTCAATCACTGAGTATTTTATAAGGTATCTCATAGCTTATGTCATTTCATCCACATCCGTGCTTCTCCTGTCCCTAACAGGTGAGAGCTTTCTAGAACCGTATAACACAATGCTGTTATCTCACCTGGCAAAGTTAACAGTGACTCCTCAGGACCGTCTCATTCCCAGACCTGTTGATATTCCCCTTCACGGCCATGGACTATTCTTAACACTACAATGTGCGAAGTAAAACAGATTCATTGTCTGTGTTAACGTGAAGCTTTGCTTTAATGTAGTGTCAAGCATCAGACTGGCGAGTGGTGATTTAAAATCACGTTCTAATTCCCCTTCTTTCCGCAGGTCCTGGACGCCTCGTCCCTCAGTTTCAACACCAGGCTGAAGTGGTTTGCCATATGCTTCGTCAGCGGCGTCGTCTTCTCTATTCTTGTGCGTTAAGGCTATACGTTGCTTCGTAATTTCTGTTTTGTGGGAGACTGATCATTCCGTTTAGTCCCTACAAGCAGTCCACTTTATCTGGACTGTTCTGATGGGACCTATTTAGTCCCCTGAAATAAAGGGGTAGAGATCAATAAAAAGATGCAGAGATTAATATTTTGGGAGGTTTATGGATTGTTAAAATAATTTCATTTAAGAAAGATCGGTGTGTATTAGGAGAGTTACAGTCAGTGATTTAGATTTTTGACTTGCCATTTATAAAAAGAATACTTGAGTAGAGTGAGATTTACTCAGACGTATAAAGAAAGTAATGTAATCGCTCATTTATATACACTTATATGCAAATAGGCAGAAGGTTCAAATTAGCAAATAACATTGAAAATTAACTGCTTTCTAAAAAACTACATAATTAGAGACTATATTTTAGCACATTGACACATAAACTTTATCATATTACAGGTATTCTGTTATTACTGTTGTAGCAGCACGTGTGTATCTAACCTATCACGATGGTAAAGTTGTTTTTAAATGACTGTAGTGTCTTAACGCAGGGAGCTGGATTGCTGTGGCTCCCGGGTGGCATAAAGCTTTTTGCGGTGTTTTATACCCTGGGAAATATTGCTGCCTTAGCCAGGTATGTACAGAAGTTTGGCCTCTCAAAATATTTCATTTGCTATCATTATCAAAATTCTTTTCCAATAGGATATATTTCCGTAGATCTATACATACTGTGAATTCAAAATTACATTCATTCAGTAGATACTTAGACTCCTGCTGCGTGCCAGCTGCCACAATAGAGTGTTCATGGGGAGAACAGGCAGCCTTTGGAGGTACTTGCTGTGTGCCAGGCACTGTCCTAAGTGTTCTGTGTCTGTCACCCCATTTGTGAGGTGGGCACCGTTATCACCCCACCTTACAGCAGGGTGTAGTAGCACGGGCGGGGGTCACTCCCCGGGGAGGTGCCTAGTGAGGTGACCAGGCCTGGTTCCCACCCGACAGTCCTGCGGAGTCCGGGCTTGTTGCTGCCTCGGCGAGGCGCCCGTCACAGGCCCAGCCGACCAGCGGCGGAAGCAGATCGGGGGTGGCAGTGCCGGGCCCAGGAGTCGGACAGGGCCACACCGGGGCCGTGGCTCCGAGGCCTGTGCGCTGGGCGTCCGGGGAGTCCCCCCGGGGGCCTCGGGCGCGTCTCTGGGGGAGTTGATGTCCGCTAGCGTAGTTGTCACATTTGCGAGCTCTCAGCCTTCAGAGGTGAGCTCCTGCCTCTTCAGGGATGTTCCGCATCAGAGGAGCTGCCCAGTGCAGGGGCGTGAGCCGCAGCCAAGCTCCGTCAGCCCTCCCGGGCTCGCCCCGATGCCGCTCCTCAGACCGCGGCCTGGAAGGGGCCTGAGGGCGCGGTTGCACGCTGTTGCCCTTAGAAGCTTTACGCCCACAGTGCTTGTGGGGCTGTCGTCCCTGTTCTGCCGGGTAACGTGCGTGGAGGTGAGGAAGCAGAGGCCGAGTTGCGCCAGCGGCGAGCAGACTTCCTTGTCAGCCTGGGCCGGCCTCAGCGGTCGCGCTCACCTGCGCTGGGAGTGATTTGTGAGGGGCGTTCCTGTGTCACAGAAGACAGAAGGGTTAACGTTTCCTTCTGATGTTAAGGGAAAATGCAGCAGACTTAGTGGGATTTTCTAATTAAACTAACATAGGATTTCTTTTCTTACAAGTACTTATTTTTACATAGCCGCCGGACAAGTTAATAGCTCCCTCTCTCATTTCTTTTATTTGTTTCAAATAGTACGTGCTTTTTAATGGGACCCGTGAAACAACTGAAGAAAATGTTTGAAACAACGAGATTGCTTGCAACGATTGTTATGCTTGTAAGTAAATAACGATACTTTTAAAAAACTTTTTTCGAGTTTTTTTTTCTTTTTGCATTACTTTGCGAGGTACTAATGTTATAATTCTCTTGTTGAATATGACAGTCACCTTCTTCAGGCTGTGTGTTTAAAGAGTTTGGATTATGTGGCATTACCTAAAATGATTGGCTGGGTGAATCCTGTTTCCTTTTGTGTATTCTAACCGTGTAGCTCTGTGTATTGCACGTGAAAATGAGAGCTGCGTGTATTTCATTTTCAGGCCCCGTGGACCCCTGTGTGTACTTTCTGGAGGGTGGGCCTGGAAGACGGGTCACTTCTGGGTCCATATGAGGCTTCTCAGGGAGAGTTGGCTTAATTTTGGTGGCCTGTCACCTGGCCTTTGTCGCTCCCCTGTTGGACTGTTGCACAGACACCTAGGCCTCCGTCCCCACGCCTGTCCCCACTGCTTTCCCTGCCTCTCCTCGTCCCTCCCCTGCATCCTCTGGGGGACGTGCGTGTGGAGTGACAGTGCAGTCTTTCTGTGTGAGATCATTATAATCATTCCTATGTAAAGCTAAGTAAAACAGAACTTACTGTACGGGAGCGGTTGTACTGAGTCCTGTGGTGGCGGCTTGAATTAGGAAACATTAGCGCAAGCATTCATAAATCCATAACAGCTGCTGTCACTCTCGTTCATTCTTGGAAACAGTCTCTCTGTTGGCTTAGTCAACAGGTGATTTATTATGTGCTTTCAGTTTGCCAAGGAATATCGCAGCAGTCACAGACTTTAAAATACTCAGGGAATATATAAGGACAGCTAGAATAAACGGTCTCATTAATTTTGTTCTCTAGTGTGTTATCATGCAAATGAATGCAGAATAGTGTATGCATTTTTGTTAAGCTTTGGAAAAGGCTCAAATTGACAATTTTTCTTTCCTTTCCTGTAGCTGTGTTTCATACTTACCCTGTGCGCTGCTCTTTGGGTAAGCTACCTCAGCCATACCTGTTTTCTACTCACTGTGTGGCCCCTCACCACGTCGAGTGTCTTCGCACCATCATCTCCAGGGAGCTCAAAGTCTGGTTTCTTAAAACCCACCAAAGACTGGGTGTCCCTAAAACCCACCAAAGACTGGGTGTCCCTAAAACCCACCAAAGACTGGGTGTCCCTAAAACCTAGTTAGTGGCTAGGCTTGCAATGGATTCTGCCACCTAAAACAGACAGAAGTGAGCTCGTGCTTGCTTCCAGGTCAGACTGGCCCCTCTCTCAGGCCCGGGGCCGTGAGAGGCCCTCGCTGAGGGTCTGCGTGCTCTGTCTGCTGTGCTGATAGCCTCGCTGTGCTGTGGCTCTAGGGTGGGGGGTGCATCGTGAGCATCAGGGTGTCCACACAGTGAGGAGAAAGGGCCAGAAAACAAACCCAGACAAAGTAACACAGAGGGACAAAAGGACTTAAATTATTCTTGCACCACTTAAAACAAACCCAAACAGATTAACAGAGGGACAAAAGGACTTAAATTATCCTTGCACCACTTAGGGGTGAGGTGAACGGCTCTTCATTAGCCTTCAGAGAAGTTACTTTACTACAATTCCGTTTACTTGTCGATGCTCCTGATTCTTCATTACATTTACTTATTGTTCCTTATCTGCTTCCAAAGGGGTTTGAGGCGGTTCTTGAGCTCCCAAGAACACTACACATTTTAAAGAAGATAGGGTGGTGTATGACACACTTCAGAGATGTTCATCAAAAATGTTCTGATTTTAATTTTGATGATTTAAGGACCGGACTTTAGTTATGCAAGAATGCACTTAATACCTCATTTCCCCGTGATAACTTAAAAGAATTTTCGTAAACAATCTTTGCATATCCCTATGGAAAATTGATTTCTGGTTTGGAAAGGTCCCGCAGTCTGTTTATAAGCAGTAGATTAAAAATAAGGAAAAAGTAAATAAATAAAAATTTAAAATAAAGGTGGACAAGAAATTCTAAAAATAGATCATTTTAAAACAACCGTGGAAGCTTTATTTTACATTATTCCAGAAGATCACAATAAAATACAGTTTTAGTTCAAAAAATAACTCAAGAAAATGAACAAGTGCGAATGAGAAAGATATGTAAATTCCACATAGGATACAGATCTAATAACCAAGTGGGGATTTTAGAAAGGTTAACCTTGACTTAAAGGACCTAACGTGAGAGAGGTTTAATATTTTCGGCCTATGCACAGTTATTTCATTAATGTTTAATGCCATATACTTAGCAGCGTTTGAATAAATGGAATCAGAGAATTCTAGAAAGAAGATACAATTTATGGATATGTAATTCTCAGATCTACTGAATCTTAAATTTGTCATACTAGAATCTAATGAAATAAGTGGAGCTATTGTTTATATTTTTGAAGGGGAGGAACTGAACTTGCTTGTGAAAAATATTTTTTAAAAAAATGTTTAACTCATTATTTCTTTGTCTTTGCTGTTGTCAGTGGCATAAGAAGGGGCTGGCCTTATTATTCTGCATATTGCAGTTCTTGTCAATGACCTGGTAAGTCTTACACTAACTAGAAAGTTAAAATTTCCTAAGCAGTGCCACGCATTTTGTTCTGAGCCTGTAAGCCTAGGAAGGTCATTGGCATTTTACCGGGTCAGGTAAGCCTGTGCCTTAGAGGGGAAGGGCCTCCTGAGAGGTCAGGTGCCTGAGGTCTGCGGTGTGTCCTGGGGGGCCTAAATGTGGGAGAGCTGAGGAGAGTTGGGGGCTGTGCTTGCCCAGGCACACAGGGCTGCATTCACTTCTTCTCTGTGTGTGAAAGAGAAATGCTAGGAAATGCAGGTGGTGCCACACGAACCCTAAAGTCCAGGCCGAGTCACAGGATGAGCCCGAGGGCATGGCGGGGGAGCACTCACTTTGCCTGGTATTGCCGAGCACCTGCCAAGTGAATTCATTCTGGAGCAGGCTCTGGCCCTGTCACGCCGGCTCGCCGGCTCCGACTCCTCAGCGAGGCTGCTCTGCCCTTCCCTCTCCCTGAGGTGTCCTCCCCTCCCTCCGAGTGTTCAGTCACGCCGTCCTTCCTGATCGCTCCCCTCCCCAAGCCACGTTTAGGTCCTGGGCTGAGGGCCCAGCGAACACGTGATTGAACTGAATGTGCCCTCCTTGCACGCTCCCGCGTCAGACCAGAAAGGTGTTTTTCACGTACAAAATATTTCTACGAGTGTTTTTCCTTTTTCTTTAGAGCTCAGTCTGTTTGCTTCCTTGCAATCGTCAGTAAACTCCTTCCTGACTTTGCTGTTTCAATTTTCTCCTTTTTGATATCACCCAATCTGAGATCAGTCTTTGTTTTGGTGCTGTTTCTACCTTTCCACTGATGGAATATCAACAGATGTTAAATGCAGTTCTCTACGTGTTACAAAAGAACCTTATGATGTTGTTTTTACTCTTTTTCAGTGAAATGTGGAAAAATTTAAATCTTTGTTATTTTCTATTAATATGTTGCTTTTTATTGCTAATCTGTACTTAATGATTGCTTTATCCCTGAAGGAGAGTGCAGTTTATTCTGTTACTTTATAGTTTTTATTTTTAAAAAATAACTTGAAAGGGGGAACTTTTTATTACAACAGTCTCAAACTTCAGCAGGCATCAGAATCAGTTTGTTAAAAGCACATTGCTTACTGAGACGCAGTTTCTCATTCAGGAGGTGGGGGGGCGGCCCAGGAATCTGCGTTTTTAACAAGTTCCCTGGTGGTGCTGCATGCCTCAGGGGTCATACTTTGAGAATCACTGTGCAGTAGTCTACTGCTTCATTTTTTATGGTGTTAGAATGTGGTCATTTGGCAAAAAGGAAAACATCATTTAGTTTCAACGTTCTTGAATTTTTCTTGCAGGTATAGTCTGTCATACATCCCGTATGCAAGGTGAGCTTGTTTCAATTCTGTCTTGTTTCTGCTCCTCTAATTCTCTTTACACAGATACGTGAATTTTAGTAATTTTCATATTAAAATATGATTTAAAAGGCTGTTTTTGGTTGACTTTGACTTTTTTCCCAAAAGGAAATTATTTTTTAAATGAGTGGAATAGAAGCTTGCCATATCAAGTAAAAAACATGTTGAACAGATGTAACAGGTAGGCTGGGAATGTACTTCTGATTTACCACCTGAACGTTTGCAGTTAGGGAATTTTGGCAAGAGATTCTAGATCCTTCCACGACTGCAAGTATTCAGTAAATAGGATATGGAGACTTCAGCAAAAATAAATTCTACTTTTAAAATAAAAGGAAGTTAATGAAAAAATGAGTCTGATATAGAGATGTTTGTTTTAAGCCAGTAGAAACATATTTATTCTGTATGTCAAGAGGTAATTGCCATTTTCTTGTATTTTTTCAGAGAAGTGTACTAATTTAATCGTGGCGGGAAAAACAAATACTTAATTGCAGTCTTAAATCTGACCCATTTGGAAGAATATTCTGTTGAGGCACAGCTTTGTTTCTTTGTGAAATTTGGAAACACAGGTTGCGTATGAAAAACAGAATTGTATGCCTGATAGGAACAGTGAAGGAAATTGATAGAAATTCTATTTTTATTCAGTTTCAAATGGATGATTCTTTTTGATGAACACTTAAAAGGAGAAAAAGCAAAGCAGGGTCAGCTAAAGGAGAGCAGGCTTAGAACAGGAGCACAGAGGTTATAACTTGCCAGTCCTCAGGACCTTAGCTGGGAGAGCTCTTGCTGTTTCTCAGCGAGGGGAAAAGGTGCCCTGAAATGATGTCCGCTGCTGTAGGGCTGGAGCTCACAGCCAGGGCAGGGCGTCTGCGCAGTGACCGCCCTCCCCAGAAGTGTCGGGCCTTGCCCGAACATCTCCAGTCTGTTGGTGCTCGCCTTTAACAGTCCGTATAAATACAACAACAGTTCAGACTAACTGTTGTGTAGAGAAATGTGAAAGGCGAATGAGGTTTTTCACATGAATTTTGTTGGAATTCTTAGGGGCACTGTTACGAACATTCTGCTTTTTAAAATCCAGTTCATTGTTTCTTTTTAAAAATACTTTTGTTGTTTTTGGTATTTACCTTTATTTCTTCATAATAAAATTAGCATATGTGTTGTTTAAGATTTCTAAATAAATAAATACCATTTTAGCAACTAACAAATTATTTCCATGTCTCAGTTCTTGATTTCAAGTGATATTCAACAAAGTTTTAATTACGGAAAGGTACTGGGGGTTCCGCTGAGTTCTGATGGGAAAAGGTGATCGTGTGTTTGTCTCTCGGCAGGAATCTTTTTGCAAGTTCACTCTGGAGGCAGATTATTATATTGTTTTTCCTCTTTTGTTTTTTCACCAGGGATGCGGTAATTAAATGCTGTTCTTCTTTCCTGAGTTAAAAATCAGAAACTCTTTGAAAAGACCATTTGAAAGCTGATGTTCTGTTTTTGGTGAAGTATACTTTTCCTGATACAGTAATCACTCCAAAAAAACAACTGCACTGACCATTTAAGACCATTTTGTATACTGATAAAAACTACATGCTAATTAAACTGTTAAATGCTTGTGACGTTAAATTCATTTTGTGTCATTAAGATGCTCTTCCAGAGATAAGGAGATTCTAATCATTGCCAATTGTAAATGATTTTTAGCCAGTTTTTTAATCTTTTCTAAACAGCATCTGAGATGTGTTATATTTAAGGGTAAACCTATGCTGCAAGATATATTCAGCTTTTTTGGTGGTTTTAAAATGTCTGCATTTTAAAAATATCTTTTTAAAATAAAAACTTTAAATGTGAAAATTTTTATAAGCTAAAAATTGCTAATTATATGTAATAAAAATAATATATAAATCTTTATAATTTTGAAATAAACCCACACTTGGGAAAAACATTTTCTTGATCAAATTTATGTTTTAAGTGGGTGGTACGTTGATTCAGTTGAATAAAATTTAGTTTGGGCACTTACGCAATCTTTCTGCAGAAGAACGAGTAAGATACAGCCTCTGTCCTAATAACGGGGCTGAGCACAAATCTGTGAAGGATGAGAGGGCCGAGCAACAACGGAAGCATTTGTTTATCAGTGTGCTGTCAGGGTGCGAGCCGGACACGGAGCCGGCCAGGACGGCCCGCCCGAGGAGGAGGGCAGGCGGGGGCCGGAGCAGAGGAGCGAGGGGAGCTGACCGGCCAGGTCGGGGTCGGGGAGGAAGGAGCGGGGCCGCCGAGGAGGGAGAGCCTGCGTGGCCGGGCTGCAGCCTGGGGGCGAGGCCGGCGCCCCCCGGCCCATCGCTGCCGCAGCGCGTCTGCAGGGAAAGGGCCTGTGGCCGGGTGCCGGCACCACACCTCCCTGGGCAGAGGGAAGGCGGCCTGCTCGGCCTCGGTGAGGAGGGCGCGGGGAGGACTTGCTGAGTCGGTGAGGGGTCCGCTGGGGACCAGCACGAGGGCTGGGCTGCGAGCAGAGGGCAGGCACACCCCGTCCCGGACGGGTCCTCGTCTCCAGTCGAGCCCACGGCTGGAGTCATGCTTTAGGGCCACGTGTCCGCAGAGCCGACTGGAAGCCCGTGCTGTGTGGGTGCAGAGGATCCCGGGACAGGGTACAGAGCAGCTTCGGGTGAAGACGTGCTCCGTGGAGGTGGGGCGTGGCCTCGGGACGGGGGGAGGGTCACCGAGTCCGCTGAGATGGTGCGGGACGGGGGGCACAGAGCCCGGAGACAGGCTGCGGCCCCTCGGAGCTCTCCGGCTTCACGGGGACCCTCTGTCCAGCCAGGCGGCCGCAGCGCAGATGCTCCTGGCGTCCGCCACGTAGCTGCTCCGTGTCCCCTACAGGGGCTGGAGGGACAGCGCGGTGGGCTTCAGAGCCTGTTGGCGTGAGTGGGACACGGTGCACGTGAGACCCCAGCAGGAAGGGACGGCGTCCGAGGCCTGCCCGCGCCCGCGCTGGGCCCTGCCTTGCGTGAAAGTGCGGAGCAGTCTCGTTACTCGCAGAATTCCTCGTCAGACTACTTCCGGCAGCCCTTCAGCAGGGGGGGGTCCCCTTGGGAGGGGGCCTGTCGTGGTCGGAGGTGCAAATCCACAGCAGGATCGTCCCCAGAGCGGCCCTCACCTCCGGGTGCCCGCTGACCCCGCGGCCGGCCGGCTCCGTGACCTTCACCAAGACTGCCCGCAGCTTGGCCACCGTTTGGAGGACAGCATGTCTCGGGCATGGGGTGGCCCTCCCACGTCTGGCTATTCGAGCTTGGGCAAGGTGCTTACCTCTGTCAGCCTCCACTTCCTCATCTCAAGAAAACGTCTAAAAACGGGGTTCTACCGGTGTTCGCCTGGCAGGACGGCTGGGAGGAATAAAGGAGTGAGCAGAGCCTGGCAGCGGCGTTCCGTAGACGGACCATTAGCAAAGCCTGCGGGCATCTTTTGGAAAGGCTGCTTTACACGCATCTCTGCGAGCCTCTGGGACACAGCGCATTGTACCCGAGGGGCCCCTGAGTGACCCTCAGGACTGCGGGAGGGGGTGCCCAGCCCCACAGGCCCGAGGGCGTCAGGATCGCCGTGTAGGAGCTTCCACGGGAGGCGGTGCCAAGGGTGTCCTGCTGGAAATGGCAGCGATGACAGGGCTTCGGGGCGTCAGTGGCTGGCGTCCAGTCAGGAACTGGGCCGGGAGATGACGGGCCCGTGTGGCAGTGTCCACAGAGGACCCGTGGGGCGTCTGGGAGAAGGACCCGCACCGGAGTCGGGGTGGGGCAGCGCGAAGAAACGGCTGCTCCTCCTGTTTGCAGATCCTTCATCTTCTCTATCCCGAGACTCGTGTGACCCAGGAAGACGGGGACTTCGCTCTGTTCTTCTCTTAAAATGGTAATTAAGCCATCTCTTGACTTATGAACTAGCCGTGAAAACATCTGCAAGGTCATTTAAAATCACGGTCTGCTACAAAGCCACTTTAAGGCTGTCGTTGCACCTGCAGTGCTGGATTGGGGGTACGGGACACGCACGGGAGTCGCGGCCCCCGTGGGACTGTCTGCGTTAAAGAGCGCCGTCCTCAGTGGCCTTCTCGCCATCCTTAATTTAGGCACTTTTCTTTCAAGTGAATTGTTTAAGGAACAACTTAACAACGAGATGCTTTTGTGGGGTGAGGAAGCACATTACGCCACCTGCCTCTCGTGGAGACTGTCTAGGGCTTGTATTTAACGTGTCATGGGATGCGTGGAGGCGAGCAGGGGTGCAGTCACACAGAAGGGTTCCGCCCTGAGAAAGCACACTCACCTGCGGGTAATGTGGGCGGCGAGACCCCGGCGAGGCACACCTGCCCAGGTGACAGCAGCGGTGCCTCCACAGGGCCGCTCGGACCGCTGCTTTTCTGTCCTCCACCCCGATTTCTTTCACTCCACCAGGACTGCAGCCACCTAACTCCACTTCTCCAGGTTAGTTTCCCGGAAGCATCCGCTGGCCCGGGGTTTCTAAGAAAGCGTTCATCAGCACACACGTTCCGAGCACAGGATAAATAAGACTTACAGCTCCTGCTTCTCCCTGCCCTATGGGAGGACTCTTAAGTGCATTTCATACATCTAAAAAACCTGAGCTTTGCAAGAAAAAGGGGTAATATAAACTGAAGGCGTATCGTTTTTAATAGTACAGCTTGTGACTTTTCTTCCTGTATGATCTCATGTTTTTACTTGCTTCTCTTTTTTCCAGGTTGTCACAAGAAGGAACCAAGTATTTAGTTTTGCTTTCAAAGAGGAGGACATGATGATGGTTGGCGACATCGGAGGGGGGTTCCTCGTGCCGCCTGGCAGGCCGAGTAGCCGTTCTCAGTGTGGCCCAGGCCAGCGACACGCCTGGGCGTCCCGGAGACCCTTTCAGGGTCCACGTTGGTAATTGCCCCAGGACCCTGCGCTGTTCACTCTACCGTGAGTGGACAGCGGAGTCACGAGGCTGTGGGTGTGCGATCGCACAGCGATGGGGCACAGAGCCTGCCACTCATCTCTGACTTGTTTTAGAAAATATTATTTTCATTAAATGTATTAGTAAATATTTTGTTTTAAGTCTCGGTTTAAATTCTTTTTTCTTTTAAATCCTTAAGCCAACTATTTTTTATTATTATTATTAATTAAGTTATTTTTGGCTGCGTTGGGTCTTCGTTGCTGCGCGTGGGCTTTCTCCACTTGTGGCGAGCGGGTACTACTCTTCGTTGCAGTCTAGGCGCGCGGGCTTCAGTAGTTGTGGCACACGGGCCCAGTTGCTCCGCGGCATGTGGGATCTTCCCAGACCAGGGCTCGAACCCGTGTTCCCTGCATTGGCAGGCGGATTCTCAACCACTGCGCCACCAGGGAAGCCCCTCGGTTTAAATTCTTAACAAGGTTAACATCAGTAGATAGAGGCCACAGAACAGAAGCTCTTTGGGTCCTGAGAGTGTAAAGGGGTCTTGAGACCCACTGGCGCTGAGTGGCTAGCGTGCTTTGGGCTCTCACTCCCTGGACAGGTCTCGCCCCCGCCATGCTGTGGGGCTACTTGGGTAAACCTTGGTTTCTTCATCTGTAAAATGCAAGTGTTCCTGAGTCTTCTCTCATAAGACTCTCAAGAGGTTTCAATGCAGTAATCTAGATAAAGCGGATTATTATCTTAATGATGGGAAAAAAGAAAGACTAAAGCAAATAATATCTGAACAATTTCCTAAATGTTTTCTACTCGCGAAGGCTTTCACAGTAACAGACCAGTGTCACAAGGAGAAATGGAGGTGTTTTCCAGTTATTGGCCAAATTCTCTATGTCTCAGTAATAAAATAGGATTTTTAAAACTAGAATGAGCTTTCCATGTTTTAAAATTCAGATTTAGTTTTAGTTCTAGATGTTGGATCTAGAACATTTACTTCTCGCTCTATTAAGTAAAATGCTTTGAATCAAAATATAGAAATGGGAAGAGGGTGTAACTGGAAAAATAAGATTGATTTATTTTCCTTTTTGAAATTTTTCTGAACATTGAGGTATATGCCTTAGTAGAACCAAGAACCTAAAAAGTTAATGAGGAAAATGAAACATTTCTTGAAATGATGGCTCATTTCCTGGTATTATGGTGCGATCACTGGCTGTAATTTAATCACTTGGTAACTCCGTGGTGATGACCAGTTGATCACAACATGTCTGTGTGATAAACAGCACATGTCCATTTTGGATGTATCTGTGGGGTCCAGGTGTGAAGTGGGAGCATGTCTACAGCCCTTATTTGCAGAGCGGGGTCATCGTACCACAGCCTCCATAATTTTCAGTTCAGTTTCAAACCTGTGGACCAGTAACCCTCTATAATTTTACTTGGGCCTGGATATACTCTTCTTGGTATTTTATTTTAATGATTGAAATATTTTCTGCATTTATTTTACTCATCCTGGAAATATTTTAAAGGGTTGTTACAGTGAAAAGTCTTTGTCCACACACTGACTCTGCTACAACAGTAGGAGAAAAACTTATCATTAATTTCCAAACGGTGGAAAAGTATTGTCATAGTTTATTTGAAATTTGAAAATAGAATAAATGTAATCTGAAAATTAAATACCATAAGTAAAAAATGTGGACAGTTCAAATACATATATTTGATTTTTCCTTTCAAATTAACCAGCTTATTTGAAATAGTAAATTTCATATCCTCGAGGTGAAATGTAATCATCGTGTATTTTGGAGATCAACTTTTGTACTGTGGTGATCCCAGAAACATGATTGTGAAACTGACAAGCTTTTCACAGTATTCTAGTGCTAAGTTTTACTATTTAATATATAAACAGTTTATCCCCAATGTTGTGTTCTGGGCTTGTTATGCAAAATCCTATGTAGATTACAAATTAAATTGGACTATATTTCTTGACTAATCCCTTTTCCATCTGAACGTAAGTTTGGCAGTCTTCTCCTGGTGTGACTTGCCTTACTGGTAACTGTCACCGGCTAGCAACTCAACCAAACAGAATGTGTAAATAGATTCTTTAACAGCCAGCTGCCCGTGACAGCGCCGGGACCCGTGCTGTCTTCCCAGGCTCCCTCCCAGGCCCTTGCTGGGGCTTCTAGTCTCTAATTTTCGAGGGGCTGGAGGTTTCAGGTAGAAGAGGTCGCTGGCAGGGACCAGGGATGCTGTCATTTGGGTGCTTTAGCAGAGTCTGCGGGCCGGAGTCCCTTCAGAAATGCTAACTCCCCTGTGGTTCCTGGGACAGCA
The DNA here is from genome assembly GCF_028023285.1 of Balaenoptera ricei. NCBI lineage: Eukaryota > Metazoa > Chordata > Mammalia > Artiodactyla > Balaenopteridae > Balaenoptera > Balaenoptera ricei. The sequence continues at coordinate 2,967,125 of NC_082650.1, forward strand.
GACCACCCGCCACGAGGCACGGGAACTCCTCTTCCCCCACGGGTGGGGGCGACGATGGGGCCTTCAGCGGGGAGGGGGCAGAGGAATGCCCTTCCGACTTGGGCGGGTGATGGGGGGCGGGCACTCAGCATTTACTCTCCTGCCTCAGAGGTCTGGCAGATTGTAGCCTCCCAAGTCCCCAAGCTTCTGGGCTGGGACAAGATATGGGGGGACTGGGAGAATCCCAGTGACCAGTCTGGTCGGATGTGCTGAGCAAACTGAGGACTCTCACTTTCTCTTGGGGGAAAGTTCCCGGTCTCTGCTGGTGTGGGTGGTGGAGGCTACTTACCCCCATCGCCCCTGCCCAAAGACCGCCCTTCTCTTCTTTAGTGTGATGGCTCAGACGCGGCTCTGGAACCCCACTGCTGGGACGGAGGCTCGTGTCCATCCCGTTGGAGCCGTGTGTTGTTGGGAGGTGTTTCCGCACCTAAGCCCCCATTTTCTAGTAGATTGGAGATAGTCGGAGGGGTAGGGGTCAGGAGAGTGCCTGCCACGTAGCACGTCAATCACATCCCTTAGCTGTTACGAGATGCCAATCCACACTCACCTCCGACCCTCACCCTTCAACTGTCATTACTTCTGAAGCATCCTAAGAATTAGGAAATCGGAAGGAGAGAAACCCAGTCGCGGGTACAGTTACAGCTTTGGAACTGCTGGGGCCCCTACCCAAATCTCGGGGCATCCAGCTCCCGCTGGGCTGTGCCCGCAGAAGTGGCGCCACAGCCCCCTCCTCGTCCCCCCGCCTTCACTGGCTTCGCCTCATCTCCTGCCCTCCGCGCTCCTGGCACGAGTGTCCACCTGCTGCCACGGCTAACACACCTAGTCCACACCCACCCAGCAATACCTGGAATAAAATGCATATGTGATTTCGGGACCTACGACACAGACATCTTATGACCTAAACGGTCTCAAACGTATTCTCCCAGGGCTGTGGGAGGAGACAGGTTGCCTTGAGGCCCTGGTGGGGAAGGGGAGAAGGTCGGGGAGTGGAAGGACAGCAGGGAGCCGTGTCTGGAAGCTGTGTTTGCATATTTTATGGAGAGGAGGTAAACGGGGCGGAGGGGGGTTAGTTTTGAGGGTTCTGGTGGAGATGATGGGGCCTAAACCTGCCCCCGCCCCCAGCCGTCATGAGAAATGTTTCTGGCCACCTATCAAGTTTCCTTCTTGCTGTGCCTGACCCAGTGGGGACACGTGAGAGTAGGCAGGGGGGAAAGTGGCCAGTGCCCTCGTGGCCACCGACCGCAGGGAGGTGCCGGTGCCACAACAGGAGCGTGCAGAGAGCTGGGCGGGGCCGCTGGGGCCCTTGGTCACATACGAGTTTACCCACATTTGAATGCTCTTACCTAAGCTGGGGCCACACCCCACACAACCTACTTACGTTCTGGGTTAGCCCAGAAAAGCATATCCTATGGAAAATGTTTTTTGCAGATCTAAACAACTGACAGTTCTCCATAAGTAATGCAGGGACTGCTTGTAAGAAACTTTGACTTTATGACGTATTGCTCTGTAATTATTCACTGAATTATTCATGTATTCAACAAACGTTTGAATATCGTAGGAGTGTTTTCGTGTCTCTACCACTAGAATCCAAGTTGACAGTGAAGCTGTCTCATTCATTCTGAACCACTGTTGCAGCAATAAATACTCTCCTTTGCTCACAGGAATCACTCCTGAAAAGAACTTAATGTCTGGTATTTCCTATATCATGATTTAACTGAAACTGGCCTATTTTGCCGAAAACTAGGTTTTTAATTTTAAAATGACTGTCTTTCAGCAGTGGCATCATCCTATAAAAACAAAAGCAAGACGATTCCCTGAAATGTCTTTTCCCCACCTCTGAGCTCCAGCCAGCTTTCTCCTCCGACAGCGGACTGCGAGGCCGGCCCGGCCAGAGGTACCACCCGCCGCCGCCGCCGCCGCCTTGCCCACCATCTTAAAGGCACCGAGAGGCTGCTCAGGATTTTCTCTCCAACGTGCAAGGACTCCGCCTAGGGCTTAGGACACGCCTGGTTCTCCCCGCCTCTGGTGGATTAAAACTAGCCGCTGGCGGTGGAAGGCCAGCTGGGGAGCCTCGCCCGGGCCAGTCGCTCGTGACACCAGCCGGGCGCAGCGGCTCCTCGCCCCGCCGCGTCCTCGGCCACCGCGCTCGGCTCCTCCTCCCGCCGGCGCGTCTGGCTCGGCGTGGCCCGGGCGGCCGGTGCAGTGCCCGCTGTGCCGGGCGAGGAGACCCGAGTCGGGGCAGCGCCCCCGGCCCCGGAAGGGAGGGAGGAAGGAGGGAAGGAAGGAGGGAGGGGTGCCGTGGCGTGAAGCCCTGGGTGTGGGCGCCGGGACGTGAGGAAGCCGGAGATGCTGCGGCCGGACCGAGGTGGGTGCGGAGCGAGGACGAGGGCCCGACCCCGGCCACCCACGGGGAGGGCGCCGGGCCCCGCGCACCGAGACTAAAGCCGCCCCTCTCCTTCCAGGGCGCTGACGACCCGCCGGCCGGGCAGCACCATGCCGTTCCCGCCCCTGCCGCCGCCGCCGCCCACTCCGGCCCCGGGGGTCCCCGCCGCGCGCCCGCCGCCCCGGAAGCCGGCCGCCCCCCGCAAGGCGGCCGTGCCCGCCTGCGCCCCGCCGGGGCCCTTGCCGCCCGCCGCGGCCGCGGAGAAGAAGAGGCGGCCCCCCGAGCGACCCCCGGTGCTGCTGTCCAGCTCCTGGCCCTCCGCCACCCTGAAGAGGCCGCCGGCCCGCCGCGCCCCCGGCCCGGCCTCCCCGCGCGCCCCGCCGCCGGCCGCGCCCGGCCGCCCGCGCGCTCCGGCCCCGTGCGCGCCCCGGCCGGCCGGCTCCGGCGACGGCCCCGCGGGGGCCGCCACCTCCGGGGCCGGGCCCGACGCCGCCCTGCGCTTCTCCCTGAGCCTCACGCCCGAGGCCGTGCTGGTCATCCAGCGGCGCCACCTGGAGAAGCAGCTGCTGGCGCGGCCCCGTCGGGCGGCGCCCGCGCCCTCGGCCGACGCCGGGCGCCCGCTCGCCCCCTGCCCCCGGGCCCGGGCCGCAGGCCTCGGCCGCCGCCCGCCCCTGCCCGGCGTCCCGCTGCTGCCCGGCGGCCTGCAGGGCCCCGACCCCGGCCCGCGGCCCGCGGACCTGCGGCCGCTGCTCAAGGTGTCGCTGCTCAACGAGCGGCACAAGTACGACGACGTGGAGTACGAGGAGGAGGCCGCGGCCGCCGACGAGGGCCTGGTGCGCAAGTGCACCGAGTGGCTGCGCGGCGTGGAGTCGGCGGCCGCCGCGCGCGACCGGGCGGGGCCCCTGGACGCGCTGCCGCACCTGAGCTCGCTGTGACCGCGCCCCGGGGACACTCGGCCTCGCTGACGCCCCCGCGCCCCTCCCGGGAGCCGAGGGGCCCCCGCGGGACACGGCCCGCCTCGCCGACCCCGCGGCCCACCTGCCGCACGCCGGGGCCTGCGGGCCTGCCTTCTGCACCTGCGGGCCTCTTCCACACCCACAGGTGTCCTCGGGGCTCGTGGCGGGGGCGGGGGGTGAGCGGGGTGAAGGTGCCTCTCAGCTCCCACTCCTAAGGTTCGCGTAGGTCCCGCAGACCCCCCGCGGGGCGCGGGCCCCTGTCTGTGGGTGTCGCTCTGCGGGTGCGCGACGCCAGGTGCCCTGGTCCGAGCAGCGGGTGACAGCCACGTGTGGGTGCGGGGCGAACCAGGAGGGTGGCCGTCTGGTGCAGAGCTGGACACGGTGCTGCGCTTAGGATTTTGTTTCTCCTGAGTAGAAACACGTCCCGGGGACTGGAAGGTCTGGGGGCTCAAGTGAACCGAACTTCCCAGCGGGAAGGGGGAGGCTAGTGACCGCCAGGAAGGTCCGCCTGGAGGGTGGGCGCTGTGCCGGGCACAGTGCTCTGCGGTCACAACACTGACTCGTGGGGGCTTTCGAGCCCACGTACCCACTTACACGCGCACACTCACACATGCTTACCCTCACGCACACGCACTCAGCTCTCACACTCACTCGTGCTCTCACGCACACTTACACACCTCACACTCATGCTCCTACGTGCACACATGCTCACACGTCCTCACACTGGTTCACATACATGCTCTTGCCCGCAATGCTCTCTCCACTCACAAACCTCACGCGCGCGCACACATAAGACTTTCTGAAGCACAGCTGCGGGAATTGTTTTCAGCGTCTGGGGTAAGGTGTGAGCCAGAGCGAGGCTCGGCTTCTGGAAAATGCATCCTCTGTACTTGAAGGGCTGCTCACAAATGTCTTTTGTGCTACAGAAAGGAAGGGTAGCCAGAGGAAGGGGGCAAAGTGCAGAGCTGGACCCAGACGCAGGACAAGATGTGCCGGGCCAGAGAGCCACTTGTTTAGGGAGAAAGTGGGGAGTGCAGAGCAGATGTGTGTGTTTTCAGTATTTTTAAGCGCTGTGTGAAAATCAGTGACATGGTGGCTTTGTACAGTTGTATACAGTGATTTGAGAAAAGGAAATTATTTGAACAAAGGGTAAGACTCCGCTGCCTTTCAGGAGTCATACCCTTCCCCACTAACTCCAGGCTGATTTCTAGATTTTTTTTCCCATGCATCTATTTCACTCGAAGGTTGAGAAGGGGGGGAAATGTTATAATCAGATAAAGCTGGTTAGAGAAGAGTGTAATGTATTACCTCAATTTTGGACTCATTTTGTAAAAGTTAATAACTAGCTTAATGTTTATCTCAGACTTTAATGTGTCAAGTCGATTATATTTACATTGAAGCTTTACATTTTTAAAAGCCAGTTTGTATTTTTCTTGTGGAGATCTCTGCTCTAATCTCGCTCTCTCATGCCAGGCACAAATCTAGGTAGACACGGAGCATCTAATTTTGTGGGAGCTAGATCAGCCGCCAGATGAGATGCAAAACCAAATACCCCATCCACTGAATAGCTTGCCTCCTGTTTGAATGCACAGAGCTAGACTGTCTTTTATTTTAAATGAGTGTATTACTACCAGAGAGGCAAAGTCAGCAATCGTTTGGAGGTGAAATTAAGACACGTGTCTCGTGAATGCTCCGGGCGCCCCCGGTGGCGTCTGCAGAGCTGGGTCCTGGGGGAGAAACGAAAGCTCGTTCTGGACATCAACCAGCAGGTTGAGAGTGAACTGTGAGGTCAAGGTGGGCAGAGTCGTAACTTGGTCTCATTTGCACTTAGTGCAAATACCGGTGATTAAGAGGCCCAGGGTCCTGCCCGTCGTGACAATAACATTTTAAAGACTTTCCTAAAGGAATCGATGTTTGCAGAGCGTCTTTCTGCGTCTGCCCGTGTGTGTCTGGGTCCTGCTGCTGGTCATGCGTGGTCTCTGTGCCCCTGTGTTATCCTTTGTTTCCCTCTCCTCATCCTACCCCCTTCTCTGGGCTCCTAGCCCCATCTCGCTCTTAACCGGCCGCGGTAAGACACCACGCACATTTTTCTCCCTTGCGACGTCGGGTAGAGTTGTGTGCCTTGTTCTTCACTTTAAAAGCAGATGTGTGGAACATTTAGATTACGCTGGTTGACGACCCTCAGTAAAAAGTGAGAAAGGTTCTACACCTGACACGTGATGTCTGTTCATGTTGTAACTGATGTTTTGAGGATGTTTTCTAAGTCACTGCGCTGCAGCTTCTTAATGCTTAAATAAAGGAGAAATTTGATGACTGTATTTCTTTTTAGGAGGATATTAAACAGTGGTCAGGAAGAGATCTCCGAGGTATTTAGAGGTCTTCTGAGGGAATTCCCTGGCGGTCCAATGGTTAGGACTTGGCGCTTTCACTGCCGAGGGCGAAGGTTCGATCCCTGGTCAGGGAACTAAGATCCCACAAGCTGCGCAGCGAGGCCAAATAAATAAATAAATAAATAAAGTTCATCTGAGATGGTCTCTCCGTGGTGCTGCCCCACCTGGGGCTCTGGAATTTCCAGGGGTTGGCAAAGGGTCATCGGCCTTAATTACTGCCAGCAGTGACCAGGATTTTAATAATTCTAATGCTAGTCAAAGAGTATTGTAATAAGGTTGGCAACAGTACTTAACCTCCTGTTGTGTCACCGACCCCCCCCCCCATGAAAGCTATATTCAAATATACTCCTAAGAATATGTTGCAGAGCGTCTTGCTGGAAAGCAGATGCGTCTTTTCCGGAAATAGCAGATGCCGGAAATCAGAAACTTCAGTTTTGTGGTTTCACGAGAAATGATACAATTCTGTGGAAGGAAGGTGGTGATCTGTGGGGTCTGGTTATATTAAACTGACTCTGAAATTGTAATTTTGTACCTTTGATGTTAGCATGGAAATTTCCGCCAACTGTGAAATGAGCAGTAAAAACACTTGCGTGTTAATAGACGTGCACACAAATGCCTTGTCACCAGTGAGGTGCCCAGAGTGGCCTGGTTCAGACCAGCATTGCCTTTGTCCAGATGCTGACCGGGGAAGAGGGGGCTGCCATTCCCGTGGCCTGGCATGGTGGCCCTGTGCTCAGCTTAGAGACTGAGCGCCTCCCCAGTGTGGTCCAGGAGAATGTTCATTTGGAGGTTAAAGGTGGCCCAAGGAGCCTTCCAGCCTGCTGTTCTTTGTCAGCCATCTCTCATTACATTTCTGTGTCTCCATCTCTTAAGTGTTATGGGGATAAGAGGACACGGTGGACCCTGGGAAGGATTATGCTGAGGTGTGTGTGAAGCATTTGGGACCACACGGTACGTCCCCAGCTCAAGGTCAGCTGTAATTACTACTTCAAAGAATCTTTACTCGCCAAAAACATGATTCTTTGGCACTTATGTGTGCAAAATCAAAACCCTCCCTGGCTACAGTATTCTGAGATTTTTCTCTCTAACCATTTAATGCACATGTGTGGCGAGGGCTAAAGATTTATTTCCCTGAGGAGTTTAAAATAAAAACCTGTCTTGTGGCTCCCCTCCTTACTTCAGACTTATTTCAAGCTGAACACAAAATTTAGCTCTGAGCTTCCTGGTAGCAAAGGCAAAATTTAAAGTAGTGAGCTGTTAATTTCCATACCTAATAACAAGACACACTAACACGTTACAAGAGACAAACGTTTTCTTAGAGAAAACCATTTCTGTGTTATGTATATATTTGTATTACATACAATATGGTAGACCGAATCCTTAAATGCAGTTTCCAGAAGATGCATAAATGTTCTTCATATTACTCTTAGTTCTTAATGAAAGCCAATGGGATAATTCAGTTGCATCCTCTCTCACGTTGGGCCATCCCACCTGATGGAGGTGGATTACATGGAAACCTGCAAAAAAAAAAATAATAGAGAATCTTTAGGAAGTAGTTTTAGATCTGCTTAACTATTTAGCAACAACTAGCCTAAAACACCAGAAAATTGTCTGCAAATCAGTTCCCAAGCTTTTTGGTCTCAAGACCAAAACTTTTAAACATATTATGCTTAAAAGTTATTGAAGGAGGCCAAAGAGCTTAAATCTATGTAGATTATATTTCTAGCAATACTTCTTGTATGAGAAACACAAGCCAAGACCCTAGAAGAATCTGGGACCCTCAGAAGCCCCTGGAGCCCGCTTTGAGAACCACTCGTTTCCACCATGTGCACCATCAGTTCCTGCTGCCTGTCATCTCTGCGGAGGGTGGAGGCCTACGTCTGAAACCCTGGGGAAGCATTTGAAGACAGACCATCCAGACCCCATCTAGACGTCCTAATTCAGCAGACCTCAGGCGGGGCCGGCTCCGACAGCAGGACCAGCTTCGGGGCAGCTCGGGGCCCAGCAGCCTCAGACGGCAGCTCTCGTGGGCTCGTGCTCCAGCAGAAGGGGACCCGGCAGCCGCGTGGCCTGCAGGGACCACCGCGGGCGACTCAGGCCGACTGCGTGGCGCCACCACTGCCGCAGCCCTTCCGCGTTCTGAAACCCACGGGCGGTGTTAGATTCCCTCTGCCTGAAGTGGCCGCAGCGCGCTCTGCCTGGTGGAGACGCACGGGAGTAGACAGAGCCGGGGCTTGCGGCCCCTGCAGATTCCCGGAGGGGCCTCCCCACGTGCCCCACGTGGGGCCTCCGCAAGTAGGAGGCTCGGGGTGCAGCGCCGGCTGCAAGGACACAGCAGCCTTTTCTCTCTCTCTGCAGATGTAGAAAATGAGTCCCAGAGGGGAACGCAGCTCACACCAGCACCCGTACCACCACCCAGTCGTAGAGCTGACCTCATACCCAGGTCTCCGGATTCAACTTCTTAACCTTCACACAGAGGGTCTAGTGAGTGTGGGGGGCACGTGGGCGAGCGTCGGGAGGACCCTCACACGATGCCCCTTCCAGGAACCTCCCTCGGTGGGTTTTGGGAATCTTGAATTTTCCATGGAGCATAGATTTAAAACCTTTTATAGACAAAGATCACACCAGAAATCAACAAAGTAGGACACTAACAATAGAGAAAACTTACAAAGCCCTAAGTTGGTTCTTTTTAAAGGTTAGTTAAAATGAGGGACTGGGGCTTCCCTGGTGGCGCAGTGGTTGAGAATCTGCCTGCCAATGCAGGGGACACGGGTTCGAGCCCTGGTCTGGGAAGACCCCACATGCCGCGGAGCAACTAGGCCCGTGAGCCACAACTACTGAGCCTGCGTGTCTGGAGCCTGTGCTCCGCAACAAGAGAAGCCGCGATAGTGAGAGGCCCGCGCACCGCGATGAAGAGTGGCCCCCGCTTGCCACAACTAGAGAAAGCCCTCGCACAGAAACGAAGACCCAACACAGCCATAAATAAATAAGTAAGTAAATAAATAAATAAATAAATAAATATATATATATAAATGAGGGACGTCCCTGGCAGTTCAGTGGTTTAGACTCCGAGCTTCCACAACAGGGGGCACGGGTTCAAACCCTGGTCCGGGAACTAAGATCCTGCGTGCCGTGCAGCGTGACCACAAAAAAAAAAAAAAAAAAAAAAAGCGTCTAGTGTGACTGATCAAGAGGAAAAAAAAAAAAGCACAAATTGCCAAGATCAGAAATAAGAGGAGGGATTTAACTGCAATCCCACAGATTTTAAAAGGGCAGTCAAACCGGGAGACAGAAGTCCTGCCTTCCCACCCACCGCCCACAGTGCTGGTCAGAGCAGGCGCTAGCCAAGGTGTTCTCTTAGTGTTTATTAGTGTTGGGTGTTTATTTTAGAAAACGTTCCTTTCCAAGGTCAATGTCTAGTTTGCCAAACAGTAAAAACAGCTGATATTTGCATGTCTGAGGCATAAATGTTTATTTTGCATTGTGATTCATTTGGATGCAAGGAGGATTTTGCTTGTTTCCTTCAGCAAAAGATTAAACAGAAAGCCTCCAACATACAGTCACAAATACGCTGGAAAAAATAACTTCCCTTTTGCAGGGAGAGCCTGGTTTGCGGGCCACGTCATTCACAGTGTGGGGCCTCTCCTGTGCCCTGGGCATTCCCCCTCTCTTCCCCGGGGCCGCCCGGGCTCACTCTTCCCCCACAGCAGGCTGTGCTCTGTCGAGCCACTGGGTTTAGTCTCTGCCCTGGTCCCTGGTGCTGTGGATCTGCCTGCCTGCAGCCCTGTTTTGCCTTTTTATTGCATCAATAACAACACTAGCCTTCATTTTAGCGCTCTTACATTTATCACCAATTTGGATGAAACTCTTTGGCCAATTTTATAGACAAAAGGGGCACCTGTGATGTGTCCCAAGCACTCAGGTATGAGTGGCGACAACCAAACTGTGGCCAGTGCCCCACGGGTGCTGGGGCGGCAGAGGGGGCTGTGCCCGCCCCGCCCCCCCGGCCGCTGTGCCCCACGCCCACAGGGAAGCACCCAGGGAAGTCTGCCCGGGACGCCTCCTGACCTGGACTCTGTAGTTTCACGAGTTAGTTTCACTCTGTAGTTTCACGAGTCGGGGGGGCCGCACCCTCCCAGTTATGATGCTTGTGAGGTGTTACAGTCACCTGAGACCCACGGGTGTGTCACACAGCGGAGGGGTTGGGATGGGGTGACGTGGGCTCCAGGCCAAAAACATGAAAACCTTCTCCCAGGAACTTGCTGAAAAGGCGCTCTTAGAAGAAACCAATTTTCTGGGTGAAAGAGAAAGCAGACCCTGAGGGAGACTCAGTGACCCTGAGGGTCTCTGTGTCCAGGTGTCACACGATGATGCCGGTGGGCTGGCAGCACCAAGCCCAGTGCCTGGCCCACCCCTGGTCCCCACGCTCTCAGTGACCTCTTCGGTCACTGCCTTCCCGGCTCCCCCCTCTGGACCAGGGCGATGGGAGCTCCGGCCGGGGGACCGGGCCTGGCACGTGGTGACGTGGTGCTCGCCTTCATTGGGCACAGACCCCTGAACATGACCCCGCTGACCGCAGCGCCGCACCAGCAGAGAAGGCCCAGCCAGAGAGTTCTGGAACAACCTCTGAGTGGTGGGGACAGGCCTTCCAACAAAGGGCTCACTCATGACCAAGCACAGCCAGTACCCACTGCTGTGCTGTCCCGGGGCCTGCAGAGAAACACCACGGGTGATGGGAGGGCCAACGACAGACAATCAGATGATTTCATCCTTGTTATAAAGCACAGCTGTCCTGGGCAGACTGGCCGGCGGGCGCCCACCGCCCCACGGTCGAAGCCACGTTAAGGAGAGTGTTTCACCCGCGTTCCTCACTTTCCGTCTCCACAGAAGGCGTGTCTGAAAGTCAGGGGTACCTTTTCAAGGACGCCTGTCTGTTCTCAGAGCCGAGTAGCTCCTGGCAGAAATTACACCCGCTCTTCCACTAACAACAGAATATTTGACCAAATTTTAGAAAAAATGCCCTCAAAATGTTAAATATGCAGCACAAAGAGAAGGGACCCCTCGTGGGTAGAAAGGGAAGACGAACAGACGTCCGGACAAAAACGGAATTGTGATTACATGAGTGAGTGATGCTTCGCCATTTGTGGTCTTCTAGCTGCACTGACCTTTGTTCTAGAATCACCAGTAGATCCTCGTTAGGAAAGTAAATGAGCTGGGAAATGGCCGGAGTCGGTCCCCGCCCCGCCCCGGCACTGAGCTAAGCGTGCACGCGCTTACTGTCAGTGGTGTGAAGATTCTAGCTCCGCCCTAAAACGCAGATAAGTCTACATACAGCTGTGCGTGCAAGGTCAACAGGAGGTGGCCCGTTTGCTCCAGGACAAGCGGTGGGATTTTTTCTCCCGGTGCGGTGGCGGGGGGTGGGGGGGTAGGGGGTGGGGGGTAACATGATGCACCTGAGGAGGTGGAGGGTGGGCGGAGCGGGAGGACCGGGAGAGATGGGATGCAGGATCTGGGCAGCGGGGTCCACTGTCGCTGTCGTGTCTGCCAGCCCTGCAGCAGGGGCAGGAGAAAGCCGGTGAGCAGGGAGGGGGTGGGCCCACCGGGGGCGGGCTTTGTAATGCGCCCAGGGGTCCCCGTGGCCCACCCTCCTGGGCAGTGCACAGGCCAAGCCCCCTCCAAAACCTCCCTCGTGCTCATCCTCCGGGTCCGAGCAAACCCTCCAAAGCTTAAGACGGTTCTGATTCCTCTCTACGGAAAGCACCCTCAGTGTCTGTTTTTAAGGAAACACACCCAAATCAGTACCATGACATCATTGTTCAAACATATATTTGAGCGTAAGACATGTTTGGGGGCCCCATTCACGGGAGGGGCGTGAACAGAAGCTCCGTGCACGCCTGCTGGCGGGCTGCCCGCCTTGGAACACGAACAGCACATGTGTTCAGATGCTGGCCCACTGGCCGGGGTGACTGGTATGTCCCGGGCGGCTCTTTCCTTCTACACAACAGCACAGTGAGGCTGGCTGTGCCTCAGAGCCCCGACTGTCCGTTAGCTCTGAAGAACCATGAACATCCCCCACGGAACCGCAGAGAAGGAAGGGCTTGTTCGCTCAGCTGGGGCCGCAGAGCCCACTGTTTCCAGAACCTGACTGCTGACTCTGGTCGGTATCGTTGCTCGTTCAAGAGATCAGGAGCCCCGGGCTCAGTACCGTGGATGCCCACCCAGGGCCCGTGCCACCGTGATGTGCTGGTGCTACCAGGGGCACACCCAGGGGTCTTTGGGGGACCTTGAACGGGTCACGCAGATTTACTCCTGGCACCGCTGAGCTGTGAGTGGTGTGCTCTAGTGGGTTATGCTGGCCTGGCTCATGTTCATTTCCGGGTGGTGCTGGAAGGACCCAGAAGCTGTCCCACGTACCGCCTGCAATCCCAGATTCGTGATGGAGACAGCAATTCCCCCACGTCAACTGAACAGCAGGCATCGCACGGGAGGGTGATTCAGTCACAGCTTGCTTTATCAGATTTTTAAGAATTATAAAATTACACATGCTGATCGTGACCAAAGATACCAGATGCTTAAAGAAAACGTTAGGAGTCCGTGTCCCCAGGATGAACCCAGCCTGGGTCCCTGCCAGCTTTCTCCACTCGACCTCAGGTTTGCTGTTACCTCTGCCGCTGGGGGTACTACACTGCGCCTTTTGCGGAATTAAAAAAACCGAAGACAGATGAAATTATGTGTTTTTCTTTTCTAAAAAAAGCTTATTAAAAACATTCATCTGATATTAGAAAAAAAGACTCCCCCATTTGCCCATCAAAAGACTTTGATGGTTACAGGTGTGACTCAAAGGGGCCCCGGGACCCAGCCATGAGTCACCAAAACCCTAGGCAAACGTGCTGGTGGTTGTCAAGATCTCAGCCACTGGGATGCAAACTGCCAGGACAGCGGGCTGTTTGAACAGCTGCCCTGGCCGTACTTCCCTGGGGGCCTCATCCGCACCTGTCGGAGGAGATGGAGGGGAATGCAGTTGCACCATCACCACACCCACCAACTCCGGGCTTTCCAGGGACGTTCTGCTTCACTGAGATTCTTCCCCCACGTCGACTTTACTTCCAGTTGGGAGAAATCGAGGGCCACTGCCCAGGTCAGGCATCTTTCATTTTTCTTCCTCCTCTTGTCTCCTCTGCCGGCTGGAAGGATCCAGAAGGCCCCGAAGTACTCCTCCATAGTAGCCTCCTCCAGCTCATTGCAAATAAATAAGGGACGCTCCAGTGCACAGTAAACACAAAGGGAGGAAATGATCGCCTTTATTCAGAATTCTCTCTGTGTCTTGGTCAAATAATAATATCTTAAAATAACAAAACCACAATAAAGAATGAGCCCAGGGCAGAGTACATACCTGAGCTTGTGGATTAAAGCCACCATGGAAACGATTGTAAACAGGAAAACCTCTCCCAAGGTCTCCACGGTCCCGACTGCTCAAGAAGTTGGTTTTATTTGTATATCAACTAATTGGACTGCAGAACCCTCTTCATTTGGCTTTTCCTTTCTCAAAAAACTTAGTATCTTATAAAAGCTTACGATCAAGTACACAGTTTATAATTTACAGTGAACAGAAATACTAGATTTCCCCGTATAGCTATGCAATATTAATAACAAAAAAATAAAAGATCAGTTGGGAGCAAAGAAGAAGGGAAGGCTCCCCGTGATCGCGTGATCTTGGTCAAAAAGATTAATTCTCTCTTGTCGTCCCTTTTCTTATTTTCTTCAAGCAGGGAAAGAAATAAGATTTAAGCAAAAGTATTTCATGCATTATGTGCTTGGAATTAAATATCAGTTCAAATTTGAACACTGCTGTGGTTCAAATTTAAATTGGGGTTTAATTCTAAGGATGAAAGAGTTTGGATTAACCCTTCCCTAATCTTCCTGTTGCTTTGGAAGTCAGGAAGAACCACGTTTTTCCCCTGAATTAAGATCTGAAGGCCCTGACTGGCCTTCTCAACTCCTATAAATGCATTTATTCATACTGTACTCACATTTAGCTCCCACCTTAAGTGTGAGGGTCCGAGGAGATTTTAAAGGACAGATGCTAACGTAGGGGCAGGGGGCTGGGAGCTGTTCCGCGCAGGCGCTTGGCTCTGCCCCTCAGGGCTGCCCTAGAGCGGGCAGTTCAACGCCTGGGGCCCCCTTCAGGTCAGGGTCACCCCCAGCGGCTCTCCCGCTGCGCTCGTGCTAATGAAAGCAGACGTCACTGTCACACTTGACATCTCAGTGCCACCTCCAAGCTGGAGCCGTCCCCGCACCCCCAGCAGAGTTACCTCCCTTTCCGCCCTCCTCTCCCCTGATGTGGGCCGTATTCTGCCTTGAGCTGGAGCTATTTTTGCACCGTTCTCTTCTCCCCTCTTAGACACATCCCCGCCGAGGGCAGGAGCTGAGAAGCTGTGATTGATTCATTGCTACAACCAATACTGGTCCTGTGACACTTGCTTGAATGTTGTCAGTGTGTAAAAATGCCTCTTGAATGAGTGAATAGTGAATGAGTGAGTGAATGCCTTTTGATTAAATGAGCAATCCATCTGGCTCAATTCACTAATCAGAAATCGTTCGTACAACCCCCATAAAAGGGGACTCGGATTCTCCTTTCTCAGCACGTGGAGAAATCTACAGGCAGGTAGGACCACTGAGCAAACGCTTCCAGAGAATCAGGAATGAAAATGGTATTGCTCTGTTCACCCAGTTTTCTACCCACTAGTTCCGACCGTCCCTCTCATCTGTTAGAGTTTTAGGTGGGGGGGGACTACCCATCACCGATAGACGTTAGCACTCCAGTTAGTACTTGAAAACTCGCCACGTTCACTCTTCAATTATCTTTCACATCCATCCTTACCTAAAGTATTAAGTAGCCAAAGGAGATGGTGATCTGACGATTTCTCAACACGGCAGCAAGAAAGCTGGTAACTCAAAAATCAGTTCACTGGGAGCCCCTGTCCCAACCAGAGATGGGCAGATGAAGTGATGTCCTTTCTGCTAACAGGGTCGTGATGTGAGTGAGGGCTCCGGGCCCTGGGAAGGACAGGAGAATTTTGACTTTATTTCTTTGGTATTGGATCCTGCTAGAATTAACACTAGAATTCCTATTTCGCGGATTCCACTAGGCATAATCTGCAGCTCTGCTTGCCCCTGAGCGGCTTCCACAGTCTGCAGAATGTGGGGTTGCTCTGTGGCTCTCCAGCTCTTGGAAGTGACCGGTCAAGGGTTATTTGGGCAGGAACTATACACTCAGTCCAGTTATTAAATAAAAACAAACAATTTTTTAACTTTGGTTTTCACCATCCATAAGAGCATTTAAATAGGGATATGGAGAAAGCAAAATCTACTTTTAGGGTTCTTTGGTTCCTAAAAATAGAAGCCAGCTTTGCTTCAACATGAACAAAAAGAGAGTTCTGAGAAGGTTATGGGATCTGAAAAGAACGGAGTGGGGAGGGGTGAGAGACATCTGTGATGGAGACTGACAGGTACAAACTTCCAGCTTTAAAATAAACGAGCGGGGGCATGCACCGTACGGCATAGGGAATATAGTCAGTAATACTGGAGCAACTTTGTATGGTGACAGATGGTAACTAGACTTATCGTGGTGATCATTTTGTAATGCATAAAAATATAAAATCACTATGTTGTACACCTGCAGCGAATACAATATTGTAGGATTGCAAGTCAATTATACTTCCATGTAAAAAAAAAATAGAAAGAATGGGAGGAAAAGGTGAGGAATCAGGCTTTGGGGAGGGCGGGACCAGAGCAGGCTCGGGGATCCGGGCCGCAGGCACTAATGGGGAGCCCGCCTTGGCTGACCCTGTGTCACTCCCTGCAGGATGCAGATTTTGGGGAGAAGATGGCTGTGGTTTGTCCTCACCCAGTGGGGGTGGGGAAGTGAGGATGTCTGCCCACAGAAGGGCAGGGTGGATGCCACTGGCCACTGTAACTCAGGGACGCAGAGCACCTGCTCTGCACTGGGCACCTGTGTGCATTGTCTCATGCGGTGACCACGGGCATTCACTCACCCGATCCAAACATGCGCCGGTGCTGGTCTGAGAGCTGGGCGTGCATCACTGAACCTCGGCTCTGAATCCCCGGCCGCCTTCGCTGTATTTGGAGTTGAGCCCAATGTTTCTGCCTATCGGGATAGTCTTGACCCTAGTGCAATAGCCCCGAATAACATCTTCCTTACCGTTTTCACAAGCGCCAGGATAATTTTTTCTTTAACACCACACACACGGTATGTACATGAACTCATTTAATTACCTTGACATCCTTGTGAGGTAGGCGCTGTTTTGCAGACGTGAAGACTGAGGCCCAGAAAGGCTGCTCGGCTTGCCCAGTGTCACACAGCAGTAAGCGTGGGAGCGAAGACTCAGCCTTGGCCAGGCTGCTCCTAACTGCTGCTACACATCCAGTCTCACAGGCTTTAAGGATGGAGGGAAGGGGGCTTGTAGCTTTTTAATCGATAAAGAAATCCCCTTCCAAATGGCTCCATTTTTCTTTGAGTTGTTAGATCAGCGCTCTGCCCCGTAGAGTCCCGTGGACAAGGTCTGTGTGGGGTAACAGGAAGCCTCCGTCTGAGGGTAACTGCTCACTCTTCCCAGCTGGAGTAAACAAATTTAAGTGCAAAAGGGAGGAACTTCAGATGTGTTTCCTGCCACCAGAACCTTCGCCCCTGCATGAATGTGGGTCCACTCAGAGCTTCCCCGCTCCCAAATCTGCCCAAGCCACACTCCTCACCCTCCTGCTGCCAGGATTCATGAAAGCACCTGAAAGGATGGAATGATGTGATTGGTTGAATAATAAACAGAAAGTGACTTCTATTCCCATACTTATTTAGCCTGATGAGGTATTATCACACTATATATTTAGTATAATTCTCAGTATCACAAATGCATGCAGCTTTTGAAAATGCAAACACCTGGGGGTGTTCCCCAGTGCTTACTAATTTCGAGGCAAGAGTAAAGGTCCAAAAGCTCAAGGAGCTTTCTTGGGGGAAGGAATCTAAAAAGAGCAAGAAAGTTATGCAGCGAGGACAAACCAGCAGTAAATTCCCACATGAACAGGCAGCTGTTGATAGAACGGTAGATGAGAACAAAGGATGCTGGAGCAGCGCCTGGGAGCACCAAGGTGTCGCCAAGCGCTGCTGGCGTGTTGTGACAGCCGGCTATGGAGACGCGCGGCCCGCGGTGAGTCCCGGGCCAGGACGTGCCGGGACTGGGGCCGCGCGCACCGGGCCCGGCCGGCTGGAGCTGCGCCCCAGAGCGCGCAGAGCGGGGGTGGGCGCGCGGGGCACCAGGAGGGCGTCTGGGGTTGGCGGGGGCGGGGGTGGGGGTGGGGCGTCGTCAAGATCAGGGCTGGAGCGAGGCGTGAGGAGGGTGAAAGGGAGCGGAGGAGAGGAGATGGGAAGGACACGGGCATGGGCGCCTCGACCCCTCCCGGGTGAGGCCACCTGGGCACCCTCTGTGTTGGCCCGGGAAGGACTGCTGGCCTGTTTCTCTAGGGAATTAGGAGATGAACACCACGCATGAAAATGCTGCAGCAGGCCTGTCAGGCCTCTTTATTTAAAATAGCACCGTGGTAAACAAACATCACCTTGTTTGGTAGCTTTTGGATTTGTTTTTGTTTTGCAAAAATAAATCGAGCAATGGAGATTAGATTGTTATACTCCTCTAATTTTCATGAAAAAAGATTCAAGAAAAAAAAAAAGAAATGTATTATATTCTTAAATACTCCTGGCAGTAACATGGAGGGTTTTTTTTTTTTTCAGTCATTAAAATGACTTTTAAGTGGCAGTGCCATTAAACTATCTTTTTCCTTCCCAGCTGAGTTAATGGCTGTCTGTGTCATGGGCGGGTGATCTGTGTTCAACTCTGGCTGCCCCTGGGTAATTAGAAACAGGACAAAACAAGAGACAACGCCCAGTGATTCAGAATCCCAGGATGGCCTGGACATCAAGCTGAAACTGCCCAGGTGATTGTAATGGGCAGCCAGAGCTGGGAATCTCTGTCTAAAACTTTACTTCCCACACTAACCGCCTTGCCGCATGTAGTTATCTAAATACATCACACACACCAGCAACTTAAAATCCAGGCGTGTTTTATTTCCTTCCTCACCATCATTTGTACAGGAGAAACCTTGGAAACGCAGGTCCCAGGAGAGTGCCATGTTCACGGTGTAATGGGGGTGGGAGGGGAATAGAAGGAGATGCAGGGAAATTTCAGTTCCCGATACAAAAACCTGGGGAAGCAGCGTTCTGGCTTTCAGTAATGTTGAAACCTGTCCAAGGCAATGGGGAGCAAAGCCACACATTTTACTGAACCAAACAGAGCCCAGTCGCCTCCAGCTGGTTAGGGGTATGGACAGGATTAGCCCCTTAGAGTCTGAAGCCACAAGGTCCCAAGATATTAACTGGGACTCCCTGCCTCCGGCAGGCAAGGGGTTCTTCCAATCCCAGTTACAAATTAGGTAACTGAATTTAAAGGGAGGCCGAGAAGTCCCTAAGAGACCAGAGTGTTAATACACGTTGGAGTCGGGGTCAGAGTCCCGGGGGAGGACCCCTGTCTTCCCACGTCTTAGTTACCTGAGCTTGGAGTTGAGTGGCCAAAGTCACAGTTAACAGCAGACCCTGGACACTGGCCCCAGGCCTCCCGCCTTGCAGGGCCCTTTCATCACTGCAGGAGCCCCTTGCCCACAGACCTTCTCTGTGATCGGGACAGACGACAGAGCCTTGAGGGACCCCTCACGTGCACCCCGACTGCTGGAAGAGCTCCTGAGAAGCCCCTGAGTTTCCCTCCCTTCGAAGGTGCTTCCCTCATGGACCAGATCATCTTCTTCGTCATCATAGGAGCACACGTTATTATTGAATGTTTTCCTGCGGGTACCGAAGAGGAGCCAGCAGTCAAAGAAAATGTCAACCTTGACCTTCTGACCAGCCCGACCACTGCCCCCGGGGAGACTGGCCAGGAGTAAACCGTGACCTTAGAGTAGCAGCCGCTGGCTCTTTCTTCATCTTCCCGTTGGACGTCGTCCCAACACGGTCTGCGGGGAGGACGGTGGAACTGGGGGTCCTTGGAGTGGCTGTGACACTGCTCTGGTGGGTCACACCTTGGCGAGTGTCCTCAGGAAAACCGATCCGACTTTGCCCTCCGTCTTCACAGCAGGTGGTGGAGCCCCTTCTGGGTGGTGGCGGCTGGCCCTCACCTTTACCAAGAAATCGCATTTCCCTCTTTCCCAGTGGCCCCTGCCATGTCACTCTCATGAACCGGTCATATATCGGATAACTGGCAACAGAGGAAGTAAGTATATCCCAGTTATAGAAATGGAACGGTGCCCCTCCCGTCTTTCCCCCTTCATTTGTTTGGGACTGTCTGCATGACGGGCCTCTAATAAGGTCAGATTTGGGATGGGAGAAAGTGTGTGGAAATCCAGGGCAAGGCGGGAGTCATGGAGATCTGGCCACGGAGAGGGACGTGGTGTTTGTGGAGAGACCCGGCACTCAACGACACATCGGATCGTCTCTGCTTCCCAAGCGGCTAGTCTTAATGAGATAAAATGTTGCTGTTGGTTTTAGCACAATTACAACTTGTTCCCAGCGATAGGTAATATTTTGTGTGTTTGTAAAACGCTGAGCTTAATTCCAAGCCCCCTGAATATCCTGGTAAAACAGAAATCCCAAGTTCTGCACAGCTTTGGCGACGACACTCCCAGCTGGTGCTGAGTCCCAGGGCGTTAGCAG
The DNA here is from genome assembly GCF_028023285.1 of Balaenoptera ricei. Lineage (NCBI taxonomy): Eukaryota > Metazoa > Chordata > Mammalia > Artiodactyla > Balaenopteridae > Balaenoptera > Balaenoptera ricei. Next base: position 2,986,664 of record NC_082650.1, read on the forward strand.
AAGGCGTGTGAGTGGAGGTGGGCCTGGAAGGGGTGGTGTAAGAATCAGCAGAGCATCTTTGAATTGTATCTGATGTTTTTGGAGCTGTGGATGTGGCCCTTCTCAGAAGATGTGGGCTCTAGAGACCGGAGTCTCTCTCACTGTGGACGTGTAATCTGTGAAGAGACCAGATGGTCCCAGGCTCCTTCCCGCATTCCCCCTGTGTTCCCGGGCCTCACGGAGGTCAGGGGTGCTCCTGAGGGTATGGGGCTCAAATCACCCCTCCGTCCCTAAGCTGGGCCTCTTCCTCTGACCTGAAATGTCTGCACGTAAGTAGGTGGAGACCCACAGGATCTGGGTGGTCCCTGGTCACATGGCTGGAGCTCCTGAGAAACCTGCAGCTTGGCCTGTGTGTCAGGCAAATGGAAACATCTTGACCGAGGTCCCTTGAGATGGTCCATATCCTACCCTGGAGGAGGACACTTTCCAAGAAGACGGCTGAACCGTTTCCCGGTTCTTGGTCCCCTACCTAAGACAAAGGCCTGAGATCAGATAGCTGGAGACTAGGAGGATTCATCTGGAGATGGTCGTTGGTGCTCTGTGGGTCCCGACATAGGAGTCACTGTGGGGGCTCTGGTGGAGAGAGACCCTGCCCCGCCCCGGCCATGTTGAAGCCCCCCTTAGGCGCCATCAGGTTCGGAAGTCAAGCTCGCTCCCACTTAGGAGTCAAAGGCGCTGCAGTGGCTCTCGGGACACAGGAGTGGCTGCCCGTGGACCCTCCGTCACAGTTCACGACCCAGTTCTACGTCGGCTCATTCTGTCCACTTTTACCACCAGCAACCTCAGAACAGGCAGCTTAGGTTTTCCTTTCTGTGCGCCTGACGCTGGGTCATGGGCTCTGTCCTGTGACTTGCCAGGCTGTGCTTCACCGATGTTCAAGCCTGAGTCCCCGCAGGAGACACTCTGTGCGTCCTGCCCGCACGGTGTGACCGCGGGCATGACCCGCCTCTCCCCCGACAGCTGCTGCCGCCTCCCTGCAGACAAAAGCCTCCGTTTCCCTCCCCGCCGCAGCACACATTAGCTGAGATGGATCACACCGTGCTACCCTGGATTTATCCAAGTTCAGCGTGGATACGTTTGCAAACAACCAGGAGTATGAGAGCTTTGTTCCTGTGGTGAGAGTGTCCGCGGAGTGTGGTCGTTCTGCGGTGTTGATCCCTACAGCTCGGTGGTGGCGTCTGAGTGACATCAGCTGCAGGCCAGGCCGCCCCCTCCTCAGGGTCTCCCTTTGAGGGGCCTGGGGCTGGCGGAGAAGCCTGGCAGGGACGGTGCTTAGGGCAGAGGAAAGAACTGTGGTGCAACTTGGTGACGGTCCCGCCGGGCACACGCTGGCCAAGGCCCAGTGCCCGACATCAGTGTTGGGGGGCCGTTCCCCCGAGGTGCAGGCCCAGGAGGGACAGACAGCAAATGTGAAACACATAAGACCATCCACCATCCTCTTCCTTCCTTGTCACAAGGAATTGCTTCTCTTTTCTTCCACGTGCAAAATACACTGCTTCCTCCCCAAGGGAGACCCTCCCCGGGCCCCTAGGCTCCACGTCCAGGACTGAGGATTCTGAAATCCCAGGGGCAGTGCTGCCAGGGGCAGAGGGATGGAATGTTCCTCGATTAGCCCCTGCTGCTTCTCTTCCTGGAAGTAGGTCCCAGGCCGTGTTCTCTGGCTTTTGGCTCAGCCTTCTGGAAGGTTCTTAATTTTCCTGGTAGGGAAACACCCAGGGGAAGAATAACAGAATATCAAACAAAGAGTTCACTCTACCAGATCAAGCTTTGCCCCATCTTAGTACTTTCATTCGATGCCTTTTCCCCTGAAGACTGTTCTATTAGAAGTGAAATACTGATCTGACCGATTTTCTACAAACTATTACTTCCATCGATCAATCCATTATTTTATATGGTTTCTTTGCTTCTCAAGTTGTCTGGGGTGAAGAATCAGGTTTTTTCTATTCTCAATTTCAATGAAATTTTAAAAGACCTACAAAATGCAAGGCAACATTTTCTCTTATTAATTTAACAGATGTAAAATATCTACCTTCAAGTTTCTAAACAGTTTCTCATTCCTTTCTGTCAGTTTCTGTACTTATCTCCCATGGACCACGTTTGAGCATCATTGTTCTGAAGAAAGACCTTTGCCTCTTTGTGTGTTTGCACATGTGCATAATGTTTAGAATCTTCTAGATGTGACTTTTTTTTTTTTATGATTAGGAGACTGAACTCAGCTCCTGACAAACTGAAGGAGAGAATTTATCCAGATTAGGAAACTTGCACGGCACACTTTTTATTGGACCTTTGCTTCAGGCTTCACTGTATCTCTATCATTAAGCCCCACTCTATTTAATATTCTTCTTTGTTGTTTTCAGTTAAATGATTAGTTTTACACAGTGCCCAGTCACTCTTTCTGCTTATTTCATGTGCACAACAAGTGTGGGCTTGTTGGATTTAGCCCCAGAGGTGCGTGTGTCCACCGCATCACCCATACCTTTGCAGGGTCATTTTCTTTTTTTCTGACTCTGTTTTGGAAAATATTTCCTTAGCTTTGGGATGAGGCTATAATCTAATTCATCTTCCGTTTGCTCTGAAAAGCCAGCGTGGTAGTACAGAGGCCAGCTGTTTTTTCGGGCAATAACCGTCACGCCCCATCCACGATGCTATGACGTCCGCTGAAAGGGTGAATGCCGCCTTGCTGGTAGACTGGAACGTCCAGATTTCCCTGGTTTTATGTTACCGTGCATTCTTTTCACTTTCCTTCTTAGTAATGACATTTATGGAACAAATATTTATTGAGTTCTTTTTAGTGCCAGACACACTGAGTAACAAGGGCTGTACCAGTGAGACTCTTGGCTACAAACAGTAGAAACTAATTCTGAGTAACTTTATAAAAAAGAGAATTGATTGGAGGGGCGGTAAGCAGATCACAGAGCCGACCAGTGGTCTAGAAAGCGAGCGGGACAGAAGGAGACCGGGTGTGGGCAAAGTCACAGACAGGGAGAGTCATCTAGCGCCACCACTGCCCCTGCTCCGTTGGGCCGCGGGCGCCCCACTGAATCCTGGCCACCACGCCCTCTGCGTCACCCTCTCGGGAATCACATTCCAAGCCAAAGCTCTTGTTTGGGCAGGTGCAGGTCCCATGCCCGGCTGAAGCTGCCAGGACAGGGGATTTGGAAAGAAGGTGGCGGGGGCTTTGATGAGCACGGTGAGTGGAGACAGCGACCAGCCATGGGTCTTGTGGAGGGTCTTCCCCTTGTGGAGGGTCTTCTCCGGGGGTCTTCCCCGGAGGACGGAGCCCCTTCCTCCAGGCCAGGAGGCCCCAACCTCCACGTCGCTGATGCTTTATTTTATTTTGTTTTTTTCAAAAGAGTAACCAGATTGCAGACTTTGTTCTATTCTACAGAAAGGTTAACAAGAATCAGGTGGAAAATGTTGGCTAGTTTAACGATTAGTACCAAAAAAAGATGGACTGTCGTTTTAAAAAAGTTCCTTCCCTTAAACACAATTACATCACCAGCAAAACGGTCCAGCGAGTTGTTTGAAAGAGATAGGGCACAGAAGAAGAATATTAATTCAGCGTAACTCTGAGTCCAGACGCTGATGGCGTAGGCTGGAGAGTTCTCGGCGCTGTGGGCGGGTGGGCTGCCCTTTGTGCTGGAAGATGTCGAGCACCACTCAGCCTCTGTTCACCAGACGCCACGAGCACGCCCCGCTCCTCCCGCCTGCGCCCTCCCCACCCTACTCGAGACTTTTGTTAAAGTGTAGGGTCCCGTGCCCGCGTCAGAGCTCCTGGAGCAGGAACTCTGGGATGTGGGGTTAGACCCCGTCATTTCAACAATCTTCCCAGATGATTTTACACATGTTAGAGTTTGAGCGCCACAGAGGTGGGAAGAGCTGGGAAAGGAAGCTTTGTAAGAGGGGGCGGGAGAGGGTGACTAGATTTCCCTTCTAGAAAGATTGCTCTGGCAGGCGGAGGAATTTAGGCAGGCCGCTTAGAGAGGGTGAGGGCCGAGGCAAAGGGCAGCGGTGGACCTGGAGCGGAGGGCCTGAATCTGAACGCTCTTTGTGGGGGGATTTCACACGAGGTGCTGGTTGATTACGGGTAGGGGGAGGTGTGTCCGAGCACCCCCAGTTTTCTGATTTGGTTGAGAGTGTGATGTTGCCCGAGACAGGGAATGTTGCTGTGCGGGGGACCCTCAGGAGAAGAGAAGGAGCTCAGATGTGGATGCGTGGGGCTTTGGGGGCTGACGGGACCTCCCGATGGATGTGAATGTGGAGTCGGGGTGTGGCCCCATCAGCATCCTGGTGGTCACTGCAGGAGGGCCAAGAGGGCAGAACAGAGCCCTGACTAACCAACTGCACGTGGGCAAGTGGGAGGACCCACGAGACAGACGGAGGTGAGAGGCCACGGAGACAGGAGGGGAACCAAGTGACCAGCAGCTGAGGGAGAAAACAGGAGAGGGCCAAGGGGTCGGGTGCCACAACGAGCTGGTGGGAGGAGGGCCAGTGGGTCTCACACTCCGCGGATAATTAGTGGTCTTTGCGAGAGTGGTTTCGGTAGAGCTGCGAGGGTAGAAACCAGATCACAGTGGCAATAAATAAGAGGCGAGATGGTGAAGGAGGTGAATGTCATCTTTAGAGGGAATAAGACAGTTGACAGGGGTAAGAGGGGCCTGAGAGGCAAAGGAGGGTTTTTGTTTTATAGCTTTTTGCTGTGTCATTGACATACAATCCACTGCACTTACATAAACCCATATACTTCGGTCAGTTTTGACATATGTGTGCACCTGCGAAACCATCACCATGTTCAAAACAGTAGATGTGTCATCACCCCCTAAATCTCCTTGTGTCCCTTTGGAAGTCCTCCCCCTTATCCTCCACTGATTGGCTTTTTGTCACAATAGATTAGTGTGCATTTTCTAGAATTCTATCCAAGCAGTATCTTCCTATATGCACTCTTTCCCTTTTTTGTCTGTTTTTTTTGCCCTGGGAGAATCGGTCTTGTTGCAGGGTGCCAGGTGTATCAATAACTTACCCCTTTTCACTGCTGGGTAGCTTTCCATTCCTTCGTGTGGCCTACAAGCTCTGCTGTCCACGTGCCTCTTGATGGACACTGGGTCATTTCCAGTTGTTGGCTGTGACATGTAAGGTTGCTATAAACACATGTATACACATAGGCACATACACTTTCTCCTGGGTAAATACCTAGAAGTAGAAAAGGGCTTCAACTGGTAAATGTACGTTTAACGTTTTAAGAAACTGAAGCTGGTTTCCAAAGTGGCTGCACATTTCACATCCTCACCAGCCAGAGGCAGAATTCCACGCCCTGGCCCACACTTCGTGTGGCCGCTTTTTGAAGTTTAGCTGTTCTCTTAAGCCTGTGGTAGCATCTCACCTTGGTTTTGATTTGAGCACCATCTTTATTTGCCAGCCCTTGATCTTCTCCGGTGGAGTGTCTATTCACATCTTTTGCCCATTTAAAAAATTGGTTGTTTTCCGATGATTAGCCTCATTCTAATCTTAAAGAGTCCCTGACCTCACTGAAAAGGCATCAAATATTTGATGAGGAGAAATTAGATTTAGAAAATACTAGGCTTACACAGATACAGTCATTGGATGTGGTTTTCTTAAACAATTTCCTTTGTCTCTGGTATTTTTGTCCTTATGAAGGTGTCTTCTTTTCTCAATGACTGAGAGATGAAAATGCAGATACTAGATAGTGAAGATGAAGCAGGCTCTGAATAGAAATACTGAATCTACTTCTCGATGAGACCACTTTACAGTGCCAGGGTCCCCAGGGGCTGCTTTTGTGGCCTTTCTGTCTCTGGAGCGGGCGGAATGGCACTCAGCGCCCTCTCCTTTCATCTTGTTTCCTCACCAGCGAGGTTGGGGAGCCCCGGCCCCGAGGCTGCTGTCCAATCCTGCGCCGGAGGTTCAGGCTGTCACCAAGGAAACAGGGACTGTCTTTCTGTTCTTTCCACTCCACCCCCTCCGAGTCCTGTAAACGCATTTCTCATGTAACAGGAAAAAACACGAGAGTAGAGCTTTGCCTGCTGATGAGAGCAAATCGCTGGGCCCCGGGGCGGGTCTCCTGTGCTGGCTTCGGCCCGGGGGCTTCCCATCGGGCTCCCTCCTCCCCCAGGTCTGTGGGCATCAGGGGCCGGAGATGCATGTAGCCCCCGGACAGCGGGTTCTCACAGGCCCATCGGGGAGAAAGACAGGATCCTGCAAATGTGGAGAGTGCGGGAGCAGTTTGCCATGGCAACCCAGGGAAAGGCCAAGTCTGCACACGCACCACCTGATTTCTGCCTGCTTGGTGGGTAAGAGCGTCCTCTTGTGGTTAGAGGGTCGCGGGAGCCTCTCCCGGCCCCCCTCACACCTTCACTGTGACCTGCAGAGGAAATGTGCTCTACACTGGGACTGTGTGTGTCTGAAACAACCAAAATGGAATGATACCACCCTCACCCTTACTATGTGAAATGCAGTCCCTTCTGCTCTGTTACATTTACGGTATATAGAATATGTTACCTTATTTTCTCTTCTATTACATTGCAAAATGCTGGCCAGATCCCCTAACTTGGTTACGTGGCGCGAGGGGTTGCAGACTTGAGGTCTGGAAAACTGCCCGAATTGATGTGCCTGCACCGGGTGGGGTGGGCTCAGACTTCGCTTCTCTCCGCGTCCTGTTTGGCTGTCCCGTCCTCAGCTTCGAGGCCGAGCAGGAGGGAAGATCAGCTAAGGGAGGCGAACAGCCCATGATTCTGAAGTCACGCCTGTTTGTTCACAGAATTCCAGGGGGTCAGAGGCTCGCTTGCTTTCTTTCGTCTTTCAGGCAGGAGGAAACTGAGGCACAGACTCACGGCGCGCCCTCCCGTGGTCCCGGCTGAGGCGGCAGGGCCTGGGCAACGAGGTGGGGGGCTTCCGCGACATCCACTGCTTCCCCTCTCAGGGGGGCAAGGAGCGTCCAATTGCAAGCGAGAAATTTGCTTTCTTTTTTAAAATTAATTAATTAATTAATTAATTTATTTTTGGCTGTGTTGGGTCTTCGTTTCTGTGCGAGGGCTTTCTCTAGTTGCGGCAAGCGGGGACCACTCTTCATCGCGGTGCGCGGGCCTCTCACTATCGCGGCCTCTCTTGTTGCGGAGCACAGGCTCCAGACGCGCAGGCTCAGTAGTTGTGGCTCACGGGCCCAGCTGCTCCGCGGCATGTGGGATCTTCCCAGACCAGGGCTCAAACCCGTGTCCCCTGCACTGGCAGGCAGACTCTCAACCACTGCGCCACCAGGGAAGCCCGAGAAATTTGCTTTCTAACCCTGAAGTTTTAGTAAAGTTAAGGTTGAAATACGTCAGCCTTTACTGGAGGGCTCTAACTGGTCGTCCGCAAAGGCACCAGAACGTCATTTCTTTCTTTCTTCTGCTTTTCTTGATAAACATTTTGTTTTCAGGGATAAGAGTTAATATTTTTAGGATTTCCAAGTCTCCCAAAGCAGTTCACCTCAAAGTTTAGAAAGTTTTCCGGGGAGATTTCCTCCAGTTTAGAAAGTTTATGTACATTGTCAAAACATTTTTGTCTAGAAATGCATTTCAATTTCTCTTTATTTTTGTTTTCAAAATTGAGTTCATTCAATTTAAATTCTTCTTTCTTTTTAGAATTTAGTGGTACAGGCTTCTAGGTTGTAGGTAATCGAGGACATGATAAATCAGGAGGGGCCCAGAGCCATTAGTATAATTACTTACTGAAAAAATAAAACTCTGCAAAGAAGCACAAAATTATGAGAATTCTCACAGGAGTGTAATATTTATTTCAAATTGCAAAAGCTGGTTCTGTGCTTTCCTCTATTTTTTTTCTACCCAGTCTTTTTTTTCTTTCCCTTTCTTTCTTCCTCCCTCTTCTTTCCTTCTTTCCTTTCCTTCCTCCCTTCCTCTCCCCCCTTTCCTTTTCTTTCTTTTTCTTTCTTCCTTCTTTCCTTCCTTTCCTTCTTTCTTCCATCCCTCCTTTCTTTCTTTTCTTTCTTTCTTTCTTTCCCCACTTAATCTCTTTCCTTCCCATTCATCCTTGAGGTTGAGTATGATTGTCTATTTTGAAATGTAAGCAATATTTCTCTTTAGTCATTTGTATTATAGTCCAGTAAAACATCCAAGCCATTCACCTTTCTGTCTGTTCCTTTTTCGCCCTCATCACCTTCACAGCGATGAGGTCTGAGCTATCCAGAGACCCAGCACAGGCGGGAATTCTGATGAAATATGGGGAAACGGAGAGCACCATTTACAAAGATTCCCTCTAAAGTGAAAATATAAAAGGTCCTGCAGTTTAGCAAGGGAATGCTGAGTTTGGATGTGACAAACACAGTCGATAATAATGCCATCTTTCTTTGGGGAAACAAGGCTTCCCTAGGGGTGTGTGGGAACAGCTGCAGTCGGCAATGACCTCACTTCTCGTGGGAGGGGACAGGGGAGGTGACTGGCTCCCAGTCCATCCACCAGCCTTGCTCCCCTGCCACCGGGCTGTGCTGGCCACCATCAGGAAGATGACATACTCCCTGCCTGAGACAGAGCTAAGGAGCAATCCCAGGATGAGTCATCAGCTTTTAATGTAGTATCTGCAGACCTGTCGTGAAAGGCCAGCTCATAACAACCCCTTAGGAGCAGAGGCCAAGGTACCTAAGTGCTAATTGCTTAGAAGCAAGTGATGCATCCCCACGAGTCGCTCTGATCCCCTCTGCACACAGGACTGAAAGTACCCCCAGCTCTCTTGCACACAGACAGCTGCCACTTCCCTCCCCAAGTTTCAAGAACAGCTTGTGGGGCAGAAACGGGGTGCGCAGTTTGTGGTGGAGTCCTTGTCCTTCATGAAGCGAAGTGACCTTGGCCGCACGGTTCCCTCTGGCTGTAGCACCGTGTCCCCAGGCAGTGTCCCCGTGCAGGGAACTGGCTTTGCAAATGTTTTGGAAAGCAGGATGTTGGCATTTATAGTTGCATAAACTCTCTCTCAAAGCAACAGTTCAGTTTGTCAAACTCTCACCAGACAGGGAACTGGGTCTTGGGGCTCTGGACTTGTGCCACCACGGAAACCTCCATGAAATCTTGAGTCAGTGGCATCCCATTCACTCAGAATCAGTATCTGATGCCGAAAAGAAGAAAAGGATGGATGTGAGAGCTGAAATCCTCTTAGGTTACAGCGTTTAAGAGTCACAAACATATTCATGCATGTTATGTAATCACTATTGTTAAAGATAACCATATTACTTCAGGAATTTAGCTCCAACACCTTAAAATTTACAAATTACGTACTCAGATAAATTTTTTTCAAAAAAGTTAATTACAGAAAAAGGACTATTTAATACTCTGTCACACACAAAATAGCATAATAATTATAATGCTTTTAATAGCCATGCCTTCAATTAAGAATATTTTCTTCTACGAAATACAGTTGGTATGAAAATCTGAATGTTTTAGTTGGTAGGGGACGAAATAGAAATACTGAAAAGTTGAAAACTGGTTTCCTGGCAGTGAAATGAAGTTGCCAGAAACCAAGGAATCTGGACTCGAGGGGCGTGTGGACAGTCGCCAGCGAGAAGGGCATCCCATCTGCTGTCTGCGTGTGGTTCTCGTTTCAGGGATGGCGCCTGTCCTGTACATCCTATGCTACGGCTACATTCATGGGTTGGGGTGAGAACCTTGCCTGCAGGGAAGGGACTGACAGGCACCTGGTGGAAACAAAGCCACCAGAACCACAGACAGAGGATATGTTCTCTCCCTGGGGTCAGGTGGCAGGTTGGGAAATGGGGGCGGGGGTGGAGGGCAGGGAGGGTGATAAAGGGTTAAAGATGAAGGGATAAGGCTGCATCCTTAAGCCAGTTGGGAACGGCTCCCTTTCTTGGGCTTCTGCAGGGAACAGAGCTGCCGTCACAGAATGTAAACAAAACCAGGGAAGGGTCTGACCACACCTTGGCCAGGGCACACGTGCACGCGCGCGCGCACACACACACACATCCTCAAAGAGGGGAAACTCGGCAGCATCACTGAAGCTGTGTGATCCAGAAGGAGATTCTCCTCCGGCACGAGACAGGGTGTCAGGTTGCTCACAACGACCTTGCGTTTAGCGCAAGAGGACAACTGCACGCTTTGGGGGCGGGTGTGACACTGCGTAGCTCCACGCGTGCGGTGCACACAGAGCCAGGGAGCCCAGAGCCTCGAGCACGTCAGGGAGGCCAGTCCGCCAGGACGGAGAGGACAACGAAGGCTTCCCTGAGGAAGAGGAGGAGGAGCAGGAGAAGCGCGGTGAGCTTCCCTCCCAGGCACAGAGGAGGGCAGGTTGCAAACACAGAGATAAGAGAGGGCTGCGCCTGGGGGGGGATGGGAGCTGCTAAATGATTAGGGACCAGATTAGGTCACACTAAAGCGTTTGGGAGCAGGAGGCCACGGGATATGTTTTAAATGGGGCGCTGATGTGATGGGGCCATTGTCCTGGAGACACTGCTCTGAGGCCAGGAGTGGGCACTGGTTTGGAGACCAAGGACCAGAAGTCCAGGTGGTGGCATTTTCCCAGGTGAACAAGGCCTGAACTGAGGTGGTGTCGTGGGGATGCAGAGGGGATAATGGGTCTCAGAGGGTCCAGACGCAGAAGTGACAGAGCTGAACTGGTTCAGGTGACAAGGAGGGAGGGGCCGAGCACGGTCACCAGGCTCCCGGCTCCGATGCCACATCACCAGGGGCTGTGCGCCCGGCGGGAGCACGCCGGGGAGGGTGTGTACCTGTGAGTCAGTTTGGGCCGTGTTGCTTTCCAGATGTGTCTGAGTCGTCCAAGTATTTCCACCCAGTGACTGTTACATATTGAAGAGAGAGAAGGTGAGACAGTGCCTGGAGGGCGGGGTGTCTGGAGAGTTCCAGAGACAGCGACAGGACGGGGGAGGGCTCTTGGGGGGGGTGGTTCCTGGTGGGGGGGAGAGGCCGGTGAGAGGATGGAGTGAGACAGAAGTCACTGGGTGAGAGGTGGGTGTTTGGATAACAGCATCAGATGTAAGATACGGACCAAGAAGCATCCACAGGTTTAACTACATGGAGATCACCAGTATCCTTGCAAGAGCCGTGTCCGTGCACTGGGGGAAGGAAGACGAGACTGGGGAGAGCGGACAAATGGACAAGAGACGTGGGGCTGGAAGGAGCTGCCGGGGTCACAGCACGGTGTGTGCTGGGTTTCTTTCTTCTCTTCCTTTCTTTTTTTTTTTTTTTTTTTTAGCATGGAAGAGGTTTGAGCATGTTTAAATCATGATGAAGAGAAACGCAGACAGAGAGAGGCTTCAGGCGGGATCAGACAGAGCGAGGCCCCGGGGAGGTGGGAAGATGGGGGAGGAGTAACGGGAGGAAGAGGAGGCTGCAGGAGGGGCCGGGTCCAGGCGGGCGCGGCGATGGGACCGGCGAGTGGAGGGCTCTCCTGGGGGCCCCGGCTTCTCCCTGTGAAGTAGAAACTGAGGGCGCATCATCCAGCGGGGGGTGGGGGGGCGGTGCGCAGCCAGCAGCGCAGGGAGGAGAGAGGCCGCAGGAAATGGACTCGGGAGCTGGAGACCTCGCTGGGCAGCAGCGTGGCCGGTGGGATCAGGAACTGCCGCGGCGCGGGGCCCCTGCTGTGCTGCAAGCTGGCCGCGGGGAAGGGGGTCGGCGGGGTCGCCCCGGGAAGGGTCCGCATGCAGATGTGAGCAAGGGGACGGCGGCGGGCTGGGTCAGGGGTTCAGCCTGGCCACCGAAGGTGCGGACAGGGGCCCTGGCGCGGGCGAGCGTGGAGGGCAAAGGGCCGAAGGGCCGAGGACGGAGGCAAAGCAGGGTGTGTACACGGCGTGGCCCAGGGCGGTGCTTCTGATGGAGGCGCTCCAGGTGACAGCGGAGGAGGGGGAGGGGGTAAGGTGGAGGGGCACAGGGCGGGCCTTGTCCAGGGGGACGTGGACGTCACCCGGATCGCCGTGTGGGACGCGCAGGCCAGGAGGCCCGCAGATGACGAGCCCGCCTGCACGGCTCCCTCTGAACCGCTGGCCCCTCTCTGCCTCGGTGACCAACGATGGTGCGGAGCGGGGCCCAGGGACACCAGCCGTCCACGTGCTTCTGGGGGATGTCACCAGCGCTGGACTCTCTCTTTTTTTCAGTCAATTTGTTAATTTATTTTGAGACAGTAATAAAGCCATTGCACGTCAACATAAATATTTTTACGAAAAAAAAACCCCTATATTTTCCAAACCAAAGAAAAATGGCATTGTTTTCTATTTCTGCAAATTTCTTTAAATGTCTGGCTTAATAGAAGACAGACAGATTCTCCTACCTGCTTCTTCATTTGATCTGTTAGAAAATCATATGTCATAAAGCCCCTGGAAAACTCCAATGCACAGTCACGATGGGATGAGAGTGAAAGAAAGAAAATGTTCTGACTATGGAGAACATTGGTTTGCTCTCCTGGACTACTCGGAAGGGTCTTGGGGATTCTGGTGACACTGGACCACATCCTGAGGGCGGCTGGTTCACAGTTCACTACTTTCTGTGCACTGGACTCTCTTAACGACTGAAATGCGGGGAGAGAAGACAGGTGCAGCCTCTAGAACCAAGGGGATCCTCAAAGGAAAGGCAAGTTGAAGATAAAAATGGATTGGGGGGCTTCCCTGGTGGCGCAGTGGTTGAGAATCTGCCTGCCAATGCGGGGGACACAGGTTCGAGCCCTGGTCTGGGAAGATCCCACATGCCACGGAGCAACTAGGCCCGTGAGCCACAACTACTGAGCCTGCGCGTCTGGAGCCTGTGCCCCGCAACAAGAGAGACCGCGACAGTGAAAGGCCCGCGCACCGCGATGAAGAGTGGCCCCCGCTCGCCGCAACTAGAGAAAGCCCTCGCACGGAAACGAAGACCCAACACAGCCAAAAAAATAAAATAAAATAAATAAATAAATAAATAAGTCAGGAGCTCTTTAAAAAAAAAAAAAAAATGGATTTTGGGAACTGCTTTACCCAGCAAGTGGCAAACTTCCACACCTTATCCCAAGACTAGCAGGCTACAAACAAATGACAAACAAAACAAACAGAAGCCTTAAGAAGCTTTTATTAATTTAACAGGAGACGAATCCGTGATAAACTAACATCTCAGAGACGTTCCTGACGCCCTTGGTTGGGCTGTTAGAGGACACCCCTGTCCCCCTCATCACGGTCCCTCTGAGCCACGGCCAGGGCTGCACTTCTGCGCTGGACGGAGGCAGGATGGGGATCCTTTTGTTCTGAGCCTGTGGCCGCCCGTCTAGAAGAGCCGGCCGGTGTCTTGAGGACATGCCGTGAAGCAGGGGTGGCTTTCCCAGAAGCAGCCTCCATGTGTCTCTGGCCTTTCAGGTCTCCTGTCTCCAAGGTGACAGTACGGCCACACAAATGGAATTGCAGTTTCCTTGATTTGGGATCTCAGGACTAATTTTTTTTTCTCAGAATTTAACAGTTTAGGTTTCTCCTTCCTTAAATGAGTGGCATTCAAAGCACCAACTCTCAGGTCAAAATTTGACACAGAATACTCTACGATTTTAAAAATAGTTTCCTCCAGCCAAATAGATAAAAATACCTGAATTTCAGATATGGGTATTATATTAGTTTGCTGTAACAAAGTGACACAAATTGGGTGTCTTAAACAGCAGAACTTTATCGTCTCATAATTCTGGAGATCAAGGCGTGGGCAGGGCTGGTTCCTGTGGAGGCTGTGAAGGAGAACCTGCTCCAGGCCTCGCCCCCGGCCCCTGGCGGTGGCTGGTGACCCTCAGTGTCCCTGAGCTGTAGGTGCATCGCCCCAAGCCCGCCTTCGTGTTCATGGCGTTCTCCTGCATGTGTGTGTCTGCGGCCAAGTTTCTGCTGTTTATAAGGACACCAGTCACATGTGATCAGGGCCCCTCCTGCTCCAGTACGACCTCATCCTACCTACTTACATCTCCAACCACCCTATTCCAAATGAGGTCACCTTCTAGGCTCTGGGGGTTAAGACGTCAACGTTGGAATTTTTAGTGAAGGCAGGTCAACTTGTCAGAGTTGCAGTCAAATTACTGTTGCCACCTTTCCTTTATGAACTGTAGCTTGTTTTTAGCGTAATGTGTACCCGGACCTCAGATTTTCAGAGGTTAATTCTGTCATCAGCAGCGGGCTCTGTGAGAGTTACGAAGTTAAAAAGTAGATTCCAGAATGCCTTGGTCGTGCTGGCTTTAGTCCTGTTTTGACCAGACCACCGTGTTCTGCTGCAACACTAGGAAAGAAACGTCTGGGTTTAATGTGATGATGATTCTTTTTGTAAAACCTCTGTGACTTCATTTGGAGCATCGGTGCTCGTGAAACAGAAGGTCTGAGTATATTTGTACCTTAATCATGTGTGACATTTCCCACCTGTTGTATCTTAAGATTTTCTTCCTCTGAAGCCCTCCCATTTCTGTTACCAGGGCGAAGCCCAACACTTGTCAGGAAGAAGTTTATGGAGATCTCAAGGACTTTAAATAATTGCTTTAAAAGCACAGATTCAAGTTTGACATGAAAATATTTCAAATATATTATGGTATTTCATTATCAAATTTTAAACACTTTCCTTTAAGATGCTCAGAGTCGCTGGGTTACTTGAACTTGAAGCTATAGCCTCTCATTTTCTCCTCTGACGGGATTAGGATTATCACAAGAGTGACCAGGGTTTTCATCAGCTTGTTGGGTTTTCTTTCTTCCTCTGAGCAGTGTAACACACGTTCGGCTCAAGGAACACCATGGTGCCCCTTCTGTGTGCCAGGCTGTGTTCCGGTGGTAGAGATGCAACAGGTGAACAGAACGCAAATCCCAGGTCTGGTGGGCATTGATTCTGGCAGAGGGAGACAGCCAGGAAGCCAGAAAAGTAAAACATTTATGAAACTACACAAAATCTCGCACAAGTAAATTATATATATGAAAATAGTTTGCTAAGATGTAATAAGCAGTATGGAGGAAAACGAAGCAGGGATGCCGATGAGGACAGGGGGTGGGGAAGGCCCAGAAAGGCGCATGCTGAGAAGGGGGCTGGAGGGGCCCACGGAGCAGACGCCACAGCAAGGGCAGTGGGCGGCCAGGCTCCGCGGCCTGGGCCTGAGCTGGGGAGGTGCAGGGGCGCAGGTCACAGGGGCAGAGGAGCTTCCATGGCAGCAAGCCTCAGGGAGCAAAGGGGCGACAGTGTTCTGGAAGGGCAGTGAGAGGGGCAGCCCGGGGACCAGCACGGTGGGAGTGGGTTCTCAGAGCCTCTCTGGAAGGGCCCATCCCGGAAGCTCCCAGTGTTTGTCAAGCACCAGCTGAGTCTGCAACCTTGTGTGGGGAGGATGGTCCAGGGAACCAGCAAAGTCACTCTGAGCAGGAGATGATCTCTTCCCATGGGAGGAGGACACACATGTACATGCCTGTGCATGCGCACACACACGTTCACACACGCATGCACACACATGTGCACACATGCACACTTAAACAAGGTCAACACCGCCAACCTGGATGACCTACAAAACCGTTACATAAGATTCGATAATGGGCCTCACGACCGTTGATTATGTTTCTGATGTTTGTGAAAAATACAAACATTGGGAAGGGAGGCACAGAGAAGGAAACTATGTTATGTTCACCATTCTCGACCCAAAAGAACACCGTAACCACAACCCTCTGTCTCACTAACTAGAGCGGCCCTGATAAAAGAGACAGACAGTAAGAAGCCTTGGTAAGGATGTGGAGAAATCGGAGCCTTTGTACGTTACCGGTGGGAATGTAAAATGATGCAGCCGCTTTGGAAAGCAGTTGACAGTTCCTTAAAAAGTTAAACATCGAATCACCGTGTGACCCAGAAATTCCACTTCTAAGTATATACCCAAGATAATTGAATATATATGTTCACGCAAAAACTCGTACATGATTTTCATAACAGCATTATTCTTAATAGTCAAACAGTGAAAACAACCCAAATGTCCATCTAGTGATAAATGGATAATCAAAATGTGGTCTATCCATACAATGGAGTACTAGTTAGCCATAAAAAGGAATTAAGTTCTTATATATCTGCTACAACACGGATGAACCTTGGAAAAGTTTCACCTTTTGCTAAGTGAAAAACTATATCTGATTCTATTTGTATGAAATGATTCTATTTGTATGAAACATCCAGAATAGGAAAGGCTATTGTATTAGTCTGCTGGGGACGCTCTAACAAAAGACCAGACTGGGGGGCTTAGACATTTATTTTCTCACAGGTCTGGAGGCTGGCACTCCAAGATCAAGGTGTCAGCAGGTTTGGTTTCTCCTGAGGCTTCTCTCCTTGGCTTGCAGACGGCCGTCTCCCCGCTGTGTCCTCACATGGACTTTTCTCTGTGCACCTGCACCCTTGGGTTTCTCTGTGTCCAAATCTCTTCTTATAAGGGCAGCAGTCAGATTGGATCAGCGACCCTCTAAGGGCCTCATTTCAGTGATCCTTTCTCTAAAGGCCCATCTCCAAATACAGTCACATTCTGAGGTCCTGAGGTTAGGACCCCAACATATGAATTTGGCAGGAAGGAGGAGGGCACAGTTCAGCCCCTAACATCTTTGGAGACAGGAGAGGATTAGTGGTTGCCAGGGGCGAGAGGGGAGGGGGAACAGGAGTGACTGCTAATGGGGAGGGGCTTCTTTTGGGGGCAATGAAAATGGTCTAAAACTGATCCTGGTGACCATCGCACAGCCTTGTGAATTTAAAAGGGTGAGTTTTATGATATGTGAATTATATTTCTCAATTAAAAAAACAGTATTCTGCTAACCTCCAGAAGACGTTAATATAGGCGCCAGTGGGAGAAAAACAGGAGAAATAAGGACAGAGTCACGAAGAAAGTGTTTCCTGTAGCTCTCCTGGACCTCCTGACTGTTTCCCGGTGCCTTTGCTAAACCACCTGCTAAGGACCCCATGCTGTTGCCAGGCTCCGAATTCCAGGAAGGAAAAAAGCCAAGAAATAGAACAAAGGCTCCGCGGTGGCCGAGCTCCCCGGACCCAGCCCTGGTGGCGGCTTCTGCGGGCAGAGCAGGTCTGGACTGCGCGCTGCTGTGCGTGGGAAGACATTCCCTCTGCACCGTCCCCTACGCCTGGGTCTCCGCTTCTCTCCCTCTCCACAGCCCTCCTCTTTTGTAAAAATCATCATTCCTGTTCTGAGCCCATTCTGTGCCCCAAAGGAGCCGGGAAGGGGGTGGTTTGCGAAGGCCTCTTCTGCTTGATAGATCCCTGGTCCTTGGGGCAGGAGGGCCTCCCACTGGCGCTGGCGGCTGCCTCTGTCATCTGCCTGCTTATCCTTCTGGCTGTGAGTTTGCACAGACTGAACATCACAACGTTCTCCCACCATTGTAGGGACCACACTTGTTAAGTGTGGGGAAAAACACAACGTGAGCCATGTCTTAGAATAGAAATTATCCTGATCCAAAATTTGATACATTTTTTTAAAATGTGTGACTTAATACGTCACGAATCTTGAAAGATCTAAAACAGCGAAGGGAAAGAATCTCAGCAACAGACATTTTCATGCTGCTGAAGACAAAGAAAATACAACAGGTCCTGCCGGAGCAGGTAGTAACCATTTGTATCACAAGTTGAACTTGCGGTCTTTACTATTTATCTATTTAATGTCCTCATTCCATATGTGACAACACGGCCATGATTAGTGGTGGAAAATATCCCTGTGCCTTTATACTAAAAGCCGATAGTTCTGGCAAAATGAAAACTTTCTTTGAGAGTATAAATTTGCACCTTCTAACAAACCTTTCAGAGAAAGGTCACTTTACATGAATGCATGTGAAAAATTCACACAGCTCTTGGTCATCCACAGTCACAAAAGAGACCATGAGTTGAAGTCAACCAATAATGTGGAAAATCCAAAGACGTCGCGTATTTTAAATTCTTTCCCTGCTGCGTGGAGACTTGAACCAAGTTGCAGAGGGAGCGGCGGCTCCTTGGTCCATGGCGCCCTCTGGAGGAGGAAAGGGGAAGCGACGCGAGGCGGGCGGGACGTCGAGGTGGAGCCGATGCGAGCAGGTGCGCTCCTGGGAAAGCCAGCTGTGTCCGCAGGCGGGATTTCAGGCTGTACAACCGCTCGCGGGTCCTCTCAAGTGGAGAAACCCGCATCCAGAGAAGAGAGGCTGTGTCCACCCTGGCTCTTTGAGGCCAGGACCCTGGAGGGGGGAGACCCTAGTCCCTCCCCCCGTAACCACCGGCGCTCTAGCAGGACTTTCGGACGCGGCAGGCAGGTCCCAGGATTGGATGGAGCGAGCCTGAGGTCATCCCGGAGCTTTCTGTGTTCTTTATGAGGGCCAGCCAGGGTTTGCAGCCCACGTGGGTGGGTAGTTTGGGAACACTGGAAGATATTCCAGAACGTTGCACCGAGTGAGCCAGCAAAGGCCAGAGCGGGGCCCGGGTGAGGCTGGGGTGGGGGGGGGGGGGGTGACTGGACGGCAGAGGTTGGGAGCTTGTTGGAGCAGGTGGTAACTGTCTTCGTGTTAACAAATTGAATTCGTGGTCTTTAATATTTCTCTGCTTGATTCCTCAGGTCACATTCTGCCCTGTGTGGCTTGGGCAGCGTTGCTTAACCCCTGTGTGCTGAGGTTTGCACGACTGGAAGTGAGGCTAATACCCACGCCTGTTACACATCTTGGGTTGCCCTGAGGGTTTAACGGGTTAATTTGTATAAAACACTTGGACCTGTGCCTGCGCTCGGCACACGGCTGCACGAGGAAGCGAAGGTCCGTGAAGGTGGTGATGATGACAGTGTGTGAGCCAGTCTAGTGAGGGTCCTGGGGGCACAAAAGCCATCCTGTCACACAGCGCGGGATTCAGTAAGGACCTCCACCTCCGTCCTCACTCGGGGCCGCAGAAACGAAACCCGGTAAAGCTGCTAGCTCCTTTGCCGTGTCTTTACCTCCAGTTGGCTAGATTAAGCAAAATCAATAAAATTTCCCCTTATTTTGTTGGTAGATTAAAAGATACGAACGGGAGACCCACAAATTTTGAAAAAAGTTAAAAATGCAATGTATCAATACTGAAAAAAGCATAGGCCCTGCCACCCCAAAGCACCACCTCCCATGCCTGAAATTAATGAACTTACAAATGCACACGAACAGGGGCATATACACACAAACACATATGTGAGCATACAAGAGCATACACACAGACCCACACAGAGGTACACACACATGAGCATACACACACAGACACACATACATGAGCATACACACACAGACACACATACATGAGCATTCACACACAGACACACACACACACACAGACACACTTGAAGAATAAGAAGACAGTGAAAACAAATGACCAGACACAGAAAAGACTCAAAGGTATAGGATAGGGGAATCATTTTGAGGCTTCAGAGTAATTAGTATCATATAAAACAAATTTACTTTTTAATACAGGGGAAAAACACTAAAGGCCTAATCCTGCTTGAGACATTATTTCATCTAACAGAGGTGAGATTAGCAAAGATTGCTTTCAGATTAAAAACACTATTTCATTTTTAAAAGCAATACAAACAAAATAACAGCTGCATTTACCCTTCAACCTAGCAAGCCCACTTCTGGTAATCTATCAGGTATACCTGCACAAGGACAAAGTTATTAATTGCATAGTTATTTGTGATAGTAGGAGGCTGGAAACAACCGAAATATCCATGAATAAAGGGCTGGATTTGAAGCTACACAAGAAAGAGGAAGGTCTCTGTGTACTGAAATATTAAGACCTCCAAGGTCTTGTATCAGGTGAAAAAAAGCAAGAGTCAGAACAGAATAAACAGAATCTACATCTTGTGCACTGTGGGTGGGAAATAAGGATATAGGTATGTATACATATACCCCAAAAGAAACAGATGAACCAGAAGCTCATGGTTCCATGGTTACCTATGGGGACAATTCAGGGAGAACAACGATGGAATGAAAGTGAGACTTCAATCATTAATTCTCAAATCCTCCTTGATTTTCGAATCATATAAATGTCATGTAATTAACTGAAAAAAGCAAACCCTAAAATTGAAAGCCATAACTAGTGAGGCTAATTGTAAATATATCAAACTGATAACGTAACCACATAGAGAAAGTAATCATTTCATGGGTCCGTAAAGCATAGTATTTTTATGATTTATATTTTTGTGCATGCTTAGAGGAATACAGTCAAAGTACAAAGGGAGTTACAAAGAAATCTTAAACATCATGTAGTCATTTTGTTCTTAGTCATAATATTAAAATTATTATTTTGAAACTATCTTATAAATGTTATTTAAAAGAACTAACATGTTAACATAGTGGATTAAATAGATTGATTTTAGAATACCAAGCAGTCTTATATACCTGAAATAAAACTTAGTTGGTTGTGGTGCATTTTAAAAAATGTATTGCTAAATTTTATTTGCTAATATTTTGTTACAGATTTTTGTGTCTAGAGTTGACCTGTGGACATCATGGCTTTGAACTGTGTAGGTCCTTCAATGGGTGAATAGTTAAACAACCATACTGGAATATTATTCAGCAATAAAATGGAATGAACTATGAAGACACTCAGTAATTTGGGTGAATCTCCAGAGAGTTATGCTGAGTGTGAAAAACAAGCCCCCAAATGTTACATACTCTATGATTCCATTTCTATAACTTTCTTCAAATGACAAAATTATAGAAATGGAGAACAGATTTGTGGTGGCCAGAGGTTATGGCGGGAGTGGTGGCAGGGAGGGACATAGAGGAGGCTACAAAAGAGAAACACGAGTGATCATTGTGGGAATGGAAACCTTCTGTATCTTGAGTATATCGATGTCTGTATCCTGGTTGTGCTAGTGAACCATAGTTTTGAAAAACGCTATCATTGGGTGAAATTGAGTAAAGGGTACACAGATCTTGCATCATGTGACTCTACAAATATCTCAAAATGGAAAGTTTAATTAGAAAACAAATTATATATGTACAAATGTATAAAATATATATAAATTATGTAAGATATATATTTACATATGAAATGCTTTAAAACACTCCTGAAATACAATTAGATCTGAACAAATTGGAAGACATACAATATTCTTGTATAGGAAGACTCAGCAATATAAAGTTGTCAATTCTCCCAATTTTCAAAATATTATGTAATTCCAAATAAAAACGAACAATTTTTTCCCCTGAAGGTAGATAAATTGATTATAAAGTCTACATGAAAAATAAACAAGTAAGAATAAACAGGAAAACCTTGAAAAAGAAGAATTTAGTTTGGGGGACAGGGCTAGCCCTTCCAGACATTAAAATACACTATAAAGTCTCTATAAATAGAGCAAGGTAGTATTAACACATCATTGGAACAGAACAGAAAATCAAGAAGTTGACCCCTGTGCATATGGAAATTTAGGGTGATAAATACATCATCTTAGATCTTAGTGGGAGAAAAGATGGGCTTTTACTAAATAATGTTGAGACACATGGATAGCCTTTGGAAAAATGTAAATTACATCCATATTATCCCATACTGTACTCAGGATAAATTCCAATGCTTCAGAGATTTGAAAGTCAAAAGTGAAACCACTAGTACCTGAAGAAGTGATTGGTGGTATGTCATGTTATCCTAGACCTATACGTGTGTAGTGCTAAATTTTGAGGCCGATCCTACCACGGAACCTGTGTGGCGTTCCCGTCGCTAAGAGCTGTGGATTTGACAGTCGGTTATGTGAGTCAACTGCGTGGACTCAGCACATTTCCGTTTGCTGGTGCCCAGGCAATGAGCGTTCTCACTGTGGTTCATGGCACTGGGTATCCAACATCCTAACTCTTCAAAGAGGAAGAGACTTCACTGAGGCAAACTTCCTCAAAAGTGAAAGGATTAAAAAGGACAAAAGCAACAAGAAGTTAAAGTGCAGTTGCAACTTTGATTTAAATAACATTGCTGGGCTTCCCTGGTGGCGCAGTGGTTAAGAATCTGCCTGCCAATGCAGGGGACACGGGTTCAAGCCCTGGTCCGGGAAGATCCCACATGCCTCAGAGCAACTAAGCCTGTGCACCACAACTACTGAGCCCGTGTGCCACAACTACTGAAGCCCGCGCGCCTGGAGCCTGTGCTCTGCAACAAGAGAAGCCACCGCAATGAGAAGCCCGCGCACCGCAACGAAGAGCAGCCCCCGCTCGCCACAACTAGAGAAAGCCCGCACGCAGCAACAAGACCCAACACAGCCAAAAAATAAAATAAAATTAAATAGATAAAATAAATAACATTGCTACTCCCCAACTCTGAAAGAGATAAAAATGTCTTGATCTGAGACAGAGTACCGCTTTTCTGGCTAGGAGTGTTCCCGAGCGTGGTGGACGACAGCCCACCGACCACCAGGAAAAAGTGTGTCTCGATTTTGGAGAGTGAACGTTTCTTCAAGTCCTTCCTCCTATTTTTCCCTGAGTGAGGGTAGAGAGCGATCAGGGAGGTCTTGGCACCCTCCTGCTTTCTTTCTATCTTCTTCCTGGGCCCAAACGTGTCGTTTTTTTAAGGTTAAGTCGAAGGGATAAATGTGATTCTCAGAGACGACTGTAAATTACCCACGGAAATAGATTGTGTCCTATATTATATTCTTTCTTTTTTTGACTATTTGATTATAAAATAATAAGACTGGTGTTCATGCCAGCTTAAGGGTATTAACCTTATTTCTTTATACTTAAAGCTTGTTTATATAGAACTTTTCTTACCAGAAGATCATCTGTGATGTAAAATAAGAGGGTAGAGACAAATTTTACTTTATTTTTTTAAAAAATCATATAATTAATCAACCTTATTGAGGTGTAATTTACACACAACAAAAATTCACCCATCTTAAGTGTACCAATGGATGACTTTTGACAACTGTATATCTCTATGGACCTTCATCCTAATCAGGATATAGAATACCCTATCCCTAGTAAGTCCCCTGTGCTGTGGGCATTGTTTTAACGATTAATTCCTAATTCCGTAACAGGATATTTCTTTTTTTTTTTTTTTTCCAAATTTATTTATTTATTTAATTTATTTTTGGCTGTGTTGGGTCTTTGTTTCTGTGCGAGGGCTCTCTCCAGTTGCGGCAAGCGGGGGCCACTCTTCATCGCGGTGCGCGGGCCTCTCACTATCGCGGCCTCTCTTGTTGCGGAGCACAGGCTCCAGACGCGCAGGCTCAGTAGTTGTGGCTCACGGGCCCAGCTGCTCCACGGCATGTGGGATCTTCCCAGACCAGGGCTCCAACCCGTGTCCCCTGCATTGACAGGCAGATTCTCAACCACTGCGCCACCAGGGAAGCCCCGTAACAGGATATTTCTTTTAGCACGAACTTCAGTGCCACAAGGACAAGCACAGACTAAGAAACGCTCTGTGTGTGAAGGTGCTCCATGAGAAAATGAAGAAGCAATGGGTGCAGATGAAAACACCTGACCTTGAATTTCAACAGGACCTTGAGAATCAAAAGAGAAAGGTATTCTGTTTTCTATCGTGCTTTCAGGCTGGATTTGTTTGCTGCCTTTAACGTGCTTTGGGAAGCGACTTCAGGCTTTCCATTCTTAGCACGTGCCTGGTTACATTTCATCTCTTTTGTTAACATGCGAGCCCTTTCAGTTGGGTTTTATTTAAACCCATTTCCCAGATGAGAACTTGGCTGGGAGAGGTTAGAGAACTGACCACGGGCGCAGCTGGCTGGTGGCAGAGCCAGGGTTTGCTCCAGGCCTGTTATTATTCCTCACTGCCTTTGGCAAAACGAGGTCTCAACGGCTGCCGCCCACCCTGCCCACTCCCTCTCTGTCCAGGCCCGGCATCCCGTGCCCATTTTGAGTCGAGTCTGGCCAGGAGCAGCTCCTTCCCGTGTCCGTCTCTGAATCCCTTCTCTGTCTGAGTTTCCTTCTCAAGGCTCCCCAGACAGGCTGCCTGAACATCTCAAACATGTTCAAGCTCTAATATCTATTCCTCCCTAACTCAAGGTTCTTCTCAGCGGACTGTGCACCCGACGGCGGGAGGCCTGGGCCTACCCGCGATCCTTCCGGTTCAGGGAGCTTTCGTCTACTTCCAGCAGCACCACGCACACAGAACCGCTTGTGAAGTTTGCCGGCCTCGGGCCTCTTGCTCATCACCAGCCCCCAAGCCCCCAAGTTCCGAGCACATGGGGGCCTTCTCTAGAGGACGTGACGAATGCGCTTTGAGCCTTCGTGGAGTTTACTTGGTGCAGATGAGGGACAAATCATGGAAAAATTTAAAGCAAAGATAAAAAATAAATCAGACAGTATGATGGGAGAGGACACATGCTGTGAAAAAATACAGGGCAGGTTAAAGGATATTTGGGGTGCTGGGGAGGGGCTGGCCCTGTGGGTCCCTGGGTCCGACCACCCCAGGAGAGGAGCGGCGGGTGCAAAGGCCCTGGGGTGTGTGCGGTGTGCAGGGAACAGTGAGGACACCAAAGCGTTTGGAGGGTAGAGACGCCACGGTCAGGGGACGGGGTGCGGATCACGTGCCTCAGGGCCCAGAAGGGACTCCGGCTTTGTTCCGGGTCAGACGAGGCGCCACTGCAGGGTTTCTGCAGAGAGTGGTGCAGACCATTAACGAGCTCACAGTTTATTCCCAAGTTTCAGAATCCAGTCTGATGCTTCCGCATGTTTTTGCCTCTTGCTGTTTGGGTGTCCTCAGGTGTATTTATCTGTGCTGTGTTTCCTTTGAGTGCAGCACACTGAGGGCTGGAGTGTGTCTGGAACACGCCCGTCTCCTAAGATGTGATGGCACTTTTTTTTTTTTGATGCACCTCGAGGCTTCTGGGATCTTAGTTCCCTGACCAGGGATCAACCCTGGGTCCTCGGCAGTGAAAGTACCAAGTCCTAACCACTGGACCGCCAGGGGAAGTCCCTGGCCGTGCACCTTTGTGAGGTTGTGGGGAGACATCACGTCTCAGGAGAATCCAGTGTGCGTCCCAGGCCACAAAATCCACACTTATTAACTGTGCTGGGCAGGTGGCTCTTGGGATCTGGACCCCACCCAGGGCAGTTGACAGGCCTTGGTAAACGGTGGAGGGAGAAGAAGGGCCCACAAAGAAACAAGTGTGTCATGAATGAGTTCTCTGTCATAGGTTGTATTGGGTCCCCTCAAAAAAAGGCGCTGAAGGCTTACACCCAGTAACCCAGACATAGGGTCAGGGAAGGTGTGATTAGTTAGGATGAGGTCGTCCTGGAGGGGGCCCTAATCCAATGTGATTGGCGTCCTAATAAAAGGGGAAATCTGGACACAGGCAGGGGAAGGCCTGTGAGGACAGAGGCAGAGAGGGGAGGTGCCTCCAGGGCCTGGAGTCCCTGCTGAAGACTGTCTGCACTACCGAAAGCTGGAGGGGTGGGAAGCATCCTCCTCTAGGGCCTTGGTTTTAGTCTTCTGGCCTCCAGGACCACGAGAGAAGCCGTGTCTGTTGTTCTAAGCCACTGTCTCTGTGGCTTTGTCAGGCCGCGCTCAGAAACCAGCGCTCTCTTGAGCGGAGCGTGGATGGCCTCCTCGGGCATGTGTGTGTTTGCTGGGAAATCACACAGAACCTCGGACCCGCCCGGCAACCCCTTCTCTCTGTCTGCACCCAAACCTCACGGCTCTTCCCCGTAGGCGGAACCTGTCCCTGGGGTCACCTACCCATGGCCCCGGTCCAGGCCACGTCCCCCAGACGATGGTGGCACCTCATTAGTGGCCCTGTTTCACCTTGTGCCACTGCGGTCCCATCTCCGTCCGGTAGCCACACTCCGTCTGGTCCGGGCTGCTCGCCTTTCTGGCGTCCTTGCTACCTCCTGGGTCCACAGGTGGATCCCAGGGTGGGAACTTTGCCCAGACAGCCGGCTCCTTCCTCTCACCTCCTTCTCATCTTTGTTCCCCTTGCTATGCCTGCTCAACTGCCCTCCGCACGCCCCGGTTCCTCTGCTTCTCCTTCTGCCCGTAGCACCGGCCGCCTTCCCAGGCCACGTAACTGACTTAGTATGTTTCTCACTGGTTGCCCCACCTAAACTCCACGGGGGAGGAAAGGGTTTATCTGTTTGATCTGTCTTGTTCTCCAGTGTTTCCCAAAAGCCCGGAACAGTGCCTGCCACAGAGGACGCATTTAAGAAATGTTTGTGAAGGAATGAACAGCTGCATGAATAAAATGCAGTTAGTGTTTCTCCTGTGTCTATAGCTTATAGCACAGTGTAACCTGTAGTTAAATGGCTTTTATATCCCTACCAGGGGCAATTCTGTACAAAGACAACTGCAAAAAAAAAAAAAAAAAAAAAAGACACAAGTGCACGACCTGAAAGCGTGGGTTTCCTTCGCCTCTCACACACGACCTGACCCACAGGCCTCACCCCGTGGAGCTGGCTAGGCTTCCTACTGGCGCCAATGAAGATAACTTCCTCATCCCGTGTGTATTGCAAACTCCAGTTTTCTTCCCCCTTTATAGGAACAATGCGAGCTTCGGAGGGTCTGAGAATCTAATGGGTGCTGAGAGCCATGGGTCTCCGAGTTTGGTCCTTGGACCAGCGGTATGGGCGTCAGTGGGAAACGCCCGCCCTGACCTGCAGAATCAGAGCCTGGGGACGAGGCGGGGACGGCAAAGGGTGGGCGGAAGCTGCAGGCGATTCTGGTGAGATCCCTGGTTCAGAGCCCTGCTCTCGGCGAGCGGAGTGGGGCTAAATAAACACCGGCACCTGGGGACTCTGAAGGAATGCTCACACCTTCAGAAACCTCCTTGATGTGGAGGTCATACTGCAAAGCTCTTTGCTCGCCACCCAACTGGAAGGCAAACCCGGAATTCGTTCCCAGGAGCCCCCAATACCGCCCCCCCGACAGGCACCTTGATGGGATTAAAAAAATACACCCAAACCCTTTCTGTTGACAATACTTCGTGTCAAATACCACTGTCCTTTCGGGAGGCTCATTTGCATTCTATTAATATGTGCATAAAATGTTGTCTGGTCTGAGCCCAAATACACAGACAGGAAAATCAAAGGGAACCTCTTCCCACCTTTTGCTGGCTTCCTCCTGAACAGTTATTTGTTCTAAAACAACTTCCTCAGGGAATTTCCTTTCCAAAAGAAACTCCTCTCCATTTTAAAGGAAAATTACCCCTTATTCCCGGCTCCTTAACCAATTTCTGACAGGGAGCCCTAATGAGAGCGGGAGTTGGCAACTGGCGTTTTTCCTGCCCTCCTTTTTAAAGCCGTAGGTGAGACCCTTTAGAAAATATTCTGAGGAAATTTAGTGACTACAAAGGACTTGCATTTTGTGTGGAATTTATACGAACACCTAACTAATGCTTTTATTTTGGGGCGGAGCAAACAATTACTGAAATGTGGTAGACTTTGAACCATGTTCCTATGAGGAAGTTATAAAAAGATCTCTAACCAAATATTTACGGACATTAAAGAATAGATTTCGTACTCAAAATAACACGCCATGGTTAAAGTAGATTAAAAATGATTCCGGAGAGTAAAAATAGGAAAAAACATCAACTTTTAACGCAAAGGTTTAAAGTGTTTAATAACGTTCAGCAAATATTGTCGGTAAATTTTCGATGCTTCCAAGAAGTTAAAATAGGGGTTTTTTTGGACAAAATCTTCCTGTCTCTGAGACTGATTTATTGAAGATCTTAAAGACGTTAGTGGACTTGTTTAGTTATGTCATCTTTCTCATGACCGAGGATGTGAAACTCTTAAAATTTGTACAATTGCAGAGTTAGATGGAGCTTAGAAATCACTGGATCCAGCACTTTATTTTCCCAGTAGGAGAGTGCGGAGGGGCGTCCCTCCCAAAGTTCTTTCCACGCTCAGCCCTCTGTCTGATCCAGATGCTTCAGAAATAATTCCTTTTTTGTTACAGTGTTTAACACATTTTAATCACTGAAGGAATCGTTTTCTTACTGGTTGGAAGTGAATGGGATGCACGTTTACTGTATCAATATCTGCAATTCACCAGGATTTGGGAGAAGTGAAGCTGCCCTGCTTTGCATCAATTTCATTAAGGCTCAACCCCATGAAAAGTGCCTGCACTCACCTGTAAAACCATCCCTTGGACTCTAAGCTCTGTGTTAACTGGACTCTGGAGAGGGGATCTGAATTGCAGTATCCCAAGTTCTAGGCTTTCAGCCCCGGTTTCCTGCTCTGTAAAGCGGGATGTGAGTGGGGGGCAGGCCTGGAGGGCTGGATCAGATGACGTCTGGGCTCCTTGGCTCCACTTTCTGAGATTCTCTTCCTATACTAAACCTTCTTGTAGCACGACTTTCCTTTGGTCACATTGTCCTTACCTGATTTTCATGGAATTTCCTCAGGCACAAAAAACTCTGCTTTAAAACACATTTTTGTAATTGACTTTTGAGGGGTTGGACAGATTTTACACCAAGAAACATAATTAGAGTGAGTTTCCAACTTGGAAAATGACTCCCCGTTGTTGCCTTGTTTGTGTACTTAAGATATGATTTACAACATACCTCGAATTTCTAGACTATACGTCTTTGGTACAATGAGTCATGTCTACAGTACAAACCTATTTGAGAGGGATGTGGTGTCATTTGGCAAAAGGCAAAACAACTGTTTTTGTTTTATTTTCTATGGATAAGCTAAATATCTTGGGCTGAAATACAAAAAGGTATACTTCGTGGCACAGTGAAGTCCACAGTCGTTTTCACCATCACCGCATACGTAGCACCTTACTGATGCTGGAGGAATGAACATAAAGATGAGCAGGGGAAAGTAATGGGTTGGTTCATAGGGCTTTGTAAGGAAGGAGGAAAGAGGAGGACTTTTTCAATTAGTTCAGGGAAGGACTTGTATTTTCCAATGAGAAGAACTAACACCCAGAGCCTGGAGTGACTTGCTCAGAACCATCTGGTCTCCCCGCCAGGGGCTCGCAGACTCACTGGGGAGCTAGTACATGGCACACGGTCAACAACAGCAAGCCATGTGTTTATTTCATTATCTACTTAATTACACTTACGCCATGAATATATTCTAAGCTTTTAATGAATGTATGTTGGTTTGAATTAGTTAAACATTAAAAATGGGTAATTTCCGCCATAGTATACTTTATTGATTTCTTCTTTCAGCATTTCCATTTTGAAGTTCTTCTGCCTAATTTCATTAGGACGTAATGACACCTTTTAAGGACATGTGATTTGGAGTTTTATTGTGCTACATTTGCTAAATGGCTAAATTTGAATTTGTTTTTACTTTTCAATGGTTTTGATTTTTTCCTTCATTGGAAAGATCTAGACTTCCATATTTAACCAAATTAATAGATATTAATTAATTATTTCAACAGTCTATTAATAAATTAATAGACTGTTGAAATAGAATTAGTGGGAACTAGGGCCACACCTAACTACCCAAATAGAATTAGTGGGAACTAGGGCCACACCTAACTACCCACGGCCTCCCCACCCTCCTCCAGCCCCTCACATGTAGATTCTCTTACCATGTGTTTCAAGAGGGGCCCACAAGGGGGTTTCCTGGGTGCCACCATCTTTGCTGGGAAAATTCAGTGCCCATTTTTTTTCTTTTCAAGTAGCTCTGAGCACGTATGCCACTTATTTGTCTCAGGCATAGCGTAGCGGTGATGGCATTTGTTGTGAGGAGGATTAAGTTTCTAGAGGAGAGAGCTGGACAAATGCAGAGCAAGATATTTTGGGAAGAGTTGGCGACAGGCATCAGCCCGTCGATTCTCCAAGGACTGTGGTGTCAGGGTTCCTTTCAATGAGCTGGACAGTCATTCCATACACACGGCCAGTGCTTTTGTTTTTTAATTAAAAAAAAATGTTTTTTGGCCACGCTGCTTGCAGCTTGCGGGATCTTATTTCCCCAACCAGGGATCGAACCCATGCCCCCTGCAATGGAATCGTGGAGCCCTAAATACTGGACCACCAGGGAATTCCCACGGCCAGTGCTTTGAAGCCCGAATGAAAGATACCAGCCCCACCCTAACCCAGTCCATAGAAGAGGTTTTCCAACCTCCACTCCCAGAAAAGAAGAACCTGATATAAGCTTGTCCTCTCAGAGAGTCAGTAATTCCCAAGATGAAATTGATAACTTAAAGCATATTAATATAATAAATGTGAATAATTTAGTAGGAACTGAGACTTATGTGAAAGTGCTAGCATTTGGCAGATTTTGATGGGTTAGAAATAGCATATCATTCATTATTTTCAGCAAACATTTTTCAGGTGGGCATTGTTCTATTAATAATTGTACTTGAAGACATTTATATCAAATAGATAATCAATAAAAATATATGTATCAGTAATGGAAAAAGGGATTATAATTAAATTATTTCTGGTACCAGAAATAATTGAATGGTTTTCAAAATAATAGAAAATTCTATTTCTTTTGCTACTTTGTATACATTAGGTGCACAACAAATATTTGTTTTATGGGCTTTGCTTACAAAACACTGAAAAAATTGATTTTTTTTTTTTAATCGAAACGGTGCTTTGTGTCAGGAAATCTACAATTTCCTGTACAATTTGGGAAATCTACAATTTCCTGTACAATTTGTGCCTTGAACTCAGTGAAGACTATGCCATAAAAAACTACATTGTAACCCAAAAAGAAAGTAATCAGAATTAAATCGAGACAATCCATTTCAATACAGTAGCATTATTATTGTCATTACTCTCAGTAGAGTGCTTTTTGCTAGTCATGATGACGTTAAATCTGCCTTTATTATTTTGCACAAATGAATGCCTGAGATGTGTGCATGTGTATATGTAGGTGTGTGAATACATGTGTGTTAACTTTTCAAATCATACTGCAAAGACAGAACAAGATCAACCCTCTCTATCACATCGTTAATCCATCCCTGAAGCATCTGTGATCTCTCTCCCACACAGGATTAACTATCCAGCATCCTGAGCCCTTCCAAACTTTACTGATTATAGGAAATAAGCTAAACGACCTTAAATAAACATACAGATGTCAGAGTCCACGTACTGTATAAATTGATATTGATAAAATTGATAAAAATATAGTAACAGCAAGCACTTCTACAGGCCAGACCACCTCTAAGTGCTTTTATGTATCAACTAACTTGGCTCTTACAAAAACCATGTCAGCTAGACACTGTTATTTTCAACTCCATTTTACAGATGAGGAAAATCGAGGTACCATGAAGTGAAGTAACTTGTTAAAGTGATGTAGCTTGTAAGTGGCAGAGCTGGGATTTGAACCCAGGCAGGAGGCTCTAGATCTTAAGCTCCTAAACACTATTTTAGTTGACCTTCCAGCCTTTCAAATGGCCTTTTGTATAAAGACATTCATGTAAGCTCATGCATTTTCCTGGTAGGCAGGATAAATATTCATCAGGACTTTATGGAGACTTTTTATTGTCTGTGCAGTTGGCCAACCAAGTATCTGATTTTGTTGTTGTTGTTTATAAATATGGTCATGATACTCATAGGCTTTTAAAAACTCTTATTTCTATCCACTTCTAACAGATATGTATCTGTTTTCCAAGCCCATGGCAGATTAGAAGTAGAGAATTAACATGGTAAGAGGATGCAATAAAACAGTAAGAATGACAGTCTCAGGGCAAAAAAATCGAAAGAGAAAAAGGCAACCAGGATGGCTTGCGTAGCTCCTGAGATTGTCAGCACAGGAACGCACAGAAGAGTTATTTGTGGACCTAGGCACGTGGCTGAGTTGTGAGAAATGTTTCTCCGTGTTTGAAATCTAGCAAAGCCCTGGGCAGGCCCGGCCTGGGCCCTCACCCGCCCCTCACAGGCCTTTGAGATGATGAGGATGCAGGGACCTGAGACTCTGGGGCCCACAGGACCGCAGGGGCTCCTCCAGACGAGCCCTAGACTTGAAGGATTGAGTCGCTGACTGATAGACAGCAGGAAAGAACAATCGGATGTTTAAGTCATTAAAATACCTTCCACCTTCTCCCTTCCCTTCTCGGAACTTAGGACCAGAGCTGCCCCTTAGTTGGAGATGGCAGAGCTGTGAGCACACATGGGGGCAACCCTGCCCTCCCCCTCGTCCCAGTGGGGACGAGACTTGGGGAGGGACACGATGGGCAGCACAGAGGGGGCAGCGGCCCCAGACAGGGCCAGACGGGGCAGCTGGGTGGACGACGAGCGGCACCTCTGTCCCCAAAGCAGGAAAATAGGCCTCTGGGGACCCGGCCGGCCGTGGCCAACCAGCCACCAGAGGGGGGCTGGAGGAAGCGGGGTGGCAGCACACACACACAGGGGGCGGGGCTTCGGGGCCGCCACGGGGAGAGGCTCGTGGCTTCGGAGAAAGTGGAGCGGGTCCGGCGCCCGAGCGTCTGCGTGTCCTTGCGTGGTTCCCGCTCCCCGCCTTCTCCACCCTCTGGACCGGGTTACAAGGTGAACCCTGTACTCCCCAGTGAAGTAACGCGAGGGAAATGGCTATCATACAGTACTAATTATCCCTATGGAATTGTTCAACAGGCTGCAGGAATCAACGCAGAAAGAAATCCAAAGTTACATAGGCCGAATCTGTAACAAACTGGAATAATAAACCAGAGGAGGAGGGAAGAGCTACAGAATAAATGCCTTACCTTAGGTTTACTCTTCACACACCCCAATTTCAAGCCAGGAGAACAGTGAATAGCACATTTTTTTTTTTTTTTTAGTGGATCAATTTGTTCATCTCAATGATGGAGAAGTTAATTTTTGCCTATTGGATATAAATAATAGAGTCAGAGACACAGCTGTTAGATTTAACCCAATAACATTATAAAAACCTTTATACACAATGAAAAGAAACTTCATATAATAAGAAAGACACTGAAATCTAAAAATAATAAATGTGAAAACACGATAAAAGTTTACATCCAAAATGTATATGGATTGATACTGATAAACATATAACACACTTGGCTAATCAGATATTCAAAGGATATTAACAGTTCCACATCGACAGCAACAACGTGTGTTTACCGATTATATGAAGCTTCATGACCCCACACTGAGGGACAGAGGGCACCTGGCAGAACCAGGCCTAGAGCCTGGACGTGAGGGAATAGAAATAATGGACTTCTACTTAAAAACGTTCAACTCAACTCGTAAACTTAAATGAGAGTCACGTGAGTTATACCCATTTTACTATCAAAGTAGCCAGAATAAAAGTCCCCAACCTGGGCAGGCCATGGGGGACCAAGTAAGCAGAGTCCTCATTCTGGGGAGCAGTCTGGTCATCAGATTGTGCTGGGCAATTGTCCCCACCCTCTGATGCAGCAGTCCCACCTGTGAAATGATCATCTGGGGTAGACAGAAAATATTTGTAATAGCGGCATTGATAACAGCCGAGAGAGCAATAACTCCATGTCTAATCATTGGTAAACACACGTATCACATTGCATTACACTTAGTTTTTCTCATGTTTGTCTCCTGGCTAGATAAAAGTTTGAGGGTAGGGACCCTATATTGATTACTTTTGTGTCCCCAGCATTTAACAGGAGCCAGCACATAAGCAATCAAAAAATATTTATTGGGGTTTCCCTGGTGGCGCAGTGGTTGAGAATCTGCCTGCTAATGCAGGGGACACGGGTTCGAGCCCTGGTCTGGGAAGATCCCACATGCCGCGGAGCGGCTGGGCCCGTGAGCCACAACTACTGAGCCTGCGCGTCTGGAGCCTGTGCCCCGCGGCGGGAGGGGCCGCGATAGTGAAAGGCCCGCGCACCGCGATGAAGAGCGGTCCCCGCACCGCGATGAAGAGTGGCCCCCGCTTGCCGCAACTAGAGAAAGCCCTCGCACGAACCGAAGACCCAACACAGCCAAAAAAAAATAATAAATAAATAAATAAATAAAAAGTAGCTATAAAATTAAAAAAAAAAAAATTTATTGAATGGAAATTAGCCGAATCCAGGTAGCTAATGGGATGTAATAGTGTTACCATAATAATTATGTAAAACCTACATTCCTTGGAAATGTGCACACAATATAAGTAAAAAATCAAAACACCAAACTGTACACACCAGCTCCACTCTGTAAACTACAGGTGTCGATGGTCATCACAAGAGGACGCATGGGGCAACCCAGCCAGACCAGCCTGGGTTGGGGTCACCGAGAGACCTGGTTCTAGGTCAGTTTTCCCACCTACGAAACAAAATGTCCGTCTTGCAAGGTTGCTGTGGGTTCATATTGAGTTAAATAGATCCAGAGCACAGAACAGGGTTTGGCTTATAATATGGTCAATACATAGTTGTCGAATTAGGTAATGAAAGCAGAACCCAGCAGACTGCAGGGCACTTGGAAGGTGCTCGAAAGTGGAGATCACTGTGATTATTTTTTAGAAACATATTAGACACAGAACATGTGAAGGGTTGATGATTTAGTCTTATATGTTTATTTTTTGTAAAATTCACTATAATAATACACAGCGAAAAAGAAAAAGCCAGGGAAGGAGCTGATGCATTTTTGAAAAGGACAAATGAAAAATGAATGTAACCTTTTAAACTTTGTTCAAAATCCTGTTATCTGGGCACCCTGACAATCCAGCTTATCTCAATCCTTTAAGCCTCTGAATGGCTGAAGTTTTACTTCTTAGATTTCTGGAGTAGAAAAGGGCCTGATGAATTGTTGTTTTTAATTTATACTATTGCCTGAAGGAATCTGATGTGGCTTATGGTAAAGACACACAAACACATATAATGATACCTTTAAAAAAAATACCAAAACTAATTGAATGTTTAGGACATAATATTAAATCATCGCTCATTCCACAAATGTTTGCATCCTCAGCACAAGAGGTTATGACACACGTGCACGACAGCAAGCCCCCCACTGCCCTCTCCAGGGAGGTGCTCTTGCAACACTTTGCACGTACAGTTCAGTTGTCTTCACAACTGTATGGGGTGGGTTCTGCTATTCCCCTTCCCCTTCTGCAGATGAGAAAAGTGGAGCATGCAGAGGTCAGGTATGTCCCGGAAACCCAGCTAGAAAGCGCAGAGCTGGGA
Organism: Balaenoptera ricei; assembly: GCF_028023285.1. Classification (NCBI taxonomy): domain Eukaryota; kingdom Metazoa; phylum Chordata; class Mammalia; order Artiodactyla; family Balaenopteridae; genus Balaenoptera; species Balaenoptera ricei. The sequence goes on from NC_082650.1 coordinate 3,021,622, forward strand.
GTTGGGCTCAGGCAGTCTGGTGAGAGAGGTCACATTCCAAAATTCAGGAGCTTTCTCAGGAATTCAGCCCAGGAGGGGACAGAGGCACGCTGGCAGGTGAGATGTAAAGTAGACATATGCAAATGATCTTTGCGTGGAAGTGAAGATGACCTCACAAGACCACCAGTTGATGTTACTCCAGGTACATTGCTCGCTGGTTTAAAAAGCAGCTGCATCTGTTCTTTAGTTCAGCATATTAGTCCCCTAGGGCTGCAGAACACATGGCCACACACTGGGCAGTTGATACAAAAGTTTAGTCCCTCGCAGTTCTGGCGTCCAGAAGTCTGAAATCAAGGTGTCAACCTCTCCAGACGGCAAAACGTGTTAAAATTAAGACATTATGTTTGGGAGGAAAAGCCAAGTACGTGACTGTACAACGTTTTGATGAGGCCTCAGAAAGACACCAAGGTCAGGGAGTCCAGTCACACCAGGACCTTTTCAAGGGATTAAGGGGGAGCCTCAGAGCCTATCAACCAATCCTGGGGCCTCTAAGGAGCTTCAGGGCATCGACCCAGGGTCATCCCAGCAGGATCCAGACAGAGAGGGGTCATCTCAAAAAGATCTATGAGCGAGGTCTTAGTTTCATGGAGTGAGTCCCATTGAAGTCCATGGGAGACCCACAACGTTTCTGAGAAAACTACTTCTGCAAAAACACTGGCAGCTTGGGCAGAAAGGAATGGGGAGAGTACAAACCCCCCAAATTCCACTGTCAGGAAGCAGGCTGAGAATACTACTCAGCTGCACATATGTGCTACCTTTCATTTCAAAACAAAGGAAAGACTCAGAAGGTGGAACCGACAGCCCAGATGGTGAAGCCATGAGAATTATCCTCAGGCCTTGAAGCTTAATCAAGGAACTTCCAAGCTCACCCGTCTGGCTTCAGAACTGCTATAGAGCAGAGACTCCCCTTTACCTTCCTTTTCCTCCTCTTTCGAACTGAACTGTCGACAGTCCTTATCTGTTGCTTGTCCCACGGTTGTACCTTGGGTGAGTTGAGGACATGACTTTTCAGTTTCACAGGTCCATAGATGGGCAGAAATTGAACTTAAAGATTATTCCCAGGAGGCTTCTCTGACCTTTGACCTGGTTTAAATGAGGAGATGTGGGACTCTGAGTTGATGCTATAAGAGATAAGAATCTTGGGAACCCTGGGAGGGGCTGAATGTGTTTTGCATATGAGAGGGACATGAATAATAAAGGCCAGAGGGTGGATGGTGGCAGACAGACTCTGAGGTGGCCCCCTGATTCTTGCCTCCTGGTACTTAATGACTCCCCTGAGTCACAGAACAGGACCTGTGACTTGCTTCTAATCAATAGCTCATGGCAAAGGTGATGGATATCACTCTGGTGACCATGGTACAATCTACAAGACTCCATCTTGCTAGTAAACTCACTTTCTCTCCCTTTGTTGATTCTGAAGATGCTAGTGACCATAAGTCCTATAACTAAAGGAAAGTGAATACTGTCAACATCCTCATGAGCAGTGATATATGCATGCTTCCCCAGTCAGACCTCCAGATGAGAACACAGCCTGGCCAACACCTTGTGGGACTCTAAGCAGAAGACCCCACTAATCCATCCCTGGACTTCTTTTTTTTTTTTTTTTTAAACATCTTTATTGAAGTATAATTGCCTTACAATAGTGTGTTAGCTTCTGCTTTATAACAAAGTGAATCAGTTATACATATACAATATGTTCCCATTTCTCTTCCCTCTTGCATCTCCCTCCCTCCCACCCTCCCCATCCCACCCCTCTAGGTGGTCACAAAGCACCGAGCTGATCTCCCTGTGCTATGCGGCTGCTTCCCACTAGCTATCTATTTTACATTTGGTAGTGTATATATGTCCATGACAATCTCTTACCCTGTCACATCTCACCCCACCCCCTCCCCATATCCTCAAGTCCATTCTCTAGTAGGTCTGTGTCTTTATTCCCGTCTTGCCACTAGGTTCTTCATGGCCTTTTTTTTTTTTTTTTTCCTTAGATTCCGTATATATGTGTTAGCATACTGTATTTGTTTTTCTCTTTCTGACTTACTTCACTCTGTATGACAGACTCTAACTCCATCCACCTCATTACAAATACCTCCATTTCATTTCTTTTTATGGCTGAGTAATATTCCATTGTATATATGTGCCACATCTTCTTTATCCATTCATCTGTCGATGGACATTTAGGTTGCTTCCAGGTCCTGGCTATTGTAAATAGAGCTGCAATGAACATTGTGGTACATGACACTTTTTGACCTATGGTTTTCTCAGGGTATATGCCCAGTAGTGGGATTGCTGGGTCGTATGGTAGTTCTATTTGTAGTTTTTTAAGGAACCTCCATACTGTTCTCCATAGTGGCTGTATCAATTTACATTCCCACCAACAGTGCAAGAGTGTTCCCTTTCCTCCACATCCTCTCCAGCATTTATTGTTTGTAGATTTTTTGATGATGGCCATTCTGACCGGTGTGAGATGATATCTCATTGTAGTTTTAATTTGCATTTCTCTAATGATTAATGATGTTGAGCATTCTTTCATGTGTCTGTAGGCCATCTGTATATCTTCTTTGGAGAAATGTCTATTTAGGTCTTCTGCCCATTTTTGGATTGGGTTGTTCGTTTTTTTGTTATTGAGCTGCATGAGCTGCTTGTAAATCTTGGAGATTAATCCTTTGTCAGTTGCTTCATTTGCAAATATTTTCTCCCATTCTAAGGGTTGTCTTTTGGTCTTGTTTATGGTTTCCTTTGCTGTGCAAAAGCTTTTAAGTTTCATTAGGTCCCATTTGTTTATTTGTGTTCTTATTTCCATTTCTCTGGGAGCTGGGTCAAAAAGAATCTTGCTGTGATGTATGTCATAGAGTGTTCTGCCTATGTTTTCCTCTAAGAGTTTGATAGTGTCTGGCCTTACACTTAGGTCTTTAATCCATTTGGAGTTTATTTTTGTGCATGGTGTCAGGGAGTGTTCTAATTTCATACTTTTACATGTACCTGTCCAATTTTCCCAGCACCACTTATTGAAGAGGCTGTCTTTTCTCCACTGTATATGCTTGCCTCCTTTATCAAAGATAAGGTGACCATATGTGTGTGGGTTTATCTCTGGGCTTTCTATCCTGTTCCATTGATCAATATTTCTGTTTTTGTGCCAGTACCAAACTGTCTTGATTACTGAAGCTTTGTAGTATAGTCTGAAGTCAGGGAGCCTGATTCCCCCAGCTCCATTTTTCGTTCTCAAGATTGCTTTGGCTATTCGGGGTCTTTCGTGTTTCCATACAAATTGTGAAATTTTTTGTTCTAGTTCTGTGAAAAATGCCAGTGGTAGTTTGATAGGGATTGCATTGAATCTGTAGATTGCTTTGGGTAGTAGAGTCATTTTCACAATGTTGATTCTTCCAATCATCCCTGGACTTCTGACTCTCAGAAACTGTGAGATCATAAATGTGTATTGTTTTAAGCTGTTACAGCTGTGGTAATTTGTTACACAGCAACAGATAATTAGTGCATGCAACTTATTCCTTTAACACAAGTAAAGGGTGTGATGCCAATAAATGGTAAAAATTTCAGTGGCTATATGATCGTTAGTTTGCATCATTATTTTTATTAATCTGAGTATATCTTTAGAATATTTATAGCCCAGTTAATTTATGAAATAGATAAATGTTAAGATTTTAAGACAGTTTTCCACATAGTAGTAATTTTTCTGTATTTTTTAGCCCTCCAGTTTTAGTTGATAGTTTACTAGATCAAACTTAGACTCATGGGGTGTAAAAGGATTACTTATTGTGCTTTGATCTCCTACTGTTTACCAGATAGTTCCAGGCACTTTCCAGACATGATCTTATCCTCAAAACAATCCTGGGAGAAAGATATTATTACTAAGTCTAGTTTAAAGCTGAAAAAACTGAGGGTAGGAGATATTAAGTAACTTGCCCATAAGGGCAGAGCTTGGATTTGAGCCCAAGTTAGATGTACCCCCAAAACTTATGTCCTTTACATACATTATGCTGTTTATTTTTTTAAATTTTAAATGTTAGAGAGGTAGAAGATTCTTTTCCCTCAGTTTTATTCATCTATTAACTTTTACCAATACCTTTTTAAAAAAAAGGATCTTTAAATAGTTTTAAATTTTCATAATTGTGTTGAACACATGAGTAGTGGAAATGCAAACACTTTCCTTTATTATTTCAGCAACTTTTCCAAATTCATTTTATGAAGCCAGCGTTATTTTGATACCAAAGCCAGCGTTATTTTGATACCAAAGCCAGACAAGGATGCCACAGAAAAGAAAATTACAGGTCAGCATACATACAAAAATCCTCAACAAAATACTAGCAAGGCAGGAGTTCCCTGGTGGCCTAGTGGTTAGGATTCTGGGCTTTCACTGTCATGGTCCGGCTTCAGTCTCTGGTCGGGGAACTGAGATCTTGCAAGACACGTGGTGCAGCCAAAAAAAAAAAAAAAAACTAGCAAAGGAGAGAATATTTGCAAATCATATATCTGATAAGGGACTAATATCCAAAATATATAAAGAACTCATACAATTCAATAGTAAAACCCCCAAACAATCCAATTAAAAAATGAGCAGAAGATCTGAATAGACATTTTTCTGAAGAAGACGTACACATGGCAACAGGTACAGGAAAGAATGCTCAACGTTATTAATCATGAGGGCAATGTAAATCAAAACCACAGTGAGATATCCCTTTACACCTGTTAGAATGGCTATTATAAAAAAGACAAGAAATAACAAATGTTGGTAAGGATGTGGAGAAAAGGGAACCCTTGTGCACTCATGGTGGGAATGTATATTGGTGCGGCCACTGTGGAAAACAGTACGAAGCTTCCTCAAAAAAATTAAAAATAAAACTATCATATGATCCTTCAATTCCACTTCCGTGTATTTATCCAAAGAAAACAAAAACTCAAAAAGATATCTGCACCCCCATGTTCATGCAGCATTATTTACAATAGCCAAGACATGGAAACAACCTAAGTGTTCGTTGATGGATGAATGGATAAAGTAGATGTAGTACACTTATACAATGGAGTATTATTTAGCTATCAAAAAGAATGAAAATTTACCATTTGTGACAACATGGATGGACCTCGAGGGCATTATACTAAGTGAAATAAATTAAATGTAGAAAGATACTATATGATCTCTCTTATATGTGGAATCTAAAAAATAAAACACCCCCTCCACCCCAATCAAGCCCATAGATACAGAGAACAGACTGGTGGGGAGTTGGAAGGTGGGAGAAATGGGTGAACTGATTTTTTTTTTTTTTAGTAAAATGTATCAAAGATTTAATGCAACTAATTAGTTAATAAGGGGATAAGATGTTAAGACCGATTCAAAAGAGAATTTCACGTTTGAAGATTTATGTAGTGGCTGGTAAACAGTGAGTTTTCATTGAGAAAGAGAAACCGACAAAAACATAAAGGCACAAAAACCCAGAAGACAGTAGAATCGCCTTAGTGGAGAAATAACCATGCTGCACTGCAATTCCTTTTAGGATTATTTAGTTAATGTGATTTGTGGTTATCTCGCCTTTACCAATGTTCATATCTTCATATGTATCTATAGATTTATGATTAAATATCTTTTCTTCTTCCTACAAAGGGAACTTATCACATATAAAGAAACCATGAAGAAATAATTCTCAAGTCTTAGGTGATGCCTAGTGAATCCTTGCTTGCCGGAGCATCTAAGGCAGATTTTTCTGAAATTTACCATAAGCACTTTCTCACTTTCTTAAAAAAATATTTAAGGTAAACAGGCTTAAAAGGCAGGTTCTGTTGGAAGCGCCTTTGCATAGCTCTCTAGGTTTCTAAGCCCATCTCCGTGTGTGGTCTGGTGCTGAACCCAGGGAGGGAAGACCCTGTGGGTTCCCAGGGCCCCAGTACCCCCGGGGCCGAGGCGGACGCGGCAGGGGTTTGACTGGGACGCCCGGGCTGACCGCGGGGTGTCGCTGCAGCAAAGACCTGGCCCATCGCCGAGGCCGGGGCTGGGCACCGCGGAGGAGGCACCGGGACCGCGGGCCCTGCGCCACCTGCCCCGGCGCATCCGCCCGAGTCCGGGGAAAGAACCATCGCTCCGCAAATCAAAGCGAGCTCTAAGGCATCTCAAATAGTTCAGACGGCGGAGTTCAAGTGAGGCCGTCAACCCTTGCTTGACAAACCCCTGCTACTTGAAAAAAAGTTTTAAAGAATGGTTTAAAATTTAAGGGCGCACAAAGGAACATTTGGTTATTCGAAAGGACTGATTTTTACGAGAAACTGTGTCAAAAGGCTCTCTGGAACGTGGCTGGTACTCACATCTCCGAGTCCCTTTACCTGGGAGCTGGCGGAGCCCGGTGCCCCCTCCCCGCCCCCTCCGCGGAGCTTTCCACTCGCAGCCCGGCAAGGCGTGCGAACGTGCGAGATCAAGGCATCCCAATTTTCTTTTCTTTGTCCCCCCGCGGTCCTCTTATTGGGGACGACAGTAATTGCGGCTTCTAATGGCTCGACTTGAAGGGGACAGAAGAGCGCGGCAGGTTTACGGCCGCCAGCGGGGCTCCGGGAGGACTGGGGGCCGCGGCCGCTTCCTCGACGGGCGGGGCGCGCGGCGGGCGGCGGGTCCCCGCTGCGCGCTCATTAGCGCCCACTCTGCTTAATGGCTTCCTGTGGCTGGATGTTTACTTGTCATTTGTTTTCGCCTTTGTTTCCCAGCTACTGCACCGCAGACTGGCCGCGACTTCTCTTTCCTTCTCTACAGCGCGCTGCCGGAGCTGGACGGGCGCCCCGCGGGTACCCCGCGCTCCGGCGCCTACCTGGCAGGACACGGGCCGGGGCTGGGCGCGCGGCTGAGAACCCCGGGACAGGCATTCTCGCTCCGCAGTATTGTGTGTCCGGCCTCAAATGCGCTTCGTCGTCAGAGTGACTCAGGAATTGGGGGTCCCGGGCCCCCTCAACCCTCCTGGGGCAAGACTTTGCTCTTGGAGCCCCTCTGCCCAGGGTTAGGTGCGAGCAAGGCCGGCCCTCATTAGCCCCTCGGGGTCACGTGAAATGCTGGGAGCTGGACAGTAGGAGAGACCCGAACACCACGGCCCCCAAACCCTTTACGCTCTTGGGGGGCTGTCCGTGCCAAAGCGCGGACTGGTGATGAATCTCATTCCAGACCGCCACTTCATTTTGAGCAGAGTCCTGAGAACAGCCCCGGTGAATGAGAAAGCTCTTCCCTGTGAGGGAGGGAGGGACCTACCTGGAGGGGCCACTGCCCTGAGTATCTGAGGGAGTCCATGGTGTCCGCATAAAACAACCTCATGTATTAATAAATGAGGAATTGCTCTAGACATTAGACTGAAAAAATTGTCTGATCGGTGCTGATGTAAGCTACACTGGCAACATCCAAAACACATCCCCCAATCTTTTTAGAGCCCTGTACTTCCTGACTGTAGTCTTGACTTGAATGGAAAATTCCACCCTCAAGTTATAAATCCTTGGGTAAATTAGAGGGTTCTTCTGGGGAGGTACTATTTTAAAGAAGCTGTTTCATAAATCTAGTTATACCTCCTAAAACAGGCCTTATCAGTTTGATGTGTCCCTCAGTTTCTAAGAGATGAAATGATATTTAAAAGAGGTGAGACTCCTGGTGCCTGTTTTCTATGAACTTGGCAAATACGTCTTTTATCATAAGCAGCATATTCCTATGGGACAATTGGTTTACAGTGTATGGTAATTCTAGCGTCTCCATGTCAAAGGGAGATAAAACTAGAAATTGAATTTTAAGGGGAAGATACCTTTATCTACTTCCTCTCATTGTCCTCAAGCCTACCCACCCCTTTCTCCCTTCCTTTCCTAAAGCCCTCCTCTCCCCAGTCATCCTCTCCAAAGAATTCCCCTTATATTAACTCCTAGTTACCACTACCTAGGATTAAAAAAAGAACAGGAAAGAAAGGAAAACAGTTTACTACCCCTCAAATTGTTTCCTTTAGCTTTTAAATATAAATAACCCCTAGAATTAAGGGACAGAGACTTCCAAAGATGTTATTTTTTTGGTGTCAGTTACTGTTGAAAATAACCCTTTCCTAACTAGATAGCTGCAAGCTATCCAGATGTTATCCTTTGGTGCTTAGAAATGGGATTTTAAATTTCTAATTACCCACTGACACCACTGACATAATTTGCCATAATTTTAAATTTCTAATTACCCACTGACACCACTGACATAATTTGCCATTAAAAATGTCACTTTGCTATATATATGTATCAGTATACATAAATACTGTTCTTTTTGAAAATAAGATTGTAGGGTTGCAAAATGAACTGACCAAATGTGGAATCTTGAAGAACATGAGCGACAATAAGAATTTTTGGAAGCTGATTCAGGAGGAAACTTGTGGAACAGAAACCAAACAAAAGCTCCAGAATATAAAATTAAAAAGTTTGTATTTATCCTTTTTTAATTCTGAATTTGAATAATTTTTTTTCACTTTTTAGCAGTTAATTGTGGGACATAGTGCTATAATCTGCCTTCCAATTAGGTTAATATTACAGGAGAACCATTTTTTAAATACTTTAAAACTATATTTTTAAAACTATATTGATTTTTAATATAATTTCTTAAATAAACACTGTAATATAGTGCTTATGTGTTTGATGTTTTCCTTTAGTGTACTGACATCAGTGGTAGCAATAATCATCAAAAACTACAGTTCAGAGGGAGAACAAAACTACACATTTTTTTCCCTCAGTACATTACTTGGGCTGCTTCTCTCACCAAAGAGAAGAAATCCATTTCACTAAAAGTGGAGCACTTACTTCTTGCTCAGAACTATGCACAAATACAAATTGCCTGAGTGATGAGAAACCAGGATTCCCAAAACCTGTTTGAAGTTTGAGAACATGAGATTTTCAAGTAGGGCTGCAAGGAATTATGTAAGCTAACTTTTCTTTATTGAGTCATATAACGCTAGTAACATTACACAGCATCACTTATGCTAATGGAAGCATAATTTTTCAGCAAGTATGAGATTGCAATCATTTGGAAGTAAGTGAAACTTACTGGTGGCTTGTGGCTCGTTTGGATAAACTGGTTGGTTCAAATGACCTTCATGAGAACTGCATAGAGTTTGGTGGTTGAGTGCCACCTTCCCTTAGGTCTGCAGTATTCTATGATGAAACCCTCTGGATTCTTGCGTAAATATTTATTAAATGCTCACCGTGTCAGGACTGGTCTAGGCAATGTAGATACATGGGGAACATGACAGGCTGATAGTCACTGATAGTTTTTCTATGGACAAAATGCTGAGGCAAAGTATTTTGAGGTGAGCATCACCTTTTATTAACTATGCATTCACGTTAATGTCCTGCATGAATATTCTAGTCTCTCTTCTCTAACCTACTGATAAATGGAATATTTCCTGCCATATGGGTAAACAAAGGATGTAGCTCTCTCAGGGTTACTTGAGATGCTTCCTCCTGGGCTTGAAGTCCTAAAAATTCCCGCTGAATAAAACATAACTCAAGTTTTAGGTTGTGAATATTTTTTAAGTTGACACTACGTTCTGGGTTTTACAGGCAATATTATCTTTCACGTTACCCCATATATGGTTGTGTGCTGTTTCCATAAAAATGTCTATAGAAATTTTGCTCAAACTTGCATATTCCTTAAGTAATTTGTGCATTTAATCCATTAACATGAAATTTCCAGAGAAGATTTCAACACTGTTAGAGTGACTTTTTTTTAGAATGGAAAAATCAAGTGCAAATTTTGGAGTGGTGTGTTGAGCTTGCAGCCCTCCTGAAGGGAGGGGATGGCATGCCGGCTTCTGGGGAAGCTCCTCTGAGTAGACAGTTATGGAAAGGAGCCAGCGGTTTGATCCCGGCCAGGAAGCAAGGAATGCGGGACCCAGCCTGGAGCTGGTCACTGTTGAATGCAGGCTTATGCATGTTCACGCTGAGCTGCGCATTTCTCTCTGTAAGCAGGACTTAATCTTGGTAACTCAGGGTGTACCTTTTTGAATGGACACAGAAAGCTGGGCTATCTGAACAAGGGTTTTAAATTAGAGATAGAAAATCAAACAAATACACCTTCCTCACTACTGAGGCCGTGTATGTGTGAAGGTGAAAGATGCAAGTTGTTCTGTGTTGTGTAACAGACCAGTGTGATGAAGAGGTCCTCATTACCGCTGGGAATCTCAGTCATCATTGGCAATCAAAGATGTCACAGTTGTGAGATGAGGCTTAGGTGTCCGCCATGAGCACCACGTTGGCAGCCTGTTCATAGATACTCACAAAAGAAAAATTGTACTATTTTCTAGAAAGTACAGGACTTTGATCTAAATAGGTGTCTACAAACGTTGTTTACTAAATTTTGGAATTAAAAAAATTTTATTGAAGTATACTTGATTTACAATGTCCTGTTAGTTTCAGGTGTGCAGCAAGGTGATTCAGTTATACATATATGTATATATCTATTATTTTTTAGATTCTTTCCCCTTCTAGGTTATTACAAAATATTGAGTATAGTTCCTTGCGCTATACAGTAGGTCCTTAGTGTTGGAATATTTAAATGGTGTATATAAAATGTGTTTTTTTTTTTGTCTCTACCAAGATACGTTTTGTTTCTCTCAGAATTTTAAGAATTAAAACATATTGATATATTTTTTGACTTTTATACAATGATAAATTTAAAAATCTACCAGCAGTTATGTTTATAAATAATAATATTAAATACTGAAATACCAGAGTAAATCTTGAATAGTTGAAAGGACAGTAAATTTCCAGTTTTGTGACAAAAGGAAGAACTTATTGTTCAAATGTTAAACTTGGCCTTAAATATTAAGTAGTATATGTCAATGTGAATTCATATTCTTTTCTGTTTATAAGGTAATGAAAATTTATCATATGAAATGCTACAATACACTACTACATGAGCAAATAGGGCCTTGATAATGAAATGTTCTCTTTCCAGTGTCTTCTCCTAGGAGAAGAGGAACTAGGCTATTGGTCAATGCTGATCAGAGGAAAGAGGTGAGATTTCTCTTATTGATGAAAAATGTGTTTTCTAATACTATATTTTAATTTTCATTTGGGAATATTTTTTTGCATGTCTACTATGTTCCAAGCTTTTTAATTACTTAGAATTAACATTCATTTCAGAGAAGTGGTTAGTGTAATAAGCATTTTAAAATTCTTATTGTATGCAGAATAATGTTTTGCATCATCCAAATAGTTTCATTTGATTGATGTAAAAGAAGAAAGTCATGATCTCTGACTCCAAAGAGACTATAGTGTGTCTGGGAGAAAAAACATACACTAAACGTGACTCAAGGAGAATGATGAAATCACCAAATACAAACGTGTTTAGAGATAAAGAAAATAAATTATTCTTATCCTTTATTATATAAAATCAGGGTGAAAACAAACTAAGGAGGTTTCCTATAGATAGTAGGTTTTAGTACAGTCTTAAAGGATTTGCTTTTCTAGAAAGGAGAGGGCTCGTCCCATGTGTCTCTGGTGAGTTTAGGTAGTGTGGTCTCTTTAAGTTCCCAGCTCCACTACTACAGGACCTGAGAATGGGTTTCTTCTGATAAGATGTGTGTTTTCCATCCTTCTGCCTTTGCTGTTCTGTGCATCGCCATTCCCTCCCGAGTGGCATTTTAACTGTTATTCCAGAGCTCAGATAACATCTTCAGCAAGCACGGCCCGATTTAGAAATTAAAAGACAGGAGGATCTAGGATAGAATGTGAAATATCATGAACTGTATTTTCATACCTGTACTTCACCGGTTGGGTTTCACAATGAGATAATTTTTTTGAGTTGGTTCATAGTGCTGGATTTTTATTTGCATACTCAGACATAGCAGCAAGGATAGCGGGACAGCTCAGTCTTGGAGTAAGACAGTCTGGGTCTGACTCCTTGTGTTGCTCCTTTACAGGCATTCTAAGCAGGTCCTCAGACCCCTGAGTGCATCTAGGAAGTGGTGATGATCCTGCCTATTTCATGAGGCTACCGTGAGAAGAACCTTAGGGGCAAGTGCCTGGCACAGATTCGTTTAAAGACAAAAGTGAAAAGTGTATGCTGTTTAAAATAGATTTTTCTTTGTTGTGTATGGTTTTTATCAAATTCTTTTCCTGAACAACTATGTTATGCTGTGTCCTGAACCGTTTCTTCACCAGAAAATTGTGTGGGTGCATGTGGTACCCAAAGCCGTTGGTGGAGGGCAGGTGTTTCGGTTTGTCTCTTGTCGCTGCGGTGCGCTGGTGGGCCAGCGCACCGGTCTCTGGGCCCTCCTAGAGGAGGCCGGTGGGCCGGGCCTTCGCACCCAGGTGTCAGGAGCACAGCCTTCTCCATTGCTAGACAGGGCAGGATTTGGGGGCCGCTCTGTCAGATGGTTGGAGACGGCTGAAAGTTTAATTTGCAGCCAACGTTCGTCTTCTGCCTTGCATTCTCTGGAAAGAAGACAAGATGCTCTCATGACTGCAGACTCAGAACTTCCATTTAACACTTTTCAATCAAGATAAACCTTACATATTAGACTAGGAAGGGTGGTTTTCTCAAATAATGTTAGAAATGTGGAGCTTTTGAAAAAAAAAGTCACGATCCACCTGAAAGTAAGGCTTTATTGTCTCTGCAGAAATGAAGAAATTAAAAGTGTTTTTGATGTTAATGGTTTCTGGTCACCCCTCTGCATTCAAAGAAGAAATGAATGCAGTTTCTTTGTCCACATGTACATGCATGTGTATAGAAGTATTTATGCCGGCAACAGTGGGAAAGGTTTTGGTAGACAACTTAAAAGATTTCATGGGGCTTCCCTGGTGGCACAGTGGTTAGGAATCCGCCTGCCAATGCAGGGGACACGGGTTCGTGCTCCGGTCCGGGAATATCCCACATGCCGCGGAGCAACTAGGCCCGTGAGCCACAACTACTGAGCCTGCGCGTCTGGAGCCTGTGCTCCGCAACGGGAGAGGCCGCGACAGTGAAAGGCCCGCGCACTGCGATGAAGAGTGGCCCCCGCTCGCCGCAACTGGAGGAAGCCCTTGCACAGAAACGAAGACCCAACACAGCTATGAATAAATAAATAAATAAATAAAAATTAAAAAAAAAAAAAAAAAGATTTCATGGAAGTTTCAAGACAAGGATGAAAATGCCCTTTAAAAAATCCCCCCAGAAACAAAAAAACTGGGCTGGATGGTAAGGCTCTAGAAACTTCCACACAGGAAAGACTCAAACAGGTGACCTGAGCCTGGGAAGACGTGTTTAAGGGAGCATAAGTGGCCTCATAACACTTGGGGTTCTCACGCAGATTTCATATTTATTTCATATTCCAAAGAGCACATTTCATATGTATTTCATATTAATCTTAAGTAGCTTCAGAGATCAGACTAGGACCAGTGGGAAGTAATTACAAAGAAGTAAATTCCAGTTCAATATAAGAGGAATTTTTTTAACGACTAAAGGTGTATCCTTGGTCCAGGCTGACCTTTGGTAACTTGGAAGTGTGGAAGCCTAAAGCGGACACTACCATCCCCTTTTCTCCCTAACTAACCCCCTTCACCCTGCCCACCCTGGGATTTCAGGTTTGAGATGGAGTTTCACCTAAGTGGATGCTAGGTGAATCCGCCTCAGTGGATGTTTCTTCCAATTCAAAGTGTATAATCATCTAAATACAGAGAAAAAACAACTAGAAAAATAAAAACACACAATGTGGAAAACAAGCACACTAAACAGAAAACCCCTGTACAGAAGACTGCATATATACACTAGTTCATAAACCAGAAACCATGATATACATGTAAGTGCTTGTTAATGTGTGATCCTACAATTAGAGTTTTCCATTTTATAGCTTTATAGGAGATGGTAATACTTTACATATATATATAAAAAAAATAGCTGAATTTAAATAAGACTTACAGGCTTCAATCTGTGATATTTACAGTGCTATGGGAAAAGGCTTTAGAGAATGAACTAAAAATAAAAAGTATCCTACATATAATAGTATAATAAGGAGAGAAATGGTTCTTATGTTTTTTAATTAATTGATTTTTAAAATTTAATTATTTATTTTTTTATACAGCAGGTACTCATTAGTTATCTATTTTATACATATTAGTGTATATATGTCAATCTCAATCTCCCAGTTCATCCCACCACCACCCCCCCTTCCCCCCTTGGTGTCCATACGTTTGTTCTCTACGTCTGTGTCTCTATTTCTGCCTTGCAAACCAGTTCATCTGTACCATTTTTCTAGATTCCACATATATGTGTTAATATACGATATTTGTTTTTCTCTTTCTGACTTACTTCACGCTGTATGACAGTCTCTAGATGCATCCACGTCTCTACAAATGACCCAGTTCCGTTCCTTTTTATGGCTGAGTAATATTCCACTGTATATATGTACCACAACTTCTTTATCTATTCGTCTGTCGATGGGCATTTAGGTTGCTTCCATGACCTGGCTATTGTAAATAGTGCTGCAGTGAACATTGGGGTGTATATGTCTTTTTGAATTATGGTTTTCTCAGGGTATATGCCCAGTAGTGGGATTGCTGGGTCATATGGTAACTCTAGTTTTAGTTTTCTAAGGAACCTCCATACTGTTCTCCATAGTGGCTGTATCAATTTACATTCCCACCAACAGTGCAAGAGGGTTCCCTTTTCTCCACACCCTCTCCAGCATTTGTTGTTTGTAGATTTTCTGATGATGCCCATTCTAACTGGTGTGAGGTGATACCTCATTGTAGTTTTGGTTTGCATTTCTCTAATAATTAGTGATGTTGAGCATCTTTTCATGTGCCTCTTGGCCATCTGTATGTCTTCTTTGGAGAAATGTCTATTTAGGTCTTCTGCCCATTTTTGGATTGGGTTTTTTTTTTTTTTTAAATATTGAGCTGCATGAGCTGTTTATATATTTTGGAGATTAATACTTTGTCTGTTGATTCGTTTGCAAATATTTTCTCCCGTTCTGAGGGTTGTCTTTTCATCTTGTTTATAGTTTCCTTTGCTGTGCAAAAGCTTTTAAGTTTCATTAGTCCCCATTTGTTTATTTTTGTTTTTATTTCCATAATTCTAGGACGTGGCTCAAAAAAGATCTTGCTGTGATTTATGTCAAAGAGTGTTCTTCCTATGTTGTCCTCTAAGAGTTTTATAGTGTCTGGTCTTACATTTAGGTCTTTTATCCATTTTGAGTTTATTTTTGTATATGGTGTTAGGGAGTGTTCTAATTTCATTTTTTTACATGTAGCTGTCCAGTTTTCCAAGCACCACTTATTGAAGAGACTGTCTTTTCTCCATTGTATATCCTTGCCTCCTTTGTCATAGATTAGTTGACCATAGGTACATGGGTTTATCTCTGGGCTTTCTATCCTGTTCCATTGATCTATATTTCTGTTTTTGTGCCAGTACCACACTGTCTTGATTACTGTAGCTTTGTAGTATAGTCTGAAGTCAGCGAGTCTGATTCCTCCAGATCCCTTTTCTCCCCTCAAGATTACTTTGGCTATTCAGGGTCTTTTGTGTCTCTATACAAATTTTAAGATTTCTTGTTCTAATTCTGTAAAAAATGCCATCGACAATTTGATAAGGATTGCATTGAACCTATAGATTGCTTTGGGTAGTATAGTCATTTTCACAATATTGATTCTTCTAATCCAAGAACATGGTATATCTCTCCATCTGTTTGTGTCATCTTTGATTTCTTTCATCAGTGTCTTATAGTTTTCTGAGTACAGGTCTTTTACCTCCTTAGGTAGGTTTATTCCTAGGTATTTTATTCTTTTTGTTGCAATGGTGAGTGGGATTGTTTCCTTAATTTCTCATTCTGATCTTTTGTTGTTAGTGTATAGGAATGCAAGAGATTTCTGTGCATTAATTTTGTATCCTGCAACTTTACCAAATTCACTGATTTGCTGTAGTCGTTTTCTGGTGGCATCTTTAGGATTCTCTATGTATAGTATCATGTCATCTGCAAACAGTGACAGTTTTACTTCTTCTTTTCCAATTTGTATTCCTTTTATTTCTTTTTCTTCTCTGATTGCCGTGGCTAAGACTTCCAAAACTATGTTGAATAATAGTGGCAAGAGTGGACATCCTTGTCTTGTTCCTGACCTTAGAAGAAAGGCTTTCAGTTTTTCACCATTGAGAATGATGTTTGCTGTGGGTTTGTCATATATGGCCTTTATTATGTTGAGGTAGGTTCCATCTATGCTTACTTTCTGGAGAGTTTTTATCATAAATGGGTGTTGAGTTTTGTCAAAAGCTTTTTCTGCATCTATTGAGATGATCATATGGTTTTTATTCCTCAATTTGTGAATATGGTGTATCACATTGATCGATTTGTGTATATTGAAGAATCCTTGCATGACTGAGATAAATCCCACTTGATCATGGTGTATGATCCTTTTAATGTGTTGTTGGATTCTGTTTGCTAGTATTTTGTTGAGGATTTTTGCATCTATATTCATCAGTGATATTGGTCTGTAATTTTCTTTTTTTGTAGTGTCTTTGTCTGGTTTTGGTATCGGGGTAATGGTGGCCTCATAGAATGAGTTTGGGAGTGTTCCTTCCTCTGCAATTTTTTGGAAGAGTTTGAGAAGGATGGGTGTTAGTACATCTCTAAATGTTTGACAGAATTCACCTGTGAAGCCATCTGGTCCTGGACTTTTGTTTGTTGGAAGATTTTAAATCACAGTTTCAATTTCATTACTTGTGATTGGTCTGTTCATATTTTCTATTTCTTCCTGGTTCAGTCTTGGAAGGTTATACCTTTCTAAGAATTTGTCCATTTCTTCCAGGTTGTCCATTTTATTGGCATAGAGTTGCTTGTAGAAGTCTCTCTCTCTTTTTTTTTTCACTACACAAACTATACACACTTCCTGTCTCTGGATTTCTCAATGATTTTTTTTTTAAGTAAAAAAGACTTTATTTAGAATTTGATTTAGAGAAGTTTGTCAAAAATGTCAAAAGGTTTGAGCCATTGATTAAACAGGATTACAGATGATTATAAAATAATACTTAATTATCTACTTAACCAAAGTGACAAAATATCTTAAAGGCAGATACAGAAGATTATAGAGGTGTTTACAAACCCTTAGCTTGTTTAATCTTAAGTAATCAAAGATCTGATAAAGACAACTGTGAATTACAGAAAATCATTCTGATAAGACACAAAATTTGGTTCTGCAAACAGATTACTTGAAAGATAAAGAAAAACCTTTTTACAATTTCTTAATAAGAGAAACCAATAATCCAAGAAAACTTTGTCATTCTAGTTACACACAGTATACTTTTGATATTAAGGCTCATCTTTTTTTTTTTTTTTTTGGTACCTCTTATACAGTCATTATATTTTATTTTTGTAATAGCTTTATATAAATGCCTTTCTATACTGCTAGATCATAAATTTTTCTTTTTACACACACACACTGTATTTTATTTTTACAAGAGATAAGTAAACTGATACCAAGCATTGTAAATGGATGATCACAACGAAAGCAACAATGACTGCAATTACCGCTTGTAGTAGTCTCTTATGATGCTTTGTATTTCTGCGATATCCATTGTAATTTCTCCTTTTTCATTTTGAATTTTATTGATTTGGTTCCTCTCCCTCTTTTTCTTGATGAGACTGGCTAAAGCTTTATCAGTTTTGTTTATCTTCTCAAAGAACCAGCTTTTAGTTTTATTGATCTTTGCTATTGTTTTCTTTGCTTCTATTTCATTTATTTCTGCTCTGATGTTTATGATTTCTTTCCTTCTACTAACTTTGGGTTTTGTTTGTTCTTCTTTCTCTAGTTCCTTTAGGTGTAAGGTTAGATTTTTTATTTTGAGGTTTTTCTTGTTTCTTGAGGTAGGATCGTATTGCTCTAAACTTCCCTCTTAGAACTGCTTTTGCTGCATCCATAGGTTTTGGATCATCGTGTTTTCGTTGTCATTTGTCTCTAGGTATTTTCTGATTTCCTCAGTGAACGCTTGGTTATTTAGTAATGTATTGTTTAGCCTCCATGTGTTCGTATTTTTTACAGATTTTTTCCTGTAATTGATACCTAGTCTCATAGCGTTGTGGTCAGAAAAGACGCTTGATATGATTTCAATTTTCTTAAATTTACCGAGGCTTGATTTGTGACCCCAGATGTGATCTATCTTGGAGAATGATCCATGTGCACTTGAGAAGAAAGTGTAATTTGCTGTTTTGGGATGGAATGTCTTATAAATATCAATTAAACCTATCTAGTCTATTGAGTCATTTAAATCTTGTGTATCCTTATTAATTTTCTGTCTGGATGATCTGTCCATTGGTGTAAGTGAGGTGTTAACGTCCCCCACTATTATTGTGTTACCATTGATTTCCTCTTTTATAGCTGTTAGCATTTGCCTTATGTATTGAGGTGCTCCTATGTTGGGTGCATATATATTTATAATTGTTATATCTTCTTCTTGGATTGATCCCTTGATCATTATGTAGTGTCCTTCCTTGTCTCTTGTAACATTCTTTATTTTAAAGCGTATTTTATCCGATATGAGTGTTGCTACTTCAGCTTTCTTTTGATTTCTATTTGCATGGAATATCTTTTTCCATCCCCTCACTTTCAATCTGTATGTGTCCCTAGGTCTGAAGTGGTTCTTTTGTAGACAGCATATATATGGGTCTTGTTTTTTTTATCCATTCAGCGAGCCTGTGTCTTTTGGTTGGAGCATTTAATCCTTTCACATTTAAGGTAATTATCGATATGTACGCTCCTATGACCATTTTCTTAGTTGTTTTGGGTTTGTTTTTGTAGGTCATTTTCTTCTCTTGTGTTTCCCAGTTAGAGACGTTCCTTTAGCATTTGTTGTAGAGCTGGTTTGGTGGTGCTGAATTCTCTTAGCTTTTGCTTGTCTGTAAAGCTTTTGATTTCTCTGTCGAATCTGAATGAGATCCTTGCTGAGTAGAGTAATCTTGGTTGTAGGTTCTTCCCTTTCATCACTTTAAATATATTGTGCCACTCCCTTCTGGCTTGTAGAGTTTCTGCTGAGAAATCAGCTGTTAACCTCATGGGAGTTCCCTTGTATGTTATTTGTCATTTTTCCCTTGTTGCTTTCTTTTTTGTAAATTAATTAATTAATTAATTTATTTTTGGCTGTGTTGGGTCTTCATTTCTGTGCTAGGGCTTTCTCTAGTTGCGGCAGGTGGGGGCCACTCTTCATCACAGTGTGCGGGCCTCTCACTATCGCGGCCTCTCTTGTTGTGGAGCATAGGCTCCAGACGCACAGGCTCAGTAGTTGTGGCTCATGGGCCCAGTTGCTCCGTGGCATGTGGGATCTTCCCAGACCAGTGCTCGAACCCGTGTCCCCTGCATTGGCAGGCGGATTCTCAACCACTGCACCACCAGGGAAGCCCTCCCTTGTTGCTTTTAATAATTTTTCTTTGTCTTAAATTTTTGTCAATTTGATTACTATGTGTCTCGACATGTTTCTCCTTGGGTTTATCCTGCCTGGGACTCTCTGTGTTTCCTGGACTTGGGTGACTATTTCCTTTCCCATGTTAGGGAAGTTTTTGACTATAATCTCTTCAAATATTTTCTCAGTTCCTTTCTCTCTCTCTTCTCCTTCTGAGACCTCTATAATGTGAATGTTGTTGTGTTTAATGTTGTCCTAGAGGTCTCTTAGGCTGTCTTCATTTCTTTTCATTCTTTTTTCTTTATTCTGTTCCGTGGCAGTGAATTCCACCATTCTGTCTTCCAGGTCACTTATCTGTTCTTCTGCTTCAGTTATTCTGCTACTGATTCCTTCCAGTATATTTTTCATTTCAGTTATTGTATTGTTCATCTCTGTTTGTTTGTTCTTTACTTCTTCTAGGTGTTTGTTCTTTAATTCTTCTAGGTCTTTGTTAAACGTTTCTTGCATCTTCTCGATCTTTGCCTCCATTCTTTTTCTGAGGTCTTGGATCATCTTCACTATCATTTTTCTGAATTCTTTTTCTGGAAGGTTGCCTATCTCCACTTCATTTAGTTGTTTTTCTGGGGTTTTATCTTGTTCCTTCATCTGGTACATAGTCCTCTGCCTTTTCATTTTACCTATCTTTCTGTGAATGTAGTTTTTGTTCCACAGGCTGCAAAATTGTAGTTCTTCTTGCTTCTGCTGTCTTCCCTCTGGTGGATAAGTCTATCTAAGAGGCTAGTCAGTTCTTATCTTATGTTAAAGCAATAAGATATGGTCTAGGAAAATGACTACAGTAATAACACTACATATTTATTAATGTGATATTTCAAGCATGGTGCATGGATTATCCCAATTAGACCTGCACAAATCCTGTGAAATGGTATACCTACTATTTTTTAGTAAACACATTTTGCAGCTGAGGAAATGGAAACTTAGGACAATTGATAACTCACTTGCCCAGGGTAACCAGTTAGCACAGCATGGACCCTGTCTCCAAATCTAGCCTGTCTCCAAAGCCCATAGATGTAGCCACACTGTTGTACCACCTCTCTAGGGTAGAACATGAAATTAGCCGATGATGTACAACAAATGCACAGAGATGGAGCCTATGACCAGTGAACATTAGTCCACTGACTTCATTATTAATGTTAATTAATAAAATGATATAAAGTACATTACAAGAAAAGACAGCTACAGACCAATATCTCTCATGACATAGATGCAAAAATTCTCAACATATTAGCATATCAAATCCAAAAAAGTATAAAAAGAATTGTACACTTTGACCAAGTGGGATTTATCCCAAGTAGGCAAGGCTGATTCAACATTTGAAAATCAATGCATGTAATTCATTAGATCAACAGACTAAAAAGAAAAATCACATGATCATGTCAGTAGATGCAGAAAAAGCATTTGACAAAATCCAGTGCCCATTCATGATAAAAACTCTGAGTAAACTAGAAATAGAAGGGAATTTCCTGAACTTAATAAAGACTATCTACAAAAATCTACAGCTAAGATCATAGTTAGCGGTGAAAACTCAAAACGTTCCCTCTGAGATCAGGTACAAGGCAAGGATGTCCTCTCCCACAACTGCATTTCAACATCATACTAGAAGTTTGTTTATGCAATTAGACAAGAAAAAGGAAATAAAAGGTATACAGATTGATAAGGAAGACATAATTCTGTCTTTGTTCACAGATGACATGACTGTCTATTTAGAAAATTTGAAAGAATGAGCAAAAAAACAAACAAACAAACAAAAAAACACCTGGAACTAATCAGCAATAATAGCAAAATTGCAGGATACAAGGTTAATATACAAGTCAGTTGCCTTACTATATACCAGCAATGAACATGTGGTATTTGAAATTAAAAACACTATAGCATTTACATTTGCACCACCCAAAATGAAATACTTAGGTATAACTCTAACACAATAGGGACAAGATCTATATGAGGAAAAGTACAAAGTTCTCATGAACAAAATCAAAGAACAACAAATGGAGAGATATTTCATGTTCACGGGTAGTAAGACTCAGTATTGTCAAGATATCAATTCTCCCCAACTTGATCTATAGATTTAGTGCAATCCCAATCAAAACCCCAGCAAGTTATTTTGTTGATATCAACAAACTGGTTCTAAAGTTTATATAGAAAGTAAAAGACCGGAATAGTCAATACAATATTGAAGTAGAAGAAAACAGTTGGAGGTTTGACATTACCCTATGAAGCTACAGTAGTCAAGACAGTGTGGTATTGGTGGAAGGATAGACAAATAGATGAATGGAATGGAATAGAGAGCCCAGATATAGACACATAAATCTAGCTAACTGCTCTTCAACAAAGGGATAAAGGCAATACAAGTAAGCAAAGATAGCCTTTTCAATGTTGGTGCTATAACAATTGCAACATGTAACAAAGTGAACTTGGACATAGACATTACACTTTTCACAAAAATTAACTTAAAATGGATCATAGACCTAAATGTAAAATGCAAAACTGTAAAACTCCTAGAAGATAACATAGGAGAAAACCTAGGTGACCTTGGTATGGTGATGACTTTTTAGATACAACATCAAAGGCACAATCCAGGAAATAACTAATTAATAAGCTTGGCTTCACCAAAATTTAAAACTTCTGCTCTGTGAAAGACAATGTCAAGAGAACGAGAAGACAAGCCACAAGACTAGGAGAATATATTCGCAAAAGACAACATCTAATAAACGAGTGTTATACAAAAACATACAAAGAACTCTTAAAGCTCAACAATAAGAAAACAAACAACTGCATTTTAATCATGGGCTAAAGACTGTAATAGACTCCTCACCAAAGAAGATATACAGGTGGTAAATTATCATGTGAAGAGATGCTCCATGTCATATGTCGTCAAGGAATTGCAAATTAAAACAATAATGAAAAAAAAAACAATAATGAGATATCACTACACACCTATTAGAATAGCCAAAATCTGGAACACTGACAACACCAAATGCTGGTGAGGATGCAGAGCAACAGGAACTCTCATTCATCACTGGTGGGAATGCAAATTGTACCGCTACTTTGGAAGACAGTTTGGTGGGTTCTTACAAAACTATACATACCCTTACCATACGACCCAGCAATCACACTCCTTGTTATTTACCCAAAGGAGTTGAAAACTATGTCCACACAAGAATCTGCACATGGATGTTTATAGCAGCTTTATTCATAATTGCCAAAACTTGGAAGCATGTCCATCAGTAGGTGATGGATAAACAAACCGTGGTACCTCCAGACAAAGGAATATTATTCAACACCAAAAAAATAGAGCTGTCAAGCCATGAAAAGACATAGAGGAAACTTAAATACATATTACTAAGCGAAAGAAGCCAATCTGTAAGTGTACATACTGTATCATTCCAACTGTATGACATTGTGGAAAAGGCAAAACTAGGGAGACAGTGAAAAGATCAGTGGTTGCCAGGGGTTAGGGGTCGGGAGAGATGAATAGGCAGAGCACAGAGGATTTTTAAGGCAGTGAAAATACTCCGTGTGATATTATAATGTTGAATGTATGTCATTATACATTTGTTCAAACCCATAAACCACCAAGAGTGAACCCTAATGTAAACTACAGACTTTGTGTTGAAGTAGGTTCATCCTTGGTAACAAATATAGGTCCCTGGTGAATGATGTTGATAAACAGCGAGGCTGTACCAAATCTGTACCTTCCCCTCAATCATGTTGTGAACCTAAATCCGCTCCAAAAAAGAAAAGCTTCATTAGAAACAAAACGAAACTATAAACCGTAGAACACAACATTTATTTGTATGCTGAAAATAAGAAGGCTTCTTTATACATTTCCCAATTTAAAAAAATGACAGAAAGTGACTCTCAAGCCCGAAAGTCCATTTCTGATTGCTGCTTTTGGCAACATGTAAGTATTTTCCCCGGGAGCCCTTCTGCACAAGGACCCTTCAGGTGAATTTGGAGCCTGGTGGGTGCAGCTCGCACCCAGCTGTGAGAAAGCCTCCCGGCCTTTCATCTGGCCCGTGGGTCTCTGCCGGCCTCGAGCTCCTGTTTGGTTTGCCTGCACCCAGGCAAATATATCTCCGACTCAATATTGTTGCTCCAGAGCTGACCTAAGCAGGAGACTGTTCACAGAAAGGCGAGAAAAAAACAAAGCTGAAATGAGGCAAGACCCCTTTTAACATGAAAAGGAGAAGTGCCACTTGAAATTAAATTCAAAATGAGTTTAAGGTGGTCGCTCTAACAGTTTGTCAACAGAGAGGATAAATGAGTGTGAACAAGCCAGGCTTTAGAAGAATGACAGGGAGGAAATTAAAGAAACAGAAAATAAGAGCGGGACGTGGCCAGCCCACGTGATTCATGCTCGTATCTGTGGCCTGCAGCGTGGGCAGTTGTACCATTTTTGCCTGCGTAGTTTCATGTTTTCTTTCTAAAACCACATTGCACTGGGTTGTGGTTCCTGTGGGCGAAGGGACCCAAGCGGACGTGTGACCACGGTCGCCGGTGTGAGGGGCCGGGCGATGCTTAACCAGTAAGCCTCACAGAAATCCCGAAAAGGATGCCCTTGAGATGCTGAAACCAGGTCACGTGGATGGTGAACAGCTTGGCCCATGTGGCCATAGGTTTCCTTTGAGAGGCCTTGTGTCACCTCCCGGAAACCCAGACACCAAGCAGTCCTGCTTTTCATAGACACGACAATTGTACTTTCTGCTGTTCGGGGGCAGCTCGCAAGGCCTAGGATGAGGTCGCCTGTCATTCTGGTGTAAGTTGGGCCCCTCCGCCAGCGGCTCAGTGTCTGCATTCTGACACCTAGCCCTTGACCACGTGGGGGGACTGGCTTGGCCGGGAATGATGTAATGTACTTGTGTGCACAGATGTGGGAGTATTAGCCAATTTGCTCCTTTTTATGTGTGTTGGGATAGATCCTGCACCATCATCAGAGAGCAGCACACCCGACCCCATACCCACACGGCATCCGTAGTTTCCAAGAGCGGTCCTGACCAGAACAACCCCAGGGGACCTCTTAGAAATGCAGATTCTCAGGCGCAGAGCGCACTTACTGAATCGGAAACTCTGGGCTGGGGCCAGCAGTCTGCTTTGACGAGCCCCCCGGTGGCCCTGACGCAGGCTCGAGTGTGAGAACCAGGGCCCGCGGCCAGCACTCTGCTCGGGGGTCTGACTGTCCCACTTGACTGTAGGAGCAGGTCCACTTCTGGATTTGCCAGTGGGCACCTGCCGGCCTCTAGGCAATGCGCACCAGGGCTTGCCTCTGAAGGTGGGTCTTTGCCATTTTGCCAGCCAGCCCCAGGGGTGGGGGGCAGTCCCTGTCCTCCCCCCGCTGCTGCCCCCGCCCCATGCCTTTGCTGTAGGACACCTGCACGCCAATCAGCCGTCAGGTGGCCGGGCTCTGAGGTGTTTCCATACTGGTGGCAGTGGACTTGGCCTGTCCAGGCACCTGGCGACCAGTGGAGCGTATTTGTGAGAAATTCATCGCTGGTTAAGCTGTTGCCCCCTGCGCTAACGCCGACCCTGATTCATTAGCATGAGTCTGAGCCCTGGGGGCTGCAGGGGTGAGCCTGCGAGGTGCCTCTCCTGTCGGGAGGAGGGGGGAGAGGACGAGGAGACCTCCCTGGGATGTGAACAAGTGCGTGTGGGAATCCCGGCGCGGCACGCCCTAGAATACAGGTCCCGGGCCCTCCCAGCACAGGGCGGTGACCAAAACCAGTTCCCAGAGGAGTTTGCATGTGCTTCCAGATCACATGAATTGCACACACCCTGAATCCTCCGCAAGCCTTCGACTTTAGTCTTAAACCCTGTTATTACTAATAACAGCCGCCGATGTCAGCAGAGCCCTCACACGTTCTACCCAGGATTCCACGGCGCTTTTAGGGTACCCGGTGGGCTTTCAGCTCTTCCTCTGCTCAGTTAACTGAGATCCGTCGTCTTGTCTCCACAGCAAAAGAGACGTAGAACTGGCACCGGCCAGGCTCTGGGTAAACGCCGTCCCGGGAGAGGAGAGGAGAATTAGCTGGAGAGAGAGCAAGGGGAGGGAAGGAGAGGGGAAAGTAAAGAACGTAACACAAGATCCAGAGCAATGCTGTCAGCGTTTCAGCTATCTCTGCTGTGCGACAAAATGCCCCCAAGCCCAGTGGCTTCAAACAACACTGGATTATTTCTAAGGGCTGTTTGGGGCTCAAGTGGAGGATTCTTTCATTGGTCTCCCCGAGGCTCAATCACGTGGCTACATCTAGCTGGGAGGTGGGTTGACTCTATTACACCTGAGATGGCTTTAGACTTCTTTCTCTCTGTCTCTGTCTCTCTTTTTGTGCCTTTCTCTCTCTCTCTCTGTTTTTCTCTTTCTCTCTGTTTCTGTCTCTGCCTCTCTCTCCCTCTGTCTTTCTCCCTTGTCTTTCTCTGCCCACCCCCTTTCTCTCTCTCTCTCTCTCTGTTTCTGTCTCTGCCTCGCTCTCCCTCTGTCTTTCTCCCTTGTCTTTCTCTGCCCACCCCCTTTCTCTCTCTCTCTCTCTCTGTTTTTCTCTCTCTCTGTTTCTGTCTCTGCCTCGCTCTCCCTCTGTCTTTCTCCCTTGTCTTTCTCTGCCCACCCCCTTTCTCTCTCTTTCTCTCTCTCTCTCTCTCTGTTTCTGTCTCTGCCTCGCTCTCCCTCTGTCTTTCTCCCTTGTCTTTCTCTGCCCACTCCCTTTCTCTCTCTCTCTCTCTCTCTGTTTTTCTCTCTCTCTCTCTGTTTCTGTCTCTGCCTCGCTCTCCCTCTGTCTTTCTCCCTTGTCTTTCTCTGCCCACCCCCTTTCTCTCTCTCTCTCTCTCTGTTTCTGTCTCTGCCTCGCTCTCCCTCTGTCTTTCTCCCTTGTCTTTCTCTGCCCACCCCCTTTCTCTCTCTCTCTCTCTCTGTTTCTGTCTCTGCCTCGCTCTCCCTCTGTCTTTCTCCCTTGTCTTTCTCTGCCCACCCCCTTTCTCTCTCTCTCTCTGTTTTTCTCTCTCTCTCTCTGTTTCTGTCTCTGCCTCGCTCTCCCTCTGTCTTTCTCCCTTGTCTTTCTCTGCCCACCCCCTTTCTCTCTCTTTCTCTCTCTCTCTCTCTCTGTTTCTGTCTCTGCCTCTCTCTCCCTCTGTCTTTCTCCCTTGTCTTTCTCTGCCCACTCCCTTTCTCTCTCTCTCTCTCTCTGTTTTTCTCTCTCTCTCTCTGTTTCTGTCTCTGCCTCGCTCTCCCTCTGTCTTTCTCCCTTGTCTTTCTCTGCCCACCCCCTTTCTCTCTCTTTCTCTCTCTCTCTCTCTCTGTTTCTGTCTCTGCCTCTCTCTCCCTCTGTCTTTCTCCCTTGTCTTTCTCTGCCCACCCCCTTTCTCTCTCTCTCTCTCTCTCTCTCTGGCAAGGCATCCTTGTTTCCTAAATGGTGCCTGTCTTCTAAGAAAGAGGCAGCTGAAACTGGCTGTGCTCTTCAGGCCTGGATTTGGAAGTCTCAGAATTTCACTCTGTCATGTTCTGTGAATCAGGAAGTCACAGGGCTGCCCCGGTGCAGAGGAGGGAAATCCATCCCACCTCCTGATGGAAGCAGCCACATGTCTGTGCAAAGATGGAGAAGTTGGGGCTGCCTTCGAAGACCAGCTCCCAGGGGTGCAAGCCTGCTCCTGTGAACTCCCGGCCAAAACCCTCCCATGGCTTCACGTGTCGTAAAAGCCGAGGTCCTGCCTTGTCTGCAAGCTGACTTGTTTATTTGCTTCTTGTCTTCTGTCTGTCTCTCTTCACCTGGATGCAGGTTCCTTGTGGGCAGGCATTTCTATCCATTTGTTGCCTTCTGTCCTCAATGCCCAGAGCGGTGCCGGGCACGTAGGAAGGACTCAACAAATGTTTGTTGAATGAGTAGAAAAAAAGGGCACATTCGAGTAAACCCAGACATATGTTTTTATCTAATTGCCAGATTGTATTTTTTTTTTTTCTTGTGAGTGTCAATACTTTATTTTGGTGTAAAGACAAGAAACTGGAAAATACACTGTATTTAAAATTTTCTTGGTTCCCCTTCACACTGTGGAAACCCTCTCCCCCCCCAGAGCTAATCTGTCCAAACTCAAATACTTAAAAATTACAGCAGCAAAACAAAAGCGCAGAAAACATAAAACCAGATGGAGAAGGTGGCTGGGCTGGTAGTGTCACTTGGTGTGGACGACTGAGGTGCTGAACAGGAATTTCTGTTCCTGTTTTTTTCTTTTCTTTCCTCCTTTCTCTGCAGAGAGGGCATCTGAAGTAGCTGGTGCATCCAGTCGACAGTGTCATAGATACCTCTCTCACTTCCGCTCACCTGCGAGTTCAGCATCTGTGAACTGGCTCTGCAGCCTACTCTGGTCTCTAAGGAAACCCTAGAGATATTCTCAGGTGACATTGAGAACAGATTGTATTTTATAAGCATTCCCTGAAGGATGCCGTATAAGACAGTACCCCGTGGGACTTCCCTGGTGGTCCAGTGGTTAGGACCCCGCGCTTCCCCTGCAGGGGGCACAGGTTCCATCCCTGGTCAGGGAACTAAGATCCCACATGCCGCTCACCCAAAAAAAAAAAGACAAGGCCCTTGACTTCTGGGTGTTGTGACATATGTGAGACAGAAAATATCATCCTGACTCTGGCTGGGTTGAGGTTTTGAAGAAAACGTGTAACTGAGCTGAGAGCCCAGCATGACTGAAGGGGAATCCCATGCACCCTGGCTACCGCAGCGCCCAGAACTCAGCCTGCACGGGACAGCGGGGCGTCACCTGTGCCGTCGTCCACAGCGAACAATGGCACAACACTCAGGCCCGTGGGTGCTGGAAGGCAGCACCGTGTGGGACCAGACTGGGCCTGTTGCATCCCAGGATTTATCAGAGAAGCTTCTCTTCCTGTTAAACTAGTGCTCAGCCTTAGAGTGATGACTCTCGCCTTCCCTGGTATCTTGTTCATTTGTGAATTCTTATCAAGTGAATCTTTTTTTCTCCTTTTTCTGGCTGGTAAACAAAAACGTGCCAGTTTTAACATTAAAATATGTTAAAATCGGGCTTCCCTGGTGGCGCAGTGGTTGAGAGTCTGCCTGCCAATGCAGGGCACACGGGTTCGAGCCCTGGTCTGGGAGGATACCACATGCCGAGGAGCAACTGGGCCCGTGAGCCACAATTACTGAACCTGCGCGTCTGGAACCTATGCTCCGCAACAAGAGAGGCCGCGATAGTGAGAGACCCGCGCACCGCGATGAAGAGTGGTCCCCGCTCGCCGCAACTAGAGAAAGCCCTCGCACAGAAACGAAGACCCAACACAGCCATAAATAAATAAATAAAAATTTTTTAAAAATGTTAAAATCATATAGCAGTAAAGTAGTTTTAGCTCTTCAGCGGATCTCCAGAGCTGAGTTCTTCCCTTTCATTGCCTTTGTTTTGGGGTGAGTGGTAGATAAGCCACTCAGCTAAGAACCTGAGTTGAGTCTATTTACAGAGTATGATAAATGGCAAACACCAGGTTCTAATTCTCGAAGCTTAGTCCGTGGCATTTTGTTCAACAATAGGGCCCTTAAATTTGGGAGGACCCTTAGTTTTTACACTACAGGAAAGATATCTGCTGATGTTTTCAGACAGGATGGAGGTAAAAACAAGTGATAGTAATAGTGTGTCTAGGATGATAGTCATAAGGAATTCTTTATGTTTCTAAAACACCAGGATGTCAGAAACATGTGAGAGATTCTTTTAGAAGAGCCTTATCTGGCCATTCTTTACTTCTTTTTATTTTTCACTTCTTTTAAATTTTCATTTTTACCTATCTTTCACAATTTTGAAGGCTTTATAGTTTAGCAGTGAAGTTTTGTCAATCCACTCGGTCAGAGCACACACTCACTCTTAGTGGATAATGTTGAAATCTGCATTTTCCTTAAATGTAAATGGAAAAAATATTTGTTGTTGATTTATCAGGAATAATAAAACTTCTCTAACTTCAAAAATGAAAAGACAAAATGATTGCCATTATATTATAGTCTAATTTGATCTGACCCAGTTTTAATGAATCTGAAATTGCAAAATAAATATATTAGTTCAACTTTTCTAATGATAAGTTATTTTTCTTGACAGTCTGTCTGTCCATCCTTATTTTGACCAGAGGGCTGTGCCGAAAGCATATCTAGATATTCTGAGAAGCAGTAGAATAATACAGCTTTTGGATACTTAGTTCTATGTTTTAGAAATGTTGTTCATCACTAATATTAACATAAAAGAACTTCGAGAACCAGAGATAATTTTCCTCTAAAAATGATACGAAATAATAGTACATTTGGGGCATCTTATTATGTGCAGGCATTCGTTACATGTGGAGAATCTAGACAGATATAAAGACTACATTTATTTGAGAGGGGGAAAAGTTATGTCAACTACCAAATACCAAATAGACATGCAAGAATATGTTTTTAACTCCAGAAATATTGAAATACATGATAATATCTCCAAATAAGAAGTGTTTTATTTTTGTGAAATGCTTTTGTGCAATGAGGTGTCTCTTCTTCAGAGCTCACTGGTTGTTGGAATTGAGAATTTATTGTTCTTTACAGACCCTGATGTCTCCCCCAGCATCAACACGGGGGGCATCTCATCAGCCCCCTCCCCGGGTAAGTGACGGAAGACTCCTCAGTGCGGCCTGGAAATCTTAAGGTTATTTGGCAACTTGATAACCAAACCAGGACTGAGTATGGTGAAAAGTGGTCTTCCTCCCCAAGACATTCACTGCAGAATCTCTTGAGTTTGTGGGCTTGATAATTACGCTGTCCACGTGACGGCCTTCTCTCTGTGAAGATGAAGCTGGTTGTGGATTACTGCTGTCTTTGTCTTTTGTCCTTCATTTTATCAGCATTCTTCATCTGTACTTTAATACTCACCCTAAACTGGTTCTCCATTAAACGTGGAAGGAACACTTTAGAATGATTTTGCAGATGTTCCTAAAAATACAGAGTCCTTTCTGCAGCTCCCATAATTGGACTTGTAAAGAATTTTGGAGTTCCAGGGTCCCCCAGGTTTTGGACAACCCCCTAGAATAGACAGAAGAGGGTGTGCTAGGGTTTTTTTCCCCCCGTTTTCTTGCAATTTCAGCAGGCAAATCACCCGCTGCAAATAGTTTCCTCCCTTTTCACGTTGTAAAATAAAAGGTGGAGAGACTCTGACTGGCTTTTACAAGATAGAGGTGGTGTTGGCGTGAAAAATAAAGTTCCCTAAGAAGAGGCTGCACGCTGTCCCTTCCAGGACGAGGTGTGGACGCTGTGAGCCGCTTCCCGGTGCCTGAGCCCGAGGGGCTGAGTCCTGGGTGCTCAGGCCATAAACAGCCTTCAGGGCACTTAAAAAATCTGCATTTTGTGGGTGTGGGCAGAACGCACTGGCTTTCTCACCGCCATCTGTCCTTTGTGTCTGAGTCTCCCTTTGAACATTTGCCTTGGCTTGTAAACACTGCCGTTTATTTCACTTCCGGTTTCAAGTCGATGCCATTTTGCCAAATGCACTTGCGGTCTGTCCGTTCCTAAAAAAAATCTTCATTTTTGTTAACCAGACTCGGCTTTTCTTGCTGGTGTTAGGGCCCCCCTGAGAGCGGGCACTCCCGCTGATGGCGAGGGCGAGGATGGAGGCCCCTTTAGACCCCACATTCAACCCCAGAGCCCCAAGTTAGAGTGCGCTCCCATCGGCCTCAAGCGCAGTTTCCTTCGTTGTTGACTCATCAGGGCTGAGTCAGGGCAGAGGGGCTAGACCAGGTGTCCCCGCCCGGCATTTACGGGGCATCTGAGAAAACGCATTGTTTCAGGGTTTGTTCCTGAGAGAAGCCCACCTCCCTACGTGGGCTGCTTCCTGGAGGGGTCCTCCTTCTGTAGTTCCTGCTTCATCGATTTCTTCATTGTGCGAGGTGAGCAGAAATAAGTCTAAAGGTGATTCTGAGCTGCAGCAGGAAGCTGCCTCTACTTCTTGTCACCCCGTTGGCCGTCTGCTCCTGGCTCTTTCTTCCTGGCCACACGGGCCTCCTGTTCTCTCCGCACAGCACACGTCCTCTTACCCCAGGGCCTTTGCACTGAAGTTCCCTTTTCCAGGAATGACTTCCTGCAGACTTCCC
Organism: Balaenoptera ricei; assembly: GCF_028023285.1. Lineage (NCBI taxonomy): Eukaryota > Metazoa > Chordata > Mammalia > Artiodactyla > Balaenopteridae > Balaenoptera > Balaenoptera ricei. The sequence continues at coordinate 3,053,169 of NC_082650.1, forward strand.
CACGATACTCCCTCACTTCCTTCTGGTCTTTACTCAAAAGGCCGCACCAAGGAAACCACGTGATGTTTCCCCACTGCCTCCACGCCCTGCCCGTATTTAAATCACCTTCGCCTGCCTTGGTTTCCCTTCTCAGCACTTAACCACCATCCAACATAATACATGTTTCATTTATTGATTTTCTTTAGTGTTTTTCTCTGCCGTCTACCCTCGAGCATCTTTCTCACTCTGTTACATAGTGTTTTCTGTAATCCCCAGTGTCTTAGAAAAGTGCCTGGCATTCAAGAAATACTTGATGAATAAATGAAAAGATTTGGGAATTTTCTAAAAACTGTTATTTTCCTTGGCAATACTTTTCATTTTCTTTCATGACACGCCGTCTCTGAACCATGAGCCTGGACACATGAAGACATTTAGCTGTGGACGTGGTCACCGGGCTTCCCGGCATGGGCCACGCGGCCCCTCCGTCCCTTCCACCCGTCCCCCATGCTGTCCTTCTTCACCTGTCCAGACTTTAACCTTGGCCAAGCTCGCGCCTCGCCGCAAACCCTCCCCCACGGATCCCGCTGATGACGTGGGCTCTCCTCTCCAGTTTAGCCCTCGTGGGAGGCTGTAGACGCCTGGATGGGGTGGGGGGGCGCTTCTTCTGCTTCAGCTCCTGCCCAGGGCTGGCCCACGAGCAGCACTGGTGCCGACTCAGCGTGGCGGCCAGGACCCCTCCGCCAGGACGCAGCCGGGGTGGGAGTCCTCATGGCTGGCCGTGTGAACGCACAGCCCGTCTGCTGAGTCCGCGGGGTTTTATCCTCAGCCTCTCATCCCCAGGGTAGCACTCAGCACGGCACCTCGGACGAGTGTTTGTGATGGTGCTTAGCGCTCCAAGACGGTCTGTGAGAGTCACCTTCCTTTTCTAAAAACTTTTCTTTTGGTCCAAAATTTCATTTTAGGAAATCTCTTCTTCCTTTGCCATGAAGAACACGCCATGGCTTGAGAGAAATGATCAGCCTTTATACTCTTTCATAAGCAATATTAGACCCTCTGTGAGACCTAAATGTGGGCTTTTAGAATGGAAGGAATAAGGGCGATATATAATGAAGAAAAAATAAATGGTGATAATCATCTCACCACTGCTGGCGTCCGTTTTTAAAGTGTCTCATTTTCCTTTGGGAATACTAATTATTATTAGGTTATGTGGATTCAATTTGGAGTGTTTTCACTCATCTTGTTTTCTTATTTAATCTGTGTACGAGACTGTGAATGTTTTTAGGCCTGAACTAGATCTTTTTTTTTTTTTTTATCTTTATGTATCTACGTTCTAGCACAGTTGCAGGCACAGAATTAGTAGGACACAATAAATATTAAAGTATGAGGAATGAGTGAATGAATGTGTGAATGAATGAATGAGCCCTAACCCACCATACTGGGTTACGAGGATGATCTATGATAACACGTGTGGCAACATCTTACAAGTTGTCACCAGTGTCGATGACATCGTGGGGCCCTTCATTGGGACCTGTAGATTCGTGGCTTCATTGCAGGGCAAGGTCAGCAACTTTTGAGACACAATCCCTACCGCTGAGAAAGTTCAAAATTCTCATTCTACTCAATCAGGATGCCAAGAGAGAGGTAGGAAAAATCTTCTTTTAAAGCTTACTTACTGCCTACGTATAGGATTTTCTTAATTATGACTAAGAGTACTTCACTTTTTTAGCTTTGTTGGAAAAGTTTTTAAACTGCAAAGTGCAATATTGTTGAATTCTTCTGAGTCAGCCAGACGTGGGCTTTGAGCCTGGTTCTTCCAGTTGCCTGTTGCAGACCCTGGGTAAGTCCCTTCTGTCTGCTGCATCTCAGTTTTCATATCTGTAGAATGGGAGCAGTAATTCCTACCCCATTTGGTTATTAAAGAGTTCAATTAAACAAATTAAATCATACGAAGTTCCGCTCACAAACTTACCACCCATTGACTGTGTTTGCTTCTTTTTTTAAATTTCTCCAACGGAGTTCAATTAAAAAAATAATAGCCCTGATAGGAGTGTGAAGTAAAGAATTGAAAATAGTGGAAAGAGAGCATTACACTGTACTGTACCTCTGCTTATAAGTTTGTCGTCAGAATAAACTCAGTATTCAGGTGATGCTACAGCCACTTTCTCTAATTGTTTCATAAATGTAAGAAATGGTCCCATATCACATCGATCCAATGCACAATTTTATTCTTTTACAGGTAGAGCTGGGATGGGAAGGTTTAGCTGATGGGCAATAGATGGCTGCTGGCAATCAAACGTGAGGCAGGCTTTCAGTGTTTCCATATGCTTTCCTACACCAGGCTCTCCTTGCCTGAAGGGGCGCCTGGTTTCCTGCTGAGGGGAGTTAGCTGCTTGCCCATCAAATACAGACGGCATCCTGCTCGCTTAAGCGGTTTTGCTAAATAAGAAGAGTCACATTCATGCTCCTCAATATTTCTTTTCCTCAAATTTCTTTAGAACATTTAAGAAAGTCGGCAAACCTCTTTTGTCCTCAGATTTACTCCAATAACCTTTAAATAATGACTTGTGTCTATTTTGTAGCATTTCTCCCCCGAACTTTCAAGTTGGCAGAATCCTCTGGGCCGCAAAAAAAAATGTGTCTCATTATATTCTATGCAAAGGGATTGAACAATAAACTCTGGGAAAGTGTGTAGCTGTAGCTGACAGGACGGCTTGCCTTTAAGCAGATTTGAAAACAACTTTTTTTGTCCTTAGTTTACAGCTTCAGTTGGGAATTTTACATGCAGTTGCCTAATTGTGGCAGGCAATGTGTACTTAATCAGACCCTGCTCGCCCCGCAGGTAAGTTGTCATCTATAACTCAGTGCCTGTCCCTGTTGGGTCCGGCCGGCTGTGAAATGTGGCTGCAGCCCTGGGTAGTACAAATGGCATTAATTACCTCAAACAAGCATAAGCCAAATGGAGTCATTGGCTTTAGGAACTAACCATACCCTCAATTTAGATCAAGGATCAAACTTTTATTCTGCCTACTTCCAGGAAAACACGTTTTGTTATGTTTATATTGAGCAAAAGTGTCATCAATAAAATGAGGAAAGTCCCAAATAAACTTTTTTCTAATTTGATTTGCTTTCTATGTAGATGCTCTACATATGCATAAAGAAATCCAGGCTGATTTGTTTTGCCTTAATATTGCAAAATGTATAAATTCCTCTTCACTCCCAAGTATATAAATATTAAAGTATGCTTAAAAGTAATAGAAAATGCATAAAGTAGAAATTCTAAAAATTCCAACTTTACCATATGAGTAGTTTACCAACTGAAAAAGAGTGCTGAAAAGGACAGCATGTAAATTTATCCGTGGAAATCTAAATGGCCTCACTGTTTACTCCTGGTAGAAATCAACAATGTCTGAGATTTTGCTTAAACCATGTATTTTATTAGGGAGCACAGGCATAATTTAGTGATTAAATAAAGACTTGTCTTCAATTATATCTGAAAAGTAGTTGTGTCCCCAGATGAAACAATCTTTGTGGTTTAACTGCAATTAGATATCACGGTTCTTAAAAATGCAGATTATTCAATATATGTATTTATTTTAAGCAGGTAAAATGTCTGGGTTATAAGAGGTAGCATGGTGGAGTGGCCAGAAAGACCTTTCAGAAGTCAACAGCATTTGAATACTGTTAAAATGTTTAATGTACTGATGCCTTCATTAAGAAAAATGTGACATAATCAATGGTAAACCAGGAATTCAGATAAATTTAAAATTAACCTATATTAGCACTCAAATATCTGAAACCCTGAGAACTCTAAGAACAGGAAGATGATAAGCTGGAGAAGCATGGCCTTTCTTCTTGATGTTCTTCTCATCGAGGCCAACATTTTCTGGAAAGGACAGATGGCAGTCATCTTAGATTTGGCAGGCCACGTTCATCTCTGTGGTACCTTTCTTTCTTTCTTTCTCTCTTTCTCTCTTTTTTTCTTTCTTTCTTTCTTCCTTCCTTTCTCTCTCTCTCTCTCTCTCTTTCTCTCTCTCTCTTTCTTTCTTTCTTTCTCTCTTTTCTTTCTTTCAAAAACCCTTTAACAATCTAAAAACCACAAACTTGGCCCACAGGCTATAGTTGGCAGACCTCTGATCTAGTATGTTAACTTGGCGATTCTCCTTTCTGGGCTTAAATTGTAGAAGAATGAATTGAAATATGTCATGCATCTTTTGGAATCTATAAGTACCAAAGCCACCTTCTTTATGATATTGCATTCTTCTGTCTAAACCACAGGCTCTATTACGTTTATCCTTATATGCTAAGATCCTAATCCAATGCCTGATGCATGGCAGGTTTTCAGAAAATACTTGCCATATAATAGCATTTCTTATTTTCATCTAATCCTACAGTATTGAAAGGGTGACTTCAATTCTGAGAGATGGGTTTTTTTTACAATCAGCCTTAATAGAAATATTTTCTTGGGTCGCCCCATCCCAACCCTACCAGCTTTCTGTAAAATTTAAGGTATGGAACCCAACAGATACAATTTATCAAAACTATTTATTACCTCTATGAGCAATAGTTATGTGTAGTGCAAACACAATATTAGAGAGTGAAAATAATTTAAAGGTATAAGATAAATTCTTGGCTGCTGATTTTTAAAGTGTGTTTAAGTCCATTTTGTGTTTATTTGTTGGGTACCTCTGATTAAAAAGTAGTGTCTCTGAGGGCAAAACCAGGACTCTTTCTTTCTCTTATTTCTTTCATGCTTCTTTTTTCCTTCATTCCTCCCCTCAAAGTGGCAAAGTACTCACTACTCAGCACACAGTGGGGGCTTAATAAATGCTGCAGACCCCTTGCTCTGGACTTCTAGACTCTCTCCAAGATGGTCCTTCTTCTTTCCATTCTCCTTTTTTTTTTTTGCAAAAATGCTGCAACCGGGGCTTCCCTGGTGGCGCAGTGGTTGGGAGTCTGCCTGCCAATGCAGGGGACACGGGTTCGAGCCCTGGTCTGGGAGGATCCCACATGCCGCGGAGCAACTGGGCCCGTGGGCCACAACTGCTGAGCCTGCGCATCTGGAGCCTGTGCTCCGCAGCGGGAGAGGCCGCAGCGGTGAGAGGCCCGCGCACCGCGATGAAGAGTGGCCCCCGCTCGCCACAACTGGAGAAAGCCCTCGCACAGAAACGAAGACCCAACACAGCCAAAAATAAATAAATAAATTAATTAATTAAAAAAAAATGCTGCAACCACTTCTCCATTTCTTTAAAAAAGTATGTATTTCTCAATATGTCAAATAAACACTATATGAACAATTTAAGATTGCTTTAAATAAATTTATTTTCTCTTTTTCTCCCTTTCTTAAAAAAAATATTGGCACTAAGCCATAAGGCATAATGAGCTAGGGGTTTGCAAAGTTTGATTACAATTGACTAATGCAAAGTTTGATTACAATTGACTAACACATAGTGTATAATTATTAATTTCTTCTATCGCTAAAAGAAAAGGAAGAGGGCAAAATATATTACATTCTTACTATTTAAAAACATTTTTTTAAGTCTAGTTGACTTACAATGTGTTAATTTCTGCTGTACAGCAAAGTGATTCAGTTATACATATATATACATTCTTTTTTTACATTCTTACTATTAAATACCAGCAGAGATCTGCCATCTTTGAAAACACATATGATGTTTATTCATCTCTCCCAATTTAAGGAAGTAAAAGAACCTGGTCTTGTAGATTTTAGAAGCATTTTGTTATGGTACTTGATGCTGTTTAAGACGTTTTTTAACTTGGGTTATAAATGTCAGAGTTAATTTGGCTTCCGTCCACTTCCCTCCTTCTGTGGCCTGAGTGTTGGTGGACGTGAGTCGCGCTGAAGCTTTCTGCTGGGAAGTCTCGCAGACTTAAGGGTCTGAGGGGGTCATGAGACGTTGGCTCCCCCCATGCCCCAGCACATGGAGCACGGAAATGTTGGGAATCGTTTTAGGAGCTAACAGCCTTGCTGGGGAACTGAGCTGAGCTGGCACGGCTCCCAGGCGGGGAAGCTCCGTCCTCCCCAGCTCCTCTCCCGCAGCTCAGCATGGGGTGTCAGGGGAATCATTAAGGGGGCGTCCTGGCCTCGGCCTCCCACACCTGCCGGTCCTGGTTCCCTGCTGTAATTTTATGGGCCGTGAGGAGGCAGGTTTGACGCCACGGAACACAGTCTCTGCCAACAGCTGCAGACAAGTCAGCTCACCAGACAGTAAAATGTAAAGAGGGGGAGGGAGAGATAACCTTTGAAGTTTACAAAAAAGCATGACTTTGACCACTTCCTTTTTCCTTTTTAAATTGGTGTCCCAGGTATGTTGAGAGCAACTATCGGCTAACTTTACAAGGAAAGATCCACTTCCGCCCAACACTTAGGGGCTTCGTGGTTCTCAGTCTTTTAATTCCAGAGCTGAGTGGCCTTCCTTTCGGAGACAACGTCTGTAAGGAGCAGATGAGAAGTGGGGCATTTTGGCTGAGGTGTATATTAAAGGATGGTGCGCTGAAAATACACACCCACACGTATACAGAGAGCTCTCTGGATTCAAGTTTAAGGTTAAAGGGTACAAGCCATCCCTGAGCCCCCTCATCTTTCCCACGTGTTTACTCTGCATTGGGCCTTCAGGCTTTTGTCCTTTAAAGGAAAAACGCTAAGAGAGTGAATTGAAATTATGGCGCTATGTTTTCCTCTTTTTTCACATCTCAATTTTAATTTCCCTTTAATGCTTTTCCTTTCTACTTTGCTTTCCATATTTTTCTCTCTTTGCTTAAGAAAGGAGTCTGGGATTTTCGTTGTTCTGTCACTTTTATACAGTTTAGCATGGAGTGTCCCAGAGGGTGTGTGTGTGTGTGTGTGTGAATCCCATAGCACTGATCTTGGGAAGACCTTGCTGGATTGTGGGGTTTGAGTCTCCAGTTTGAACCATGCACATGAGAAAAGCATAAAAGATTCCTTTCAAATTACATAACATACCTTATATTTGGTAGCTTTGTGATTTCCGGATGTCACTTCATTCATTTTAACAATGCTCCTAACTTTCTGTTTAATGAAATGTAGGCAAAATGGATCAAATTTAGACTCTTTGATGTTCAGTTCTAAAATAAGAATTAGGGTCATTATAAAAGGCTGTTTCCAGGCCAGCATAATGTTTAGAGAGAACCAAAAAACCCTCACAGTTCTCTTACTTTTTCTTCAAAACTATTAAAAGGAACATAAATACTTGCATCCCTCTTTGTAGGGTGGAAATTAACTTAGAGACCCATCCATGGATCCTCACAATTCCATCACTGAAGTGCTCGGTCTCTTACTACGTAGTTGTTAGACTTCAAACCAATCCCTTAACTCCCTGGGACTCCGAAAAAGTAAGGCAAGTGGTCTTGATCTCTTCTGTCTGATACCGTAGCCACTAGTCACGCATGACAGTTTAAATTTAATAGAATTAAGTAACATTAAAAATTTAGTCCCACAGTTGACCAGCCACATCTCAAGTGCTCAACAGCCCTGAGTGACCAGTGGCTATTGTATCAGGCAGAGTGGGGAGGGAAAGTTCTGTGGGACAGCACTGGCTGGTAAGTGTGTGACACCGTACAATCCGAGAAACAGCACACAGGGCGGTCCAGGCAGCTGGGCTCCAATCACAACCTTCTTACCTTCCCCTTGTTGAAAGTTTGTTGAATCACTATTATGTTATTTATCACAACAGTTCTGCAGAGTCATTGATTCCTTAAACATGTGATGAGCACTTGCTGTGATCCAGGAATTGTGCCCTAGGCTGGGGACATAAAGACAAAAAGCATCATGCTAGTGTGCCAGGTGCCTACTGCCTGCAAAAGAAGACCAGCAAATGAACAATTCCCAAATGGAGAAGCAACTCGGACAGCTGTACGGAGGGTGCAGGGCGTCGTACAGGGGATGCTTCCCAAAGGAAGCTAAGCCTCAGTGGGGGACAAAAGCTTTGTGCACAAATTATTACATAAGAGCACCATGAGATGCAGGTTCAGAAATGGTGTTGCTGAGTTAAGGCGCATGATGTATGTACAAGAACTGGTGCCTAAACTGTCTTGTTTGACAATAGAAGAGCATCAACCTTCACACTTTGGCCAACACTGAGGCGTTTCGATATTGCAAATAAAAAATGGTTAGTTTTGCATTTCTTTTATTACCAGTGAGATAGAACACACTTGCATTATTTCACTGATACACGTTCATAGGTCACTTTCATCATCATCAGTTGGGGCGGTGCACACATATGCGTGTATTGATGGTCTGATTTCTATGATCTCTTCCTTGGAATGTTAACCTTGTGCCTGCCGTAGAGTTGCAAAAATTTCAAGTTTGTCAATTCCCTTTTAATGCTTCTATATTTTAAATTTATGGAAGCAACAGATAGTTTTAATTCTTAGGTAATTTAAAAGTTTCACTTTTTTCCTGTATGCTGTATATCTTCCCAAGGCAAATGTTATATAAATACTGACCTATATTGTGGTTCTGCACGTTGGCTGCAGGGGGGATTCCTCTGAGCTTGGAGAAATACGGTTGCCTGGGACCCACCCAGCTGCCCAGGGAATTCCACCTCGCAGCCATACGTGAAAACCATGATTCACATTTAAAAAAATTTTTTTAATTTTTATTTATTTTATTTTTTGGCTGCGTTGAGTCTTTGTTGCTGCGTGCGGGCTTTCTCTAGTTGCGATCAGGGGCTACTCTTCATTGTGGTGGCTTCTCTTGTTGAGGAGCACAGGCTCTAGACTACTGACTTGTGGCACATGGGCTTAAGTTGCTCTGTGCGGCATGTGGGATCTTCCCAGACCAGGGCTCGAACCTGTATCCCCTGCATTGGTAGGCGGATTCTCAACCTGTGCGCCACCAGGGAAGCCCCATGATTCATATTTTGTAGTAGTTTTATAATTTCATATTCTACGTTTATTTGACCTGACATTATATTTCCAAAATATTTAGCCCTTTGTCTTAAAACCATTTGTTTAATAATGCATTCTTTCCCAACTTCTTTGGAATGCTATCTTTACCACAGACGACACTTTCAAAGACATTTGGGCTTTGTCTATACTTTCTATTCTGTCTGACTGATTCTTGTGAGAGCACCTTACAGTATCCCATAGAATGAATCCTCCCTGGTTACTTTTATGGATGTGGAACTCATGTTTTAAATAACACTCTTCAAGTTGGGTTGATTAATTAGAGGGGACCTAGAAAGTCATGGTCTGAATATAATAATCGATAGAGCCATCTGGATTGGTTGGTAGTGAGTTAATATTAAAAGTTGGTTTATTCTTGGCTCATTCAATGTAAATATGTTTAAAGCTAAGTATGCATAGTTCATTCAACAACTTTTGATGAGGCCAAGGCTTTTCCTTTGAGGTTGGGTCTGCTGATGAGTTTCCTGTGAGTTTTCTCACATCACCAACAACTTCAATGCATTGTCTACGTTTTAGATTTCTGGTTATGTGATTACTTAAACACCCCTGGCATCCAACCTGACTGCAGAATCCTTTTCAGACTCTTACATAGCTTTCTCGCTTGACCCAGTTCGTTGGGGGTCTTTTACTGTTGTCATGTCTTCCCAAAGCAGTCAACACGGTGGTTCTTTTTGTTGAGAAATAATTCCCTCTCACAGTCATATTTTTCCAGATTATGTAAATAGTTCACTAAATTATAAAACTCTGATTATAACTACACTTGGCTTCAGTAGGAAACAAATACAGATGACCCCTGATAACTATCACCTTGATGGTGGATAGAGCCACGTGGTCACACACGGAGGTCCTGCCACTTGGCTCAGGTGGCCCTGGTGCCTGTTAGTATATTTCAAAGAGTGCTGTGGGCTAACCTGGTTGGTGGGTTCAGTGGGGTTTCAGGGAATTTCGGGGCGCTCGTGAAGTGGGTGTAGCACGGCGCTGGGAAGCCGCGGGGGAACCCAGTGCCCCAGGGTCTGGGAGCACTGGATGTTACTTCCCTCACCCCCTGTCTGGTCCTGTGCCCACAGGGTGAACTGCTGGGTCCTCCTGAGAGTTCAGTGTGGTAACACCAAGGGACTGTTACGGAGCCAGAACCCTGGGGACTGCCCCTCCCCTCACTCTCTTCGCCCCCCCCACACCTAATCCACCCGTAGACTTGTGTTTTATACCCCAGACTTCAATGTCGCTGAGGTCCAAGCCTTCTCTCCACCTCCACATCCCACGCTGGGCCTGGCCATTGTCATCTGCACCCAGACCGATGGCCTCTGCACCCACTCTTGTCCTTGCTATGTGGATTTTCATTAGGATAGTGGCTTCAAAACACACCCCGGATCATGTCAGCCTCCTCTTCAAAATATTTCTGTGCTGTCCTAGTGCTCTTAAGATAAAGACGAAAACCCTGATCTTGATGGTCCCATGCCTTCAGCTCCCATCTCACTGGCCTTTGGGTCCCGAGGTGGACGCAACAACTCTTCACAGGGAGCCTTGTACACACTTCTCCCTCCTGCTCCCTCCTCCTCCATCGGCCTCCTTAAAACACGCTCATCCTTCGCAGGCGGGCCTCATTCCTGGAGGAGCCCTTCCTCCTGCCCATCGTCCCCCTGCTATTCTAGGTTCTCGGGTGGGGTCCCCATTTTGCTCAAGCAGCTGCAGCTGCGGGTGTATTTCTGTTTGGTTAATAACATCTGTGTCCCCTGAGGAACTCTGGGCTCCCTGGGGACAGGAATCCTGTTACTCGCCAGTGGGCCCACCGTGGCTGGCACCGGTCTCAGCAAACGCTCAATAAGTCGTTGATGGAATATTCATCAGAGTGGACGAGAGATGTAATAAAGCCTCTAACAGAGTCTGACATGTAAGACGCACTTTTACACGTATATTTCCTTTTTCCTGTCCTTTTAGTCAAACAGGATCATGTTACCTATTAAATGAAATATTCAGCTTTGGGCCACCTGCCTTTGATGTGGAGGGAAATGAAACGGCATCTCCCTTCAAAATGATTTCTAGATCATTCGATATAAGCGAAGCTGAGAAAATGTCTTAGCAGATACAAAGACAGTACATTTTCTACGGAAAAGTCGCAGGAGTATCCTAAATGAGCACTGAGTCAACTGCTCTCCATAAACCTTCATCCTCAGTAACAAAGCCTCACAGTTGCAGACGATACCAAATTGCAGCTTATTTTTAATTATATTAGACTTTTTTCTCCCCCGTGGAGAGCGCGGGGAAGCCAGCCTCCCTTTGATCCCGGGTAGGTATGTTAATGCTGGAACAACAGGAAGCCCCACCCGGACCGGATTGCATCCCACCCCCATGGCCACCTTCACCCCGCCTGCTGCCACCCCATTCATCTACTCGGCCTGATTAAGGAAACCGGCTCCAAAGGGCCCAGGCCCTCCGTCGTGTCTACGTCAGCTGTATCCTTTCGAAGGAAAAAAATACTTTAAGGAAGAAAAGTTGAAGTGATTCACTGGTTAATTTGAGTCGACAGTTAGTCTAAGATCTGGAACTTTTAGTTTCTCTTTTGCAGGGTCTGCAAACCTTTCTGTAAAGGGCCGGGGCAGGGATGGGGCACGTCTCACTGTGCTGCTGGGAAGCTCTCAGCCCTGACTCGGGCCCTCCCCGGGGGCGCTGCTGGCACCACACCCCACCTCCAATCCTCCCCAGGCCTTCCCCAGGCCGCACACCCATCCTCCCACCTGGAAGATTCCACGGGCGGGCCACCACTCCCAGTGCCGCCCAGCCGCCTGCTGGGCTAAGTCGGATCCCTGGAGGGGTGTCGGCGACCACCCTCTTGTCTCACTGGCCGAACTTTGTCTCACCCTCCGCCCTCTGACTTTGGCATTTACATTCCAGGCTTTAAGGGTTTTCCCACAACTTAACTCTTCTTTTTTCTTCCTCACCTGTTCAAAGCGTTCCCGTCAAAGACCACTCGAAGCCGCACCCTCTCCACTGTTTCCCACCTTCCCTTTCCCCCAACAGTCCAGCTGCTCGCTGAGAACACGAATCTCCCTTTGCTGGGGTCCACCTGGCGTCCTCCTCACCCTGTCTCCTCCCCCTAGCTGCTTGCAAACCCTGACAGCACAGAACACTTGTATTCCTTTGGCATCTTCCCCAGATACGACAGGTTCGTTACACACTGAACGAGCAGAATAAATCACTGTCCGTGACTCCATGTGCAGGGTCTGTGGATCTGCGTCCCCTGCGGTGGCCCGGGGAGGCCTGGCCACCAGCCACCGTGGTTGCCTTTTAGGTAAGAACTCCCGGCAAGTGGAAGCATATCCAGAAACATAAGCCTGGGAGTCAGGTGTCCTCCAAAGTAGGCTGCTCAAAATTTCCCATTCAGGGGAGGGAGAAAACGTCTATCCATAATTTTTTTCTAAAAATAAGAAGGGAATTAAATGTAACCCATTTAATATATAGGCTGACCCCAAGCTCACTGCCCCGTGTGTCAGTAAGTCACACAGCGCCAGGGCCGGGCCAGGAATTGCGGGACCTGGAGTTTATACAGTTCTGGGGACAAAAGTGGGATTTGAGGAATTCTTTACCAAAAAGAATTCATACCGGTAAGTGAAGTACCCTGAGGCCACCCAGAGCATGGACGGTCAGTCTGAATGTATTGGTGGGCTATTGGAGGTGACACCACGTCGAAATACTTCTCTGCAGGTTGGTGAACCGCCTCTGCTCCCAGGAAGTATTTCCCACGTCCCCCATTCAGGCCACAGTCCAGCAGCTGAACCCCAGGGACAGCCAGCTTCTGGTCGAACTCTTAGGTATCTGTGCAATGCCGTTTTTAAACACTTTGAATATCACCCATGGGTGTATACAATAAAGATATATTCTTAAGAGTAAATAATTTAAAAATTATGGAAAATCAGTGAAAATGCAGTTGCTGATGTAGTGACAGCTTTGACAGGAATTACAGAGAATGAGTCTGGGGCAAGGTTATAGATACAGCATCATACGTGAAATCAATTCTTTGCATCATTCCTAGGTAAGCTCACGCAGAATGAGTGGAATCCAGAAATGGGCAAAGATATGTAGGCTATCATTAATCTGATTATAAAAATAAAACATAAAATATGTCAGGATTGTTATAATGGCATGTGTCATGACATGGGCCCTGGCCATGGCACTCTCGTACCTCACAGAAGTTACTGGTTCCTTCTGAACGGAGCACTTGGGAGATTTCAATGTTTGATGAATTATATACCTTTCTCCTACACAGGGAAAGTGTTCGAAATTTGCTGACCTTTTCTGTGATAACAAATGACTGCTAGATTGCTACCTTTTAATTTATTATTTATTTATTATTTTTATTTTTGGCTGTGTTGGGTCTTCGTTTCTGTGCGAGGGCCCTCTCCAGCTGCGGCGAGTGGGGGCCACTCTTCATCGCGGTGCGCGGGCCTCTCACTATCGCGGCCTCTCTTGTTGCGGAGCAGAGGCTCCAGACGCTCAGGCTCAGTAGTTGTGGCTCACGGGCCCAGTTGCTCTGCGGCATGTGGGATCTTCCCAGACCAGGGCTCGAACCCGTGTCCCCTGCATTGGCAGGCAGATTCTCAACCACTGCGCCACCAGGGAAGCCCGATTGCTACCTTTTAGAGTTAAAAAGAAAAGTCTAACCAAGATCCTTCAAAGCAAAGATAAAATTATCACATTTTATTATTTTTAACTGCAGTCCATAGTTTGCATCAGGGTTCACTCTTGGTGATGTATATTCTATGAGTTTTGACAAATGTGTAATGTCCTGTATCTACCACTTGAGTATCATACAGAGTATTCTCACTGCCCTAAAAATCCCCTGTGCTCTGCTTATTCATCCCTGCCACTCCTCAGCCCCTGGCAACTAATAATCATTTTACTGGCTCCATTGTTTTTCCTTTTTCCTCCTGTATTATAGTTGAAATCATACAATATGTAGCCTTTTCAGATTGGCTTCTTTCACTTAGTAATATGCATTTAAGTTTCCTTCATGTCTTTTCAAGGCTTGATAGCTCACTTCTTTTTAGTGCTGAATCATATTCCATTGTCTGGATGGACCACACTTTATTTATCCATTCACCTACTGAAGGGCATCTTGGTTGCTTCCAAGTTTTGGCTGCTATAAACATCTGTGTGCAGGTCTTTGTGTGGACATACGTTTTCAAATCTTTTGAGTGAATACCAAGGAGTATGGCTGCTAAATCATATGGTAAGAGTATGTTCAGGTTCATAAGAAGCTGAAACTGTCTTCCAAAGTGGCTGTACCATTCTGCACTCCCATCAGCAGTGAATGGATCCTGGGCAGCCTGTGGAATTGTCAGTGTTCCAGACACTGGCCATTCTCACAGGTGTGTAGTGGTATCTCATTGTTGTTTTACTTTGCATTTCCCTGATGACATATGATGTGGAACATCTTTTCATATGCTTATCTGCCACCTGTATATCTTCCTTGGTGAGTTGTCTTTTAAGATCTTTGGCCCAGTTTTTAATTGTATTGTTTTCTTATTGTTGAGTTTCAAGTGTTCTTCGTATATTTGCAATACAAACGCTCAGATATGTTTTTGCAAGTATGTCTTCCCAGCCTCTGACTTGTCTGTTCAGTCTCGTAACAGTGTCTTTGACAGAGCAGAAGTTTTTAATTTTAATGAAGTCCAGCTTATCAATTTTTTCTTTCATGGATTGTGCTGCTTTTAGTGTAGTATCTCAAAAACTCATTGCCAAAGCAGGGTCACCTAGATTTCCTCCTACGTTCTCTTCTAGAAGTTTTGTAGTTTTGCCTTTCACTTTTAGGTCTATGATCCATTTTGAGTTGAATTTTTGTGAAAGGTTTGAGGTCTGAATCTACATTTTTCTCCCCACATGGACGTTCAGTTGTTCCAGCATGATTTCTTGAAAAGACTGTTCTTTATCTGTTGAACAGCCTTTGCTCCTTTGTCAATGATCAGTTGCCTGTATTTGAGTGGGTCTGTGTCCTGGCTCTTTTCTCTAGTTCGTTGATCTATTTGTCTGTTCATTCACCAATACCCCATTGTCTTAACTTTTGTAGCTTTACAGTAAATCTGGAAGTCGAGTAGGGTCAGCCCTCTGACTTTCTTTTTCTCCTTCACTATTGTGTTGGCTACTCTGGGTCCTTTGCCTTTTCATATAAACTTCAGAATCAGTTTGTTGATAATCACAAAATAACTTGGTAGGGCTTTGATTGGGATTTTGTATTGAATCTATAGATCAGGTTGGGAAGAACTGATGTGTTAACAGTATTGAGTCTTCCTATCCATGAATGTGAAATATCTCTCCATTTATTTAAATCTCCTTCGATTTCTCAGTTTTGTAGTTTCCCTCATATAGATCTTGTACATATTTTGTTAGATTTATCCCTAAGTACTCTTTTCAGTGCTAATGTATTGTGTTTTTAACTTTAAATTCCATTTGTTCACTGCTGGTATATCAGAAAGCTGACTTTTGTATATTAACCTTGTATCCTATAGCCATGGTATAATCACCTAATTCGAGGCATTTTTGGGGGTCAATTCTTGGGATTTTTTTACATAGACAGTCAGGTTATGCGTGAACAAAGACATTTATTTCTTCCTTCTCAACCTATATACCTTTTCTTTCCTTAATGCATTAGCTAGAACTTCCAATACAGTGTTGGCTAGGAGTGGTGAGAGGGGAAATACTTGCCTTGTTCCCGTTCTTAGGGGAAAAGTATCGAGTTTCTCACCATTAAGCATGAAGTTAGCTGTAGGTTTTTTGATGTTCTTTATCGATGAGGAAGTTCCCTTCTATTCTCAGTTTGCTGAGACTTTTTATTATGATGGCTATTGGATTTTTTCAAATGATTTTTTGGCATCTATTTCATCTATTGATGTGATGTATTAATTGATTTTTGAATGTTGAACCAGCCTTGCTTACTTGGGATAAATCACACATGGTCATGGGTGTATACTTTTTAAATACACTGTTGGATTTGATTTGTTATTATTTTCTTGGGAAAGGTTTATTTTATTTTTTGCCTACAGTTATTAGTTTGCTCCAGCACTATTTGTGGAAAAGGCTATTCCTCCTCTATTGAATTGCTTCTGCACCTCTGTCAATTTGATAATTTCATTCTCTAGTCTGTTTCATTCATCTGTGTGTCTCACCCTTACCAATATCATATCAATCATAGTCTTGATAATTGTAGCTATAGAGTAAACCCTAATATTGGGAAAAGTGATTCCTCCCACTTTCTTCTTCTTTTTCATTTTTTTGGGGACTGTTCTAGGGTCTCTCCCTTTCCGTATAAATCTTAGAATAAACTTGTGTAAGTTTACAGAAATTTTGCTGGACTTTTGATAGAGATTCCATTAAAACTATAGATCAGTTTGTGGAGAATTGACTTCTAATACATGAGCATGACAAGTCTCTCCAACTATTTACGTCTTCTTTGATTTCTTATATCAACATTTCGTTGATTTCTATATTTGACCTCTGTTTTCACTTGTCCATTTTTAGGATATATCGATGCAATTAATTTTGTGTGTTTACATTGTGTCCTGTAATCTTACTAAGCTCATTTATTAGTTCTGGGAAGTTTTTTGGTAGATTGCTCGAGATGTTCTACATAGACAACCATGTATCATCTACAATACAGACAGCTTTATTTCTTCCCCACAAAGGTGTATGGCTTTATATATTTTTATTTTTCCCTCTTGTTGCGCTAGAACATTCAGGGCCATGTTGAACAAGAGGGGTGAGCACAGACATCCTTGCCTCACTTCCAGTCTTAAAGGAAAATAATTCAGTCTTTAACCTTTAATTGTGATATTGGCTGTGGGCTTTTTGTAGATACTCTGTATGAGGCTGAGGAAGTTCCTCTCTCTTCCCAGTTTGCTGAGAGATTTTATATCACTGGGTATAGAATTTGTTCAAATCCTTTGTATCAATTGATTTCTTAGCCTACTGATATGGTGGTTTATGTTGACTGATTTTTGAATGTTGAACCAGCTTTGCATATCTGGAAATTCTAATTTTCATGGTATATTAATTTTTTTTATACATTGCCAGATTGGATTTGCTAATATTTTGTTGAGAATTTTTGAGTCTATGTTCATGAGAGACATTGCTCTGTACATTTTTTTGGAGGGAGGATATCTTTCTCTGCTTTTGCTGTCAGGGTAATATTAACCTCATAAAATGAGTTGGCAAACATTCCTTCCTCATCTATTTTCTGGAAGAGATTGTAAAAAATTTTGTGTTAATTCTCACTTAAATGTTAGATAAAATTATCTTGTGAAACGATCTGGGTCTGGGGATTTGTAAATCCAATTTCTTTAACAGTTTTAAGACTTCTAAGGTTATCTTTCTCATCTTGGCTGAGTTTTGGTACTTTGTGGGTTTTGAGAAATGATTCATTTCTTCTACGTTGTCAAATTTATGAGTATAAATTTTACAGTATTTCCTTACTCTCAGTTTGATGGCTGAAGGATCTGTGATGATATTTCCTGTTTCATTCCTGATGTAGTGATTTATGTCTTTTTATTTTTGTCAGTATTGCTAGAGGTTTACAGATTTTACTGAGATTTCTCAGAGAGCTACCTTTTGTTTCATTGATTTTTTTCTATTGTTTTCCTATTTTCAATTTTATTGAGTTACACTATTATCTTTATTATTGCCTTCCTTCTGCTTGCTTTGGGTTTCTTTTGCTTTTCTTTTTCTAGTTTTCTGAGGTAAGAACTTAGAAAATCATTTTGAGATTTTTCCTTTCTATGTATGCATTTAGTGCTGTAAATTTCCCTCTTAGCTGCATCTCACAAATTTTGATATGTTGTGCTTTCATTTTCATTCAGTTCAATTTATTTTAAAATTTCCTTTTAGACTTCCTCTTGGACCCATGGATTATTTAGGAGTGCTGGCTACTCTCCATGTTTGAAGATTTTCCTTTTGTCTTTCTGTCATCAATTTCTAGCACGACTCCATCTGTCATTGATTTCTACTATGACTCCATTATGATCAGAGAACAAACTCTGTATGATTTCAGGTTTTTTTTAATTTGCTAAATTAAAAAAAAATTATCCAGGATATGGTCTGTCTTGGTGAATGTTCCATGGGTGCTTAAAAGGAATGTGCGTTCTGCTGTTCTTGGGTGATGTTGTTTTATGACATTGCTCAGTTCTTCTGTATTCTTGCTGGTTTTCTGTTTAGAGGGTCTATCAATTGCTAACAGAGAGGTCATGAAGCCCCTAACTATAAATGTGGATTTCTCTTTTTCTTCTTTAAGTTCTTTCAGTGTTTTCTCCATGTTTTTGAAGTTCTGTTGTTTGGTGCATACATATTTAGGATTGCTATATCTTTTTGGTGAATTGATTCTTTACTCATTGTGCAATGTTTCTCTTTGTCCCTAGTGATTTCCTTTGCTCTGAAGTCTACTTAATCTGATATAATATAGCCATTCCTTTTTTGATTTTGCATTATATATCTTTTTTCATCCTTTTACTTTCAAACTACTTTTGTACTTAAATTTGAAGTGAGTTTTGTGAAGACAGTGTATATTTGGGTTGTGTGTTTCTATCCATTCTGCCACCCTCTGTTGTCTAATTGGTGTATTTAGACCCTTTACATTTAGAGCAATTATTGAAACGTAGGGCTTATGTCTGGCATTTCAATTTTTGTTTTGTTTCTTCTGTTTCTCATTCCTCTGTTTCTCTTTTCTTGCTTTATTGTGGATTACCTCAGCATATTTTAGAATAGCATTTTTATTTATTTATAATGTTTTTGATCATATCATTTTATATAGTTTCCTTAGTGGTTGTTCTAGATATTACAACATATATAAGTAACTCATCATAGCCTCCTTATATCAACATCTTACCACTTTGAGTGAAGTATTGAATGTTTACTCCCATTTGGGTACCTTTAACCCTTTTCTACTTTTTAGATAAAATTGTCTTAAGTATTTCCTCTATACACATGGAGCACTACATCAGATAGTGTTAAGTGTTATAATGTTTGCCTCAACCATCAAATCTAATTTAAGAATCTCATGAGAAGGATAGTCTATTATTTTTACCTCTATTTTTACCCAGTGAATTAAACTGCTAGAGCTGCCATAGCAAAATTCCACAGATGGGGTGGCTTAAACCACAGAAGTTTATCTCTCACAGTTCTGGAGGCTGGAAGTCCAAGATCAAAGTGCCAGCATGGTTGGGTTCCTGGTGAGAGATCTCTTCCTGGCTTACAAAGGGCTTCCCTCTCCCTGGATCCTCACATGGTCCTTCCTTTGTGTGAGAGCACCCCTGGTATCTCTTCCTCCTCCCAAAAGAGCACTGGTCCTATTGGGTTAGGACCCCACCCTTATGTAACCTTACTTACTATTTTAAAGGCTCTATCTCCAAATATATTACATTGAGGGTTAAGGCTTCAACATAAGACTTGGGGGGAACATAATTCAGTCCATAACACTCAACCATTTCTTTTCCTTTCTGGAAAAAAATATTGAACATCTCAAGAATTTGTGTATCATCTTGTGCAGGGGCCATGCTAATCTCCTCTGCATTGTTTCAGTTTTAGTATATGTATTGCCAAAGTGATCCTTCCAATAGTTTTTTGAATACTTAAATAATTCTTGTTGATTGAGTTTGTTTCTCACCACAGAATCTGTTTCTCACATAGATTTTTTTATCTTTATAATATATTGAATAGATTCATTTTCAGAAGCAAGTTAACATCCGCTTGTCTATGTTGACTAAATCTCTACATGTCCTTAAAACATTATAACTTTACCAGTGTATTGGAGCAATTGGTGAAATTTAGGATGTAAATTAGATAACAGCTTTATAGCAATATTCAGTTCTTAAATTTGGTCATTTTACTGAGGTTATATAAGAGAATGACATTTTTATTGGGAAATATATGATGAAATATTTAGGAGTAAACGGTCATTATGTCTGTAACTTCCTCTTAAATGGTGAACTAATAATAATAATAGTATAATTATATGTATATGTACATACATATATACATATAAAAACATATGTAAAGAGAGAAAGGGAGGCATAAAACATGCATTTTATGTGACACAGTGTGAAGTATGTTTACAATTGATACGTCTAGCTGAAGGACTTATGGGAGTTCATTGTACGATTCTTGTAACCTTGTATAAGTTTGAAATTTTTTCAAAATAAACAGTTAGAAAAACCTTAGAGTTAAAAAGATAATTCCCTCTCAACTTTACCTGGGGATATCATAGATTCCAAGATAAAAATAGCCTTAGTTCTATTTTTCTTCAGTATATTAGCATTACTAGTAAAGATAGAATGAAAACAAAACTACAGTGCTAACTGCAAGTATAATCAATAGTCAGTATGTGTTTCCAAGTACAGAAAACAGTTCAACAGAATTTGGCATTTTTGATTCCCTTGGACGGTCCAGTGATATTGTTTAAGATGTGCAGAACTTGTGGGAACGCATCCTCTTCATAAGCCAGTTGACAAGCTTGTTATGAATTAGAAATCATTTGAGACAGAAACCGTAGGCAAATAAGCTCTCTGCGGCTGAAGATTGGAAGAAATCCAACTAAGCTCTTATACAGATACGGCAGCGGATTGGATGGTACTCTGATTAAAGTGGGTAAGCCCATGAAACACTTGTAAACAAGAGCAAGTTTCTGGGAATGGAGGTGACTGAGTTGACCCCTTCAGTGCAGGCAAAATTTCAAAATGAGTTGAGAAAATGAATACAGGTCATAAAGGGAAAGCACGTTAAGTGATGTAAGATCTAGATTGCAATATCTAGACATATTTGAGAATGTTTATAAACGCTGAGATACAAAAAATTCTAGACTAAAACAAGGAAATAAAATATTTGAAAACCTTTACATTTGTTTTGCTTGGAGGACTGGAAAGATAGGCCTGCTGGGGTGGGAGAGACTAGATGCTTTCTGGCAAATACACTGATCCCAAGGTTAGACAGAGCATGCATTTGGCTCCAGGACTTTGGGCCAGTTTGAGAAGGAAGGGACTGAGCAAGACTGGACAGGCTGACCTGGTCCTGAGTCCCAGGTACAGTGGGTTAGCACAAGAGGACCAAAACTAACCAGAGTTTCACTGAGCATCTCGTGTACTATGAAGTTTTCTTCATCTGGGTACCTTGTACCCCAGAGAAATACCAGGGTACTCTTAGTGAGGAAGAAAATGGGTGACAGGTGTTGGGTGGGCAGCCAGCAGTGAGGCCACCAAGCGAGAGTCCTGGCCACCCGCTGGGCCTGGCAGTGACTCCACACTGACACCAGGCAGGTGGCCGTGAAGCGCCTGTACCTGGTGCTCAGAATGCTTGTAGAACCAGCAATGAGAGGAACCAAAACAAATAAGCAGGAAACCGTCAGTACGTTATAGATCTGATACATTGCATTCATACTTAACCAGAGAACAAGAGACCAAACACAGCCGCTGTCATTCTGCGTAAGACGCAGTGCCATCATAATTCAGAAAGATAGGTTCCGGCACCATCAAACCAGAGAGAAGATGCACACATCTTAAAACTGGGGATGAGAAGTTATTACTGAAATTTGGGTCTTGGCCACACTGGGCTGCATTTGGAATCTTAGCCTTAAATCACAGGGGACCTTGCCCCTTGGCCTGGTACAAAACAGTAAGGCAAGTTTCCCACTTTGTAAATTGTGGTGGAAATTGGAGGGACACAGCTCGGCTGACAGTGTTAATAAACTGTGGCATTGAAGGATATTTGTAAAAAGATATCGCACATTTCCCTCTAAGGGCCTTCTTTCTCGGCTTACGGAGTGGAGGGAAAAGTGTGAACAGCGAGAAACTGCAGACAAGTGACCCCGAGGCCCAGAGAAGGTGAGTTGTGTGTGTGTGTGTCCTTCACTCTCTGCTGGACCCCTCCACACTTTCCCCCCCGTCCGCCTCCTTCCACACTGGGCCCCATGTGGATTCAGCTGGTTCAGCCTGAGAGAAGGCCTGAGGTGGTAGTGGAGAAGAAGAAAAGAAAGGTCACAGACAAATGCTTTTCTTTATCATGAGAATACCCACAAAGCCTGGCTGAGGGCTGAGCAAAGTTCCCGTCCTATAGGTGTTCCTAGGGGGCTATCTTTACTGATCTGGAGCCTCAGCCTAGAAGCCAGATATATTGGCTCAGTTTCCCAAAAGCATGTCGAGGTCACGTTAGGATAACCTGAACCATATTTGAGCTTCTTAGGGTGCATGTGAATTCTTGAAACTTGTGGAATTTAATGAACAAACTTTCTTCCAAAGGCTTACTGTCACGGATTATGAAAGCTAGCATTGGACTCTGTTTAATTCATTTACAGGCTATAGGTTAAGGGTGTAGGCTCCAGAATTCCCCCAAACTCAGAAAAGGGTCAAAGACCCACACCTATAATACGTACTTTTATATGCACAGATGTGCAAACGTACAAGCACACAGCTGCATCTCTTGTCAGTCAAATGAGGGAGTTTGAGAAGATGATCTTCTTAGAGACTCATTCAGACTGTACAATGCCATGAATATACATGTCTAGAAATCTAGGGACCAGATACCACCACCCCAGTGGGACAAGTAAACTGGAAACACACACACACACTTACTAATGCCTTTCATGTGTAAAACAAATCTTGTCCTATCGCTAGTATAGTCTAGCTTTAAATCTGATTCTTTAAGCAAAGACTATAATGGTAGGTCGTATGCACATGCTCTGGGGCTGTCTGAAAGGTGGACCCGTCTCTTTCCTTATTTCCGGTTTCTCTTCCTGAGTCATCCTCGGCTGGACGAGTGTCCTCCAAATGTGCTGGATCAAAGTGGTCACCGGGGGCCCCTGGTAGAACGTGCAGTTCTAGGCCTTTGCCTGAAGACTCTGATTTAGTTGGTCTGTGTTGGGACCCAGGAATCTGTATTGTTTTCAAGCTTCTCAGTGAATTCCTGTGACGATTAGACAAACTTGAGAAATCCTGAATCAACGCACCTGGCTGTGACCACTGGTGCTGATTCGATCCGGCAGACATGAAATTAAAGGATGTTTCATGGCCACAGAGCTCCTTCCTTGGAGCACTGAATGAGAATGAGTTCCGAGTTATCCATAAAGTTTCCTCACCAAGATCTTAGGGTTTGAAAATGCAACACTCTGCCATTGATTTCTTAGTCCTTCCATTCTTCTGCCTTCCTGGTCCTACTTGTTTCTCGGTTTACTTTCATCTGTTTGGAATTTTCTCTAACCTGAAATTCTATCACATGGGATTACTTTAGCTTTCCAGCTATTTCTATGTTTTTGGTTTTTTTAAAATTTCTCCTCATCTTCTACACTTACAGTGATGTAATTTACATCATTATTTTTGGATTTTTAAAATATTGTCTCAAATACTGCACTTGATACCACCCTTAATTACGCTATGCTAAATAATATCTTTTTGTTTATACCAGTCTTAGCCTGGGGATCTAGCTGTCTGTCAAATGTTTCTGCTGTCCAATGGCATCAGTGTTATCTTGTCAACTAATTTATACTGGAAGGCCAAGGCAGAGAAGTCTATGTATTCATGGCATACCAAGAATATTTTGACATGCATCCAAAAGCATTAGAAATGTAAAGTACGGAGAATAACTGCTGGGTTTACTCATCATAAGAAACAATGTTACTGAGTCCAAGCCGCACCGCTCTGCACGACAGGCCAATAAATCGAGAGACGAGTTGTTGGGACAAGGAATAGCGACTTTATTCAGGAAGCCAGCAGATGGAGAAGGTGGTGGACTCGTGTCCCAAAGAACCATCTTGCCTGAGTTAGAATTCAGGCTTCTTTTATACTAAGAGGGGAGGGAGTAAAGTCAAACATTTCCTGGTTCTGGCCCACCTCAGGAGGGAATGTGTTAATTTCTTCCTTCCTGCAGTCATTCACAGAAGGGCCTGGTCATAATGTTTCCTGTGAGCTAAACAAGGTATTTTAGCTTAATGCTCATGACCTGCAAGGCAGGGTTCCCAAAGATGGGCCATTGTGTATAATTTAAGCTTACTGGCAACATCCCTTTAGTGATTAACTTGTAATAGAAGACAAAGGTCCTTCCCTGTCACAACAATGCAGTGCACATTGTGTGTAATACATGAATCTGCGCATCAGAAATATAAAGAGGGATAAGTGCCCATTTTGACAGTCTTAAAGTCTAGCCTTGGAGGTAAGACATGAACATAAAAAATAAAAATAAAACATTTCTTTCAGAACAAGACTATCTGTAAATCAGATGAGAAGGATTCTCGAAGTAAAAGATAACTTGGTCACTTACATCAGATGTATTCTACTTCCCTTGCTAACATGGAGTTCTCCAGGAAGTAAGTCCCTTTCTAACACATGCATGAATGCCTATTCTGAATACCTTTTGCACAGTCATATTCGTGGTGTTTTCACAGGTATATGAAAGAACTGTCACTCCACAATATGGTTTCAGAACTGTTTCCCAGTAAAAGAAGCGTCATAAATAATCCATAAGAAAGTAACCAGCATAGTGTAAATCTGAAAAGTAAACAAAAGTAACCCCTGTCCTTTGAGGTCGCCGGGGCTGTAGCGGGGGAGGGTAGAGAGGAGAGAAAGGGATGGCTATCTTGGAGGATCATGTAACAGTTCCCTTGGGACTGCAAATTGTTAAAGCCTCTTAACTCATACAGATCTAAAATCAGCGTTGCTCCCACCGAACACGCAAGATTCCAGCAGAATAGAGCTGAGTCCAGCCAATGCACCAGGGGCTCGAGGGTGTAGCCCTCGGCGAGCAAGGCGCCCCAGCTGGGCACGGGGTGGGTGCAAAGCGTACATGTGCACGACTGCGTGATTGGTGGGTAAGGTGAACACAAAAGCAAACACTGAAAAGACACATACTGTGATAATGGCAGCGAGGCGTAGAGACTGAGGAGAGAAGTTTTCAAAACCTCTGTGTCATCGCCCCCGATGCCTCGCCTGCCGGAGCCCCGAGTCCCACAGCGCAGGCGCCCACACGTGGCGCGGCGTCTGGTGTCGCAGGAGGGGCTGTGACGTGGAAGGGCACTTGGGCTGGAGTGCTAGCCGACCTGGTCAGGGCCGAGCTAGCGTGGGGCTGCCGGCAGTCTGCCCCGGGGCCCCATGCGTGTGTGTGCACACTTCCTCACCTGAGTGGGGAGGTAGGCGCTGGTCCCCCTCTGCCCTAAGACCGCACTCCTGAGGACGCAGCGTGCAAGGGGCACAAAGGGCACAGCCTGGTCACGCCCCGAGCGAGCTGCAGGAGTGGAACTGGGGTCATCGGCCCGAA
The DNA here is from genome assembly GCF_028023285.1 of Balaenoptera ricei. Lineage (NCBI taxonomy): Eukaryota > Metazoa > Chordata > Mammalia > Artiodactyla > Balaenopteridae > Balaenoptera > Balaenoptera ricei. Next base: position 3,078,369 of record NC_082650.1, read on the forward strand.
GCCCTGCTCTCTCCAGCTACCCCCGCAAGCAAGCAGAGCACTGGGATGCCTGGTGGGAGGGCCTGGGGGGATGCGGCTGTAGGCAGCTGAGGAGACACTTGCTTTTCTCCTTAAAGCCAGTGGGAGCAAGGCCACCTCAGAATCAGGATGAATTAGGATGATGGCAGCCAACGCTCAAACTGCCGCCTTTTCCAGCAAAGAATTCCAGAGCTGCACCAGAGGTGTTCACCTCTTCCTGGATGTGCAACAGGGAGAAGGGGCGTTTCCGCAGAGACCCCGTTCCTTGGGTCAGAGCTTTGCTCAAACTGAAGGTCCTCTTCGCTTCCCCAGAAGCTGCACCCTAAGCAGGCTGCAGCCCGAGACCACCTCCGGGAGGTTTCCCATGAAGCAATTTCACAGACGTCCAGCTGGAAGGATCCTGCGGATTCTTGGGCAATGGAGTGACTTTCTGGTCATTTGCAGAGAAAAGTGTCTCCCTCTTTTAGTGGCCAATTCAGGCCCCCGCTATTAGCATTTGAATCAGGCAGCCGTGCTGTTTTGATTGAAAAGAGAAACCCAGCCTTTGTTGTTGCAATTTAGGGGCGTAAGTAATTTTCTACCCTCCTTTAATCAGGGCAAATAGTTGGGGAAATGGCAATCTATGGGAAAAGTGTGGTCTGGCCTCGGAAATGCAAACGCAGCTCCTGCCCCTCCCGCAAGTGAGAGCTCAGCCCAGGGAGATCAGAGCCTCCCTTGGCCGGCTGTCCTGTCCATCAGAATTTGGCTGAATGTCTTCAGAATATTCTCTTTGTTTGGATTAAACCAACTCCAATAATTACAGAGACACAGCAAGACATGATTGAATCATGGATGGTCAAGGTCTCCTCTTCAGTCCCCTGATCCATTTCCTGCACACAAGGAGGGAAGCGGGGAGCTCCATGGTGGGTACCAAGGTGACACCAACACTCTCCTAGAAGCCAAGGCCCCAGTTCCTGGGAGCACTTTGTAATATTTAATCTGTGCACTTAGGAGACACCCTGTTCACTTTTCTAACGAGTAAAAACTGCAAAATTTCAAATTTAAAAAGATGCAAGACCAAGTTTTCAAAAACCTTCATATGCCTCATTGTTCCTTTATTTTGCTCACATTTCCCCATATTGTGTACATGGAAATGTGAAGATTTCAGATTCTTAGAAGCGCAGATGACTAAGGACAACCCATCTGGGGAAAAAAAGGTCTTTGCAAAGTTGATGAGTTTGTAGCCAAACTCAGAGCCAAGGTTAGCAGGATTGCTTACTTCTACACCCAGATACTGCAGCAAAGGCCACCACCCTGCTGGAAGCTCCTGGCAGCACTTCGGGGCCTGCAGCTCCTGGGCTGCAAGGATGAGAGGCTTGACCATATCCCCACTGAACATCCAGCAAAGGTGCCTGTAAAACACCAGAGGTCGTGTGAGCCTGAGGCCCCAGCCCAAGGGAGGGGCCCAGGACCCCTGGCCTTGGCTCCAGCTGGGGGGAACCAACACAGCAGCGATTCCGAAGCTGCCCGGCTCTGCTCTGCATGTTCAGGGATGCAGGAAGATGCTTCACCCCTCCTCCACCCAAGACCCGGCTCAGCAACTAGGAGAAACTGCTCCTGGCACCACAGTGGGCCTTCAGAGGGCATCCATGCAAACCAAAGCACGTTTTGTCGACTTTTCTAGCTAAAACATTTGCTAGCTTCCTTTACTGCTCCACTTGCCTTTGGATGACAGGCGAAGTCCCTCCTCTGAGACTGGGTTGACCCATTGCCTTTATCTCCTCTTCTTGCCCACAAATCCATCACCCCTTCCAGGAAGCCTTCCAGGATGCATTCCCTTCACTCATTAGCTCCTCCTAAGCTGGGGCTGAAATTGCCCTTCTTCCACCTACATTCTTTAGCTGTTTGAGCTCTGTAAGAGCCTCAAAGGCAGGTACCGCGTCTTCTAATTATTGTGTGTCCTCCCATAAGCCTGAGTACTTTCCCAAGGAAAGCAATTTGTCAAACAGCTGTTCCCCAGGAGGGATAAAAGGCTGTGTTTGTTTCTGCCTTGGTGTTTGCTGTATCGTGTGTACAGAGACAGACGGCAGGCAGGGTGTTCAGGCATCTGTCTCATCCCAGTGTGAGGGGCACCCGTGCCGAGGGAGCCCCACTTGCCCCCCGCTGCTGGCGCCCCCAAGCCTTGCTGTGCGCCCACCCCGCCAGAGCTCGCCCGCGGGGCAGGCGGTCGCCCTGTACTTTGCTTCCGCTGTTCCGGCCTCACCAGGAGAAGCAACGCAGAAAGGGAGAATGAAGCCCCGGGGCCTAGCCTAGGACCGCCATTGGGAGCTGTGACACTGGGCACTTCCCTCACCAGCTCTAGAGTCTGTGTCCTCACAAATCAACCGGTGACGACAACCATTACACCGTGTTCTCTAGAGCCGCTGTGAGCACCAGGTGAGCGCGCATGGGGCCTGCAGCTGCCACTGCGGAGGGACATGTCCTTGTCACCGTCCCTGTGGGGTCCGAAACTGTGGCCCCAAGGGTAACCCTTGGGTCTCGGCCTCCCGAAGGGACTTCCGCGTGAGACCGCGGCCTCCTGGCCTCTGTCCCCATCTTCCCAGGCCGCCCAGGATGCAGGCAAGGGAGGGAAGGCACAGCCTGGTGACAAATATTGCATCTGTTATTAGCATTGAGAGGGAGGTGGCAGCTAGTGAGGCTGATGGTGTTACAGGCACCGGGCAAGCCTCTCCTGCACGTGTGTCCCTTTGTCCCTCTCTGAGTCACTGGTGTCGCAGACCAGAGAGCAGGCTCAGGGGCTCGTGAGTGCTCTCGTGTCCACAGCAGTGAGCAGCCCGCCCGGGCGGGGGGACGGGCGGGGGGACTGAATCCTCAGCCCCTTCCGGGAGGCACCCCTCCAACCATGCGCTCTCCTTCAGCCCCAGACTTCCCGGGTTTAGGCCCAGTTTGTGCCAGGTGTTACTACTGATGTTCTAGAGGAATAAAAGGAAAATGCAGTTTCTTGGGCTCTAATCATGGGTGGATTCAATATGCTTCACACAGAATCCATATAACTCGCCCACACGTGACTGCACACTGCATGGGGTCGGGAAATGCTTTCTTCCCCCCGTCGTGTGCTGTTGCTTCTTTCAGGATGAGTATGAGCCAGCGGCTTCCAGCGAGGAAAAATATTGAGGCATCCTAATAACAGCACTGTGTGTTCAAGGCGTGCCGAGCCTGACAGCTTGCTTCTGTGTTTGCTTTTCTCTGTTTGGTGCTACCCTGAGCAGACTGCTGGAGAGGAGCGGCCAGTTTGCAGATGTGGACCCAGAGGGCAGAGCTGGCGGGGTGGTCAGCGTTGTCTTGGTCTGGAAGCTGCACAGTGAGGCTTTGTCTTAGATCTGGGGTCAGGGGCGTGGGAAGGGGCGGCCACAGCACAGTACCCTCCCGGCTGCGTGTCAGCAGACTGTGCGGTGAAAGTCCTGACACATCCAGGAGGGCTGCCTGGAAGCAGCGGCCACCACTTACAACTAAGGGTGAAAGCACATCCATGTGTACTGAACTGTGTTTTCATTCTGGGTCTTGATGTGGTGACCAGAGGACAGAGACATTAGTTTTGGTCTTAGAGACATAAAAATCTAATCTTGAGTCTAATTTACAAACAAAATGAAACCAAAGCAGTGCCCGCCTTTCTGTGGTCTGATTTTCCTACCACTTTTCTCCATGGACTTGCACGGCCCAGCAAATCTGCCCCTTGGTAGGCGATCACAGACGAGATGAACCCTGACGTGAATGGTATTTCTTAGCAATAAGGTACTATCTTCTAAAATATCAAATAGCATATAATGAAAATTTGAAATATGAATAAATAAATACACATTTTAGTGATCGTTGTTAGTCCAACTTTACCAAATTCTGTTTTAAAAATTATTTCTCACATTTTGAATGTAATGAAAACAATAACCACAGAAATCATGTTTGCTTCCGAAAGCTGGGTCCTGTGTTCCCCAGGGCACACAGGCAGCGTGGGGTGCGGCCCCCAGGGAGGTGGCCAGAGGGCTCCCGTCCGGCTGGTCACCAGCCCAAAGCACGGCCTCCCCTCAGCTTCCTGGCCTTCCCACAGCCCAGCCAGTGGGAAAAAAGATTCCAATCAGAAAACAAGAAGACACCAAGCGGCCCTGGGTGGCACGTGAGTAGTCTAGAAAAACACCAGAAATGAGAAATATTTGAAAAAAACAAAAAACAGAACCAAAAAACCCTGCTGTTTTTGAGAAGAATTTGGCAGTGAGAGGGGAAGGGAATTGAGAGATTCTGGTTTGATGTGGCTCCTCCTTTATGTTATTTTATTTTTATTTTTAATTTTGGCTGTGCCACTCGGCATGCAGGATCTTAGTTCCCCCCCAGCGATCAAGCCCGGGCCCACAGCAGTGAAAGCTTGGAGTCCTAACCACTGGACCGCCAGGGACGTCCCTGTGTGGCTCCTCCTTTCGATCTCAACCCAAGTATCACTTCCTCCAGGAACCCTTCTGGGATGCCATAGGGCAGCAGGGCACACACACTGCCCTCCACGGCCCGCACCCTTCCCATCTGGTGTTTTCCTCCTCTCATCACCGTGGAGTGAGGGATGCTGGCTTGTCCATCTACTCCCCTCCTTTCTCCCTCCCCCACCCCACCCCATGTTGGCAACCCAGCGAGGCGGCAAGGGCTGTCTTGGTCCCTGCAGGGTCTCCTGCTTCTGGAACAGTAACTGGCCCACAGAGGAAATCAATTAATTTTTCCTAACTGAATGAGTAAATGAGCTCCTTCTGGCTCAGTTTTCCACCTATAAAATCTGTGTAATGCCCACACCCCCACTTCTCGCTCGGAGGCAGGATGGCGCCGCAGGCCGGCAGGACACGCCTGGTTCAGCTCCTGCCTGACCCTTTCTACCCATGTGACCTTAGTGAGGCCCGGCCTTGGTGTCCTGGTTTCGTGCGGTGGGTACAAGGATACCTACTCCAGGGTTGCTGTGAGGATGAACTCAGCAATGTAGTTAAGGTGCTTACATAACGTCCGGCTCACGGTACAAGCTCTTTGACTGTCCAGTACTTTGTATAAGATGGGTTGCATCCATTCAGGTGGTGGTGGTGGTGTTTCTAGTGTACGATGGAGCACGTCCTCCATGCCAGGTACAACCTTCCCCAACAGCCTCATAAATAACCGGAAGGGGAGGCTTGGGCTGCCCGCTGGGGCCCCGTGGGTGAGCCAGCCTCCGACTAGAAGAAGCCCAATTGCAGCCTGGTCGCTGACGGTGGCCGATTACATCTGTGAGTTCAGATCGACGTTAGTCCAGTTTGACGTGGCAGGCATGGGAAAGCCTTCAAGACAAGACCCTGGGATTCAGTCTCTTACTACTTTGCTCTCTGGTCAACTCCGCTTGTCTTTTGGGGGTCCTTATCAGACGGAGTGAAATGAACAGAGTTCATGTTTTTGTTTTTTTTTTAATAAATTTATTTATTTATTATTTTTGACTGTGTTGGGTCTTCGTCTCTGTGCGAGGGCTTTCTCTAGTTGCGGCGAGTGGGGGCCACTCTTCATCGCGGTGCGCGGGCCTCTCACTATCGCGGCCTCTCTTGTTGCGGAGCACAGGCTCCAGACGCGCAGGCTCAGTAATTGTGGCTCACGGGCCCAGTCGCTCCGCGGCATGTGGGATCCTCCCAAACCAGGGCTCGAACCCGTGTCCCCCGCACCAGCAGGCAGACTCTCAACCACTGCACCACCAGGGAAGCCCAGAGTTCATGTTTTAATTAAGGCACCTTGCACTGTAAAGAGCCCCCATCAGTCAGAGGCCGAGGCCTTGCAGAGAGGTCGGGAAAGCCAGGATTCTGGGGGCGCCTGAGAAAGCCGGCCCGCTGCTGGTGAGGAGTCGGAAGTTCCCCTCCAGTGCAGACCGAGCCTGCCTCTGCCCTCCGAAAATGTCACAGATGCCTGGCTTCTGGGCACGCAGGTGCAGACCCATCCCTGAAGACGGGACAGGGTCATCTGATACCAATTGTCCTCTAGGCTCTGTCTGCTGGGGAAGCCTTCAAATTCTGTCCATTTATAGGGGTTTTACAGATATTAACTTCAAGTCAACACATAAACAGCAGATTTGGATTCATCAGTCATTAGTTTCTTTGGATGTTCATGCAAGTTGCGGTAGAGATGATTTTTTTTCCTACACACACAGACACACAGACACACAGACACATACACACCCTTATTAGTAACCATTTGTTTTTATTTCTCTGATAATTGATTTTGGTGAAGATTGATTAATTTGTCTTGCTAGAAACAGATGTTCTTTTATTTATTTAGCCAGTACCTGTGGTTCTCAAATCATCTTCCCAAGCAGGATTGTTGAGTATGAAATGCTAATCCAAATTTTACATGCTTTTTCCCCAAGATTTTGGAGAACATTTCCATAATTTCCCCAGTGGTCAAAATTTCCAATTTGAGATATGAGAGCCTTGTGAATTTACATGATCAGGAAAGAAAGTAGGACTATTGGTAAGGGTGGATAGATACACAATGAGAAAATTTACAGGTAAAACAGTCTTGAGAGAACCACTGAATTGGTGAATCTATTGTCAGACTTAGAGTAGACCAGGGTGCTTAACATAAAACTCAGAAACTTTGGGGGTGTAAACCCCTTAAAATATGTTGTATATGATTATGTACATATGATTTTCTTGGAGACAGGATTCATAGTGTGTGTGTGTTTTAAATTAAGTTTCTAAGGAGGTCTGTGATCCAAAAAAAGTTAAATGTCATGAAGTTTTATCCAACGAAGTGGATAAAACCTTTTATTTGCAGAAAAAATTATACATTGGTATAGTAACCATTGTTAATATTGGTATTGCCACCATTTAAAGAGTTTATGTATAGAAAAAATGATGTAAATACAATTTCTCTTCCAGTTTTATTGAGAAATAATTGACATGTTTCACTGTATAGGTTTAAGGTGTACAGAATGCTGGTTTGATTTACATATATTGTGAAATGTTTACCACAATAGGTTTAGTTAACATTCATCATCTGATATAATTACAATAAAAAGAAAAGAAAAAAATTCTCTTGTTACGAGAACTCTTATGATTTACTCTCTTAACAATTTTCCTAAGTATCACTACAACTTTCTTATATACCACACACAGCAGTGTTAGCTATAGTCATCATGTTATACATTACATTCCTAGTACTTATTTATCTTATAACTGGGAGTTTGTAACTTTTGATCAATTTCTTCTAATTCTCCCTTTCCCGAAGTCTTGCCTCTGATTCCACATATAAGTGAGATCACACAGTATCTGTCTCTCTGTCGGACTTACTTCACTTAGCATCATGCCTTCGAGGTGCATCCATGTTAAGATTTTTTTCTACATTTTTTTCTAGGAGTTTCATGGTTTCAGATCTTACATGTAAGTCTTTAATCCATTTCAATTTGATTTTTGTGAGTGATGTAAGAGAGATATCAAGTTTTATTCTTTAAATGTGAATATCCAATTTTTCCCAGCACCATTTATTGAAGAGACTGTTTTTCCATTGAGTATTCTTGGCTTCGTTGTCAAATATTAGTTGTCCGTATATGCTTGGGTTTATTTCTGGATTCTTGGTTCTGTTCCATTGGTCTATTTATCTGTTTTTAATGTCAGTACCATACTGTTTTCATCACTATAGCTTTACAGTATAGCTTGAAACCAGCAAGTTTTATGCCTCCTTCTTTGTTCTTCTTTCTCAGAATTTCTTTGGCTATTTTGGGTCTTTTGTGTTTCCATATAAATTTTAGGAGTTTTTTTTCTACTTCTGCAAAAAATGCCATTGGAATCTTGATAGGGATTATGTTGAATCTATAGATGACCTTTGGTAATATTAACACTTTAACAATATTAATTCTTTCAGTCCATGAACATGGGATACCTTTGCATTTATTTGTGTCTTCTAAGTTTTCTTTCATTAACGTCTTATAGTTTGCAGAGTAGATATCTTTCATCTTCTTGGTTAAATTTATTCCTAAGTACTTAATTGTTTTTGATGTTATTGTAAATGGGATTGATTTCTTTTTCACAAGATTCATTGTTAGTAAATACAATCTTTAAGAGAAGGCTCTGTCTCTTTCCTTTAAGATTAACCTCCCAGAACACACGAGGGGTGAGCCTGCTTCTCTGGGGATGACCACAGTACCCAGGACCACAGTACCCTTGACCCTGGAACAAGCAATTCAGATACACCATGTTGTGGTTGGCTCCTGTCTTTTCTCTGCCCAGAGACTTAGAGGATGTAGTTCCCCAGGAGATCAAAGAACAAGTTAGAGAGGGATTAAAAGCAGGAGATGACAGAGGATGGGAGACTGTGGTTGAAGCAGGACACTGAGCTTAAGATTTGAGTCTGCGCAGCTCTGGTCAATGCCTGAAGGCAAGAGTGTGAGCTCCTGCCCTTGGCGGAGTGGGGGTGAAGGTCACTGAGATTTCAGGGATGCTGAATTAGATGGGTCAGCAGCCTGAAGAGATGGAAAACCCAGGATAATGGCAGGACGAAAGTGAAGGGACATGAATTTTTTCCCAATTCCTTGGTGAATAAGAGCAAATAGCCAAGAATTACAGTAGGGGTGGCCCATCTCCAAGGCACTTTGCCTTCAGAGTTTATACATGTAGTTTTTTCCCTTTTTTGATTCTAGGAGGCTAAGACAGCAAGTCAATATTGGACTAAGTATGCGGATTGAGAATGAGACTGTAGTATCCTACCTAGATGAAAAGGATGAAGAAATGTTGAAACTCCCAAAGAAATAATTAAATGGCAGATTTCTTTTTCTTTAATTCAAAGTTATGAAAAGCAATGATGGCACCATCAAGTAAATAATAATATATTTATTATAAATGTGACATTTTCATGGAGAAACCCAGAACTATGAATAAGAACAAGTAGAAATAAGAATCAGCAGAATTAGATTCACAAAAAAATCAAGATAATGGAAGTTATCAGATGTGGGAAGTATAATAAGTATGATTGATAAAGTTAAATAAATTTTTTAAAATTTATTTATTTTATTTATTTATTTATTTTTAGCTGTGTTGGGTCTTTGTTTCTGTGCGAGGGCTTTCTCTAGTTGCGGCGAGCGGGGGCCACTCTTCATCGCGGTGCGCGGGCTTCTCACTATCGCGGCCCCTCTTGTTGCGGAGCACAGGCTCCAGACGCGCAGGCTCACTAGTTGTGGCTCATGGGCCTAGTTGCTCCGCGGCATGTGGGATCTTCCCAGACCAGGGCTCGAACCCGTGTCCCCTGCATCGGCAGGCAGATTCTCAACCACTGCGCCACCAGGGAAGCCCTAAATAAATTTTACAAACAAATTTTAAATTATGAGTAAAGAGTAGGAGACTATGAAAATGAATCAGTTTGTTTGAAAAAGGAAGAAATAGAATTTTTAAAGTGGAAAAAATAATAAATAAAATTATTTAACAAGTGGGTTAAATAGTAGATTAGACAAATATATGAAGGTAGAATTAGTGAATTATGTACATCAACAGAAATTATCCAAAATACAGCACAGAGAAACAAAGTGGTGGTAGAACATAGAGAGGTTAAGGGACATACAGGCCAGAGTAAGAAAGTCTAACATACGTTTCATCACAGTTCCGGTGGAAGTAATCAAGAGGATGGGGAAGAAGCAATATCTGAAGAAAAAATTCTAAAATTCCAGAATTGACAAAAGACACCAATCCTCAGATTTAAGGATTCCAAAGAACCACAAGAGCAATAGGTAAAAAAACAACAACAACAAAACACCAAATGTAAAGTGAAGTTCTTTAAAGAAGCCAGAGAGAAAGGACAGATCGCTCACAAAGAAATGACAATTAGAAATACAAACGACATCTCAATAGCAACAGTGGACAAATTATTTTAGTAAGAAGAAATAGAAAAATCCAAATAGTCCTACAATTATTAAATAAATTGAATCCATAATTTTTTTAAAAAAATTATTTATTTATTTATTATTTTTGGCTGTGTTGGGTCTTCGTTTCTGTGCGAGGGCTTTCTCTATTTGCGGCAAGCGGGGACCACTCTTCATCGCGGTGCGTGGGCCTCTCACTGTCGCGGCCTCTCTTGTTGCGGAGCACAGGCTCCAGACGCGCAGGCTCAATAGTTGTGGCTCATGGGTCCAGTTGCTCCGCGGCATGTGGGATCTTCCCAGACCAGGGCTCGAACCCGTGTCCCCTGCATTGGCAGGCAGATTCTCAACCACTGCGCCACCAGGGAAGCCCTGAATACGTAATTTGAAAACCCTCCCACAAAGAAAATAAGAAAATTCTAGGCCCATATGGTTTCACTAGTGAATTTCATCCAAATATTTAGAGGAAAAATAATGTCATCTTTTATAAGTAAACTCTCCAGAAAATGGAAAAAGAGGGCGCATCCTCCATTTCTTTTTGTGATACCTGCATAACCTAGAAGGAAAAAAACAGGCTAATCTCACTCAAGAATGTAGTTGCAAAAATTTTAAACAAAATATTACCAAATTGAGCCCAGTAATATATTGTTTATTTCAGTAATTTCTACTCATGATGAAAATGATAGCAAATTATAAATAAGAGGGAAATTCCTTAATCTGTTAGTATATTTTTTAAAAAATTGTAAATAAATAATGTACTTAATGGTGAAATGTTGAAACTGTTCCTTTTGAATTTGGGAACGATAGAAAGATGCCTATTTATTCCTATTTCTCTTCAAGCTTGGACTGGAAGTTTGACCAGTATAATAAGAAAGAAAAAAAAAGCCATAAAATTCATAAAAGATATAAAACTGTATTTTTTAATAGAAAAATACCAACAGAGAAAAGCAAGAAAGTAATTATTATAATTTTCCAGAAAATGTTTAACTTTAAAGGGTAGGTTGAGGCTTGTGATTGGGAAGCGAACCCTCTGGGGTGCTGGGAATGGGCTCTTTCTTGATCTGAGTGGGGATTACTAAGTGTTTGTGTTATATGAGATTCTGTAATGAGATAAAAGTGTTTACATAAATATTATTTAAAATGTGTGATTTTATAAAATAATTTTAAAATATTCCATTTACAATAGCAGTAAAAATTAATTATCTAAGGTTAAATTTGGGGGAAAAAATGTGTAAACCCTTTATGAAAAAAATTATAAAACATTACTGAGAGACATTTAAAAAGACCTAAATAAAAGGAGTGTCATGCTCATGGAGAGAAATACTGTATATTTCAAAGATGTCAGTTCTCCCCAATCTGATCTTTAGATTTAATGTGATTTCAATAATTTTTCATGGAATTTGACAAGCTAATTCTTACGTTTATGTAGAAGAGCAGCCAGTTGTAACAGACAAGACACACTGGAAACTGAAAATAGTAAGGGCTGGGGCTTATCCTACATGTCAGGCCCTAACTTAAAGCCATAGAACAATTAAAATAGTGCTTCATTGGCACTAGCATAGATAAAACCATCCATCAATGAATTAGAATAGGGAGCCCAGAATCCGAGGGCCCAGAATCAGATGCAGAACAGAAACTAAGGCAGACTTATTGCCGATCTTTAGTGAAACAATGGATGATTTAATAGGCGGTGCTTAGGCAATTGATTTTCCACATTGAAAGGGGATCTCTCTCATCTTATGCACAGAAGTCAGTTCTGAGTAGTTTAAAGTTCTCAATGTAAAAAGGCAGAGCTATACAACTTTGCAAATATGAGAGACTATCTTGGGAGTTGGAATGGCTCTCTCAAACAAAGGCACAAAAACCATAGAGTGGAAAGGAAAAGTGTGATACCTTTGACCATATTAAAATTGAGAATTCCTGTTGGCAAAAGGATATCATCAAGGACATGAAAGACTAGCCATTAAGGGAGAGAATGTTTTACTATTTATAAAATCGACAAATGATTAGTATTAGCATTACAAAAAAACCTCCCGTAATTGAATTTTAAAAAAAGATTCAATGGACAAATTCCATATGATATCACTTATATGCTATCTAAAATATGACACAAATGAACTTATTTACAAAACAGAAACAGACTCACAGACAAAGAAAACAAACTTATGGTTACCAAAGCGGAAAGGGGGTGGGGGAGGGATAAATTAGGAGTTTGGGATTAGCAGGTACAAACTACTATATATAAAATAGATAAACAACAAGGACCTACTCTATAGCACAGGGAACTATCTTCAATGTCCTATAATAAACCTTAATGGAAAAGAATATGAAAAAGTTATATATATGTATAACTGAATCACTTTGCTGTATACCAGAAACTAACTCAACATTGTAAATCACCTATAATTCAATTAAAAGAAAAGAAAAAGATTCAATAGGATGCTCAAAAATCCTTAGTAATCTGGGAAATGCCATTTGAAACCACGACATTCTTTTTTATACCCTTCAGATTGGAAAAATTGTAAAATTTGACAATATCAAGTGTTGGCCAGGATGCAAAGAAAGAAGGACCTTACTCGCTGCAGGTGGCGCATAAAACTGGTGCAACATCTTCTGGAAAACAATTCAGCAAATTCTATAAATACCGAAGGTGGACCTTACCCAGAAATTCCCTTTCTAGGCTAACAGCTCATCTATGGGAACTCTTACTCACGGGCATCACAAGGTGTATAAATTTATAGCCTGTATTCAAACCTCAGCAGATAACACTGTACAAGTTCCCACAACGTTCCAGGTTTTTCTTTCAGTGCCTTTATTTATTTATTTATTTGGCTGCGCGTCATGTGGGATCTTAGTTCCCTGACCAGGGATCGAACCCCGGCCCCCTGCATTCGAGACATGAAGTCTTAACCACTGGACCGCCGGGGAAGTCCCTCTCTCAGTGCCTTTCACCTCACCAATTCCTCTAGCACCCAAAGGAAGTAGCTACAATAGTAGAATGGTCTTTTTTTAAAAGCCAGCCTCTGAGGTTAATGATGATCTTTGAAAGTTATACAAGTGGATAAAAAATGAATCAGGCAAAGACCAAGAACACAATTTGAGTCTTCCTACTTACTTCTGTTCTGGAATTACTGTAGTCCACTAGTATAACTTGGAGTGACAGCTCCACATGAACTCTGTGACCCTGGGGAGACTTCTTTACCTCTCTGATCTGCATTTTATTTTATTATGAAAATTTTTAAAAGAAGGAGGATAATAATCCTGACTTACATAGGGTGCTTTGGAAGCACAATTAGGATGATGTATTCAGCCTTAAGCACTATTTGGCCTTTGCTTTTCTCTCTGATCAGCATCTCCGACTGGATTGCGAGTTGTTTGAGGATGAGATTTTTTCCTCCTCCAGTTCCTACTATATTGTCATCCTTCGTATTACGAAACTTTTTTTTCAGATTTTTCAAAGTATTTAAGCCAACCAGTTCCCCTCGCCAAACAACACACACACACACATCCACACACACACGCCACATTCCATTTATAAATAGTTTTTTGAATGTGGTGGGTAGGAGAGAGATAAACCCATTTGTTTCCGCTTTCCATATATTTAACCTAGTTTGGTGGAAACAAGATGAGTTTAAAGTAAGACAAATCAGACATCCAGCTGCTCTCCATTTTTCCCTCTCTCTGGAGCCTTAGTTTCCTGAATATAAAAGAGGAGCTCTCACCACCTTGCAAAGCTGATGTCTGGCTGATAACATATGCAGGACTCCTCGCATATAATAGACCGCGGTGAATGTTACTTCCTCCTGCCTGTGTTCTCGGGCTGGGACACGCTGGACCCGGGAAGCTGTGTGAGTTGAGGCTGTAGAACGTGCGAATCCTAATTTCCAAATGGGTTTTCCTCCTCAGTGGCTTCTTTTCAGCTGGCAAAGTCCCCGTGGTGGGAACCATTGACTGGGGCTCTTTTCTCACAGACATGCCAAGCCCTCCCCTTTGTCCCGTTTTTTACTATCAGTCTGGTGCTTGATATGGAGGGAGGATGCATTTTAGCCCCTCCTTCTTGCCTTCCCAGCGCCCGGCTCTCCCTCGGGGCGCTCCCCATGTCACCCTCCAGCTCTCTGTTCTCACCCCAGCTGCAGCCGCCGGCCCTCCAAATGCTCTTGCAGATTTCTGCTCCGGGCTCCATCTGTCTTCCCCTCTTTCCCCCTCTCCCAGATAGGCCTTCCCCAAATAGCCTTACAATATCTCTCATTCTCCCTTGTTTTCGTCTTTGTCTGTGGTATACATGGGAATTTCTACAAGAAGTCTCTAAAAGTGCCCCCACAGTTTCTAGGATACAGTGCAGACCTTTCTAGAGTTCTTCCTATCTAGTCCATGAAGATCCCAGAATCCCACCGTCTCAAAAGCCTGCCCAGTGCCCCACCCCCATACCTGCCTGCTGACCTCTGCCCTCCGGCAGCGTCCTCTTCCCAAACCACGCGGGCACCTAGCACACCGGCCTCACCGTAAGCTTTCCCGCCAGACTTGGCCCTCCTGTCTTAACGTCCCCTTTGTTCTTTTTTTTTTTTTTTAAAGAAATCTCCATTTTAATTTTTATAAATTTATTTATTTATTTTTGGCTGTGTTGGGTCTTCGTTTCTGTGCGAGGGCTTTCTCTAGTTGTGGCAAGCGGGGGCCACTCTTCATCGCGGTGCGCGGGCCTCTCACTATCGCGGCCTCTCTTGTTGCGGAGCACAGGCTCCAGACGCGCAGGCTCAGTAGTTGTGGCTCACGGGCCTAGTTGCTCCGTGGCATGTGGGATCCTCCCAGACCAGGGCTCGAACCCGTGTCCCCTGCATTGGCAGGCGGATTCTCAACCACTGCGCCACCAGGGAAGCCCCCCTTTGTTCTTATTAAATAGGTGATTGGGTCTGTGGAGTCTCCACTGTCAGTAAAAGTCCAGTCTTAAGTCGTCCTCAGCTTTGCTCCGGAATCAAGGCACTAAAACCCCACTGCATGCAGCCGCCCTCAGGTCTCTGCCTGCGCTCCAATTCAACATCTGGCCACACTGCATACTGTTTTTTCCATAGAAAGAGCAGTCTCCCTCCCACTCCTGGGCCTGGAACCCTGCCCTCTCCCTACTGCTTCCTCTAGGAAGGGTCAGGCTCCTGAATCTCTGGGCTCAGAGCCTGCTGTACCAACCCCTCTCACAGCAGCAATCACAACCTGGCCTCATTTGGGACGTAATGTCGGCCTTTCCTGCTGAATAGTTACACTGGGAACCTCAGAGCTGGTCCAGCATAAGCAGTGTATACCAGTCACTCCCAAATCCGTTTGTTTCCAGCGTTCTTTCCTATAAGAGAATTGGTTTGGGACTTCAGATTTAATTCAGTGCCAAAGTAGGATTTTCTAAACTAAGGTATAGAGAAAGGAGACATGCCATTTCATAAGGTCACCGATTAAATGATTGGGTAGAGCTCCCGGGCGTGATTTCTTGAGTAACTTTATACCCGCAATGATGCTCCCACTGCTTCACCCTCATCGCTTCCCTTGGAAGAGCTAATTTCTTTTCATTCTTGGGTCTCATTTTGTACACAGCTCCACAGGGGACCCTTGCTTTACTGTCTTCAGGACGATGGGCGATTCAAGTCAATGAGTAGTGACTCAAGAAAGGCCGCTCTGGATTCTGTGGCTCTTGCATTTTCGTGAATGTTAAGGGCTAATGTTTCGCCCACATCATTGTTAAAATGCTCCCTAGCAGGTCTCCAGGGGGATCTTGAGCTCCTGCTTCTCCTTAAATGCACATATGCTGGCGGCATCCCAATTTTGCCAATGCAGGCGCTCAACAGCAGGAGTCAAGTGCTGGTTCGAGTGAGTAAGACAGACCCTGCACCTCGCCTGCCTCACAGTGTGGTTGTGAGGGGTCCTTGGAGCAGCCGGCAGGCTGGGGACACCGCCCCAAGGGAGGAGGTGTAGGTGGGGAAAGAAAATAGCAGGGAGCCAAGTGTTATGGGTGAGGGGCAATGGGGTTACTCCTAAAACTCAGAGGAGAAGCAGCCTCTGGAAATAATAAATGGCAGGAACCAAAAGATGAATTCAGAAAACTGGTCGGTCTTTTCAGTGAGACACAAAACCATGGCTTCTAAGAAACAGAGCCTCAAGGAGCGAGGAGATTGTGATGCAAGGCAGGGGCGAGGGACTGTCAGAAAACCAAGGCGACAGCAGAAAAAGAAACTCTTCACTGGAGGCAGTAAAAACCAAAAGTGACAGAGAAAAGCAAACTGACAGAGTGGTGTGGGAAAAGCATTTCACAAGCCACTTAATACATGCAGAAAAGGCTAAGGGATGAAACAGTGGAGAAGCTGAGAACAGGCAAGAAATCTGATTTGGAAGCACAGATAAGGTGGAAACAGAAGGACCGAAATTGTTACCACAACACAGGCCAGAGCTGAAGAGATGGTTGAAAGGGCTCTCCCGGCCTTCCTGGAAAAACCGGGAAAAAGACATTCCACCCTGAAGACAAACTATGAACTACGAGGCCTGAGAAACTCAAGAACCCAGGAGAACAAGCTACCCGCCACAGAAGGGACCACAATCCAGCCACCTACAGATTTCTCCTCTGCTGCCTGGGATTCCAGGACGGAGGCAACTGCGTTGGAGTCTTACGGGGAAAAGTCACAGTCCCAGGCGTTCAGCCTCACCAGACTTGTTTGTTTGTTTTTAGTGTGTGAACGCCCATCAGGAAACCGTACACTGCCATCTGTGACAAAGCTTTGTGGCTGAGAACGTATAGCCAGGATGGAATTGGTCTTGAAGCACTTCCTTGGGCTAATAATCCAACTCCACACCTGCCAAGGCCACACCCTCCCCTGCACTTCCGGAGAGAGGTCTGGAAGCTCAAAATGATAGCCCGACTGCCCTCTTCCTGGGGCTGCAGTGATGGGTCAGCCAGGTCCAGGGCTGAGACACGACTGAGAAAGACTTTGAGAAACAAGTCTTTGCTCTCCTCCACAAACCAGAGATGCCCCAGACAACCCAATGGCCTTTGAAGACTTTCAATGCTAAGGAGTCTAAAGAATTATATTGTGCAACTTTAAAAACCATAACAAAATTCATTGGGTTTCTTTCAGTGGCATAGACAGAAAAACCACGAGTGACAGAAAAGATTTGCTATCAAGCGCCCTTTATATTTGTCTTAAATTTAGGATGCAAATGCTTTTGTTAAGTCTGCTTAACCAGTGTGGAAGAAGGGCTCACCAGAAGAACAGAATGGAAAAAAAAAAGTTGAGGAAAACACACCCACATATGCAGTGATTAACGCTTGAGGTTTGCATTTTCATACGTGCGCGCACACACACACGAGCACACGCACATGATGTACATAAAGATATGTACATCCATCATGTGTATAGTATAGTCTACAGTGAGCACAAATTATAGAATCAAAAATCAATTTATTTTTTAAGGAAGAAGAAAAAATAAAAGAAGGAAACTGGAGGGCATGGCGGGGGTCCCACAACGCTGTCCCTGCCCTGATTGCCCTTGAGCCTGTTATGGCACCATTGATACCCGCTCCCACAAGACAAATGGTTTTGTTGCTTGAGAGGGAGGTGGGTCTGGGGAAAACCGCGTCTCTGGGATATGAGCGGTGTGTGTGTGTATGTGCTTTTTTGTAAAGTGTTTCCTAAGTTATTGGTGGACCCTAAGGCCCAGCCGTAAGGCCTTCACTTATTTTTCTGGGCCGGCTGGCTAGACTTCCCAACGGGAGAAAGATCTTGGGAAAGAAACATCTGGGGAGCCCTGGCCCCTCCTCCCCCCAAGGAAGCACCTTGTTATTAACTGGGAATTCTTTATAGCTGGGCGGGAGGAAGTTTCTGGCTGTAAACTGTCATGCACGGTAGCCTTCATTGAAAGGGCCCGGAGAGTGGAGACGCTTATCCTGAGAACCAAGGAACAAAGATCCAGAAAATCAGGCACAGAGAAGAAAGGAAAAATACGAGGCGGTGACAGTCGGGAGACCTCCGCAGCTACGGCGCAGCCCCTAAGGCCCGGCGTCTCGCCCAGCTGCGCGCTGAGCTTTCCACGCGCCGCTCTGGAAGCCTGGACCTTCCTTCTGGAGGGAAGAAATGTCGCTGCTCACGTTTGAGAGCTAACATTCTTTTCTGCCGGGGCTTCCTTCTTATTTGTCCGTGCCCCCTCCCGCTTGTGAAGCCGAATTGAAATCGGAACCACAGTTACTGGAGCGACCTGGTAAACCCGCGGGTCCTCATCCGCGCTTCCAGCCTTTGGGAAAGTCGACCCCGAAGCATCAGCGCCAAGAGAGCTCCCGCCTTAGGTGTCAAGGAGTGTCCTAAACTTGGCTCCCGGCCGGGGGTTTTAGAGATCCCCCACTGCCTGGTACCCACGCTTCTTCCCCCTCCACCTCACACCCACCCCCCTTTATTCTAAGTGCGCAGGCTCGGGAGGTCTCAACCGCACAGATGACCTTTAGACATTTTTAATTTCTCCGGAAAGCCCCCCAAAGCCTATGGCCCGAAGGGCCGGGTGGAAGGCGACTCAGCAGGGTCTGGGTCCCGGGAGCAAATGAGGTCCTTTTGGTGCCTCTTTCCAGAAGGAAACTCTCCCCCTCGGGTCAGCTCCCTGGGCATTTCCTTGCATCCTAGACAACAAAAGAAACTGAGAAATGCGACAGTGACGGGGTGCGCCGGGCCTCGCGACTCCGCAGGCCCCATCTGGAGGGGGGCGGAAAGGCAGCCAGCCGGCGAGCGCGCTCACCCCTCCCCAGGGGGCTGCAGGCGCGCGGTCCCTCCCGCGGTCCCCCGGCGTCCTCGACCCCGGAGCGAGCCCGGCCCCGCGCGGGGCAGGGCACGGTGAGCGCGGGGCGCAGATTCCACGACCTCCCCGCAGAGCCAGACCCCTGGCGAAGGCGCAGGGTTGTTCGCAATGGGTGCCCCGCCGATGGCGTGGCTTTTCCCAGAGGGCGTGAGGTGGGGTGAGCGCCGAGCAGACGCGGGGCACCGAGGCTGGGACCACGCGCCCTCTTTAGCGAGCGATTCCGAGGCGCGCAGACCGCGTCCCGACGCCGAGCATCTGCTGCCGTCCCCCTTCCTGGGGTCCCGTTTTAGGAGGAATGTTATTGTCTGAAGAGGTCCTATTGAACTATTTCCTGCTCATTGTCACCTTTCCTTCGCTCTCCTCGCGGAGGTTCTCCCCGAAAGGTAATAAACCACTCGAGCCCCGCACGGCCGGGCGCTGCGGCCGGCCGGGTGGGGAGACGCACCTGGAACCCGGCTCGCCGGGAAAGCCCGGCCCGCCCCCTCCCACTCCCACCTTCCGCGAAAGCAGAGACCAAACCCCACAGAAGTGGAGCCAGCTCTCGGGTTACACTCAGTGCACGCACAGACCTCGTCCTCAAAGTCCTGCTTGGATAAGGGGGGAGCGAGAAAACATCCCCAGAGGGGTCGTTGGTTGATTTCGGCCTATCTCGCTCTCGGGGCGCTGGATGGGCCCGCGGGCAGACGCTCCGAGCGTGGGCCCTCCCTTTCCAGACACGCGAGGGTTGCGGAGAACAGGGGACGCCGGGTGGGCTGATCCATGGTCGCGGGTGTTAGCGGAGTCACCTGAAGCGCCGCGGGCCGAGGGACGTGTCGGGACGGGACCGGGCTCGGCGGCGGGCTGGGCCTTCGGAGGAGCGGAGACCAGCCCGACCCGGGCTAGGCACAGGGCGCGCCCTTAAGCGGGGCTGTGCGCGATGGTCGCTGGCGCGGGACGGACGCCGGCTCGGGCGCAGGTGAGAGCCGCGGTGCCACTCCAGGCTGGCACACCTGCGGGGTCCCGGGTGCGCTTCGAGAGAGAGAGGAGGGCCCCGCGCGCGAGAGCTGGGGAGCTTCGCGGGCAGCTGGGCAACTCCTCGGCGAGGTGCGTGCCGGGGCGAGCTCGGGAGCCCTGCCCGTCCATCCCCACCCCGTCCGTCCCCCATCCCCTCCCGGCCTTCGGGGCCAGCCCGGCCGCTTTGATGGAGGTGCAAACATTTGGAGGAGGGCGGAGGTGTAGGCGCTGGGCCGGGGCTCGCGGGGCCTGGCTCCGGATTTACAGAAAGCAGGCGCGGGAGCCCATTGTTGGCCCCCCGCCTCCGCGGCGCGCCCGGCTCCGTCTGATATGGCCGCTCGCGGCCAATGGGCAGCGGCCCTGGCACTTCAAAGGGCGCGCGGCCCAATCCGCCGCGCCCCCCTCGGCGGCTCTCGAGGCTCTATTTATGCCGAGGGGCGATTTTCTCTCCCCGGAGACCTCCTCCAGTAGCTCCTTGCGGGAGTTCAAGTGGAATAACCTTCCCCCCACCCCTTTCCCCCGCCCCTCCCCCCCGGATCTCTATCCTCGCCCTCCTCCCAGGTCTGTGCTGGCACCCGGGCGCCGTCGCAGGTCTGGGCCCGAGCGGCCCCTCTTCCTGGCAGAGCGGCCGCCTACTGGGGCGAAGGTGGCTCTCGGGTAGCAAGTCGGGGCTTCGGGGGGCGGTGGGGAGGGGGCGG
This sequence comes from Balaenoptera ricei, assembly GCF_028023285.1. Lineage (NCBI taxonomy): Eukaryota > Metazoa > Chordata > Mammalia > Artiodactyla > Balaenopteridae > Balaenoptera > Balaenoptera ricei. Next base: position 3,098,751 of record NC_082650.1, read on the forward strand.
GCGGGAGGATGAGCTCCCCCGGCGCCGAGGGCGCGGGGAAGAGCCTGCAGTACCGCGTGGACCACCTGCTGAGCGCCGTGGAGAGCGAGTTGCAGGCGGGCAGCGAGAAGGGCGACCCCACGGAACGCGAGCTGCGCGTGGGCCTGGAGGAGAGCGAGCTGTGGCTGCGCTTCAAGGAGCTCACCAACGAGATGATCGTGACCAAGAACGGCAGGTAGGCGCGCGCCAAGCCGGCGTGTGCCACGCGCTCGGGCGGGCCGGGCAGCCGGGCTGGAGAGTTCCTTACCTTCCAACACTTTCTCCCGGTCTTCTTGCTCGTTTCCGCTCAGACTGGGGAACAGACCCTTGTGGCCCCTAATTGTCCCTCTGGGACTTCTTCGCGTTATCCTCACTCTTCTGGGCAGGAGGGACTCCCGGGGGACTCCCCCGAGCCGCGCCTCGCCCACGCTCACCCCGCGGGCTGGACCCGGCTGCTGCAACCCTCTGCCAGGTCCTCTCCCGCCCCGCCTCTGGAGGCCGGGGGGTAGTGAGGAGGGCGCCTGTGGATCTAGGAGAGTCCGGGGAAGGGGGGAGCTCGGGCGTCCCCTTTGTAAGGTCCCAAGGGGGCTCCTCTTTGCTCCAAATGCAGATGCCCCTGCCTTCTTCGTTCTAACGGGTCAGAGCCGGGGTCCTCCAGCTGCGCTCCTTCCTTTCCAGGAGGATGTTCCCGGTGCTGAAGGTGAACGTGTCTGGCCTGGACCCCAACGCCATGTACTCCTTCCTGCTGGACTTTGTGGCGGCCGACAACCACCGCTGGAAGTACGTGAACGGGGAGTGGGTGCCAGGGGGCAAGCCTGAGCCGCAGGCGCCCAGCTGCGTCTACATCCATCCCGACTCGCCCAACTTCGGGGCGCACTGGATGAAGGCGCCGGTCTCCTTCAGCAAAGTCAAGCTCACCAACAAGCTCAACGGAGGGGGCCAGGTAGGTGTGAGGGGGTGCGGGGACGGGGTGGCGGACGACGCGAGGAGGGGCCCCGAGACTCTGCACCTTGTCCCCGGGGAGCCTTGGAAGGGCGCTGCGTGCACGGAGGTGACATCTGCCTTCCTCAGTTCAGCCTGCAGTGTTGTTTATAGTAAACTGACGACGGTAACACCAAGGCCTGGAGAGCGGGGAGAGGGCGCAAAGCCTCCCCTTTGAGCACTCAGGCGGATCTCAAGTTTTGGGGAACTTTTGCGTCCTAGCCCTCAACTTTCCTAAGGGTAGAGAAAATATCAGTCTTGGTAGTCAACGGTCGCTTTAGAGCTGAATATGTCCACATATTTACTGCGTGGAGTCTGAACAAACTTGTAAATCTGTCCTTTTCTACAGAACGTCTTTACCTGGGGATTGATACTGGGAGACCCGGTGTTCCCGTAAGCTGCGATCTCGCTCAGGCATTTAAAGCTGTCTGCAGCTGCCCTGGAAGCCTTAGAACTTTACCAGGTCAAAGCATTTCGTGATGGGCATTCATTGCCTTTAATGGTGTGCAGCATCCCACGTTCCTTTTTCCAAACTAGTCGTGAGAGCAGCACCTAATGGGAAACCTACCAACCTGAACAGTAAAGACATTTTCCTGTGGGCTGCAGGATTTTCTGCATCTTGGATGTATTTTTCTCCTCCTCAGCAGGACATATGGATGTTTTGTTGTCTTAACGGTAGGACTTTGATGATCACCGTTCCCGTGTTTATGTGTCTCAGATCATGTTGAACTCCTTACATAAGTATGAGCCTCGAATCCACATCGTGAGAGTTGGGGGTCCGCAGCGTATGATCACCAGCCACTGCTTCCCGGAGACCCAGTTCATAGCGGTGACCGCTTATCAGAATGAAGAGGTGAGGGGGGCGCGGGCAGCCATCGGTCTGGATGATTCTGGATGCGGGAGATTCCCCGCGAATGCCAAGAGCCTGTGTGATTATTGTACTTTTAGGCTGATAATTAATGCCTTTTCAAGTAATTTACCGTAACTATAAAATTGGGACAGCGGGAGAAAAGTTTTAAAATAAGTACTCATTCAAGCACTTTCCCCTTTAGTTTTCCACAAAAGCATCCAAAACTCGAAGCATCCACTAAAGGCTCAAAATGAAAAGGTGAATAAAACATTTAGGTTAAAGGACTGTAAGAATTTAAGAACGGGACTTCAGAGAAAGGGGGGCCTCTCCTTACTCTGCGAATCTTCCTAAAAGGGTTGGGGGCATCCCTCCAAATCTGTGGTGTGAAGAGTCAACTAGATACAGAATACAGTTTAGTGCCTGTAAATCCATATCTAAGTCTGACCCCAAAGTACAGGCGGTTTGTGATTAGCTGGTCAAGTTGTCAGTGTTGACTGCCAACTAGAACTAGCAGTCACTATTCCTAAGCAGACCCGGGTTATGTTTTGAGCCCTGTTTGTTTGGTTGATGCACACAGAATATTGTCAGCAGTAGGTTAAACTCATTGTGAATTCCACTCGGAAAATCAGCACTTAGAAGCTTTTCATAATTGTGCTCTTCTTTATAAAATATGACGATTACTCGGCTACTTCAGATCCAAATAGAAAAATGTACCTGGAAATAGATCTGATTATATTTGAATATTTAAAGGGGAGTGCTGGTGGTTCCTGATTTCTTGGTGCCAAATTAAATCCTGTGGCGAATGAGCAACATACTAGTAAACGCAACTTCTTGTTTTTCAGATCACAGCTCTTAAAATTAAATACAATCCATTTGCAAAAGCTTTCCTTGATGCAAAGGAAAGGTGAGAGAATTCTAACTATACCCTTTGAGCAAAGAAGTGTGCAGAAAGATGAACTATTGCTGCAAATACTATGTTCTGAATGTCCTCCTTGACAATTCGCTGCACTTCTTTGGCAGAAGCGATCACAAGGACATGATGGAAGAACCTGGAGACAGCCAGCAATCTGGGCACTCCCCATGTACGGTTTGTTGCGCTCTGGCCAGATGCGCCTTGTTTCGGGGGCTAGCCTGCTGGGAGCTGGAAGCTGGGGATGGAGCAGACAGGGCTTCTGGGTGCACGTGGGGAGCATGGTGCCCTTTGCTGTGCAGGGCACCTGGCCCTCAGCCCCTGCTCCATCTGGGGCTTGCGGATGCCCCCCCAGCCCACAGGGCTCCTGACAGAGAAGCCTGGGGAGAATTTACTGGGGTTCTTTTGCTGTGCTTCAAGGCAGCTCCAACCATGGCCTGGATGGATGGCTGACACCTTGATGGGTGTTTACACCCTGCTGTGTTGGGCAAGAGGAGAGCCCGGCTCTTATATCCACTTTGAGATGGTTTCTCTTTTTGTTAATGACTGAAAACTGAAGGGCCATGTTTGGAACGATGCTTATGATCACGTGTGGTTTTCCCCTTAGCCTGCTTCGGTTCTGGGAAGGGCCCATCAGCTCATGCTGGAAACAGTGGAGCGTAGGATGGGAAAGTCTGCTTTAAGTCTAGCTTCCTTTAGGAGTTCCATGAGCCAGCGAAGTGATGCAGGTCTGCAACAGAGTCTGTTAGGAGGAAGGGCTGTGTCTAGCCCTCCTCTCCACGCAGGGAGGGGACCCTGAGAGAGGAAAGTTAGTGTTGGCTGCTCACTTCAGGGGTCTGGAGGGACCGGCAGAGCCGCCTCCTCAAACTGTGTGTATTTCTTTCTTTTTCTATTTCTTTTTCTTTCTTCCTCCCTCCCTCCCTGTCTCCCTCCCTCCCTCCCTCCCTTCCTTCCTTCCTTCCTTCCTCCCTTTCTTCCTTCTTCCTTCCCTCCTTCTTGTCATCTTATGGACTAATTTAACAAACAGCTCTCCTAAGTGGCTCATGGGCTGCCACGTCATAGAGCAGAATATGAACAACTGCTCTGGCAAGTGATGGAGCCCAAACTTTGCGGCCACATCTGGACCTTCCCCTCATTTGGATGTTGTCTGAAGAATTGTTTGTAGTTTGGGAATTGGAGCCAGAGTGGTTGTCCTCTAGTGGTTGTTTTTCTGATTTTTTTTAAAAGTTAAAAAGGAAACGGAGAAGAAAGTGGAGTTTTAAAGGAGGGCAGGGCAATGTTGGAACAATTTTCTGATTGATGTGTAAGGCGGGGAGAGTGAGGGCCTAAAGCAGAAGAAAGGTGAGCAGAACATGGGTGCCCCTCCAGCCAGGCCAGGAGCCCCTCCGTGTGACAGTGTGGGGTGGGAGGAGGGGCACGGAGGGGCACGGAGGGGCTCCGCTGCAGGGTTCGCCCCGTGTGTCCTGAATGCGCCTGGCTCTGAATCTGAATTCTGTCTCTTTTTACATTATATTCAAGCTCAGCAGTTAGGCCCTGAAAGCTAACCTGCCTGGGGGAACGGAACATCCCGTAAGAGGCCGGGAGGATTCCGGGGGCGTTGAGGAGGCCTCAGGGCTGGCTGAGGTCGGGGGTCAGTCTCCCAGGGTTTCGGCTGTTCTGTGGGTTTCGAAACCTCGGCCAGCCTGTGGCACCTGAAGACTCCCCTGGGTCCTCGGTGTTCACGAATCCTGAGCAAAAGATCCACCACTTCCTGGCCTCTGCCCTCCTGCCTTTTAGTAGTTTTTGTTTGCTTGTGTGTTTTGGGGTTTTCTGGGGGCCATGCCGCTCAGCTTGTGGGATCTTAGTTCCCTGACCAGGGTGAACCCGGGTCCTCGGCAGTGAGGGTGCGGAGCCCTAACCGCTGGACCTCTGGGGGCTTCCCCCCCTGCCCTTTACATAATGGAAGTGATGCAAAAGTCAGGTACTCAGCCTTCTTCTCTCACAGCAGGGGGGTGGTTGATTCCTGGAACCAGCACCCTGTGTCCACCTGCCACCCCTCACCCTCAGTTTGGAGGCCCCCTCTCTCTTCCCTCCACGCACGGCTGTGAAAGGTACCCGGCCCTGAGGAACCACCGCCCAGCCCCCTACCCCAGCCCTTACGCGCATCGGAACAATTCTCCAAGTAAGTCCTGAGCGGAAGTAGGCCCGGGCTTTGCGGGTGGCCGGAAGACCTCTGGAAGGGGCAAGGCAGTCTGCAGGGCTCCTGAGAGCAGGCCCTTTATCGGCTCAAGAGGGACCTTCTTTTCATGTCCACGTTACTGCTGGCTCGACCACAGAGATGTCCAGTCCAGGGCGCCTTTAGGGCTGAATGTGACCGTTATTGCTCGAGCATCCTTACTCCAGGACTAGGGGCCCATGTCTAGGCGCCCAGGTTTGGATATTTTATGAACCCTTCGAAAGTGATGATGTCGGGCCAGCTAGGCACTCGAGCTACTAGCTTGACTGACGCACGTGTGTTTCTCCAAGTGTGGTACCCGGGTCAGCAGCCCCAGTATCATCTGAAAAGCCCCCAGACTTACAGAATCAGAAGCTCTAGGGGTGGGCCCAGCCCTTGGTGGTTTAACAAGCCCCCAGGCGACCCTGGTGCAGGCTTGAGTCTTGTGATCAGCGGGCCAGACCATGAAGATCCCTGGACCTAATTCTCTCTAACACCATGGTTGCCCAGACTTCATTTTGTCTGGCTCCAAAAGGAGGGAAAAAGCTAATGAACACCATAAAACAATGAAGCAATTAAAGCTGATTTGAAATGAAAGGAGCTTATTTGGGAAGGAAATAGTTGTCCAACCAGAGGCTAGAAGATCATATTTTAGATTTTGCCTGGTTTCTAAAGCCTGGTTTTTAATTCTTAAGAAATAATCCTTTGGGGAAAAGGCAGGTTAAAATTACATTGATTTTATTTTTAAAGATAATTAATCCTCGATCATGTGATTGTAGGATTCCATTTCTACAGGGCAGCTATTGATCTAATGATAAAGAAAAAGCCTGGGTACTGGAATATATTCAAATATATACATTTGACAATAAGTATTAGCCTTTGATGACCAATTTAGCAGGCTAGTGGACTGTTTTCTCTACTTAATATCGCACACATTTTGTTTTCAGTGTTGGGTAGCTCCAGCTATTGGTAGTATTTCAATGCATTTTGTCACTCTTGGAAGATCCCATCAGTAATGACACTTTCTTACGTCCCGTAGCCTATTCTGACAATTCATCTGCATGTTTGTCCATGCTCCCATCCCACGACAATTGGTCCAGCCTTGGAATGCCTGCCCACACCAGCATGCTCCCCATGAGTCCGAATACTGGTCCTCCTACGGGCTCTAGGTAATGTATGTCTGGGGAATGATACAAACTGTCCTGGGAACTCTGAGTGCCTATGACTTCATGCCATCTCACTCACTGGCCTCTATTCTGCCCTTCACTTATGGGTGTTGGGTTTTTGTTTATAACTTGACCATTTAGCCAGGTGTGTCCGGGGACCCCAGGTTACATGACTGCTGTGAGTTCCTGCTTCAGCCTGTTCTCTGGGAAGACCAGTTGCTCCCTCAGGCTGGATGGGAGCTGGGCTGTAATGGAAGGGAACCAGGGACCCTATCCTGGCTTGGCTATTTACTAGTTCTTGTGATGGACAAGTCTCTTGAGCCTTGTTTCTTCAAGAAAAGGGCACTAAATAACCCCAGCCTCAGCCTGTCTTTATAGGGTTATTGGGGTCAGTAGGTGAATTTTGCAGAAATGTTTCCAGAACCTTTTTTGACAGGCAGATTTAAATTAAGGAAATAACTTTGTTGGATTTCTGTGGATATAGAATCAATGTTCTTAACATATATGCTGGGTAACTTGTAAAGAATGATGACTATTTTCTTAACTTGAAAATTATATAGAGGGAGATTGGCTTAAAGAAATCAAGCCGGTCGGTAAATGTATTGCATTTCTTCATAGGATTATTATAATAGAGAACTAAAATAACAAAGCTAGAGGTCAGTCCACATTTTCTAATGAGGAAATGGGCTCAAAGATATTAAATGATTGGACAAGTTGGCTTACAGCAGACTGAGTCTGTAGACAAGGCATCTTGACCCCAAAAGCAACGCAGTTTCTGTGTACAAAATATCGCTATTTGCCTAAGATCTTAATTCTTTATTTTTAGGAAACAATTCCTTTAAAATAAGAATCTAATTGTCTACTGTTAAAAATAAAGCAAGCAATACATAATCAGCAAGCTTTTCCAGGGCTCTGAAGACACCTAGAAAACTGCTGTAAATTGGATGATCTGTAGGTTACAAAGGGGCCCCCCCCCGAGGATGTTAGAGGATGTCAGTGCATCTTGGAACCTTGTTTCTTTGCATCTGTAAAATGGGGATGGTAACCTACCTCACTTAACTCAGGCCTGTTTGCACGTTCAAGTGCATCTGAAGTGCAGGGCATGGCTTGGTAAACTGTATAGCCCACGACAGCGTACGGTCTCATTATTCATTTATAAAAGGATTCTACTATAAGAGAGAGACATTTTCCTGAAACAAAATTGTAGCCTAGTGTAATGCTATTCAAGCCTGTGTTCCCAGACTGGGGGGTTTAATACCCATTTCCAATTCCTTCTTTCAGAGATGGGGAAACAGAGCCTCAGAGGTGGTCGCAGAACAAGGCTAACGTGATAAAGCTAATTAATTGGGGTTTGCTTCCGGGTCTCACTGCTGGTGCACTTCTTTCTGCCGTGGGTCAGGCTAACTAACGCGTGCTGAGATGTGGTGCCCATCCGGCAGCCCCTGGATGCTCACCCCCCACCACTCGGTGTTTGAGAAGCCTGTCGTCTCCCTCGAAGGAATCACTGCGGCGGGGGGGGGGGGGGGACATGCTAGTTAACAGACGCTTAAGTACATCCTCTGAAACATCTGATTCAGTATATCTGAGAATTTTGGATTCTGAACATGAGCGCAAAGCTGGAGTATTTTGCTCTGCCAGGAGTTATGTCTACGTCAGCAGCCTTTTTAGCTATTGATTCTGTCTCAATGATTTTGTTCATTGTTAATGCATGAGACAATAACTTCGATGCACGTCAGAGTGTGGTTTAATAACACAGAGGAAGTGGCCCGTTTGAAAGAAAGCTGCCATATGACCCACTTATCAGGAGTGGGATTTGGGGGGTTTGTTTTCCCCTCCTGCAGCTGATCTGGAGCCCCTTCCCAGGTCTCTGACTCGTCTGTTTCTCCGTTTTTCCATTTCAGTCAGTACCCCAGCCTGTGGTCCGTGAGCAACGGCACCATCACCCCCGGTGCCCAGACGGCAGGGATGTCCAACGGGCTGGGAGCCCAGTTCTTTCGAGGCTCTTCTGCCCACTCTGCCTCTCTCGCCCACCCAGTCTCGGCTCCCTCCTCCTCGGGATCCCCACTGTACGAAGGGGCCTCCACGGCCACAGATATTGCCGACAGCCAGTACGATGCCTCGGCCCAAGCCCGCCTCCTAGCCTCGTGGACGCCCGTGTCACCTCCGTCCATGTGAGCCGGAGCCTGTGTCTTAAAGATGCAATGACTTTCTCGTGGCAGCAAGTCTTGATTTGATTGGTAGGCTCATGGGGCGGGGGAAGGGAATAAGGCCTATTAACCTCACTTTAAATAAGAGGAGAATACACGTTCTGTTATTTATCGAGAGCCCCACTGACACCACCTTTGTTCATCCTCGGTGGTGGCAGTGCCGTCTTGGGTCCTCGTGTGCTGCAGGTGAATTCAAGTGTGGAAGCAATGCAGTTGGCCTAACTCGCCGTGATTCACAGTAAAAATGACTTGCTAGCATGCAGAAACTTTGTTTCTCGTACCGAACGTAGGTGACTCTGGTACATCAATATGTAAACTCCACTGGTCCTACTCTAGTGAGATAAAAAGCACACTTTTAATTCTCTTCCTTGTTGCTTTCAAGTAGCCTTCAGGTCCCCTTTGTGGCAGGGGTCACATTTGGAGCTGAGCTGTGAAAGACAGAATTAAATCATAGTTGAGGACAGCAGATTGTAGTTAAAATGGAAATGTCCAGCTCTGCCCACTAGAATGTGTTTATTTTACGCATAGGTAGCTAATCTCTTGTACTGTTAAACCTACAACTGTTTATATTTTTCTTCTGACAATGTAGCCAAAGACAATCAGCAGAAAGCATTTTCTGCAAAATAAAGGCAATGTGCAAAATTTGGTTGGTCTAGTTATTATTCAAACTTCTCCTCTTTTGGAATGAGACTTTGCTGTTCCTTATAGCTGGTGGTTAAGACTGTCCTGGAGAAGCTTTTCAATCTGTTCCAGACTTTAGTATTTTACCTAATCAGTTGCAGGACTGGAAGTGAAATTTGCATATATTTATTTACTCAATGCTAATTGCCACAAAATGCAAACAATGTTAAAAGATTTTCAAGAGAGTTAAATAGTCAGCACTGAATCATGAATATGGTAATGACAGAATGTAGAACATACAGATGCCATAAAGATTAATATGGGATGTCTACCCCGTTCAAGCAAAAATACATAAAATGAATTGACAAAATGTTACAGTTTATAAATGTAAGGTGTAGTTGCCACAGTCATTTAAACAATATGGCACTTGTAAATATCTTTCCTGCAGCTAAGACTTCCCAGCAGTGAGCCAGAACCACGCTTGTGCTAGACGGGGGCAATTTCTCCATCTAGTGGCAGAATCCTTACTTTAATCCTACTGGTTCAAGCTTGATATTCTGAACCTCTGCTTTCTAAAAGAGTGTAAACTTAGAATGTAAGTGTAAAGGGCTGTATTTTTAGTGTGTCTGTGCCTGCTTTCCAAGTGGGACGTGCTTCTTGTAAACTATTTGCCACTTAAAGTTTTTCTGGGTTTTATTCCTACTAGGTTTTATTGCAACTCATGTAGAAATACCCCAGATCAGAAGATTTCTGGATATAAAAGTATTGGAAGAATATTTTTTAAAAAACCACTGCCCAAGTAGGACTGGGAAGTAAACTGGCCTCAGTGGTTTGGCTCCAGGCGTGAGGCCTACTGGAGAAGGGTGAGGGGCCTTAGGGAAGGAGGTGAGGGGTGGATGGTACACGCTGCAATCCCGGGATCCCATAGTGCAGGTGTTTCCCAGGAAGCTTGTCTGTCTCCTGCATCACCCTGACTGCTCTCTGAAGGCTGGGACTATATTCCGAGGACCTTCCCCAGCGCCCGTCCCTTCCCAGGCCTTACAGAGCGCTAATGAGCAATGACTGACCTGTAGACGAAGAGGGGCCTGGGTCCACTGAGACTCGGACGCTGGGGCTTATTGAGGAGTTGCTCCCAGGGGCACCGCCGGGGGACGTGGCCCTGCCCCACGCTGGGGGCTGCGGGGAGACGGAGTCACACAGTCCTGACCCCAGGGACCGTCTACTTAGGGCTTTGACATGGTTGAGTTTCTAAAGGTGACCCAGAGTTCAAATTCAAGGAGTTCATATTTTAATATACCAAATAGCATCTTTTCAGCTATGCAGTGGGGCAGTGGCAACCGCATAGCACAAGGAGCCTGCAACTTGGTACAAAAGGCCTGGATATGAGTGTCCATTTGCCTCCCTTGCTGTGGGACCCCAGGAAAGTTAGTTACCTCTCCAGAAGTTCAAGTTCCTTATCTGTCAAGGTGGAGAAAGAAAAAACTGGATGGTGTTAAAATGGATCTGTTTTATCCTGAGCACACATCAGGGCCTCAGTTTGTCCTATCAGCCAGTTGAAAAATGCTGTGAAATCTATCAAGAAGAAGAAACTTAACCTATGAGACACCAGGAATTTTCATCGACAGCATACAAAGGAAAAAGATTGTGTCACACAAGAGGAGGGAAAGAGGCCACCAGGGAAAGGAGAAGTAGAAGTTATTGGAATGACAGCATCTGAAGAGGATTTCACATTGTTGGGAGGGGCACTGCGTCTGAGCCTGGGTGACAGTAGAGACAGCAGAAGATGGCCACAAACAGATAGAGAACAGCTTACCCCCCTCTTATCCTTCCCTGCATTTTAACCTGTAATTACTGTCTACCACGGACGGACAGAAGATGTGTGTTAGCAAACATTATTCTTCTTAAAATAAAACTTGGCTTTAAAAACAAGAAAGGGGGCTTCCCTTGTGGCGCAGTGGTTAAGAATCCGCCTGCCAATGCAGGGGACACGGGTTCGATCCCTGCTCGGGGAAGATACCACATGCCACGGAGCAACTAAGCCCGTGCGCCACAACTACTGAGCCTGCGCTCTAGAGTCCGCGAGCCACAACTGAGCCGGTGTGCCACAACTACTGAAGCCCATGCGCCACAACTACTGAAGCCCATGCACTTAGAGCCTGTGCTCCACAACAAGAGAAGCCCCTGTTCACCGCAACTAGAGAAAGCCCGTGCGCAGCAACAAAGACCCAATGCAGCCAAAAATAAATAAAATAAATAAATTTATTAAAAAAATAAAAATAAAAACAAGAAAGCACTGTAATTACAAAGACATTTATTAATGGGAATAGCAAAATCCCTTAGAAAACCAAAAATACAAGTAAAGCAAAACAAAACCTACAGCTGGACGCTTGCATGTGAGAAGGTGCAACGTCCCGTAGGTGAACGCAGGGGAAGGGGGCCTGTAAGACGTCCGATCCATGGTGTAAGGGGGGCAAAGGAGCATCCACACCTGTCTTCTCTGCAGAGCGTCTTTCTCTGGTGAAAGTTTGAATGGACACATTTTCCCAGATCCTCAATCCCATGTTTCCTCTTTCCTAAAGCTGGTCTGCTTGAGAAGGGCCTTGAGGTGGAGGGTCCCGCTTCCCAACCTTTCACTACTGCCCTTTTTCCACTTAGAAGAAGGGTTTACGGCTGACTCACCAGGATCTTCATTGACTTAGGTGTAAAAACCTCCGGACATCAAACGAAAAGACAATTGTTCAATTCTAAGGCCTCATAAAGGTTCCCAAACTTCCCTCCCCAATAGATCCCACTAAAAATCCACATGGTAGAGAATGCTCGCTTCCCGCACCCAAACACACATCACTTAGTTCCAGCCAGCCCAGAGAAAGCTCTCCGATCTGGCTCCCAGTTTTAAATTCCTGGGAGAGGATAACAGCTATCCTTTTGGGTGCTTACTACGTGCCTATCACTGTTCTAAGTACATTGCTTGTGTCACTTTGACCTCCTAAGAAACCTCTCCTCTTTTTTACAGAAAAGCAGGTGGAGGTACAGAGAAGTATAGTATCTTGTCCAAGGTCACACAGCCAGCGAGTGGAGGGATAAGAGATGCTCCCGGGAAATCTGAGTGTGGAGCCCCTGCTTGCTCCCGTGTGCTTGGCCCAGCAAAGCAAGTCAGGCGCGCTCCCCTGGTCTAATCACATGGGACCACGGGGGGTCTCGCAGGAAGCACAGAGGTGCCTGCCATGGTACCAGGAGAAAGGTCTGGTGAGCTGTTAGAGTCCCAAGGGGCATCTGATACCTTGATGACGGCGTGCAGCGGAGACATGGCTTACCCTGCCTTACAAGGACCTGAGGCTGGATGCTGAGGTGGGAGCTGGGGATAGGGCGCAGCAACCGAGATGCTGAGCTGTGACTGGACCGTGAAAGAGCAAGAGCTGCTCATGGGCCTGCAGAACATCCACAGCGAGTTAGTGGGTCACCCCAAACCTCCACGCGCTGCTGTTGCCAAGCACCTCCCACCCCGGCCCTCCCTCCCTCCCTTCACAAGTCTGTGCTGAATACACCTTATGTGCCAGGCCTGGGGATGGGTGTCGGAGGTGGTGAGGGAGTTTGTTACTTAACCCCAAATTGTGAAGATATTCTCTAAGTTTTCTAGAATTTTTGTGGTTCTTAGTTTTATACTTAGGTTTGCTCTGTACCATACATTTTTTTTTCTAAGTATGGAATCAGGTAGGGGGTTACTTTTCATTTTTTTTCCATGGAGATGTCTAGTTGTTCCACTTATGGTTGTTAAAAAAAAATGTTCCTTTCTACATTGGTTGACAATTAATTGGCCATACAGGTATGGGTCTATGCTTGACTTTCTATTCTGTTCCATTGATCTGTTTTCCTATCTTTATGCCAGTGTTTCACTGTCTTGCTTTTTAATTAATTAATTAATTAATTTTTGGCTGCATTGGGTCTTTGTTGCTGTGCATGGGTTTTCTCTAGTTGCAGCAAGCGGGGGCTACTCTTCGTTGTGGTGCGCGGGCTTCTCATTGCAGGGGCTTCGTTTGTTGTAGAGCACAGGCTCTAGGCTCACGGGCTTCAGTAGTTGTGGCATGTGGGCTCAGTAGTTATGGCGCACGAGCTCTAGAGCACAGGCTCAGTAGTTGTGGGTAAGGGGTTAGTTGCTCCGTGGCATGTGGGATCTTCCCGGACCAGGGCTTGAACCCATGTCCTCTGCATTGGCAGGTGGATTCTTAACCACTGCGCCACCAGGGAAGCCCCTCACTGCCTTGCTTTATAATAATTCTTGAACTTAAGGAGTGTAAGCTCTCCAACTTTATTCTTCTTTATCACTTTATAATATATATATATCTCTCTCACAAATGCTTATTATTTTTGGTTTAAACCATCAATGTATGATGTAATATTTACCCTTTCTGGTAATCTTCACCTTTTCCTTCAGATCTGGAGTTCCGTCTTGGAAAGTTCTATTAGCATTTCTCATAGGATGGGTTTGCTGGAGAGGAATCCTTTCAGTTTTGGTCAGTGACTATCTTTATTTCACTTTCAATTTTGAATAATATTTTTACCAAGTATAGAATTCCAGTTTTTTTGTTTGTTTATATACTGTGGGTGTTTTTTGGTCATTCCCTTGTCTTCTGGCCTCCATTCTTTCTGGTGAGAAGCTGGACGTCATTCACATCACTATTATATATTGTGCTATACCTATATCATTTTACACTACTTTTTTCTCTGATGCTTTTAAGATCTGTTATTTATCTTTTGTTTTCAGCAGTTTTACTATGATGTTCCTAGGTTTATTTTTCTTTGCATTAATCCTGCTTAGGGTTTGCTGAGGATTTTGTATCTACGAGTTAGTGTTTTTCACCAATTTGGGGAAGTTCTTAGCTATTGTCCCTTGATAGGTTTCCTCTGTTGCATTCTCTCTCTCCTCTTCCTCTGGGACTCCAATTATTTGCATGTTTGATGTTGTCCCACAAATATTGTTTGCTCCTGCCTGATTTTCCTCTACTTTTTTTTCTTTTTATTCAGTTAGGATTCTTCTCATTGACCTGTCTTCGATTCACTGATTCTTTCCTTTGCAGCATCCAATCTACTATTAAACTTATCTAATGAATTCTTTATTATTAATTGTTTTGTTTCTAACATCTAGCATTCTAGAAACTGGTTCTAATTTCTAGTGTTCATGTGTCTGCTGAGTTTAGCTGTCTCTTATACATGCTATCTTTTTCCACTGGATACCTTAGCATTTTTAACATAGCCATTTTAAAGTCTCTGACTCTTAAAAACTCTTTAAAACTTCTGAGTTTATTGACAATTTCCTTTTTTTAAAAACACGGGTCTCTTTTCCTTACTTTTTCATGTGTCTTGTGATTTTCCATTTTCTGCTGGATATTTTTGTAGAAAAGAATAGTAGAGACTAAAGTAAATAATATTTACTTCCAGACAGAGGCAAGATCTTATTTGGTCAGGCTGAAGTGAGGGGATAAGCCAGTCTGATCTGTAATTCAGTGCAGTGTGGGTTTTGTTGCTGTTTCACTTTGATTCAGTTCACTACTGGCTTACATATTTTGATGGATGGGTCAGCAGAGCCTGGGATTTGAACACTGGCGTGGTTCCAGGGGCTATCTCAGCTGTTTCACATCTGAGCTGTTGCCCTGCAACCTTGAAAGTCTCAGGACACCTAGGAAGGGATGCTTGCAGCTGTCTTGTGCACCTCTGGCCTTCTGAAAGTGATTCCCTGTCCCTGGGTGAGACCCAGCACACCTGACTGGGCTCACTCTCAGCTCTCATTCCCTGATCAGCTTTTGCTCTCAGCACCCAGTGAAGTGCTCAGTGGAGGCCTATGGAGAATGGCTGGCAGTTGGGAGCAGAATTGATTCAAGACTCTGGCTACTCAGGATTCTATCTAGCCCATCCAGCTCACATGCAGGTGTAAAAAATTTGGCTATTTCTTCTTACCCTCATCCATGGTAGATTCATCCTAGTCTTGCCGTTCTGTCATGGGTGCGAGCATTCTTGGGTGTCTTCCCTTCTGTGAATGGCTTGTCACTTTCTAGACCTCTAGTTCATTTGCATATCTTTGTGTCCTCAGAAATCTGAACAAATTTTGTGATTTTGTAGCTTATCTCCTTTCTCATTAAGTTAAAATCAATGGTCTCAGGCAACTTGTTTTTTATTCAAAACAGAAACAAAAACTCCTCTGATGTGTTAATGTGTTATTCACCTATCAAATACTTTCCTTTTTCTTTCCTCTGATTTTTTTTTTTTTTTGAGATTTAAATGTTTAGGTATTGAGCTGGTTACTTTTGCATTGCTCATCTTTACATAAAATGAGATTTTTTCCTGGCCAGCTATTGAAAGGAAAGTGTAAGACCGTGCTTTACACTAGCAGGAATTTCCCTTGTTCCCCAGATGTGTGTGTGTACATGTGTGTGTGTGTGTGTATGTGTGTGTGTGACCATGCATGTCTCTAATGGAGACAGGTGAAAAAATGTACTGTGCTTATGATGTGGTGTCACTCTTCTGTCTCTATGACACACTTATTCCTTCCAATATAACCTGTCTGTGGATGTCCTCACTTCCAATTTAACTTCTTGATTTTTAAATTCCTAATGATCATAATTTAAGTCTGAAGTTCTTGAGCACTTCTTTTTGAAACATATAATTTAGCATGTAATTAAATGTATAGTAATTTGTATTGCAGTCTGACTTTCATGGGTTACGTTAACCACGTAATCTGAGTTTCTGGGGCTTCATCAGAGTAATAACCCAGCTACTATTGACTCTCATTCTCAGGCACTGAAGTAGTGTTCTGGATTCCTCAAAATTTCCCTCTCGTAATTTTGCAAGTCCTTGGGACAGTGTTCTTTCTCCACTGAATGGTGTCTCCAGAGCTGGCTTTAGCCCATATGGGATCCTTGTCATATCAGAGTGAAGACCTGCTCTGGACTGATGCAGCCATGTTGGGTGGGCAGCATGGGGTGCCAGCGGGCTTTCGGCCACAACTCTTCTCTCCCTGGTGCACTCAGACAGACACATCCTGCACTATTATATACAGTACCTGCCTCACCTGGAGACTCCTGTATTTTTAAAAATCTGGGTGTGCTGCCGTTTGTCAAGTGTTACATCTCTGGCTGAACACCGAAGGCTTTCACTGAAGCTGTCCTTGCCTGGGGGCCACCAGGTTTGCCTCGGAACCCTTGCAGTGCCAAAGGTAAAAGATGACTGGCATATTTGGGGAAAGCGTGCCCCTCTCACTTTTGTATTTCACTCTGTAAGAGGAGCTCCAAAAATTTTTTGTTTGTCCCTTAGGGATTAATAGAATTTTTAGTGAAATGTTTTCTTTTTTTTCTAATTCGAAAAACCCTTACAACTGTCTTCTGCCTAAGGTAGAGACATTGGGATGGAAAGAGACATTCACTACAGCACACAAAATGACAGTTAACACCTTGTTCCTGGGTCAAGCCCATCACACCCGGCTCTTCAGCCGTCATAGAAATCAGCTTCTACCAGATCCTTGGCGAAACAGGTGCAGGTATGTGTGCATGCAATTAGGTACAACTTAGTGCCTCAGCACTGGGCCCTGCAGCAGTATTGCTCCAAAATCCACTGAAAGCAGGTTGCATGTAGGGGGCATACCTACATGCCTTTCACTCTTGATTCTTCCTTGCAGCCCACCAAAATTCTAAGTCCACACGGCTCAACGAATATTTTTACTTGATTTAATGTATATGGGATCTGAGGCTCTGATTAGAATTTATTTATACCCAAGAGGGGTATGAGTTTTGCAAAAACCACGTGGCCCCAAACAGTCCTGGGTGAAGTTGGACCTTCTTTTTGCATCACATAGTGAGAAACTGGCGAGGGGTAGTCCAGGATTTACGATAAGGCTTCACGTTGCTAACGGGAGGCCAGATTCTTTTCTCTGCTCCACAGTCTTTGCCACGTTGAATTTAACGCTTATGTTTTCACCTTGTCGGGGGGCTGCTACATTTCCAGGCCTCCAGTGCGGGAGGCTGAAAAAAGCTCTACAGACAGCTTTTATAATCTCTGTGGTAACAACAAACAAGGTAAAAGAGGGCTGAGTAAGCTAAGAAAATGTGCAGATTACTGAAGCTTCTCTAGGAAATGGAGCTTCCAATATGACATGGATGTTGAAATGTTGACAAGTGATGGTGGTGGCCAAGGGAGTATCTTTCGGGTCCTTCGCGAATGATACCACCATCTATATAACCTTTTGTCCAGCTCCTTCTCAGATGGTACTACATATTGTGGCTTCATCCTCATCCTTTTTCATTGCTTTGAATTTATCCCTAATTTTCTAGAAGCAAGAATTCTGCCTTATTTTCTGCTTAGTAATGTTGCTTAATAATATACTAGAAGACAGACCAAAAATGGTTTGAAAAATTACATGACGTGTAGAACAGATTTCTTTCATGACCTTGCTCTTCAAATCATCTCCTCCAGCCCAGATAGGGCTTCCAGAGTATTTCTGACTATATCATGTTCTTTTAGGCAACTTCCCGCAGAACGTGGACATACCATTTCTACGGCAATATTTGGACAAGCTATTTTCCTGTCAAAGACCAAGATTTTGTTAAAATCATTTTTGTTGATTCATTTTACAGAGACAAGGAAGCACTCCCCCGACACAGAGCTACGCCGTCTCTCTGGTAGGAATCGGGGCTGCCCTGAGGCCAGCACACACGGGGACAGGGGGTGCGTGGCTCCGATCCCACTCAGGCTGTGCCTCCATCCAAGTTTTGTGTGTGTGCTCTGCTCTTAGAGGCCTAGTGTGTAAATGAATGCCATTCCTCACCTATGTAGGAGAATTTTCTCATCAGGAAAAACACATAGTTCAGACAGCGTTGAGGAAAATTCCTTGGGTTTGAGTGATTGATGGAAGGTGGGCTGAGAACCAGGAGGTGATGCGTATTCCAGTTAAATGGTACATGTTTCTGAAGAAAGTGGCACATCTTCAGAGTGTCTAAAAGGCTTGTTTTTGACACAGATAACTAGCTGTGGTTGAACCATGACTTATATCTGACTTTTTAAATAAAGTGTCTCATAAAAACAATTGGCATTCGTGTGACTTGTTTTTAACACATATTTTCATATTAGGGAAAATGAATACCCTGAAGAACATACCCAAAGAACAGTATTTTGTGAACTAAGAATGTTTCTGAGATGGTTTTATATTGTTATTCGATATATTGAGATGAGATTAAAGAAAGAGCACACAAATTATTTTAGAATTAGAAATAACCTAGTTTTGTTGTTTTCAAAAGAATGCTACTATGTTGAGAGTATTCAAAAGCAAGAAAGGATTGCATTTTTAAGAATCTTGTATTAGAAACATTGTAAGCACTCATGAAATATGAATTATTTGTTTGCAATTTTTAGTTTACTGTGCTACCAGAAATAAACTATTTTGTTGTGTTACTTAATTCTGGGCTTCAATTTTTGGTTTTGAAAATGTGTCCACTATATCTGTGTAAGTTTTGCAAGAAATAGATTAGCATAATGGCCTTAATCTTTTTAAATTTATTTATTTATTTATTTATGGCTGTGTTGGGTCTTCGTTTCTGTGCGAGGGCTTTCTCTAGTTGCAGCGAGCGGGGGCCCCTCTTCATCGCGGTGCGCGGGCCTCTCACTATCGCGGCCTCTCTTGTTGCGGAGCACAGGCTCCAGACACGCAGGCTCAGTAGTTGTGGCTCACGGGCCTAGTTGCTCCGCGGCATGTGGGATCTTCCCAGACCAGGGCTCGAACCCGTGTCCCCTGCACTGGCAGGTGGATTCTCAACCACTGCACCACCAGGGAAGCCCATGGCCTTAGTCTTAATGAATAGTTTCTTGTATCTTGTTTCATTTCTGCATGAACATCGTTATGGAGAAGAACACTGAGTATAGTAAGATAAATTCTATTTTTGAATAGTTATTCCCCTCATGTCTTCTACCTTGGTCAGAATTAGTTGCTTTCCATAACATGGATAGTTTTTCCCTCTGTTCTTCCCTTGGTACCTTCTCACCTTCTGTTCCTTTCATAGCATCTCTTCCACATTTTCATTTTCTGTTTCTATTACAGATATTGACCTTTCAAAAAGTCAGACAGAACCTTGAAAAAGCCTGGTCACCATAGCTCACAGACTCACTCACTCTGCAGACTCACTTACTCTGTGCCAGGAATTATACCTAATAATGTGTTCTTATCTTCTCTCCACACTAACCCATTGGGGCAAGCGCCGTTCCTATATGCAGTTTATACGCCAGAGCCCTGGGACCTCAGAATACAGCACATTCCCAAATTTGGATGTGAACTACAGAAAACCAGAGGAGGACAAAGGGAAATCAGCATGTCAGCCTTATGCTGGACAGTGAAATGCCCTGCCATAGCTATCTGTCACCACAACAACTTTGATGGGGTAGGGGTTACATAACTACTTTTATAATCTTACTGCATCTTGGAGTTTTCAGACGCTTGGCCAAGCTTACTTACTTAATGGGTCGCTGAAAGTGAAACCCAGGTCTATGTCTGTCTCTAAAGCCCGTGACCTTTCCACTACTTCCTGCCCAGGATGCTTGCAGGGACAAGATAGTTACCATGGGACGTGGTCCCTCTCACCTAATGTAACTAAATTAAACTTAGATTGTTGGATTAGTCATTTTAAAAGTCATTCTACATAACTCTTTAAAGTATGACAGTGTATGCTTCAAACGGGATGACACTTGGCTCAATTGCTCAAAATTTCTTACCGTCTAAGTTTAAAGTATTATTGTGAAAACTCTTTAGTTCTTTTCTTTATCGTGGTAAATTAATGCCATGGATAATGCATTTGAAAACAGTTTCCAGTGGATAACACTGAACGTCACAGAAAAGATTTAAAAAACCCTGAAGATGTGATGGAACCATGTTTACTGAGATGGTTTTCTAGCTTCGTGTAGGTAAAGCCACAGGGATTTTTTACCCCTGGTGTCCATGTGTTCTCGGGCGAGGTGATCAGCACAGCAGAGTGAGTGCACATCCCAGAGTGGTGGCTGGGTTACCTTCCGTGGATGACGAGGTGGCCAGGGTGCCTAATTGTTGCTTTCTGTACAGCTAACTGAAAGTTGGGTGGGCATAGGATTCTCCCAGGGCGAATCTGGCACTGGTGTGGATATTTTCTTCATGTCATGGTGACGACTCATGAAAAAGTTTCTGATGGAATTTTTAGGAAGAGAACATGTTGAGTTAGAATTCTTTTTTTTTTAATTTTTTAAATTTTATTTTATTTATATTTTTTATACAGCAGGTTCTCATTAGTTACCTATTTGAGTTAGAATTCTTTAAGATGGATTTCTCATTTGTTTCCAAAACACCTTTTAGGTCCCATAACTTTTAATTAGATGTGGTTGGTGGTGTAGAGTCGTCCTTCTGGGTGTGGGCGGGGTGGCAGTGGATCAAAAATGTCAAGGGGAGGAGGGTGATATACGACTCTGCTTACTGCAGTCCTGACTGTGAGAACATTCCCTCCAGATGAGGCAGACAGAACCCATGTGTGTTCTTGAACGCGTGGTTATTCAGGAGGGTAAACAGGTCTGACTGCAGGGCTCCTAAGGCTGGTTGAGTGACTTGCAAAGGTAACTGTGCACAAGTTAATAGTGGGCCCTTGTTCTGGATGCTTTACTAGGTTGAAGGAAAGTCTTACAGTTCTGAATCCAAGGACAGTGGGGGCAGAGACGCAGTGGGAGGGAGATGAGCTGGGGCCTGGGGCGTGGAGAGAGGATGCCCGCCAGCACCCGGGGCTGAGACCTGGCCTTTGCCTGACTTTTGGTCCTAAGGATAAACGTTGCGATATGTAGTATTGCCCTCAATATTTCACGTATCTTACTGTACTTGGCCGAAGCCAAATAGCATAGCTGTTGTGAATGTGGGTAGTAATTGGTTGGGATTGAATCCACGCTCATCCAGCTCCAAAGCTGGTGATTTTCTGTGACTCCAGGTGGTCTCTCTTTCAAGTACAAAGCACAGGGGCAGATAAAGAAGTAATAATATGAAGCTCACGGTGCCATGGGATAGACATGAATTGAACTTCAGTGACTACACGCTGAGCTTCTCTGCTCACCGCCCTCCACACAGCCCACCACTGCTAACGCCTGACCTGCTCTGCTCGGTCCTGCTGGCTCTCCCACAAGCCCCGCACAGACTGGCCCCTTCGGAACTCTCTCCCGCCCCCCATCACTCCAACAGTAATTTGACTTCCTTACTTTACCTCCTAGGCAAAGACTTTTTTTTCCTTTGAATAAAACTGTCAGGATCAGAGACTCTTACCCTGTGTGTCTGACCTGCAGAAACATTTCGTTTGGTCACCTAGTTTTAAAAATAATTTGAATTTAAATGCCTTTTCCAGGTAGGTCCCATCAATGCCTGTTATTCTGTTCTGCTTTTTTAACTAATTAACTGTATCTTCCCGGTTCTTGCAAGCACTGAATTGAGACCCTTTTATATACAGTTGTCATCTGTGGAAAAGAAAAAGTCATTGTCTCACGGTGGTCCCATTTCTCAGGCGAGACCATTACCAGCTTCTCACTCAGTTGTACTTCGTTTTCGGTGGTTTTATTTTTTATTTTAAATTGTTTTCAGTATTGCATATGTTAGGTTTTGCCTTTTGATTCGATTTGAGAGTCTGTATTTTACAAATGAGATTAGTTCAATTGCATTGATTATTACGGAGGATGCTTTTAGTATTTTGTCATGATTTTTACGTTACATTTACTATTTTTATTGCTTATTTAAAACATGTTTTCCACTAAATTGATCTGTGTTTGTTTTTGTGGTTGTTTTGTTTTACTTGTATACTTCTAGTAAGCTGGACATTTGTATTTTGTTCTAGCAGTTACTTTTATTACTATCCATTTATACTTCCTGTTCTATCCTTTTATATTTAAGTGACAATTTGGCTTGGTAGAAAATTTATCGGTCACATGCTTTCTTAGAAAACCTGTAGATATTTTTCCACAGATGGATGGAACGTTTTTAGGAATTATTCTGGAGCCAGTCTGATATTTTTCTCTGACAGGTGACTTAGTCTTTTTTGTCTGGATGTTTAAAGGTTTCTTCTTTACCTTGCTTTTCAGTAACTCGTGAAATGTTCGGTGTCTGTTTTTCAGTGGCTGCTGTGGACTTTTCAACCTAAAGAATATATTTTAAAAATTTCTTCTAACTTGTTGCGTATTTCTGTATAATTTATAGCTTGACACTTGTCCTGTTCTTTTGGTTCCCTGTTTTGGCGGTATCTGTTATACATTTGTCATGCATTATATGCATGTCATTTGCACTCATCACTTTTACCTTTACTCCTTTGAATCATTATTCATTCCCACTCTATTCCGTTTGCTTCTGAATTGTGTCCTAAACCTCACTACTGTGTCTTAAGCAGTTTTCCTTCCGTTGCCATCCCCATCTGAATTTCTGTGTGTATTACAGACACACTGACTGTAGTTCCAGCAGTCTCTTTGACCTTAGGTGGGAGCCTTGTGACAACGATGAGAGAGAAGAAATCTAGAAGGACCTGGGCCTCTAAGACATCATGGACCTTCAGTACAAGCCTTGAATTGCCTCCTTCGAGATTTATACGTTAGAGAAAATTAAACTTCAGTCTTTTCAATCTATTATAATTTAAGTTTTCTATTTTATCTAGTAAAACTTGTCTCTTACCTGATATAACATGGATGCATTACAAATTACCTAATTATGGACATTTCTCTTATCTGTAATATCTTGCTGCAAAACATTGCTGAGAAAAATAAAAGAAGATCTAGGTAAATGGAGAGATACACTATGTTAACGGATTAGATTAGAAGATGATATTGTTAAGATGCTGGTTCTCCTTAAATTGATCTATAGATTCAAGGCAATTTCAATTAAATCCCAGCAGGCCTTTTTTGTTAGGTGTTGAAAAGCTAATTGTAAATTTTAAATGGAAATGAAAATGACCTAATATAGTCAAAGTAACATTGAAAAAGGACAAAATCCTAAATGATTTCAAGACATATCATAAAACTACATTAATCAAAGCTGTGTGTTACTGGCATAAAGATAAAAAAGATAAATTAAATAAAATAAATAAAAACTATAAAATAGATCCACATATCTATAATCAATTGACAAAGGTGCAACGGCAATTCAAGGAGAATCTCCTCAACAAATGGTCCTGGGGCAATTGGTAGCCATATAAAAACAAAAACAAAAGTGTAAACACCTACTTCTCATCATTTAAAGCATCAACTTGAAATAGGCCCCAGGCCCAAATGCAACAGATAAAACCATAAAACTTCTAGAAGAAAACAGAGTAGACAAGCTTGTGACCTCAAGTGACCTCAACTCAAGTGACCTTGAGTTTGGCAAAAATTTAAAGAAATTTAAACCCCAATGTCACAAATTATAAAAGACAAAAAAATCAATAAGTTTTGACTTCCTCAAAGTGAAAATGTTTGCTGTTTAAAATACCAATACATGGTTATGAAAATGAAAAAGCAAGTCACAGCCTGGGAGAAAATATATATCCAGCAAAGGACTTGTACATATACAGACCTCTTACTGATAAATTATATGAAAACAAACAACGCATTTTAAATGGACAGAAGATTTGGACAGACACTTCACAAAATAAGATATATACATAAAAAATAAAAATGAAAATACACTGTATATAATTATTATGGAAATGCAAATTGAAACTACAATGAGAAACCACCACACACCTGCTATCATGGCTAAAATTTAAAAGACTGATTGTAATAAATATTGACAAAGATTTGGGAACTCTCACACACTGGTGGTAGCAATGTAAAAGTGTACATCTACTCTGGAAAATGTTTGGTAGCTTCTTTAAAAATTAAAGACATATCTATATGTGGTCCAGCTTTTCCACTCCTAGATATTTGTCCAAGAGAAATGGAAATTTTGTTCCACAGAAATACTGGTGTACAGTGCTTACAGAAGCTTTATTTGTACTACCTAGCAACTGAAAACAGCCCGAACGTCCATCAGCAGGTGAATGGATAAGCATATTTTGGGTGTATCCACACAATGGAATACTACTTAGTAATAGCAAAGAATAAACTATTTATACATGAAATAACACTGAAGAATCTAAATATAATTATGTTGCATACAGACAACAAAAAGGACATAGTGTATTATTCCATTTATATAAAATTATATAAAATACAGTTACAGAGAACACATCTGTGGTTGCTGCAGGGTGGAAGTTGGGAGGGAGAGATGGGTCACAAAGAGGTATGAGAAATGTTTGGGTGTAATGGACATGCTCATGACCTTGATCGTGGTGATGACCTCACAGGAGCAGACACATGTCAAAACTCATCAAACTGCACAAATTGAACACGTACAGCTTATTATATGTTACTTATATACCAGTAAAGCTGTACAAATTTGAAACAAAAAGAGCTTTCAGATGTGCGGTGGAAGGGTTTGGGAGTGCACGGAGCAGAGGAGAGGGTCTGGGTGAGGACGATCTGGGTGACAGAGCGACTTGGTGTGACAATCTCTTGGAAGAGTCAGCTCAAGCTGGACGGTCCTGGGGATACTGGCCACACCTTTGTCCTGCAGAGGCTAGTGTGGCCCCCCCAGGATGCAGGAGGGCAAAGCCTCTGCAGGGCACTGCTCTCAGGCAGGAAGGGGGCTCTGGGACCTGGGGTGGTGTGGGTGCAGGCGGGAGGCTTGGCCTACCTGGGGCAGGGGTTAAGGAGATGATCATGTGATGGTCACTTTACATACCACATACATACTCATATACATATATACGTATTCATTTAGGCATACACACACATAGCCATATCCATACACATAGGTACATATTCATATAGGCTCACATGCACACATATATATTCATATAATGTACATATACTTATCTTATACATATACATAATGTACATATTAATACACATATACATATTCATAAACACATATACATATCCACACACACATATATTTTAATTTTTATTTTATTTTGCTTTTCCCCAACCGAAAGCTTTATTTCGGCAAGGGTGAAATTAAAAGGAAAATAGCGATAAATGTCCTTTAACTGTGAATAGTGTATACAAGTGCACAAAGAATAACACAAAGAATAAAATGTTTCTTGCTATTTTAAAAGTTCACCTGTCAGGAAAACCCAGTCAGGAAAAACTTAATCATTGCATTTTTAATCTTTATTACAATTTATGAGGTTGCTCTTCTCCTCATTCTGCCAGTGAGCAAAATACATTTCAGAGATAGGAGGGAATTTGCACAGTACAATTCATAATTACTACTACGTAATTAATGATGAACACATGCAGTCCTGATGGCCCCCTTGCCTGAGTCTGGAAGGGGAAGCACTTCCTCAGCAGCAGTCCTGTGAGCCTGGCCCCGTGCCCTTGATCCTTGATCCTGTGTGGCCAGCCTGGCCCGGCCCGAGGCTGACGGAGGCCCACTGCCCACAAAGGACCCTTCTTAGCGGGCTGAGCGCTCCCCCGCTCCCGGCACGCCCATTGTCCCCACGCCTCCAGACGGCCCGTCCCCTCCACTGCAGACTTGGCATCTGTCACGTCCACCGTCCTCCGAGCCGTGACTCAGCTTCTGCACGTGCCCCACGGTGCCCCTTGGAATTCGGGGGTGACACCTTGCCAGTGTATCCCGCGCGCTCTCACTGCAGCGCTGCTCAGATCGACGGGACAAGGAGCTTATGTGTCTGAGAAGCAGGTTGGCTTCATGGAGACGTGCACAAACAAACTGCTATGTGTGGTTTCTAAGTTGTTTGCCCTCCTCCAGGCCTACGAGACCTTGGGGTGATGGGAGGGGACGTCGGCTGTTTCAGGAACTTGCTGATTTTCACACAGCTGTCATACTCTGGGAACACTTTTTACCTGGGGGAGGGGGCAGAAAGTTGATCCCAGTAACTGGAAAAACGACGCATCACCGTCTCCCAGCGTTTCCCAGGTGCAGCCTCGCAGCAGCAGGGACAGAGCAGTGCTGGGTGGGTGACACTCCCAAGCCTCCCACCTGCTGCAGGAATCCTGGCTCCCCTGCTCCCGTATTCCCTCACCTCCAAGGAAGCGCCGTGGAGGGAAGTCTCAGCCCAGTGTGCCCCCTGCCCCGGCCCCGGACAGTCATCACCTGTCACTCCTCTGGCCCTGGGACTGAGTACTGTCACCACCGTCACTGCACTCTGTCCTCCAGAAAGTGATGCTGGTGGAAACGCAGCGGGTGTCAGAAGGGATGTTGCCTCCCCTGCTGCCCCAAGGCACTTGCACTCCAGCCCCAAGAGGGAGACTTCCCTGGAAGAGTGAACAAGATTCGATGCAGCTGAGGCGCCAGGGGCAGGGGGGTAAGCGTGGTCAGTTTGCTCCACATGCAGCAAAACCAACACTGAGATGCAGAGGTTTGCTGCGGAAAAAGGGTTGAAACTCGAGGCAACCACACGAGACGATGGGAGAACAAATCTCAAATCACTTTCCCCCTAGCTCCCCGGGCCTCAGACCACCCTTTTTCTTTTTCCCATAAATATCCGGAGCCCTTTGCCTTCAGGAGGAATATTTGAGATTTGCCCAGATGCAACCGCGCTACAGACTTCTTCACGGGATGCGTGCTTAGAAAATGGCAGCGTTAGCCAGCTCTGAGGGTGGATTTTCTGGCTCTCTGACATCAAATGGTCACCTGTCGGACACTCGCACACGCCCAGTTGGAGGGTCGATGGGTCCCAACCAGTCTTAACCAGCTTGAACTGGAACTGGACACAGCTGACTCCAAGTTCCAGAAAAATAACTCAAGCAAACATCTTAATGTTTAGGCTACATGCCTCTTGGAGGACATACAAGTTTTTGTGAAAACAAAAAGAGCTCAATCAGTGAAGGCAGGTTCATTATTTATTAAGCCAATTACAGTTTAATGGATCTAATTGATGACTACCCTCACTTTCAAGAGTGACACCCAGGTCAGTTACGAGGGAGAAGGGAGATGATGGCAGGAGTAGCGGAGCTAGTGGACACTGGGGGAGAGCACGTCAGGTGGGAAACAGACGAGTGTAGACATACCGTTTGATGCAGCTGTGAGATTTTCACATGGATTCGTCAAATACCATTTTAGGAAGTCTGAGCTGGGTATAAAAATCTGGGAGTTGCTGTGCACGGGTTGATCATGAAGTCAAAGAATGGATGAGGTTTCTTAGCAGACTTTGAGGTGAGGCACAGAAGAGGGTTCTGCATGGAAATTGGAGGGACTTCTTTTTGTTGTTGTTGACCAAACCGTGTGGCTTGCAGGATCTTAGTTCCCTGAACAGGGATTGAACCCTGGCCACGCCAGTGAGAACGCCGAGTCCTAACCCCTGAACTGCCAGCGAATTCCTCAAGGAGGGACTGTCATTTACAGATCAGAAAGGGCAAGGAGCTGGCAAAGACCACAGGATGGTGACATGGAAGGACTAAAATAGCACTGAAGGACTGCCAGATGAGGGGAGAGAACGTCAGCGGGGATGTAAGCCCTGCCCAGTACGATGAGGACTGAAATGTGGAAGCAAATCCTAAGAACCAGCTTTAAAAGAAGAATTGCTAGAAAAACAGCTCAGTTTTCCTCCTGTTTATTCTTATCCGTCTGCAAATCTGCCGTGGCTATTCACCTTGGTTCTCTGCAGTGTTTTATTGGATGTTCAATAGCAGCATCCAGAATCAGGAAGCCATATGAACCTTGTGTGTCTGGTCCAGGGTCCATCCCGCCCCGGAGGCCAAGAAGCAGTTAGTAAAAGCCAAGAGGAAGCTGAGATGACTTCTCGTAGTTGTCCCTCAGGGTTGAAAGAAGTACGAAAGCAGTCTGGTGGTTTGAGGGATTTGGGTTCACAACTGTTTCTTTCCTCTTGTTTTGGCTTAATCCACATCCACTCCTGCCGATAAGAAAGCAGAAAAGCTGTGAAGATTTTGCTTGTGTCACACAAAGATTAAAGCAAGAAGAAAACAATGGTCTCCATAGGAATCTAGAGAAGTAGGAAATGTCTGGGGAAAAATGGTGCATGGTTGCTAGGGACTGACTACTGTTCTCTGTTGAAGCTATGAGTTATCAATACTGACAAAAATAGTTCACAGGAGCCTGCTGAGCCCGGGCAGAGAGTCTCACTGCACCCTCCTGAATGGGCAGATGGCATCTCTCTGTGAACACAAGACAGCTCTAGGCACGGAAATCATGGTTTTTGAAGGATTTTCCCTCCTTCTCCATCTGATTCCCCTTTCTTCCATCGCAGGGACACAGGGCATCCCACAGAAACACTCTTTTCCTTGGAGGCAACCCGCAGTGGAGAAAAAAGTAGCACCGCAAAGCAAACGTATTTGCTGACCCTGTCAAGTTTTTCAAACCAGAAGCTTGAATCCTGGATCCTGTGGGAAGTTCCCAGGACATTTGTGGACTCACGACGTTGATTGCAACCATTTTTGTGTTGTCTTTTTTCTGTGCACTTTCTTTTTCTTTTTTTAATTTTTGTTGGAGTACAGTTGCTTTACAATGTTGTGTTAGTTTCTACTGTCCAGCAAAGTGAATCAGCTATACGTATACATATATCCCCTCTTTCTTGGATTTTCTTCCCATTTAGGTCACCACAGAACACTGAGTAGAGTTCCCTGTGCTATACAGCAGGTTCTCATTAGTTGTCTATTTTATACATAGTATCAATAGTGTATATATGTCAATCCCGATCTCCCAATTCATCCCACCCCACCCCTTTCCCTCTTGGTATCCATATGTTTGTTCTCTGCCTCTGCGTCTCTAAGTAAGATCGTCTATACCAATTTTTGTGCACTTTGCTTTCAATAATTTGTTATAAAAACATATACAAAAATTTCAAAGAATAATGGAATTAGCACCTTAATATCTATCATGCAAAATAAAGTCACCTCTCTAAACATCTTTCTGATTGTATTCTCCACAATCCTGACTACAGAGAACTGTTCTGAATTGTGTTCATTTCCAAACAAACACCTATATTTTGACAGCAGACATATTTATTCTAAAACTGTATGTGGTAAAATTTTTATTGTACAATAATTTTAGACTTATAAAAATGTTGCAAAAAGGGTACAGAGAGCTCCCATAAACTTCACCCAGTTTACCCTGATAATTGAAAACTTATTTAACCATTACATAACTATCAAAATCAGGAAATTAACATTGGTACAATACTATTAACTAAACCACAGATTTTTTCAAAGTTCATCAGTCCGAAAGCATATCTTATAGATCATTCTGCATTAACATACATAGAACTACCAAATCTGTTGTGTACAAATATGAATTTACTAATAGAACATTTTCCTAGAATTGGAAATTCTGGGTCAAAGGATATATGCATATTAAAGAGTGATAGAAACTACAAAATTGCTCACCAAAGTTGTACCAATTTACATGACTGCCGTCAGCCTTACAGACTAACTACTCACCCACACCCTTTTGAACACCACATGTTACCAAAGTTTTAGACATTGCCATTGATAGATGACAATGCTACTTCATTTTTAAATAGCAACTTTATTGAGATAAAATTCATATACCAGTAAATTCACCCTTTTAAAATACAACTTAGTGGCTTTAGTATATTCAAGATTGTGCAACTAGCATGGCTAATGTTAGGATATTTTCATCACCCCATACCCATCAGCTCCACTTTCCTTCCTCCCCATCTCCTGGAAACCACTGATCTGTTTTCTGTCTCTATGGATTTGCCAGTTCTGGACATTTCATGTAAATGGAATCATATAATATGTGGTCTTCTGTCATGGCTTCTTTCACTTAGCATCGTATTTTCAAGATTCATCTATGTTACAGCATGTATCAGTATTTCATTCTTTTTAGGGATGAATAATATTCCACTGTATAGACAGACCACATTTTGTTTATCCATTCATTCTCTGACGGGCATTTGGGTTGTTTCTGCTTTTTGGCTATTATGAATAATCCTACTATAAACATTTATATATGTTTTGTGTAGACATGTGTTTTCATTTCTCTTGAGTATATTCCTAGGAGTAGAATTGCTGGGCCATACGGTCACACTATATTTAATGTTTATTTAATTGAAATATAGTTGATATTATGTTATAAGTGTACTACATATTGCTTTGACATTTGCATATGTTAAGAAATGATTACCAAGTCTAGTAACCATCTGTCCCCAACCAAGTTATTACAATATTATTGACCATCTTCCTTATGCTGTATATTACATTCCTGCGGCTTATTTATTTTAGTTTATTATTATTTTTTAAATTTTTATTTATTTTGGCTGTGTTGGGTCTTTGTTGCTGTGTGCAGGTTTTCTCTAGTTGCGGTGAGCGGGGGCTGCTCTTTGTTGCGGTGCTCAGGCTTCTCATTGCAGTGGCTTCTCTTGTTGCAGAGCACGGGCTCTAGGTGCGCGGGCTCAGTAGTTATGGCGCACGGACTTAGTTGCTCCGCGGCATGTGGGATCTTCCCGGACCAGGGCTCAAACCCGTGTCCCCTACATTGGCAGGCTGATAATTAACCACTGCACCACCAGGGAAGCCCCAGCTTATTTATTTTAAAGCTGGAGGTTTGAACATCTTAATCCCCTTTACCTATTTTGCCCAACACCACCACCCCTCCCAGCAACCCACTGTTTGTCTTCTATTTCTAGTCATCTGTTTTCACTTTGTTTGTTTGCTTGCTTTGGTTTTTGAGTTCCACATATAAGCGAGATCATGTGGTATTTGCTAGAACATATGACAGTTTGTTATTTGTTGTCTTTTTGTTGATAATCATTCTGACAGGTGTGAGGTGGTATCTCATTGTGGTTTTGATTTGCGTTCCCCTGATGATTATTGATGTTGAGTATCTTTTCATGTGTCTGTTGGCCATCTGTATGTCTTTTTTGGAACAATGTCTATTTAGGTCCTCCACCCATTTTTAATTTTTTTTTTTGATGTGCAGTTGTAAGAATTCTTTGTATATTTTGTAAATTAACCATTATTAGATATATCATTTGCAAATATCTTCTCCCATTCAGTAGGCTGTCTTGTTTTGTTGCTACTTTCCTTCACTGTGCAAAAGATTTTTAGTTTTAGTCACATTTGTTTATTTTTGCTTTTGTTTCTCTTGCCTGAGGAGGCAAGTGCAAAATATATTACTAAGACCAATGTGACAGAGTATATTGCTTATGTTTTCCTTTAGAAGTTTTATGGTTTCATGTAAGTCTTTAATGGTCTTACATTTAAGTCTTTAATCCATTTTGACTTTATTTTAGTATATGGTGTGAGAAAGTAGTCCAGTTTGATTCTTTTGCATGTAGCTGTCCAGTTTCCCAGCACCGTATTGAAGAAGCTGTCTTTTCCCCATTGTATATTCTTATCTCCTTTGTCATAAATTAATTGACCATATAAGTGTGGGTTTATTTCTGGGCTCTATATTCTTTTCCATGGATCTGTGTGTGTGTTTTTGTGCCAGTATCATACTGTTTTGATTATTGTACCTTTGTAGTATAGTCTGAAGTCAGGGAGCATGATTCCTCCAACTCTGTTTGTCTCTCTCAAGATTGTTTTGGCTATTCAGGGTCTTCTGTGTTTCCATACAAATTTTAAAATTATATGTTTTAGTTCTGAGAAAAATGTCATTGGTGTTTTGATAGTGATTGCATTGAATCTGTGGATTGCCCTGGGTAGTATGGTAATTTGAGCAATATTAATTCTTTCAACTCATGAGCATGGTATATCTTCCCGTTTGTTTGTATCATCTTGAATTTCATTC
Source organism: Balaenoptera ricei (assembly GCF_028023285.1). Taxonomy (NCBI): domain Eukaryota; kingdom Metazoa; phylum Chordata; class Mammalia; order Artiodactyla; family Balaenopteridae; genus Balaenoptera; species Balaenoptera ricei. Next base: position 3,130,466 of record NC_082650.1, read on the forward strand.
ATCAGTGTCTTATAGTTTTCTGAGTACAAGTTTTTTACCTCCGTGGTTAGATTTACTCTTAGGTATTTTATTGTTTTTGATGAAACTGTAAATGGGAATGTTTTCTTTTCTTTTGTTTTCTTTTTTTCTTTTTGGCTGTGCTGTGCGGCTTGTGGGATCTTTAGTTCCCTGACCAGGGATTGAACCCAGGCCCTCAGCAGTGAAAATGCAGAGTCCCAACCACCGGACCACCAGGGAATTCCAAATGGGATTGTTTTCTTAATTTCTCTTTCTTATAGTTCATTGTGAGTGCATAGAAATGCAACAGATTTCTGTGTATTAATTTTGTATCCTGCAACTTTGCTGATTCATTTATTAGTTCTAATAGTTTTCTGGTGACATCTTTAGGATTTTCTCTATATAGAATCATGTCATCTGCAAACAGTGACAGTTTTATTTCTTCCTTTCCAATTTAGATTTCTTTTATTTCTTTTTCTTCTCTGATTGCTGTGGTTAGGGATTCCAATACTATGTTGAATAAAAGTAGTAAGAGTGGACATCTTTGTCTTATTCCTGATCTTAGAGGAAATGCTTTCAGCTTTTAACCATTGAGTATGATGTTAGCTGTGTGTTTGTTATATATGGTCTTTATTGAGGTATGCGCCCTATATACCTACATTGTTGAGAGTTTTATTGTAAATAAATGTTGAGTTTTGTCAAAATCTTTTTCTGCATCTACTGGGATGATATAATTTTTATTCTTCAATTTGTTACTGTGGTGTATCATGTTGATGGATTTGTGGATATTGAACCATCCTTGGGATAAATCCCATTTGATCACGGTGTATGATCCTTTTAATGTATAGTTGGATTCAGTTTGCTGATATTTTGTTGTGGAATTTTGTACCTATGCTCATCAGTGATATTGGCCTGTAATATTTTTTGTACTGTCTTTTTCTGGTTTTGGTATCAAGATGATGCTGGTCTCAAAGAATGAGTTTGGAAGTGTTCCTTTGCAACTTTTTGGAATAGTTCATGAAGGATATACTAACTCTTATTTAAATATTCGGTATAATTCACGTTTGAAGCCATCTGCTCCTGGACTTTTGTTTGTTAGTAATTTTTAAAATTACTGATTCAATTTTGTTACTGGTAATTTGTTCATATTTTCTATTCTTCCTGATTCAGTCTTGTGAGATTGTATATTTCTAATAATTTACCCATTTCTTCTAGGTTGTCCATTTTATTGACATATAATTTTTCATGGTAATCTTTTATGATCTTTTGCATTTCAGTTGTGTTGGTTGTAACTTCTCCTCTTTCATTTCTGATTTTATTTATTTGAGACCTCTTTTTTTCTTGATGAGTCTGGCTAAAGGTTTATCAATTTTGTTTATCTTTTTAAAAAAGAGTTCTTAGCTTTGTTGATCTTTTCTACTGGTTTTCTACTCTTTATTTCATTTATTTCTGCTCTGATACTTTTTATTTTAGGCTTAGTTTGTTCTTCTTTTTCTAGTTTTTTTTTTTTTAGATGTAAGGTTACATTGTTTATTTAAGATTGTTCTTGTTTCCTGTGGCAGACTTGTATCGCTATAAACTTTCCTTTCAGAACTGCTTTTGCTGTGTCCCATAGATTTTGGATCATTGTGTTTCCATTTTCATTTGTCCCCAAGTATTTTCTGATTTCCTCTTAGATTTCTTCAGTGACCCATTTGTTGTTTAGTAGCATATTGTTTAGCTTCCATGTGTTTGTGGGTTTTTTTCTTGTAGTTAACTTCTATTCTCATACTGTTGTGGTCAGAAAAATGCTTGATATTGTTTCAATTTTCTTAAATGTACTGAGGCTTGTTTTGTGGCCTAGCATGTGATCTATCCTGGAGAATGTTCCATGTGCACTTGAAAAGAATGTGTATTCTGCTGCTTTTGGATGGAATGCTCCATATGTTTCTATTAACTCCATCTGGTCTAATGTGTCTAGTGTTTCCTCATGGATTTCCTGTCTGGATGATTTGTCCATTGATGTAAGTGAGGTGTTAAAGTCCCCTACTATTATTGTGTTACTGTCAATTTCTCTCTAATGTCTGTTAGTATTTGCTTTATGTATTTAGGGGTGCTCCTATGTTGAGTGCCTATGTTTACAATTGTTATATCTTCTTCTTGGATTGGTCCCTTGATCATTATGTAATGTCTTTCTTGTCTCTTGTAACAGTCTTTATTTTAAAGTCAATTTTGTCTGATATAAATATTGTTACCCCAGCTTTCTTCTGATTTCCATTTGCATGGAATACCTTTTTCCATCCCCTCACGTTCAGTCTGTTTGTGCTTTTAGATCTGAAGTGAATCTCTTTTAGGCAGCATACAGATGGATTTTGTCTTTAAATCCATTCAGCCACTCTATATCTTTTTTTTTTCTTTTTTAACATCTTTATTGGAGTATAATTGCTTAACAATGTTGTGTGAGTTTCTGCTGTATGACAAAGTGAATCAGCTATACGTATACATATATCCCCATATCCCCTCCCCCTTGCGTCTCCCTCCCACCCCCCCATCCCACCCTCCCTATCCCACCCCTCTAGGTGGTCACAAAGCACCGAGTTGATCTCCCTGTGCTATGCAGCTGCTTCCCACTAGCTATCTATTTTACATTTTGTAGTGTATATATGTCCGTGCCACTCTCTCACTTCGTCCCAGCTTACCCTTCCCCCTCCCTGTGTCCTCAAGTCCATTCTCTATGTCTGCGTCTTTATTCTTGTCCTGCCCCTAGGTTCTTCAGAACCTTTTTTTTTTTTTTTAGATTCCATATATATGTGTTAGCATATGGTATTGGTTTTTCTCTTTCTGACTTACTTCACTTTGTATGGCAGAATCTAGGTCCATCCACCTCACTACAAATAACTCAATTTCATTTCTTTTTATGGCTGAGTAATATTCCATTGTATATATGTACCACATCTTCTTTATCCATTCATCTGTCGATGGACACTTAGGTTGCTTCCACGTCCTGGCTATTGTAAATAGAGCTGCAATGAACACTGTGGTACATGACTCTTTTTGAATTATGGTTTTCTCAGGGTATATGTCCAGTAGTGGGATTGCTGGGTCGTATGGTAGTTCTGTTTTTAGTTTTTTAAGGAACCTCCATACTGTTCTCCATAGTGGCTGTATCAATTTACGTTCCCACCAACGGTGCAAGAGGGTTCCCTTTTCTCCACACCCTCTCCAGCATTTATGGTTTGTGGGTTTTTTGATGATGGCCATTCTGACTGGTGTGAGGTGATACCTCATTGTAGTTTTGATTTTCATTTCTCTAATGATTAGTGATGTTGAGCATCCTTTCATGTGTTTGTTGGCAATCTGTACATCTTCTTTGGAGAAATGTCTATTTAGGTCTTCTGCCCATTTTTGGATTGGGTTGTTTTTTTGATATTGAGCTGCATGAACATTTCTTGTAAAGGCAGTTTAGTGGTGCTGAACTCTTTTAGCTTTTGCTTCTGTAACTCTTTATCTCTCCTTCAAATCTGAATGATAGCTTTGCAGGATGGAGGTATAGAGGGTCCAATAGGTCTGTAAGTCTGTGGGACAATATAACTCTACGTCAAATGTGAAAAATTAGGTATGTATATTTTAATCCATAGAGCAGCCACTATAAACACAAAAGGATATAGCTGAAAAGCCCATAGATAAATTAAAATAAAATAGAAAAAAATCAGATTATCCAAAAGAAAGGAGGATCAGAGGAACAAAACAAGAAAATAATAATAAAATGGAAGACAAGGACCCCACTATTTCAACACTTACATTAAATGTTGATGGTCTAAACATGGTAATTAAAAGCCAGAGATTGTCAGACCAAACTATATGCTGGCGACAAGAGACATACGTTAAATATAAAGACAAAGATAGTTTGAAAGAAATGGAACAAAAAGCATACACCATGAGCAAGAATAAGTACAATATAAGAAAGCTTGAGTGGTTATTGTAATATCAGAGTATTACCAGAGACATTTTATTATCATAATAATAAAAAGTAACCATTCGTCAGGAAGACATAGCAATTAAATATGTATATATGCTTAACAACAGAGCACCAGATACATAAAGCAAAAATGGACAGAATTGGGACATATAGACAATTCTGCAATTATGGCTAAGAGTTATTATGCCTCTTTCTGCAACTGGTAGAACAAACTGACAAAAAATTAGTAAAGACACAGATGATTGAACAATACTATCTACCACCTTTATCTAATTGATGTCTATAGAATACTGCATTGAATAAGTGCAGAATACAAATTCTTTACCAGTGCACATAATACATTCACTAAGATAGGCAATATGTTGGCACATAAAGCAAGTCTCAATAAATTGAAAAGGATCAAAATCTTGCAAAATGTATTTCTGAACACAATGGAATTCAGTTATAAATCACTAACAATAAAATATCTAGAAACCCCCCCCCCCCAAATATCTAAACAATACAGTTCTAAATAATTCATGGGCCAAAGACAAAATCAAGGGGAAATTAGAAACCATTTTGAACTGCATGACAACAAAAGAAAGAAGCTTATATCTGTGAATGCTTAAATGAGGAGTCTGAGCTTGGGGAGTCTGAGGTCAATGGGTGAGATATGGAATTAGCGGTCATTAGCATGCAGGTGTAATGGGCCAACACACACTTCCCAAGGAGAAAGGCAGAGGCCGCACATGGACCTCAGCGAACACTGACTCTAAGGGATGTGCACAGACACAGACAGAAAGGGAGGTAAGAGAGAAGCAGGTGAGCATAGGCGATCTGATTAGCTTCTGACCTAGTTCCACCAGCGCACCGGCCAGCACAACAAGAATTATTCTCATCTGGAAAACAGCTGTGAAAATGCAGTTCCGCTGTAAGTCTTCCGCTGCAATAGCCTAAAAGACCACACGGTGGCGGAACAACATCGGCAGTGCTTCCCAGGGTCCAGTGTCATAAAATGCCTGTGTGTTAGCGCACCCTCTTCTGTTGTGTGACCACACACTCATCCACTTACTACGTCGCTTATTGTTCCGACAAATATTTACGGAGTTGTTGCTATGTGTTAGGTACGAGCCCTACTACTGAGAACAAGACAGTTTACTCCCCACGTGTGGGACTGGGGTGCAGACGAAAAACAGTAAGTCAAACAGGATCATTTCAGAGAGCAGTAGATGTCTGAGAACAATAGAAATCCGCCTTCTGGACGGCAAGTAGCGCTGGTGGAGAAGCAGAGCTGTAGGCGAGACTTGGCTATCACTGTATGGTCAGGACCTGCCGATCACACACTGATGCACGACTGTCCGGGGACAAGCAACACACACACACCTGACCATCTAGGCTCACACTCACACTTACTGCTCTTGTCGTCCTTCAACACTGAAATAAACAGCTTTTATTTTGCCTAGCTGTGGTCTGACTTTCCTTCTGATGTACGAATCCAGTTTACCTGTCTGTCTGTCTATCTATCTATCTATCTACCTACCTATCATCTATCCATCCATCCATCTTCTATCCATCTGTCTGTTCCCATCTGCCCATCCATCCATCCCTCCATCCATCCATTTGGGGCCCCATTCCAGTATCGACACCCCCCCCCCCCACTTTAGATGCCACTTGCATCTTCGTGGGGAGCGTCCCTCTGTGTGCTACACAGATCCTCTCAGGCAAGCAAAATTCAGAGTTTAAATCTATGTAAATTGGGACAGGCTCGGTGACAGGAGAGTGGAGAATAAGAAATCATATCTTGAGTTGCAGTTGAAGAAACTTGGGCTGTTATCTAGAGAGAAGAAATCTCAGAGTTTGGGGGCAAAGTCAGGGCAAGGTGAGAGCCTTCCATATCTGGAGTGATTGTGTGAAGGGCAGGGATGGGGTTTGCCCTTGGTGATCTCAAGTGCAGAAGTGAAAACGGCTGTCAGAAGCCGGTTTTGATGGGATAAATGATAGATCTTTCCACGGTGTTCGCTAGGCAGAGGTGCACTGCCCTGCATGTGGGCATTTAGAGAGGGATATGGGGGGTGGGAGAGGTCAAACAGTGGATGAGAGTTCAACCAGGTAACTTTTGAGATGTCTTATCATCCTGAAATTATCTGATTTTTAAGAGAAAATGAAAAAGTCAGGAGTAACTAGAAAGAGGAGTCAAGAAAAGAAGTCAGACAAGATGACAAAGTTGGAGAAAAGCAAGCAGGTGCAAAACGGGGTCAGGAAGCCAAAGGGAGGGGCTTACATATATGTACTAGTAGCCAGATTGCAAGGGGCCAAAGAGAGGGGTTGACACGAGGGTTAAATAGCAGACAACATTTTATAGACAGGTGCCCTGCAGGGACACGTTAGGCCTGGAGCTGAAGGGAAGGCAGGAAGGAGAAAGGGGTTTTTGTCTCTTGGTTTGTTTGTTTAAGGATTTTGTGAGCAGAGGGGATTTACCAACAGAGAAGATGAACAGGGAACCGCTGAACATAAGTGATCATGGAAATACTCAGTTTACCCAGGAAGAGACCTGTCGGTGTTATGGGGTATTCTTGGCAAAGGCTGGTGCTGTCTGTGAGGTCACCACGGCAAGACATTGTGAGAGAAGCGACCAGGAAACATGGGAAGAGGAAGGACTAGGGATTGAAAACAGAACCAAACCTGGATTTGAACCCTAGCTCAACCGCTTAAAATTGTTGGGATCTTGGGCAAGTCATGTAACTAGAGCAATCTTGGGTTCCCATGAAGTAATATTCAAATGATTGCTATGATTTATTGAATGTTTACTGAGACCCAGGCCTATGCCAAGTGAGTGCTCCCCATGTGTCAGCTCACGGCATTCTTAACACTGCGCATCCGGTAAAATGATTTCCCAAGGTTGCAAAGCTGATCTGGTGCCTCTTCCTCCAAAAATAGGGGATATGGGGCCTCCCTAGCTATCTGCCTCACAGTTGTTCTAAGGGTTAAAAAATCTTGAATATTCAGAGGAGTTGTGATTATTGTGGTGGGATAAATATGCTTTATTGTATATTATTTATTATGTCTTATATTAATATATAGCCCAGTGTTTTTAATAACTAAGTTTCACTGTAAGAATATGATTACTTAAACTTTGGGGACATTTGAACAATTTGGAAAATCTGTGCAACAAGTTTATTGTCACGTATTCAAAAAGGAAAGATAATGAAATTCCTCCTTTGTAGCGTGTGTGGTGCCAGCTCACAGGTCAAGGAAGCCGGGCAAACTGCCCTCAGTTGAAAGAAGTTTTACTGCTGACCTGGAGCTCACCTTCTACTCATTTAAAGAATTTTTGTTTGGTTTTCTTTTAGTCTCGGGGCAATGGAACATCCTTTCCTCAAAGGTTCCTCCCTGAGACTTGACCACTGTGTTTGAGAGCTAACAAAACTTCACCCCTGGCCCTCTCCTCCTTCCTGGCACTCAGAGCAGGGGAATACCTCTGTCTCATTGACTCTTGTTTCTAGAAGCCTCTGTGATTCTGCACAGTGCACACATTATCTCAGATGCTGGAGCCCTGAAATGGGGCCGTTTCTGGGTTTCCAACTCCCTCTCGTGGATTTTCTGTTATATCTTTTTTTTATATATAAATTTATTTATTTTTATTTTTGGCTGCGTTGGGTCTTCGTTGCTGCACGTGGGCTTTCTCTAGTTGCGGCGAGCAGGGGCTACTCTTCGTTGTGGTGCGCAGGCTTCTCATTGTCGTGGCTTCTCTTGCTGCCGAGCATGGGCTCTAGGCGTGCGGGCTTCAGTAGTTGTGGCACGTGGGCTCAGTAGTTGTGGCTTGCGGGGTCTAGAGCTCAGGCTCAGTAGTTGTGGCGCACAGGCTTAGTTGCTCCGTGGCATGTGGGATCTTCCTGGACCAGGGCTCGAAGCCGTGTCCCCTGCATTGGCAGGCGGATTCTTAACCACTGCGCCATCAGGGAAGCCCTGTTATATCTTTCTGAATGACCTTGAAAAGATTCTGCTGCTTGTTAGCAGTTTACCAGCTGGAGCCACACTGACTTGGTCCACACACAAGCAACATGCAAAGTGCTGGGGAAACACAGGGTCTCAAGCTTCCAAATCCAGGGCTTTACCTGTTTTACCTTTTCTCACAGTGAAACATTCTCTTATGGTTCTGGTGTTTCCTCCAGCGTTGTCTTAGAGGGATGGCAATAACTAGGTATCTGTCAAGAAAATAAATAGTGAGTAGTTTATTGCTTTAAAATATGCACCCAAAGCAAAGAGTATAAAATGCAATCTTAAGATGAGTAGGTAACTTAAGATGTGTTTCACAACCTGGTAAGTGCTATAGTTATTAAACAATGTTATGCTACAGTGCTTTTATGCACTTTTTCAAACATATTTTTTGAGCCCATAATGTATGTCAGTGGCCTTGCTACATGACAAGGGTAGAATCATGAGCAGATAAAATGGTGTATGTCTTCATGAAGCCTGAAGTCCAGTGGGGCAGACCATATTGGTCACATAATCAATCAACACAATGTCACGCTTTAACGGTGACAAGTGACATAGAGAAGAATGCCCAGGTCAGTGATGGCTTCAGAGTGAGGTGTGACCTCATCCAGGAGACCAAGTACTCAGGGAACCGGTAAGTGAACTAAAATCTGTTGGATGAGCACAGCTGATCCTTTTAGAAGCTCTGAGCCTCATTTTAGGGCTGATTTCCCTGGTTTATTCCCCACTGGTCTTCTGCAGATTATGATTTGCGATCTTGAAGGAAGGGGAGTAAAAACCAGAATTCATCTAGGTCGTTGAATTTCCCTAAAATTGTCAACCTTCCCTCCAGTTTCCCATAGAACTTGCCCTTCCTCCACACATTTAGAGAGTGCTTTATAAAAATCGTACTGTCTTTTTAACGCAATGTAAGCAACTATATTGCCAATTATATAGATAGCACATCTATATGAAGAAAATTCAAATGAAACAGAAAATTAAAAAGAAAAAATTAAAAATCATTTAAAAACTCATAGCCACTAAGATTTCAGTAAACTTTCTTTCCAGATCTGTCTCTGTACAAGAACAGACATGCTATTTCTTTAAACTTTATTGAAGAAAATTGACAGACACAATTTTATATATTTAGTGTACAATATGATGATTTGATATACATACACAATGTAGAATGAGTACCCAGATCAAGACAATTCATACATCCATCACCTCACATAGTCAACTGTGTGTGTGTGTGAATGCTTAAGATCTACTCCCAGCCACTGTCAAATCTGTAATACAGAATTATTAACCATAGTCACTAGGCTGTACATTGGATCCTCAGAACTTATTCTTCTTGTAACTGAACAATTATATCCTTTGAGCTACATCACCCAATTTCCCCTCCCCCAACCCCTGCTAACCACCATTCTATTCTGTTTCTATGAAATTTTATTTTTTTAGTTTCCACATATAACTGATACCACCCAGTATTTGCCTTTCTCTGTCTGGCTTATTTCACCGAGCATAATGTCCTCCAGATTCATCCATGTTGTTGGAAATGGCAGAATTTCCTTTTTATTTTTTTATTCCAGTGTGTGTGTGTGTGTGTGTGTGTGTGTGTGTGTGTGTGTGTGTGTGTAAATATATTGCATTTTCTTTATGCAGTCATCCATTGAAAGACATTTAGATTGCTTCTGTGTCTTGCCTATTGTGAATAATGCTGCAATAAACATGGGATTACAGATGTATCTTTGAGATCCTGATTTCACTTCTTTCAGATTTATACCCAGAAGTGGAAATGCTGGATCATATGATAATTCTATTTTTCATTTTTTGAGGGCCCTCCATACTGTTTTCCATAGTGGCTGCACCAGTGTACATTCCCAACAGTCGTGCACATGAGTGTTCCCTTTTCCAGCACTCGTTATCACCAGCACTTGTTATCTCTTGTCTTTTCGATGATGGCCATTTTAACAGGTGTGAGGTGATACCTCACTGTGGTTCTGATTTGCGCTTCCCTGGTGGTTAGTGGGGTTACGCACCTTCTCATGTACTTGCCGGCCGTCCGCACGTCTTCTTTGGAAATGTAGGCGTGGACGTGTTGATATCAATTGCGGCTCCTCGCTGGGCAGCCTTCTTCGTGGTACGACACGCCAGGTCGGTGTCACAGATGGGTGTCACTCTCTCCACGGCTGTGTCGTGGTCCACGGGCAGGGAGCCAGTCCCACACTGAGGACATGGATTCACTGACCCTTTGCCGCATACGAGGGCTGCATTTCTCAAGATACCTTCTCACCCTCCGGAAGGTTAAAAATCTGGTGCTCTGGGATCTTCTTATTTCTGGGAACTCACTTTTCTTGTCCTTTCTCTCTCTAAGGTACTGCAGATAAAGAATTTCACTGAGAGGAATCCTGGGAGAAAAAGAGGAGACTTGGGCGAGGACATCCCAGCAGGATGAGGACGGCGCTGGTAGGAATCCCGCAGGCTGGCCGGCTTCCCTCACTGGAGCACACAGCAGCCCTGGGGCCCCACATAGAACACGAAAGCCCGCACTATCCCTGCCTTTCACTGCAACATAGAATTGGTAAGTTGGATCTTTCCACTGCAGTAAAATGGTTTGTTTCGTAGAAAGGCGTTGCACGGGTAATTCGGTTTTAAGAGAAAGTGGGTGAAGACGGACGGGGTTTGCTGGCTTGTACTCTGTTAGCCTGTGGGACGTGCCTTCACGTGTGAGAAGTCACATTCCCTTTGCTTTAGGAGGAAGCTCTTAGCCAGGGTTTTTTAACAGGATCGCATCCAGGTTCCAGCGCTACCTCTGCAGCACACTTGGTCAGAATAAAATGGGGTATTTCCCTCCCACTCATGGGTTACTGGTTAAGAGCAGTCCTATAGCTGTCATTAGTTTGGTTTCTTTTTTTAAAAATTTTTATGTTATATTGGAGTATAGTTGATTCACAATGCTGTGTTAGTTTCAGGTGTACAGCAAAGTGATTCAGTTATATATATACATGTATCTATTATTTTTCAGATTCTTTTTCCATATAGGTTATTACAGAGTATTGAGTGTAGATCCCTGTGCTATACATTCGGTCCTTGTTGATTATCTATCTTATATATAGTAGTGTGTATATGTTAATCCCAACCTCCTAATTTATCCCTGCCCCCCCTTTCCCCTTTGGTAACCATAAGTTTGTTTTCCAAGTCTGTGAGTCTGTTTCTGTTTTGCAAATAAGTTCATTTGTGTCGTATTTTAGATTCCACATATAAGTGATATCATATGGTATTTGTCTTTCTGTGTCTGACTTACTGCACTTAGATTAGTTTGGTTTCTGATTTATAGAAAACTTGCCTTCTGGGGAGTGAACATGTGTTTTCTGTTTATCCTCTTAATCTCTCCTGAGAGACATTCGGTGATTTCCAGCGCGGGGAGGTAAGCTCCAAGTCCAAGGTCCCAGTGACGCACCGCACCATCTGTGGCACCACTTGGAGTTAGTTGATAACAGGAGTCACATAAAGCCTCCCAGGTTTGGAACTCTTTGGTCTTTTTTTTAAACTTTTATTTTATTAAAAAGTTTGCATACAGTAAAATTCACCTGTTTTTTGGGGGTACAGTCCTATGGGTTTTCACACATAATGATGTTTGTAACCACGACACAAACAGGATACAGAGCAATTCTCACACCCATGAATTCTCTCCTGCTGCCCCTAATCGCTGGCAATCCCTGACTTGTTCTCTGACCCTAGGGTTTTGCCTTTTCCCGAGAGAGTCATATAAATGGAAGGGTGGGGTGTGTGTGGCACGGCTCCTTCTGTTCTCAGCAGAACACACTTGAGGCAGGCCCGTGCCATTCTCTGTATCAACAGCTCATTCATTTTTACCACTGAGTGGTGTCCTTGGTGTGGACGGACCACAGTGTGTTCACCCATTCACCCACTGAAGGCCGTTTGCGTTGCTTCCAGTTTTTGGTGATTATGAATAGTATTGCTATAATTATTCATGTATAAGTTTTAGGTTTTTGATAAGGTTTTTGTTTCTCCAGGAGGGATTCCTAGGCCTGGGCCACGTGCAAGCTGGGCCACGGGGTCAGCAAGTACTCACCTCCGTGGGAGACGGGCCTTTCTAGCCACTGTCCGTTCCGCATCTGTGCCTTCCTTGGGTGACCTCGTTCATTCCATCTACACACGAGAAGGCTCAGATCATGTCTCCATCTTTTGAAATGCAGGTCTGATTATTCCATTGTCTTATTCATGTCTCTTCTTGACCACTCGAACGTGACCTCTCCACATGGAACTCTCCTGTCTTCCTCCCAAACTGTGTACTCCCCACCTCAGTAAACAGCACTGCCATCACCCAGTTCCTCAGACCAGAATGTCACCCTGGACCCCTCCCTTCCCCTCTGCCTCATCCTCTTCGCCAGCTGGCCCTGCTGACTTGATCTTCACAATATCTCTTAAACTACTTACTTTTCTCCATCTCTAATCTACCTTCCTGTCCACACCACCATCGTCTGGAGCTGGATTATCACAACAGCTTCCTGATAAGTTTACCTGTTTCCATTCTTGCTTTGCTCACCAATCCAGGCTCCAAACATCAGCCGGAATGAATTTTTAAAGGTATAAATCAACCACACTATGAGATGCCCCAGCTTAAAGCTCCCAGTGGCCTCCAGGGCAATATTAGGCTCCTGCCCTCCTGTCTGCCTGCAGCTCCTAGTATCTCTGTTCCCCTCACTGAGCCCAGCACTCTGGACTCTGTCAGGTTCTAGAACCGCTCCGTTCCTGCAGCAGGGCATGGCGAGGGGTGGGACCCCGTCTCATTGCATGGCTTGCCTTAGTCATCCTTCAGGCCTTCCATAGCCACCCCTGACTACACTCCCAGCAAAGATCGCCCTGCCATTCTCTATTGGAACCTACTTATTTACTTCTCTGGACTGAAAACAATCTGTCACTACTCGATTCTCTTCATTTTTGTTTGTTAGAATCGCTAGACTCTGGGCTCTGTAATGTGCATTTACTTCTGAGGGTATTCAATTCTACTGTAAAAGATGAATAAGTTCGTGAACCATAGGTAAAAACTTTTAAGATATTTTAAGAATGGAAAAGGAGCTAGTTAAGGAAAAAGTTTGTATACATGGGCAGAGTTCATAGGTTGTGCTAAATATAGATAAGTAGTTAGTAGCATGAGAGTGTTAAATAACAAATAGACAGCTAATATTCATGAGTAGCCTGGGTACTGAATATTCATAATACATCAAACATACAAAGGTCTTAAATATTCATAATATCCTGAACCATTATATGCAGAATATGCATGATGCTGAATGCCTACGTCACTAAATATTCAAGAAACACTAAATATACATGAACACTTAATATTAATGAGCCCATGTATCAGTGACCCCATGTGCCCTCTTCCTAAGAAGCACAAATAAAACCCATAGTTGTTCCTTAGGCTAATTGGTAAAGCACAGCCAGGCATACTTGCCCCTGAACTTACCTAATAGAACAACTGTGTGTTATTGGCCTGAGGCACCTTCTTAGTGTGGGCTTCCTTGCTCAAAATTCAGCTCTGGTCCTTATAATGGCATCATCAGTGGGAAAGTCTGATGCAGCAGAGTGGGGGGAAGGGAGAGAGAGAGAGAGAGATGTATAGAAATACAGATGATAGATAGACAGATAGATAGATAGATAGATAAACTGGACGGAGGGAGAGAGGAGATAGACAGAGAGATGTATAGATATATAGATGATAGATAAATGGGATGGGGGGGAGAGAGAGACAGACAGACAGACAGATAGATAAACAGGAGAGAGAGAGACACCACGTACCCAGGTTTCAGGTGGTGTGACACACCTGCTTGCACCTTATCCTAACTAATGCTAACTTACCCCATCTCTTTCCATTTACTTCTTGCCCTGTGTTTGTAACTGATGTTAGTAACCTGTGTGACTTGAGCATTTTATTCTGCCTGTGACCTCCGGTATAGCTTACCCAGTAGTGTGCCTGGAGGCTGCCGTTGCGTCCAGGTGATTTCCTACATGACCTGCTCTCTGGGGGTGGGGAGGTCAGCTGTCGTCCTCTCTGTTGCATCCCTAGCAGAGTTGTAATGGTCTTTGTGGTTGAATCCCCAACAGCCATTCTCCCCCCAAATACTGAGCATGTGCCGGTGATGGCAGTCTCGTGCTCTTTACGGAAGGGCTGTCGCCCCAACGAGATGGGAGTCTGCTCGATTGCTTTGGGAAAGGTATCTTTGTTCTCAAGAAAGACACATGCTCCTTTGCTTTCCAGGGTTGCCGTGGCCAGATCTGACCCATGGAACTGCTTTAGTCATTTTGTGACCAAGCTAAGAAGAAAGCCAATAGCAAGGTGTAATAGAAAAATTTTGCACCGGACACTTGTTAAAAACAGCAAGACAGATTTTATTTGAGCTCCTGACTTTAGTACAGAACTGAGCTCAACTCCGAATGCAGCAAAGACAACTGGGGACTGATAGCCTAAGAGCAGAGTGAGGGGCTCCGTGGATGGGAATTTACTAAGAGGAGCTTGACTAGACATCAGGGTGGGGATTCTCAGTAAACTGACATAGCAGGAGTCTTTGATAAAATTGGGTTCAGCAGGCCAAGGGCAGGAAGGCCATGGTCAAGGTGGTCAAGACGAGAGCTCAGAGGAGACTGACCGCAACTGGTCGAGGAGAGGGTCTTTGTCAAAGGACAGCAGACTGGAAAGATCTTTCCATCCGGGACCTTGGGTCTCAGATGACATCCCTAAGAGATTGTGGGCTAATCCTGGTGTACAATTGACCTCTGGTGTTCTTGTCATATGAGATTATAAATTCCTTATATTTTAAGTCAGCTTGAGTCATGTTGTTGTTATTATTACTTTGGTTATAGTTTTGTTTGTTACTTGTAGCCAGAAACATCCTAACTGATAAAACACGGCTTGCCACAGAGTAGGCTGTTAAATATAATTTGGGGTGAATAAAAGAATTCTCCCACATAAATGGCGTGGGTTTTAAAAATTAATTTGCTGAAGAGAATTTTTAAAAATCCGCATGTGTATTCTTGTAAAAAATTTCAATGGCTTTTATTATTATGGGATTAGGCATCTTATATATTAAAATTTTACCAGTATATAGGCATAGAAGGTAAAGACCTAATATACTTACTTAAATTGTTTTACAAAGTATTTTCCAATAACATGGTTTAATTTGATTTGCCTGCTCCTGAAGTATGCAGCATGAGTTTTATTATTAAAGATAATGATTTTCACTCACTCTTCAAATATTTATTAAGTGCTTGCTGTGCATGAATGTGTTGTGCTGGGTGCTGGGACGGAAGGTTGAATTGGACAGTCTGACCCAACGCTCATGGCATGTGCTCTAGAGCAAACAGACATGGTTCTGATAATGGTATGTGTGGGTGGGGGTCGTGGAATAACTTCACGTGGTGTGCTATTTCGTTAAGACATAAAGCATGAGAATGACTAGTCACACAAATAGTTTAGTTACAAGGATTCCAGAGAGAGGAAACACAGTGCAAAGGGCCCTTGAGGAAAAATACAATTTGGCATATTCTAGGAAGTGATGAAATGCCACGTGAGTGAGTGAGAGAGAGAGCAAATCAAGATGAGGGTGGAGAGATGGGTCAGGGCTTATCCAATAGGCAGGGTCTTAAAGGCCATGATAAGCAATTTAGGAAAAAGAGATGGGCTGGTGGGGGAGGGGAGCACAGTGAATGCAGAAGACATGTTAGGGGCGGGCAATCCTCCCTGTGAGAGATGAGAGCCCAAGCTGTAGGGCCTGGAGAGGGATGAGAGGTGGACTGACATTCACTCTGGGAGTTGGTGTGCCTGGGTTTGCTGGGAATTGGGTGTGAACACGAAGAGAAAGGGGTGGGGAACTGAGCTGGAGCACCTCTGCTTCTGTCTTGAGTAACTGGATGAACAGAGGCCCTATTGACTGAGTTGGGGGACTGGGTGTTGGGTGCATATTTTAGGGGAGAAATCAGAAGAGTTTCCTTTCCGACACCTGAGTTTGAGATGCCTGGGATTCCTATGGGATAATAAAGTTTGAAGCTTAGAAGAAAGTGTCGGCTAGAGATGAACTTTTAGAGTCTCCAGCATGAAAATGGTAATTGAATTTCTGGGACAGACGAGAAGAAGGCTTAGAATCAGGCAACATTTAGGGCTCAGGAAGGAGCGCAGAAACCCACCAAGGAGAGAGCGATGGAGTTGCTGTGAAAGTGGGGAGACCCAGGGGAGAACCAGAGGGAAGAGGTCAAGGGAGGAGGCGTTTCTAGGACGTGGTGTCAGCTGGGCAGATGCTCCTCCAGGTAAGATCAGGACAAAAACATAACAAGATGGAAGGTATGGTGAAGGCTGTGAGAACCAGGTCCGGGCATGTTGGGGATGGAAGCTAGACCCAAGGGACAACAAGGGTACATGGCCCAGAGTGTGCAGACAGAGTGTAGACAGAGTGTGTAGACAAATCCATGGAAAGATTGTGCATGAGGAAAACAGAAATGGGGTGTCAAACGAAGCCACAGCATTTAGAATGTGCTGTCCTGGAGAATGACTGTGGCCTGATGGGAATCGTCCGGTGGAAACAGAGAAACTGCTAATGTGGGGCGTCCCTGGGATGTGCCTGTGCCGGGGCCCAGGCCACGGATGCGATGTGCTGGGTCCCTGTTGACAGCCAGCATCATAAGTCTCAAAGCCATGCTGATCGGCCCCTGATAATCCCACCTGCAGGTGAAGAAAACAAACAAAGAGATTAGTGAATTTACCCCAAGTTATGCAGTAGCGGGACTCAGAGCTGGTTTGCTCAGCCTGGTCTTGGCCTTTCCCCTCGTGGTTCCTGCAGTGACAAGTATACTTATGAACAGTCAGCCACAGAGCTTCCCTTGAACCTTCTCAGATGAGAAACCTTCTCTGCCTGCGCCTGGGCCCTGCTCCCCACCAGCCGCAGGCAGACGCGCTGGGTGGGGACACCGCTGCCATCGTGCGAGGCCATCGGGAAGGGGGCAGACCAGGTAAGGAGGTCCCACCCAGACCTCACCTGGGTCACACTGTCCTCCGGACTGTGGAACACAGGAGGTCTGCATATTCTGGGGGGGATCCTGAGGGGAACCAGAAGACCCTGAACGCGAACCTTCGGCAGACTGAAAGTAGTTTTTGTTATTTGAGATCAGAATGTGTGGAATATTCAACTGGAATAAACAAACAAACAAACAAATAAATAAATAATAAATGGAATCCATTTATTCAACTGGAATAGCTTCAAAATATGACCAAAGATCAAAGTGAATGCATTGAAAATTCCCCTTGTAATACTTTTCCAAGCCCACAGCTACTCTGATTTAATTCTAAGGTACTTTATAAGTAAATCCATGATTAGCCTTGTGTGTGTGTGATTTTTGGGGCGGCCTTTGGAAAACAAATCTGGACTCAAGATTCCTTCCTCCCTCCCTCCATCCCTCCCTCCCTCTTTCCCTCCTTTCCTTTCCTCCATTCCTTCTTTCCTCCCTTCCTCCCTCCCTTCCTTCCTTCCCATCCCCGTTTCTCTGGGAAGCTAAAGAGCTACTTGGGAAACTGGACCTTGGAAAGCTGACTCTATAATTTATCTTTTCCATCTCTACCCTTCTCTTGGCCCATCACATTTTTTCTGAGTCTGTGTTTGTCATGATAAGACATTCAAATGAAAAAGGAGGATTCCAGATCGTTGTCAAATAAAAATTGGCAAATTCACACTAAGTCTTATTCTGTGTTCCCTCTCAGTGTTTGGACACGGTGAGGAGGGGTCCCCTAGGCTGGCACTCCTGTGGGTGACAGAGGAACAAAGCTCCAAGCGTAGGCTTTTGGCTGCCAAGTCCTGTCTATTGTATGTCCATCTGGATCAAACCATTTACTAAAATCTTTGGATGTTACCTGAGATTTTCCAAAAGGCAGTTGACTTTTCTCATGTTATGAATTAAATTTCCAAAGTGGGAACGTGTCTCTCCTGCCATTGGCTCAGTTCTTTCAAACTCAAAGAACTAGAATCATTGTTAGTCTGCCCATGTATTTTTTTTTTTAATATTTATTTATTGCCCATGTAATTTTTTATAACAGGGCTTTTATTTCACACACAACCACATGGGCTGAAAACATGATTAGAATCAGCTTCAATTTAAAACTTAAGTAAGAAATGAAGGCCTCTCATCTCAGATGGGGGGCTGGCCTGAGGTCTAGGTGAGGTCACAGACAGTCATTTTTCACTCAAATTTAAACTGGAAATTGTGTCATCTAAGTTGGCATCCGTAGGACGCATTTGCATTAAACTATGAAAAACGCATTTTGGTGTTGTCAACAAATGTTTCCATGTGGCTAGGTTTTCTGTGTTCAGAGTTTGAAAAATAATTGGGCAGAAACCTTGGTGATCTGAGTACGCTGAGTCTAACTTACATTAACTATGACCAGCCCCTTCTGTCCTTCCTGGACACACGTGCACACACACACATGCACACACACATGCCCCTGGGGCAGTCCAGTTAGGCTTGTTTAACAACTACTTCCATGTCCTGAGGAGCAATGCCCTGTATGTTTGGCCCTGGGGTAGAATAGACCTTTGGAATCCTGGCTCCCCCTCTTGGCGAGAAACTTCCAGATCCTTCTTGATTCTTCATGTGTTTAACTACAAACTGGGGATCGTATCTCCTCCCCCTAGACTATTGTGAAGGCTGTTTGATAAGCACCAGGCCCTTCTCCCCTGCTGAACCTCCTCTGAGTTTTGGGGGTGCCCCCCTGCAGGGATGGACTTGGCCACGGTTCCTCAAATATCCACCTCCCCGGGTCGGAGGGGTGGTGCGGGCACATCCCAGAGCTCTTCAGATCTCAACTCTGCTACGTGGTTAGGATTCACTCTCCAAGCCCAGTAAATTTGTCTTCATTCAGACCGATAGGATGGCTAAAAGTCAATTAGGTGGCACCTCGGAGATAACACTCTGTGTTTCCTTTCCTCCTGGTCACACGGCTGGACCAGAGTCGCTGAGTTAAGGAGCCACGTGCCTGAGTTCTCCCCAATGGGTGGGGTGACGTCCCCACTCCAGCCTGGTCCCCACTATGCCAGGCTCCCACTCTTGCCCATCTGTCACCTGAAGGCAGAGGACCCAGGGCCCCTGAGGTTCCAGGGGAGGGAGGAGCCGTGAGCCACCAGATGGAAGACACTGGGCCCTGGAGGGACCACGTGCAGCCCCAGTGCCTCGCCAGCCAGGGCTGGATGTGACGTGGCAGTGACACGGGTCAGACTACCGGGGCCGTATTTTCTGAATCAAAGACGAGGATTTACAATCCCACTGAAAACATGTGCTAAAAGGAACAATGCGGTAAAGCTTTGAAATTAGGACTGTTCTGGGAAATCTGGGAATATGAATAACGTTCCTTTTCTCGGACCTAACTAATTGAATGTCCGCCAGAGGCATGAGCTGGATGGTAGACTGAAAAACTTCCACGGGTCCTCCTTGCCGTCCCATCTTATTTCTAATAAAAGAATCTGATGCAGTTTGACTCTCGATAGTCATTTTGGCATTTGCATGTTTCACCTTAAAATGTATTCACCGTTCTTTCTTCCCATCTGGGAATGGCCCTTGCTGCCCCATCACCCTGCTGTTCACCGGGTGGGCCCCAGATGAACAGAATCAACATCTCCTGGGAGCCGGTGAGAAATTCAGAATCTCTGTTCTCAGCCCAGATATGCCAAATCAGATCCTGCATTTTAACAAGATTCTCAGGTGATTTGCATGCACATTAAATTTAATGGTTTTTTTCTCTCTCTCACAACACTCCATAATGTGGTGGTATCTGGTCACCCATTTTGTGAACTAAGAAACTGAAGCACTTAGAAAATGTATTTCTTCCCAAGAACAAGACCTTATTCCTAGAATCAAAGTAATTTTTTTTTTTAATTAAGAAAACACAGAAGCTGTTTTATTAGATTGTAAGGTCGACATAGATTTAAACCAACCCTCACCATGCATTCAAGTATGAGAGTGATGGACGGACACTATATAAGGCTGACCTACAAGCCCAAGAGTTGGAGGTGCCAAAGGCCTTTGCTTTTTATTCCGGGCCTCACCATCACCTCGCTGTCTTTTCTCTGACTCTCTGTAGCTCCGACCCACCTGGAGCCCAGAATAAGTTGATTTGTGCTTCTTTCCCCGAGAGCGCAGAACAGTCTGGAAGCTGCAAAGCTGGCCACTGATGACCTGAAATGTGGCCACTGTCACAGCCCCTACCTTGCACGCTCCCTGTCTAGTGGCTGCTGGTGCCCACACTTCCCAAGAGCTGGGCCCCAGAGCAGGTTCCCCCTTCCCACCCATGCTGGGGACAGAAATGGCTTTCCTCTGCCTCAGCTCCCCTGGAAAGAAAAGGTGATCAAGTGATTCAAACCAGAGCAGATGTCCACCTCTGCGCTGGCCCTGAAAAGGGATTTGGAGGCTTGTAAGATGACCAGCCATGTGCCATGACTGATTTGAGGGAAGTTGGGTTGTTTATTTTTCCAAGTGGAGGTTCTCCCCACGTTTATGGAAAAACCTAATAGCTGTGTCTCTTAAAACATATGGCCTCTTGCTTCTACACAAAACGGGTGAGTCAGCACTTTACCAACCGTCATAGCTATGGGCAAGCTTTCAAAGCTTTGGAGAGGCATTCGATTTTGTAATATTGATTCCAAAACTCAGATTTTTTTTTTCCTAAGCTGTTTCAACAGTCAACAAAATTGGCCAGAGGAGGCTGCTAGCCGCAATATGCTTAAAGATATTTAAGGGTTTCATCTTCTGTTAAGAAATTCAGATGCTGAAGAGAGAAAAAGGGAAAGATAGAAGATTGGCAAAGACATCATTTGAGGTTCTTAATTTTACGAGAGCATGTAAGAGGAGACTTTGGGTAATAGAAGTTCCGTAACAAACATGACATCACTTATATTTTTACCTCTTTCCAGAACTAACATTTATAATAATACTCCTTGTGTGTGTATATCCCCTAAAAATGCAGAAATTGATCTCTCATTTTAAAGTAATTCTGCAAGTTTGCCTGTCTAATCGGTAAGCAGTAAAGCCTGGATAAGTACTTGTTGTTTTAAAAGTGTATGGTTTTGATAATTCAAAAAGACACATGTATCCCAATGTTCATTGGAGCACTATTTACAATAGCCAGTTCATGGAAACAACCTAAATATCCAGCGACAGATGAATGGATAAAGCAGATGTGGTACATATATACAATGGAATATTACTCAGTCATAAAAAGGAACGAAATTGGGTCATTTGTAGAGAGGTAGATGGACCTAGAGTCTGTCATACAGAGTGAAGTTAAGTCAGAAAGAGAAAAACAAATATTGTGTATTAACATATACATGTGGAATATAGAAAAATGGTATGGATGAACCTATTTTCAGGGCAGGAATAGAGATGTAGACATAGAGAACGGACATGTGGACACAGCGGTGGTGGGGGGATGAATTGGGAGATTGGGATTGACATATATACACTGTCATTGTAAAACAGGTAGCTAGTGGGAACCTGCTATATAGCGCAGGGAGCTCAGCTCAGTGCTCTGTGGTGACCTAGATGAGTGGGATGGGGGGGTGGGAGGGATGTCCAAGAGGGAGGGGATATATGTATACATATAGCTGATTCACTTCGTTGTACAGCAGAAACTAACACAACATTGTAAAGCAATTATACTCCAATAAAAAAAGTGTATGGGCTTCCCTGGTGGCGCAGTGGTTGAGAATCTGCCTGCCAATGCGGGGGACACGGGTTCAAGCCCTGGTCTGGGAAGATCCCACATGCCGCGGAGCAACTGGGCCCGTGAGCCACAACTACTGAGCCTGCGTGTCTGGAGCCTGTGCTCCGCAACAAGAGAGGCCACGACAGTGAGAGGCCCGCGCACCGCGATGAAGAGTGGCCCCCGCTTGCCACAACTAGAGAAAGCCCCCGCACAGAAACGAAGACCCAACACAGCCAAAAAATAAATAAATAAATAGATTAAAAAAAAAAAAGTGTATGATTCTGAAAGATCTATCGCACTCCCCAGTAGCTCAAAAAATGTAAGGGCAGAATACTTTATATGCTTATTAACACTTAGATTTTTAAGTGCTTGATATAGATAAAAACTACCCCTTACTTAAAAAAGAAGAAAGATGGGCGTGTTACTCTATTGCTACTCAGCAGTTTTAAATCTAATTTTCCTTTTCATTAAAGAGAATATGGTACAATTCAAAATAAAATTTTTTATTGATGTTGAAAGTCTGAGGGTAAATCTTTAGTAGAAACAGCAACTCAAGCACTTTTGTATTGATGCAAACAGGAGGGATCTTTGCCATGTTAAAGCTACCAGAATTTAAAATCCTTAGATTAATCTTTATTATTTTGGAGACTAACTTATTCACAATTAAAATGTAATTGCCAGCAGGAGATACAGCTACTTGGTAAAGAACTCCACACATTAGGAACTTGTCTGGTGTATTTGTCAGGGCTTCACCTTCTAGTCAGTGCCTTAAAATCTGCACTGCCCATTACTCTAAATATGTTTGTAAAAGTTTCAGCCAACAGCAAGCATGCGCGTTCACTCATGGGCTGTTTAAAAACCAACAATCCACACCAAGAACTCCACTCATGACAATGGGGTACGATGTTTCCCAAGGGAATTACGTTCAAATATGACTTCTGTGCATTTCAGGACTCAAAATTAATTTTTCTCCTTTTCATGTCTTTACATATTTTTCCCTACTCTTTTCTTGGTGTGTTTTTCTATTTAAACATTTTGATCCTTTTAGGTAACATGTGTCAGTCCCTGCGAAACCGGCCCTGCCATAATTTGGAGGGTTGTGTTTTAAATGTGTTGTTAGGATTCCAGATTATAAAACAGTAATAAGAAACACCCATTTAAAAAAAATTTACATGCTCTTTTAAAAAATTATAAAACCACATTGATGAGTAATATTAATTCATTTATGAATTTAAAATATTTTGCATCTTACCACATGCCAGGAGCTGTTCTAGGGGAGATTGGCCTGAGGACAAATATCCAGTTTACCCTTAAAGATGTCAAATATCCAGAAACGGTGAACATTAAAACCACCAGATAGTAAAATAGTAATTAATAAGAGTTTATTGTTCATGTAAGAACAGTTTGCAAACTGGGAGCTTTCAAACCCCAAACTGATGGGATACTCAGAGGCATGACAATACAGGGTGGCTTATAAAGAGAAAAGGTGGAAGTTGTTTACCCTTTACAGTGACTGGTTACTACAATGGGCAGGGGATTAGTTAAAAGTGATTATCTTATACCATTTAAGAAGATAACCTAAGTTTCTTTTATGAGTATCAGAGACACTCATAAGAAATAACCTAAGTTCAGTTTTGCTTATGTTCATGAAACAAGTTAGATTTAGCTTTGCTTACCTGGCTTACTTGGTTTTGTCTGCTTGGGAGGGTTTTAAGCCTGGGCTCCCTTTTATTTTATTTTAATAGGGTTAATGCTCTATTGGAGAGACAGGCTTGTGAATAAAGTTGATGTCTGTGAACAGTGCTGTGCTGGGGGTGTGGACCAGGTCACGTCTTCTTAGAGCTGACTTGCTTCTTGTGGAGAGAAGACAAAATAGCAAATGCATGTGTGTTTCCCACACATTTTGTCTTTGCACTGTGCCAGGCACTTGAACTTTTACAATCTGATTTTAGTTTGAACAATCTTGGGAGGTGGATACTATTTTCATCGGTATTTACAGATATGGGCAAAGATGGTACTGAAGTGACACAACATCATTTAACTAGTAGATGCTAAGCCAAGTGCCAAGTCCTGACCTGAATGCCAAAGTCAAAATTATTTTTAAAAAATGTTTAATGCATATTCATTTCTTTTTTCTTTTTGCGTATTCATTTCTATTATAGAAGCAAAGATGTTCATGAAAAGATTCAGAAAAGCATAAGGAAGAAAAAAAATAATCTTTAGTTTCCACCAAACAGTATTTTCTTGCGTAGCTTTAATGTTTATATGTTTTATATACATAACTTTTTAATTCTGACAGCCACGTGGTCCACTTGCATTCAAAGAAGCACAGTCTAGCAATGAGTACAATAATTTGAAAGGAAATCCAGTCTTTAACAGTCTTTCTTGAAGCCCATGAAGAGAGGTCATGGCAACACTGACCCCTCCCACAAGACCTCTTTCATTGTCAATACTTGTTAGATGCTGTTGAGGTGCACGTGTGGGTTCCATAAAGGCAAGTAAAATAGTCAAACTTTCTTGTGTGTGACCTTGGGGAGGTCTCAAAACTTGTCTACTTATCAGTTTCCTCATCTGGAGGGGGTCTACGGATGATTAATGAGATAATTTATGAATAATGCCTGACACAGGGTGGAGATTCAATATATATTGTTCTAGTCCTGGTTTCCTTTCACTCTTTCTTTCCAATAGTTTTTCATGCTGGATTATTGCACAGTACATGGATGAAAAAAAGTGTAGGTCACAATCCCTCCACAACACTCTAGTTAGGGAGAAAACATATATACAAGAATTAAGAAGTAATACATAACTATCTATGATTACAAAAGAAGGACAATGACCATTTCTCCATTCATAGAAGGTCCTGACATGGGCATCCCTCTTGCAATAATTCATTTAATTCCTGCTCTGATGGGGCAATTGCGTGCTCTAAGAATCCAAGAATCTTAATTAGAATTGAAGGTTGTACTGGGTTGAAAAGTGTCCTGAATTATGAGTGCCTAGAACCTCAGAATGTGAACTTATCTGAAATAGGGTCTTCACAGATGTAATTAGTCAAGCTAAGGTGAGGTCATGTTGAAATAGGATGAGCCCTAATCCAATGATGTCCTTATATGAAGAGGTATATTTGCACATAGATACACAGAGAGGGGAAGACCACGTGAAGACACAGAAACACACAGGGACAACACGTGACAACGGATGCAGAGATTGGAGTTATGACCTCACGGGCCATGGAATGCCCAGGATTGCTGGCACCCACTGGAAGAAGCTGGAAGAAGCTGGAAGGGTCTTCCCTTAGAGCCTTCAGAGAGAACAGGGTCATGCCGACATCTTGATTTTGGACTTGCAGCCTCCAGAACCATGAAAGAACAGGTAACTGTTGTTCTAAGTCACCCGGGTTGTGGCACTTTGTTGGGGTGGCCCTGGGAAACAGATGCTGAGGACCTCCAGCCGGGTTCCCGCCCGTCTGCAGCTCCCTCACCCCGTCCTCCTCTTCACCTTGTTGCCGATCTTTTCTCCATCTGGATGGAGTTTCTCTTCCTACGCTCTCTTCCATCCACATCTCTAGCCCTTCTATGTATTTAGAGGTTCTTCACTAAACCCACTAAGTGCAAGGGCTTTAGAGCAACTATTTCAAAATCAAGTCCCTAATTTTGGGCGGATATGTGTCTTTTGTGAGGGTTGTTTTACCCAGTTCTTTACTGAAAGGACTTCCTTTCTCTGGAACCACAAATAACTGTCGTCCTTCAGCATCTCACTAGTGTCCAGGCAACAGCCTACACAGCCCTTTGATTTACTGAGTCCATCAGGAAGTAACAAGGCTTAACAGTAGATGGCTTATTGCTTTTTTGGATTTGGGGAGGAGGTAGTCTTCGTGGGTATTTGGATATATGTGCTTTAAATTTTTTCCAAGTGGGGAGCTCTTTTAGTAATCTAACGCCACTTGGCAAACTAGCCCAAAACTCAGTGGCTGAAACCAGTAAGCGATGGTCTGCGTAGGACTCGTCAATCTGGACTGAGCTCAGCTCAGCAGTTCTCCTGCTCGTCCTACTTGGTATCATTCGTGTGGCTGCAGGATGACTCCACTCACATGGCTGGTGCTTCCCCTGGAACGGCGGTTTCGGCTGGCAGCTGGCCCAGCCTCTTTCTCGCGGTGTGTGGTCTCTCCAGCAGGGTAGCCATCCTTCTTTCCATGGTGTCAGACTTTGGTTACATCTCAGTGAGCAACTGATGAGGGTCAGGAGCCCTCAGGCCACGTGGTTGTACCCCTGGCTACTCTGTAACCTTTGCAGTGCTTGTTTGCTGTTCTAGTAGTAAGACAAACTGCATAGAAGCCTTGAACCAAGTCTTCATTACAACCAGTTCTCCAAACCAGCCTAGACTTTGTGGGATGGTCTCAATTAGCTAAAATTGCCTTGGCCATTGTCTGTGTTGTAATCAAACCACAATTGCTTTCTGAGGAAAACTTTGAATGCGTCTTTAGATACTGCTTCAGAACTCTTCCCTATGAGAGGGAAATGGCCCTTGAATGGTCCAGGGATGGCACCCATCCTGCATATTGACTAGAGGGTACGCAGTCCATCAATTTCCCCTTCCAGAACTTCAGAGAGCTGTGGGCTTGGGTTGCATTATTTTGACCCCCAATAGAATGTCTTTTACCCAGCTATGCCTTGGTTGTTGTGCCTTAAGTCTACATTAGGGAGAGCTGTTTTCCTTTCAAGCTTTTCTTAATGTACAGATGTTGTCAAGGACACTGTTCAGTACATCACAAAGAATCATCACATGTCAGGGCTCAGTTAAGTTAGCTTGTGCTTCTCTGGAACAACTAATTTTTAAAAATTTTGTTTGTGTTGTCAGTTAGGCAGTTGATTGTATTTTCCTCTTTTCATTGGTTGATTGGAAGTATGGAACCAAATTTTCAAGTGTTCAGCAACTTATGATACCTTTTTTGTGTACTGACCCTGCTTCCACATTTATTTTGTTTTCTCTCCTATTGTCTCATGTCCCCAAATTCCTATTATTTATTTCCAATTATATAGATATTGCTCTTTATCTTTTTATTCTCATGACTTCTGGTACGGTTTCTTGGGCATGGTAAGTGCTTTATGATACATTTTCATTGCCTTTCTTCTGCCAGGCGTACTCTCCTCTTACTTAGCTGCCTAGAAAATTTCGAATTACTTTCCAAGTTTTGGTTCAACAACGGTAGATAAGCTTTGTGAAGTTTTCACAACTCTTTCAGGAAGAGTTAGGTACTCGTTTTCCTATGTAACATGTATTTCATCCCTCACCTCCCAGCCCGAAGGTCTGACCAGAGTGTTATTGCATCACAAATACATATATATATGTATATATTTTTTTCTTGGCAGTTGCGGGGGCGCTCGGGATCTTAGTTCCCTGACCAGGGATCAAACCCAGGCCCTCAGCAATGAAAGCGTGGAGTCCTAACCACTGGACAGCCAGGGAAATCCTGCATCACAAATATTGTTGGGAATTTCCTGGTGGTCCAGTGGTTAGGACTCCACGCTTCTAACGCAGGGGGCACAGGTTCCATCCCTGGTGAAGGAACTAGGATCCCGCATGCCATGCATTGTGGCCAAAAAAAAACAACAACAACAACAAAACCCCCCCCAATATTGTTGAATGATTGATGGAGTGATCATAGTTTTTGCTGGGTGTAGTTCAGACGTGATCTACTTCTCACATAATTGAGGAGTGCAGGGGTTCTTTTTTCAGTGATGGCAGCTGTTAACCCTCCCCTTCTATCCCCACCAGCAGCCCACAGCAGCCCCACCAAGACAGTACCAGAGAAATTCCTATGTCCACATCTGTATCGACGCACATCAAATGGAAGCCTCAAGAAGCCAGTTATGACTCAGTGCTATTTGCTTTGAATCCCTAAAACTTTGAGCCAAATTAAAAGTGTATCCATTATAATAGGAAGTAATGAGTATTATAATGTAACTTTTGGTAAAATGTGCTTAGATTTCTGGTTCAATAAGTTGCTTTCGGCTGTGTGCAGGCTTTCAGTGCAGTAATAATTTGATAACCATGAGTTTCCTGAGAGCTTCAACAGTTGGTTCTTTATCCCTTCTCATGTGTAATGCCGGAATTGTAGAATGCGTGATATTTTTAAACTAGTTATTTCTACATGGTACTGAAATATATCATAGCCAGGCTACAGGCTGTGAGCTGAGACCATTCACACCTCCCACGTTTAGCATTTTCTTGTGTTCCCATAAAGAACTGGTTTTCAAATATAGGAGGAAAAGAAACCCATGAAATCGGAAATATTTACAAAATTCGGAGGTACATATGATTCTGGTTATTTTAACTACAGAAGTTTCGTTCAGGAGAAATCTGTGGAAAAAAATGTTTGATGGTTGAAATCTTTAGCATTCACATATTTATGCATTCATGATTTTAAGAAATATCCTCAGTTTCACAATACTTACTTCATAGTGCCATATGGATGCTTATTAGAAATTGCTTTAGAATATATGGTCTGACATAACTTTTATAAAAAGGGGGGAAACCCCAAAGAAATGGCTTATTTTTTGAATAGTAGTAATTGTTGGAATGTTTAGTTTGTGTCTAGATGCTGAAAATTGTGAGTTTTCTATAGCTCTAGAAGAGTATATTAAACAGCCATGTAGACAGCCACTATTTTATCATGAATAATGTGGGAAAATTGCAGAGGAGTTTTATTATTTGGTAGAAAGAGGGCTGCGTGGGCAGTTGGGGACATGGGTTTAACCCGACGTTGACCACTGCCCTTTGAGATGTGACAAAATGAGCTCCAGACACTCCCTTCTCTGATGATCGGTTGATTCCATCAGCGGAAGTGACTCCCTGAGTTCATTTTTAATTTAGAGAGTTGAGTGCACATTTCCTCAGCTTTAGGTGCTGGTACCAATGGTTCTTGCTTAACAAAGAAAGGTGCAAATCGAGGAGGGGCAGCCCGTGGGTCTGTGGGCATCGCCACCTGCAGCCCTGGCCACTCAGGCCCTTCAGTCAAGGGGTCACAGAGACGTGCCCCTAGAGCGATGTTCCAGGACCTGGTGACCTTGCATCTGTTAGAGCCGCCCATCAGATACCAGCTTGACAAGCCAATTCTCACCTGAATGAAAGGAAACTGCACCAATGTGTGCTGAAATGTGTTCTGGGTTTAAAATGCCATCTGGACGACAGTAGATATCTCTCAATTTCTAGACCAAGACAGGGAAAAAGCAGAAAACTCAAAAGACCTCTGACTGGAAGATTTTTGGTCAAATTCTTTTCCGGGGACTTATGAACCTTGTAATTGATGGTTTTGTTTCCCTTTCTTGAGGGAATAAAATGGAATTTAAAAACTATATCCATTAAGGCAGTTAGACCAAGATCTGAGTGTTCTCCCTGAGACAATAACTTATACGCAATGCAACAAGGGAAGAAAACGTGTACTATTGGCAAAATTCTGGTGAGAAGTCTGCCTTTGTCCAGAAAGTCGGTTTGCTTGCTGACTGTGTTTCAGCTGGATGGGGTGGGGGGATGGGGGGGCGGGGGCGGCAGGAGCGCCCCTCAGTGCCTGACCATCACCCCAGCCCACTGCTTCTGCCTCAGGGGGCACAGAGCCCAGCCCTCTGAGCAGTTACTTGATGATCTCTCGAGGGGCTGGCCGTGTACAGGAGCCACTGCCCAGTTTTCTGTCCCCCTGGAGCGGATTCTGTGGATGTTGCTACACGTGGGGTGTTGCTTCGGTGAAGTTGCCCCTGGAGAAATTCCTGATCAGTGGGGCTGAGTCTAACCCTAAAGACAGAAGGCAGCTGGAAAGCAATGATTGTACTGACCTGAAGGTGGTGGGCGAGATGGTCAGATGGTGCAATTGACTATAAAGAGCCACGTGCATGAAGCGAACCAATGAAAGCCTGAAGGAGAGTCAACTAAGAGCAAATTCCAGTTGGATCAGACCAGCCAAGCAAAGAAAAATAGAGGATGCCTTGTGTTTCACACCAGACAAAGGTATCTAGTAAATAAACTAACTAACAAGAAGCCCCCAAAGCCCAGACAAACAGAAACCTTGTTATTTTATCCAGAGCTGGGAAAGCCTGGACCATAGTATATGACCTACTGGGACACCACAAGTTGGTTGTACTATATTCTCACTGTGACAGTTTTTCCTAGTCTTTGATTGTCTCCAACACCTACCCCATGATTTGACTCTACATAAAATAATTGGTGTGTATGTGCTCAAGCATAAAGCTCTCTTTTTATCCCTTAAATTGTCAACTGTATGTTTTGATCAACAGCTACTATAAATGAGGTGAGGGGAAAAATTGGTTCTCAGAAAATACGCTCTTTTCTTCAATAGTGACATGCTTATTCAAATTTTTAATGTTTTTATGTCAGTAAGTTATTTTCATCTCAGTGTTTAATGATAAACACAAATAAAAACCCTTTATACATTCCCTGATAGATTTTGCTTTTAATTTTTTAATATATTCCTGTCAATTGTAGGGCATTCTCTGTCTTTCAATAGGACTAAATTATTCTAACAAAACTGATACTGAATAAATTCTCCTTCAAGTCAAGCATCTTGTTGAAAAATTGTACAGGCCACACATTCTTTAAAAAATCACTTTCATGAAAGACAAAGAAAATCAAGGAGATGTTCCAGATTAAAGGAGGCTAAATAGATGAGACAACTAGATGTGGCACGTGATCCAGGATTGGAGCCCAAACCAGGACTTTGTCTCCTTGTTTGTTTCTCCATCAGCAGCATTAGTGGGACACTTGGAAAAA
The DNA here is from genome assembly GCF_028023285.1 of Balaenoptera ricei. NCBI lineage: Eukaryota > Metazoa > Chordata > Mammalia > Artiodactyla > Balaenopteridae > Balaenoptera > Balaenoptera ricei. The sequence continues at coordinate 3,160,921 of NC_082650.1, forward strand.
CTTGAAAAAGGTCTGTAGATTAGATGTTAGTCTGTATCAGGTTTGGCTCCTGATTTTAATCATTGCACTTTGATTAGACAGAGCAAGCACTTGTTTTTAAGAAATGCACACTGGAGTATTTATGGGTAAAGGTGGCATTATGTCTGTGGCACTGTGTTTGTGACGGTGGCAGGTGGAGTTCTAAAGATAAGGACCACCAAGAAAATAAGAGAAAAGATGCAAATGCATGATGTTACGATTGAAGGTTGCTATACAATCATACGTAAAGAAGAGATCAAGAACATTATAAACATACACTCTGCACAATTCTATAATAATAAACTGGGAAATTCAGTCAGAATATCAAGTCAAATTCTCAAGAATCAGAAATTGCATTCATGGACTTCCCTGGTGGTGCAGTGGTTAAGAATCCGCCTGCCAATGTAGGGGACATGGGTTCGATCCCTGGTCTGGGAAGATCCCACATGACGCAGAGCAACAAAGCCCATGTGCCGCAACTACTGAGCCTGCGCTCTAGAGCCCGCGAGCCACAACTACTGAGCCCACATGCCACAACTACTGAAGCCCACACGCCTAGAGCCCGTGCTCCGCAACAAGAGAAGCCACCGCAATGAGAAGCCCGTGCACCGCAACGAAGAGTAGCCCCCGCTCACCGCAACTAGAGAAAGCCCACGCGCAGCAATGAAAACCCAATGCAACCAAAAATAAATAAATAAAATAAATACATTTTTTAAAAAGGTAATTGCACTCATTATTAAGCTTTACTAGTGATTCAAAAGGTACAGGTAATCATGAGACACTGGTGAGTCTCTAAATGGCAATTTGCTTAGAATGAGAGAAGGCAGGTAGATTTCACTAGGGCTTTTGGCCAGAAAAGAGGCAATCGATGACAGCTGCCTAAATTTGATCAGTTCAGTTCAAGCTCTGCACCAGGCAGTGTGACTCATAGAGGAATATAAAGAAGAGGGTGGTGTGTGGGGGGAGAGGGATAGAACCCTACAGACAGATTATACGAGAGATAAGTGCTCCACTGACTCCCTTGACCAGGGCCTCTGAAATTGTTTTAATCATACTTTCAACTGGCACCCAATTCACACACATAAATATAACACTTAAAAAAATCTGCCTCCTCACCAAAACGCTAAATCCCAGATGGCTTTATTGATAAGTTCTATAAACCTTCAATGAACAATTAATTCCTACTTTACAATGTTATTTCCTGCCAAATTTAAACTGACAAAAAATTGCACTTTTCATTCTATAGCTAGAAGAGGACAATTCAAGAGAAGAAAATTATAAGTATAGTTTATTTTGAACACAGTTGTAAATATCTTAAATAAGATACAGCTAAGAAAATCCAACAGCATATTAAAAAAGACACAATAATTAAATGACATTTTCACGAATGCAAGATGGTTCACCATCAGGGAACATGTCAATGGAACTCACCACACTAACTAAGACTCAAGTGTAAAACACATGATTATCTGAGTTGATGTAGAAAACGTTCTTTATAAATTTGACACACATTTGTAGTGAAAACTGTTAACAAACTAGAAATAGAAAGAAACTTCTTCAACTTGTTAAAGTTATATACCTTGAAAGTTACAGCATACTTTATACTTATGAAGGTCATTTTAATACTTCCTCTAAAATTGTGAGCAAGGCAAAGATGTCCATCACTACTCCTATTATTTAACATTTGTACTTAAGCTCCTGACCAATGTTATAAGGAAAGAAAAAGAAATAAGGATTGGAAGGAAGAGATAAAACTGTTGTTATTTGAAGATGATATAATCATTTATCCCCCCCAAATCCAACTATTAAAACTAGGAAAAGAATTCACCAACATTTTCAGATACAAGACTTGTGAAATCTTAGCATCTCTCTGCAATGACAATACTAACTGAAAAATATAATAAAAATACTATTCCAAATAGTAGTCAGAACTCTAGAGTATATAGGAATTAATCATTAATGCATAGAAACTTTATAGAAAAAATATTAAATGTTAATGAATGACATAACATGAAATGGAGAAATGGGGAGACAATCCACACTCTTGGAAAAGACATATCAATGTTATAAAGATGCTAGTTTTCCCCAAGTTAAAGTACGAATCCAAGACAATTCCACCAAAAAATTCCAGTCAAATTTTTTCAAGGGATGCAAAAAGCTTACTGTGAAATTTGTATGAAAGAATAAAGGTCCATAAAGGTAAGTAAAATTTGAAAAAAAATTACAAATAAGGGAGACCTGCCTCACCAGATATTAAGACATACTACAGTGTTAAGATCCTAAAAAATATGGGACTTCCCTGGTAGGCCAGTAGTAAAGAATCTGCCTTCCAATGCAGGGGACATGGGTTGGATCCCTGGTCAGGCAACTAAGATCCCACATGCCGCAGGGCAACTAAGCCCGTGCACCACAACTACTGAGCTTGTGCGCCTCAACGAGAGAGCCCGCATGCTGCAAACTACAGATCAAAGTCTACTATTTTTACTGCATTGAAATCTTAAAAAATTTGAGGACAGCTATGATTTCTTTCTAAGCTGAACGCTACCAGTTACTTGAGCCTTGCCCAATCAACAACTATTTTGTTACTCCCTGCCCTCACCCCAGGATTTGGGTTGCTCATAATGGGGTTTATGCAAGTTTGCCAACATCCCCTGAGAAGGGTGCCCGCAGAACCCACTGCAGATATGGGCGGAACAGCCACAGCAGGACTAACATCTCCTTTCCTTCTCGAAATACTTTTAATGTAGCCCAAGAGCACAGTCAAACTTGGGTTTTTGGTCAGTGGATTATGCCAAAGTTGCCCCTGGAATTCTAGAGTTTCTTAATCCCCAAATTTCTTAATTATAAACTGCTGTTAAGTTGTGCTATCCTGCTGCAGAATTCAAATGCAAGATTTGATATGGTACTTATTAAGTTTCATTTTTTGGGATTTAGACCAATATGTCAGACTGCCAAGGTTTCTACTTTTTGTTTTATTTGGTTTTGAAGCCAACCTACACATTTTACTATCCATGAGAGCTTTCCATATTGAATAAATGCTACACGCAGATCATTTTATTCCAAGACTGGTTTCTAAGGCTGTAGACCATATTAAAAGCTTTGTGGCATTCCACTGGAAACCTCCTTCCATATGGCACTATTCCATCAACCAGTGCACCGAACTTGCTACGTATCCACCAATCTCTACAGTCGTCCAACTTTATAGAGATGGTTTCCATTAATGAACAAGGACAATGCATTCAAAAATACCAAATGTACTGAAAGGTGAATTTCATGATTGTTAATGTGATTTTTATTATACCTGAAAGTAATTTTCTTTCTGTAGGAGAGTATGTCTGAAATTGTAATGGAAATTAATGAGAAATGTGACTCATTGTATTAGCTTTCACTGACACTTTCTGGAAAAGCCATGTAAAGATGTACAGACTAGATGTGGATGAGTGGAGCTGCTAGATGCCGTAGAGCTGTTTCTTCAAAAAGATTTCAATGAAAGTCAGATTCAAAGAGCCCAAGAATGAGTAGAAGGAACTAGAAACAGGAGGTATCAATACATTCAGGCAGGTTTGGAGTGAGTAACAGGGAAGCTGGTTTACTATTCCTAACCTGTTCAGCCTGATAAACATTGTTCAAATTAATGCTGTAGATGGGAATGGACAATTGTGAGAGGATTGAGGTTGCTACTTTATTTAAAGGAACAACAGAAGGAAAAAGAAGGGCTGATTAAAGTCACAGATTTTAAAGAAATAAAGGTTTGGGGTGACAGTCCTCAGAAATTGAGAACAAAATGGGCTGAAATCTTAGAAGAGGTGAGACTAAGGGTGAGCTCATAATTAAACAGGGATGAGACGGAGACAGAGGAAACCAGGGAAGATAGCAATTGTACCGTCCGTCTTAAAAACTGATCAGGACATGCCTGGAAGTTTCCCAGAATAGGGTGAGTGGGAGGCGTGAGGAACATGGAGGGAGAGAATGCACGCTGTCGAATTGTCCCTGAGAATATGGGCGAGAGAATTCCCAGGGAGGATGGTCCCATGTTCCCTGCTCTGCAGCAGGGACGTTGAGGGTCCAGGGACCCTGGGCTCGCTGGTCAGCCATGTAGCTTTCCACTGGACTCCTTCACTCTTCCTGTTCCTGTTTCTGTTTTTGGATCTTAGGCACTCATGTCCTCTAATTAAACTAGATAGCCAACATAGCGGGAGAAATGTCAGATTAAAGCAAATGCTAGAATAAATGAGATTCTTTAAGAAAACATTTCCTATTTATATCATGAACTGTGTTAGTTTGGGGTTTTCCCCCCACTCAATTATACACTAAACTATCATGCATTTTGCTGTGTGATTTTTCTATTTGATTTATTTGCACACTATAGTGACAAAGAGGTATGATGGTTCAATAAGCCTAACCAAGGAAACTATTGGTTCAATAAGCCTAACCAAGGAAACTATTGGTCTTCACACACAAAGTGAGAAAAGATAAATTCATAGACCTTAACAAGCAAGTGACGAGAACTGATGCATCAGTTGTCATAATCCTCTGCTTTGCACTGCTTGACAGCTCTTCTCTGCAAAACTCTTCGTCCTCCTTTCGGATAGAAAACGTAAAACCTTAAAAGAATGGGTTCGGATATTCTTTAAAAATTAACATTAATACCTTGAGAAATAAATCGTTAACTAAAAATGTTGTGAATTGTTACCATTCACACTTCATTCCTATCTTTTTCACTGACTTATTCACAGGTTGAGAGTAAGACTGAAGAGTCTAGAAAGGTCACAGATTTCCTTGTTGAGGAAATTGTAGGAGATGAATTTGAACACTGAGAAGCAAAAGTTAGCTGATAGGACTGGGCAGAAAGAGAAGCGCGTGGGAGGAGGTGGAGTGGGAGCTTCTTCCAGGCTGGGCTCTGCCAATGACGTCAGCAGCCGTGAGCCTCCCCCAGACACCTCGACCAGCTGGGCCGCCCAACTGTGCAGGCCGCGGGGTTGGCGTTAAAATATTTGGATACGGCCGAGGAGTGTGAACAGACTCTTAGAATCACAGACTGTTTTTAGCAGAAGCCCTGGAGATGCAATTCCTAGGAGAAAGGATGTTCTCCTGAATTCATTTTTGTCAGTTACATAAATCAAACAATTCTTAATTTCCAATCAGATTTGAATTTAGGAATAAGGTCTAGGAGTTAAAACCTTTTGAAAACAAATCAGTTTGGAAGTTCTTGTTTTAGGGCTCAACTATGTGACCTTCCATTACGTGCATGAGAATGTTTTTAAAAATGTGGGTAGCATTTGGAGAGAAAGCTAGTCAAGCTCAGTGAGCCCGGGTCTCCATGTCAGCCGCTGACGGAGTGAACAAATAATTACTGAGCGCCGCCTGTGTTGAAGGCACCCAGGGTACATCCGTGAGCAGCAAGCAGAACTCCTGCCCCTCAAGGGATGGAGAGCCCTAGTGGAGGAAAAGAATAACGGAAAAGAATAACATAAATAGGTGAACTGCTTCGTATGCTGTAAGATGGAAATACTATGAACAACAGAGCCGAGTCAGGGGGCTTGGAAGAGGTGTTGGTGAGGGCTGTGATTCCTAACAGAATGATAGAGTGTGGGCCTCACTGCTGGACAGTTATTTGGGCAGCAGTTTGGAGAGGGTGACAGAGTGAGCCACACAGGTGTCTGGGGAAGGTGTTCCAGGTAAAGGCCCCCAGGTTGGACCACACGCAGTAGCTCTGGGAGATTTGTCCACGGAGGGGTCAGGGGACCTAAGGGGCTTCGCCATTGTAAAGTCTCAGCCCTTGACTCAATGGAATGGAGCTCCACAGAGAGTTTTGAGCCGAGGAGTGATATTATTTCATTTACATTTTTGAAGCATCACTTTGGCAGAAGTCTGGGCTCACACCAGGGCAGCGGCAGGGAAAGGGGAAGAAGAGTTCAGATTCTGGATACACTGCATTTTGGAGGGGGAGCAAACCGGAAGAGGTGGAGGGATGGGTGTGGGAAGCCAGAGGAAAAGATGAGTCAAGACTAACTCAACGTTTTCGGCCTCAGCTCCTGGAGAGAAGGCGTTTCCATCAGCAGAGCTGGGATTGCAGTGTGATTCTGTCACCCGCTATGCATCAAGCATGGTGCCAGATGCCAACTGAAGCAGGAGCTAGGTCAGTATTTTTCCATCTCAGGACATGACCAATTACAATTCAGTGATTCTCAACTAGAATTTTGAAAATTCAGATTGAATGCTGTTGTGGGTACTCTGATGCCCCACGACATACCTGGGGGTGTTGGGAGCTTCAGCTGCCCTCAGCTCAGAGCTGCCTTCCTCACTGGGTGGTACCTGTGACCACAGGGACCACCTTGCTTAAGGAGGAGCACGTGGCCAGGGCCTGGTTGATGGGGGCACAGAGTCTGAGCTCTTGACTTCAGTTGGGTAAGCAGGAAGGATCCACCTACTGCCAGGGCTCCCCACAGGATCGGCCGAGGCCCCGGGAAAGAAGAACTCCATCTTCTATTCTGCAAACTAGACGGATATCAAGGGTCAAAGCCTAGTGAAGTCCAACTGAGGATACGCTGGGCTCGCCAGGAGCACAGAGGGGATGTGGGTGGATGGGGAAGGGCACTAGGATCTAGAAGGTCTCTGCTGGCAAGGTCCTGGGGCCTAGGCAGATCAAGGAGAGGTCTGGAACCACCAAGGAGGCTCTCTGGGGCTTTCCTTTCCACAGGACATACAAGATGCTGACCCAGGGCAGTAGCTGAGGTCTCCAGGTAAAGTGTAGGTCACCTCACACAGCAGGGCACGTCATAGGCTATGGAACATCCCCATTTTATGCCCAGAGGATTGTATTGCCTATGTGACATTTTCCAGGGAACTATGTGCTACAAACCCACAGATTTTAGGTTTGTTTACCACAGGTTTACATTCAGCTAAAAACATTCAATAGTTAATGACTCCTCTAGAAAATGCCATTTGTCATGAGGTCTAGTTATCAGTGTGTTCGAAAAGAGATCAGACTGGGTCACCTAACTTTTTCCTTTTCTTTTAGTGTCTCCCTGCTAATTGCCTACTGTACCTGGAGCGCTTTGCTGTGAAATAAGGTGTAACACCCTGGCAAGGACCCCAGAGGATAGTGGAAACATACAGCTAGACTGACCTGGAATTTTGGAAAAGTGATGGATTTTTCTATTAAGTGAAGCAGGAGTGCCAGAACTGCCATAGTAGATGAGGGAGGGAGGGATCTCAGAAAAATGGTCACGAGTGGCTATCCAGCTGAAGTTCAGAGCACCCACAAGCTGATCATGTTTTGTGCAATGTCCAGAGGACACCCATTCACTATGTAAACACAGGAAGTGCTGGGAACTTCCAGTTCTAGCTCAGATGGAGTAATAGGAACTGGATTTACCTTCTCAACTAAAACAACTATAAAACCAGATAAACTGTAAAACAAGGTTTACAGATATTGGACAGTACGCAGCCCAGGAATGAGAGCCCTGGGGAAAGGAGACAAATGAGTCTCCAGAGGGAATTGATTTCCTTGCTCTTTCCATCTTCTAAAGCCACATTCTTTGCATTACTTGACTCATGACCCCTTCCTACATCTGCAAGACCAGCAGTGTATCACCTTCAAATCAACCTCTGCCTCCCCATCACAGGGTTCTTGTGATTACATTTTAGACCCATCAAGATAATCCAGGATAAGATCCTTAACTTACTCCCATATGCAAAGTTCCTATCACCTTATAAGGTAACATTCACAGGTTGCAGGACTTGGATTTCTTTGGGGGCCATTATTCAGCTTACAACGACCATCCAGCTTGAGAGCATTGACTTTTGCCGTAGACTCTATCCAACAACAGCAGTTTTTCAAGTACAAATAAAACATTTATCGAAAAAGACTATAGGGCTTCCCTGGTGGCACAGTGGTTGAGAATCTGCCTGCCAATGCAGGGGACACGGGTTCGAGCCCTGGTCTGGGAAGATCCCACATGCCGCGGAGCAACTGGGCCCGTGAGACACAATTACTGAGCCTGAGCGTCTGGAGCCTGTGCTCCGCAACAAGAGAGGCCGCGATAATGAGAGGCCCGCGCACCGCGATGAAGAGTGGCCCCCATTTGCCGCAACTAGAGAAAGCCCTCGCACAGAAACGAAGACCCAACACAGCCATAAATAAATAAATAAATAAACCCAAAGTTTAAAAAAAAAAAAAAAGACTATATTCTGGGCCATAAACCAAGTTTAAATAGATTTAAGAGAACTGAGAGCATAAAAGCATATTCTCCTTTCACAACAGCAAGATACCAGAAATTAATAACAAATTATACTGAAAATATCCAAATATCTGGAGACAGAACAATACATTCTAAATCACCATGGATAAAAGAAGAAATCACAAAGAAAATTTGAAAATACTTTAAATTGTATAAAAATGAAAGTACAACATGCCAACATTTGTGGCATCCACATAAACCTATGCTTACAGAGTAATCTTTTAGCATTAAATGCGTATATGAGCAAAGAAGAAAGGTCTCAAATCAATCTTAAGCTTCAACTCTAAGAAATTAGGAAAGAAGACAAGTTAAACCTAAGCAAGAAGAATGAAGAAAATGTTAAAGAGAATAGATCAGTGAAATAGAAAACCAGTAAAGAAAACCAGTGAAGCCAGAACTGTGTTATTTGAAAAGGTTGATAAAATTACTAAACTACAGTATAATCAGACTGATTAGAATAAAATAAAGAAGACAAAGTTTACCAAAATCAGATATGAGAGAAGGTCATCACTACAGAGCTTACAGGCATTGAGGGGATAATAAGGGAACTACTTTATTTCATAGGAACTAATATGTCAACTTACATGAAATAGATTTCTTACAGACAGGAACTACCAAAGTCACTCAAGAAGAAATTGATAACCTGAATAGCTCTATAACTATAAAGTAATTAAATTCTAGTTAAAAATATTCCCACAGAAACACCCCAAACAAGAAAACCCTCCAGGCTCAGGTAGCTTCACTGGTGAATTCTATCATATACTTAAGGAAGAAATAGTACCAGTTGTACACAAATTCTTCCCGAACATGGTAGGAGTTGAGACACTTCCTAACTCCACTTAGGAGGCCAATATGACCCTGACACCGAAAGCAGATCAATGTACCTCATGATCAGAGACCTTAACAAAATGAATGCTGCCTGTTAAAAAATATAATACATCATAAATGGGTGGGTATGATTTCATGAAAGTAAGGTTGATTTAACATTTGAAAACTAATTAATATAATTCACAGTGTCAAAGGACTAAAAAACCCACCATATGATCATCTTAATAAATTCAAAAAAGACATTTACAAAATTTAATATTCATTTTTAGTAAATAAAATTCTTGGAAAACTAGGCATATACATTAATTTTATCACATGATAAAGCACAGCGATAAAAAACCTACAGTAGCCAACATTGTATGTGATGGTGAAAGACTGAATGCTTTCCCCCTAAGATCTGAAACAAGGCAAAAAGACTCACTCTAGCCACTTCTATTCAACATGATTTTTGAGGTCCTACACAGGCAAGGAAAAGAAAAAAGGAAGAATATAGATTGGAAAGGAAAAATTAAAACTGGCTTTCTTCAGACTACATGATTGTCTACACAGAAAAATCCCCACGAAACTATGAAAAAGCTACTAGAACTAATTATTTTAGCAAGGTTGCAGGTTACATGAGCAATACACAGAAATTAACTATATTTCTGTATGCTAGCAATGACTGATTGGAAATTAAAATTTAAGTGTGAGCATTTACATGAGCATCAAAAGGTGAAATACTTAGGGATAAATTTAACAAAATGTGTCCAAAACCTCTATACTGTAAACTAAAAAAAAAAAAAAAGTTGAAAAAAATTAAAGACCAAACAAGTGTAGAGAGATTCTGTATTCACGGAACAGAGGAATCAATATCGCTACGACGCTTCCTTTCCCAAAACTGACCTATGTTTTCAATGCAATCCCAATCAAAACCCAGCAGGCATTTTGGTAGAAATCAACAAGCTGACACTAAACTTTATTTGCAAATACAAAGGACCTGAAAAATCCAAGACAGTTTTTAAAAATTATGACAAAGTTGGAGGACTTACACTACTGATTTCAGGATAATTACAAACAAATTGTGGTATACGTATGTAATAGAATTCTATCAGGCAGCATAAAGGAGCAAATCACTCCACCCGAACATGGCTGAATCCCAAAATCATGAAATTAAGCCAAGGAAACCAACCATGAAAGGCCACATACTGTTTGAGTCATCTCTATGAAATTCTAGAAAAAGCTGAACTGTGGTATTGGAGACCACACTGGTGGTTTGGGGGAGTTGGCATAGGGGTATGGGAACTTTTTGAGGTAGTAAAAAATTCTAATCATGATAAAAATCCATGAATTCTACACTTGAAACTGTTGAATTTCATTGTGTGTAAATTACACCCCAATGGAGTTGATTTAAAAAATAAGGAATGCCCTCGTAAGAGGAGCACCAGTGCTACTGAAAGTCTCTACCCTAATCAGTGACCTCTAAGTGGTGCTATGTCCCCAGCAGCTATGCTCTATGGGGCTGGGGGCAGGGCAGGAAGGAGAGTGGTCCCGCCACCATCTTGATCCAGTGAGCGATCCCAATCTCTCAGTGGAATGTGTTTGCAACGTTCTACAAGTCCTGGTTCCCAGAGGGCAGACATTTCTGAATTCCCATCTGGGGACACAATGAGAGTCCTATTAAAATTCAAGCTGTGGCTGTCACCCAGGTGTTTCAGGGTCCTGGTACCAAGAAAGCAGCAGGCAAGGAAAGAGGAGCCGAGCTGGCCTGGGAATTGACAGATCTTCGGGAAGAGAGAGGCTGTGGCTTCACGTGGGGAGGGCAAGAGTGTATTTGTTGCTCAGACGAGCCACTTGTGCTCCTATGCTCAGCTTTTAAATTGAAAAAAAATTAATCTCAAACTTACAAAAAAGTTGCAATTCAGAAAATACACAGGATGGTTTTTTACCTGCATCTATTGAAAGTAATTTGCCAAACTGATGCCCTGTCACCCCCTAATACTTTAGTGTGTATTTCCTAAATATAAGGGTATTTTCCCACATACCCACAATACAGCCATTTTAAAAAATTATAGTTGATTTATAATGTTGTGTTAGTTTCTGGTGTGCAGCAAAGTGACTCAGTTATACATACCTACATATATTCTTTTTCAGATTCTTTTCCATTATAGGTTATTACAAGATATTGAGTAGAGTTCCCTGTGCTAGACAGTAAGTCCTTATTGTTTATCTATCAACATCTTACATATAGTAGTTTGTATCTGTTAATTCCAAACTCCTAATTTATCCTGCCCCCCTTCCCCTTTGGTGACCATATGTTTGTTTTCTACATCTGTGGGTCTGTTTCTGTTTCGTAAATAAAAACAGTGACACACGCCTTCTACCCGATCTGCAGACCTCAGTCAAGTTCCACCAAGGCAAGCTTGTTGGTGACAGTTGCAGCCCTTGTGAGGTGGCATTTTAGTGGCAGATTCAGAGCCAACGATGCAGCTGTGGTGCAGGCTTGGGGACCCCAGCTCAGGGCCGTTAGCTCCCTGACCCTGGGATCAATCACTTCATTTTTGATCTTCCTTCCCTCTCCTCCCTTTTCCTCTCTCAGCATTTCCAGCGCTGTAGAACTAAATTCCTCTAGGCTTGAAATACCTACAGTAGCATCTGTTGTCTCGAATGGATCCTGGCTGATATGCAGATTTAAAGGATAAAAGAATAAAGGTTTGGCTGCAAACCTTGGTGATACTCATGAGACCCTACAAAGTCCAGGGCTCCGTGGGTCCTTTCGTTCGTCCCCGTGGTTTTCATTAGGTTTACCCGTGAAGATCTCAGTTCTCTTCCGCTCCCAGGCACTTTCCCACCCACTTTGAAGTTAGCAGTGACCACGTCACTTGCTTTGACAAGAGCCATGTGTCACTTCAAGGAAGAAGTCTGAAGAGTCACTGCAGATCCTCCACGGCCCTTTTCCTCGCCCGGCTACGGTGCAAGCGTGTGCTAAGTTCGGTCCCCGCTGAGCTAGTTCCTAAGTGACCACAGTGAGTAAAGACCTGCCACCTACACACAGTGAACATGAAGCATGAGCAGGAAATACATATTACTGTTCCAAGCCTCTTAGAAACAGGAGCTGTTTGTCACCGCAGCATAACCAAGACCACTGGCCGCACACAGTCAGGCTGCACCTGACCTTTCCCGAGGGCTGCTCCTGCCCAGAGCATTAGTATGTTTGGACTGGGCTGCAGAAATCGGCACAGGGTTTGGTGAGGTGTCCTTGATGGAAGAGTGGAATTCCTGCCTCCTGGAGGTTTGTCTCCCTCTCTACATTACTGGCCTCCACACTGGCATCAAGAAACTGTACCATCGAGGACCGAGGACACCTTCTCGGGGTAACGGATGTCCCTGAGGCCAGAGAGGCCTTCCCTTGGCACATTGCAGGCTTGTTTCTTTGTTGTTGTTTGATTTTTGTTTTTTACCATAGAAGAGCTTTTTTTTTTTTTTTAATTAATTAATTAATTAATTATTTTTTGGCTGTGTTGGGTCTTTGTTTCTGTGCAAGGGCTTTCTCTAGTTGCGGCAAGCGGGGGCCACTCTTCATCACGATGCGCGGGCCTCTCACTGTCGCGGCCTCTCTTGTTGCGGAGCAGAGGCTCCAGATGCACAGGCTCAGTAGTTGTGGCTCACGGGCCTAGTTGCTCCGCAGCATGTGGGATCTTCCCAGACCAGGGCTCGAACCCATGTCCCCTGCATTAGCAGGCAGATTCTCAACCACTGCGCCACCAGGGAAGTCCCACAGAAGAGCTTTTGTTACTTATTTTGAGTGATTTTAAATTTTAAATAAAGAATTCAAAGTTCAGGAATGCATCATGACATAAAATAATCAATAACCTATCATTCAAGTCTTCTCGTGCATTTAATGATTATACATGTTTACTCTGGCCTCATAAAAATGATGAGCTTGACGGACTCTAGTTAAGATCATCTTTGAGGAGACAGAGGAGCATGTGTCCTGTTGGTTACAACAAGCTCTTTCCAATCCCAGGGGTTTGTGGATCCTGAAATCCCCATGACACTGTTTCCCCCATTCTTCCTGCCACTAACCCCTACTCAGGTAAAACCTTCTGTCTTAGACAACTTAAATAAGCCCACATTCACTTTAAGTTCTCCTATGGTATTTTTTCTTCGTAATCTCAACCAATTGGCCATTGTTTATTTCACTTCATGGTGACATGTTTAGTGTCTATATCCACACTAGCTTGTAAAGACCAAGAGGATAGGGACCACCACAGCAGAAAATAGCTCACCATGGTATTTTCATCACCAAGAACACTCCCTGGCACACAGTAATTGCTCAACCTGTATTTTGTTGAATAATTTAGCTGATTAATGAAAAGGCAGGACATACTCATTCCCTTGTGCCTCTGTTCATCACTTAGCGTTGCAATACAGCTTAGCAGCTGTGTGGCTTTGGATGAGCTATATAACCTCTCTGAGCCTAGGTTTCCTCTTCTGTAAGATGGGAATAATAGTAATACCTACCTCTAACTGGCTTTTTTTTCCTGCCCAGGATATGAACACACATCCTTTTGGATAGTAATGGCTTATATTATGAGTCTTGGTGGAGGCAACCCGCCTCCCCCTAGAAAAGCCCACAACCCTGGCAGCAAAGACAAGAGCACATAACCTAAGCCCACCAATCAGATGCTCTCACCCAAGCTGCTGAATCCCGAGGGAGGGTCACAAAGATGGAAGGTGGGTCAGGATGGACAGCAGAAGGGGGTCTTAAGTGGACCTACTTCTTGGAGGTGACATTTGCCCCATCCCCTAACCTCGACTGGTTTCTGCTCATTGAGCCTTTTTTCCCAATCTTCTCATAGATTTTATAAAATACATAATATGCATCCAAAATATTCCCTTTCTGTACGTTAGGCGCTTGATTTTTATGAGTAACTGCCAGGAACCCTGACCACATGAGACTTGTGAGGATTGCACTACACGATCATGCCAGGAGCTCTGTAACCTGGTGTGTGATAAATGCTCAATACGTGTTCGCTTCTGTGTCATCCACAGGCTGTTCTGCCTAGAAATCCCTCCCAGACACCAAGTGAGCAAAGAGGATAGCCCTGCATGTACTGTCTCACTTTTAATCATACAAATGGGACAAAATGGCATGGCTGAGGCTGTTTACCTTCAGAGCCACAGTAAACATTCCATTTTCCATGTGTCCATTTACGCAATCAGTACAGTCATTCAGGAAATATTTACAGATGTCTTCTATGTGTGACGCCCCGTGCTAGTCGCTGAGCACGCAGACAAGTCAATGGGAAGCAAAGCAAAGAAGAAAGAAGAAAAAGAAGAAAAGGAAAGAAAGACAAAGAACTGGTGGGGATGGTGACCCGTGACACATCTGGGAGAGGTCTGTAGCACCTGAATGGATTCTGGTGACGTCCACCCCGGGCAGCAGCCTCATTAGCTGATGACATCTGGTCTGGGAAACAAAGCTCTGGGCCCAGAATCACCTCTGGAGGAGCCTGGCGTACACACGAGCACAGGGTGCTGCTTCCTTACTTTGCACAGCTGGAGAATGCAGTAATGCAGCCCACTTCCTCCTAGAGATTTAGCAAAGAAAAATAAGATCATAAACAGATAGTTGCTCAAAAGTTCTCAAATGAGAGTTATTCTAGGTTGCATATGATTATCATTGTTACTAATGTTAAAAATAACGATGTACAGTTATGATATAAAGATTGACATTTTTGTCCTAACCTCAAATTACTCATTCCTAGTTCTCTGGCTAAGGCTGAAGGAAACGTTTCTTTCCTCTCTAAACAAAATTCAATGGACACACACACACAAAATGCCTTGCCATTTTACAGTAAATCTTTAAAAGATAGTTTTATTTAAAGCCCTTTGCTTTTGGGAAACTGAGGAGGAAGTATGTTATAGGTTATTTACTCTCCTGAGAAAAATAAGATCTTCAAAGGTAGTTTCCAGTTTACATTTCAGCATTTAACTGAATTCCAACAGAAATATAGCTAATATCACTCCAGGTGTCACCAGCCAGGACTCTGCCCAGCGTCTGAGACCTGATCCCCAGGACAAAGCCACGTGGTTTTACTTTATCTAAGACGAGGAAGAAATACAATCTTAAAGGGGGGAAGAACTTTAAATATGATCTGGCCCAGCTGCTTCACTTTACAGGTGGTGAACACAAAGCCCAAAAATAAGAAGCAAACCCCCCGACCAGTCCCCAAGTAACAGCCGAGGCCGCTCTCCTCTCCTCCTCTGCTTGAGCCCCGTCACCTCCTGGTTCTGATTTCTGCTGCCTCTCATTCACATCTCCTTCCCCTCAGGTGGGGCCGGTTGCACCAGAGGAAGCATCCTGTGGAAAACGTGCATGGGTTTGGGGTTTACTCTGTGTCCTCTTTTCAGTAGCTGGCGTTAGCCTTGTTGTTAATGCAGTGTCCTAAACCAGTCTCCTCATTTATCAGATTAGCTTCCCTGGTCTTTTTTTTCTCAATGCACCAAAACAAGTGACAGAGCTTTGATTCCCTGGCTGGTCCCTGGTTTGCCCTCTGAGGAACGCCACTGACCTAAGTGGGTGGAAAATTGCTACCCCATTGTCCATCACGCATTAGACAAAGATCATGGCACCTCGAACCATTGCTTAATTTCCACTTATTGATACTTCTAAGACAACACAAGGGTCCCTCACGTGTTTAGTTGCTTTAGGAAGACGACCTGTACAGTCATCAGTCTTCCTGAAGTAGTCTGATCAGAAACAATTTGAAAGGGACTACCTCCACTTCGGCCGATTCACCATAGGTGGAAATTCCAGGACCACCCTTACACGGCGCTCAGAAAAAAAAATTCTCTGCACCTTTCACCAAAAAGTCCTCTGCTAGACGTTTACTGTCAGCAGGTTTTCCAGGATGCTCTCTGCCTTTGATGCTAAGCTCCCCTGGCTGAAAAGTCAGCTCCATAAACTCACTGGGGAGCGTGTCCTCCTCGTACACCAGAAACCAAGCACCCCTAAACGTGGGAGTGAAGGAAGGAGGAAAATAAGTTGGATTAGTTTTTAGTAAGGATATTATTCTTGGGGACAGAATATATGCGAACATCCAAATCATGAGTTTGCTTTTATCTATGACAGCTATGTGTGCTATAATACGAAATAAATATATTTGATCTTTTGGTCTCTGGCACACAGCTCCAATAAGGCTTTGGATTCCCCAAGTGCTGAGTGCCTCACGTGTGCTAGTGAGATGTGTCTGGGTCCTTAGGTAGCTTCAGGATGGAGCTGGTTGCCAGAAAGACCACAGTTAGAGGGCTGGAAGCTTCAGACCCACACCCCCCTCACCTCCAGGGAGGGGAGAGCGGCTGGAGATTGAGTTAATCACCAGTGGGCAGTGATTTAATCAACCACACCTACATAGTGAAACCTCCACTGAAAAAAACCCTAAACAATGGGTTTGGAGAGATTCTGAACATATTCTTGTGCTGGGAGGGTGGTGCATGCAGGTCCACAAAAGCCCCTTTGATGGGACCCTTCTGCACCTTGTCCTGTGTAGCTCTTCATCTGGCCATTCCTCTGTATCCCTTATAACAAACCAATGGTAGTAAGTAACCGTCTTCCTGAGTTCTGTGAGCCATTCCAGTAAATAACCGAACCTGAGGCCGGAGTCATGGGAACCTCCTGATTTATGGCCTGATGGTCAGGAGGGGGACCAGTCTCGTGGGACTGAGCCATTAACTTAGGAGCTCTGCAGTAACTCCAGGTGGTTAGTGTCAGAATTGATGTGAATTGTAGGACACCCAGTTAGTGTGCAGAGAGAATCTGTTGGTATAAAAAAAAAAAACCCCTATACATTTGGGGTCAGAGGGTTGTGAGTAAACACAGCTCACGCCATATACAGCATGTAGCCCAGATATTCCACTCTTAGATGTCTACTCTAGAGGTACCTTCCGTGCAGGATATAGAAAGCTGCGAAGATCAAGCTCATCTTATTAATAAGAGAAAACTAGATAATCTACAAATCATAGCTGTTCATCACGCTGAGTTCGCAAGGCAACCGTATCACCTGAATTCCACAGACAAACACTTCCAAGGAACGATGGGCACATGAACGGCTTTGCTTTAGGAGAGCAGGGGAGAAGGATGGTTTCGAGACAAGGGGGAGCAGGAATCACCTAGATGTCACCAAAGTGCTAAAGGCCAAGTGTGGCCAGTGGGCAGCGTGGAACAGCTGGGGGTCTCCAGGCGCAAAGGTGCCTGTGCTCACTGGGCAGCCCTTGGCAGGGCCTCCCCTTCTGCCAGGCAGGCAGGGGGAGAGAAGCAGGTGCTGAGGGAGAGGCACACAGCTCTGCCTGCTTCCCGGATCCTGTTTTCTTAAAAACAAAAGTCTCAAGTCGCAGGAAGAGAAGCAGAAAACGCTGTCACCTCCAGGACACAAGCGAAGATCTGTGACAGCCAGGGAAGGGAGAAGAGACATTTTCTACTCCTGGATAAGGGGCAACCCTAGGAACCGAATGCATGTGGCCAAGTATCAAGCACCTAGTAGATCTGCAATAAACTAGGTAAATAGCTAGGTGTTCTCCCACATTCAGAGGCAATTTCTGAAGCCTGTGCCACAGGGAGTCTTTGACATAAAGTTCTTACGTTGTACAGGCAATTCCATATGACTTTCAAATGTAAGCGTGAGATGTTTTTATCTCTTGAGGATACTGTGGTGCTTTTCAATTTTCTAGTACTACTTTCTGATCTAATTGTTAGTGAATATGTTCCTTTCTCTCAGACTATAAAGAGCTGAAAAAGAGGGACGAATGGGTGTAATGTCTACTTCAGTCAAGGACAGAAATATACACAGCGATAGCTCTGCTGGTGTATTTGATTGACTCATATAACAACCTTAGGGAACTCAAGACAATTCCCTAGAAAAAGGACTTTGAAATACTGAAACCAGAATGTCCACAGGTCCTGGATCCAGCAGTGAAGCCAGGACCCCACCTGCCAAGCAGACCCCCGTAGCCGGCACCCACGGTCCACACCACACGGCCACTGCGCCCTGTTTCTCTCGGGCCTTATTCTGCAATAGCTGGTTCTTAAAAACTGGTCTAAACACTGAATATAAAAGAACCCACTAATCTAAAGAAACAGAAGGAAGCTGTGTCAATCAGAGCAAATCCTTAAGATTCTAAATTCTCCAAAGACCCTGAAACATCCCCAGAAGGGACAATGTCATGAAGCCAAGAAACTCAGACTGAACAGACCTTCCTTTGAGCAAAACTTATCCAGTGGATGTAGTATGTTTGTTTCTTTCTCATCTCTTCTTACAAAATTGAATGTGTATATTTGCACAATTCTGTGAAGGAGAATAGGAATATAAAATACGACTTCCTTTGTTTTCAAAAATATTGATGATTTCCTGCTCTGAATATTTTTTTCTATGTCTAGTAGGAAAACCAAGAGATTTTGGAAGTCAAGAGTTGCTAAATTTCAAAAAGTTTAAATTCTTAAAATTCTGTTTTCAACCAAAAATGTAAAGCATTTTGAGATACATTTATTAATTCTAAATTTATTTTTAATAAACCATTGTTTCATATTTAATGAATCATTTGATTAAAAATCAAGAAGGGTCTGTATCTACATGTTATCTTTCAGAGGATTTAACTGTGAAAATGAGTTATTGATCTGGAAAAAAATAATATTCGATCCATACCTCACACCATAAACAAAAACCTAATCCAGATGGATTAAGAACTTAAACGTCAAAAGCAAAACTTTAAAACTGTCCCTGTCATTTGCTTGCTTTTCCTCAGATCAGTTCCTTCCTCCTTCCAAGTTCTTCTTTTTTGTTCCTCGAGGCCGAGGGATGTTTGCGAACTTTTGATGCGGTTGATCTCTGGGCTGTCTTATGCTCCTAATTATCTTTTCAACTCTTTCAACATCTTTGTAAGGAGTTCCCCACTGAACATGCCCTCTCTTGAGCTACCTGACAGGCACTCCTTTATACTGACTCCACCTGGTTGACTGACACAAACCCTAAAAAGAAAAAATAAGAGACTATCTTCATTCTATGATGTTAAAACAGGACTTTTGTTTACCAAATGAGACCTTAAAGAAAGTGAAAGTGAGCTAAAAACTGGGAGAGTATATTTGTAAAGTGTAACCAACAGAGAATTGATATAAAGAGTATTTAATAACTCATACTAATCAATAAAAAAATGCAAAAATCCAACAGGTAAATGGGCAAAAGTACAGAAGCAGACCCACAAAGGCTAATAGTTATGGGGAGAGCTGCTCCGTGTCACTAGTAACCAGGGAAATGCAAATCAAGGTCATAGTAAGAGACCTTTTTATATCCACGTGATTGACAGAATCAATCAGATGATCAGTTCAATGGACTTATATCTTGCTCATGAGAGTGTGCATTTGGAAAACAATTTGCCTACCCCAGCAATTTCACACATGTTTTCTAATTGCCAGGAATTTCTTATTTCATTTTCCCCTGGGATAAATCTGGCATATGCACTGAAAACTTCCTGAAGTTTAGATCTCTAATTTGGTATAATTTAGAAAATATATACCTTCTGGGCTTTCGGTTGTCTGATTTCCTGTGGAACATTCAGAATAATGATATTAACAAACTTGAAGTAAGATTCAAAATTGTGTGACACTTTACTTGGAGAAAAGCAAGTTCCTATTGCAAGGTATTATTGTTGTTATCGTTATTATTTTCTGAAGTGTTGTAAGGTTTTGTCCTTTGGGAATCTTGCAAAATTTCAATACTTTTGGAATGATCTTAAAGATCTAAGTTTGACAAAAGTGCTTTGGTTGCTCGAAGAGAAGGAAGACAGATATTTTTAGATATTGTTGGAGAATTTGGAAAGTGTGTCTTAAGAAGTTTTCCCACACATCATGAATGAGACCTTGTCACTAGACAAGGAGGCTGGTAGACAGGTGGCCCACACGCCTCCTAGCCTAGTAAGCCAGAGTCCATGCACTTGAACTGGAGAACAATGGATCAGAAGCAGCCAATGGGCTTTCCCAGATAAGGCAACCACTTGGGCTGTAGCCAATCAATGGTTTCCTTGCTTTGCTTCTGCAACTTCTCTATAAAAACCTCCCCCCGGCTCCTGTCAGTAGAGGCTCCTAACCCCTTTCCATTTGGTGCTGCCCATGTGGATTGATATTTGCTCAAATAAACCCTTAAAACTTTAACGTGCCTCAATTTGCCTTTTTACAGGTTCTTCTTTGTCACTGTTTGAGAGATGTTAGAAAACTTTAAAATGCTTTTCATCATTATGGCTGTGTGGCTGTTGCTTCTTGGAGTGAGTCCTGCACCAAGGTGGCTGCAGGCAGGGTAAGCCTGATCTACAGATCCACATGAGAGAGAATCAGAGCTGACCCAGAACTGGGGACCTGTTGCCAACTGATGGAATCGAGTGTGGTCAGATGCTGAACTTAGCAGACAGGCCTTCAAAGCAGCACTCTAAATAAACATGTTCAAAATACTAAAGGGGAAGTTTAAATTATGAAAGGAAATTTGACAAACTAAAGTATAATGGCAATGGTTGAACACCAACTATGGATTCTGATTTTTCCTTCTTGAAGGTGCTGTTGCTGGTGTTTCTTTTTGTAACTTGTCTAAACTAAATCTGTGGAATCAGTTTTCCCCATGGTGTCTTGGCTGAGTTTTTTATTCTTGTTTTCATTTTTAAGTGTGGTGCCCCAGGGGCCATCAATGTGGAGCTCAGTGGTCAGCCGATGACCACTGACATCCGACAGCTGAGCCAGCAGGACTTCCACTATCTGCCAGTAGATGGGTGTGTGATGTGGAAAGCACATTCAGGTCTGTCCTGGCTCTAACCTTCAGTGGGCCCCTTTGCGTCTCCTCTGTGTGTCTGTGTAGGGTCACGGTCAGCTGCTAGATAGCTTGGGCTCTCTCCAGGCTCCCCCATGGAACTGCCTCATTTCCGGGGTCACTCTGCTAATTTCCTGGCTAGTCTGCTGCTCTGTTGCTTGTCCCTGTCAGGACTACAACCTCAGGCTAGGTGACCATTGCTCGTCCCAATGTGTTTGCCACTAAGATCTCCACTGTTACTGACAATACCACTGCGGGTAGGGTTGTTGTTTGCTTGTATTTTGCACTCCACTCCAAGTCAAGTGAGTCTCCTTTAGCAGCAACATCAATCTCAGAAAGGCGCGGATGTTTGAAAACTTACCAGGAAGAAGAAACCTGTCAATCATTATCACTGTCAATTTTAGTGATTCTTAGAGGTATGCTTTGAAAATTCAACCTTTAGTTGAGAAATGTGGGTTCTGAGTTTTTCCCTACTTACAAGCTAACACGTCAGCCTGCAAAGACCATGGGTGTTGGTCAACATGAAGGTGGTTTCTCATTCTCAGCTTTAGCTATAGCCAGTAGCTCCGACCCCCAAACCCCAGCTCCCATTAGGCAACCCAAAGAGGACGTTTTAATTTGCGGTTGCTTGCAGTCGAGGAGAAGAACCCTGACTTAGGAAATGTAAAGCGTATGTAATGGGCAGGTGTGCCGTTCGCCGGGAAGGGGACATTATCTTTTTTACACTGGATGCTAAGCACACCGTCTCTTTGCCGGGGACGAAGATTCTAGCTTTGTTTCCCAAGGCTGTTCACATACAAACATCCTTGAAAAGCTGTCCAAAACAAACGCAGTCAGTGCCTCCCGTGCAAGACATTCAGAGACACAAAAGACCCACGGAGAACTGTCTACCAACATCCAGCTCTTAAAAAATTTAAGGGATCTCAGGCATTAAATTTTTTTCATTATTCTAGCCTCAGGGCCATTTTCTATGTGTAAACGCTGGATCGTTTACATCTTGTAGGCATCCGTCTTATGGTCTGAATGGTTAAGGAAAGCATCCGTATGGGTTGGATGTTATGTTTTATTTCTAGATTGGTTACAGTTACTTGCTTCTATAAAACTCTGTCCTTTTGAGTTGAAATTTATTTTGAATTAGCCTTCAGTAAGCTACATTCTCAAGACAAGAATGCCATGGGATTTTAGAAAGTGGACTCACAGTTGGCCTGGACCTAAACTTCAACAATGATGTGATTACATGGGACACCCAGCTGTGAGTGATAGAGGTGAGATGAAACTCCAGGCCACTCACGTCAGCCCAGCGCTCTTACCCTTGCACTCCCCTGCCAATCTCAGGCGTGTCAACAGAAGATAATTTGTTGCTATCTGAGAGCAACAGTCACTGGGCTTATTATCTTCACCAAAGCGGGGTACAGTGTTAGTAATCATCAGATATCAGATGAGTAAAGACAGCTGAAGTATAAATTCTAGATTTTTCTAACCTTAAATATACAACTTGATGTCGACATCAATGAGATTAATATGATAAGAGGTGAATCTTCACGTTTCATCTTGTTACTCAGACATGCTTGTATTATCTGTAAAAAACAGACCTGCATTTTGAGTTACTATATATGAAATAATCAGCACTGAATACAGCCCTAGCATTTTACTATAATTTGGAAAATACATGAGACCAATACCCTCTTTGCTTTTCTTGGTCTTTCTCTGAGAGTGTCTGGAGAAACCACATGTAGCCTACAATATATTCAGTAGTTTGATACACAAATAATTCCTATCACACAAGACTTCATTTTAGGTGATAACTGTAAACTAAAATGTCCTAACTGTTCATTAGAGGCTCTCAGGTTTTCATCTACTATGATTTTTGTAGCTAATGGAACAGGCTAAATATAGAAGAAAATGTTTACAAGATCTATTATTTTTCCCCTCACACGTGGAAAAATTTAGAACCAGGTCATTCATGCAACTTGACTCATATACACCTCCATACAGACATCAATAAATGCCTAACACCCACCCTTTCTCAACTTAGCCTTTGTGATTAGAGACCATCTCTGTCACGTGCTCACTGTCTGCCCTGTAGGCAATCTGACGGGTGCAGAACTGTGTAAAGTGAAAAGGACACACATGCACATCACACACACGATCTTCTTACCCCAAAGCACCCACAATTAACACTGGATGTGTTAGATGAATTGTTCTTTCTGGTGAAAAGCATGAGAGGGAGAAAGAGGAGGGGACCTAATCATGTCACTTCCCGAACCAGAGCAAGGAATCCAATCAAATGGGCTTTCTTTTCTTTTTACTTTTCTTTTTATTTATTTATTTTGGCTGCGTTGCTGCGCGTGGACTTTCTCTGGTTGCAGCGAGCAGGGGCTACTCTTCCTTGCGGTGCGTGGGCTTCTCATTGCGGTGGCTCCTCTTGTTGCAGAGTTTGGGCTCTAGGTGCATGGGCTCAGTAGTTGTGGCACATGGGCGTAGTTGCTCCGCGGCACGTGGGATCTTCCCAGACCAGGACTCGAACCCCGTGTCCTCTGCATTGGCAGGCGGATTCTCAACCACTGCGCCATCAGGGAAGTCCTCGGACTTTCTCATTGTTGGCTTGAGTAGCTGCCTCTGTCTGAGGAACCGGCCCAAAGGCTGCCAGGACTTTACTTGCAGGAGAGATTGAGAAGTCTCCCCAGAGAGACGGCCTTGGTCCTTAGTCCTTACCAGCCATAGGAGGTGTGGGAACAGGGGAGATTCTGAGAACATTGTCACTTGGATAAATGCGGCCCATTTCCCCCACCACCAGGATGTCATCTACCAATAGGCTGAGGATGACGGAAAAACCAGAACAGATATTTCACTAAAAACTCTGCGTGACCGCTGTGGCAAAGAGCCCCGCTTTGCAAAGTTTGTGACGGAAGGAAAGTGTGTCTCCTGCCCGCTGAGGTCACAGGCCAGGCTCTGCGGCTGTGGTTTCCAGTGTGAGCGGCCCTGAGCACCAGTGCTGGGTGGGTGGGTGCGTAGGTGAGGGGGGAAACGCCCTGAGATCCTTGAGCACAGAGGATGCGAGGAAGCGTCCGCAGATGCTCGTTACTGCGCGACAGTTAGAGCCAATGACACTTCAGTTAAAATTCAGTGCGTCCCCATCTTGGCCGCAACTGGAGTCCCTGGGAAGTTTCTGGAAATGACCTCTGTCTGGGGGGTGGATCCTGGAAATCCGTGGTGGTGGGAAGATCCCCGTTGCTGACGCGCTGGGAACCAGAGCTCTGCGTGCAGCGTGGTCCCGAGGCCGGCAGCCAGGGGCGCAGGAGCTGGGGGCATCCCAGCCCGCTCTCCGGGGCTCTGCCGCTGTGAAAGTCCACTGAGAGTGGCCGGAAGCTGCCCCCTCGGGAGAACTGCCCTGCAAGCTTGGGGAGCTCACCCCCTGCCGAGGGCAGTGACATGCTTGCTCCAGAGCCCGCTGGGGTCCGGTAGAAGCTGGCCTCCCCCTGAGGGCACACCTTGGACTCACTCTTCCTGGCCCTCTCCTGCTTTCCTCCTCCTGACAGCTGCTCTGGGAACTCAATCACTACTTAGACAGGAACCCAGTGGAAGACAAGGGGCATCAGCCGGAGCTGGTGAGAGAGGCAGAAGCTCCGGGCCAGCCCAGACCTGTCGGGCCGACTCCGCACATGAACAGGATGGGTGCCCGACATGACTGGCCTGACCCATCCTGGAGGGGCAGGCGACAAGCTCACCTGCCCTGCCCACGCACCCAGTTCTCTGGGTGCGCTCTCCTTGATGCAAAAGGAAACTTTAAAGAAAAAAATAGTCTAAACAGACCGCCAGAAGCAGGTATGTGAAGGGAAAGACCATTTTATATGTTAGGCGTGGTGGGCACAGAGGCCCTACTGTACTAGAGTTTTTGAAATTTTTAAGAACTACAGAGGGAAAAAAATTGTCTGCAATTTGTGGTGGGAAAAACACAGGAAATTTGAAGTAAATGTTTAACTAAATGTCCACAGAATATAACATTATACCAGCTGGTTTCCTGCAATGTAGCTAAACCCATATATATTTAATGTTGGATGTGAATTTTTCATATGTTTGCTCTGTAGTGGCTTGGGGCCCCTGCAACGAAGGATGCCCGAAGGTAGAAAAGGTATAAAAAAAACATAAAAAATGACTCTGAAAAGAGGAGCCGCGGGCAGCTTTCCCTGGAGGGGCGGTGGGCTGACTCCGCTCTCCCCGCACGCACCCGTGGACCGCCCTCCTCCCACTGCCTCTGGGCTCAGATTCCAGGACTTGGAGGCTCAGCGGAGGCAGGGCCAGAAAGAGGCCCCACGTGGAGGTGGGCTCTGGGCTGTTCAGTGCCTCCTACTTGTCTCCTGACCTCTGGAGCCCAGTGTAAGGCGGAGAACCAGGATAAGGCTGGGGATGAGGACCAGGGTTCTCTGTGTCTGGTTTCTGGCTTTTTCTGTTGATTTGAGCACGCTGCCCACCGACCAGCACCTACCTTCTCTTCCATTAAACAGGAATTTTAATGTAATCTGAGTTTGGGATGGTTTCTGCAGAGCTCCCACCATCCCCGCCAGCACTCCCTGGCTGGGGGAAGGACCATTACGGCCACGGGGGAACCACTTGTCACTTGGCAAGATTTTTAGAGCTTGGCTTGGTGTCTTGAGCTTCACATTTCTTCTTTTTTGGGAATTGGTTTATTAAGTGGACTTTAACTTTGTTAAAGTATAATTTGCACACACTGAAACACACCCATTTAAGTGTGCAGTTTGATTAGTTTTGATAAAGGTATACAACAGTGTAACTGCCACCATAATCTAGTTATAGAATATTTCCATTACCCCCAAAAGTTCTCTCTGCAATAAACCAGTCCTCCACTTCCAGGCAAGCCCTGATCGGCCTGCAGTAGTTGGACTTCTCCTCTCTAAAATTTCAGATAAATGGACAAAAGTCTCTATTTATCAGATAAATATGTACTTGGAGGTAATGTATTAATATAACATGATGACTGTAGATAACATTGCTGCATGTTACATAGGAGAATTGTTAAGAGAGTAGGTCCTAAGAGTTCTCATCACAATGAAAAAAGCATTTTTCCTCCTTTTTTTCTATTTATAAGAGATGATGGATATTAACTAAACTTACTTTGGTAATCAGTTCACAATATATGTAAGTCGAGTCATTATGTCATACACCTTAAACTTTTACAGTGATGTGTGTCAATTATGTCTCAACAAAACTGGAAGAAAACAAATGGACAAAAGTCAATTCCAAGACAATGTTGAAACAATGATCAGAGAGGACATCCTTTCCTTATTTCTAATCTTAGTAGGAGAGCTTCAAGTTTCTCACGAATAAGTATGATTTTAGCCGTACATTTAAAAAAATCAACCGTCTACTGTATTTTGTTCTTTGGAAGGTTGTTTTGTTTGTTTGTTGATAATTAGCTAACCTGGAATTGAACTGAAATGTCGTTTCTGCCCTGTGCATCCGCTGATATCTCAGATAAATTCTTTTTTAATCTGGCACTTGGAGCACTTACTATATGTGATAAGGTTAATCTATTGACTGTAACCAAAAAGTTTATAAAAATCTAAAAATAAGCTTTTATTTTCTCTTATAACTTTTATTTTTAGGATCACTTTAATTCTTAAACTTAATTTTAAAATTTACAGTTTAACATTATTATCTAAATTAGAGAAGTAAATTTATCCCTGCAGTGTTCCTTAGGGTACCTCTTCCCAGCTCTAGGATTCTGTGGAAGACAGCTGGAAATCACTGGCCTGGCTGGACTTCACCTGTGAGTTATTCCTATAGACTAACACACAACGTAGTCACGCATGAGTCTTTACACGACATGGCACACATCAGGATGAAATAAAAGATCCAGCCACTCATCTGGTTAATTTGTGCTCAGCACATGGACGGTCATTCCTGCTTCCCCAGATCTCACCAACTGGAGAAGGACTGGAGGGGAAAGGGCGGAGACGGGTTAAGCTGGTGGTGCTGAGCCTGCATCCAGAGTCACTAGGACCCAAAGACCCACAGGTCCCCTCTCTTCCTCTCTTCCCCTGGCGTGGGCTTTGCTGTGCCCAAGTCCTCCCCGGTGTCTGAGAAGCCAGCCTCACTGCCGGCGGGTCTGCCCCTTCGTCGCCCCATCAGTACCTGCCCCAGGATCAGGTACCCCTGTAGCCGCTAGTACTGACCTGGTTTTCGTTGAGGCTGCTAACGCCATCAGGCTTGAAGCACTGTAACCCAGACAGTGTGAGAACTCCCGACTTATTCCCTCTGTTTCTCTTAGTTTCGTCTTTTGAGAAACTCAGGACTAGTTCCTCATGGACTGAGTTAGTTGCCATCCGAATGGTGCAACCCCAAAACATCAGTTGTGTGTTGAATTATGTCCTCTGAAAAGTTATGCTGAAGTCCTAACCCCCGTACTTGTGACTGTGACCTTATATGGAAATAGTGTCTTTGCAGCTGTAATCAAGTTAAGATGAAGTCACTTGGGTGAGGCCCAATCCAATATGACTGGTGTCCATATAAGTATAGCAGGGGACGCACAGAGCGCAGGCCATGTGACCACAGAGGCAGGGATTAGAAGCTGGAAGAGGCTGGCAAGGATCTACCCGGGCTCAGAGGGAACATGGCCCTGCCCACACCTTGATCTCGGACTTCCAGCCTCCAGAACTGTGAGACAACACATTTGTTTCCTCCCAACTGTGGCCCTCTCTTACAGCAGCCCTGGGAAGCTGATCAATGCTCATTCACTGTCATCTGTTAATGGTTCCCAAGATAGACACCAAACACCTTGGCTTTCCTTCTGCAGAGTGATTTCCCCACCTTCCTGTCTCCACCTCTGGAAACTTGACCTCAAGGTTCCAGGAAGCATCTGCTGCCCCTACTTATTCAAGAGCATTAACCCCGTAATTGATCCGCGCGTACCCAGGCCCAATGACCAGTTCTCAGAGTAGTCGCTGTGATCCTTCTAGAAAGTCCCCCGTGCGCCCGCATAGACAGCGTTCCCACTGCTGTTACCTTACAACCTGTAAGAACTATGCAGATATTAATTATGGTTCATTTGTGACCATTTGTGCTTAATTCATATCTCCCATTACCTTTACACAATGAAATACATTAGAAAGCAAATGTAATCACACTTAATCTTAAGTGGTGAAGCCCCTCAAAAATAATTGAGAAGAATAACACGTAAGGATTGACAACACATTAAAAATGTTTTTTTCCGCATAGTTTTAAACACTGATATACAAAGAAAAGAGAAGCAGTACCATTAAGAGATTTATTTCTTCTCGGGAAGAAATACTGATACAATTCCACAGAACTCAATTTGACACGCCATTTAGCAAGAACATTTTCAGGCGTGAAATCTCTCTCTAATCTTACCGTGTCAATCTTTCACACAGGAAAAAGCATGTTTAAAACACAATCCTAAAGTCCTTTAATATTTCCTTTTTTTTCCCCTCCTCCTTTCAACTAATAAAATTAAAATATACCAAGAGTACGGAGCTAAAGCCACGGTAACGTGGAGGATTTCGTAGCCAGCGGCGCATGTGTATCACTGCAGTGGCTGGGACCTGCAGTCACTTTGATGGCAACGGAACAAAGCACGAGGTGCAGACGTCAGCGGAGCTACAGCCCACTTCCTAACGCGCAAATTACATCTCTTGCTCCTGTGTTCCCTCCCTCCACACACCGAGGAGTGTGATAAAAATGAACACGTAGAGTGTGTACTGAAATATCTAAAGGATACGTATGCATTGAAAAATAAATTACAGGCAATACATGTTTTCTATACAGGACTACTGTTTGCTTTTGTGAGTGTGTACGCGCAAAGGATGTGCTTACAAACGCGTGCGCGCACACACACGCGCACACTGCACAGCCCTCCAGAAGGGGCAGGATGGGAGATGGCGCATTTAACATCTCGCTGTAGAACGTACAGAGCGCAGTCCTCATTTTGGCTTTCCCTCCCCTAAGGGCAGTGCTGCAAACGATGTCTGTTTACTGTGCGTCCCCCGGGTGCCGTGGCGCAAACCGCACCAAGGCGCCCTGCCCACTCGCCCTCCATTTCTCAGTCTCTGCAACAGCGTGAGGAGGCCTTGCAGCTCGGCGCCGATTCGGTGGGTCTCTCCACCCGGTGGCCGCTTCTGCCCGGCCCCTTAGAGCAGGGTGTGTCCGAATCTCCGGGGCTGGGATCTGAGCTGCGCACGGGACGCTCTCGGGAACCGCATGGGCGGAGCCAGCCGCTAGTAGGCGCCTCCCACCCCATCCGGTCCTTGGTGAATGTCAGTGGCAGGACCCGCTCCTCCGCCCTGACCAGGCGCGTTTCCTCCCCTCAAAACAGATCCTACTCCCCTTTCTCCTCTCTGGCATCCATTTACGTCTGTATCTTCACATATTTGCAGAATGTATCATTTCTCTCCTTTGGAGGCAAAAAGTAAGCGAATAATTTTCTGGTGGCATTCGTTATGTCTGCTGCTCGAATTGTGTATCGAAATCGTTTTGCAGTAGGACCAAATTTAACTTATTTTGTGCAATATGAAAGCTGCCAATTGGTATCTTCTACTGAAGTCCATCCATCCACAAGTTAAGTTAGGTTTTATATTTATTGCACCTAACCTACTTTTGCAGTGCATAGATATTATTCACATCAGAATATGGGCTTAAACACTGAAATGATGGAGGTTATATTTGAAACAGTGTCCTAAGGCTACAATGTCTTCATGCCAATTTCTTTTTCTGTTGTGCACCCCAAATTTCTGGGTACCACATTCAGTGTAAAAGATGTCATCCTGGGCATCTGTGGGTTACATCCGAATGACGCAAACGAAGCTGTAAGTACTCCTTTTTCTTTTCCTGGTGTCCCTTCTTCAGCTGCTCCTGAGTCCTCTGTAGGTGGCTCTCTCCTCAGTGTTTTTGTTTCCCTCTCCGCTCGCTGCAGTGAAAGACTGTGGGGAATCAAGGAGTTGCTGTGATCCCTCTTTCAAAACCCGCCTCCCTTAGCTGGCAATAGTTGACTTATTAACTCCTATGAAGGAAGTTCACACACATGCAGAGAGCTTGTCCTGCTGTAAAAATGCAGGGAGAAAGAGAAGGCCTGGCTGAAGCCATCCACCTGGGCACAGTGGTGACCAGAGGCAAGCAGACAAGCCTCTCCCTCGTTGCAGTGTGCAGCCGGGGTCTCCGGCTGGGACCGCTGCAGTTTTAAGATGCGAAAGGTCTGGAATTGGAAAGAACAGACACAACGACTCTGCTTCTGGTTGGTATTTATGGCCATTGAAGGAATTTGGAGGAATGGAGGCCACAGGTTGGGGGAAAGAGAGTTAAAATTATTATGAATTTGCAACAAATTAGGTCACACTCTTTATAGCTATTTTATTCCAAGGCCGCTGTGCTCTGAATGCTCACTTTTAGTTGAAGGCAGTTTGCTCTTCGTTCTGAGCGGGTAGATGTGGCCCAGGGAAGACCCAGGAGACAGAGCGGTTCTATCAGGGAAGCTCCTGGAGACCTGGTTAAGGAGTGCCCAGATCACCTGCTTGCAGAGCCTCTTGGGTTCTTTGTGGATGACAGGCCTGAATACATGGAGCTCTTGCTAAGGGTGGCTTCCAGAGGTGGAGCTCAGTTCTGCATCTGGCCCACGTCTGAAAGCCAGCCGGGATATCCCCCCTGAGGGTCCCTATCCCACTAGCTTGGTCCCTGGGCCTGCCAGTGAAGTTGCTGGGCTTCTGCCTGTGGTCGGTGGAACCTACCATGGAAATACCAAAGGGGCTCCTGGGACTATCCCCCTGGGGATTAACCTGGCCTCCCACCTTCCAGCGCTCACAGGGGCTCCCCAGCTGTCTTGTTTGCCTCCAGGCCTTGATTAGATACACCAGTGCCTATTTATCTTATTAGAAATCTGCGCGCACCGGGCATTAGCATACAGCATTCCTGCCGCTCCTGACTGCTTCTGCTGCTGACGTCTTTGCTCCTTGATTTGCATTCATAGCTGGTGTTCTGTTTTGTGTCAATAACACACCCACACAAAAGAAGCCGGGCAGGAGAAGCTACCGACTCTGCACCAACAGCTCCCACCGACACGACGTTTAGCAGCAGCTTGGACTAGTGGTCGGTGGGTCTGAGCCCCCCAGTTGCCTGCAAATCCTATTTTTACTCTGTTCTTGTGTGTGTGGTACACGCAGGACCCACAGCCCTGCAAAGACGCTTCCACTGATGGCGAGGGCCGCCTCCACCGCGGTCCCCGGCACCCCAGCCGTGCTGGGTGCAGAGCTGCGGTCCTCACCACGCACGGATGAAATATTTAAAGCTTTTTCTATAGAGGAGGAAAGGCAGCTCCGCCCCC
Source organism: Balaenoptera ricei (assembly GCF_028023285.1). NCBI lineage: Eukaryota > Metazoa > Chordata > Mammalia > Artiodactyla > Balaenopteridae > Balaenoptera > Balaenoptera ricei. The sequence goes on from NC_082650.1 coordinate 3,192,183, forward strand.
CTTTGCGCTGGGGGCGGAGGAGGGGTGCTAAGCACGTGCCAGGCGTGATGGCCCCAGCGGTTTGATTTATGAGTCTGATAATAAAAATCCCATTAGGCTTCTCTCATTGAGAAAAAGGAGCAGGAGAAAAAAAGCTGTGTGTGTCACCAAGCAGCATTGACGCAGGCAGCTTTGACGGCAGCAGCCACGAGCGCGGGACGCGGGGATGGGGGCGCAGGGGGCCCGCGAGGGGCGCGCGCGAGGGCCGGCTTCCTGGGCGCCGCGGCCCGGCTGCCCCGGGTCCTCTGCCGACCCCCCCTGGCGCGCCCCCGTGCGCCGCCGCTCCCCCTCCGTCGCCCCCGCGTCCTCTGCAGCTCGCCCCCGCCCTTTCTGCTGCGCCTCCCGCTCTGTGGACCGGCATCTCCCGCGGGCCCTTCCCCTCTGTGACCCCGCGCCCGCCCCTGCCGCACCGCCCCGAGATCTGCCAACCGCCCCATACCCGCACCTGCTCTGCAGCCCCCCTAGCCACCCCTGGGCCACCCTGCCGGCCCCCGAGCCTCCCCAGCGCCGTCCCGCCTTGCCTGGGAGAGTGCTGGATGGAGAGGGAGGGGTACGGGCCTGGAGGCCGCAGGTCGCAGCCCCCAGGGGAAGGGAGCTAAGGCTGGAGAGACGGAGGCACCGCGTTTCCCATGAGGTCCAACAGGATGCCTAAGCCCGGGGGTTCCTGCCGCCGGAAGCCCCTGCAGCCCCGCACTCCCCCAGACATCGCCTCCAGCCCCTCTCCGGCTAGCCCGCTGGGCATGGCCTGAAACCTACTGGAGTCGGGGTTATTTTTGTTTTTAACATCTTTATTGGAGTATAATTGCTTTACAGTGGTGTGTTAATTTCTGCTTTATAACAAAGTGAATCAGCTATACATATACATATGTCCCCATATCCCCTCCCTCCTGCGTCTCCCTCCCACCCTCCCTATCCCGGAACCCCTCTAGGTGGACACAAAGCACGGAGCTGATCTCCCTGTGCTATGAGTCAGGGTTATTTTTATGTTAAAAAAATTCTTCAGGATAAGAAAAAAGATGAGTGATGCTGTGCTCTGAGTGTGCCTGTCGGATCCAGGGCCCTGCCACCATCCGGGCGTGTTTCTCGTGCAAAGCTCTGGGGCTGAGCCTCCTCTGCCGGGGCCACGTGGGGACAGCCCAGCAGAGGGGTGTTGGTGGGGGGAGGGTCAGATGCAGCCGTTGTGGCCTGAGGGTAAACACTGCTTCTCTATTACAAGGAGCAAAGTTCTGACTGAAGGGAAACATCTAAATTTCCAAATCAATGGGTTTCCATACACTCTCCAGAACAGAATAGCTGGCCAGATTTACCCTTCTCACAGTGTGCTAGAAAATCCATCATAGAGGATTGACCTTGACAGCTACAATTTAGCCTCAGCCTTAAATTCTGACATCTCTACTCTCATATCCACTTGGTGTGGTAGATATATTACTCGTGATGTCCTCGTGGCATGGAACTTTCCAACTCAGCTGTAGCAGGCAGCAGCCTCGCTGGTGGAGAGAGATTTTGAGAAGCTCTCTTGTTAGAATTTCCTTCTCATCCCCAGCAAATCCTAAGTATACCTTAGAATAGAACACACGAAAGTCTGATACTTGTACACCAATATTCAAAGCAGTGTTAAACACAACAGCCAAAGGGTGGAAACAACTTAAATGTTCATCTGTTGATGAATTGAAAAACAAAATGTGGCCTATCCGTGCAGTGGAATATCATTCAGCCATAAAAAGGAACAAATTTCCAACACATGCTACAACATGGATGAACTTGAGGACAATATGGTAAGTGAAATAAGCCAGTCATAAAAGGACAAATACTGTATAAGTCCACTTATATGAGGTCCCAAGAGCAGGCCGATTCATGGAGACAGAAAGTAGAAGGGTGGGTGCCAGGGGCTGGGAGGGGGGGATGGGGACTTATTGTTTAATGGGGACAGAGCTGCTGCTTGGGAGGATGAAAAAGTTGGGATAATGGTGATGGTTGCACAACAATGTGAAAGTGACCAATGTCACTCAACTGTGCACTTACAGACTGCTATGTTATGTATATATTTCACCATAATAAACAAACAAGCAAACATGAGCGTCTTCTAGAGATGCTACTTTCCCCAGGTTTCCTCCTCAAACTGCCGATTCTAAGGACGGCACCCCTCAGGCAGGGCACCCGAGTTGCAAACACCAGCTTTAAATGTACCTTCTGTTGCCTTAGAACCCACATGAGATAAGATACTAAAAGTCACTAAGGGCTTTCTAGGCCTTTTATATCGATTTGAGAATGTTCCAGAGTGGACTAAATCCTTACACCCTCTGAATCTTCCCTTTGATAGTGCCCTGCCCCCCAAGGCTACTACAGACACACGTTAACAGAATGGATCCGGGGAAAGAAAAATAATTTCAACTTTTTCGGTCACTGCTAACCTAAGTGTATTAGTATCATACAGCTACTGTAAGATGAACTCAAATTTGGTGGCTTAAAGCAACATGAATTGATCATCTTCCGGTTCTGGAGGTCAGAAATCCAACCCAGTCTCACTGGGCTAAAAGCAAGGTGTGGGCAGGGCTGCGTTCTTTCTGGAGCTTCCAGGGCAGAATCCGGTCCTTGCCTTTCCCGCATTCCTCTGCTCCTGGCCCCTTCCACTGTCTTCACCGGCAGCAACGCTCCCTTTGCTCCACCTCCTTCTGCCCACGGCCGGGAAAGGTGATTAAATTGAGCTGGGACCAGCTGGGTGATTTGCTATTCTCCCCATCTCAAGGTCCACGCCCCAGTCACACTGCAGAGTCCTCTTTGCCATGTCAGGGGCCACAGTCACAGGCTCTGGGGTCTAGGCTATGGATGTCTTTGGGGCCGTGACTCTGCCCGACACACCAAGGCTCCTGTGACGGCTCCTGATTCTATATGAAGGAATATTGCTCTAGGTGAACTCAGTGGCACCAAGCAGTTTGCTCACAGCTCAATTCTCCGGAGAGAAATTAAGTGAAGTTCTCCTGTGTGCTTGTTTTTTCAGTGGCTTTGTTCCTGTTTTAGAGCCCTGGGAGTCCTCCTGGCACAATCGTGGCACCCTGGAATGAGTGGCGGTTGTTGACTGGGAGCTCATCTTTGCAGCTGAGACCCCAGGGGACAGTCACCCACCCTGTGTGCAGCTTGCTGGGGGGTTGGGCAACACAGGTCCCCAGGCACGGACTCCGTGGAGAGGGAGGGTAGATGCAGGGCACCACCGGTGACTTGTGTCTCAAGTCACCGGGGGTCTTGCATCGGTGGGGCTCAGGCTTGTTTATTACTGGCCTGTCACCTTCTTAAAATTCTGAATGTTTTTGAACAAGAATCCCTGAATTTTCACTCTGCATGGGGCCCAACAAATTGTGTAGCCAGCAGTGGGTGGATGGGACATGCTCCCCGGCTGGGAGTCACCCAGCTGGTCCTTCGATCTGAGCCCCGCTCACCACCCTGAGCACCGCGCTGCCCTTTCTGCCCTGAGCGCAGTCGTGCCTGGATATGGACGAGGCTGGCTGTTCGGTTGCTGCCGTGGGTGCTGCGTGGGGGCCAGGATGGTGCAGGCCTGCTGCCCTCTGGCACTTAGTGGTCCGAGAGAAGCGCTCTGCTGCTGTAACGGGTGACCTGACCATGAAGCCACTCGAGGCTAAGACACGGGTCACGGTCCTGAGGCTGGCAGCTCGTGGCCTCCAAGGTTGCACAGATATTCGGGCCACAAGGAAAGGAAAGCCCAGAGCAGACACACCCACCGGGTCCCTCCTGGGCTTCTGCTTGGATGGGCGGCACCTCGGCTTCTGCTACAGCTACTCAACAGAACCCAGCGCGGCGGCCACATCGAAGGGCAGGCGAGGACCGGGAAATATGTCACCCCGTGTTGGGCTGTACTTCTGTTCCTGGGGCAGCAGGGGAGGGTGGGGTTTGCGGGTGGTCTTAGCTACGCCCTCTGCTTCCCGGTTGGTCCCCCACTGCTGCTCTGGGCCGGCACTTCTGGACCGTCCCCCACGGTCGGTCCTGCCCTGTGTTTCCCATCTCCCCTGTTGGCTTTGCCTCTCGGAGGATGCTGACAGTCTCTGCCTCTGAGTACAGCCATAATTAAATTATTATTTTTTTAATTCATCTTCTAGCTTTTGGTGCAAGGCAGGGAGACTATAATGCATTTTGCTTACTCTCTAAGAACTTTGCAGAGATCATCTTGGATGGTTAAGAGGGAGGGGAAACAGCTGGACCTTGGAGAAAAGAAAGCTCATCTGAGCCTGTCACCTTACTGAAAACACTTGATGCCCGCCTGTTGCCTTAGCATAAACCTAATTCTGAGTACTCTCTCCTTTCCAGCTTCTCTTTACTTTCCTCCTGCCAGATGAGGGACTTATTTTTTTTTAATTTATTTATTTTATTTTTTGGCTGCATTGGGTCTTCGTTGCTGCGCGCGGGCTTCTCATTGCCACGTGACTTCTCTTGTTGCGGAGCACGGGCTCTAGGCGCGCAGGCTCAGTAGTTGTGGCTCGCGGGCTCTAGAGCGCAGGCTCAGTAGTTGTGGTGCACGGGCTTAGCTGCTCTGCAGCACGTGGGATCTTCCCAGACCAGGGCTCAAACCCGTGTCCCCTGCATTGGCAGGCGGATTCTTAGCCACTGCACCACCAGGGAAGCCCCTAACAAGACTATGTTTAAATTTACTTTGCAGCCCAGCAATTCCACTTCAAGGAATTTACTCTGAAGTTATACCTTCCAAAGTATGAAAATGTAAAAACAGAAAGTAATTTATTGCACTTATTTGTAATTGTAAAGTATTGGAGATTGCTTAATTGTCCAAGCATAGGACATGCACACAGTAGAGCTGCTGTTAAAAACTGAGGAAGATACTGAAAAACAATAGGGAGTGATTTCCAGGAGATGTTACTAATCACAAACAGGAAATTGCAAAAGAGCATATAGAGTGTAAGTTTTGTGGAGAAAATAAGAAAACAAACATATCTGCCACCTTTACAAAAGGAAACAGAGTTGAGATAAACCAGAAAACAGTGAAATTGGTTTCTAGCCAGGCCTGGGGGTGGTGGGGGGAGATGGAATGGAAAGAATTTAGATGGAGGGGCCTTCTCTCTGTGCATTTAAAGTATAGTTTTGACTTTCAGAAGCATATTCAAAAATACATGCTCAGAGAATAAAATTAAATCGATAAGAACAGGAAGGGGAAACCCCTGAACCTGAAAGGGCAATGCAACAAAGGAATCCTGTCATCCTTCAAAGGAAAGGAAACGGAAAGTAAATACAGAAGACAGAACAAACTGACAACTTCCGAACAAAGTGTAATTTCTAGATCATCTGGATTTTGTACCATGTAGTGAGAGGTGCTGGGGGGAGAATGGAAAACGAATCTTGACCTCCTTTAGTTGTTTTTGTTGCAGGGGTGAGGGCAAAGCAATTAGGAAACTTTCAGACACATTATGGCATTGAGCAAGTAACAAAACACGTTGATGTGGTTAGCGTGGGGGCAGGAGGGCCCTCACTGTGATAAAGGGACATACACAGATGCCCTGAGAAGGCAAGAAAGACTCCTGAAATATGTAAATGCATGTATATGTGCACACATATGTTTGTCTATGTATGTGTGCATGTGCATATATTTGTGTGTGTGTGTGTGTGTGTGCGCGCTCACTAATTGCCTAGATCTGTCTGCTGCAAGGGTCAAGAAGAAAGGACACCCCACTAGCAGTGAGCAACCTTGGTACCCAGATCTTGGTCTCTAATACCACTACAAGGACCAGCGTTCCTTGGAGGAATGGCTGATTCCAGGCTGGGGCAAGGAAGGTACAAGATGGGTCTGTAACATTTTACTGTGCCAAAAGCAGGGAAAAGCTCAGAAAATGATAGGGCATTTCGTGTGGGCAGGAGCCAGCTTACAGGACTCTCACTGGTCCTTTTATGGACCAAATATGGCAAAATAATTGCATGCAAAGATGAATTATAAATCATTAGACCTAGGAATTTGTGAGTCCTGGACACTTTAATCCTCGCAACATCACTAATAAGTAGATACATAAAGTAGTGAATGAGGGAAGAGCGAGGGTTCTTTCCCACCCCATGGCTGATGAGTGAAAGTAGAGGGTGTGCTGAGTTCCAACGCTAAAGAAGCAGGAGTGGACCAAGTTGGAACCCTCAGTTGAAGCCGATTTGGGGCAGAATATTAGCCAGATCTTCACGTGTCTCTGCACAGACTGCTTATTAGTTGCAAGTGAAACAAAAAGAGTGATTACACAGTGGAGACATCAAACAAGAACCCCATCAGGATTCAGACCCCCAGTGAGAACCGGGTGGACGTCAGAGCCTCCGACATGCTATTCTGAGAAAGACACAGCCTCCTCTCTGTAGCGTTCCAGCTGAGAACGCATAACCTGAATCCAGTCCTGATGGAACATCTAACTAACCCACACTGAGAAATGGTTTATTCAGAAATGGGGGGAGGGGATATCTATAGTCTTCCAAAATGTCTGTGTCATAAAAGACAAAGAACGGTTCAGGAAAGGGTCCAGATTGAGAGGATCTGAGAACAGAGCAATTAAATGAAATCCTTGCCCCTAGACAGCTTTCTGCTCTGGAGGGGAGGACGTGTCTAAAAGACATTGGATCAATGGAAAAAACTGGAATATGGATGGAGTTGAGATAAAAGTACTCTATCAGTAATGTTCATTGACTGAAGTTGACTACAGTGCTGTGTTTATATAAGAAAATATTCTTATTTTTAGGAAATACACACTGAAGTATTTGGGTGGTAAAGGACCAAGAGGTACAACTCACTCTTAACTGATTAGAAAAGTAGAGGGCATGCAAGTGACACGGAACATGGGGGTAAGAGTTCACAAGAGGAGAGTCTGAGTAATAGGTGCATGGAGGTGCCTTGTACCATTTTTATTCTTGCAAGTTTTCTGTAAATTTCAAGTTATATCCAAGTATAAGTCTAAAAAACATGAATGATGAAATTTAAATAGATGAAATATTTAGGATAATTAAGCCACGCTACTTATGGAACAGATATGACATAACTAAAGTTTCTGCATTTAAATGCTCGGTTTAAAAATCTGAACACAATCCACAGCTATATTGTCCTTCCTTTAAAAAAAGAGCCTACTCAGAGCTCCACTACTATCTGGCTGTGTCACATTATTTACCCTCATTTTCCTCATTTATAGCACAGCATTTCGGGGCTAGGGGATTCGTCTCATTAGTTAATTGAATGTTCCTTCCAGCTCTGCAAATCAGTGATTAGACTCTATTTAACCCATTCACAGTGTTAAATAAGCTACTTTCAGACTTTCTACATCTGCAATATCCGTTTGAAAATCATTTCCCACAACTTAGAAATTCTTCCAGGCACAGAAATGCTTGTGCTCAGCTGGTTGGACCAGAGATCCCACCCGTGCTCGCCAAGCAGGCCACTTTGTCACGAAGCCTACTCTGATTTTGCTTGTTTTCTCCAGACCGTTCTTGGAGGAGGTGAGAATTAACACTCCATTATCCAAAGATCTCACTTCTTCTCGGAATGAGAAGAACCTGGAAATGCTCTTCCAAGAACCAGGGGAATGGAAAGTCTCCGTGGGACGCAGCTCCACTCGCAAGCTGAGCGTCACAGGTGTCAGGAGAAGCCCCAGGCTCCCACAGAGCCTTTTATTCTGATGGCTCTCCTCAAGGTCTCGGGAGGAGAACAGTCATTTTGGAAGCAGAAATGTGGAGGGCGCCCCGAGGAAGCCAGGTCACAGTCGGGACATCCTGACTGCAGTCTCTGAGGGAGTCCCCCTCAGAGCCCATGTGACTTGCGCTGGCCGGCACCACCGGTTCATTACCCCTTTCCACAGCTTAGACGAAGTGGCCTTGAAGCCCATATAGTGTCCTGTAATCCGATGTGTTCGTGGGAAGGGGTGGCCAGGAGAAAGGAAGAGGGAAGCCCAGCCTTCACAGACTCACCTCCCTGGGATGAACGAGGTGGCCTGGCTTATACACCAGTCTCCCGTGAGTCTTCACCTGAGCCCCTCCAACCCCCTCTGCTCAGGCTGGCAGGTAACGTGGAGCTTCCAGATGTGCAAGGTGGGTGACAGATCTTAAACAGAACTTATTTGTAGCAGCCAGTGGAGCCGACCTGTCTGCTCCTTGACGTCAGTCTCCCTGGAATCCTCAGCACAGTTCGGCTTAATTTTCAGATCCTACTTCAGAAGATGGGCCACCATGTGTGCATTCTAGAACCACTTCCGTCTTCCTCACCTCCTACATCCTCTCACCCACACGGCCAGCTCTGCCCCCTCCTTCAACTCCGTATCCGTGAAACAGCCTCTCAGCTGCTCGCCCTGTCTCTGGTCTCACCCCCTCTCCACCGCTCCCCAGTTGTCTTCCTGACACACATAGGACTTTATTTCATTCCTTTCTGAAAACCCATCCAGGCCTTCAGAATACACCTCCAGCTCCTTAGCGTGGCCTGACCCTGGAGCACTGGGCCTTCCAAACCCTCGCTCTCTCCTGCCTCTGGCCCCGGCCGGCCTCCTGGGCGGGGCCCCTGCCAGCCTGCAAGGCCACCTCCTGCACAGCACACAGCCCGGGGCCCCTTCTGTGCCCCTTCCCCTCCCCCATCAGAGAGCCTGGGGGCAGATCTGGGCCTTCAAGCTTTGGCCCCTAGAGCTCAGTGGCTGCTGAATGAATATGATGTTTGGCACATAGAGTGGACATTCTACAGTTTCAGGATATTTACTTGCTGGATGAGAAGGGGTGTGAACACTAAAACAGGGCTGAAGGGAAGGATTGTGGTCTCTGAGGACCCAGAGCAGCTCGGCTCCCCTTTACCTCCTTGTGGCCTATGGCAGCCTTAAGGCTTGGGCAGGAAAGAAAAGGCCAACAGGGAGAAAAAAAAGAGAAAGAAGCAATGGAATAAGAAAGTGAGTGGGGAGAGAATAGAGTCACCCAGAGGCCTAACAGTGGCCTCGGGCGGGGCTCCCACACTCTCAGATGGAGAGTTTATTTGGGGACCATTGTGGTGGAGAAATGCCCCCGGACAGTCTCTAAGCTCACCTTCTTCTATTTGTCACCAAACAAATCCAGCATCTCCTGAATGTGTGGTGAGGTGAGGAACTTCGTGAGGCTAAGTCTAGTTTTTAATGCAATTATAAGCCAAAGCAAAAATCCCTGTCCTCGTGAAGGTAGCATTTTAGTGGGGAGATAGAATAAACAAGGCAAATAAGTAAACCAGAAGGAACACCAAGAGGAAAGTAAAGCAAGGATGGGGGACAGGAAGTGAGTTGAAGTTTTAAGTGAGGTGCCCTCTGGAGGCTTCTCCGAGGAGGCCCCAGAGTAAATGTGAGAAGGAGGAAGAGAGCTAGTCCCGTGCATCTTTAGCAGAAGAAGGGTCTGGAGAGGATCTGCGGACGCAGAATTCTGAATGGGTTCTATAAACGGCCAGTGGGGCTGGGTACCAGGGAGTGGGGATGAAATGTCTGTTTACAGAGGTGGGAAAAACTGTGGGCAGAGCAAGTTTGGGGTGAGGGTAAAATCAAGGACCCAGTTAGTCCTCCTAAGTTTCCGATGCTTTCTAGACACCCAGGTGGAGGTGCTAGTGAGACATGAGTCTAACATTTAGGGGAGAGGTCTGGGCTGAATATATAAATGCAAAGTCTTCAGCGTTGAGACAGGACTTAAAACCAGGAGGCCGAGTGAGACCACCAAGGGGGCAGGTGGTGAGAGAAGATAAGGGGGCCGTGGGCCACTCCAACATCAAGAAGTTGGGGGGATGCAGATTCATCAAAGGTGACCCAGAGGGAATGGCCAGAAAGGTAGGATGGAAACCAGGGAGTGTGCTGTCTTGAAGGCCGAGTGAAGGGTGTGTCCACTGGAGGAGGGAACCGTGGATTCTGCCCCACAGAGAAGTCAGGGGAAGTCAGGCGAGGGGAGGGCTAAGAACTGACTTTTGCACTGAGCAGCTGGGGGTGACCGCTGACCTGGGGGAGAGCGGGCTTTTGCTGAGTCGCTGAGCTAGAACATCTAAGATGGTCTTGTAGGCCTAGGTTCAAGAGCCAATGAGAGGAGAGAAACCAGAGACAAGAGTCTAGGGCAACTTCTGGGAGCTGTTTGTTGTAAAGGGGAGAGAAAGCGGGTGGGAACAGCAGAGAAGATGTGGTCAAGACTTGTTTTTCCCCCATGGGAGAAAGGACAGTCTGCTTGTGGTGGGACGGACCCAGCAGAGCACTTAGGAGGGGATGCGAAGGGAATTGGGAAGGCGTTTCCTCTAGTAGCGAGAGGGGCTGGGGCCAGGGCCCAGGTGGAGGGGTGGCCTTTACGGGGGCGGGGGGGCAGGCGCACGGGGAGAAGTCCCCCTGATCGGCAGCTTCTCAAATAGGCTGGGCCAAACCGGGCTCTGAAGGGCTCTGCGGGTGGGTCTCCACACTCCTGGGCTTCTGCTGTCACCCAGACCGCGCGCGCGGGTCCTGGGGTAGCAAAGGCGCTCAGGATCCCCTCGGCCGCACTGTGCTCTGGGTCCCATGGAAGCTTTCGCGCGCGTCCATCAAGCTCCAGCGGGGAGCAGGGCGCCTCAGAACTCCATCCTGCGGGATCCTGGGCGAGAAGGGGGGGGCAGCTCCCAAACGGGGGCGCCGCGTCCCGCTCCGGGCCGGCGCGGGCCTCGCCATCCCTCAGCTCCCGGCAGCAGCACGCGGGAGACGCGCGCCCACGACCCCGGCGAGCGGGGCTCGGGTGGGGCACCCGCCCTGCGGTCCTCCTTAACCCCACGCCGCGCCCTGGGGTTCGGGAGGGGAGAGCGCGCCGGCTTGTGCAGCCAAGGGTGCGCACAGGGAGGTGACCCCCTCGGCCCCAGCCACTGCCCTGCGCCACGTGGCCGCTCCCCTCCCTGTGGCTACGGTCCCGGCCGCCGCGCAGTGGCCCAGGCTGCGTCCGCGTCCCGGCTCTCCATGGTGCTGGGGCCGAGCGCAGCTCGATTCTGCGTTTTGCGTTCCAGCGGGGGCAGAAAAGAACCCCGGGGTTGGAGGAGCAAGAGAGGGCAGGCCCTGGGTCTCTTAAGGATGGTCATTTGGGGTCCTCCCACCCGCCCCTAGGAGAGGGGGCATGTTCCCGCGTGGGCGACACCCTGCCCACCCAGTGGTCCCCGCGCGCGGGCGTCCATCCATTCACTGCGGCTCCTGGAGCCGAGCGGCGGCCCCAAGACTCAAGCCGAATCTATGAATGGGAAGAGGGAAGAGAAGCAACGTCTGTTTCCACTCCCTGCTTCCCCGCCCCCTCCGCGCCTCCCTCCCGGCCGAGCGAGTCCGGCGCAAAGTGACAGGGGCAGGGGCGGGGGCACCGCGGGGGCTGCGGCGGAGGGGTCGAGTCTGGCTGGAGACAGCGCTATTTATAAACTCTGGAGCTCCAGGATAAAGAGGGCAGAGCGGAGTCCCCTCCTCCTCGAGCCCCGGAGCCTCGCCGCGCCCCTCCCCAGCGACTTTGATTTCATGACTCCCCCTCCCCCCCCCCACCCCCGGGCGGGCTGGCAGGTGCGGGGGTGGGAGCCGTCTCCGCCCGAGCAGCTTTGCCAAAGGTCCGGCTGCTGACGTCGGAGCGCCCGCTCCTGTCAATGAACGGCAGCGGCAGCCTGGGGACTGTCTGGCAACGAGGCTACAGACGTCATCGCCTCCTGTTGGACGCGGGGGGGGGAGGGGGGGGTGTCCGAGCAGCAGCTCCGGCTTAAAGGAAAACTCTCCAAGTTCCTGGCAGCCAGGGAGAGTCGTTCCCGAGAGCACATGCGCCCCAAAGCCCGGTGCGCGCGGGCACACAGGCTGGCACACTCACGCGCACACACTCAAACACACACGCACACTCGCACTTAGGTGCTCTGTAGGTGTGTGGGTCCAAAGTTGCGGCCGCGGGACGATGAGCTGAAATGGACCGGTCTTACTTGGCGCCTAGAGCGCTCAGCGCGGCTTTCCCGGAGACCCCCAGATGGACACGGGGGGAAGAGGAATGCCACGCGCCGCTCAGAGTTGTCGGCTCCTTTTCCGGGGACAGCAGCGCGAAAGGCAGCCTGCCCCGCGCCTCTGGAATATGCCTGCCCAGTGCAGCAGAAGCGAGTGTTCTCGGAGAGGTCGTGAACTTGGGCCACCTGGGCTCGCGGGCAACTTGTTGTGCGCAGTTCTCAATGGAGCCCTGGACCCACGGGGCTCCGGGCCCGCCCGCTTTTTCCTTTTTGCTTTGCTTTTTCTCTCTTTTTTCAGTGTGTGAACTTGAAGCCGAAAGCAGATAGGCGCTTCGCATACTTTGGTGGTAAGTGGACTGTTCCTTTTACCTATTGTTTAACCCTTGAGAGTCCAGAAAAACTCAAATCCAACCTTTTTCCTACATTTAAAAAAAGTTACCATCGTTTCCCTCCATCCTTTTTGGCAATAAGAAAGTGAGTGTGTGTGTGTGTGTGTGTGTGTGTTGTTTGGGGACATGACTATTTTGGAAGAGGGGTGATGAGTGGAGGTGAGAAAAAAAGAGACCCGAGTGGATAAAACCAGAAGACTCAGGGGTGGCAGAGGAGGTGAGAGGGAGGGCAGCCAAGTCCAGCGCCTGAGCGATCGCCTCCGGCTACTGCTTCTTGGACCGAGTTTCCCAGCTCCAAGTTCCCTGCAAGGCTGCCCTCCAGCTGCAAACGGCCGCCTCTGCAAGGCTAGACCCAAAGGGGCCTAGGGAGGAGGCCCCCACCCTCCTGCCTCCTTTCTGGGCCTCCTTCCTCAGTTCTGAATGGGGATGAGACCCCTCCCCTCCCCTTTCTGCCTCTGGCCTCTGTTGCCTCTCTCCTTGGGCCTCCCTCCACCTCCCCCAGCCCCTTTTGCAAAAGCTCAAAGGATGTCACAGAGGAGGAGGGGGTCCTGTGCCCTTAGCACCTGAAGCCATCACTATATTGCATCCTGCAGCATTTTGTTTTCTTCATTCTACCCAATTTTCCTTGCAATCCATTGAAAATATTCCCTCCCAAACACCACAAACACCCTCCCCCCTCCCAACACATCCCTTCCCAGGACATCAGTCCTTTATAGACAGGGCCAGAAGTCCTGATACACAGCACCCACCCTAGCCCCCTCCTAAATTAGAAAGAAATCAGCTGAGTGCCCAAAGAGCCTCTCCTCCCTGGTTTTTTGGTCTCTTTTTCCCTCTGGGCTTGCTTACCCTTCTAGTGGAAGGAAAAAGAGGAAGGAGAGAGGGAGAGAGGGAGAGGGAGAGAGAGGGAGAGAGAGAGAGCAGAGAGCCCCCTAGACGGAGGGCTGCTGCTGAGCTGATCGTAGGCTCTCTGCGCCGCCTGGCCGCCTGGCTCCTGCTTCCCCAAAGTGCCTTCCCTCCTTCAGCAGCAATTCCTCTCTATCCATCTCCCTCCCTGGCCTCTCCTCCCCACCCCTTTCGCCCGTCTCTCTCCCCTCCACCTAACCCCACCTTCACTCTCCTCTCCGAGGGGGGAGGCTGGGGGTGCGGAAAGAACACCCCAAAGCCCCAGCCCCGGCAGAGATGTCGAAGAAACGCAAAGCCCTGGAGGGTGGAGGAGGTGGAGGAGAGTCCGGGCTCCCAGAGGAGGAACCCACTGCCTGCTTTGAGGGCGGCAGCGAGGAGGAAGGTAGGGAGAGGAGGGGTGGAGGAGAGGAAAGGAGCCTGCAGGGACGGTCTGGGAGTTGACGTGCTCTGCAGGAATGCTCCAGCCAGCCCTGGGCAGCTCCCTATGTCAAGGCGACTTGAGTAGACTTTTTCCCCACAAATGGGATTTTACATGTGCCTCCAGGAAATTGGGGGGTGGGGGAGTGGGAATGTGCTGATTAGGCTGACATTGAAGACCCAAATTTGGGTGAACTTGAAACTCTGTGGGGAGAAGGGGAGGGTGGGGTGGGGTGGGAGAGGAGGCTGGAAGAGGCTGGGCATGGATTGGGGATTGCTGGCCGTTTCCCGTCCTCTGACTGCCTTGCTGTCACATACATGGGGGTGTCGAGCTGTCCTACGGTTTTGTGGCCTGTACTGACGTCTGTGCAGGGCGCCTGAGTCCGGAGGGTGGGGTGCTGGTGCTGTCCCCCTCATGTGTGTTGCTGGCAAGGGCCATCAGGAGGGCTGCTGCTTCTCCCAGGCTTCTCCAGTCCAGGGATGCTCAGGGTTGCGTCATGTTGAATCCTCTTCTGCTCAGGCAGCCCTCTGCATCCTCCCGAAGTTGGAGGTGAGGTTTGAGGCAGACCTAATGGTGGACGGTGATCTCAAGGGGAGATGCCGTGCTACAAGCATCTGGGGACTCCTTTGCCTAGAATCATACCAACGAAAAAGTGAAGATGGGAAATTTCCTGTGGAAGCAAAAGTAATACTTGGATATCTGATTGCCACATAAAAGAAACCCAGCCAGACACCTTTTATTTCACTTACAGTATTCTGAATTGGGTTCCAAGTAGGCCCAAATGAACCAGTCAAGTTTTTTTCTGGACTGTAGTTTAAACACAAAGGAAATATGAACCAGATGCAAATGTTTTGTTATCGGTTAAGCTGTGGAAGGGGAGGTGAAAGGGCCTGTGGGGGAATGGTCTGAACCCAGGCAGGGAGAGGAGCTGTGTTTTGGGCTTGCTCTTCTTTTCAGAGGGGAGCCCTGTGGCCTGGTCGGTGGCAGGGGCAGGTCGGAACACCGGGGGACTGGGTGTGTACCTCCAAAATGGAGTCCATGGCTTTTCTCCTTTGACGTCATAAGAAATACAAAGTCACCAAAGTCCTTCCTGCTCATAAAACATGAATCTCTGTGTCCCCTTGCAACCCTTTGCATGGCTTGTGTGCGTTTTAAAGCACAGGGTTTGCTTTTGGCTCTCCCTGGGCAGTGGGGTTTAATAGAAGCAGGTGAGAGCAATGTCGACCGCTCACCTCAGAAGAGGTTGTATTTCAGCATCTGCCCATGTTCTGACTTTCTTTGCTCAGTTGTGATCTTAGAGCAAAAGTTAGTATAGCTCTTCAATTAATTTTACTGAAAAAAAAAGGCATTTGGTAAGAAATTCAAATATGGCAATGATTCTATCTGAATGGTATTTTGGTATTTTTCCATCTTTGGGGAGAATAATTCGGTATCACCATGGGTGTCTGACAAATTCATCGGCTCTATACTCAGCATTCAGTTTTGACCCGAGGTTACTCTCAAAGGTGCATACTATGTTCTTTTGGTTAAGCAACTAGTGAAGTCTATGGGAACTGACATGATTAGCATGGTAAATAACCTGGATACATTTTATGCCATTTTCTAATAATTAGTGAATGCATGGCTGCCATTTATAAAAAGCAATAAGAATTGTATTTTAACAAACATTTATCGTCCTTTTGGTGGAAATGTGTGGTATTAGAATTTAAAAAGCTATGTTCTGGAGGTCCTGTACTAACAGTAGTAACAAAATTCCCACATTCCCTAGTGTGTTAGTACCCGGCCGAGAATATTTTGTAAGTCATAACAGGCAATAGTAAGTACCTGTATCTATGTTATTCAGAGCTTATCATAATTTTGAAGTGACTTATTGTACAGATTGGTTTTGTTAGAGCTTAAAAATGTCTACTGATTTTACTGTATCCTTTGCATTTGGCAAATAAAAATGCTACTAGATAATTGCCTATGAATATGTAACTGTAGAAACCATTAAGTGTGTGAATACTCAAGTACCATAGGATTGTGAATGCATTTCCTTGGGAAATGGTAGTCATGGTACTCACCAAACGTGATGGAAACACATCTCTACATATATGGGAGGCTGTATGGCTGTGGGTACTTTGACCATGGAAGATGGGGAGGCCAGGTGTAAACCAGTGTTTGAGTGACGGGTGGTTATGCACCTGCAACAAAATATACAAGGACACTTACACATGCTTAAGGACCTGGATCTTATCACCTCTCCAACTCAAGGCTGTGTCTTTCCTTTGAGTCTCTCAGCCAAACTTGACAATATGCGCACACTGAAGAGAAAAGCATTTACGTCAGTCTCGCTGACCTTGTGTAGCAGAAGGGGTTTCTTTCGAGTTCCAGCAACTTGGAAGGCCGATGTGTTTGTTCATTTCAACCACTGAAAGCACATTATAGCATCTATTAGATCAAGGCAATTGGAAATTAAGTTTCATTGGGAGTCATTGATTTTAAGACCGTCTGTCAGCAGGTTGGCTTGGTCTAAAGTTTTAAACAGCCAACAAGCATGCAGGCTGCCTGGAGAGAGTGGAGTGAAGAACAGAAACCACTGCTCCTATGCACGCCCTCACCTGCCACCGATCTGCGCCCCTGTCACGAGGCTAGGTGTCCGCTCAGGCCCTAGGTGGCTCTTTCCTGTAACGGCTCCTGTTTTGTTAATCGTTTCTCTTCAGGAGACTCGTTATGAGATGATGGTAAGATGGTGAACGGGTTGTTGTGAACACACATGGATGGTTTCCTTTTTGACTTATTTGTTCAGCTAGGGCAAGGGGAAAGTGAAGTGCCCTGTCCTAGTTTGGCTGAATGTTTATTTGGAAGTCCGTTGAAGTTATCTGACGTGTGTGCATATGTGTAAAATCACGATCAGAATCAGGGTGTGGTCCTCTTGTGGGCCCCAGTTGGCTCTGTGTCCAACGTGTGTTCAGACTCTACTGATGGGAGATATTTGCATAAAATGTTAAACATAGAAAGATTTTGTCTTTACAACTTAGAGAGATCTGGTGTGCAAATGGACAGTGCCGGCCACAATTTTTGCTTTGCTTTGCATCTACTGTCTTTCATGGCTTTGAACTTAGACGTGAGAGTATGTTACAGCATTCATCTGGCTGTGGAGGTGATGGGTATGTATGTCGAAGACCATGTGGGAAGAGGCTCTGATGGAAACACTGAATAATTATAATTATTGATCTTATCCCATAAGAAGATACTTCTATTTTTTCATTCTCTTCACATTGCCTTCATATGGGTCCCTTTTCAAGGAATTGTTATTTACTTAAATACTTTGGTCTAATCACATGATGTTGCATTAGCTCCTCTACACTGAAATATAACATTAAAGCCTATTTTCCAACACTTACCCTCTAGTTAGAAACCTGTTCTCTCAGCCCCTGTGGGCTCTTAGTAGGCTCTCGGAAACCCATTTCTGTTCTCCCCCTTCCCCACCCACACCCTAACTGTTCTGTATTGTTTTGTCTTCTGGTTTTAATTCTCATTTCTTTTAAGATGATTTTTGGATATAAAATGATTTCAAATGTTTATTATTACATTCAGTTAATCTCATGAGTGTTTTAAAAATAAGTAGTTTCTATCTTTGATGAGCTTGGTTAAGATCCTATCCAGCCCAGTTTTTCTGGTTTCCTGTCACTCTGGGGTGTGAAGTCACCCAAAAGGGGCCTCTGCAGTGAAGGAGTTTAGGGGAGGTTTGAACAGGACCCTTGACCTACTCATGTTTTACACTCCTCAGATTTCTTGAGCCACAGGGAAACTGTCTATGGGTAGCTATTCCTTCATCTGACGAGTTAATGACTGAAGTAAACATTGGTTTCTTAAAATCGTGTTCCTCTTTGACATCACACTGGCTTCTGGGTTTTGTGGCTTCCCTGTATTATTCACAGGCCATTGGCTTTGGGGGCATCTGGAAACAGGGGCAGGGGAAGTATTAGCAACTCTGTACCTCTAAAACCAGTTAAAGCTGAACATCTAGATTGTTAACTGCCCTACGTCTACATGACCCCCTAAAACCAGTTGAAATGATTTTTTCCTAACAGATTAATTGTTTTAGAATAGTTGATCAGATTTTTAATTATTATAAAAAAATCTCTTAAAGGGTTATTTATAATCATTAATATGAAAGAGTGGCCTTGACCCCTGGAAGAAAATCTTGACCCCTAAAGAAAATCTCACAAGCGCACATTCCACAGAAGCTTGATGGCGAAGAGCATTACAGTTCAGAGATTTTTCAGTTCTCACCTTAGTTTCTCTGGCCCCCACCAGAAAGACCATTTTGCTCTCCAGTGCACCAAAGATGGTTGGCGGGGAGAGGAGAGTTTGGGGGAAAAGAAGGACCAGAATACAGAGTAGCATTCAGGGGTGAGTCCTCACACATGGACCAGAAAGGAAGTCCCATTAGTCTAAAAAGACACGCCTGTTGCCGGTTTCCTCATCTGTAACATCAGAAGGTTGAATCAGAAGATCTGGATGGTGAAATTTTTAAGACTTTGAATAGGATTGTATGAAGAAGCAGGTAAACCATAACCGGCTCCAAACTAAATGGTAACTCGCAAAGGAAGTAGATAAACAGCAGTTCTTGCTGATGTGAAAGGCTGGGAAGTCACTTAACATCTGCACAATTTGGACAGGCTGGTGGCCGGGGCAATGCTTTCTCTCCATTCTTTCCAGAGCTACCAGACACTCTGAGCGTGGTGGGGTGTTAACTGAGGGTACCTTCTGATCTATGGTTTAGAAGCTACTCTTTATGTTGAAAGCAGTTTTGTTTATACTCTGATTTGCTAGCCCCTTCCCTGCCCCCGACAAACACCCACCTTCCCCCTTCCCACCAGTGCAGAGACAGGATTGCAAATAAACAGAGGTGAGAGCTCTGTGGAGATGTTTCCTTCAAGTGCTTCCATGACTGGACTTAACCGTGCAAATGGAATCTTGGCTTCTTAGGTAAGCTGAAGTTATCTTCAGTTTGTTGGTTGGAGGAGCATTGTTAATATAAGAACTGCTCAACTGTGATATGAGATTCTTGTTGAAAGCTCTTTAACTTTCTGTTCTCTTCCTTGATGAATACAATGTGGCAATCACAATGATCAACATCATCATATTATATATATATACACACACACACATATATTATACACACACACGCATATACACACATGCACATGGTAAAAAGTGTAAATATCAGAGCAGGACTTACAGAAAAGATGCAAAGTATGTCCCCCTCCAACCCCATTCACCTTTCCCAAAGGTCACCAACGTTACAAGGTTCTTATGACACCAACCAGAAATGTTGTGTGTGTATACAGTCGTCCCTCAGAATCCTCAAGGGATTGGTTCCAGAACCCACTGTGGATATACAAAAACCCAAGGATGCTCAAGTCCCATGGTCAGCCCTCCCCATCTTTGGTTCTGCATATGCAGATTCACCCAACTGTGGATCGTGTAGCACTATATGTATTTATTGAAAAAAAACCTGTGTAGCAGTGAACTTGTGCAGTTGCTCAAGGGTCGACTGTGCAGGAGTGCATACGTGATATCCCCTTCTTACACAGACACAAACATCCTCCACATACTTTTCTCCTGTACCTTTCTTTATTCACTTACTTATGTATTGGAAATTTACCAGCATATATAGATCTGCTTGATTTTTATTGTCTGTATAGTATTCCATGGCACAATGTAACATAACTGGTAATTCTTATGGAATTAATGTTTTTATACATAATGCTGTAATAAGCAACCATGCAGTATTTTTTTGAGCACGTGTACACATCTATCTGTTGGTGAATTTCCAGATACAGAAGTTGAATCAAAAAGGTGACAACAATTGAAACTCCACCAAAGGCCTATTTGCCCACACCTGCCCCGATTTTCTTTTGCAGTGATCTACTATCACTATGGACACTACACTTTGGGGACCTAAAAATGGAGTGATTAGCAAATATAAGCAAGCTCCTCAAATCAGTGGGATAGAATATTTGAAGTCTGAGCAGTACTAGATGTAGGGCAACTGTAGCACCATGCACTTTAGGATTTATGGGACAGTTTTTCTTCTCCAACTCTCTGCTTAGAGCAGATGTGGATACGATATTGTGTTCTGTCCATGTCAGTTACTATAAATAGGCACAGGTTTGTGATTTTGCTATAAATTTATGTAATAACAGAGAAAGAATTATGTTATTTAAAATATGCATTATTATAAAATAGGATACGAATACACCTTCTGGGGAGCCCATGAAAATTATGATTGGTATAAGTATTACTCTTAAATTCTCACGTAACTGTAATGATATGTCTGGGTTTTGTGACTTTTATACATTTTATATACTTAGATTCTTAAATATTGACAGAATATAAACTCACAAAGGGCAGAGGGGAATGTCTTAACTGGTATGTTAAGACATTAAGCTTCATCTAGAACTGATAATTCCTGTCTTGGTCACTGTTTTATGCCTGCCCCTAATACAATGCCTGGTACATATTCCGCACTCAATAATTTCTTCTTGAGTGAAATGACCAATGTTTCTGTAACTAAGACATCTTAAAGTATTGAATATTCCATTTAATAGTGACCATGATAACTCTACTTGTAACTGGATAGAGATAAGAAGGAATATTTATATTGAGATGTAAAAATCTTTCATTTGTGAAAGAACACTGACTTTGAGATTAAGCATGCACAGATGATTAAAACATAGCATCACGTATTTACAAAAATAATTTTCCTTAGGACTAAATTGATTTTAAGGTATTAGTGCCTGGTACTCATGTGAGAGGACAGTAGGCTCATCTTCCCTTCTCCCACTTTTTATTTTGAAAAGTTTTCCATCTACAGAAAAGCTGCAGGATGTGTACAGTGCGTGCTGAGGTCCTCTTCACCTAAATCACCAATGTGACAATGTGATACAGAATCTGACTCCATTTCTGATGGTTGGCTGCTGACAGCTTTCAGATCCCACCACCCAGCTTCCTGTCTGCTCCAAACCTGGGCAGGCTGATGCGACAGCCCACGTGGTCCTTCCATTGGTGCCCGTGGGAACTCAGTCCACACGAGCCCTGACTCCTACATGAGAATCTCGCAGAACCACCTGTAACCACAGGGAAACCTGCACTGTTGGCTCTCAAGCCATTTTCAGACATGCCTGGGAGTCTGCACTGCTCCCCTAGCAGAGCCTTGTTATGAGAGCAATAAACTTTACCACACCCTCTTGGTGCGTGTGTGGGATCACCAGTCTCGACATTTGAACCAAATTTTGGGTTGAGGTGGGTCCATCTCATTCCCAAGTGACTGGGACAAACGTTTGGCTATGTTTTCTCCTCTTCCTTCCCCTCCTCCTCTTCTTCTTTCTCTCACAATGATTATTATTTTTGGCTGAACCACTTGAGAGTTATTTGTAGACATTATGATGATCTAGAGAATTCAGATTTATTTTCTAAGAGCAAGACATTCTCCTAAATGACCGCAATCCAGCAACCACACTAAGAACACTTAATGTTGATATAATATTATCTAGTGGGAGCACATGTTCAAATTTCCCCAATAATAGCCCATTTTTTCCCCTCAATCTAGGATCCAATCAAGAACCACACATGGCATTTAGTTGTCACATTTCCTTTAATCTAGAAATGCTCCCTGATGTTGACATTTTTGAAGAGTCCAGGTCAATAATCTTTTAGAAATTCCCTGTTTGGATTCATCTGATGTTCCCAAATGATCAGATTCAGGTTAAACATTTTGGACAAGGATACTATCCAGGTGACATTGGGTCACATCAGAGGACACATGATGTCAGCTGGTCCTGTCATTAGTGATGTTAAGCTTGATCACTTGGTTAAGGTTGTGTCTGCCAGACTTCTTTCTATATTGTAAAGAGAGGTAAAAACATATTCTGATAATTCACTACTTATGCCATGGCAAAAAGCTCTTTCTGAAAGTATAAAATGTTGAACACTCAAATCTGCAGTACAAGTCAATTCGTAACTCTATAAATTTGGATTTTGCTTACATACCTATATATATATTTTTTAAATGAACTATAACATTTTCAGAAAGTTCACTTTCTTAGGTGAACAGCTTAATTAATGTTAACATATATCCATACCCAGATGAAGATACAGGACATTTCCTGCATTCTAGAAAGCTCCTTGTGCTCTGTCCCAATAAAACCCCTACTCACTCTTCTGAACTCTATTGCCATTAATTGGTTTTCCTTGCTTTGGGAATCACATATATGGAATCAGACAGCACATAGCCTTGTGTCTGGGTTCTTTTCTTCAACATTATGTCTGTGGGATTCACCTACGTTGTTACAGTTGTTTGTTCTTTTTGAGTGCTAAGTAATATTGTATTAATAGTCTACAATTTACTTGTCCTTTGTACTACTCATGGGTATTTGGGTTATTTCAATTTAGGGGTCATTACAAATAAAACTGATATGAAACAACTTGTGTACATGCCTTTTGGTGGACATAAAACTCATTTGTTTTAAATACATTATCCTACACACTCATTTTTGTAATCATTTGTGGAATGTGCTTTATCAGTCATTGGAGTCCATTAATGAAGATGTATGGTTTTCTATAAACATGTCTGAATATTATAAACCTTATATTCATGAGAAAAATCCCTGATGCATTCCAAGCCCTTTAACATGGCAACATTTGCAATCCAGATGTAGAATCTTGATAAATGAACTAGATCTTGTTCTTAATAGTAAAAGTCTGTACATAATTTTGATTCACAAATATTTGTTATTCTTCTCTACTGTGGATGTTGACTTTGATTCTTATTCATTTTTTAATATATTTTAAAATATTTATTTATTTGTCTTTGGTTGCATTGGGTCTTCATTGCTGTGCACGGGCTTTCTCTAGTTGCGGCGAGCGGGGGCTACTCTTTTTTTTGGTGCGCGGGCTTCTCATGGCGGTGGCTTCTCTTGTTGCAGAGCATGGGCTCCAGGTACGCGGGCTCAGTAGTTGCGGCACGCGGGCTCGGTAGTTGCAGCACGCGGGCTTCAGCAGTTGTGGCACACGGGCTCTAGAGCGCAGGCTCAGTAGTTGCTCCACGACATGTGGGATCTTCCTGGACCAGGGCTCGAATCCGTGTCCCATGCATAGGCAGGCGGATTCTTAACCACTGTGCCACCAGGGAAGCCCTGATTCTTATTCATTTAAGAAGTATATTGTGCTTGCTTTGCTGGCTCTGAAGGAGGAGGTACTGAGAAGGAAGGTGAAATACCCACCAGGTATAGAGTCTTGAGGTGAAGTTGCTCATAAGGAAGATCCTTTTACTTCTGTTTGGGGAAAGCTTACCCAACTTAGGAATCTCTACCTAGGAAGGTCCATAACTTCATTTCAAGAAGGAAAATATAATCAGGAGGCTCAGTTTTCTTTCCCAGGCTATCCTTGAGCACTGTCATGATGTTGATTTTTGCCTCTTTCCATTTTTCTGCATCAAGACAGTCACTTGCCTGTCTTATCTGGGGCTTCCCTGGGCTAACTGTGAAGGAGAAGGAAAAAGAGACAGATGTGACTTTATGCCACCCCCTGACCTGCAATAATAAAACCCATGTTTACATAACAGGTGCTGTAGCTGGTGGAGGACTTGCAATCATCCTAACATTTAGCTCCAGAATATCTCTCAGGAAGGGAACGATCTTGGTTTGGAAAAATGCTTTGGTGCACACCAACAGTAGAAGGTGAGACCCTGGGACCTCAGGGGCAAGGGCTTTGGTTGCTCCAGCAAAAGGGAGAGTCCCTGAGTGTAAAGAAAACGAGAATGTGAGAGAGAACAGAAAAGAGGAGGCTGTGGGGGCCAACTCAGAGGAGGACCCCTACTAGTGGTGCGGTTGACAGGGAATCAGAACCCAGAAGTGACTGATGGTGACTGCAGGTTAATTTGGTAGGTGGTGCCGGCTGCGCTCCTCTGTGTGTCCTGAATTCTTTGATAAGCCTACCAACTTCTTCAACACCTCGTTTGTAAATGGAAACCAGTGCAGGGCCTGAGTCTCATGTCTGGGTTGACGTGGAGCAGACCTGAGTGTGTGGAAGTAGCAGCCAGACACAGGTGAGCCCATGGGGTCTTAAGTCCTAGAATATTTTTAGGGCTGTTGGTAGGGCTTTGAGTATCTCCAGGCTATAATACACTATTCAGGGCAAATCTCTCAATCTCAAACCCTGACTTTGAGCTGTATTTGGCCACATGTTCCCTCTAACTTGAAGTTAATTGGAACATTTTGGTTGTTGTTACAGCTTAGTCTCCTGTTCTTAATACAGCATCACCTCTGGCTTGACATCCAGCAAAAGATTGCAAGGCATTGTTAAAACCCTGGTTTCACTTAGACCCAGTGGATTTCGATGACCCAGTTTAAAATCACTGGGATTGGATAAAAACCAGCTGCCTATTGTAAGTGATTAAAATGATAACTAACACATATAAATAACAATAACTTGTAGAGCAGGAGGAGTTTCCTTTAACTTCATTATGAATGTCCAAAGTATATAGGGAAAAATAATTTGTTGTAACATACAAGAAAAATCCATTATCAACTGATAGCATGTTAATTTAATCCATCCCTCTCTCTGCTTAATATTAAGCTCTTTTCCTGCCCATTTCCTTTAGTTTTTGCTGTTCAGTCTCTCTGATTGTCAGACTTGAGGTCATTGTTATTTGATGGTCTCAAGTGCAAAAGAATCGCAAAGTGGAACTGAAATGTTGCAGTGACAGGATTTCATGAAATCCGTGAGAGTGATGTTGGGAACAGCTCCATTTCTGTGCTAAGTCATTGAACATGAGTTAGACTTTCATCTGAAGAAAGAAAACCAAAAAGGATTACTCAGTGTCCCCACTACGATATATTTCTATCCCATTCTGTTCTCTTTTGTCAAACATCTTCTGAGTAAGTGCTTGACGTGTGCTCTCTGCTGGCCACACAGGGTCCTGGAACCTTGGGTCACTGTGGGGATGTGATGTTTCACTCGTAGGACAAAAATGCTACCTGAGATTTTCTTATTGTGCTTACTTGTTTATAGTCTGCCTCTCCCTGTGAGAATGTGTTCTCCATAAAGACAGAAACCTCTTTGGCTATTTTTCCAGTTAGAGTAAAGCCCGGCAAATATTAAGTACTCTGTAAATATTTGTTGAATAAATGTATGAATGAACAATGGAATTCCCTTTCTAGTAGAACTTTTCTGTAGACTTAGGATGCCCAGAAGGTAGTGTAGAAAAGGGCTAAGGGGGACTTTTAGAAGAGCCCCCTAGATGGGCTCTGTGCCCCCAGCTCTCCTGCTTTAGCCCATCTGTGCTGAGGTCCCTGTCAGTTACAAGTGGCAAAATCCAAAGAGAACAAATCTCAGGGGAAGCCGGTTTTCAGGGAGTCCCTGGGGGAGAGTAAAAGATGGAGCAGTGGGGCCTCCAGCCTTGGACAGGGCTCCTTTGCCTGCAAGCCCATCCCCAAGGTAACAAGGCGAATGGCAGCTCCAGGTCAGACCTTAGGACCCCAGAGCAGGGAGGAAAAGAAAACCTTTACCCTGCTGGCCTGGCCCAAGTACCCCAAAGACAGAATTTCTCGTTCTGACAGACGGGGCAGAGTCCACTTCTAGAAGAAACTATGTGCGTCAGACAGAGCAACCCTACCCCTCCAACAAGTGCAGGCAGCCTATCACCAACCCTTCTCCTACAGGGAAGTCACCAGCTCTCCTTTTATTCTCTTGTAAAGTACTAACGCTCTCCTTGGGCATGAGGGTCTGTCACACTGTAGTCCTGAAGAGATGGCACTGAGATAATGGATGTGCCAATGCGTGGTCAACTAAAGATAGCCACACAAAGTGAAAGCCTTAACATCTTGTGTGCTTCTCCCACCCCTCCCCTTACAGGACCCTCCCATTCAGCTAAACTGATACTTACTTTCTAGGAGCGCTTATGAAGTTTCCTCTTCCCAGGATTCTGCTCACCACTCAGTCTCTCTTCGTAGAACCCTTCTGCATCCTTGGAGGCCCCTTAGAACGTCTACCCTCTCCATGAAGCCGTGGCCATCTCCACGAGAAGGGTGGGGTGTCCTTCCTCCTGGGTCTGGGGCTCTGGGTGGCCTTAGGCACTCACCACATTCTGTGTGGCATGAGGGTCATTTCCATTGTTCTGGGATCCCCATTGGCCTGAAAGATTCTAGAGAAAAGGGGCTGTTCCATATGCATTCATGTAGTCATTCCAATAAAAGTTATTACTCCATGCGTAAAAGTAGAGGAAAGAGATGAAGAAAGAAAACCACACATATTTGCCTTGATAAGAAGCTCTGCATTAATTACTAGTGATAGTCTATATATGGTGTGGGAAAGCAATTTTAAAATTACTACAAACTTTTTTTTTTAACATCTTTATTGGAGTATAATTGCTTTACAATGGTGTGTTAGTTTCTGCTGTATAACAAAGTGAATCAGCTATACGTGTACATATATCCCCATATTCCCTCCCTCTTGCATCTCCCTCCCTCCCACCCTCCCTATCCCACCCCTCTAGGTGGTCACAAAGCACTGAGCTGATCTCCCTGTGCTATGCGGCTGCTTCCCACTAGCTATCTATTTTACATTTGGTAGCGTATATATGTCCATGCCACTCTCTCACTTCGTCCCAGCTTACCCTTCCCCCTCCCCGTGTCCTCAAGTCCATTCTCTACGTCTACGTCTTTATTCCTGTCCTGCCCCTAGGTTCTTCAGAACCATTTTTTTTAGATTCCATGTATATGTGTTAGCATATGGTATTTGTTTTTCTCTTTCTGACTTACTTCACTCTGTATGACAGACACGCACATATAGTCACCTTATCTTTGATAAAGGAGGCAAGAATATACAATGGAGAAAAGACAGCCTCTTCAATAAGTGGTGCTGGGAAAATTGGACAGCTACATGTAAAAGAATGAAATTAGAACACTCCCTAACACCATACACACAAAAAAAACTCACAATGGATTAAAGACCTAAATGTAAGGCCAGACACTATAAAACTCTTAGAGGAAAACATAGGCAGAACACTCTAGGACATCAGTCACAGCAAGATCCTTTCTGACCCACCTCCTAGAGAAATGGAAATAAAAACAAAAATAAACAAGTGGGACGTAATGAAACTTAAAACCTTTGCACAGCAAAGGAAACCATGAACGAGACGAAAAGACAACCCTCAGAATGGGAGAAAATATTTGCAAATGAAGCAACTGACAAAGAATTAATCTCCAAAGTATACAAGCAGCTCATGCAGCTCAATATCAAAAACACAAACAACCCAATCCAAAAATGGGCGGAAGACCTAAATAGACATTTCTCCAAAGAAGATATAAAATTACTACAAACTTTTGTAGCATTATTCAATAATGTAGTAGACTGATTCAAGTGGTATTTTTCAGACAGTAGAAAGTATAAGGGTAAAACTTCAATGACTGGTTTACAGGGTGGCTAATTCATAAGCAAAAATGCTTAAGTTTTGCTAAGAAATTCTGTCATGTTATTGAAGAAGGAAATTGCCCAGATATCCAAGAAGCTGAATTGTGATAAAGAAAAAAAAAAAGAAACTTACCTGGAGAACTGTTCCTCTATTTATAAATTAAGACTAGTAATGCCCAGTCATTCGACATTTCTTTGGATATTTCTGTAAAGGTCCTGTCTTCACCCATCCTTGGATGGTGGTCTTGACAAGCTAATGATGTTGTTAGTCCATCTTTATCTTCCAGGGGCACCTTACTGTACCACAAACATCTTTAGACTGCCAAGGACTGTTGGATGTTTCTTCAGTATGTTTGTTTTTTAAGAAGACTTCAGGGCTTCCCTGGTGGCTCAGTGGTTAAGAATCTGCCTGCCAATGCAGGGGACATGGGTTCGAGCTCTGGTCCAGGAAGATCCCACATGCCGCAGAGCAACTAAGCCCGTGCGCCACAACTACTGAGCCTGTGCTCTAGAGCCCGCGAGCCACAACTACTGATCCTGATGCCACAACTACTGAAGCCCGTGCACCTAGAGCCCGTGCTCCGCAACAAGAGAAGCCACCGCAATGAGAAGCCCGCACACCGTAATGAATAGTCAGTCCCTGCTCGCCGCAACTAGAGAAAGCCCGTGCGCAGCAACGAAGACCCAATACAGCCAGGGGAAAAAAAAAAAAAAAAAAAGAGACTTCAAGCTTTTGTTAACATAATGCCCTTCTTAGTCAACTTCAACTAACCTCAATAAACCTTCCTTGTATCTTTCACTCACAAAACATACGCGGGGATCCTCAGAGCCCTCAATTCCATAACATTTTGGAATGGTCTCAACCAGTGTTTTTTGGATTGTGGGTAGCAATCTATTTGTGAGTCATGAAATCTATTTTTAGTAAACCCAAATTGTATTTCTAAAAACTGAATGGAATGGGGGGAAGGGGGGAGAGGATGGGAGGAGGGCAGAGGGGAAAGGATGGGGGAAGAGAGGGGAGGAAAAGGGGGGGGAGGGAAGGGGATAAGGGGGAAGACAAGGGGTGGAGAGCGTGAGGGTGAGTCCTGCAAGCGGCAATTATTATTTAGTGACTTGTGTGTGTGCTCATTTGGTCCTATTGTAAAAATAAATTTCATATTGTGAGTTGAAAAAGTAACAAAACCCTGGTCTAGACCACATTTTACAGATATCTTCATGACAACGGATAGCCACACCACCAGAATTTTTATGGCCCCTTGGTGAAAAATAATAAATAAATAATTTAAATGAATTCATGCAAATTTCTTTGGATTCAGGACCATCTGAAGAGGGCTCTGAACTGCCTGTGTTAACTGGAAGTGAAACCCATTAACATAGTGGCACCTACGGGGCCTCAGTCCCAGGTGGTTTATCACATCCCTGCTCTGGTAGCTGCAGTCGTCTCTCTGCTTTGCTGTCAGCTAACACTCCTGTGTGAGCCTTGCCTCCCCAGCCAGACTGGGGACATTGTCAAGTCATGATCAAGTCTTCATTCCAGCTATTCTTCCAGCAATGAGCACGGAGTAGCTGTTCAACAAGTGATTTTATGTTAATGACTGAGAACCTGGAACACACCTGAGAAGTGGGTCCCCACGAAGAGGTGGAAGGTGAGCGGGAAGGAGAACAGGAGGACAGGGGAGAAGGTCCATATTTGGGTGCTCCTGTCAGGGCAGATCAGAAGGCAGTGCAGGGAGCCTGGGGCCAGCTTGGAGGAAACAATGCGAGCCCCTCCGGGTCTTTGCTTTGCGGGGTGGCAATCCCCACCAGTAACTCGAATCCTTGTTTCCCAGTGACTCCACCTAGTGAGTAGAACAGAATGTGCTCCACCTTCCACGATAGAATGAAAGGCACGCTTTCCTTTCTAAAATCATTTTTCCGTTCTCGAAAACTTTTCATGCCTAATTCGCCATCGTGATGTGCTTGGGGAGTAATTATCTGTGTGTGCTTTTTTAAGTTAGGTTCTTCTAGGCTTGTGTGATAGAATGTACCTTTTCTCCTCACCCCCTCACAGGGGGTGGACTTAACCTCTGTTATTTATGCCTTGATTGCTACTTTGTCAAGTCTCACTTGTTGTTTTATACTTTAAAATGTTTAAAGTTAAATCAGAGTCAATGTGATGGGTACATATAGTTCTTTAGTTTTCTCCTTTCAGTGTGAAATCTTACTACTCTAGATTTGATAGGTAAAAAGGTAAAATAATGAGATAAATAAATAAAAGCTTTGTGTCTGCCTACATGCCAATTTGCAAAAATTAATGCCAAATTATCTCTGGAAACATCTGGAACAGCTGTGGCTGTTAGTATTGCTTCACCCCCCCAGGTCTGATGATTTAAACTTTCCATTTCTCTTTGTAAAAATTAGAGACAATAACTGACTATAGCTTTACTCCCCTTCCTCCCATCATCAGTAAAATATATGTAAAACTTGGTTCTTAATTGGTGAAACACCATTTACAATTTGGGTCTGAGTTGGGGTCAAGGGAGAGAGAAAAGAAAAGGAAAACTTCACAATCACACAATCACATGTTTACTATGTGCAAAGCAGCAGAGAATTGCAATGAGTGATGGACCAGAGTTTATTTTCTCAGCCCTAAGGAATTTTCAATCTTTATGGAAGACAAGCCTGTGTTACAGGAGCCATTAAGTGAGTGACTTCATGGAAGTCTTTCGAAGGGTTACAGAGGTTTCTGAGAGGGCATGATCCATTTCTCCCAGCCCTGGGTGAGTTGAATCATGGATGGCCTTGATGTGCTCACTGGGTAGTGAGGAACCATTCCTCGTGTTTAAGCACATTGGATCTTACAACCAGAGTCTATTTCTGTGCAATTTCTTTCTTTATTTAAAAGAGATTTTTTTTTAAACAACTTTCAGTAGATTCGATAAGGGGTCCAATGCATGTTCTGATAGTGTTTTCCTCAATGCATTGTCTTTGCTGTAAATTTCATTCACTTATTCTTGAATGAAAACAAATGCATTGGTAAAAATTCAAAAGATACAAAAGCCATATAATGAAAAATGTCTTTTTTGTGTTACTTAATACTGCTTCAAAGTTTTCTTCATATAGATATTGCCAGTTCCTCTAAGTTCATTCTTAGGTATGTTTATCCTTTTTTCTGAATTGCCCTTATAAATGTAATCATTTCTTGCACTAAATATTTTGGAGTAGTTCCTTATATATGGTGAATGCTATGGATATTTTTATAAACTGATTTTTAAATTTTGAAATAATCTTAAACTTACAGAAAAGTTTCAAGCCCAATAGGAAGATCTTTTATTCCCTGAACCATTACCCTGGGCAAGTTCTACGAACTAGGACATTCTCTTACATGAACACTGATACATCTCTACCTTCTAATCTTCCACTTCTTCATGTTTTGTCAGTTGTTCTAATAACGTCCTTAATAATGAAAGGATCGGGTCCAGAGCCACACATGGCATTTGTCACTTTGGTCTCCTTCAGTCTGGAGCAATTTCTCAGTCTTTCATGGACTTTCATGACCTTTGTGGTTTTGAAAATTATGAGCAAGTTATTTCGTAGCAAGTCTCTTGAGGGGGAAGAATGTCATAGAAATGATGCTGTGCTCTTCTTATGCACCTTAACAGGTGGCCCACGAATTGAATTTGTCCCATTAGTGAAGATGTCCACTTTGACCACTCAATCAACTGATTACAGGAGTGTCCTCCAATTTTCTCCATTGTAAGTTACATTTTTCCCCCTTGTGAGTTAGTAAGGAATTTGTGGGAAGGTACTTTGATCCATGTAAATGTTCTTTTCCTTTTCAAACTTTCAGTTATTAATTTGCTGATTTACATAAGTTTGTTTTTTTACTAATAAGTTGTATGAGCTGTTTGTATATTTTGGAAATTAAGCCCTTGTCGGTCACAACATTTGCAAATATTTTCTCACAGTCCGTAGGTTGTCTTTTCGTTTTGTTGATGGTTTCCTTTGCTGTGCAAAAGCTTGTAAGTTTGATTAGGTCCCATTTGTTTATTTTTGCTTTTATTTCTATTCCTTTGGGAGACTGACCTAAGAAAACAGGTACAATTTGTGGATTTACATGAGTTTGGACTCTTGCTTTCCTATCTTATTCAGTGGATTACAATACATTACTACCACTGTTCATTTTGAAGCTCAAGTAGTCCCAGATTTGGCTGGTGGGAGCCCCTTCAAGGTGGCTTCTGTATCTTTTGACATATTTATCTCTACCTCAGTCTTGATCTCTATATCTATCTACGCAGAGAGACCAAGGTATGCACACATATATAAACGCACTTACATCTGTATTTTTTCTATACCTGTCTATATTCAAAATATGGAGTTCATGCCAACATCTTCATTCCAATCCAGTGTCACAAGGTTCATTCTAAGTTTGTTCCTTTTCCATATTTGCATCTTTCTTCTCTGATAAAGGGAAGGAACCTGGCTATATCTGCACCTGTGTGTTATTTGGTCAACTTCTCCTTGTGTAGCCAGTGCCCCATAACTGCGGCTGCCCCTCCCCTGTGTGGCACTCTCCTCATCCATCCAGCCCTGACTCCCAGATCTTGGCACCACAACTTCTCCCCAACCTTGGCCTTGGCGAGGCTGCTTGTCTTGTCGGCCCCCGTCTCATAGCTTTGGGACTGAATTGTTCAGGAAAGGAAAGGGTAGAGGAAGCAGAAGAGAAAGAGGAGGAGGAGCGAAGGACATTTGAATGCTGTCTTTGTACTCATCTACCTTACTGACTCTTATGTCCTTTATATTCATCCTTCAGATTAGTTTTCCAAGTACCTCAGGTGGTCAGTTACAAGAAATGGTAATTTTACTTCCCCTTTCCAAACTGTATACCTCCTTCTCATCTGATTGTACAGCTTAACACTTCCAGGAAGTCATTAACATGAACAATGATAAAGACGCTATGGGAACGCTTCTTTCATTTCCCCACTTATCATAGTACTTACTGGCTCTTGGGTAGAGACAGGTAAATCCATCAGGGTGATCTTTCTTAAATGCAAACCTGATCACATCACACCCCTGTATCAAACCTTTAGACACATTGACAGATGAATAAAGAAGATGTGGTACATATATACAATGGAATATTGCTCAGCCATAAAAAAGAATGAAATAATGCTATTTGCAGCAATATGGATGGACCTGGACATGATGCTAAGTGAAATAAGTCAGACAGAGAAAGAAAAATGTCATATGACATCACTTGTATGTGGAATGTAAAAAAAAAATGATACAAATGAACTTATTTACAAAGCAGAAATAGACTCACAGATGTAGAAAACAAACTTATGGTTACCAAAGGGGAAGGGGGAGGGATAAAGTAGGAGTTTGGGATTAACATATACATTCTAATATATATAAAATAGATAAACAACAAGGTCCTACTGTATAGCACAGGGAACTATACTCAATATCTTGCAATAACCTATAAGGGAAAAGAATCTACAAAAGAATATATATATATGAATCATTTTGCTGTACACCTGAAACTAACACAACATTGTTATTCAACTATATTTCAATAAAAATTTTTAAAAACAAACAAAAAACCATTTAGGCAGTTTCCCATTGATCTTAAAACTCCCAATGAGGTCAGATGCGCTGTGTCTCCAGCCTTGCCTCTGGTCTTTTATTTTTTATTTTTATTTTAAGATATTTATTTATTTATGGCTGTATCGGGTCTTACTTGTTGCA
Organism: Balaenoptera ricei; assembly: GCF_028023285.1. NCBI lineage: Eukaryota > Metazoa > Chordata > Mammalia > Artiodactyla > Balaenopteridae > Balaenoptera > Balaenoptera ricei. The sequence goes on from NC_082650.1 coordinate 3,225,043, forward strand.
CGCGGGATCTTTTGTTGTGGTGCGCGGGTTCCCGACCGGGGATCAAACCCGTGTCCCCTGCATTGGAAGGTGGATTCTTAACCACTGGCCCACTAGGGAAATCCCCCATCTTTTATCAATAGCTTTCTTTTTAGTAGCTTTCTTTTTAAAAGAGTGGACATTGAATACAGAATTTTTTTATCAAACTACTTTCTAGCTCCTATAGATATAATCGTATGATTTTTCACTTTTGATCTGTTAATTATTTTCAGAACATTTTAAACTCCTCATTCACAAGGAAGCTCCCGATTAGATACAACTGAGGTTTCCCATGTCATTTGGTCAGGATAGGTGACAAAGAATGCCATGGAACTGAGTATATTTCCTTCTCCTCCCTTCTCTCTCTCTCTCTCTCTCTCTCTCTGTCTCTCTCAGTCATGACAACTCACCATGGTTAACATCTTAGAGGTGCATGCCCGATTCTGCTCCTCCTTGACTAAAACATAATCAGTGTCTTATGTCTTTGGCCCATTTTCTAGAAATGCATTTGGGTCCGGGACTCCCACTGTGACAGTGGGTCGCCGTGATAGGCCTTACTGAGCAGTTTGGCATGTTGATAAGGCTTTCTGCTTATGCTTCACCAGTGTGGATGACCCCACCCCGCGCAGCCCAGTAGGTTTGGACCCGGATGCCATACAAAATACAACCATGGCTGTGCATTTGTTGTATTGAAACCTGACTTTATGCAGGTGCACCCTGTACCCCTCACTAATATCGAGCTTCTTGGCGAGTCATCTTCGCTCGCCTGCTTCTCCGATACCTTCCTCAGAGCTGACACCCACTGTCCCTCCTCCATCGTTTCCACTGGGACAAGGACATTGCCGCAGATCAACTCCCTTGATTACAACCTTTTGTGTCACTTTCCTATAATTTTTGAATGACTATCAACATCTTTTACCTGCATTGTCTCCTAATCTTGGATTTCTCTGTTGGATGCTGTAACTGCTAACCACCTGCACCAGCATTCCTGTATGTATATTTAATATTGACATCTACATTCCGTGTTTGAGAAAGGTTAGCAAGAGTATAATTTTGAGGAACGCTGTTGTGAAACCTAGGAGGAGACAGAGTTTGCGGGGAAAACAGCTACCCACCTACTCACACACTTAATGAAGCAGGGGAATCACACCATCTCTGTACAAACGCATAAAAAAAAGATTAGAGCCTGGGAAGATAATTCCTGAGCAATCGCTGGGCTGTCTCTCAGGCAAAGTTGCAATCCATTCCGAGAATTAAAGATAGACATGTAGGGGACTTCCCTGGTGGCGCAGTGGTAAAGAACTCGCCTGCCAATGCAGGGGACACGGGTTCGAGCCCTGGTCCGGGAAGATCCCACATGCCGTGGAGCAACTAAGCCCATGCTCCACAACTACTGAGCCTGTGCTCCAGAGCCTGCGAGCCACAACTCCTGAAGCCTGCACGGCACAACTACTGAGCCCGTGCGCCTACAGCCCATGCTCTGCAGCAAGAGAAGCCACTGCAACGAGAAGCCCACGCAGCGCAACGAAGAGTAACCCCTGCTCGCCGCAACTAGAGGAAGCCCACGCGCAGCAACAAAGACCCAACACAGCCAAAAATAAATAAATTAAATTAATTAATTAAAAAAAAAAGATAGACATATTACATCCAGGAAAATGCCCCAGACATTTCTTTCTTCTGCCCTCCGTCTCACGTGCAGATGTCATTTCTTAATTTAAATGACCTTTTTCCTCATATTTGTTTTAAACTTTTTTTCAATCGTTTAGGAAAGAAGATTAGTAGTGATGGAGTTCAAAACTTATGGCAGCAAAATAATTTCTTTTCCTTTGTTTGAGTCAAGATTCCTTTTCTCTCAAATCCCGCAGCTTGTGACACAGCCGTCGGAGGGAGAGTCGAAGTCCAGAGCATCTGTGAGCGTCAGCCGGGCCCTCGGTGAATAGTGAGCACTTTATGGTCCTGACTGGGTCCCTCTGCCCGTTCAGTTCTGGAAACCATGGGGCCCATTTCGGTATCTCCTCTGAAGACTATAGAGGCTTTTACGGCGACTCTTTCGTGCACGGGCCTCATGCCTTTCTCCTCTTCTCCTTCCTCCTCATTCTCCGCTGTTTAGTCTTTCTCATCTATTTGTTTTATTTTCTTTTGCTCTGTTGGTTGGGTGTATATTTGTAAGCTGTGTGAAATCCCTTTTGGCATAAAATCAGGAGAACATGAGTAACTATAATGAAACAAATAGATACATTATTATGTAGCACCTGGCACACACTTTACCTAATTCCTGTACCGTGAGGCCAGGGACATGACTGTTTTTTATCCTCCCATCTTCCCCTGGCTACAATGCCTTGCAAAATCGTACCAAAGACTTAATAAACGTCTGGTAAATTGTAGAGAATTGTTTCTGAGTCCATGTGGCAAAGCAGGGGACTTTCTGCTGGGTGACGGCAGAAAAAGTGAGTGGGATTCCAATACCAGTTATGTTTCAGCATCTTCAGTGTGTTGGCCTGTGTGTGGTGGGGGGAGCACTGCGCCAGCCCCCGGGGGCCCAAAGCCCCATGGTGTCCCAGACACAGGGAAGTATGCAGACGGCAACGGGAAACACAGCGAGGGCACAAAATGCAAAGGAGAGGATGGCCGGGGCGGGGGTGGGTGATGTTGACTCCCACGGGTTCCCGCCTCCGTCTGAATGCCGTCTCCGTGAAACACACAAGAAACCAGGGTCCACAGCTGAGTGAAAATAACCCACAGCGATGCTGGTCTCTCAAGCCTCCACGCTGAAGCACACGGAAGAGGTAACTGTTCTGCTCTTCCTGCAGATGGTGTACTTCCCCATCCCCTACCTCTTCCCCGCCCAGCGCTCATCTGGTTCTGAGAAGTGAGGTGTCGTTGAAGTTCAAATGTCTTAGATCTCTTGGAAGATAAAGACCCATCTTTGTAGTTCTCTGGTCTGGTGGACTAAGACGTGATGTCGGTGTTTAACCATGTTTTCGGAGGACCTCTGTCTCCCTAAACTCACGTATCCAATGGCACGAAGCAGGGTTGGTGAGTCGTAACAGATAACATGGTTTCCTGAACACTTGGTGTAGTTAAGGCCAAGCCCCAGGGATTCAGGGGCCACGGCAGTACCCTCTTCCTCGGCCCGTCCTGAGCGGCTTAGCCAGGGGCTCGGCCCCGACACTGACCACCGCCTTCTGACGGAGCCCCAGCTGCACGCTGGGCTGTGGACCACGTCACAGAGTCAGCCCGGGGCTCCAGATTGGAGTCCAAGGCCAAACTCAGACTGGCCCTGGCCAGACACTTCTCCGTGGAGACGCACACCTGGGAGTCAGGAGCGCAAACCCCAGTCAGCGCCAGGTTCTATTTTCTGAGCAGCGCGACGTGCAGCCGTGTGTTAAGTGACGGAGAAAGAGGCAGGTGAGGGCTTGCTAGCGAAGTCCCAGGCGGGAGCGCAGCGCCCCGGTGGTCACACCCCGGGGAAAGGTTAGGGTCTAGACCACAAAACCCTGCTGTCCTTTTCGGACAGGGCTGTGGGTTATGCCTCCAGAGCTCCTCGGGCCCCAGAGTCCCAAGTTCAATGCCGTGCTGCGTCCATACCTGGGTTTACACTCCAGACTCAGGCGAAGTCCGGTTTATCTTGTGTGTGCTCAGATCAGCTTCTCCTACCGAGCTCTCCACGAGGGCACGGCCACACCCTTCACCGTGTCACCCGCTAAAAACCTGGGCCGTCCCTTTCCTTGACAGTTGTGTGAGTCCTGCCCCCGTATCATTTCTCTCCTCTGGGTGCTGACATCTTCCCTGTTCCCTGGGCCCCAGCTCGGTCCCTCACCGTGTCACTCGGAAGGCTGGTTTCCCAGCTCAGGTTCACGTGTTTCCCATACCATCTCCGCACTTCTGCTAGAGAGCTTTCTAAAATAGAACATGTCCACAAGATGCCCTGCTAAACACTAGCGGGTGGTCTTCAGGGTCAAGTTTGGCAAAGGGGTCCTTCATTTGCACCCCTGTCGCTCCACCCTCTTGGACCCACACGTGCTTCCCACCTCTGGGCCCTGGCACCACCCTCCTCTGCGCTTTCCATCTCCTCATCTGCCTGGTGAACTTCTCTCCTTAGTGACCACGGTGGCTTCTTCTCCTTGTGAAGTGCTCCTTGATTTTCTCGAGCAGAGGTCCAGCACCCTTTTCACCATCATCACTCTACCTGACACACTCTTCTAATGATTGCCTGAGCTGACTTGTGTGCCCAGAACAAAGTGTTTGTTTAAGAAGTACTTCAGCTGTTACTGTGTTTACACATCTACCTAGTAATTACTTGTTTCCATGGCTGTCCCCTTCAAGTTTGGGCACTGCTTGGTAATAGGCACTGGGCCTTATAAAGTTTTATATCCCGTGGGCCTTGTGCCGTAGCTGGCGTGTCGCCAGTGCTCTGTACATTTCTGATGATGACGAGAGAGGAATCACCTAGTCTCGTGGTAAGTTCCATTAGCGTCACTCACTCAACTGAAATTGGTTGGGTGTTTTTAAAAATTACGAATATTTCAGAGGTATTATGTCCACATCTTCTCTCTACCTTTAAAAAAGGAAAGTGGTAAACTGGTAACGATACAAAAAGAATAGAAAAACCAGTGATTAGAGGATAGAGAATTTTGGTCCCACGAGAAAAGAAAGAAGTAGCTCAGTTGTGTGTTCCTTGCCCTCCTGGATTTTACCTCTTTTCTCTCTGAAACAAGGAGTTGTGTGCTGTCTGGGCCACTCCCAGGTCGGAGGGACCCTGATTCGAAGTGCAGCCGGCGGCTTCAGGAGGACAGGACGCAGGAGTTACTGTGGGTAAACTTGGACAGATTGCTCCCTGTTGCTGCAGGTCTGATGATGAGGAAGTGGGTTACATTTATAGGGAGGGTTTATAGATAAAAGGAAGAATTTCTTGGCAATAACAGAGAGAAAATAATGAGATAGCTTTGCCTGTAGATTTCAAAGAGGTGACTGCCTTGGATTGCTTGGGTTTTCACCTGCTGGGAACCCAAGTAACTACGGTGTGGCCGACACCTTGGCTGTCTCTGCTCTGCCTTCCTTTGGTGACCTGCTGTGACCCAGGGGTTCGAATCCAGAGTTAAATGCACAGCACCTGCCCTCAGAGTGCGGCCTGTGAGGTGCCCGCACGGCCCTTGCTGCGAGAGTGCGGAGGGCAGAGGGGCTTTACTGTGGCCCCGGTGGGCGAGGAGGTGATGTCTGGACTGGGTGAGGAAGTGCAGGGGAGTTACCACGTTTGGAAAATGAGGAAGGGACATCTAGACCGAGAGGGAAGCCTGGAAGCAGGAGAGCAGGATGGAGGCGCCTTCCAGCGAGGCCGAGGGGCATCTCTGCGCTTGTCACCCAGGGCTCTGGCTCCGTCATCGATGCTCCCTGGGCCGCTTTCTTTCTCGGTAAAACCACTAGTCCATTTTCATGCTGGATGCTTCCAATAAAACGTTCACCACAGTCCCTGGGGCTGACTTTATCCTCCCATTTTAGACGAGGAAATTGTGACCCAGAGATGTTAGATCACTTGTGAGAGGTCACACAGCAAGGAGGACGTAGAGCCGGGCTTTGAATCCGGAACCGTTTGGTTCTTGCTATTTTTTAAAGCACCGACTCGTCCTCCGTGAAAATGAAGATGACCATACACAGTAGGCCTGCGTGTGTACCAAGGGGAGGATGTCTGGGGAAGTATCTGGAAAACTGTGAAGCACTTTTCAAATGTAAGGTCTTAGGAACGGAGGCAGATTTACTTTACAGCCAGAGATTTTGAGCTGCCCTGGACTACTATTAAGAATACTTTCCCTCTTTCCTTGTGTAAGTGTGTATGTCAGCATGTGTGTGAGTTCGTGTGTGTGTGTGTGTGTAAGAGAGAGAGGGAGGGGGAGGAGGAAACCACACAAATCTTGATTAATTACTTCAGAACGTTCACTTAAAGGGTGGAAAGGTTGGTTGCATTCTTGCCAGCAACTGAAAAATTTCCATTCCTGGCACTTCTCTGTATTTCTAAGATCGGGTGGCTAGAATAGCAATCACAGCTTGGTTGTGTGTGTGTGTGTATGTGTGTGCATGGGGCCACATGTGCTTATTTTATATTTTAACTCACGAAATAATCAGGTTCAATGTACAGAACCAGCAACGCTATGGGGCACAGTGGACAGCTAATTTGCTGGTCACAAATGTGCCTCTGGTGCATGTGCAAAGGCTTGTCCACAAGCAGATGGATTTTGTTCCCCCAGGGAGGGTGATCGTGGTGCTGATAGTCAGTGACTGGGGCACCTTGCTAGTCTCATGACCCTGAATTCATACTGATGATAAAGAAGACAGTTGATCTTTTGCCTTTCCTGGCTAGTGTAGGACTAGATGTGACAGCACCCGCCGCCCATCTGGGAGCCCACACTCTGACCGCTGTCTTCCAGACACTTTACAAACTGCTTGCGGCTGACATCCCGTAGCAGGTGACCAGAGTCTGGAACAACTTGGACCTCATTGCATCGTCTTTTAGGGCCCAATGGAAAACATCTTTCTTCATGATTTTGTTGGACTGTTCCTTCCCACCTGAATTGTGGCGCAGCAAAGCTGAACGTAGCCAAGCAATGAAGAATGAGTCAGGGGTGGGCGTCCACGTTCCCGCCTGAGGATGTGGAACCAATCGGGAATGCAGCCCGATGCCCAGGGGCCTGTCGCCTGTGGGTGGCCCCTGTCCGAGCAGACGCCAAGCTGGCCGGTGGTGTGGCTCCTGACATCTTTCATCGCAGGTTAAAGGTCTTCCCCAACTCCTGATCAGTTTTCCTTGTGATGGTTGCCGTTGGCACCGGTGGTCTTGCCCAGTGGACAGGCTGGGGGCGAAGGAACTGGGTTCAAATCTCCGGTGCATCCCATCCACTGTGAAACCTCGGGCAACATAAGTTCTGAGCCTCGGTTTCCTCATGTTTCCGTATCTCCAGGGCTGTTGTGGGAACGATCCTGGAGCACGGGGTCCTTGTAAGGATTTGCCGTCACACGTGTGAAATGCCTCGGGTAGGGCTTGGTAGCGGCAGTCAGATGACATAAAGTGACAGCACGGTGATGTCCAAGGGTCCAGGCATGAATGTTGGCTGACGTCTTGGGCCAACGTCCTTCCTTCGCTGCCCACAAACCACCTTTTCACCACAGATAGAGAAGGCGCAGGGGGGTTTCTGGAAAGGACTTCGTGGGGCTCTGTGCTCTGCAGGAGGGCACGTCTTGCTTGAGGACCTACTGAAACCTTGGGTCTGGTGGGACCTGAGCCCAAGCCTCGCCGTCCAGGCCGAGGAGCTTGAGCAGAGCCCGGGAAGCTCGCTGGAGTGAGGGCTCTGGTGGACAGACCGCCGTCTAGCGGCTCCCAGGCTGGCCCAGGGGCCTCTCCAACCAGACCCGGGGGAGTGGAGGGCTGTTGACCGGGCCCTGGCCTCCGCCCAGCCCGCAGGTAAGGCTCTGATACCGTGGGAAGCCAGCCAGGTCCTGCCCGCCTTGCCCCGTTCGTTCGTTGTGATGAGGTGCCCTCTCATGTTCGTGTAGCCCGTTGGGGTGTGCACAGCCTTCACCTGCCTCTGCAAGGTGGGCCTCGCCCCTTGTCAACCTGGGCCCATCTTACAAAGAAGGAAGGCGGCGGGCCGGCCTGCAGTCACCCGGCTTGTGACCTGGTGCTGAGGACCCAGGGCGGGGCCGCCTTCATGCCCAGCTTAGCGCTCTCTCTGGGCACTCACGTTCCGTGGGTGTCAATGTTTGAATGAGCACTTTTTTTTTTTTTTTTTTTTGGCTGAGCTGCAAGGCTTGTAGGATCTTAGTTCCCCAGTCAGGGATCGAACCCGGGCCCTCAGCAGTGAAAGCGTGGAGTCCTAACCACAGGACTGCCAGGGAATTCCCAGTGATAACTTTTAAATGAATAAACTTTGGTGGCTCTCAGCAAATGCATCCACCCGGATCCCCGCTGTCCCTAGCCTGGACCCCCCCGTCCCCAGACACTGGCCCCCGGCTGGCCCTGGCTCTGGCCCAGCCCAGGTCTTCCGATGCCACCCGCTGGCAGTGCCTCTTCTGTCTTCCTCCTTCTACCCCACAGACACATTGAAAGCAAGGGGGCAAATTCCAAAGACTCATGCCTCGTGGCCTGCCCGCCCGTCTTCACGCTGAGCCTTCCTCTCCTGGGGCATCAGACATGAGCTTCTGTCTCGTATTCCGTTGTCACTGTGTCCTCCTCCTTCCCTCCCTGCCTGGGCTCCACCTGTCCTCTGCACACACCTCTGCCTTCCCAGCATCCAGGAGCCACTGGTTGCTCCTTTTCGCTCAGATCTTCATTTTCACCTCATCAGCTGACTCACTCCCCCTTGTGTAGAAATCTGCTGGATTGTCACCTTGATCTGAACAGCTTCACTGGACTTCCAGCTATTCCCCACCTCTCCTTTCATGACAACTAGCTTCTCTTGGTCCTTAATGTTCTGAAATTGAGCGACGGCATGTCTCGGTGTGGGCTTAACATTTTATCTGGGATGGAATTCAGTGGAAAACGACCTTCAAATTCTAGGGCTTTTCTTCCTCAGCTCTAGACGATGTCTTGCTATTTGTTTACACGCTGTGTCTCTTCCATTCTCTGTTTTCTCCTCCTAGAACTCCTGCTGGTCCTCTGCATCCCTCACGTGTATTTATACTTTCCATTTCTTTATGGTGTGTTTTTTGAACACATTGCACAGTGCTCTGGGAGAGCTACTTTGCAATAATTCTCACCACATTATTTTGGACTTTGTGTGCTATTCAGCCCTTATTAACTTTTTTCATTTGAAGAATTCTATTTTCCTTTCCCATAGTCTTCGTGGATTCTTGTTTCTTTCACCTGTTCTTGTTTGATCACCCCCTTTCGTGGCTTGGGAGGTTCAGTCCTTGCCCTCTAAGCATTCATTCTTACAGAGCAGCCCGGTTTTAACCCTGTGCGTTGGGCTTGTTGCCGCTCTCGCATCTCAAGGGCTGTGCTTTCTTACTAGACTATTCCTTGCTTCTGTACCTGCAGGCTGACCGCTGGGGAGTGGGGGTGAGGTAGCAGGAGTGACCTCACGAACATGTGCCCTCACTGATTTCAGGGGCTGTGCTGCCTTGTAGGGAACCCTGGCTGCCAAACTTTTGGGGTCACTGCTTCTGGTTGTCCCCTTGGTTGTCCATCCCTGGGCCTGGCCTGTCTGCCAGGAGGCCGACAGCTGGGGAGGAAGTGAGTTGGGGAGAAGGGGCCCCCAGAGCAGCACGAATTACTTCCAGGGAGTCCTCTTCTCTCACAGCTTTCATTACCCTCTTCGTGTTCTTTTCTCTAAAAAAATAGAGGATCTGGATGAAATAGTACCCAGGGAATCAATTTTCTAGGCTGATTGCCACAAATCATCCAAAGATAGCAAGTCTCTCAATGTGAATGCAAAAACTAGACATAAATTATCGTGTTTCTTTTTAGAATGGTATGTAATATTTTTCATAGGGAGGGCAGTGGATAAATGGCTCATTATATTTTTATGGCAAAACACTGTTTTTTCTTCACAAAATTATTAGAGACAGAGGGAAAAGCCAAGAACTTTGAAATGGCCCCTCTCCCATCCTCCCATCCGCACTCCTCCCAGCTCGAGAGAAGATGGTTTCTTGCTCGGCAATATGGAAACCATTGGTTGGAGGAACATTTTTTAGGAATGTCCTCACCTTGGCTTCCCACTCCACTGAGCATATTGCAAATTTTCACTCTGTTCTCTATGGGCGATGCCTGCCAAGAACAGCCTGCGGCGAGGTGTTGAGCCTGAAGCTCTGTGATGTCTTCAGAAGTAACTGTGACACGTCACCACTCCGCATGTGGCCCGACCTGGGCGCTGGTCTAACTCTCTGAGCCTGGTCCAAGAGTGCCTGTGGCTGAACACTGCGTTTCTACCTTTTCCTTTCAGCCATCCCATGAATGCGATCACCTCTCATTTCTCCAGAAAGAGTGACGAGAGAAGGATCAGGAAACAAAGCTCTATTGATATGTGCAGGGAGCTGAAACATTTTCCAATCATAGGCCAAAGGGATAATTATTGGTCAATACTTCTTTCCGTAGAACAAAAGTTTCTTTTGGCTTTTCCCGTTCACTCTGGGCCACTTTGTCCTTCGCTTGTGTGCACATGAATGTCCAGCCCTCCCGCTCTGGGCAGGTCCTGCTGTCTTTGGTGTTGTGAGGCCGAAGGATGAGATGCTGGGAGATCCTGGCTTGAAGATGCACATGCAGCCTACGGTCCTGGAGGTGCCGGGTCTCTGTTCATTAAACCAGCGAATCCTCCTTTTTGCTTCTCTTGCAAGTGAGAAACTCTCCATGTGACTTCTGATCTGGGAAGGATCAGAAATACAAGTTTCCATGTTTTTCTACTGAGCTGCCCCAAAGCTGGCGCTAGACTAACGTGAGCTGAGTCAGGCCTGTGGACTTGGACTCCGGTCCCCTGCCTGGCCCTGAGCACTGCAGTGTCTCCAGGGTGATGTGGGCCTGGACTCCTTCAAACAAAACTATTTCAAACCAAGAGAGAACAAATCTGTTTAAAAGACGGTTGCTGCTTTTGTGTTATTATCTGTCTCTGAACATGTTTACCTCCTTCAAAAGCTTTTAAGCTCTTGGCTGGGGGCTGTATCTTGTGCACGTTCCTCATTTTATCCTCCCAAAGCCCAAGCACAGCGCCCTGGGCACCAGAAGCCCTTAACTAATAGGGGGTCCTAGAGCGAAGTGGTGTGGGCTTAGACCCCACTGGGCTCTGGAGTCCAACTGCCTGAAAGTCATTCGTGTGAAGAGCTTAGCGCAGTGACGGCCAGAGGGGGCACCTAGAAAATGTTAGTTTCCATTATCAGTAGGGATGGATGTTCCTTGAATGAGTCCTTAAGCAGTTTTTCAGGGAAAGGTGTTAGAGATAATGCCCCCACCCCCAACATCTGACAGCCTCCCGAGTGCATCCTGCCCGCTGCACGGTGCCTGCACCTTGAGCTGTTTTGGCAAATGCTCCCCTCCTGGAAGGCAGGGCTGGGCAGCTGTTGGACTTGCTCCTGGTCCAGCTGCATGGCTGATGGTGACTTATCATCAGCCTCCGGGCCGCCCATCACTCCATCAAATGCTCCGACAGGGCGGAGGTTGAATCATGACGTAGGCAGTTAATCCCTCTTTAGGAAAAGATATATTTGAAAACGCACCACCCTATGTCTGCGACAGAATCTTAAGATCCCACTCACCCTTTGATTCTATGACACGGTTGAATTCTGAACCACAGCAGACGTGACATCTCATGTGCTCAGTGGACAGAGAACGATGTAAAGAGAAAATCCTATAATTCCCTGCTTTCTTGTACGAACAGTTAAGTTTTGAAAATCAAGTGAGAACCACAAGAAGACGTAGAATCTGGTGAACTAGGCCACAGTTTAAATAGAAAGTTTTAAAATATTCCTCACACGTGGAGGAAGGGTTAGTTTCTTCACTCACAGAAACAAAAAGGATCCTGCAAGTGAGTATCATAGGATTTGCAGTTCTGAACATGCTGAAATTCCACAATAATTGTTTTTCTTGCACGACCTTCATCATTCTTGTTAGGTTTGTAGAGACATCAGTAAAATTTGGAGCTGGGTAGAACCACTTGAAAGAATTAAATCACAGGAAACCATAGAATCAAGTCACCCAAACAGAGGTTTTAGAAAAGGACTAAGTGAAATGGAGAGAAGTTGCCAGGGGTACTGAGTCCTTCTCTTGAACTCTTAAAAATAAAGGTGGAGGGCTTCCCTGGTGGCGCAGTGGTTGAGAATCTGCCTGCCAATGCAGGGGACACGGGTTCGAGCCCTGGTCTGGGAAGATCCCACATGCTGCGGAGCAACTGGGCCCGTGAGCCACAACTACTGAGCCTGCGCGTCTGGAGCCTGTGCTCTGCAACAAGAGAGGCCACGATAGTGAGAGGCCCGCGCACCGCGATGAAGAGTGGCCCCCGCTCGCCGCAACTAGAGAAAGCCCTCGCACAGAGACGAAGACCCAACACAGCCAAAAAAATAAATAAATAATAATTAAAGGTGCTAATAATTAAAAAAAAATAAAAATAAAAAATAAATGTGGAGAAATAATAGCAATTTAGGTATTTCTCATGCTAATGCAGTATTTCTCCCTCCAGACTAGATCTGCCTGTATTATTTGCCTGTATTAGTCCTGTGCGTACACAAGTTAAGGAGAGACTGCTGAAAATAAGAGGCTACTATTATGAAATAGTTTAATAATTTTTGAGACATTATTTTATTTTGCTTTTAAATACGTAATAGTATTGGACATGTGAAAGCTGGAAAGACCTCCAACAATTTTTTTAGTCTCTCTCCCTATCTTCTGTTCAGTGTATGAATATGCCCGTTTTATAAATGTGACAGTTGAGGCCCAAAAGATTAAGGAATATGCTCAGAAATTGTAACAAAGGAGTATAAACAATCTGCACTTCTCTATGTAGCTTTAAAATTTTTCATATGAATGAAAGTGTATACTGTTATGTAACCTGTCAACATATAGCTGCAGGAATTGGCAGCTTTTCCATTTTTATTTGTTGTAGTACCTTGTTTGCACTACACGTTATTACTCTACTAGGTTATTGACGTTTTTTAGGATACAGAGTCTTTAAATTCTCTGGTCTTCTGTAGTTCTTTTTCCTTGTCCATATTTTAAAAACACGTCTATACTGAGAAATGACTCTTGTACTCACATTTAAAATGCTTTAATATGTGTCTTATATTAGAGTTTTCTAATGTGGATTAGTGTTTGGTTTTCTATGCCTTGTGCATTGAAATCCTGGATTTTGATGAGAAGAAGAACACAGTACAGGCAGAAGGAACAGCATGAGTGGAGGCTCAGGGGCAGGGCGCGTAGCCAGATTGGGGATGGAGAGATGGAGACAGATTGTAAAGATGCTGGACGTCAGGCCAGGGCATCAGGGCTGCACCTGGCAGGCGGTGGGGAGGCAGCAAAGGTGTGTGAGCAGGTGAGGGACCGATCTGTTTCGCGTTTCAGGAAAGCTCAGCTCGAAACCCTGGGAGAGATGAATTGAATGTGGGGGAACTGGCAGAGGGAGACAATTCTGAAGTCATTGCAAAGATCTAAGTGAGGGATAGCGAGGCCTAAGTCAAAGCAATGGAAGTGGCAGATAAATGAGAAATGCCATGAAAGTGAACTTTTTGCCTCTTCTATGCTCTCTGTGCTTCCAGCCCTACATTCAGAGGCTGATCTTCAACATCAGAAGGTGGGAAGCTTGGGTCTTGTACACGCCAAACGACTAGTCATACAGGAGGTTGGTTTGTCCAGGCACGTTCAGTGCGCGTATTGCTGAGCAGTGATGGAAAACGGGACTCTGGTAGCCGCCAGGAGATGTCCTGGAGCACGGCAGCCCGTCTGGGCGTCTCTTTCCAACCAGGTCTCCCCACGAGCAGCAAGGAGATCCTTGGGGGCTGTAAGGTGCTTAGACGGAGCCCAGCTGGAGCTGTGTTGAGTTTGTTTGCTGCTGTTGTTGGCTATTTATTCACCTGTGGGGTTAGCCAATCTGACAACCAGTCCCATTGTCCTTCCCCTTGATTTCCTCCACCACAGAGCTGTGAAGAACTAAATGCTTGCCTCGGAGCCTCCCTTGGGTCCAAAAGTGGCCATGGGACACTGCCTGGCCAGTGGGATACAAACCAAAGAAACCCACGTAGAAGCTGCAGGGACACCGGGTGCTCCCTTGTAAAGGCCATGCTGGCACTGCCCCTTCCTGTCTGCCCGGCTTGAATGCTGCCACACCCACCCGGCAACCATGAGCTGACAGGGATGAAGGTGGCAGAAGTGGTGTCAACACTGACGGTGGGAGGGAGGATGGGGAGACCAGGGTCTGAGGACCACACCGGCGGCTGCCGCCCTCCCCTCCTCTTATCTCAGAGAAACACAGCCCCGTTGTGCAGGCTCTGAGGGCTGGGTTTTCTCTTGCTTCAGAGTGTGCTCCTACCTGATGCACAGTGGCTTTTCTCCTTCCTTGGGAGCCAAAGGCTTCCTAACAGGTAGATGTTAAGCCCTGAATATCTAGAAGCAAATCAGGCGTCCCTGTGGATGTGGACATTCTATAAAATATGCTTCAGCTGTCAAAGTACCACTGCTTTTGGCTCCAGGTTTGCTAACACAATCTTAATAACATCAGTAATCACAAAAGTAATAATGTCGGACATGGCATCTGCTGTAATACTTTTATTTTTAAAAATTTCACTCAAAAATTTCCTTCTCTCCATACAAAAACCTGCACATGGATGTTTTTAGTGGTTTTATTTACAACAGCCAAAAACACTAATGGAAGCAACCAGGATGTCCTTCGGTAGGTGATGGATAAATAAACCGTGGTGCATCCAGACAGTAGAATATTATTCAGCACTAAAAATAAATGAGCCATCAAGTCAGGAAAAGACATGGAGGAACCTTAAATGCATATGACTAAGTGAAAGAAGCCAACCTGAAAAGACTACATACTGTATGGCATCAACCGTATGACACCGTGGAAAAGGCAAAACTATGGAGGCAGCACAAAGATCAGTGGTTGTCAGGGGTTAAGAGGGAGGGAGGGATGGACAGAGGGAACATAGGATTTTGAGGTCAGTAAAACCACTCTGTATGTGGTTTTACTATATATGATACTGTAATGGTGGATACGTGACATACACATTTGATAAAACCCATAGAATGTACAACGCCAAGAGGGACCCCCAATGGACCTAAGCTAATAATAATGTATTAATATTGGTTCATCAACTGTAACACATGTGCCACATCAATGCAAAGTGTTAAGAATAGGGAACCCAAGTCCAGGGCAGGAGGGGATGTATGGGAACTCTCTGTACTTCCTGCTCAATTTTCTATAAACCTAAAACTGCTCCAAAAAAAGTGTATTAATTTAAAAAAATAGTAAACTGCTAACAAAGAAACAAATTTCCTTTTCCTACCCCTTGAAGAAGTATTTTAGAAATTAATATGTCATCATTGAATGCTGTAAGGGATAAGTTGGGAGGGCTATTAAGTATGTGGTTTAAAGGCACTTCTGTGAGAACAGAGAGAAAAGAGGCTCAAGGTCGCAGAGAAAGCCATGCGGCCAAGCCTAGCACACAAAGTTCAGTTAGAAAGTTTCAGTGAACGCCAAAATGGTAGCTCAGCAGCAACTTCAAAAAACCAGAGTTTTCATTTTTCAGGTCTCTCTGTTTCGGTTCATAATTTCCCCTAATGCTGGATTTGAAATGTAATATTGAGGCGGCCAGGAGAGAGGCTTCTCAGCTGTTTCACAGTTAGGAGAGGTGTTGGGAAGCCCACAACTCTGGGTTAGGAATGTGCTGTGGCCACTTTCTGCTCTTATAAAAATAAAAAGTGGCCAAGGAAACACACAGAAAAGTTTTCCTTAGCAAAGTGAGTGGAGCTGCGTTTTCGGGCCTCGAGGCCTTGGGGGACACGGGTGAGATAATTAAAGGCAGCCGCAGACCCAAGTCCACACCGGGCTGTCCTGCTGGGGCGGGGTTAGAGGGGTGTGGTTTTCCTGCTGCTCCCAAAGCTCTTAGGCTTCTGGAGACTTTTCCCTATTTCTTTAAGAAGACAGAATGGAAATCTAAGGCAAAAATGTCACAGGTTTTATTGTAACAGTAAGATTGAAGGACAAGCCCGATAGAGGTGGCAAGTTTCAGGGGAGGTGGGAAGTGTAGGTGAAACTGAGGCGCTGTATGATTTCCCAGTGTTTTCCCCACATCCTATAACACATAAGCAGTTCATGTCATACACTTATTACCATGATTCCAACATGGAATTCCGGCAAAATCTCATCACGATCGGGTGAACCCAGTTGCCCTAGATGCTGTGCTGTTACGCTCACTGAGAGACACGGAATTTATTAAAGTTGGGGAGACAGGATATGCACAAGCGAAACACTAAAAATGGTGCCAGGCAGCCCGTGGCAGGGGCAGTGATGGCCACGTGGGGAGAGACCAAGCGGGATAGTGGCTCAGAGGGGGGTTCCGGAGCCGGAAAGCCAACTGTGAATCCCGGCTGGGAAAATCATTCAGTTTCTCTGTGCCTCACTGCTTCGTCTAAGAAATGGAGGATACCAGTCCCCACTTCAGAAGGTTACTGGGAAAAGGAAATAATACACGTCGGGAAGTACTTAACACACTGCTAGGAGCAGTACATTGTTGATGAAGGTTAACTCTTTATTATAAATTATTAGAGCAAGTGTGTGATAAAATGCCAATTGAGGAGTTTTGACTCTCTAGCTAGAACAGTGCCTGGCACATTGTAGCTCTGCGATAAAAGTTTGTTGAATGAGTAAATGGATCAAACATCCTTTATTAAAGGAAAGCAAGATCACCAGTTGCATGGAGAAGGCAATGACTTGATCTGGATCTGAAAGACTCAGCGTTGTGGAGAGTTGGAAGTTAAACCAGAAGAAACAGCAGTTGGAGGGCACTGCTGAAAGGGGTGATCAGACCTCTGTAAATGGAAGAAGTGGTGTTGGGAGGAGACCAAAATTAAAAGGAGGATCGGAGCCATTGAAGAGGACCCTGAACCTGAGGGTCAGGGGTTGAAATTTCACATCATGCACATGTGGGTGAGGTTCCAGGAAGAGTAATCTAGCATCGCTCATGGAATCAATTGGAAGGGCAGCCAACTGCTGGTGGGAACCAAGCAAGCAGAGGCACTTCAGCGGTGAGATACTGAAGATGTGAACCAGAGTGACAGCCAATAGCTCAGAGAGTGTCCCGAGGAGGGGATCTCAGTTTGGACAGGACCAAGTTTGATCTAGCTATTCATCCTAAATTGAAGTTCTGCAAAGCCTAAAAGGGAAAAAGAGTATAAAGGTAATACCCTACTAGAAGACATAAAATAAATTCAGAAACAGAGTCAGCATATTGACATTTGTTCTGTTGCTTGTGATCTAATTTGTTACTTTACAGAGCTGGTGAGTCTAGTGTGATTCTGTGTCAGTTCAGAAGTGGTTTTTCAGATCCTTCACCAGCTTATGGGACACCACGAAACAGTGAGTGTTGCTTATGTCGGTCTCGAGAAAGGCCTGTAGGGCTTTGGTCCCTCCCATAAACTGACCTTTAGAGCTTGAAGGCATATACAATGACATGACATGTTCGAGCCAAAGATAACCCACATTTTACATCATTTGAACTTATATGAGCAAATAATGTACAAAGAAATCAGTAACTTTCCAAAAAGGACACAAATACTTGATCAAATCTGGATAAGAGACCAGATCTCCCAACTTGTACTCCAGTTTTACATTATTTCGTTGACTTTTTGCCATTGGTTTCGTTTACTGTGTGGTCTGCTTCACGTCTGAGGATTTAACTAGATCAGGCTGTGAATCATCCTTTAATACGGATTTCCCATTTTTCAGTGCTTTGGACTTCCCTGGTTCAGCTGAAGACTGGTGCAGTTTAAATTTGTTCTCATGACCACTGCCAGACTGGCTGCTGTCTTCCTGACTCAAAAGGCCCCTTTTTGCGTTCCAGATGGATCTGCTCTTCCTAGGTATTGGGAGTCTTCGTGAATGCCCACTTGCAGAAAGAGCTCTCTCTGCGTGCAAAAAAAGAAGGTTCTAGCAGAAGGAACCACCCATGGGAAGGCTTTGAAGAACCACAGCTTTTGCCAGGATGTCCTTTCTAGGGCACTAACAAATGCAAAACAGGTAGACGATGCTCCCACCTTAAGACAAAATTGCAGGAAAGCAAGCTCATCTCTCATCCTCTCGACAGAAAGCGTAAGATAAAGACTGCAGAAGCGCTCGGTGTGCAAACTGAAAATGGCAAAAAAGACTATAAACCATGTTACTGTGAGTGAATTATGTTGGATTAAAAACTTAATATCAAACCACAGAAGCCTGTTAAAACAGTTAGCAAAGATTGTACTTTTGTGTATGTAAGGATAACTATTGAAGCATTCTCTGGGTTCTCCTACTCAGATCATAGAGCATGTATTAAATTCTGGAAATTGGCCATATTTTCTAAGTCAGTCTAAGTTCACTTTTTAAGGGAGATAATATAACAATAAGGAAGTCCAGCTTAACGATAAAGGAAAAACAAGAGATTGGACTAGATTCATGCAAAATAATATGTTTTAAAGAAATCTCTTACATCAACATTCTTGTTCTTCCTCATATTTTAGCCCTTATTATTATTCTATAATTATATAACATTTTATATTTTTATTTTCCCATTTTTTTCCCCTAAGTCATTTTTACTTCCTATCGACAACAAAAACAGCCAGAATGATGTTGGAACTCAACAGATAACTACAAAAAATAAAAATTTTATGACATCCGACTTTCTCAGCATTCATATAGGGTCAGTTTGGTAAAAATAGTTTTTTATCAATTTTCTTAAGGACTGTTCATCATACTTTGATATTCAAATCATGTTGTTTGAGGCGCCTACCCTATCGTCGTCCTTGTTGATTCTCTCTTCCCCCATCTGGTCTGACCGTCAGCTTCCACCGTGTCCATGGAGCGTATGATTAGGGCACATCTCTCACGTGACTCACAGGCTTCCTGAAATCTTCCAGCTCTTGAAAGAATTGCAGTTTCGTTTTGCAGTCCATTGGCATTGAATTCTGTCTTAACGTATCCATTAGCAAAAGTAGCAAAGACTGACAAACAAAGGTATTGATGAGATGGTCTGGGATACACGTTCCTGTGGAGTGGGGAAGGCTTGAGTGAGGACTCAATTCCTTAGGTATTCAATTCCTTCGGGAAAATGTGTTACAAGGACTTCTGTTTTCCTACCCAGCCTTGTAACTAGGGGATCAGATACCAATTTATTTTCACAACAATACTTCAAGCAAGGTATTATTATCCCCACTCTACAGATGAAAAAACTTGAAGCTGGGAAAGTTCATTGATCTGCACAAGGCCCCGCAGCTCATAAGCTGGTGGCCTGTGGAGCGTGGATGTAAATCCAAACGGAGATGACTCCAAGGCCAGCTCGCCAAGGCCAGGGAGAAGGGGAGGGTCACTTCTCCCTACTCCGGAAGCAGAGGAGTGCAGCCCACTCTTCCCAGGCAGTGAATCCATCAGTATAGACACCACAAATGGGGCTTCCACTGGGCCTTCCTCAATTCCTCTCCCCCTGTGAGGGTAGGAGGAGGGCAGGGGTGGGGTGGCTCCCGGCTCCCGCAAAGGAGAGGCACAGGGGGTTCTGACCCTCAGGCAGTGGTCCTCGAAGTCTGCACCAGCAACATCAGTGTCGCCTGGGAATGATGGAGACGTAAATTCTTGAGTCCCACCCCCCAAACACACTCCCACTGGTGGGTTTCAGTTACCACTGTGACGTCACTAATGCAGAGTTGGGGACAGATATACACACACAACCAGCTCTTCCAAGGGGAGTGGGCAGTTACTTCTGCTATCACGTGATGTCTGCATTCCTCAGATTCAACCCGTTGGCAAAATTATGCATTAAAAACCACGGGACTTAGAGTAAAATGCAGTTAGGGCCACAACACTCAAAAATTTTTAGTGACACATAATAGAAAGATAGTAACTCAATAAAAATGGCAGCACAGTTTGTCCATGTTAACTGGTTAAGAAATGTGTGGATACTGTGATAAATGTGTCACTTCGGAAAGGTCACCTTGATGAAGTCTGAAGTTTGCTTGTGGAAGTGAGTGCTTACATTGCTGGGGGCTCGCCATGCCCAGCACCCTGTCTGCAAGGGGAAGAGAATAAGAGAGGGGGAGAGAGAAGAAAGACCCCAAGAACAAAAGAACAGGAAACAGAGGGGAAAATACAAAATAGGGGAGAGTACAGGGGAAATTGAGGATAGGGAGGGCCCAGAGCTCCGAGGGGGAAGGAGTGCAGCTGATGTTATACAGAAGTGCTGGCAGGAGGGTCTTCTGAAATCAGACAGAGAGGATACCACCAGCTGCAGTGGGTGTGGCTTGTCGTCCTGGTGACCCGAGCGCGTGTGCCATTTGTGTGCTCCTGCTTCTGTCACCTGGGTTCTCAGGGATGAAACACACGTGAGCAAACTGAAATTCACGTTATGCTCAAGTTGTTCCCTAATATATCAATCATGCTGGGACAAATCCTCAAGCGTCAGAGCAAGCATCCGAGCAGAACTGGCTGCATTTACACCCTGGAAATTGGCAAATCCTTCAAGTCAGGGCTGCCCCACCCCACCCCCGCCCCGCCCCGTGCACCTGTTAAATCCTTACCAGCACACTGCTGGTTGTAAAACACTGAATGGAGTAGTTGGTATGTACTAAGTGCCTAATAAATGGTCAGAATTAATGTACTTTTCCCCAGGCGGAAGTCAAGTAGGATTCACGAAACAAACTGAAACTAGAAAGTAGACAAGGCAAAGCAGGTGCCCCAGAACTGGAGCAGGCCAGCCAGCACAGATCTGTGGGGTCCCACCGCAGACAGAGAGGAAAATAGTAACTTCCAGAACACATCTACTCTACCATCCCCTGCAGATGCAAAGAGACACTAAAGAAAATGTGTCACAAATTTTTAGCGTCTTTTGTAATTATTTTCAAGGTGGAAACAAAACAGGGAATGATAATAAGCTCCAGTGAGACTTTAATTATTTTTTTTTATCATAAATTGGCATTTTAAACTCTCCTGCCAACTCCCAGTGCATACATGGTTTACCACGCTTGCTTGTTGGCAAGCCCGAATGGGATATTTAATAAATGACGCAGCAGCATACATTTATCGAACAAGATTTTATGAGGAAAAACAAAATGTACGTGCTTTTAGGGTGCTTGCCATCGAGCCTGAGCAGTAAACTCTAACTCATAAATCATTGTGCAAACAGCGTGGCAAGATGAATGCTACACGGATGCAGAAGAGACCAAAGACCACGTGAGTTGGAAGAGAACCCCTCTGCCTGGCGTCTCCAAGAAGTCATCACATATGGTGCGGAATCTGAGCCTGGCCTCGAGAAGAGGGGAAATTGCAGGTGGAAGACAGACTCTGTGTGGAAGGGCAGCAAAGCCTGGAGCGTTTTCAAAGGACTGGAACAAGTTTGGTTTGGGTAGACAGTTGATGAAGGGGTATCTCTGTACCTCTTGCAAGACAGTACCTTTATGGCTGTAGAAATGGGGAGACTTCTGTTGGTTTCAGGCAGACTTGTCACACTTTCCTTATTACAGGTTTACTGTTAATGAATTATTAATAGCTCTCATTTACCAATCATCATTCTGAGTGATCATTTTCCCACTCAGTCTTTACAACAACCCTATGAAGTCGGTAATATTACTATCCCTCTTTTAGATGAGGAAACTGAGGCAGGAAGAGTTGAGGTAACTTGCCGGAAATCACACAGCTACTGAGTTTCAGATTTGGGTGCAAATCCCGGTCGGGGATTGCCTCTACTGCCTGCAGGCAGTCCTCAAGTTGATGGTGGATGATGTTTCTTGAAAAGACACTATGAAGATGAAGCAATTTAAGTTCTGTGTTTTTCATAGAAAAAAATGGGCTATTATTGCATCAAAATTTGGAGAAAATTAGCTTTATTCCTTTATTTCATCAATGACAAAGGTTATTGAATTGTGCACATTGTTAGCTCATTCCCAGTAACTAATCACATTTCACTTCATTCAAGACCTTTTAAAAAATGGAAGCTATGGGCTGAGGGTGGAATGGCTCGGAGCTCTAGGGAGAACCCACAGGGAGGCACAGGCCAGAGAAGGGTCCTCAAGAAAGAGGATCAGAGCCTGGAAAGGACTGCTCTGTGGGCCATGTCTGCAGAAAATGACGAAGTGAATGCTGCAACCGTACACCCAGATGTATCAGTGCTGTAAGTGAGAGTGGGAGCACCAGTCCTGCAGATTCATCACGATGGAAAACTGCACCAGAGCCTCACATGAACTTTCCAAGAGCAAATGTATAAGAGGCAGGGCTGCTCTTTCCAGTTGATTCCACCTTCCAATATGAAATGGATTTGGTCACTTTTCCCTGATTATGCTTTATCCTTGGCCTGGTTGTAGGCAAGTAGCTGCCAGTACATCTGTGTGCTCCCTGGATTAGTTTCCGCTGCATGTGTTTTAATACAGTCTTCCTTTTTCCACATTGTTTCAGGCCAACCCTGTCTGCAAAGACTCAGTCTAATAAAAGCTTGAGTCTGGGTGCTACAGACTGGAAATGTGCTAAAGATGCCACAATGTATGGCTGAAAGAGCCTTTATTCTGAATGTGAAGGAGGCACCTGGTAAATCCTCTTGAATGAAAAAACAACTGGCGCCCATGTGCTCAGCTTCAGGTGTCTCCAGCTTAAAGGTGGGTTGTCATCGCTGTGAGGTTTACCAGTTGCCTCCACTGCGCAGATGTGGGATTGTTGAGAGCTGAGGATCCTATGATCTCCTCACTCCCGGGGCCTCAGTCCCAGGGCCCAAGAACTGGAGGTGGTTGGTACTTGCAGTAATCAACATGTTCAGTGGCAAAGGATGCTTCCATTGTTGGAGCTGATTCTGTCTGATTCTCCATGGAGGTCTTATGGCTCCTGTGAGGAGTAAAGAGGGTTTTGGAGCTAGGCAGACTTGGGCTACCATCCGGTCCTGAGTTACGTAAGCTTAAGCAAGTGACTTAACCTCAAGGAGGACCATTCTTCTCACCTAGTCTCCCTCTGAAGATAATTATGAGGACAAGACAATACATGTAATATTTCAAACATTATCTACACAAAGTGTAGATAGAATTTATTTTACAGGAATGAAAATACCAGAAGAAGACAAATGATAAAATGTAAACAATTCATCTGTTTCATTTCTTCTTTTTAAAAATTGAATATAGAAATTTGTTATATGTATTTACACAGATATTTTTATAAATGCAAAAATGTGGGATCTCATAACGCTGTTTGTTGATTTATAGATGTAAATACATACACATATACATATACAGGTAACCTTCACTATATGAAATCTCATTATCTGAACTTGTTATCTGAACTCAAGAAGAAGAGGATTTGGAGAGAAAGGGATATTTGTATACAGTACACACAGCTTTTAGGTTATACATGTTTTTTATACCTTGGCTCAAGTGACAGTACTTCCTAGAAATATCACTAAGTCAACTGATATACTCTAATTAATTCTTCATACTGGCTGCATAATATTCTGTAGATGTACTATATTCTATTCATTTTCCTATCAATGGTCATTTACTTTGCTTCCAGTTATCTGAGGCTGTATACAATGCTGCAATAAATATTCTTGTGTATACATCCAATGTGCTGAAGATTTTACTTCTCCAAATAAAATTTCATTTCCAATCTCTAAACAGAATTTTCTCTCCCATTTTATCCAATTTGCCCTTCCACACACATGCAGATCAGTTAACCTGTTATTGTTATACCCTG
This sequence comes from Balaenoptera ricei, assembly GCF_028023285.1. Taxonomy (NCBI): domain Eukaryota; kingdom Metazoa; phylum Chordata; class Mammalia; order Artiodactyla; family Balaenopteridae; genus Balaenoptera; species Balaenoptera ricei. The sequence goes on from NC_082650.1 coordinate 3,248,439, forward strand.
ATTACTTCCGGACTTTATATCTATTTCTTGAGTACATGCTTTCAAGGGATTCAGAGACAAGTGTTTTGGAAAACATCAGGGCTCACCCCCTGAAGAAAGCCCCGGGCAGGTTCCCTGGGGACCTGAAATAGTAGCCCAGGGAGGAGGACTCCATCATCCAATGAGCACTAGGGCCCAGGGTGTCCTCACCTCAAACTCTTCCAAGCTTAGTAACATTTTAGCCTAAAGTCATCTTTCTGGCATGGTTTCATTCAAAAATATATAGCATTTCAATAAAATAGGTAACTTATATACAGAATAGCTATTTTAATGAAAACAGCAAGAGATATGAGTTGATGTCCTCTCTATTGGAGTTGAAGACTTAACCATATTTCTACAATTTATTCAGGGATGCCCATAACTGCCAATAAATTCTATACTATAGTTTTATGAAACCGTGTTAGCTTTTGATGACACAGCTGTTCTGGTCATGTCATCAGGTTGTTCTGATTTTGAGCTGGTTTCATCTGGGTGTTTTACCTTGAGTTACCGACGTGTTCATGGTTGTGCTTCAAGGGTGCCAAAGCTCTTGACTCAGTTTGCAAATCTTCTTGACTTACTGGGGAGGCGAGAATGCAGTATATTTAGACTTTTGATATTTATAGACCAGTTTTTGACTTCTAAAGTCTTTATGGAGAGAGACTAAGAGGGAAAGAATGACTTATGATCCATCTATGGCATAGGATCTGTGCATATGTCTGGATTTTTAAACATTTATTATCTGACTTCAAACAGCAGAAGCTGGTTTACAGTGTCCTGAATTTAAGACTTGACAGGTAAGAATCTCTGAAATTGGCAAGACTATTATTATTAGCACTTATGAAAAGGCCAGTTTGGCTTAGAGTAAGTAAATTATTAGTTCTATCTTGTTTAGACAACTTGGGTAATTTTATTTTTAAATTGTGAATTGCTGCTCTTGACAACAAGCTTTGTGTAACTGACAGCAGCTCATTCTCAGCTGGTTTTTATCTGTTTGTCAAAATGACTATTCACTATTCTTTCATTGAATAATTACTGTTGACTCTCCGTTCATTCAACAAATATTTATCGAATCCTACTATGTGCCAAGCACTGTAGAACCTGTAACAACGTCTTAACATATACTCTTCCAATAAGTAAACTCTTCCAATAGATAAATAAATAAATTCCAATAAATATTTCTTTCATAAGTTGTAAAGAATTGCTCAAAACCAAATGTAATACCTTCTCTTCCCAATTCCTCCTCCTCACTCCTTGGCCCATCTGCTTTTCTTTTTCCTTCTTATATTAAAATTATTACCATCCTCCAACATTTATGAGCTGAAAACCTCGAATCTTTCCTGATTTCTTTCTCTCACTCACTACCTATATCCAAATAATTACCAGACCCTCTATTTTTCCGCCCTAGAAAGATCTCTCAAAAATATCCCCTATAGTAAAAATTTAAAAATCTTCCTAAAAATTAAAAAAAATATATCCCTTCTCCTCAAGTTCCATGGTCCTTGCCTTTGTTTAGACCAGAATCATATCCTGCCTGGGCTTTCTTGCCAAAAATCTCCTCCCTTAAAAGTCCATCTCCTCTTGGGACTTCCCTGGTGGTCCAGTGGTAAAGAATCTGCCTTCCAATGCAGGGGACACGGGTTTGACCCCTGGTTGGGAAACTAAGATCCTACATGCTGCGGAGCAACTAAGCCTGCGTGCCACAACTACAGAGGCCGCGTGCCACAACTACAGAGCCCACGCACCACAACTACAGAGCCCACGTGTCCTGGAGCCCATGTGTCACAACTAGAGAGAGAAAACCCGCACACCACAACTACAGAGAAGCCCGAGCGCTGCAATGAAGAGACTGCGTGCCCTAATGAAAGATCCCCTGTGCCACAACTAAGACCCGACACAGCCAAAAAAATAAGGAAAATAAGTAAATATTAAAAAAAAAAGACGTTCATCTCCTCTCTACTGTCAAAATAGTTCCAAATTCAAATTTGATCCTGTCTTTCTCCTGGTTAAAACCAACAGCGGCTGCCCACTGGCTGTAAGATAAAGTCAAATCTCCTCTGGGTGCACGCGATGCCCTTTGTCGCCGAGCCCCGCCTGTTTTCCAGAAAGCTTCTACATCCTTCACACGCACGCACGCATACCTTCAGGGCTTTGGTGTCTCTGGACCTTTGCCCACACTTCTTCTTCCTTTGGAACCACTTCCTCCCATCCTTCCCCTCTTCCCTGCTCTACCTATAATCTTCTCATTCCTCAAGGAAGCAACCCAAACGTGGCCTCACTGGCCAAGTCTTCCTTGTCCTCTCTTGCTGGTGGTGGGCTTCTCCTTTCTGGAGCGACCACCTCCATATCTCTGGGGCCCTTTTCACGTGATGGTTTACACCTCTGCATCCACCACCAGATGGTGTACTTCTTCAGGGAAGGAGCAACATCTTATCCATGTCTGTAGCTTCATGGAAGCAGTGCCTGACAGATAGGACTCTTTCTGAGCCCTGAATTTGCCACCTTCTTGCATGTTTTACATTGGGGAAGTCACTTGGTTATATGTTTTCCCCTTTAATGTAATGGAGGTATACTGCCTATTATATATCACATGGGGTTATATGAAACGTGATAAACGCGATAATTTGTATAAAAATGTTGCTCAAACTGAAGTTTTTATCCAAAAGTAAGATATTATTATTATTGCTGTTGTTGTTGTTTTATCCTACTTACGGTTTTGTTACTGAAAGTCAGGTCCAGCTGCTGGCCACTCGAAAACCAATACTTGAGAGGCAAGATTGGTGGAAAGGAAAGTTTGCTTTATTCCAGAGGCTGGCAACTGGGGCAGAGGGTGGACTCGTGTCCAAAGGCTGACTCCCCACTGGCCATCAGTGGGCAAGAGCTTTAAAAGGGGAGTTTCAGGGGTGTCTAGGAGGAGGGAGGGGGCTACGTGCAGAAACGGCACAGGCAGCTCTGACAGTCATTTTGAAATTGCTCGTGCTCATCTTGATTGTTTTAAGTTAGTCTTCAGTTCCAGGGTTGGTTTGTTCCCATTTCTTTGAGGCCGGTTCTCAGAATTGTGGCAGTTTTTCTCGTGGCTACAGTCTGCTCATCATGTAGTTAACTTCTTCCACCTGGCGGGGGTTTCAGTATCTACAAGACAGCCCACAGGATGTGGCTCAGAATATTATCTATAGCCCCTGAGGAGGAGCTCAAGGTCCTTGACTCTGCTTAATGACTCAACTATTATTATTTTGTGCTCTTGACTGCTTTACTTTGCTTCTGTATTTTCTCACTTCTCTGATTAAACTTATTCTTTGACTAAAGTTTTTCTACAGACAAAAGGCAGGCAGAGGACATGGGGGGAGAAGTACCATAAGGTTCTGCTCCTTTCAATATTTTTTCATGATTTTCTTTAAAAAATTTTCTATTTTATTTTATTTTTTATTGAAGTATAGTTTATTTACAATGTTGTGTTAATTTCTGCTGTACAGCAAAGTGATTCAGTTATATATATATATAAATATTCTTTTTTCATATTTTTTTCATTATGGTTTATCTCAGGATATTAAATACAGTTCCCTGTGCTGTACAGTAGGACCTTGTTGTTTACCCATCATGATTTTCTAATAGCAAACTCAAGGCATGCGCCCACCTCCCTGCTTACAGGAGGGCTGCTACATTGAGGGCGTGTCAAGGTCACTCCTATTGGAATGCTTCTGATGGCACCTCACAGGAATGTCAGCATAATTCCACAAAAAATGTGGAACTTATCCCGAATACCAGGGCAAGAACAATAGTATTCCCTGGATCAATACCAACTCTGCCCTTCCCAGAAACAAGCAAATGTGAGGTGGGAGGAGGCATTTGCCCCATCCTTCATCCTTCCTGGTTTCCACACACTTCCCGGCCACCATGCAATCTAATCTACAGATAAGGAAGCTTTACAAACGTCTCATTTTCTTTCATTTTGTTTCCTACACCAATCACTTTACTAATAGTCAGTTATTGGATGCCTACAAACAGCAAGGCTGTGGCTGGAATTAATTTCTTGGTGAGCAACTACTGTGTGCATGGACTTAACGCACAGGGTTTAAGGCCGTCCTCCCCACAACCCAAAGGAGGGAGGGATTATTTCCCTGGTAGGCAAGAAATCAGGAGCTCAAAGAGGCAGTCCCTTGCGGAAGGACACAACTCTCATGGGAGCAGTTTGGCAGCACGTAGAGCTCTGTGGCTTCCCGTGCCCTCTTCCCACTGTTTAATTCCTCTTCTGTCATCGCAGCAGACAGCAGGGAAGCTTTTCAGTCACAAGGTCCAAAGCTCTCAGTTTTCCATCCTCCAGTGCCACTTTTGGGCGTTCCGTGTTCAGCGTCTGAGTAATTGCTTATTCCTCTTTTTTTTTAAAAAACAAAATTGAAGTGTAGTTGATTTACAATGTCACATTAGTTTCAGGTGTACAGCACAGTGATTCAGTTATATGTGTATATATATATATATATATATATATATATATTTTTTTTTTTTTTTTTTTTTTTCAAATTCTTTTCCCTTATAGGTTATTACAAAACATTGACTCTAGTTCTCTGTGCTGTATAGTAGGTCATTGTTGGTTAGAAAACAAAGTTATGGTTCCCAAAGGGGAAAGGGGGTGGGATAAATTAGGACGTTGGGGTTAACATATACACACGTACGCATTCCTCTTTGAAGTCACAGCATCTACCGTAGTCCCTGACACTTAGAAGAAGGTGCCCGACAAATGTCTGTTACAGCGAATGTAGGGGAGCCAGCAACACCGGGACCTTGAGGCCAACCCTGGGTGCTGGCACCACTAGCTTTCAAAGATGAAGACAGCTCGCCTCCTTTCCCTGCAGAGTGAGTGCCCAGCAAGAGATTCCCCCCTTGGCTCCATCATTGTCACTCTTAAAACACTTCTCTCCTTTAGTTCTAGCAAGGCTTCAGGGCCCCTCTAGGTCAAGAGTGAGGGGTTGAGCAGTCCACGGCCCTGTGCGCTGCAGTTAGATGGAGGGTGTCCGAGCACTTGCTGGCCTGACTGCTCGCTAATTCTGCAGAGGCTTCCAGAAGGTTCTGTGGCAACCACATACAAGCCCACTCTTCTCTTGGGCTCTGTTGGGTTCCTCGAACCCTATTTTAGTCTCATCCTTCAATAAATCTGCTCATAGGGCAAATAAAAATGATTCTCCTGCAGAGTACTTTGAGATCTAACTTCTGACTCAAATGAAGACCCTTGAACACATGTCTGTGAGAATGCTCACAAATGTCCAGTGCTTTTCCCCTTTTCTACCTAAGTCTGAGCCTTAATATACTTACTTTCGATATATACTGTATACAATATATATAATTATGTATTAATATTATATATAAATATTAACTATATAATGTACCTTTTAAATATTACATATAATTTGTGTATATATATAATTTATATATATAATTAATTTATATTTTAATATATAATTTTATACTTAAAATATAATTAATTTATATTGTTCTCCTTAATAATATGAATGAAAGAAAAGTGAGAAAATACAGACATAACTAAGAGAAAATGCAAGGCCTCTTGAATTCCACCCACAGACCAACACATAGAATAACTGTGTACGTTCTTCAAACTTTCTGTGTATAGTCATTTATATATTTATATTTTTCCAAAAATAACGTTTTATTGTGGTTACTATTTATAAACTGCCTTTAAAAAACTTACTGTATTATAATTATCTTTCCATATCACTAACATACTTTTATGTTATCATTTTAATATATACATGTAAATAATTTAACCAATCTTCTGTTGTTGGCTTTTATAGGCCATTTGTAACAATAATTGTTATAGCCCAATCTTTAACTGCATCCTTAATTCCTTTCTTTGGCTGAATTCCTGGTAGTTTAAGAGCTGGCCTAAACTTTTTGAAGGATCTTAGTATCCTTCCAATAAGTTTGTTCTATAGCTAGAGTAGCTGGAGGAAAATCCAGCAACCTTTCTCCCGCCCTGAGCAGGCCTTGGTGTGCAACTGCAAAATCTGTAGACGTGCAACTTATTTCTATTAGAAAATTAAATCCTTTTTGATGTGAAGTAGAATATCCTTATTGGAAAAACAATGATTTGCAGTAGCTCTGAGGTTTACAGAGTTTGCAGTGACCCGTGTAATCATCTGAGGATAAGGAGAGCCGAGTCTGTCTGAGGGTCCTGGATGTTTGGCGCTAGGTGGGCTGACGTGTAACGTCTGATCCTCCTGGGGTGGGGGGGACACTGTGTTCTAATGATCCAGGGCTGGAAGCCTGGCTTGTTTTGTCTCTCCTGTTGTCCAGTGCAGGGACCTGCAGGGAGAGTGTGGACACAGGTGTGTCCAATCTCACCATCAGGATTGCTCAATTAACTGCAAACTGGGATTTCTAAACGTCAACTGAATGTTTTTGACTTTTCCATTTAAACTGGAACATTTGCATTGGAGAAGAATTTAGACATTGATACAAACACTATGAAAGAAATCAAAATAGCAGTGCTTTCTCAATACTAAAGGACACAAGCGCATTTAATGCTAGGTGAATGTGGTTAAAGGGTGTCTTTTGCTAGATTAGAAGGGATGGATTTAGTGCCAAGCAAGAGCTACATGACTTCTAAGCATAACTGGCTCTGTCAGAACCTCTGGTCAGAAACTAACACACCATTGTAAAGCAATTATACTCCAATAAAGATGTTAAAAAAAAAAAAAAGAGTTTACCTAAAAACCTCTGGTCTTGCCTTGCCCTCGAGCCTCACCTGCGTGTGAAATCAAGGACCACACATCAGCAAGTGCCGCTGATCCTTCACTCACCTCACTCTGCCAGGGGGCGCTTCAGGTGGAAACCTCGGGCAGAATGCATCTGGGAAACTAATGTCCCGGGATCGTCTCTGCACACTGGCCAAGAAATCAGATTTTTCAAACCTTTTATTTCGAGATAAATGTGGATTTTCATGCCTTTGTAAAAAATAATACAGAGAGGTCCCCTATACCCCTTATCCAGTCTTTCCAATGGTAGCAATTTGTGTAACTGTGGAACAGTATCACAGCAGGAAATCAACATTATATAAACAATCCATCTTACTCAGCTTTCACAGGTTTTACTTTCACTCGTTTGCGTATTTAGTTCCATGCGATTTTATCCTATGAGTAGAATTGTTTGACCACCATCATAATCAGTGTGCATAGCAGCTCCGTCACAAGGATCTCCCCCTTTTATAGCGACAGCTCCCTCCCTTTCTCGCTCATCATCCTCTGACAACTGCTAATCTGTTCTCTGTCTCTACAGTTTTGTCATTTCGAGAGCGTTACATAAATGGAATCTTATCCTACACAGTCTTCTGAAACTAGCTCTTTTCACTCAGCACAACATCTGGAGACTCATCCACGTGTGTTTGTTGCTGAGCAGTGTCCGTGGCAGGGATGGACCACAGTTTGTCTCACCCACTGGAGGACATCTGAGTTCTTTCCAGTATTTTCGTTGGACATCTGAGCACAGGTTTTTGTATGAACGTAAGTCTTTGTTTTGTTGGGATAAATATTCAGGAGTCACATTGCCGGGTCATGTGGTAAATGAATGTTTAGCTTTGGAAGAAACTGCCGCGCTGTTTTCTAGAGTGGCTGTACCGTTTTGCATTCCCACCAGCGACGTAACAATGATCTAGTCTCTCTGCATCCTTGCCAGCATTTGGTGTTATCACTAGTTTCTAAAATCTTACCCATCTGATAGGTGTGTGATGATAGCTCGTGGTGGTTTTAATTTGCATTTCCCTCATCGTTAATGATGTTGACGATCTTTTCATGGGATTATAAACTCCATTAGCATCACACATTACACTTTTGTGCAATGCTTCTTTCCCAGCAATATAAAAAGAAGCAGCTTGTTTGTGGTTTCATAATTAGGGTAGAAGCAGTTTTTGCTCGTGTAATTTATGTCTGCCACCACCTCCCCAAGCCTTGAGGTAACATCCTGGTTTCTTTTCTCCTTCTTGGGGAGATCTTCCCTGTTTCAGTGGGTTAGGGTATTTTCACATTTTGCTCCCTGTGAATTGTCTGCTTTAACCTGTGTAGACATGAGGGCTTATACATAAAGTCCGGTCCCAGAGTTTGGACTACAGGCCTCTGGGATCCTGGTTTCACGTCTGGGCCTGTGAGGCGTGACTCATGGGGGAGGGAGGTTGGTTCTGATGTCCTCCAGGCGATGGCCTCCGCTCTTGGCACAGAACCAGTGACGCAACCTTTTGCTACCCATTCACAAGTCTGGACCCAATGTTTCCAAGATGGAGAACACTTCTGTGGGCCCATCTACCTACCCCTTGGCAATGCCGCGTCGGCACACTTATCTTCCTGACTCTGAATCAATGCGGGGCTCACGGAAGGGGTCAGAGTCGGTTCAGCTTAACCCTCACATTCTCATAATCTCTCCCGTGCTTTTTCTTCACAAGGCCACCCGAGGGGGTTTGGCTATTCTTGAAAATTGGTGTCATTGCTTGATCAGTTGGAGAGCACGTATATTGTCCTAGCTTAAAAAAAAGAGAGAAAAATGGGTCACTCCCAATCTGAATATCTAACTATCAAATATTGAAGACACCCTTCCTTTATTGTTTCACTTTTTAATTTTAAGACACGCAAACTCAGCTGAGTAGTCCTGGAAGGACTCATGTACTGTGCCCCTCACCTGTGTTTGCACCATGTGGTTGAAGAGGGGCTGGTGACAGGGGAAGGTCTGACCACTCATCAGCCAGCAGGAGGCTTGATCACATTGTTCCTGCTGCCTTGGAATCAGGATGGAACTTTCCTAACAGTAGAAAGTCTGTTTCTGCGATAACACTGATTTTATCTTCCATCTGTATGTTTTTTCTGGTTGGCAATCAGGCTCTTGCCCTCACAAGAGTAGGATTAGAACATACCATTTCCTTTCACTGTTACAATGGTGATGTCATAGAAAACTGAGAAATGATGGTTTCATTATCTGTATCTTCATGGGTTTATATATTCCAAGGGCAGAAAGTAAATATCATTGATATTTTTCTGTGTAGATGATGTGACTCTCATCTCAGACAAATTGAGGGCAAAAACACTCCAAGGTTTAATTCTTCTTTCTATACATGTAAATGTACAAATGGAAAATAATATAGTTGTTCCAACTTCATGGCATCAAACTCTTAGCACAATTAAGCAAAGTTCTAAACCATTTTGAAAGAAATTCTTTTAACAACAACTTTTCTCACCCTGGCTCCCTCTTTCTAGCTGCCCCAACTCCAACAGCCCAGTTCCCGGCACCACTGTCGCTTGTGCTAACCCCACACGGCTCCTCACCCGCCTCTGAGTTTTCTCCACTGCTCACCAGCTCAGATCCCTGTGTCCCTCGCTGTGTCACTCCCTCACTCACACTCTTGACCCCCCTGCCCCCCTCCTGCCTCACTTTAGCAGGGCCTTGAGCGTATTGAAGTCCATCTCTCCGTCTCCACCCGAACAGCTGAAGGTGGTTGGAGAAAACACACACACATGCACCACACAACTACACACACCACACACAACACACAGCCACACACACACCCAACACACACACAAGCACACTACACACACAACACACACCTGCACTCTACACACACCCAACACACAATCATACCACACACATAACACACACACCACACACAATACACACACAACACACACCCACACTATACACACACCCAACACACAATCACACCACACACATAACACACACACCACACACAATACACACACAACACACACCCACACTATACACACACCCAAAACACAATCACACCACACACATAACACACACACAACATACAATCACACAAGCACATCATGCACACAACTCCTGGGGCAGAGGAGGAACCAGCAAGGAGCCTGAGGAGACCACTGAGTTTGCAGAAAACCCAGCGGAGTGTGGTGTCCTGGGACCAAGTGAAGAAAGTGTCCTGCGACAGGAAGGAGGAGCGAGGGCTGGTCAGCTGTCACATGCGCTGGTGGACCAGGGAGGTTGAGGACCGGGAATTAACCACCAGGTCCAGCAACACGGGGTTGGTGCTGCCTTTGGCAGAGCCGGTCCATGAGGAGGTGGGGTGAGCGTCTGATTGGAGCGGAGCCTGAGAGGGAAGCGATGGGGAGAGACTCGGGCACAGACAAGTCATCAAAGGAGTTTGCATAAGAAGAGAATAGATGGTCCGGGGGCATGGGGATCTTACCCAGACTCCTGGCATTCAGTTATATCTGCTGCCAACAACGGCCAGAATCATGTCTCTAGTCCAGACTTCTCTGTCCCAATGTCCAGACCGTCCGCCTGCTCGAGGTCTCCACCTGGATGTCCAGCAGAGACCTCAGACCTAAATCCGAGCCCCGATCCCACTCCCCAAACTCCCTTACCCTTCTGCCTCTCTCATCTCAGCAAGTCCGTGCTTTCTCTTGCTCAGGCCAAAACCCTTGACATCATCTTGGATTCCTTTCTTTGTCTCACATCCCATACCTGATCCTCCAGAAAATCCTGTGGACTCAGCCTTCAGAAACATCTGGAATGCTGCTCCTTCTCCCCACCCACTGTTGCTCCCTGCCCCGCCCACTGCCTTCTGGTACCTGACCTGCTGCCCCTAAGCCTGTCTCTCTGCTTCCACCTTGCTTCTCTACTGTTTAATCTCAAGCCTGTGCCAACCTAGGTCTGTCTCAGGCCTCAGCTCCAAGCTTGCCAGTCCTCCCCATTGCACTCAAAGTAAAAGCTCAAGTCCTCGGAAAGGCCAGCAAGGCTGGCCTTGGCCTGGCCCGGCCCCGCCTCTCTGAACTCACCCCCGGCTCACTCTGCTACGGCCAACTGGTCTGCAAGCTGGCCTTTGGACACACCGAGCCCTCTCTTGTCTTAGGGCCATTGCACTGGGCATTCCTCTGCCTGGAGCATTCTTTCCCCAGGAATCCCAAGTATCATTCCCTCGCCCCCTTCAGACCTGTGCTCAAACGTTCCCTTTCTTTATGAGACTCAGGCCAACCGCACTGTTCATATTTCAGCTGGGCCGCCGCCTCCTCATCTTCCTCACCCGCTCTTGCATCCACGGCACTGTCACCTTCTAACACACCCGGTGAGTTTTAAATGTGCTGTGTTATTCCTATCATCTGACCTCACCCTCAGCTTCTAGAATGTAAGTTCCCTGAGGGCAGGGATCATGTCATATTTGTTCCCTGGTTTATCCCTATGTGCTTAGTAAATGAACCACCACCAGGAGCTGGTAGCTCTCTCTCTGCTCTCTAAATGGACCATTTAAAGAGCAACATGCCTCCAGCTTTAAGTCTGTTTTCATGCACAGCCCGTTGGCAGCTGAGACCTGCTTACCTTGGCTCTTCCCTCTCAGCTGTTGGCGATGTTCCAGAATGGTAGCGAGGTGTGCAAGCAGGAGCTGGGGAAGCCTACCTGGGGACCCAGGAGCCAGAGAATGCGAGCTCCGTTCTCGTGGAGAAATGGCTGCCGAGGCAGCAGTCCCTAGCACCAGCAGGCCCACTCTTGCCCCCTGCCCGCGGGAGCTGGTTTCCAGTGCCTGACAGCCCACGGCAGAAGGTACAGGCCTTCGCTCAAGGCCAAGGGTGGTGACAAAATGAGCCTTCGGGTTATTCTGTGAGCATATATATATGGGTTCTTTCTCCAAGCAGACTTGGATCACTTAGAGGTGGGAGAAGATGCTATGGTGTCTTGAAAATGAATTTATTTTACTAATATTGGTTGAGCACTGACTGGTCCAGGCACTCCGCAAATGATGGGGATGCGGTAGTGTACGATAAAACCCCTGACCCATGGAATGGAACATTCTAGTGGGTTATGCCATGTGAAACAAGTAAGTTAACAAACACAAATTATAACCTTTTAGATAATGATAGAAAAAGGGAGGTGAGGGAATACCCAGGGGTTATGGGCACAGAAAGAAAAGGTGGAAACACCAAAAACAATTTTTAATCAGTTTCAAAACATAACAAAGGCTGATCATGCCCATTGCTGACTTTGATTTTTGTCCTGGGATTTATAGTAAGCAGGTATAGGAGAGTGTGTGTGCGTGTGTGTGTGTGTGTGTGTGTGTGTGAGAGAGAGAGAGAGAGAGAGCCTAAACTTAGAAGATAAGCATTCGATAGTCAATCAGTATAATTACACCAGGGTTGGAAGACCAGTGGCCTCGTTCTTAAAGATCAGAGTCCTTGTACAATCCCCCTCCAGATCAACAGAGTGCCGTGCGCATAGAAGGTTGTCAGTAAGAATTTTGAAGGAAGGAATAGGTGCAAAAACGCATGGGGGCAGGTAGGTAACAAAGCGTTTGCTGCGAAGCAGAAAGTAGATATTTGAATGTGCTTGATGCTGCTTTAGTCTAGATCTGGAAACTTTCTCTGTAAAAGGTCAGCAGTAAATATTTTAGGTTTTGTGGGCCATATGGTCTCCATTGCAACTACTCAACTCTGCCGTTGTAGCATGAAAGCCGCCGCAGACAACATGTGACCTGTGAGCGTGGCTGCACCCCTGAAGAACTGTTCACCGAACAGGCAGAGTGCAAGCAGCAGTGTGTCTAGATTCCTGCCGTCTTCTAGGGTGATTAAAGCGTATCTAATGATGCGTGATGTTAGAAGCCAGACCTATAGAGACTCAGAGACTCCAAGGCATGCAGAGAATGGGTCCAGGGAAGTATCCTTTTTACCATGAGCCTTCTGAACGTTATCAATAGCTGGATTTCTGCCTTGGTCAGACTTTGATTGGAGCATTAGATTTGCTTTCATCTGCACAATAAAGTGCAAGGAATGTTGGAAAGGTCAGATTGAAAAGGCGCTGAGTGATTATAGTTCTAAAAATAGGATCGTAAAGATAGCTTTGGATGGGTGGCCTGGGCTGGCAAACTGCAGTCGGAGGTCAGCCAATCCAGCCGGTGGCCTGTTTCCGTTGAGCTCCCAAACTAAGAATGGCTTCTACATTCTCAAAGTGTTGTAAATAGGAGGAGAAAGAGAAAGAGGAGGAAGGGGTGGGGGAGGAGGAGGAATAAGAGGAGGAGGAGATAAGAAGAACCGGAGCAACAGCAAGAAGGAGGAGGAGACACTGAGTGTGAGAGACTCTCTGTGTCCCTGGAAGCCTAAACTTGCTCTTTGGCCCTTGCAGAGGAAGCTGGCCGCCCTCTGACTAGAGGGCAGGAAGACCATGTTGGCAGAAGACACTTGGTCTGTGGAAGGATCAAGCACCGTCTGTTAACAGGAAATGCCAAGGGGTGCCTGGGGGGGCGGGGTTCTGAGCTGCTGCACCCCTATCGGAGCACGTGCCCCCGAGATGCCCGCACTCCCCACGCCCGGGTATAGCACCCAGCGCGGCTGCACGGCTGCCCTGCCCGAGGGATGGTGCGTGTTCACATGCTGGGTGGACAGACGTCACTGTTGGAATGGGAACGGGCACAGGGACAAAACTCTGGCTCTGATTTCCTCTCTAAAGAGCTTGGTCAATCAGAGAAGGCAGGCGTCAGTCCTCTGTGCTTCCTGACAGAGCATAAGGAAGAGAAAGTTTTCAACGTTAAGATGGGCTTCTAGGGAAGGAACTCCCTTATCTTCCCATGTTTATTCAAGAATAGAGTCAGGTTTTTAAACCTTGACAATTTGCCATGTCTGTGGGTACAAAGCACTTCCCAGAAGAACGTGATTTACATTCATGCTTCTGCTGTTGGGTAGGAGCAGATTTTCCGTCATCTGTCATCGAAAACAGCTCTCTGTAACTTATCACGAGGTTGCAAACACATCCCTGGAGAGAATTTGAGTCTGTGTCACTTGTATTATTACTTCCCAGGTGCCCGCACTGCCACCCCTGAGGGAGGCTTCGCTTGGGAAAGCCTGGGAGGAGACGTGGTCTTGCTCAGGAGGGCTTCTAGGAAACAAGAGCGTAGCCAACTAGGTTTAAAAAATGTAAACTAACATGCTTTATGTTTTATTGTAGGTAATATATTCAAATGGAATATTTAAATCCATTTTCAAATGCAGGTAGTTTAAGTGCAAAAATCAGTTTGTCATTCAAGCAATTCTATGAAAAAAAGTTGTAAATCTCAGATGAACTGTTGGCAAGTAAAATAGTTATTGTTTGGAAAGAAGAATTTCTGGCCTTCCTTCTGGAGTCAGATAATGGGGTTTATAATTATTTAAGTATCAGTGACATTAAATCTCAATTCAATAGAGATTGACTGTGGTCTGAGATATATTTCTGAATGAAAATAAGCCAAAGCATTCTATTCACTTGTTTTAAACCTGGAAATGCATATTGCATTTTAATTATCCATGTTTTCCAACACTATTGGTAACTTGAGAGTATACAACCCACGGGCAGGGGCAGGGCGTATGTGGGAACTCTGTACTTCCTGCTCAAGTTCTTTTGTGAACTTAAATCTCTCATTTAAAAAAGTTTACTGAAGAAAAACTACATACATGTTTGATCCCACCTTCCAAAGAGTTCTGTATACGATGAGACCATCGTGGTTAAAAATTCCTACAGCTTCTAATATGCGGAATTCAAATTTACTTTATTCAGTCTATATTTTCTTACATCACCCTGGGATTGTTGGATTACCAAGTTATTTTCCTTTTTGGAGCATGAAGTGAATTAATTTCAGTGGGCTTTCTGTATTTACTGAGCGTTTATTGGGGGATGGTGAAAATGAGGCACAACCCCCAGAGGGGTAGGGAGCCGGGTCACTCACTCGGAAGCAGATGGTTGGGTGCCTCAGTGAGAAAACACAAGCTGGAAGGCACAGCGTATTAAGATACAGATCACAGACTTCAGACCATGTGATTTCCCCTTCAGGTGGAAATTAAATGTACACATAGATTTATAATAGTGGAGGCCAAAATCTTATTCCTAAAGTTGCTCCGATTCTGCCTTAGAACTAAGCATTAGATTTCAGCATCTCCCAGGTACGGAGACTGTGCCAGGATGTGTAGCAGACACTCTTTGCAGCCATTCTCTCTCCCTACTTCTTTGCCGCTGGCAGAATCTCACTTTGTCCCTGTTTTTACCTCCCGAGTGTCTTGGGATTGTGGCCGCCTCCTAGTCCAGGGCTGAATCGTAACTGACTTAAGACAATCATGGTAATTCAGTTCCCCCTGTTAGTGGTAGTTTAGCATGGGCCACGTAACCCAGTCCTAGCCTCTGTGGCAGGAGATGGTTGCTGGGAAAATAGTTTTTTCCTAGAATAAAATGGAGTTTGGGGTGGGAGCCATGACCCTCTTCTTCCCTGGGATGAGTGCAGGGATGGGAGTTACTGCCGCCATCTTGCTGCAGTGGAAGGAAATCCAAACAGATTCCAACAAAGCTTTGACTTTGAGCTGCTGAGTTAGCCAACCTCGGAACCACCCAACCCTGAGACTTATGTGAAATACTAAATTCCAACCATTTAAACTATTTTTCATGGAATATTCTGCTGCCTGTAACTGAGAATATCTTATCAACACCAAACTTGGACAAGAGAGATGACTCTTTGAAGATCCCCATATGGTAAAGACAGAAGTGGTGGTGTCAGTTAATAGAGGACATTGTTTTAATTTATTATAATGACAGTACGGTTGGTCCACATCCCACAGAGCAAGTTAATATTTAATTTATCTGACAACCACTCAGAAGAGACAGAATTGTTAGTAATTGCTGAAGACCAAAAGGAATCCATTTTTTGTCTTGTTTTCTTGTTTCTACAATCCTTTAACCCAGAGCCACACAACATCACTCTCAATATAGATGAGTTTAGTGCACATACAGATCTGGCACAAAGCAGGAGAAAGAGGCAGCAGAAGGAAAGCACTGGTGTCTTGTTTTCTTTTCTCTTTGTCATTAGCTTTGGCTGCTCTGTTGTCCTGTAAGATGAAGCCAACAAGAAGTCTTGGCCTTAAATTCCAGTTTTGAATCTGAGTACTTACTGACCCAGTTATAGCAAAAAAAACATGTGGAAATCAAACTTGGAATTAGGTCATGGAGGCTCATGATGCTTGAGAGACATTTTACGTTTTTGTTACTGGCAGATTTTGCAGAAACATGTTTAGATCAACAGATTGCAAATTAGAAACTGGCATTAATTCCCACAATTGCTGACAATATATTTTTAAAGAATATTTAAAGCAGAATTATTATACATTCCCAAATTAATGTTCCCATAGCAATGCCACATTGTGCAAAAGTCATTACGCATTGATTGTTATAGTTTACATCTTAATTTAAAGACTTAGTGTTCAGACCTAACGGCACGGCTGGACTAAGCATTACCTTCACACCAAAATGTCTTTTTCTTGTGGACTCATACATTTTAATTCCAGGATTGTCTCAGACTTTGGATTGTTTCAGAAGTACAATAAAAAAAATAGGAACTAAAAACAATGGTCATCAACATGTCAAATGTGCTCCGATCTTTGAGCCCGGGTGTTTGAGCAGACTGAGTGATGTATTGAAGAAACAAGCTGGAGAAGCTTTGAAGTATGTGCGTGGCCATGACCTAGGCTTGTAGCAATAATCTTGGCTTTTAGGAAAGCAAAAGTAGAGCACATTGGACCATGGGGTCCAATGATGCAGTGTTGTGCTATCTGATTTTATGTGCAATGCCCTGGGGCCTCACTGTGCAGGAGCCTTTGAGGGCTGGCTAGGTCACTGGAAACAGGAATTGCCAAAGAGGTAGCAGTGCTCTATAGTAGGCAGGGGAAGTGTCTTATACCTTCCTCGGTTCTGTAGTCTTGATGCTTCTTTGCTGTAGAGAAAACATGGCCTGAAGTGTGACAAGCTCCAGCAGGGGTGGGAAGGCCTACCCTCCTTCTTTAGCCTGCTGTGATTTGTAACTCTTCATTCTAACTTTCACATGGAATATATGGTCTATATCAGGTTTTAGGATTTCATTATATTTTCTTGTCTTATTCTCAAATTATTTCTCATTCTATTTTATAATTTTCTTAAAATTCACTGTTTTTTTTTTTTTTTCTAAGCATTACAATTTGAGGGAAGAGACCCCGTCTTCTCTCTCAACTTCAGCCTTACACTTGTCCAACCTAATATTTGGCTGGCCTGAGAGGCTGGGCCTCATCCTCTAAGCCTGGTTCTCACACTTCTGGTTGAACATGAGCAGTTAGAGCACACATTTTCCTTTTGCAAAAGAAAGTTGGCTTTGGTCGTACTCTGCAATTGTACATTTTCAACTTAGAGCTCCATGCTGTTTGTTAAAAGCCCTCTTTGGGTGAATTATAAAGTGCTTAAATTATATTTGATTATTTTGGAAGAAAAATATGCAACAGGACAGTGTTTCTGTGCCTTGAAATCAGGACTGACATTCCGTTCTCTAAATTTCACTTTTTCTCTAGAAGCATCCTGACCACATCTGTCATTCAAACAAACCAGTTGTGAGATGAATTGGAAAAGAACATGGAATCCTTTTCCAAGTCTAGGTTTCTGGTCCTAAATGCACTTTAAAATACTCCCCACTTGTATAACTATCTCTTCCACACATGTGCGTGTAGGATAACTTCCTGTATGAGATTACATACTCATGGAACTATTAATAGAATGAAACCAAGATGGGCGTATCTTCCTACATTTTGGCTATCACTTGGTTTGAGAAAAGAGAAACTGGCCTCGGGTGGTTCATGCATCTCATCAACTTTTTCCAGAGTGGCTCCTACTGCCTGAGTTGGTGACAGTATCACTGGACATCTCCCATTTCATCCTCTCCCTTATGCCTTTGTGCAGCTGCAGCATATTCCGCCAAGATGCTGTGCCTTCGTTCTGACATCTGTTCTGCAGCTGGGAGAAATCTCCATGGGATAACATGAAGGGCAACTTGTTTAGTGTTGTAAACCCCTTGAAGATGAAAGATGCTTTAACAGGTCAAATCCTGGAATCATGTTTATGAAATGTCCTCATAACTCTTCACGAAGCTGCACTTGGTGCGTTGACTGTCTAAGGCTTGGAGGCAACTTCGAGATGTGGGGACACTCAGGAGGAAATGTCTGTTTGTTTTCCAAGTTAGTTTAGCTCACTGGTGACATCATAAGATCACTGTCACCTAGGCAATGGAACATGTTGCTATGGGAACCTCAAAACTGATAACACTGCTTTAAAATGTTGACAGTTGGAAAAGCCTCCTTTTTTTTCTATGCTCACATCAATAGAGATGCATGTATTGGGGGGGTGTTTTGTTTAAAACATTAACATTTAAAGTTTGTTAATATAAACTATTTGGAGACAAATAATTTGTGACAGTTAAAATATTTAGAATATTGAAAATTTGAGAAAAGTATTATCATCTAGCTGCATTAAAAGAAGCTCTTGTGTGCTGGAACTCTCACAGGCTTGATGAAGTCAGAGTTGTTATAAGGAAGATATAAAATCTCCCTGCAAAGCTAAGAGAAACACAAACATGGCACTTCTCACTCATGTCTTATCCTGGATTTGGGCCACCGATGAGTGATTTATGCACAGACTCCTGATGCATTTCTTTTAGATTTCACTTCCCATCTCCTGAGATTTCCAAGTTTCACAATATAGTTTATTGAATCATGACAGTCTCCTTTCATGAAACCATGACCCGAGCTACATGCCATATCTTCCCATGCATGTTTATGCAGTCACATGTACATGCATATGTGCATATCTATGTATGAGTGCCTGTACATGTACATACATATAGTCAGTTCTCCTTGTCATGGTAGTTCTGTTCTGTAGTCACCACAAACGTGGAAACAGTGAACACTGAACCACTGCTCCCAGGGGAAATACAGGGTTAGGTTCCTGCCAGCCTCTGGTCACACATTTATGTTCACTTATAAATACAAAACCTTATTTCATGTGTGTTTCTGTTTAAAGACACCTTATTTACTATACACTGTTGTTTCGTTGACATTGAACTCATAGCCAAATGCACTGTAGCTCATGCCTGAACAGTTTATCTAACAAATGTATTTTCCCCATAAATCACTACACAGCACTTCAGCATTGGACTTGGGAGCCACTGTAAACAGTGAAATCGCACACACACACACACAAAACACAAAAATGTGGAAAACGTGGCACTAAACAGACTCCAGAAGGGGTACTTATTTACAGTACGAGCTGAAACAAGAAGGCAGAGTGTGGCCTTGTTCAACCTCAGCTGGGAAAGCATGCATCAATCAGGAGACTCAATTTCTCTCCTCTCTGCATGTGTCCACAAATGAGCAAAAGCACCACAAGTGCTGACTTGGGGCAACAGATTAATTTTAGCGAGTAGGTGAATTCTCTCGCAGATATGGAATCCGTGACTGATGAGGACCGACTGTATGTGAATAAAGTCTTCACATCCGCTGGAAGATCCAGTGGTGAACCATGTGGAAGCAAGGGCAGACCTCTCCCAGAGAGAAGATACTGCTCACTTCCTGTCCCTTGAGAGCTTCCTCTAAGCACCTGGAAATGATCCCCGCTCCCCCCCGGGCTCTTCAAACACTGGTTTTTACCCTCCTCACGTGGCACTGACCATGCACGTTGGTGTGATGCTTTCTCCAGGTGTGTGACCTGCCATCCCTTCTAGGCTGTGCAGATTTGGAGGGTGAGCCAGGGTCCCATGTCCCATGCAGTTCTCTGCTCCTGGTGGGTGAGCCACATATGGAGAACGTTTGCAATACAGGAACGCTGGTGCCAGGGCACCAGTGGTGGGCGAGGCCTCATTTGAAGGGATGTTATAGGCCTGGACTCTCCTTTCCACTGTTTATTCATCTCTTTACTGGCTGCCCCGGTCACAGTGCCGATGACAGAGTCATGACTTAGTCCGGAGACTATGCCAGGTCTTGCCTGTACAACCAGATGGGAGTTGGTCTTCAAGTCCTCATCTGTAGAACAAGATCATTTGTTTAGGGAAAGTCTATGACTCCAAAGTCCTTTTGGGGGAAAATAAAACTTAAATTATGTAATTTTGAGAAACTCAGATGGAGTTCTGTAACAAGGCCCTTGCATGCCATTTTAGAAGCCCTGTTCTTTGTGAAAGTGCTCAGGGAATAATGCAACATGTACCTTTTATGTTTTCCATGAGTAAGTTGACTCATTTGAATAAAAAAGAAGGATTTGTTGATGGCTTTTGTTGATGTTTTGGGTTTCTAGAGTTATGAGAATTTTTGAGTTGTAATAGCATCACAATTCTTAAAAATCCTTTAATAGCATCAAGATTAGATAGGCTGTTCTGTTTTGTTGTTTAGTCATTGGCTGTTAGCACCACTCTGGAGCATGTGCCGCATGCAGGGCTCTCTGAGAGTCACTGTTAAGTATACTGCTTCTAGTCCTTACAGTAGCCCTGCAAGGTGCACATCAGGATTCCCATTTTTCAGATGATGAAACCAAGGCCCTGAATACCTAGGATGTCTTATCAGCAATTCAAATCCAAGTGTCCTTATCCCAAAATCTACATTCTTTTTCTTTGGCTTTGCAAAGTGTCACACTGTAAATGCATGTTAGGTTTTATTTGCAAAATTTGGAAATTATTTTTTGCAATTTTTAACTGCCGTGTAATTATAGGATCTTCTAGTATATGGGAATGAAGACATTGAGGAAGTAAATTCATTTTACTAGGAACTTAAAGCTTCATCTCTTTTGAAGAACCAAATTAGACTTTTTAAAAAACCCAAGATGTTATTAAAAGAAAATTTCAAATACAGTTTTTATTCTGGCAGTATTGTTTTAAGCTGGTAGACACTACGTACGTCAGTTGCTTTGTGAATCTTCCAAATAGAAAGCACTGTACTTAGCAAATTTGTCAGCAATTTATTTAGATGCCGTCTGACTATCTGATGAGCAATCAAAATATTCCCATCTGTTCGTCCGGGAGAGTCTGAATGTAAACATGTCACCCCTTCAGTTCCCGGGCACTGTCTCTGACTTCCTGAGTCTTCTGCCCAAGTAGATTACCTTGTCACCAACACCCCACTCATTAAAGGTTCAGCACATCCTTGAGTAATGCCCACTCTTGGTCACCTTGGATTGGGTCTCAATCCAAGATGGGATTGTCCTATCACGTCACATCACATCACTTCATATCACATCACATCCTATCACATCACATCACCTCCTATCACATCATATCACTTCACTCCACATCACATCACACTGCATCACTTCACATCACATCACATCTTTCACTCAACATGTGTTTGTGGAGCATCTAGCCCATGCCAGACACTATTCAAGACACTGGGGACACAGTAAAGAGAAAACTAGAGTAAAATCCCTGCCTGAGGCTTACATTCTAGTGGAGAAAAGAGAAAATAAACAAGACAAGTACATTTTTAAAACAGTGATCATCAGTACCAAGAAAAAAATGAAGCAGGGAAAGGAGCTATTAAGTGCATGTGTTTGGGGGAGTACGGGGGAGCAAGTGTTCAAAACTGGGTCTGGCAGTAGCAAGCTGTGTGGACCCCTAGCCGAGGAATGCTGCAGAGGGGAGCAGCCAGCGAGGGGAGAGTCATCAGCGATGAGCTGGGGGTGCCTGGAAGGCTGCTGTGAGGCTCCTGACTGTGGAGGTGGTGCCTCCCTCAGAGCAGCAACGGCCGTGGTGGTGGTGGGGGGCTCTGGGGCGCTGGGCACACCGTGAAGCCATCAGGCACCAGGATTGCAGGGGGCTGGTGTGGTGGTGAGAGGGTGCAGGTCAGGAGGACTCCGGGATTGAAGTCCTGGGCAATGAGGAGAAAGGATCTCCCATTGACAACATGGGAAGCCTGGAGGAAGTGTGTCAGGGGTGCAGGTTTGAGCACAGCTGGGCTTGCAGTGGGATGTCTGGGTCTGGGGTTCAGGGTTGAGGCTCAGGTGGAAAATTAAATATGGAGTCACCGGCACCGATGCTATTTGAAGCCACGGGACAGGGAGGGGTCAAGACAGGAAAGAGAAGTGGTTGCAGGGTCAGGGCCCTGAGTTTACGAGCTCTGATGATAGGGCGGCAGCAGGAAGGGATTGGGACAGGGGTGAACGCAGGGGAGGAGGGATAACAGGAGAGCACCTGTCCCGGACTTCGAGTGAGCAAAGCCCTTCAACCGCGTGTGCTGAGCTGTGCCCACTGCTGCTGGACCCTGGTGGGATGGGCACCGGGTGTCCGTGGTGGACCTGGCAGTGTGGGGACGTGGGAGGGACTAGAGGGAAGAGAGGACGCCTGAGAGGCCGAGGCCCCGAGACCCAGGAAGCCCGGCGACCAGTGGGGGAGGCCACGCGGGTTGGAGGGGGGAGAGGACGGGATGGAGAAGGTCTGGAGGAGGGCAGAAGTGTGGGGGGACTGTGGGTGGCGGGAGCCCCCCTCCCCCCGGGGCTGGTGACCCACAGTGAGACCCGTCCAGCAGCACCACACAGAAGCCGTGACCACTGAGATCAGAGCCAGGGATGGGCCCAGGGAGCTGGACACGGGCGGCTGCCAGCCATGGTCAGTCACAGGGCCCGGGTGGAAGTGTCGCGTTACCTGACACTTTCCTGTCGGGCCCCAACCAGGGTCCTCCTGCCTGGTGTCGCTTGCGCCAATGGGAGACGGAGTTCGGTTCAGAAGGAAAGGAGAGCTTTAGCCTTTGATCAAACACCAGAGATGCGCCAGCTCTAGAGCACACCCTCCCCGACAAGCCCGCGGCAGGGCCCCTTTATAGGGACCCAGTCAGCTGGGAGGGGAGGGGCGGGGCTCTCGAGGGGCGGGGCCGCCGCTCGCCCCCAGATCCAGTGCGCAGCCTCTCTGCGCCCTACCCGCCGCCATCTTGAGTCGCGGCGTCGGCTGCCTCTGCGCACGCTCCGGAGCTGAGGAGCGGCTTCCCGGGAGGCGCTCACGTCTGAAGGGCCCGGCGAGAGGCCTCTCACAGTGTGCGGTGCCTTGTGAGCAAGTGACAGAAGACTAAGCACAAAGGAAGAAAAAAAAAGGTTAGATTCTATTTTATTATCCAGATTCTGGTTTTATTTCCCGGGACGTGTTAATGGGCTTCCCCAGTGACGGTTGGGCGGCTGAGGAGAGGAATGCAGCCCGAGGTGGACAGAGGCGACCCTGGTGTCGGGAGAGCCGCGCGGGCAGGGGCTGGCGCCGGCGGGAGTCGGGGCGGGGGGACCGGCGGTGAGGCGGTGTGGACGGCGGGGGGCCGGGGGGGGGATGGTAGCGAGGGCCGCAGGGCGGCGGGAGGAGGAGACACGGACTGAGGAGCCAGCGCTGAGAGGGCCGTCGTCGCAGCACAGGGATCCGGACAGGGGTCGTGTTGGAAGGAGGAAACCCTTCAGGAACGAGGGGGGACTACCTGGGGGTCGTTCGGAGCGACCCAGCGTTGGCTTGAAGAAGGGGGTCGGCACTGCTGTACATAAAATAGGTAACAGCAAGGACCTGCTGTGTGGCACGGGGAGCTCAGTGTGCTGTAGGGACCTGTAACGGGGGAGAATCTGAAGAAGAATATGTATGTGTATCACGGAGTCCCTTGGCGGTACATCTGAAACTAACGCAGCATGGCAGATTAACTAGAGTCCAATTTTAAGAAAGTTATTCGGGGGAGGACGGGAGCAGAGCGATGCTTACATTTACCGTGCTGGGTGACAGTCGCCGACTTGCAGCTCCCTGTGCGCTGGGCTCTGCTTTACTCCTGTCGCTGACCTGAATGCATCTGACCCTCCACCCCGAGGTGACTGGTCGACGCTATGGTGCGCAGATTCGAGAGGCTGTGACTCGCTCTAACCGGGAGTCTCCCCGCGCCGGGTCCCCAGGGTCTCAGCCCTGGGATGCCAAGAGCAGCCACAGGGGGACCGACTCCCCCAAAAGCCCTGGCGTGAGAGGTGCTGGGGCAGCCGCCCCTTCCTGACTCCCCCGGGGCGGGGCGGGGCGGGGCGGAACCCCAGGTGAATGGTGGGCCCCCCCAGATGGGAGTTTCATCCCAAGGTCAGCAGCAGAGGAGAGAGAGGAGACACAGGGAGGCCTCTGAGAGGAGGCACTCGGGGCTGTGCCCGCTGGAGGGTCCCCTCTGCCCGGATCACCACCACCTGCACCCACTTGCACTTCATCGAGCTGGTGGGACCCCCGTCTTGGAGAATGCTGGTGGGGGGAAAAGCATCGGCGTCTTCCTTTGGCCTCTTCCCATTAACCTTGGGGGGCTTGTTGGCCAGCCTGTGGCCAGGGGTGGGCTTGGCTGGCCGCCTCAGGTGAGGTCTTGGAATGGCAGGAGAGTTCCACCACAAGCTCCCGGGTGGATTCCATCCTTCGGGACCAAGGCCCCGCCTCGGGAGACTCGTGCAGGCCCAGAGGAGCAATTGGTGGGCTTCTCGGCTCAGCCTGCACCAGCTTCCACCTGGAACCAAGGAGGTGCCAGTTACAGATGCCTCTTCAGTGCTGCTCCCGACACCTCTGTAAAGCATCGAGCCACCGCTTCAGTTAATTTTATCTTGAAGCCATTTTCTGTTTTATTTCCTATTTGCCCGAAGGGATGGTATCCTTGCCCAGCAGACAGCAGCAGACAAGGTGAGCAATCGTAAAAATTTATGATAACTTAGTAAAATTTCTCATCCAACTGCCTCCCATCGTCAACTCAAGACCTGTTCACGGAGTAATTAAAATCCTACAATAACTGAAAAGCATCTTTCCTCCTGTCCTCTTTTTCTCTTTCTGGCTGGTCCTGACCAGAGGGCCTTAGTGAGAGTGTCTTCTGGTAAAGTCAGGCTCTTCTTCAGAACCTGCAACAAAATTCGTTTTCCCTGGAACAGATGTGGATCCTTCTGCTGCTTCCAAATTCCAACACAACTCCGAGACTTTTGTGTTCCATTTTCTCGACACTCCAATGAATTATCGAGATAAAGCTTTGTATCAAGATAGAGAAGCCAGCTTTCTCCAGCCCCTCATTTCCCCATGGGAACCACGACCCCAAATCCCAAATGCATCTGTTTGGTCAGCTTACAATCCAAACAGCTATTGTCCTAAGGAAATGCGGAGTTTGCAGGACCTGGTAACTCTCCTACAGTTTACACCTGCTCTGTTGTCACCAGTTACAGATTACAGCAGATGGCCTGTGGTATGTAGAGGAAGGTGGTAGAGGGGGAATCAGAAGAGAGAAAAGCAGCATTCTGGTTCAGTTTCTCTGAGCTGCTGTTAAAAGCGTACAGTTTATCAAGACTCTACCTTGGAAAATCCCTGCTCAATTCAAAGCCATCTCCCGTCAGTAGATTGTGACACTGGAGTTTCCCGGTTCTCGGATAACATCTTCTGTCTACCTTTAGGCAGACTGCCTTTCACCGTGAAAAATGGCATCTTAAACCCCACTGTCAGCTAACAAGTGTGTAACGTGCATTGGCAGCACCTCCAAGTTTCACTGGAATTTCTCATCTGTTTATCGTGTGCAGGCTGTGCATTAAAACTTCCTAATTCCCCTTGCCTGTTTGCAAGGGTTCCTGGACCCCAGCTGGCAATGGAATCCACATTTGTAATAAGCAACTCCCAAGCAAAATTAAGTGCTCTGCTTTCCTTATGATCATTGCTCTTTTCCCTGTATTTCTTCAAAATGGCCCAAGACATTTTAAGTCTGCCATGTGGCTGCTGTCTTTGACTTCTGCTCAGAAAACAGTGCCTCCTGGTTTCCTCCTCTGCTGCAAATGGAGACTCTACCTTTTCCCCTCCCATTTCTTAACCTGAGCTGTGAAGCTCTCGCTAACAGTGATTTGTTAGTCCGTGCTCTCTGGGGTCCAGGGAGAGCCCTGCAGGTGCCTGTTAAATGCTCCACCTGAGAAAGGCCAAACCAAACCAGACACCATGGCTTTACCCAGTTTTTCAAGTCCGGCTGCAGAATAGCTCCCACAGGAGACAGAACCTCCCGTCAGCAGCTTCAGTCCGTCCGCCTTGTCTTCTCCCAGTAATTTTCATGAAGATTGCCTGGGCCTGCAAACCTCATCTTACTTCTCATCTGGTTCTTGTTCCTCCTCTCCCAGGTGTTTGCTGAAATAAGAGGCTTCCTCCTCTTGTTAGAACAAAACTTGTGGGAAAGTTAATCCTAGTCTTCTGAGGGTTCCTCGTGCTGTCCCCAAGGCTGTCAGGTACTTTTGTTAGTTTGTTAGTTTAAGTGGCGGAACTGAAGACTTTCCTCTAACCAGCCAACTGGTTTTCCCTCTGCCTCTGAGCGAGCTTCATTCTGGAGTCAGAGATTTCCAGGCACAGCCTGTTAGTTCACTAGCCTCTTGATTTAGAACCCTTCACCAGGCTTTTCCTTCACCTCCGCCAGAAGATGAGCCTCAGCCATGGATGAGGACGTCTGCGCCTCGCTGGTAGCACCACTGTTTTCCTGGGCTGGAGCCTCCATCCTGGGCCCATGTCCATGCTTACTCTCCAGTCTTAATAGCAAACCTGTCTTACTGGTTGAGAAATGGGATGAAGAAGAAGGAAAGAAGCGGAGGTAAGGAACCGAGTCTCACTGACAATCCATAAGCCAGAACTTCAAAGCTGTGTGGTGGAAGTTTAGTAGAACAAATATTTGGATGGTTGGCTGAGGAACCATAAAGTACCTCTGGTGCATCAGGACTTTACCAGCACTAGTTTCCAGACCCTTCTTTGGTAAATAAAGTAAATGTGTTTACTTGCACTCTGAGCTACTGTGTGACTTGGTCAAATCACTTCACCTCTTCCAGCCATAGTTTCTTCACTGTAAACTGAGAGGATGGGGCTACCTGAGTGGTTCCTGGAGCATCCTGGTCCTGAGGGAGGAAATCTAATATTTGTGGAGCGTAAATACTCTTCTTTACCAATCACGGAGCATGTTTGCAGGGGCTGCAAGACAGTGTTGCTGCCTTTCAGGACCTTGTTGTCTGATGGGAAATGTGTGATGGGCTCTTTTTGAACCCCCTGACCAACCCCTCCCCAAGATTAAATAAATTCCAGAAATATTTTAAGAGATCTCAAAAAGACTGAGATGAAAGTATTTGTACTTTAGATGTCCCCAAAATGATTCATTTATTGGTTCATGAATTAAAAAAATGTGTGACTGGATTTATTCTGAGATCACAACTCCTTTCTTATGAAATGTTTGCGCAGCTAGAACCCATCTCTTCATTATCCTCTGGGACTTCGGTAAGAATCTCATTTGGAAGTCATTGCCAGCGCGGTATGTGCCTGGGTCTAAGGATTGCAGACAATGGGGATTGTTCTGGGTGCGTGCGGCCTGAGCTTGGCCAAGTGTCTGAGTCCTCCTGGTCCTGGTTCATACAACTCAAGTGGATTACCCACCGTCACATAATCTACTGAAATGTTTCACCCACATACAGTATGTCGGCAGCAGTCCAGTGGGGCCTGGGACAGCTCACTACAGAGGGGGGAGGGGTGGGAGAGGAGGCTGAGGGGTCCAGAACAGGCCTCTTCAGGGCAGCACAGGGAAGGTGTCTCTGTCACCACTGACCACCTCACGGCACTGTCAGACTTAGGGAGGGAGGGGGTGGTATGGAAAAATAGCAAACTCGGGATATGATATACACGTTTATGTTTTAGACTTCTTACACGTATAGCCATGACATTGACAATTGATAAAATGTGTTAATAAAATTAATATGTATTGGCAAAATTCTTATGTTTCTTAAAGAGAGATTAACACATATAACTGTTAAGGACTGAGTTCCTTGGGAATAACAATTTAATTCTGTCTAGTACTTAAAACAGCCTCTCTGCATAGATTTTATAGACATGAGTACAAAGTAATATCATTTCTTTACAAATATTCTAAAATTTAGTCTTTTCAACATTTCAAATGATTCTCCTCTATTGGTTGAAATTAGTAAGGTTTTATTATGAAATTATTATTACTCTCGAAAAGTAAAAGAATTTTGTAGCGAAAACTTTCAGCTTTGGGTAAAAGGCATAACATTCCTCACAAACATCAACATCATGGTAGTTTGGAAATTGGGTGGTGGTGGCATTTCCTTTTATACAGTAAGTAGACACATTCTATTACACAAAAGCTCATAAGGGTGGTGAATAAAATAATGAAAGATGTGAAACATTTGTATCTAAAGAGGGTGAAAGAATTTAGCCACATATGTGAAAGAAGAGCTAAAATAGCATACAAAACCCCAAACCTGTTAATTAATTAGTGACATAAATTATTCTATGGTAATCATCACTGCGTGGAAGTCTTTGAATGGGACAGATTTCGTGCTGATGGAAAAGGGGAAAAAGATAGTACATGACTCGGGGGGTTAAATTCTTCTGGGGTGAGATTCCATGGTTATGCACAAATGAAGTACTAAGTGAAAAAGATAAGTGAAATTAATGGAAATTTAAACACTCTCATTTAGAGAAAAGGTAAAGTAAAAAAATAACACCTCTTTTACTTACATTTACATTTGTTTGTTTAATAATCTAGAGTATAGGAGGTCCTTGCCATCCAGGGAAACTTGGAACCTGAGAAAGTCCCCTTAGAGAGATTCTCCAAAATCAGGGACCAAAATGATGTCATAAATAGGTAAAAATATTGAGTGGGATTATATTTTGAAAAATTAAAGCAAGTCATTCTATCTTACATCATCAGGTATTAATTTCAATTATGAGTTACTTCTTAGTTTTCCTTACTCTTGGCCAGTGACCTCCCTTCATAGTTTACTGCAAAAATAGAATCCATCACAGAGACGTACTTATCTTTTTCCTGACTTGCGCACATCCACACCCGTAGAGGTCCCTTTGTTCCCTTCTGTTAAGACAGGTGAGATCCCCTTGCCCCTCCTCTGGTGTTCAGGACCCCGCCCCCTCTCTC
The DNA here is from genome assembly GCF_028023285.1 of Balaenoptera ricei. NCBI lineage: Eukaryota > Metazoa > Chordata > Mammalia > Artiodactyla > Balaenopteridae > Balaenoptera > Balaenoptera ricei. The sequence goes on from NC_082650.1 coordinate 3,277,178, forward strand.
TTCTCAAGACTTTGTCTTGCAATTCCTCTCCTTTTTACCACCAGTGATTCCCTGGACTTGATCATTCCCTTCAGCATAGAACATGCTCTTGTATCTTTCATCTTTAATAAAACAACCCTCCTGAATCCCATAATCACCTCGAGCTACTTACTTCCTCCTTCTCTGCTCCCCTTGGAAGCAGACGTTTACGTCCCCACTTCCTCAGCCTGGATTATCTCCTAGCCTGTTGCATCAGCTTTCATCTCTGGACTCCGAGGAGACTGTCCTTATGAAGCTCCCTACTGACTGCATCTTCCAAGTCCAGGGCTCACATCTCTGTCCTCTTCTTGACTCCTCAACAGCATTTCAACATCGTTGACCACTTCCTCTTCTTTGAAGTGTGCTCTGCTCTTGGCTCCTGTGACATCTCACCTCCTATTTTCTAACTCTTGTTCTCAGTCTTCTCTCTTTGCCAAGTGTTGGAGTACCCAGCCTTTATCTGTATCTACACTTTCTCCCTAAGTGATCTCATCCAAAACGACGGTTTTAAATATTATCTTTATGAAAGTAATTTCCAGAATTTTACCTGCACCTTTCATCTTTTCAGTGAGTATCAGATTATAACATGCAGAGTTTTCTGGGCCTCTCCACGTGGATGTCTAATTGAAATCTCACACTTAACATGTCCAAAGGAGAATTCTCGCTTTGTACTCCAATTGCTTTTTTTCTCTTCCAGGCTTATACATCTCAATAAATGGCAGGAACCTCCAACCAAAACTAGTAGCCATCTTTGATCTCTCTCCTTCCTTTACCTATGACATTCAAACCTTAAAGAAATCCTGATGTCTTTACTGCCAGAATCAATCCTAAATCCACCCACTTCTCCCCATCTCCACTACTAAAAGCCTCGTCCAGCTTCTGTCTGAAGCAGCCTTCCTTCTGGTTTCTGTCCTTTTCTCTTGTCCTACCACAGTGTAGTCAGAGCAGTCAATTTTGGGAAATGGAAACCATATAAAACTCAATTGATTAATATTCTCCAATGGGATCCCAATGCACAAGAATGAATATTCAAACTCTTTACTACTTACTATAAAATTCTATAAAAACTAGACCTCATCTAGTTCATCAACATCCTATGACTCTCCTTCACCCTACCTCAATTTTACTTAGGAAGTAAAGCAACAGGACTTGGTAATGAATTAAATATAGGACATGAGGAAAATGTCAAAATGACCTATGTTTCTGCCTTGCTCAATTCGATAGGGTACTAGTGACCTTGACGCTTGTTGCTGTAAGAAACAGGCCACCAAAAAAAGGCTCAGATACAATAGAATTTTATTTCTGGTTCACATGACAGTGTGTTCCTGATCCAGGCAGATTTCCGCCACTCAGAGATTCAGGGACCTAGGCCCCTTTCATCCCAGCCTGCCACCCCCAGGAACCCATATATCTGCACTCAGACTGTGGAAGGAGAAAAAGTGTGGAGAAAGCACATCTGTTTGTACGTTTTGGTCCAGAGAGGACACTTGGTGCTTCCACTCACATTCCATTGGCAAGGGCCACCCGTGAGGCCACCTCTGGATGCAGAGTAAGACTGGGAAATACCCCTGGTGGGAAGCCACTTTCTAGAATTCTCTTCTATGGATGGAGGACACAAATTCCAGTGGTCATGTAGCCAACTCCGCCACAGATAACTGTCTCTGACAGGGAACACAGACCACTTCAGAGAGCAAGTTCTGTGAGGGAGCATCATGCGTTCACATGATATCAAGCAAACTACAAGAAAAAGAACATACTTCAAGGTGAGCTATCTATGCATATGATGCCAAAACCCACCAATCAGTTTGGATAGAAATCAATTAGTCAACTGATAGTTTGAGACTTTGAAGGCAGAAACACAAATCAAAGGAAAATATTCATTTCCCAGAAGCTGTTTTACTTCTTACATATTTCAGCATCACATACGTTCAGCCACTGAAGCCCAGATTCAAATCATGATGTACATTTTGTGCATCTCTGATGAGATGGGGTGGGTTTCCCTGAACAAAGATTCTGGAAAGACCATGAGCTTATGAGACAGAAGTGTAATCTGCATATGTGGCCAATGCACTTACTGAAAAAAAAAGACATCTTTGTTTTATTCAATTTGGAAATAAATATTGACCACTGTTTTCTACAGCTCACATAAATGACGTAAGAAGAAGGATGACCGATTGTTAATAACAGACTGAGACTGTTTGGAAAGCAACTTTGACTACAGAATGTACAAGTATCTGTAAATACTCACACTTCAACAATGAACATCAGATCAGCTAATACCTTTGCACAATTTTATGTGACAGGACTGTGCTTGGCCTTGGGAACCAAGAAACAAGAGAAACACGTCCCCTCTGGGGAGTCACACCATATGGCAGAGAGGTAGGAAGAAAAGTTGATTATCTTAATGCCCTCTGATGATTTCTAAGGCTGAGTAGGAAAGCCCAAGCAGGGCACCACAGCGCAGAAAGGGGAGGACCCCTGGCAGAGGGGGTTTCTGGGTTGAGTCTTAAAGGAACAGCTGAGAGAGTCAGGAGGCCGTTCCAAGCAGAGAAGAGAGCCAAAATCAGGACACAGCTGCACAAATCAGTGTGCAGGGCCATTCTGCATTGGTGGAGGGTGGACAGCAAAGGGTGTGGTGTGGGGAGGGGGGAGGGGGGTGGAGGTAGGCCGTGCAGGCCCGTAGCTTTGCTGAGGACCTTGGGCTTCTACTCTGTGTGCATGGGAGCCACTGGATGTCTTACAGCAGAGGAGGATATGGTCATTTGTTATATTTTAGATGAATTGCTCTGCAAAGTGAATTTGAAGAGATACCTGGTTTGGAGTCAGGAATAACAGGAAAGAAAGCCCGTCCTTTGCTGCTTGGTGTGGAGGTCAGTTTGTTCGTGCATGCATCAGTTCATCCAACTAGTATTTAGGGAACATCAGTGTCATGCTGGGCACCTGGCTAGGTGCTGGAGATGTGACAGAAAATGATAACAGGGCCTCATCCCTATTGAGAAGGTGCTTCCAAATGGGTGAATGTTTCCCTTGTGGAATCACCAAAACCTGTCCATCAAGAATTAGATTGACAGTTCAGTATGTGTGCAGGTGTGGACCACACTGGGGCTTTAACCCTCTAGATCTCACACTCCCACTCTGGGCTTCCCACTGTGTTGTCAGCCACGCCCAATGACAGTGATCTGAAACACGACCTCTCTGCCAAGTAAGAGAGGGCCTGTGCCTGGCTTTAATCATTAGCTTGTTCAGAACTTTAACCAGACTCTGTTGCCAATATTCTGGTTAGTCCAGGGAATATCGAATATTTATTCCATGTAATATTTGCTGTGCTATCTGGTAACCAACTGTGTGTATGAAAAGTGCTGAAGAAATGTGAAGTTTGCAGTTTTGCTTTGCAGATCAGTGATTGAATTCGGCCTTGAGAATGGAGTTTGGAAGGAGGATTAAACTTTATCACTGATTTGTCCTGTACTCTTTTTTCTGTTACTAATCAGTACTCACTGGGCTTGTAAGAAAGGTCTTCAGCTTCAGTCCCTCATCCTTTCCTATTAGGTGTGTGTGCAGGAGAGAGAGGTGACTTCATGCCCCGTGGCTGGATGTCTTTACTCTTAAGTGCTACCTGGAAAGACCCCCATGTGTCTCTGGAAGCCTCCCTGTGGCTCCCTCCAGCCTGAGGCTGGGGCGGCAGGCCCCCCGGGTTTGGCCCAGGTGGTGGGCATCTGCAGCAAGGCCTGTAGGAGGCCTGCTTCCCTCCCTCGAGGCATCACAGTCCCCTTCGCTATCACCAGCATGACTCATCAGCTTGCTCTGACCAATCAGCCCGTCCAGATTAATTACCCAAGGGGCCAATGAAAAATTAGTGTACAGGGAGATTCAAAAAGAAATAGGAAAAAACAAACAGGAAAAAACCAGGTTGCTGAGCAACCCGACTCCGCAAGCAGAGGGAGATTCTATTTTTACACCAAGAAAAGGTGGCTGCAGTTGATTTTGTAGCAAACTCCTGGACTCAGCCAGTGGATTGACCTGAAGACCTCGGAATGAGCCGCACAGCCTGGCAAACATGCACTGGTGCCCTCCTGTAGGTCTCTGTTGAAGTGGGGCCTCTTCAGAGTGGACTCCACGTTAATTATATCCCGCAGAGTGCCCTGTGCCTTTTCTGCATGGCATGTGTCGAAACTTGTAACAACAAAGGTATTTTTCTGTTTTTATAAAATCTCTCTCTATGCACTGGACTGGAAGCTGGCCGAGGGCAGGTGCAGGGCCTGCTTCTGTTTCACACTGTTTATCCCCAGCACATACTACATCGGCTGGTTCACAGCAGGTCTCAATCTTTGTAGAATGAATTAATGAACAAGTGAAAATTAAGCTGATACTAGTGTATTGGATCTGATCACCATTAAATGTCATCTCTAGTCAAAATGTGGGAGAGGATCATGACCTCAGAGGTTTTTTTTCAAGTTGCTAACGGAAGTATTTTTCAGCAATAAAATACCTAAATTCTGGCAGCTGAGTGCTGTCGCCTAAGTTAGCCAGCATGCTTGACTCATGGCACAGATCTGTGGGTCACCGTGCTACGTGACCGTGCTACGTGCCTGCAGGCTGCCTGCACGGGACAGCAGGGCAGTGACGGCCCAGGGGTGCCCCCCACTCGGGGGGCGTAGCAGTGTGGGCCAGGGAGCCCTCTGGATCAGATGACTTCAGAGAGGAGACCTAAGAAGTGATGGAGTGCTGGGTGTGGCAGACACAGCCAGCCACGCTCGCCTCCTGGGTCTCCTTCTCCTTCACCTACTCCTCGCCTTTCCCACCACCAAATGCTGCAAGGCCCCCTCCCAGCCCTGTCCTCTCGTGGATCTTTTCTCTCTCCTCTTCTCTACACATACCTGTCTCTCCAGGTGGTTTCACCCAGGCTCAAGTTTTTAAATCCGATCCACACACAAATATCTCCCAAATGTATATTATCCTCTGGAACTCTCCTCAGAACTTTGGCTTATAAATTCAACTGCCAGAAGCCCTGACCAAACATCAACTCTTTCTGCCTTATGCTTCCAAACCCAGAGGGCTCATCCTTTCTCTAGGCAATTTGTTTAATTCTTGGACACTCGGAGTTGTGAGGAGGTTCATTTTGCTTCTGAGTTCCTTTCAGTTCTGGAACCACAAAAAATCAAAAAATGCCCACATTCTTGCCCAAGTGATGGTTAAACATCTCAGGGTAGCTATTATGTGTCTTTTTCGTCATCTCCTCTGTACGCATTCTCATATGTTTCCAGGCTTTTAATGAATATTTGCTACATGTGTGTTATGTGTAAAGCATGGTACCGGGTGCTTTGGTTACTGAGACGATGGTCATGGAGTCCGTCCTCTGCATCTCACAGCGCTATAGGGACAACCGGGTGTGTCCTGTATCAGCTAGGACATGGCGAGTGTGCTGCAGCAGGGACCCCAAATGCAAGGGCTCCGATCTGATGAGGTGCTGCTTTTGGGGGGTCTGGGCGGTGGTGTCTGTGTGGCTTCATGGAGGAAGCACGTGGGAGCAGGAGTGTGGAAGGTCAGCAGGACTCAGACGCGTGGGGCTGGGGCGGCTGAGAGACCGTGTGGGCACAGCCAGGAGGGACTGGCGGGACCTCTGCAGGGGCCAGGAGGAGCTCGCTTTCGTGGGGTGAGGACCCCATGCAGAGGGGTGTCTTAGTTCCCTGCCGCTGTAATGAAGTGTCACAAACCGGGCAGCTTAAACAACAGAATTTTATTGTCTCACAGCCCTGGAGGCCAGAAGTCTAAGATTCAGGTGTGGGCAGAGCCCAGCTCCCTCTGAAGGCTCTCGGGGAGGATCCTTCCTCACGTCTTGCGGCTTCCAGTGGTTCCAGGCGTCCCTGGGCTCCTGGCAGCATCACTCTGATCCCTGCCTCTGTCTTCACACGGCCACCTTCCCGCTGTGCTTGTGTGTCTTTGTTTTCTCCTCTTCTAAGGACACCAGTCATGTTGGATTGGGCCCGCCCTAGTGGAGTATGACCTCATTTTAACCTGATTGCATCTGCAAAGGCCCTATTTCCAAATGAAGTCGCATTCATCCACGGGAACTGAGAGGTAGGATAGGACTCCAACACGTCTTCTAGGAGGACACAATTCAACCCACAACAAGTGGAGAGTGGAAGTTGGGTAGGAGGGTGGTGCCGCACCTATACTTCTCTGAAATCCAAGCTAAGGAATTCAGACTTTATTCCTTAGGTCAGTGACTCTAAGTCCTAGCTATTCATCAGAAACAGCTGGAAATCTTTTTAACATGCAGATGTCTAGATTCTGCATCAGAATCCCCCTAGATATGACACTTTTAAAGCTCCCTGGGTGTTTTTGATACTTAACCAGGCTTAGAGCCACTCATCTGGCTGATGAGGACCAGTTGAAGGGTTTTTCCTTCTTATGATGTCGGTTTTAGGACACTTCAAAGTCTGGAACAGCCATGTATAAGTGTTTTGTAGTGTTTCCATCCTAAAATGTGGCCCTCCAAATTGAACATAATCCTCCCGATGTTGTGTGGCCAGCCCGAGCACAGTGGAACCATTACTTATTTTGTTCTGTTTATTCTTCCTCTATGGATGTGGTACCGATGGTGGTCCCTTTCACAGTAGACCGATCTGCACTTGGCTCCTTGTAGAGTTTATGGTCTGTTGAGACTCTTCCCATGTCTTTTCTACATGAACAGCTATAAATCTAGGTTTTCCCTATCCAGTACTTGTGCAATTGATTTTTGGATCTTAGATGCAGGCCTTGACATGTATCTCTGTTTAATTTCATCTTGTGGTTTCAGTCAAGTGTTCTAGCCTGTTGGGGCCTTTGTAGTTCGAGTCTGTCATTTATCATGTGAGCCACATCTCCTAAGTCTGTCATCTGCAGATTTGATAAACATGTCTTTTCTGGCCTCGCCCAAATTGCTACAGAACAGGTTAAACATGTCACAGAGAAAGAGACATATGATATTCCTCCAGAGACGGACCTCCACTGGCAAATACTCTTTCGGTACATAGTTCCTAAATCAGCTGTCGTATTGAACCAACTCTTAGTCAAGCCATATTTTATTCTCAGAGAATTCTTTGAAACTTCTGTCATCCAGGAGGTGCTGCAAACGTATAATTAGTCCCTGAAGTACGAGTCAAGAAGACAAAAGAGTGGCAGGCAAGGTTGACCAGGGCCATGCATACATCAGTTGGGCTCCACCGAGAAAACTCAGGCCACCAACAAAGAATTTTTATTGTCAACTTTGAACCGAAAGCAATCAATGAGTCAACCAAGCACCAAGTGACTATATGCTGAGAAACAAATTCAGAGTCCACATAGCACAATTTTTGAAGCTAGAAGCTAGAGGATGGTATTCAGGTTGCTGCAATTCCAAACCCTATTTAAGTTAAAAAAAAATACCTGGAATGTTCAACTGCACGTGGAGATCCTTTACTGAACTCCTACTGTACATTTGTCACGGTGCTGCATGCTCTGGAGTATATTAACATGTGGCTTCCTGGGACAAGAGAAAGACATGAAGGAAGGCGGGATGGGGCCGTTATCCGTGATCTGGCTACCCAGCTGTATGGACACATAAAGTGAGGAGTTCAGGCTCCTGAGAAGGATGGATCTGGTTCAAACACTAGCACCGCACTTGATTGCTGTGTGACCTCTGTCAAGATCATTAACTTCTCTGAGCCTCATTCTGGCCATCAGTTAAGTGTTGACCATAACAGAAGCCAAACTAACAAGATCGTGAAGATGAAATGAGATGTGTGGAAAGAGTCTGACTTAGGAGCAGGGCCAGCACTTAGTGGTCAAAAACGTCGACTTCTATGAAGGTTTGACAAGTAAAGGTGATATGTGATCCTGAGCCAGAAAAAGGACATTAGTGGGAGAATTGGCAAATTTTGAATAGTGACTCAGGAGTTAAGGTAGTTGTATCAGTGTGTTGATTTCCTGATCTTGATTATTGTACTGCAGCTGTGTAACATTTGGGGAGGTGGAAGGACTTTATATTCTTTCTGCAACCCTTTGCCAGTGAGTGGTTATTTCAAAATGAAGTTAAAGAAATGTAAACGTCAACCCTTTTAACATGTGTGTCTCCTCTACTCTATAAGCGTCTTCTACCTAAGTGGGGAGACTGGTATAAAATGTGACCATTATAGAACAACACTTGGTTGTTACAGATGATTCAGTGCAGGTAAAAAAGAGAGTATAACTCACAAGCAAGAGCCCTGTGTTGTGTGTCCGGAGATTCTTCCCAAAGCAAGAGCCCTGTGTTGTGTGTCTGGAGATTCTTCCCAAGTTCACGGTCAGCCTTCCCTTGGACAGAATCATTGCCCTGCAGTGGGGACAGGTCTTCAGTTTGGACATGACGGAGACGCAGTGCAATTTCCCTGGATTATTTCTGGGAGGGGTGAGGCTGGACACTCACAAGAGGGTGCCCTGTGAGCAGCTAGAGGTGCCGGCCAGGGCTGCAGATACAGCTGCCTGTAGGGGACAGAGGAGGCTGGAGACAGGGACACAAACTCTAAACCTTACAGGCGGGAACGAGCGCTGGGCCTCGCGGAGGAGCTGGCAAGGCTGATCGCCAGCTGTGCCAGCATCTTCTCAACCAGGGCTGCCAAGGGCTCACATGGGCAGTCTGTGCTGTTTCCTGGGGCCCTTTTTACCTCGTAAGGTGTGGGGAAAGCAGCCCTGGTGAGGTTTTATGCAGCAGGTCTTTGGATCCCCCCTCACGACCTAATCACCTCTCAAAGGCCTCACCTCCTGACACCATCAGGGGGACACAGAGCTGGGTGACAACAAGCACCTGCATCCTTTGATGCCTTTGAGCCCCAGATCCATCCACACCTGAAGCTCTGATGTGAACTTATTGACATGAGCCAGTACATCTCAAAAGAAGTACAAAGACAGAACATAAAAAAAAGAAAACTACCTTAAATGTTGAACTGCCGTAATGTAATGCTACTCTCATATTGTTTGCAAGAGTCCTTCCAAACATTCTTAAAATGAGACAGAAAATCAAAACCCTTTACGGAACACAATGGATGACACATTTTCAGAACATTAAAAGGGGCTGAAAATACTATCCATGGCTGTCAGCTGCTAGTCTTACAACATGTTCAAGGTTTGCTACTTTAAAAAAACAATCTATTAGAAAGAAAATGGTGGTGGAGGGGAGGAGAGTTTCCTGTTTTCTTCTAAAATTCAAAAGGGGTTAAGATAGTCTGGGCCAGGGGATGGTGAATAAAACTGAAACATTGTTTAGACCTGCCTGCTGGTACCAGATGCAGATCCCTTCAGAAATGTACAAATTAGTTCCCTTGTTTCTTTCTCAATTTGAAAATTAGGACAGCTCTTCAGCTTTTTTTTTTTTTTTAATAAATTTATTTTATTTATTTCTGTTTGGCTGTGTTGGGTCTTCGTTGCTGTGTGCGGGCTTTCTCTAGTTGCGGCGAGTGGGGGCTACTCTTCGTTGCGGTGTGCGGGCTTCTCATTGCGGTGGCTTTCTCTTGTTGTGGAGCACGGGCTCTAGGTGCGCAGGCTTCAGTAGTTGCAGCACGTGGGCTCAGTAGTTGTGGCTCGCAGGCTCTAGAGCACAGGCTCAGTAGTTGTGGCTCATGGGCTTAGTTGCTCCACAGCATGTGGGATCTTCCTGGACCAGGGCTCGAACCCGTATCCCCTGCATTGGCAGGTGGATTCTTAACCACTGCACCACCAGGGAAGCCCAGCTCTTAAGCTTTAGATGGAGTTATTTCTAAAATAACAGGGATCTAATGTCATTACGTCATGACTCACATCCCATGTATCCTTTTAACTGTGGGGGGAGGGGTGCTATCTCATCCTCTGCCTTTCTAGCTGCTTCTCAGAGCATAGCAGGAAGGTTCCCTCTACACCCAGGGACACCCTGGAGACCATGGCAGTATATATAGAGGAAAAGGAGTAACCTGTAATTGTGTTTGTTCTTAAAGCAATTAATAAGCTTGTTTTTGAGAGCGGTTTCAGGTTCACAGCAAAACTGAGCAGAAGGTAGAGAGCTCCCGTTGAAGCCACACACACACAGCCGCCTCCACTGCCTGTCGTATTTGGTACAGTCAGTGAACGTGCATGACACGTCATTAATGGTGGTTTTTATGTTTTTGTATAAGGAGAGTGAAGAAAAGTGGTTCCTGACAAAACTCATTAACTTCTCATGAGGTCTAAACATAGTACAGTCAAAAATTGAGGATTTAAAACATGACTTAAATAGCTGAAGCCATCATCCCGAGGCCATTGACCTGTTATTAGTCATCTCTCACTCCCTCCCCCATCTATCTATCTACAGTTCTCCTGCCTAAAAAGTAAGTGTCATCGACAAACAGCCAGGCCACCTTCCTGTCTTACTTTCCGAAGGGGTCATGTTTCCAGGGTTTGCTGCCATCCACTGGAAAACAAGAAACAGCAGTTTCTGTACTCTGCTGGGTTAAAAGTCCATGAGATGATTTTTTTATTTGCAGAATAACACAGAGCCCCTCTTGTTTCCTTGTAAATGATTCCTTAAATTACATTTAGCTAAGGTCACTGGGAGACGGTGGTTTGAACTTGCTGTCTGAAGGAGTCGTCACCCTGCGTTGTGCTGGCCACCGTCTCGTAGGGTATCCGTGGGTCCCCAGCAGCCAGGGATCTCAGAGCGGCAGCAGTGAGCGGCCCTGGAGAGAGATCTCAGTTCCCTGCCCGGGAATCGGACCTGGGTAGCCGGGATGAAAACCAGGAATCCTAGCTGCTAGACCACCAGGGGCTCGAGGCGAGAGGCAGAGTTTCCCTGGCTCTCGCTCCGTTTGAAAGGAAGAATGTTTCAAGGAGGCAAAAACTGTAAAAACAGGTACAAAGTTTATTATTAGAGACACAGCACAATGTATGGAAGAGCACACAGAGAAGCAGTTTATTGATTTAAGTCAGAAGCTAGGCAGAAATACACACCCAGAGAGAAAGGGTGTGGGCGTCCTCTCTAATGGGAGGAGCACAGTAAAGAGGTGGTTGAAATCACTTATGTAGGACAGTCCTTCCGGGCTTTGTTTACCTTTGGCCAATTCTCTTGTTTCATTTTTCACACCTGATTGGTCCTAGGACCCTCCCCAAGATGCGTGTGCAACTTTTTGCTAAGATGGGTCCCACTGCAGAGGTGTTTGGGGTGCATGTGCACACTGATTATGGGGTGGCGCCCCCTCCCTTTTTGACCCCCAAGGAGCCTTCCTGCACATGTGCAGATGGGGAAGTTTTCCTTGACCTCAGGAGTGGTCATCTTATCTCTCTACTTCAGCACAGCTCAGCTTCTGCCACTAGCTTTGTCTTTGGAGTGTCTGAGTGAGAACGAAGCTTCAATTTTAGTCCACTTGACAAATACCAGCTGTCCAGCCCAAGGGCCCATCTACCTCCTAGCTCATCAGCACAGAGCAAGTGCTCAGGAAGTGCTTGTAGGGGCCCATCTCTTAGGGTGTCCTTGGGTCCTCAGCGCCCAGCACAGAGCCAGCGCTTGGGAGTGCTTGTGGGGAGGGAGAGAAGGATTAAATGAGTGAAAGAAATCATAAGCCTCTTGGGTTCCCTGTGAGGAAAGGTTCCTGGGCCATTGGTTGAGGTGGTCCTTAGAGTTTCTCGATACCAGATAGTGTTCTGATTGGAGGACGTTGGGTGGGGAAAGGAAGAGAATTTCTGAGATCCTCTCCTGCACTGAGAACAGGAGAAGCCCAGGGAAGTGCCGGTTTTATCCGGGTCACCTAGTGTGCGCCTTGATGGGTTAGCAGCTCAAAAGGTACCTCGTGAACCAGGGCTCTGCCTCCAGGCTTGGTGGCCCCCCAGTGCCCACGGAAGAGGCAAACCAGGGTATCCAGAACCGTTTGTTTTTCTTCTGTGGCGACCAGTGTATTGATATTTTACCAAGAAATGGGAATGTCCCTGCTCAGGGATGTGCTGCACACGACCGAACACATTAGGAGACAACTACCAAGAGTGTGCTTTTGGATAAAAATTTGTGCAAACAGTTAATTATCTGGGACTTCTCTCTGGTCCCTGTAACCCGTACTTCTCAGTAAGCAGTGTTGCCCAGTGACATGCATCATGGATCATGCGTTCTCTGCAGGGGTGATGTCAATCCCAAAGGGACAAGAGCTACTAGATATATTACCATGGCTTGTGGAACCCTTCCCCACAAAATCTCATTCCTTACTATTTCACCTCTCTTGTTGGGTTTTCTTGGGTATCACACAGGCAGCATTGACCCTGAATTCATGGAAGATACATAAAACGTACGGTCAGGGCTCTGAAACTGTGGTAAAGAGTTGTCCGTGATGGGAGGACTTTTGCTTTATTGCTTGATCTCTGCCATGTTTATAAGTGTGGATGATGTAATTATTCATATATTCTACCTGAGGTTTTTTATATTTCCTAAACCTGAGGATTGATGCCTTTCAAGTACTCAACTAGTTTGTCTTTAAATAGTGTTCCTCTCCTTCGGGAACTCCAATTAAATGTATGTTAGAGCTTTCTTTCTATCCTCCACAACTCTTTTTTTCCATACTGCAGTGCTTTTAATTACCTTATCTGTAATATAATTCATAGGTGACTGTGCAGAGATCAAGGCACCTTCAAAGAGAAGGAGACAGCTTCATATGAAACTTGCTCTTTTGAATCGGTCCAGGACTGCATCGAAGTCTTGTGATAATTTCATGTAAATCCTGGTGTTCCATATCTGTATCTTTTAACCTGTATGTACCATTAACACACTGCATTTCAAAGACATCAGAGGCTCATCTAATTTGTATCACCGAATTATATTATAATCATCAGCAACACATCGTACTGATTTTTTAAAATTCCAATGGAAGCTTGTCATAAAGGCATTCACAGAGTTCTCATACAGTCATCTCAAAAGGGTTATGATGGGGGCAGAAAACCACATTCCTCAGTTAAAACCTTCTGGTTTCTTGCAGTCAGATCCCGCCATGGATATTTAGGTTTTGAAACTGCCTTTTGGCAGGATGCGGCAGTCTTGTAGCGTCTTGAGTTGCCCCACCAGGGACATTAACAATCACAACTCGTCACCATTTGAACCGCCAATGTATTTCTTTACAGATTCTCCTGTGTTTAATTTGGGCAAATAAAATAGTTCTACAAATTTTGATTTCATAAGTATTACTATTCTTCTCATTGGTACAGTCATGGGCTTTCCTAATCATTCATTCACTTGTGTTGTGTTTGGTGCCGTAAAAGGTGAGCCAGAGGGGCCTTTATCCTGACACTACTTCTAAGAGAGGAAATTGTGATGTGGTTAGAGAGAGGATTGATAACAGCCATGAAGGAGACACACAGCCTCCCATTCCTGTGAGATTAACTGTGGTCATGCCCACGTGGGAGCTACAGACTCTAGTCTTCTTCTGACTGGCTTGGAGGTTGGGCGGGATTGAAAGTCAGGAACTGCTAACTCTTTCTTGATGTATGGGTGTCCTGGGGCATCTGTAACAAAGCACCACAACTTGGTAACTTACAAATCAGACGTTTATGCACTCACAGCCCTGGAGGCCAAAAGTCCAAAATCAAGGTGTCATAGGGCCACACTCCCTCCGAGGCTGCAGGGGATGATCCTTCCTGCCTCTTCCAGCTCCTGGTGGCACCGGGTGTTCCTGGGCTTGTGGCTGCATCCCTCCACTCTCTGCCTCCGTCCTCACACAGCCCTCTTTCCTGTGTGTCTGACACTCAGGTCCCCCTCCATAACTTTTAAGTTGCCTTGTAATGGTCTTCAGCTGATAGTTGGTGCTACCAGTCTGGCAATGCTTTAAACCAATTTTCTTTTTTATTGGAGTATAGTTGCTTTACAATGTGTTAGTTTTTGCTGTACAACGAAGTGAATCAGTTATATGTATACATATATCCCCTCGCTCTTGTGTCTCCCCCCCCCCCCATCCCACCCATCTAGGTCATCACGGAGCACCGAGCTGAGTTCCCTGTGCTATGCCACAGGTTCCCCCTCGCTATCTATTTTACACATGGTACTGTATTTACGTCAAACCTAATTTCCCAATTCATCCCACCCTCCCCTTACCCCGCTGTGTCCACACGTCCATGCTCTATGTCTACGTCTCTCTTCTTGCTCCGAAACTAGGTTCATCTGTACCATTTTTCTAGATTCCACATACATGCATTAATACACAATATTTGTAAAACAATTTTCTTGTTCAGCTTGTGCTCATAGCGTAAATTTGAACCCCAAACCAGGCCAGCCCGTGATTACAGAGTTTCACTGGATGTGTATTTTCCCCTCAAGGAACCGAGGCCACCATGAAGTGTTCCCATTTGTGTTCATTTGCGGGTCTGATTTTCTTCTTGTTCAGCCTCACTGAGCATCTTCTGGGCTCTGGGTTTATGTGGGGGCCTCGTACCTCCACTCACTTCGCGTGGGTGAGCCCAAGGCCTGTCTCCGGACTTCCTGGGTGGTCACTAAACCCTCAGCAGTAGCAAACACCGTTAGGGCTGCTCCAGCTCCGGGGCCCCAGGGGCAGCTGCGGTCCACACTCCCACCTAGGATTTCACTCGTGAACTCAGCTATGCACATACAAGGATTTTAAAAACATTGTATCTAACACTTTTAGTTTGTGACAAGAGCGTTTTCAGGCTGTCTACACTATAATTATTGACAGAGATGAATGCGATTTTATTGTCTTTACAGTTTCCTCGGCACAGTGTATATAGCTCATCATAGACTTCCAATAAATATTTGAGGAGACGAATAAACACACAAAGTTACATGAAATACATAAACTCTCGTAGTTAAACTTAGTAATTTCTATCATTCCTCTATATAGATACAGATACATTTGTGCCCCCTTATCAGTGGTTTCACTTTTTGAGGTTTCAGTTACCCACGGTCAACCTTGATGCAGACATATTAAATGGAAAATTCCAGAAATAAACGATTCATAAGTTTTGAATCGTCTGTTCTGAGGAGCCTGATGAAACGTTTTCTCTCCATCCCGCTCGGGACGAGACTCATCCCTTCGTCTGGCGCGTCCCTCCTGTTCGTCACTCAGCAGCCCTCAGTCATCAGGTGGACTGTTGAGATATCACAGTGCTGGTGTTCAGGTGACCCTGTTTACTTAATAGTGGCCCCAAAGTGCCAGAGGAGTGATGCTGGCAATTCGGAAGTAAAGTGCTTCCTTTAAGCGTAAAGGTAAAAGTTCTTGACTTTATAAGGAAAGAAAAAAAATCATATGAGGAGGTTGCTAAGATCTATGGTAAAAATGAATCTTCTATCTGAGAAATTGTGAAGAAGGAAAAAGAAATCTGTACCAGTTTTGCTGTCACACCTCAAACTGCAAAAGTTATGGCCACAGTCCATGATAAGTGCTTATTAGTTAAGATGAAAAAGGCATTAAGTTTGTATGACAAGATATTCTGAGAGAGAGACCACATTCACATAACTTTCATTACAGCATATTGTAATAGTTGTTCTATTTTATTATTAGTTGTTATTAATCTCTTACTGTGCCTAATTTATAAATTAAATAGGTATGTATGTACAGGAAAAGACATCGTATATATGGGGTCCGGTACTACCTTGGGTTTCAAGGATCCACTGGGGTCTTGGAACGTATCTGTATAGATGTAGACGTAGACGTAGAAACAGGTAGATATCAGACCAGAGGACATGATAGGTTAGTTTGTTTAGTCCTTCTGTCCTCCCTCTCAGCACACACACGCATCGGTATATCTGCATATACAGCACACGCCAGGTCTAAGAGCTCAGCAGAACACAGCCACTCACCTGGCATTTCCCTGGGCTGCAGGCACACGACGTGAGAGAAGGGCGAATTGGAACGACCCAAGGAGGCTTGTAAAACGGTGACTGTCACCAACCACCCCATGCGACCCACGGATCCTACCTCCACAATTCGAAGCTAGTCTCCAGTCCCTCCAAGGGGCTTCCAGGCGATTCCAAGAGGCCACCCTCCCCCAAAGCCCACCGTCAAAACCACCACACACACAGGTTTGCACCTGTTATTTGTGGGCCCCGGTTCTTAATAACCAGGCTGTGATCTTTACCTTTCTTTGATGCAGCTCCCACCTTATGTTCACCTACGTTCACCTATGGATTTTTAAAAGAGATATTAACATGCAGTTTGGAATCTTAGTAAGTCTGGAAAATCACAACATACACACCTAAAACTTGCAGTTCTCGGGCTGGCGTGGCTTCTTTATCTGGTATACACTTCCATCTAGTGGTGAGCCGCTGCATAGACGTGCAGCTCACAGCCCCTGCTGGGTAGTCCCCGCAGAGCTGTGTGATCACACCCCACACAACAGCATGTATAAACCTTGTAATTTCGACGCCGTGTCTGGCACCGTCTTCCCTCCCTCTGTGTGTGTATCCTTCCCCTGTGTTCTTTGCTGTGTTCTTTCCAGTTATCCCCAGAGACCCCACCGCTGAACACGTTTGCAGTAATTTTCTTAAACAAAGCCTGGCACGTTGTCTTGTTCAATTAATCTGATCCGTTAATGTGGTTGTGATCAGAAGGAGACCAGTTACGCGTGATGCGGGTTAATTCCTCTGTTCCTCTCAACTGTGTGAAAGGGCATTTTACATAAAATCCATTCCAGTAACATTAAGTAGTTTATGTCAACTTTAGGTTTCTTTTTGAGATTCAGACAAACCCATGTGATTCAAATTGATTGAGTTAGGTGTGTGGTGTATTTTCAAAAAATAGTATAGTTGAAAATTTCAGAGACGTCATGTGAAAGGTGGAAAATGAAGGTTGCCTGGCTCTGGGCTCTGACTGTGCCGCCCGCCAGCTCTGTGCTGAGCAGACCACTTAGACTGCGGGGTCTCTCAAACGGGTTGTGACTGAACGGTCCCCAGACCCCAGACCTCATGCCTGTGGTCCCCCGAGTGGTGACTAAGTGGGAGTCAAATTTGGGAGTCAAAAATTTGACGAAAGAGGCTTTTTTCAATCAAAGTTTTTTGAAACTTTGGGGAAGAAACACAGTTTTTAAATGCACACCCCCAAGGCCTTCTCCCCCCGCGCCCCCTCCGCCAGAAGACGGATGCCCTGGTGACGTGCAGCACAGTTGCCTGTTCTGGGGAAAGCACTGGCTTTGCGTGGGCGCCTCCACAATCTCCAGCAGCCTGAGCGCCGACGCCAGGTCTGCAGGGCGTGTTTGCACACTGCTCCCCTCGCCTCCTCTCACCTGTAGGGACCACTGTGTTTGGGGGGAAGGAGGGATTCGTTCAGGCACACAGATGCTCTGGGTTCTGGTTGCCTTTCTCTCTGCGGTCTGTACTGCTGGTTTATCTTGCAGTCTCCCCTCGGGACTAAGAAGTCCAGTCAGGGAGACCCGGGATTGGAGCGGGTCCGGCAACTCAGTGGGCGCGGCCTCTCTTTGGGGCCTGGACCGTTCAATCCGCGTCACACATCCTGAGTGTGGATCGGGGATGAAGCGCCAGGTCTGCTATTAACTTCCCACCTAGATTAACCCTTGCCACGTGCTGAACGCGCCGAGCACTGCACTCCCACCTGCCCCACGTTCCACCAGGGCCCCCAGAGGGTCGATGGCAACACGGAACGTTCCAAACCACAGCCCCGCGGCTCTGGATCCCACCCACCTTTCCTTCCTCTTGGCCAGTTGACCTCTGGGTGAGGGAGGTGGAGGCTCCCAGCCGCCCCTCCCAAGCCGCCTGGCCCTGCGTTGCTCGCCGCTGCTCCCCAAAGCTAAATGGACTCGCGGGTGGACTCAGCAGTGGGACTTGCTAGGCGGGAGCACTTGACATGTGCCTGTCCCAGGCCTGAATGCTCTTCACTTCGACCTACTAGTAGC
Organism: Balaenoptera ricei; assembly: GCF_028023285.1. Classification (NCBI taxonomy): domain Eukaryota; kingdom Metazoa; phylum Chordata; class Mammalia; order Artiodactyla; family Balaenopteridae; genus Balaenoptera; species Balaenoptera ricei. The sequence continues at coordinate 3,295,031 of NC_082650.1, forward strand.
TACCTGGATGCTTGGTTCTGCAGTTCACCTGGCATTCATGATTGATGTCACGGGCTCGTTCAGCCAAGGCTAATGTTGTGCCGTTATATGCTGGATATGGTGGGGGCACCGGGTCGGGGTGAGGGGCACGGACGCCCCTCAGCACAGCCGTAGTCTAGCGGACGAGTCAGACACGTCCGCACATACGCGTAATAAAACCGGAGACGCTCCGTGAGAGATCTCTCAGGGGACCATTGGAATCAGGGTTCCTTCTCTGACACGGTCAGCGATAGCAGGAGCAGAAGTTGGCCACATATGCCAGTTTATTCAGTGCTGGAATCGTGTCTCCAAGATCAGTGGTGTTTTGGCTGAAGAGCTGGTTCCTACCTGAGGGGTCTCAGGAATCAGGGGACGAGATGGAGCCAAGAGGTGAGTGTGAGAGCGGGTGCTGGGGGCACAGCCCTGCTTCAGATCCACCGCAAGCCACGCGGCAGCCCTTCTGCCCGGGAGCTGTATTTTGCATGTGGTACAGATAATATCACTGGGCAGCATTTTTCCACATGACTTGTATTTTTGCAACAATGAGGAAAATTGTGAAGATGTGTGATGGAGTCAGGGGCAGTTGAATAGTCAGGGAGAGAAAAAAGAATAATTCACTTACGGCTGTTTGGACTAGTATGATCGTTATTTCCCCCACGATGTATATTTAGTCGAATGCATTTCCCCAAACCTGGAAATTGCTTGTTGCACTGTCCTCAGCTAGGAAGCTATTTCTAAAAGGTGTGGTTTGTTTGTATTTAGAGAGTGTTTTACTGTCTTGCCGGATGGGGTTTAGATGTTATTTATTTAAACATTTCTGGTTTGGAAGTGTTGATTTTTTTGAAATTAGTTGCGATTTTTCCATTCCCAGTAGCCAGAGCATTGCTCAACATTCTGGCTGAGAAGTAAAGAAGGTACAGTGCCCTGGACAAGCCTAGAAGCCATCCAGGCATCTTGGCATTTTCTTAATGTACAGCCGATTTTGAGTCTTATAAAACTCTGGTTGTTTGCTCCTTTTCTTTTTTGTTTAAAAAAATGTGGCTTACATGGTTTAAAGAACAAAAGGAAAGGCTTATGAAACTACACAGAAGGCTTCTTGAACCTCAAAAGCTCTTACGAAATGACAAAATGATGAGTTAAGTGTGAATGGATGAGAAACACACGGATTAAATTTCCCTTGAGATGCACGTGGATTTAAGAATTAGAAGGAAAAAGTTCCTGGCAAAAAGTGCTTGGCCCAGAAAGTTCGATAAATGACTTGTAGTACTTTGCTGAAACTACCCACCTGCTAGCTGAGCCTGCTCCCAATGCAAAGTCTTCACGTGGTAGGATTTTATGATTGGGAACTGAAACACTTAATACCAGAGAAAGGTGGCATTGCTACCCATCCGCAGGCCTTGGCCCAGCTGGGGCAGAGAAGCTTGGAGTAGGAGTAGAGGAACCCAGACTTTCAGAAATGTCAGAGGACTCAATGGGCAGAAATATGCGTGGTCAGGAAAACGTTAGGAATCTCACTGAAAATGGAGGCGCCCAGGACGAGCTGAGAAGACAGTTCTCTGCATCCAGCAGGGACCCCAACACCTTCTCATTTTGAACTCTAAAAAACAGATACATCCTGCCAGGAGCAGGGGCATATGTCCACATAGACTCAAACCCCACTTCTGGTACCAATTCTGTATCAGTCTGGGTCTAATCAGGCAAGAGAAACCACACAGTGAATTGAACAGGGGAAATATAGGCCAGAGCAGCACTTTCAAAGATCTAATTCAGTTCATTGTTGAGCCGGAACTGTGAAGAAAATACATTGTATTGATTCTACACCTACTTCCAAAGGAGGAGTGCCAGGGGTTTAGTGGCCCAAGGATGCCGTATGGCATATGGTGCTTAGGGGCTGACCCCACAGTCATCAGTCACTAGAATAAGACCTTTGGATGTTACCTCCCTTCTGTCTGAGTGTAAAATGGGACTAATGATCATACCCCCTTGACTGCAGTGTTGTGACAGTCTATTTGAAGTGCTCAGAAAAGTGCCTGGTACCGTAACTGCTTAGTAAATGTCACTACTACTACTTTTTCTCAGTTTCTAGCATGTTCCTGACTGAACCAGGAACCTGCCTCCTTGAGGACGGGACCAGCCAGGGTTGACTTTATCTGCACACAGGGTCCCTGCTTCCCGCCTTATATAACCTGCGATGACAGAAGGATTTAAAAGTGTTTTCCCCACTCTCCTGCCCACCATTAAAGTTTCTTTACTCTTTACTTCTAAGTCTTGCCTTTTTCACTGTGTTTTTCAGAGGCAAATACTAAAAATATTTTAAAAATAGAAATGATTTTATTCTTTAAAATGAAAATAAAATGCAAACACCCTTCTGGGGAGCATACCTCGAGTTACTTGTTCCACACTTATTCCTCGGTGTGGATTATTATGTTTGAAAGCCTTCCACTGCATTGTGAAGCAAAACATGGGCTCAGACATCTGTGTGGAGAGGGTGGTGGTGGAGGAGGGGGCTTATAAAGACAGGTATGGAGGATACGCACGAGTAGTAATATTAATTCACAATTTTGTTAAGGATTGGCTCTGGGAAAGCCACTCAAACGATGATAACATTGTCCAGCTGTTTGAGTGGAGAAAGCACACAGAGTATGTCAGCATTTTACTTTGTTTCCTCAAATAATATCACTAGGAAAGGTAAAGAATTCCAAAGATTCAGCACTATTGTTATTTTCAAAAGGACAATTGAAAAAAAAAACACAAGTATCTACAGCAAAGGACGTGACCTGGGTTTTGTCCTTACTGCCTGTTCACATGGGCATGAGTCTGAATGAATCAGTATGGTGCCCAAGCTGACCTGCGAAGGGCCCAGAGAAGACCTCACCCTGGACACCAAACTGGAAGCAGCCGCAGATTTGAACATCGAACTTGGTTTGGGAAATTACTGATCATGACAGATTTCCTGTATAACTGAGGCACATTTACATGGAACACATGGAGTTTCTTTGCCTGAGCTTTTTGGGGTTTTAAACAATTCTTCCCTTCTATGTAGGATTCATCATATATAATTCAGGTATTACTTAGATTTCTCTGCCTATTGGGTTCAGAACCAAAGTGAAGTTCCTGACCTACCCTCACGTTTCCTTCACCCTCCCCGCAATGATCGCTCCCAACCCCCATTCTTGGGTCTTTGCACAAACGGGGCTGGTAATGCTGCAGCCACATGGACACCTGGCTCTCACCTGCCACTTTCTGTAGAAATCCAGTCACACATGTGCATCTCCAAATAGACCACCTTCCACCTGCTGGAAGGGCAACCACAGCTCCATCCACATGGCCCCTCAGGAGGTCAGTCCAGCCCCCTCCCCTCCTTGGTGTAAAGCAACCCCACCGGCCCCTCCTCCCCACCCATTCTTGCATGTTGGAACCCTTGTGAACCAAACTGTCTTCACCTCATATACACATAATCCATAAGTTTGCAAGTAAAACTAGCTGTGGTATCAGATCACATCAGTTAATGTAAACCAAGGATAAGCAGTGCAGTGAATATTTTCAAACATGATTTCTTCCCATCCTTTTCCCCAGAGAAGGGAGAAGGAAACCATGCAGAGTGTCACATGACTTAAAGAAAAAACGGATAGACATTTATTCAAACTCTGGCTTCACCTCCTACAACCTCTAAGCCTGGGCCTGGGTTACTTAAGCCTGAATTACTTAACTTGTCTGACCCTAAATTTTCTCATCTGTAAATGGGGGACACATTTCTACCTCATAAGTTTATTGTTAGGATTAAACAATATGCTATGTGCCACGTATTCAGCACATAACTCAAAACACCATAGATAACAGTAGAAATACTAGTATCCTCTTTGCCTGAGGGATTTCTCCAAAGGTGACTCTTGATCCAGCTGTTTCTAGTAAAGATCTGTTCCTTCCTGTGGTCAGGCCTCACAGGAACCCACAGTGTGTGCCAAAAGCTGTCTAGGAGATGAGGATGCCAACAGGCTGAGACCCGCGCATACACTGGGCGGGGCTGCATCGCCTGCCTTCTCAGGGACAGCTGAAAACAACAGCTCTGACGTTGCACTGAGTCTGCTCTGCCTCTGAGAGGCGTCTGGGAGGTTTGCTTGACATTTCAGAAACACACACTGAGGGTCCAGCATGTGGCCAAGTCGCCTCCTGCTGCAGTGTCCATGCAGCTGCTCCCCTCAGCCCCTAAGGCCTCCTGATTCTCACCTGGTTTGATACTTACAGCCTCCATAGTGTGGGGAAAATATCGGTCTATGTTTCCTACACCTGCCATAACCAAGGACCACTCATTGGGTGGCGTAAAACAACAGAAATCTGTTCTCCCCAAGTTCTGGAGGCTGGAAGTCTGAAATCAAAGTGTGGGCAGGGCCATGCTCCCTCTGAAGGGGAGGGTCTTTTCTCGTCCTTCTACCTTCTGGGGTTGCTGGCAGGCCTTTAGCTTGCAGCTGCATCACTCCAATCTCTGCCTCTGTCTTCACGTGGCCTTCCTGTAAGGACACCAGTTATGTGGGATTTAGGACTCACTCTAATCCAATATGACCTCGTTTAATTATATATGCAAAGTCTCTATTTCCAAATAAGGTCCCATTCACAGGTTCCGGGTGGACGTGAATTTTGAGGGGACACTACCCAGCCCAGTCCAGTTGGGAAATACATCACAGCACGATTATCTCTGTTACGATCCACGAAGCCCATAAGTATCAACAGATGGAGAAAGAAAGTGTTACCTCCTGGAAAACTGAAAAAAAATAGTTCCACTATATGGTCCAACAGTCCCACTTCTGGGTATTTATCCAAAAGAATTAAAATCAGTATCTCAAAGAGGTATCTGCACTCCTATGTTCACTGCAGCCTCATCCACAACAGTGAAGGAAAGAACACAAGTGTCCATTGACAGATGAATGGATAAAGTGTGGTATATACATACAGTGGGATATTATTCAGCCCTAAACAAGAAGGAAATTCTGCCATTTGCAGCAACACGTATGGACCTGGAGGACGTTACGTTAAGTGAATAAGCACAAAGTGAAATAAGTGACTAAAGACAAATACTGCATGATTCCACTTACATAAAGTATCTAAAACAGTCAAACTCATGGAAGCAGAGAGTAGAATGGTGGGTGCCGGTGGCTGGGGGAGGGGATGTGGAGAGTTATGGTCCAGTGGGTACAAATTTCAGTTACGCCAGATGGAAAATTTCTAGAGATCTGCTGTGCAACAAAGTGCCTATAGTTAAAGTACTGTGCTGTACACTTCAGAATGTGTTAAGGGGGTAGATCTAATGTGTTCCTACCACACACACCCACCCACACACACACACACAACAACAACAACAACAGAGACACAAGGAAAGTCTGGGAGGTACTGGTTCTGTTACCTTGATTGTAAGGATGGTATCACAGGTGTTTGCATTTGTCCAAATTGTACCTATTAAAAATGTGTAGTTCTTGGCATATCAGCTACACCTCAGTAAAGCAGTTTTTCTAAAAAAGAAAAGCTCCAGAATTAGGAATGATTTCTAGAAGTTTCCGTAGGAGCATTTCCTTCCTTTTCCTCGTGGGAGGAGGATGGCCCAGGACTTTTGCTGCCAGGGGTGATGTGCCCCCTGCAGGCATGGATGCTGTGAGCTGTGTGGGACTTGAAACAACTCCAGTGAATCAACAAATACGACTCAGGGATGTGTGAATCCCAAGTCCTGTTAACGCTTGAACACTTTTTAGACCTTCCAGCTAAAAATCACATTCATAATTAAAAATAAATTGCTCAACCCAAATAGACCCAAGGTTCATCTCTCAGTCTCTAAGTTATCAAATAATCTGACAAAGATAGGCAGAGATGGTTCCTGAAGTTAACAAAAGGATTAGGATGAAGGATGGATGAGCTTCGTCACCCTGTTACTTAATTCCAAGCCTTCCAGGGTTCAGCAGAAACGTACCCACTTAGAAAACCCTCGGTATCTGAAATACTGGAGCTGACTATGGGGCTCCATCCCAGTGAGCTACTGTGCATCTTGGCCGGAGTTTTGACCAGGACTTGAACCGCAGCAGGACCAACACTCCTTACAGCAAACATGACCTTTCAGCCACCTGCCCAGCCAGCCAACATTTCATTAAGGTTTCCGTTCCTCCCACAATCCCCGGACTCTCCTAAGGGGGCAGGGAGGAGAAGAATACCTCTTGTGAGGCTCTTCACTATTGCACAACCTTTCGTTCCAGTCTTGTCTCCCCGAGTGCATGCCAAGTGCAGGGAAAGGTGAGTCCATTTCTAGTAACTGGTCCCCACCGTGAAAGCTGCATCCCATGGGGGCTGCGGAGGGGACCCTAAGGGAAGGGAAGTGATCAAAGGGCCACTGACGACAAGGAACCCTGAGAGGAAATTGTTTATTTGCAGCCCCATTCTTGCCTGTGCAGTGTGGTTTCAGCAGCTTTGCACGTGTGTGTGTGTGTAAAGAATGATCGTGTTTCCCAGGGCAACAAAACCAGATTAGGACAGTCCATTCTGTGGACCTCTTGCCAAGTCGGAGAGGGTCACTCTGTGTCACTGGAGTGGGGTCTGAGGTGCCGCCTGCTTTATGCCTGAAAAGACAAGCGCATGGCAGGTCTGTAAGGTGGGCGGGGCCGGCAGCCCCACAACTTCCACAGATGCTGCTTTTTCGAGCTGCATTTCTCCTGTATACACACAAACCTATTTGTACTGTTTTCTGGAAACAGGGATGGAGAAAGAAAATAGAATGGAAGGCATCTTTGTCTTAAGCATCTTGCTCAATATTTTTAAAATGTCTGTGAATACTGTTGTGTAATTGTAGGTGCTGTGGCTTTGAAATTAGTAAGGCACAATGCAACCTTCTCGTGCTCAGGATGCTAGACTTGGGGGCCTTTAAACATTTTGGTAAATTATACATAATAAAAATTTACCATTAAGAACACTCACATCATTGTGCAGCCATCACCACCGTCCATCTCCAGGACTGGATTTGGCCTAGACTTTGATGGTAGAGGTTCCAGAGCTTCCAGCAATAGGAACTCCGAGTGCATTCTCTCTGGGTGGATATTCCATAGACAGGTGAGAGAAGAATTCACATATTATAAAAGGACTGAAAGGGAAGCTCAGTTGCTGGCAGCGGCCTTCCTTCCACCTGTGATTCCTGCCCTTCTTAGTGGAGGTCACACCTTCGCTTTCCCAGGAGGCTCCTGAAGTTTGCCGTGATGACCCTAGGTCTGTGGGGCCAGGTCTCCTGGTGGCAGCCACTGCGGTGAAAGCAAAAGGCCTGGTGGTTACTGCTCCGATTCTCGAGTTCTTGTGAAAGGAGGCATTTGTGATAACAGAATAGAGAGAGAGAGTTACCAAATAAACATGTTTTTTTTATGAACTTAGACACATGATTTCACATTAGTAAAAAATTGCCTGCACTGCAGCAGTTCCCAGCCTTTTCGGCACCAGGGACGGGTTTCATGGAAGACAGTTTTTCCACGGGCAGGGTTGGGGTGCATAGTTCAGGCGGTAATACGAGCGATGGGAAGCAGCAGGTGAAGCTTTGCTCGCTCGCCCGCCCAACTGCCGCTCACCTCCTGCCGTGTGGCGCGGTTCCTAAAAGGCCATGGACCGATGCTCGTCCTCGGCGTGGGGGTCGGGGACCCCTGGCTTAGAGCATTTAAAAACGGTCCCTCGATTTCCCTCCACTTCCCTTGTAAGTTTGAAGTGTTTAAACAGCTCAAATTCACAGACAGCATAAACCGGGGAAGGACCCCTGGATGCGCCCATTCAAGGTGGAGAGAGGAAGGCTTTAGCAAACTTGTTAAGGCTGGTTCTTACTGGATCTGCAGTCCAAACTGAGGACTGGCTTACAGGTTAGGGATCTGTGGATGCCCCCGTGCATTACCAGATAAACACGGATGGCCACTCCACCACCCCTAACAAACCAAAGGGTGACGATGAAGTTTAAGCCACAGCAGATTGTAATGAGGAAGCCAGGAGTATGGTGAGCAAAAAAGCCTGCTGAACTCAGGACAACAGCAAGGCATGCGCTGATGACAAAGCGTCCTGCCAGAAAACCAGCAAGTGCTGCTTCCCGTGTGCACAGAGCGCCGGCTCCAGGAATCCCGAATCAGCCTCAGCAAACTCAGTCGCACACACAACTTTAATTCACGAATCCCACATTTTCATAACCCCTTAATAATCGCTAAAATGCTTTTAGCAGCATGCAAATTGAAACCCCATGAATTGCGTGCCATGGGCCCATAACAGACTGAGTTTGGGAGCCGTTTGTGTCCCCTGCAGAGGAGCTGCAGGCCTCACTTTGAGGAGTCTTACTCCAGGGGTCCAGGGTCTTTGCTGCATCTGTTGTCTTTTGGTTTTTGATGATTCAGCTTTCATCAAAGGACAGCGCTCAGAAGCTCACCCTGAGTCTGCTCACAGCAGTGGAGCACACGCTTTATTGCGCAGGAAGCCTAATGGCTCCGTGAAGCCCAAGTGAAAATTTACTTTTGGGGCAAATCACTAGAAAACAGGCTTTAGGTCCCTGGGAGGAAGGGGCACCGAGTCCCCTTGGACAATATAAACCAGATAAATGCCTCCATCTACCTGTTAACATTGGCACGAAGCTCAGAGCTTAATCTGAGGTGAAATACATCAGCTGCCTGATGTGACACAATTTAGCACTTTTATTTCCTTCCTCTTCTTGTCTTGGCATTTTCTTATTTATAGTTCCTCTGCCGCTGACTTTTAAATTTTTAAATATTTAAATTTTTAAATATTTATATTTCACAATTACTTCATCGTATGGGAGTTAGTCATAAATCACCTCACCACCATCAATAAACAAAATGAACACATACATACTACAGTAGCTCTTAAAACAAAATACAGGGACTTCCCTGGTGGCGCAGTGGGTAAGAATCCGCCTGCCAATGCAGGGGACACAGGTTTGAGCCCTGGTCCGGGAAGATCCCACATGCCGCGGAGCAACTAACCCTGTGTGCCACAACTACTGAGCCTGCGCTCTAGAGCCTGCGGGCCACAACTACTGAGCCTGCGAGCCACAACTACTGAAGTCCACACGCCTAGAGCCCGCGCTCCGCAGCAAGAGAAGCCACCGTGATGAGAAGCCCGTGCACCACAACGAAGAGTAGCCCCTGCTCACCACAGCTAGAGAAAGCCCGCATGCAGCTATGAAGACCCAACGCAGCCAAAAAAAAAACCTGCTTTAAAAACAAAATACGGATACCAACACGCTATAAATATGCCGGAGTTTAGGGCAAGGTACTTCCAGAGTCCAGAAATAAAGGGAACCTTTGTGAATGCAGTTACTGAAGATACACTTGAAGTGTGAATGAAGAGGTGACCTAAGGACCCCAACCAAGAGGTCAGGACGTGAGCAGACAGGACGTGTGGTTGTGTGAGGCTACAGAGGGTCATGAAGCGAGGATGCTGCGTGTCTGAAGGGAAGTGTGACCACCGGGGGGTGGGCTGTGGGCGGGCAGAGGGCTGGGTGCCCACTCTGTTGTCACTAAGTGGCCTCTCACTGTGGACCCCAAGCTACACCTTCACTTCTGCAAACCATCCCCTGCACAGCAGCCGGAGTGACCCTTTGCAGAAGAAAACCTAATCTTGGGCACCTGCTTCAAAGACTTCAGAGACTTCCTCTTGCCCTTAAGGTTTGTCATCAGAAGTTGCGAAAGACTTTGACAGAATTACATGCTATTGTATTATACAACAGAAAATCCTCAACAAAATTAAAAGGCGAAGAACCAACTGGGGAAATGTGTTCACTATAAACAGAACAAAGGGTTTATGTGGAAGAGCTCTTAAACTATGATCTCTCCACCCCCACCACCCCCCTCCACCCCCCGCTGGAATGGACAAAGGATAGGAACAGAGCCAGGAGATGAAATATTGACTAAAACAACCAATAAGGGTTCAACATCATTAGTCAAGGACTGAAACGTGAAAGAACCAGCTTTCCCACCCAGCAAATTAGTGATTCAGACTGAGATGTGAACTTTCTCATGCTGCTGGTGGGGATAAAACTTTCACCTTCCTTGGCAAGTATCGAGAGCCTTAAGGATATTTATTCATTTCAATCCACTAATTCTATTTCTGGGAATCTAGCCAAAAAATAGAAATGTGGACAAATATTTAAGTCTAAATTTGTTCATGCCGTAGTATTTTATAATAGCAAAAAATTAAACGTCCAAAAACTGGGAAATAAAGTATGATAGAATATTATATGACCATAAATTGCCAAATAAAGGAATCTCAGTAACATAGAAAAATGTTCATAAAAGAATGTTGTGTGGAAGGAAAAAACTCAGCCCACACCACCATCTGTACAGCATGGTCCAAGTAAAACCGTTAATGGGGATTATCTAGCAGTTGTGATATAGATTCATCATTTTACTTTTAAACTATATTTTGGTATGTTTTTAGTGTTCTTTAACATGTGTGCTTTGCTTTTTAAACTGGAATAAAAATCAGTAAAAGCTGCAAATATTTTGAACGTAAAGGGATGCTGTGGGGATGTAGATAGGAGTGCCCTGAGTGGTGCTGAGGTAGCAGAACTGACATTACCTGGTCACGTGAACATAGTAGGGAGGTGAGAGGGTCGGTGTCAGGTGGAGAGAAACTCAAGCTCCTCACATAGCTGATTGGGTGACATCAACAACCCAGAGAAACAGCAATTCAGCAGATGTCTTGAGGGGACTGAATAGAGTAAGATCAGTTTGGGAAATGCTGGATTTGAGGCCCCCAGTGAGGCACGGGCAGGTGGTGGCAGGTGTGAACGCATCTCCCAGGTATGACACACACCTGGAAGAGAAGGCAGAGGCGTGGGGTGACGAGGACCCAGGGCTGCAGCCCCTAGAGAAGGGGCTGCTGGGAGGGAGTGGGATTTGATCCTGGTTGCAGGCTGGAGAAAGCGGAGCCTTCCAGGGAGGAACGAGGGGCATAGTCGAAGGAGGAAATCAAGGTGTTTCCAACAGAATATCGAAGTTGGGTGAAGGTCTCAGAGCGTAGAAAATACGGAAAATTCACCCGGGCCAAGATTTCAGAGGGCTCGAATACCAGCAGTGAGTGCCTGCCTGGCGCTCATCAGGAGCTCTGCTGCGCGCCGTGCACTTCTGCCCTTGCAAGTCTCGACAGAGGGCAGCCGCGAAGCAGGCTAGATGACGCCCGTGTGAAGTGACTTAGTGCATGCTTCTGCTCGTGCTGTTATTCCCTTAGGTTTATCAGTCTTATTATACCTGAAACATGTACATTTGTAATAGTCTATTTTCATTTATGTCTAATGAATGAAAGCAAAGAAAACACCTTTTTCTGTTTTCAAAACTAGTAACTGGAAAACCTATTGAGAAGTCCTGCTTTCATTAACTTTGCAGCAAGGAGACCCCTCTCATTTATGTGCTGGAAGGGTTTGGACCTGGATTGATGTGTCACCGTGGGGTTTTGCAGGGTGTCGGTGCCGCAGGCCTCACTGAGCATATAGTAAGGGCCAGGGACCTGCGCTGCCTGCCTCTTCTGCGTGATCCCCGCCTCCCTCCTAGATAGGACCCGCCTTTCCTGCCCGTGCAGCGGGGGCTGACAATGCTCTCACCTGGGCTCCAGGAGTGAGCCCCTCCCCCCTAATCTAAAGCCCACCAGTGCCCTACATTTCCTTGACCACAGCGATCGGCTCAGGTGGGCGGGAGAGTCACCGAGATGGGAGGGAACGATGAGGGACTGCGTTTTCCTTCACGACAAGCGGGGGTACTTCAGGTGATGTGGGAGACGTCACTAGGATAAGAGGAATGCATTTAAACCCCACGCAGGTTCAGTAGTGGCCTCCAGTGGGACAAAGGCTGTCCTCAGACCACACAGCCAAGGGGACCAAGGACCATCAGCACCACTGCTCACAGAGCTGGAACCCAGACCCCAGGCATTCAGTCGAGACAGGGCAGGAGCCAGACCTCTGCCCCGGGTCTGGGTCTCAGCACCAAAGGAGAAGTTGTGTTTGCTGAGGGAAGCTCGCAGTGGAGGAAGCAAATGAGGTCAAATCCTTCGTAGGTTGGAAAATGGAGAGTTTTCCACCGTTATTGGGCAAGGTTGCTCCTTGGCCTCCGGCCTGCCTGAGGGGGAAGCAGAGGCCCTTGGGGGAGGGAGAATGTCCTCCAGGGATGCCCGCGGGGGGGTTTCTGCCTTCAGATTAAGGCCTCAGTTTGAATTGCATGCTCAGGAAAGATGACATCAAAGTGATCTCCTTTGCTTAAAATCTCTTCAACCACCAATTCTTTGAACTCCTTAAATGGTGAGTTCTCAACACTTCCCCAAACAAGAACAATATTCCTGGAGTACTTCTGGGACTGAGAAGAAGCCCTGACAGCAGCGAGGGGGCTTGGGTTAGCTTGGTTTCTGGCTCCCACCGTCACTTGCTCTTCAGGGAGGGTCAGGTAACCTCTGTCTCTGTTCTGTTGAACATCTGCAAAATGGTGATAATTTATCGCTTCATATTATAAATTCAGAGCTTGAAAGGCAGTAGTTTTCTTAAATTCATCCCTCCCCTCAAGAGAGAGCAAACATCTGCTGATCTCATTTTAAAAACACATTTGTTTTAACAGCTAGCGTTTACTTTAGGTTTTCAAAGAACTTTCCTTAACTTAGAAAAAACCCCACCAATTTGGGATTCAACTAATGAATATTCTTGCTATCAAGAGATCATCTTGATAGATGTATGTTTAGAGGAGATGTGAAGGATGTGTTTTAAAACTTAGATGCAAAAATAACTGTCCCCCTTAATTTGGATGATGAAAATAAGGTGGGCTTTTCTCTTTTTATTTTGCTCATCAATCCACTGAAACACATACGATGAAGCGAAAGGGTGAATACCTAAAAATAATCCAGTATTCTTCACTACTGGATTTTTCTTTTTAAAAATGATCATTTAAGAATTCAAAGTGTGTGTGTGTGTTTTGACTGTTAAGTATTATGATGAAAATTCTGCTTCCATAAATGGAAAACATAATACAAATATAGGTTCCTATTATTACCAGCCTTCCCCAAGGGACTGAGGCTGAAGCTTTGTTCCCTGAGCCCCAGCAAACAGCATTTTGTGAGAAAATAAAGCATAAATGGTATCATTGCAACAGCAAACTGGTCAGAAAATAAAAACAGCCAGAGCTGCTCACTGGGCAGGGGACAGTGGGGAGGATTACTAAAAGATTGATAAAAATTGCAGCAATAATCACACCTCACATATAAGACTTCAGATTTTACAGCTCACGTAGTGTTGCATTTTCTCATTGTGTCTTCATCCCAACCCTGAGTTACAAATGCGGAGAATGAGATTCAAAGTTGGGAGCTATAGCTAATGAACCTACTTGCTTCTGGGGAAAATGCACAGTCTTTTCCTTGGTAGCAAACTTACCCACATAGTGAAAGAATTTATTTTGCATTAGAAAAAGTGAGCAGGGTGCCTTACCTTGGTTCTCAGATCTGAGGTTCAATTCCTGAGACACTCTTAACTATGGCGTGAATTTGTTCTGTGAATCCACTTCTTTTGTGCAAGATAAGGAAGATGTTATTACTAGGTTTGTTCAAATTAATGTTATCTACGGTCATTTGCTGACTACAGAATAATTTTAAAATCAATGTACTTTATGTAAATTATGGTGTTGAATGTTTAAAAGTATGTGTATTTATGTGTTCTCTTAATATTATTTTGCAAAAGTCTGCACAGTCCACAGTATTAGCAATTGAAATTAGGAAGTAGAGGGAAAACTTAAAACATATCTCCAATCCACTAAAAAAATTCCATCAGATTCTCAGTGGTGTATCTGTGGGTCAGTATGACGCACTTCGTCCCCACTGGGACGTTCAAACTTCCTCCCAGTAGCAGACCCCAAATTCCCAAAGGCAACTTATAACCCTGTTTGCTTCCTCACCTCCCCAGAGCTCAAAAGTAGATAAGTAATTTAGCCCAAGAAAGGACACTGGTCAGGGTCAGTAGGGACATTGGTTATTATTAAACTGGTAATCAGTTTCCTAGAGAGGAACAGGAAGTAAAAAAATGTATTTGAAACAAAGAACTGTGCACAGTTTTTAAGAGTAATTCAAAAAGATGAGTGATGCAATCATTAAGAAATGCTTAGGGGACCCACAGTTGGTGTAGGTTGCCATGGGTCCAGACCTCACACTTCATTTAGTAAATAAATCAGTATCTTCTCTAATTCTTCCAAAATGACTGGTGTCTGACATCCTCGTGTACGGATCTCAGTATTATGAGGGTAACGTTAGGAGAAGAGGTAGTTAGTTACCTGCTGTCTTTTCTCCCTGGGTCAATGGCAGAGTTACAACAATTGGACTACAGTACAAGCAACCAGCTTGTTTAACGCCTGTAATAACTGAGAATACCACATTGGTTACATTTCTCTGTCATCTGTCACGACCAGTTCTATTGGGTGGTAGACTTAATGCCTGGTATACAGTAGGTGTCCAGTAGTTTATATTATTGCTCAGCTTCATGCAGGGATAGTTGATAGCCATTAGGGGTGATCTAAGTACTTCACAGGGCTGATTTAAGTACTCATGGGGGTGATTTAAGTACTTCACCTTACTAGCCTCCAAAGAATTAAAATCGTAAATACCCATTGATCAACACAGGCTGAAGCCATTAACATTAGAAGTTTACTCAGGAAAACACTCAAATCCTAGAAACTGGCACAAACCCTAATTTTCAGTCCTTCCTGCGAATACACATTTTGTTCTTTTCTTCTGTCATCACTAGAACCAAGATAATTCCCTGTGATTTGGCAGGGGGTTGATTTCTGATCTGTTTTCTTTTGCTGTTTTCTTTTGTTTTAACCCAGAGATATTTAAGCCTACCAAATGTTTTGTAACTGCTCAGACTGCTTCCTTTATTGGCTTTTAAGAGCAGGGTTTGGACTTCGGAGAAATTAAGTGACTGGTTTACGGTCAAATAGCTATAAAGGGCAGGGCGGGAATTGGAACAGGATATTCCTGATAACTAGCCCAGGACTCTTTCTACAACAACATACTTGCATAAAGTGGCTCTTTGAAGAAGCTTTTATGGATAACGTGAGATGGGCCTTTGGGTTTGGCAGCCACAATCAGAATTTTAAATGACTCTCATATATTTGAAAGGTGTTGAGGAACTCTTGAGGTAATTAATACCACAAACATTTATTATGTGTCTGATACATGCTGAGCACTAGGAGATGCACTGGGGCTTCTAGGCAAACTAAACACAGTGCCTCCCCCAGGGTCAGGAGACCAGCACACACAGGGGCAGGGAGGGGGTCTGCTTAGGAATAAATACGTATGTTCAATAAAAAGGGAAAAACAACCTGTGATGAACCCACTAGCTCATCATAGATATTGTCAAATGAGGAAGGAAAGGAATATCTAAACATTACTTATTTCAGATGCTGGTATGTTTAAAATAAGCGGGCATGTCATTCTTATTTGAAGACTAGTTCATCTCTGTTTATTAAAAGAAAACCTAATGTAATGAATTAAGCACTTAAACTAAAACTTCAAACGGGCCAACTCTTAGGCACTTGAGAAAATGAACAAAAAATGGGGGAAAGATTCTTTGGAATGTCTTTTCATGCTGACTAATCCTATCTGAAAACTGAGAAACAAAGAAATTGGGATAGCAAAGTAAATGAAGCTGTCGTTCCCAAATATTTCCTATTAGATTTTTTCTCTCCCCAAAGTTACAGCCACCTCTGCACGAGATGCTACTTATTTGGGATCCTCAATGGTTAAGAACCAACAGCCTCCCAGTTCTAAGAGCGGCTGCCAAACCTCTGTGCGTCATGGAGCAGAAAGGCTGCGAATGATCATAACATCCCAGGGAGAAGAGTTCGGAGACTAAACTCAGAGCTGCGATCTCTCTGCCGGCCTTTCAGAATTCAGTTTGAGTTTGCTTTGCTGTGAGGTTCGGCTGCAGTCCCAGGCCAGGAAGAGGGCCAAGGTGGGCACAGTTGTAAGAAAGAAGAGAATTCTAAAAATCCCCATCCACGCGATCTCTGACCAGTGCACACTGAACGTCAATTTGGTGTATAGAATCTAATCCTGCCGATCTGACAGAGTTGAAGTACCAGCATTTAGAACGAGGGTGGCCTGGATTCTGTAGCAAGCACGCCTGATGTTTTCAGTTCAAGGAAAATAATTTTTAAATGATTACTTTTGTTTCTTCCTCAAGGCACTTTCTGATTTCAAAATGAATAACCATTCTGACCTACGTGTGGCTCTCAAAATCTAGGACTGGTTGACAAGCCACGTTGTTTAGTCTCCTTTCAGAAACGATGCGTTTCTGCCTGACCTGCTTTTGCCCTCACTGTGAATTCTAGGACCTGTTCACTGAGGGGGCCCCAGCCTTCCCTCACTCCCCAGTCCCTCTGAGCGCGGCGGCTGTGGTCACATGTTCTCCCAGCCGGCCTCCTCCAGGCCTTGGTGCACCACGCCCTACTGGTGCGGTCACGCTTGCAGATTAGTGACCAGGCCCAGAGGCTACTTCGCCATCAGTTGCCCCTGCAGTCCTCTCCTCACCTCCAAATATCCTAATGTGATTCTTTAAAAAAAATCACTTTTGAAATTAGAATCCTTTCAATGAAAGGATTGAAAATTCTATCCACCCTGTCTTTTCACACTAAGATAATAAAGTTAACTATAATAATATTTCACACAACATTGTAAATCAACTTAATAACAAAAAAATGATATTTCACATTCTCCAAGAGTTTTCCGTTTGCCAGGCACTGAGCTATAAATCCTTCATACAGGATCACGTTTGGTCTTCACACAGCAACCTTCTGAGGAAGGCAGGGTTATCATTCCTATTTCATGGAAGTAGGGCAACTAAAGCTCAGAGAAACCAAATAATTTGCCTGAAAGCACACACTTAGTAAGTGGTAGAGCCAGGCTTCAGAATTCTTTCCATAGAAAAGGTTCTGCTGCACCTTCTCTTGCACAGAGGGAACCTGGTTGATACCGGGAAGATTCCATCAGTTACCGTTTCCCTGTTTACTGCACAATAAATCTGCTAAATGTTTTAGAATGAGAGTAGAAACCAAGCCAGAGATGCCCCCATTCAGACATGTACATCAGGAATCCATAGCCTAATGTCTGCCTTTGGTGAGATTTTCCTGCTGTGATCACCGGACTTCAGGAGTCATCCGTGGTCATCAAGCCACGTTCAAAGGAAGAGTCAAATCATCCGAAAGCAAGCTATTGCCGAGGGGTTTTTTGGGGGAAGCCGCTATTGGCGGGGTCAGCAAATAAGCAAGGCCGGTTCAGGAGCAGCGGCCACTTCCTATTACCCAGTTGGTCGTCCCCATCGCTCAGGATGACATTCCTGAAATACTGAGGTGCTTCCAGGGTAAGGACAAGGAACACAGATGTAACATACTCAGAAATCTGGAATAAATTGTGAGACTTGTTTTCTCCTAGTTTAAAAACGTGTTGTGGTAGACAGAGTAATGGCCTCCCAAAGACATCCTCGTCCTAATCCCCTGAACCTGTGAGTGTGGTACTTTACACGGCAACAGGGACGTTGCAGACGTGGTCCTGGATTATCCACGTGGGTCCAGTGTAGTCACAAGGGACTTTGTAAGAGGGAGGCAGGAGGGCCAGAGTCGGAGAAGGCAATGTGACGACAGACAGAGGTTGCAGTCATGTGCTTCGAAGATGGAGGAAGGGGCCGCGAGCCAAGGAATGAGGGTGCCTCCAGAAGGTGGAAAAGGCCTGGAAACAGGTTCTCCCCTAGAGACTCCAGAGGGAATGCAGCCTGGCAACACCTTGATTTTAGCCCCCCTACTACACAGTTTGAATTCCTCACCTCCAGAACTATGACGATAATAAATGTGTGTTGTTTTAAGCTACCAGTAATCTGTTACAGCAGCAGTAGGAAGCTCATATGATGTCAGCTTGGAATTTAGGGGTGAGGTTGACCTGGGCACCATGCCTCTCAGTCGTGTACAGGTCTGGAGGCACCTGGGTAATTAGGAACATAAAAGTGCATTGTATACAATTAGACTCAGACATATGATTATCCCGCTAGGTACTTAAAGGTATTATTTATTCATCCAAGGTTACAAATGTATTAATTTTATCTTTAAAATGGTGAATATTTTGAAAATTGCTCATGGAGCACAAGCCGCCGAAGTTTCAAGCCTTAGCTTCGCTGTGGTTGGAGCAGCTCTGGAGGGTCAGCAAGACCCTTGGCGGCAGAGGAAGCCTCCACCCCAGGGTGGGACCGAGGGTCCCGGCTGGCTGTCCAGTGAAGCCCAGCTCGGGCTCCAGATGAGTCCCGGGCGTGCTGTGGGCTCCCCAGGCCCTTTCAGCAGCCGGGACCCCCCCCCGCGGCCCTGCTGGCCTAAGCCCACCTCAGTCTCTCTGTTGGCCTGACTTCCATTGAATGCTGGGGGGGTCTCAGGGCCTTGAAGGCACCTCCCTTCCTACCCTCTTTCTCACCACAATCTTACCTCCCCTTCAAGGCCCAGATCAAACGCTAACACCTCCCGAAAGCTCTCCTGATCCTCCAGTGAGGGGGGGGGCTCCCAGCCACCCACGGTGTCTCCTTGGCCCCTCTTTCTTGTAGCTCGTTGTTTTATACTCGACCTGCCCCGCCCACTGGTGGCGGAGCCCTGGCGGCCAGTGGGGCCTGTCCCCTTACCTTCGTTTCCCCCGGTGCACGCAGCCTCCCATGAGACACCTGCAGAAGGTGTTTGATGGAGGGACCCACAGCTCCTGAAGTGGCTGCAGGAAGCCTGGCGCGCGGGTCGCACACGACAGGCGCCGCACCGTGAGATGCACGCCTGACGCCCTGTCGCCGTGCGCTTGCCTGCAAGTCCGCGTCCCGCAGACGGGCTGCCCCCTGCCGTTACGCACAAGCCCCCAGAGGAACCTGCACCCGAGGGCAAGGGGCCAGCAGAGGGGCGCCCAGTGGTGCTTCGCAGGGGCTTCCCGCAGTGACTTCCGCGATGCCCCCTTTTCATGGCTTCTCCTCCTTCCCTTTCCCGCACGTCCTGCCCCTCCCTCCTGCTCCCTGGACTCACTTTCCAGGTAAACAAGCAGCACCCAGTCCCCGGGTCGGGCACTCCTGTCATCTGAGCCCAAACCGAGACAGTCCAACGCACGACTTCAGCTGGACCTCTAGGCAGGTGGCAGGTTCTCAGCCCGGCCTCCCTCCCTGCGTCCCTGCCACCCACTCACCGGTTGCCCGGGTGACCTTGACTCCAGGGCACGCAGAGCGAAATGCTGCAGTTCTCAGGCCTGGGAAGGACCTCACAGCTCTGAGGGCATTCGGACCTCTGCACGTCCGTCTGCACGTCTGTCCCCCACACAGTCTCTCTCCTTATTCACGGCTTCTGCTTCCTCAGCCTCGAGACCTAGACTCGCCTCGGGCCCCAGCTTGTCCTGAGAGCGTGTTTCCAAATTAGTGTTTCCTGAGTGTGGGCTGTGAGTCATTTGCGGTCTCTGGCCTTCTTCCAAGTGGCTCGGTGGTTTCAGAACACAGGTAGTAAAGCTTCTGGGGTCACAGACGTTTTACAATTTGAAATGTAACGCCGATTATCTTATTCACAGGAATCCAGTTACATTCTGAATTATTGCTGCATTCCTAAAGTTACAGGAGTGCAACGAAAATTACATTCATTGGTTTGATAAAACATGGTTGACAAAGGGAAGTTTTTTACATCATTTCTTTGTTATGTTCTATCACTTATTATGTCATTGGCATTGCTCTTTCTTTATACATTGCTAATTCACAAAAAATGAATTATGGCACAAACTTGATATCTTGCCACAATGTAAGCAGTCTTAAGAAATATCTATGTGAAATATCTATCCAATGTGAAAATGAACGGAATCTGCCCATAGGATGGTTTTGGACAAGTAGGTAAAAACAGACATGTTTGGAGAGCAAATATAATAGTAAATTTTCGAACTTGGGCTTTCTTTATGACTCATTAATTCCTAGTCCTTAATATATTTCTATCATGAAATTTTATCAGCTCTGTGACACCATCAAACCCTTTTTGTCATTTTCATCCAAACATGGTGCCTCTTCAGATAAAACAAATGAACACTCAGAGAACGATGCTTTGTGAAATGGTCATTTTTACACTAGAGGAAAAGAAGTTGCTAGAACTACGGAGGTGTCAGAGTCATACTAGGCAGGGGCTACAGGTGGCAGTACTGCAGACGAGTTAGTAACAGCAGCCGCTACCGTAATGACAGAGCTATATTCAGAGGAGAAGCAAAACGAGCTACTGGAAGAAATCTTTGTCAGACGGCACTGTGGGTGTCGCACAACCTCAAGGGCAGGGAAAGTGGAAAAGGAGGTGCCATTGTGGGGCGTCTGGTGAAGTCACTGATGTGCAGAGAATAAACCAGCTCACACCCAAGGGCAGTGTGCGCCACCACCCCTGTTCTTTTGTAGTTGCATGCCTGCGTCTCAGGAAAAAGGGTTTTGAAGTTAATTCATGAGCCGCGAGCTATGCTGTAACGTGGAAAAAGTGTATGACCAAGGCCCAGCTCTGGTGCAGAGGGTAATTGCCACAGAATCAGCAGCTGCACCTGCATCCCCCCGCCCGCTTCGCACAGAGCAGGGTTGGGGGGCAGGGAGAATAGCTGGAGCTCATCCAGGTGATTCCCTGCCTGGCCAGCCTGCACAGGGAACAGCACAGATGTCAGACGCGGTCAGGTAATAGCCCGGAGAGGGCACCTCTTCAGCACTGTCCGTGAGGAAGGGAGGCCAGGCTTCCCACACTGATGTGTGCAGACCATCAGTGGGAGGCAGATCCTAGGAGCATTTTACATGGGAAGGTTTAAATATTGTTTTCATGACACAGGGAATGTGCATTTCTGTGATTACAAGTGGTTTATCTCAGTAATATATTCAGTATCTTGAGTGGCTTAAACCTGCTAAGGATGAAACAACATGACTTTTCACGTTGGGGCCCAGGCATCAGAGCTTTTTAAGAAGGCCGGCCACAGAGAGGAGGTGATTTCCTTCCTCATCAAAACAGAGGGCAAAGTGAGTATCTTTTTAAACCATATCCACATGGTGTAATAAGCTTCAGGTACACTCTGCAAAGTCAGATGAGGAATCACTTGGCCAGTTTCCGAGCTGAATCACCCAACTTCCAGTTCTCAGTCATGATCTGCTCCTTTAGCACAAGAGGGCGCGTGGTCCTGGTCCAAGCTCGCCATCTGCAACCATCCTAGAGCACTTTCCAGCACTGCTGCCACTACCAGAACACTACCAGTGAGGCCTGACTTTCCATTTCAGTAGAAGTCGGGGACGAGAAAAGGGGTCATGGTGAGAACTGGTCTGCGGCTGGCGCCACCCATCGCTGGGCTGTCTGTGGACGCTCTGGGGAAATGTTGTGGTATCATCATTACTTTTATCAATAGGAAACCACTATTCCTCAAGTGGGGTTATAGATGTATTTTAAACGTGAGGCTTTATTTTTCTTGTTTCCAGAATACGATCAGAACATTTCTGATTTAAGGCTTTTGCTCATGTGATTTGTCAAACTGGAATACACCAGCCTCCCATTTGTGCCTGATAGAATCACAACAATTCCGTGAAACCAGCTCAAATTCTCCCTCCTGACTGATGAGCCCCCCGACCCTCAGCACCCAGAGCGGCCCACTCAGAGGGTCTACAGCGGCCCGCCTAACGCTGGCACTGCTGGGCATTACTGGACTGTAAAGTTCCAGCAGGGCTGGAAATGCACCTTATTAACCTTTGACCTTTCCCAGAGCCTGGCACAGTGTCCAGCACATCGCAAGTGCTCGGTTAACGCATGGCATACGTCTGTTTATAAGAGTATATGGTGGGTAGCTGATCAGGAATGGCCAGCGTGCCTTTCTCAAGTGGGCAGAACCACTGGGGGACATTCAAAACCATACATCTGACGGAACCAAGCTGATTCTTGCTAAATACGGAATAGTTCAGTTGCTTTTCTCTGTTTTGTGACGGATTGTCAATGTAAATTTATCCCAAACCTGAATAACGCTTAAAAGAGTTTTCATACTCACAAGGCATGATCATAACCCCCCTTGAATGTGTGATAATGGTAATTATTAGGGTAAAGATATAGGTAGAAAATTGTCTCATGTGTAAATTGAAAGTTTTCTTTCCATAGTCTGTTTTCTTTTACTTGAATCTACCTGTTCACTTTCTTTCTCTCCCTTTACACACACAGTGTGTACACACACAGACACACACACACACACAGCTCCCAAGAGCAGTAGGACTGACTAATCAAAATATTTGCTTAATCCAAATCACAATGGCTCACGAAGATAAACAAGTAGACGACTTTTGGTTTATGCTTAAGGTTACCTAATGAGGTACCTGGATGTCACCAAATATTTTTAATCATGTTGAATTCTGACATCATAATCTTGATCTAAAAAACATTTTAATTATTGAAAAGTAAATTATTAAAAGTAAATTATGTAGTTGATAAAACTTGAATACCTTGAACCTGCTGCTTAAGGGGATACTTGACAGAAGGAGCTGGACCATTAGAAAACTGCTAGGTCAGTCATTTCCCAGGCTGACCAGCAGAGGGCACCCACCCCCCAGGCGCCGGCGTTTCCAGGCTCCACCAAACCCAACGAAGAGTAGAACTGATTCCACTATGAGTCAGTTTTATTTTGAGAACACATCGTATTTACAGCAAGAACACCACTAAAGTTAATTGATTTTACTATGGTTTTACAGTATGTGAGGCGTATAACAGACTTCTCAGCTATTAACGATAAGAAACTGACTAATTCCTGGGGTCTAAGAGGCATATTCTGCTCTGCAGATGTGACCCATGGACCCCCCCCCCCCCCAACCCCGGGGGTCCCAACACACTTTCAGGGGGCTTGGGAGGTCAAAGTCTTCTCCTGACAATGCTAAGACATTATTTGATCTTTTAGGAGGTTGGCATTTGCACTGATAGGTGAATGGAGCCGCTGGTGCCCTGGCATGAATCAGGGTCTTCACCACTCTGCGCTCATTGTAAAACATAGAAAACCGAAAGCTTCACTTAAGAATGCCCTTGAAGAAGCAGAAAAAATAATTAGTTTTGTTAAACTTTGATGCTTACTGAGGACTCCAGAGAACTTTTGTGTGAATTTTATCTATTGATACTAATGTAGAACCATAGTCGAAATTAACGCTGTGAAAACCATATATGAACTTATTTAAAAGAACAGTAATAAACCCATTATATGTAGTATAAACAACAACATATTGCCATGAAAAACAACTGTTTTCGAAAACAGAAAAAAATTAGAGCGGCATTGGTTTACATTTTGCAAATCTCTTTAATGGCTGGCTTAATAGAAGACAGTGGATCTTCAGAAATGCCTCTGCATTCAGTCTGCTGAGATGCTGCTTGGATTGAAGTATATATGAAAGAGATCCCAAGACCGGAAAGCCTGAGCACAGCTGGTGTGGACCACAGTAAGGGGGGTGGAGCGGAAGGAGAGGATGGCCCGCTCTACCTGAAGACACAGGAAAGCTGGGACTCGAGAGGTGATGTGAGTTTGCTACTGGGTGTTGGCACCAAAGGGAGTGGATGGGAACCCCGAGTCAGAACTGAAACAAATGACGGAGATCCAGACCCCCAAACCCCACAGGGGCCAGGAGAAGAACAAGCCTAGCAGGAAGCTGAGCAGGTAGGGGCCACAGGGGTCAACCACAAACAGGGAAACAAGGCCTGCAGTAGTTTGCTGGGGTCATGACAAAATACTACTGACGGGGCTTAAACAGCACGGAT
This sequence comes from Balaenoptera ricei, assembly GCF_028023285.1. Lineage (NCBI taxonomy): Eukaryota > Metazoa > Chordata > Mammalia > Artiodactyla > Balaenopteridae > Balaenoptera > Balaenoptera ricei. Next base: position 3,318,850 of record NC_082650.1, read on the forward strand.
TCATTCTGTCACAGTCTGGAGGCTGGAAGTTCGAGAGCCAGGTGCCGGCCCAGGTGGTTCCTTCTGGGGCTGTGAGAACCTTTCCCAGGTGCTCTCCCAGCCTCTGGTGGCTGCTGGTAATACTGGGTGTTGTTGGCTCCTAGAAACATCACCACCATCTTTGCCTTCATCTTCACATGGCATTGTTTCTGTGTGTGTGCTGTGTCCAAATTTCCCTTTTTTATAAGGACAGAAGTGACATTGGATTAGGGTCCACTCACCTCGAGTTAGACCTCATCTTAACTAATTACACCTGCAATGACCCCTTTTCCAAATAAGGCCACATTCTAGGAGCTGGGACTTAGAACTTAAGTATATGGATGTGGGAACACAGTTCACCACACCACAAGGCCTGAAGGAGTCTTCTGACCCGAGTTGTTGCCTAATTCCGTGTGCTTGGCCATTGGTGTGGATGTGCAAGGAGCAGTCGGAGAGACTTAACCGGACCAAAAATGAGGAAGGAATCACTTCCGAGGTCTCCACACAGCACGCGGCAGAGGCGTCTCACCCCTTCGTCCACGGCTCCCGCCCTCACACGATGCGCTGGACCGTCCACGACCTTCACCTAGAAGTGCGTTCGGCAGGTCTGAACAGAGGGCGTAGCTGCGTGGGAGCTGGGAGAACCCAGCGGACGCAGGTGGACGCTGCCGCTGGTTTTTTTTCCTCGTCGGAGAAAAGTCCCGCCGCTGAAGTAGTGGGGAGTGATGTTCCCATCAGACCACCGCCACACCTGGGCACATCTGGCCCAATCACTCAGGGCTGAGCACTTTTAAAACCCAGGTGACTCTTGAACAGGGAGGGGTTAGGGGCGCCCACCTTCTTCGCAATTGAAAATCCAGGCATAACTTACGTGGCCCCCGCCACCGTATGCGCGGTTCTGCATCCGCGGATGCAACAACCGGGCCCATGTAGGACTGCAGCATTTACGCTGAAAAAACCCGTGTATAAGTGGACTGGAGAAGTTCAAACACGGCTTGTTCAAGGGTCAACTGTATTTTAATTAGTTGTCAGTAGTTCCAAGCCAAGAGGTTTTATGTAAGTATCTAGACTTCCTGACTGAAAAATCGGGAGCTCTGGCTGCAGCTAGCTTGACTCATCCAGAGGTTGGGGGCCCCTGACTCTCACAGCCCCCCTTCCTCTTGGTTCTCTGGCTCCAAAGTCATGTGAGGTGGCTTCTCCCACAGTGGAATGTGAAAGACCTGGGGTTGGGTCGGGCGGGGATGGATGGGGCATGTTTGTGTCAAAATTGGAAAATGCTGGGCCAGGAGGAGCACGAGTTCAAGAACAGGGAGAGAACAGGTCTCTGTGAAGGAACTGTTACCCTCGGGGTGGCCGCCGACCTGCTCCCCTGGTCCTCAGAGGAAAAGCCAAGGTCCTACAGAGGCCCTCGAGCTGGGTCCCACTCCCCCTGCATCCCTCTGGGCTCGCCTCCTGCCCCCTCCAGCGCCCAGCCTGCTTGCCGTCCCTGGGCACGCCGCCTGCTTCTCGGCAACCCCACCCCGAGTCCTTAGGGTCGTTGTTCAGAGGTCACCTTCTCTAGAAGACCTTCCCCCATGACCCAATTTAACGAACTCCTCCTCGGCCCACAGACAGGCCTGATGTCCTAACCCCCGGGGGACACCCTCCCAGTTATCCCACGTAAGCTGGTGTTCCTGAAGCTGCTCAGGAACAGGCATGTGGCCCAAGTTGTTGGCTGTCATAGTCCCAAAGCGCGAACCGTTCCGGCAGGTAGGAGGTGCGCAGTAAATACGCGTCAGACGATTCAGTCTGGGCGGGAGTGAGCTGTCCTGCAGGTTGCTTTCTCTCTGTGGTGCATTTATGTCCCAAACTTGAACTTGAGAGAAAAGGAATAAAATGTCATACGGACGTTTAATCAGCAGTTCTGGATGACACTCAAGAGGCAATGTGTTGTTGACTGGTGGAATAAACAAAAATAAAGAGAAATGCTTCACTAATTGGTACTGCATCTCTTCTGAAAGGTCCACAAGACTTTAACAAACTTGACCTACACCCCTGAAAAACAAATTTGGATTGAATATAATTTGTCACCAGAAGACCCAGGGAAATGAAATGAAGATTGAGATTCAGGCAAGTTTGTTTAGGTTCAAAGAAATATGACAATTCACACCTAAGTGCTTCAGGTTTAAGTTAACTTTGTTCTCTCGATAAATGAAAAAAATCATCTTTTCTCCCTTAACTGCTGCCAACTGCCCCCCCCCCCCCGCCCCCCACCCAAAATAGACAACCAAGAACCCACGGGCTTACTGTATGGGAGTCAGCTTGCTTCAAAGCAAGATTCTCTCTATCAGAAGTGATGTCAAGGCAGGTCTGTGTTTCTGAAGAAGTCGGCTAATTTGCATTTGAGTGTTCTCAAACTTTTAAGATTACTGCCCCTTTGTTTGGTCACAAATTTATCTTCCTACTTATTTTTCATATGCCTTACTAACTTGTTCATGATCTTCCATCAGATTGTTTTTATATAAGGCAGGGACTTTGCCATACTTTTCTGCTGTCCTAAGTGTTGCTTGTATTGTGTATTGTAACAATGCCAGAGAAACATTCTTAATGATGATAAAAATGTAGCTAATAAATCACAAGCCATCGACCTCTGATAATTTATAGCCACTTGCGTCGGCTTAATTACACCGACTGTGTCAGCGTGAAGAACAGCTGTGCTCTCATATAGTGACCCCAGCTATCATGCACGTGCTGAGGGCTCCAGCAGTGGGGTGCAGCGTTTCTCACGTTCCTTGCTCGTGCGTTGCCGTTGTGTGTGTGTAAATCCTAAAGGGCAGGAAGTTGAATGTTAGCATATCTGGCTTTACCTGCAGTGATTAGATTTATATGGTAGAATAAGAAAATAATTACTTATTTGGGAAGATGCTGTCAAAACAATGAGTACTGCCATTGGATGCACCTATTCCAAAGGCCGTGGTGTTTCCAGCCCGTACCTGGTTGGGAAAATCATTCAGAAGGAGCAACACCACGTACTGCACTATTAACTGGAGGAGCTGCAGGCCCTCTCACGAAGCCTAAGTACCAGTTTTTAACAGGACAGAGTGTTCAGGCTGCAGGATTTTCTTCCCAGGGACAGGGAGAAAGGAAGGAATGCATAGTTTTGCTTTGCTCCCGCAGGGCTTGTGGCATTCACTTCTCATCCAGTTTTGCTTTTATTTGGTTTCCAAATTGTCCATCTCGATTGCTCATGTTTCCTCCTTCCACAAACTGCTTAAAGGAGAAACAGCTCTCTTTTTTGGAGTTCCTCAGAGAACTGTCTGTCCCTAGGGTTTGAACTGAAACTAGACTCAGCCCGCGGATTGACAGTGATGGTGAGAGGCGCGGGGGAGGGGGCACCAGGAAGGAGGAGCCCCTGGCGCCTGAAGGAACGACGCAGTTACTGACCCGACGTCCACCTTGTCCCCTGGGCCGGTTCGCACCTGCCCTGACGCCAGGAGATGGGTTGTCAGAGCCGTCTGGGTTTGCGTGTTTGTGAACAGTAATTTGCCAGAGCCGTCTGGGTTTACGTGTTTGTGAACAGTGATTTGCCACTCGGGAGGATTTGTAACTGCATCAGTCCTCAGTGCTTCTGACGGAGGCGAGTGGAATGATAATTCTGGGCTCCTGTCAAAATTTGGCCGCGCTTCCTAATCTACAAACCGTGGGGCGTGGCTCTGGACCCTAGTTCCGCAGGGCACAGCTCTCCCTGAGCTTCTGCAGCGATGACAGCATTTACTGTAAGTCCCATCTGCTCGGGGCACCAACGGCTCATGGCCAGAAAGGCACAAAGTGCCCATTCTCTGTTAGATGCCGAAAGATGACAAAGATTGACTACGAGCTAGCATGTGTTCTGGAAATTCTGGAAATTGCCCTAAAGGATCTACCCTCCCCCAGATTTAGTTTCCCAATTCAGACACCTCTTTGTGTTTCTTTACTCACTGCTAGAATCACTGCATTCTACAGACAGCCATAGTAGGGAATTTTTTTTTTTTTTGGCATTGAGATATTCCTGTTTAACTAATTAATGAAAGTCTGGCGTTCTCATACCTAGTCTTTGGTCAGATTTACTGTCTTCTTATCAAACGCACCAAAGAGAATATAATAAATCACTTACATATTTAGCAGATGTTGGCAGATTTATGCACCTTCGGAAGTGGTATGTCAAACGGTACAATTTAATCTTGTTTCCTATGTTCGGTTGATTCCAGAGAGCTTTAAAATTTCCCTTATGAGGTTTAACAGCACATAAATAATGACCACCAGCAGCCTGTAAGTTTAAGAGAGAAACACACCCCTTGTTGAACTGACCATAGCTGTCTGAACCTATTTATTGGATTCTGACCGTTCTGATCAGCTCTAGCACTATTTTTCCAAATAAGTGGGTTAAATGTTTTGCCCCAGCAATGAGGTGCATGAGCCCGGTAAGAGAAACGTCGTTTCTGATATGTTTCTCTGCTTTCATTACGGGTATGATCAACCACTTGGGTGTGGTGGAATGGTTCTGATGCCTGGTGTTAAACACCGACTTCCCACATTTCATCGCCCTTGTTTTTCAGTATCTCAACTTTATTTCTTCTCAATCCTTTCTCATAGTCACTCAAATTTTATCTTTTTTTTTTCATGAGACTGTGGTTTGCCAAAGTCCCTCCCATAAGGTGCCCTCTTTTAGAATTCCATTAATATAGCCATCGTAACCTTGACCTTTGTCATTTTGGTATAAATGGTAGAAAAACATATAAAATGCTATTTTTTCTTTTCTGTCAGTTTAGGCTGGACTGCCTTCTGTGATAAATTTCAAATATAAAAAAATTGTTGCTAAGTCTACATCACATCAGGTACTTAAGTTTGTACCTCCAGCTTTTGTATCTCAAGTTCAGTGGAACCTTTGAATCAGACCCTGTGATATTTAAACCATTTCTCGTCACATGCTTTATCTCAGAAGGTTTGTTTACAGCATCACATGGTGACTCTCAGTACAGCCCACCAAGTAAATTACAAGAATGCTTTAAATCGGCAGAAGTTGTTAGGTTCAGAATGATATTGTCTGTTCATGTTTCATTAACTCTTAATAAGCTGTTCTGATATAAAAAAACATAACAGCTAATACTTCCATAAATGTAAAGGTAAGAAAATACAGCAGGCTGTCCAAAAAGTGCATCCAGGGTGAATTGATGAGAATCACCTCTTGTGTTTTTTTTGTTTTGAAAAAGAAGTGTGTTGGTCACAATCCAGGCACATCCCCTGGGGAGTGGGACCCACGAGTCCTCATTTTAACAAGATCCTAGGCAGTTTTCATACTGTCGTTTCAGGCTCCCTACTCTACCCAATGACGCTGGTCTTATTATAATTTTATTGCTTTAATATAATTCTTTCAACCTCCTTAAATTATGATTAAAGAGTAAAAACAAGAATTGGGGATATTCCTGGAAGATGGAATGAAATTTATTAGGTCAAATAAACAGGCTTTAAAAGCTATCTCTATCCTGCCTTATGGTTTTTAAACATATTGAACTTTTAAGTTAACTTTTATGTAAAGAACTTCCAATTCTAGCCTTATGATAACTCATAAGACATTTCCAAGCTCAGGTTAAATTAGAGGGTGTTAGATATCACAGGTTCATTTTAGAAAATGGATAACGGAGTGACTTGGAGCACCTTAGTTGCTCCCTGTTAAACCTCACTGGTGAGCAATTTGCATATTATGCAACACGCTTCTCCGAGAGTCTTCACGACGGGCTTTCACAGGAGAGGCTGCACCGAGAGCTGCTCACAGAACCTCAGTCTGGACCCAGGACGGGCCAGCTTTCCTCCATCCTCTATTCTGCTCACTGTGCTGTCTGTGTTCTGAGGCCCTTTGACCTTGGTATGAATGACGTTCAACTCCACAGCTCAAACTCGGCCCCTCCCACGTTCCAGGCCCGGTACATATGACTTTTTTCCGCAGGAATGACCTAGTTGGGGAAAATCAAAGTCACACTAAAACGAAACTCTGCTCTTGTCCCCTCCTGTGCTGTGACCCCCGCAAGCCTCCCCTCTGCTTCTGACCGGACGCTCCCGTTTCAGGACCTTCTAGGCAGCTCGCCCTGGAGGCCTGGGGACCTCCCCTTGTGGTGTTCAGAGCTGCCTCTGACCCGCATCCTCTGCCCTCCGAGGGTGGGGCAGGCCCCCATCTCTCCTATCTCTCTCTTTGGTGTCTCTTTATGGATTTAGCTCAGTGCTGCCAGGACAGGTCTCTTTAAGCACCGGTTTGACCGTCCACTCTCCTAAGACTGTCGGTGACCACCCTGCCCTGCAGGGATAAAGCTCAGGAGTTTATTCCGCCCCCCGCACTCCCCATGCCCGCCACACTGACATCCCCATTCCTGAAGAGAAGTCCTCTCCTCCTCTCCGTGCGTCGCTTTGCCTTCTCTGGATGCCAGCCCTGGCTCTTACACCTCGGTCGATGGTGCCCTGGGCTGGGCTTCCATCCTGCCCCGGATCCTCTCCATCTTCCCAGGGCCCCTCTCGTGCCCACAGTGGTCTCTTCGTGCCACAAATTCCTGTAGCTTATCCTGTCCGCCTGCCTCATTTAGCACCGGGGTTTTTTTTAAAGTCTGCGCAGGAGCCTGTCTTTTCACCCGAACTCAAAGGGGTGCTTCTACGGGGTGGGCCCTGACCCATCTTGTCTCCCACACGGGTCAGGTGCAGTGGGGACTTGTGTGTGTGTGTGTGTGTGTGTGTGTGTGTGTGTGTGTGTGTGTACATGCGCCACGCCTTATCCCACGCCATATATCCACATGTTAAAGCACTGCAGAGTGCCTTGTATCAGACGGAGCAATAAACAGTAAACAGCTGTGAGTAAATGAGTGACTCAGCTCTCACAGACTGATAACCAGCCGCTTCATCATAGTGTTTCAATGGCCACAGCAGAGCAGGGCTTCAGTTCGTGTTTGTCGAGGGAAGACGAACAGGTCTCTGCTTTCAAAGATCTCACCCATCTTCACAGCAACCTTTCAGGTAGACAAGCAGACGTGACCCAGCTTCACTGGGGAAGCAGCCCAGCTTCAGAGAAGTGGAATGAACTGTGGGAGGTTAGCCAGGGGCCAATAAATGTCACAGTGAGAACGAGAGAAGGTGGACATTCTAACTGCGTGATATCATGTCCGACCTCGGCGGCTGAATCTTGCCTCTTCCACCGCTAGCTTGCTGTGCGACCCTGCTTACTTCACCTCTCTGTGCTGTGTGAGAGAGTGATGAGGATAAAAAGAAATGATCCTGCGGGGTGCTTTGTGTTGTTCTTGGTGCACAGTACATGCTGGATACAGTTGAGTTACCCTCAGTAAAGTTAAAATCAAAATCATCAACTGTCCCATATCGTCTACCAGGAGAAGGCCTTGATGAATTTCCAAAGTAAACTTGCATTCACTCTGTTATTCATTTTAACTCACTTGGAGAGTTAAAGTAGGTGGATGTTTCTTGAGCTGCAGGCAAGGGAGTTGGATTTAAATATGAATGCCTACGTTTCTTTAGCATATGCAAAGATTTAACCACCAAGCTCCTCATAATAGTAATTACAGAACTGTGGAGGGATTCTAATGGGTACATTTGTGGCACTAAGTGGCTCATTTAATGGAAGTCATGCAGTTACATCACCAGGCTGGGTGAAAATAGAGAGATCAACGTTGTCATCTCTGCCTCTGAATTACCCGGCTTTGTCTGGTTGATTGATTGTGACAATCTTAACATTTTTTAAAGTGTGTAATATTATCTTTCAAGTTTTTAATATGTCAAAGGCAAGCACATTAAGATTTTGGTTAGATTAAGTTATCAAGTGCGTATCATTTCAAGAGGAATAGGGCCATTGTTATACTGCGGTGGCCAAAAAGTTCGTTTGGGTTTTTTTTTTATAACATCTTACTTTTTAAAGCACATCTATAAAATCTTTTGCAAATTGTTCATATATTTTTTTCTTTCTTTCCCCCTGTCCTATCACTTTTTCTAATGTAACTACACGAAAGTGAGAAATACTGTGAAGCTGCAACAGAATCGTGTAGCAATTGAGGTTGAGCAAAAGTCACAGCAAAGATGCGGGACTCTGGGCATAACTTACATCATACTCATAGTTAAAATATTTTTTGTTTTCCATTCCGGTTACTTTCACATTAAAGTAAGCAAGGATGTAGTTACCTCTTCCCTCGACAGACATGAACTGAAGCCCTGCTCTGCTGTGGCCACTGAAACGCTAAGATGAAGCGGCTCGTTATCAGCCTGTGAGAGCTGAGTCACTCATTTACTCACAGCTGTTTACTGTTTACCGCTCCGTCCCATGCAAGGCACTCTGCAGATGTCTCTCCCTCTGGGCCGTTCTCCCTCCGCACCAGAGGGAGGAGGACCCCAGCAGGTGCCCAGCACCCACAGGGACAGGTCAGATCACCGGGTGCCCAGAGAGGAGGGGTAGGCCTCCTCACCGCACTGTCGTGTGGTTCAAAGGGCAGGTAGCTGGGGTCACCTTCTGCGGTGAATACTCTAGTACATTCTGCTCGGAAGCAGCAAAGAGATGTCCACACGCTCAGGCTGGGCTGAGGTCCACCAAGGACTCTCAGAAGTCAGCAGTAACAATAACCAGCGCTGGCCAGCATTGTCCGAGCTCTCTGGGGCAGTGCGTGAGGAGGGGTGAGCACCAGGGGCTCTTTGGAGGGTCTGCCTCGTTCCCTGCTCTGCACTTAGTCAATGTAGAGGTTTTCACTAGAGAGCCAGAAAACAAAGTGAGACTGGGTCTTGCAGTGGTGACAAGCTAAAAGGAAATTGACATCCAAAAGTAAATGAGAGAAACGGCTATTCGAAATCCGTAAATTAATTGATGGACCCCTACTGTTTGCAAAATACCGAGCTGAGATGCTAAGTCTACAAATGCGAATAAAACCTGGTGGTTTTAAATACAGTCAAATATAGCTGAATTTTGAATCCCCTGGTAAGGAAGAGTATAGACAGAGATTATCCAAATTAAGTTCTAGAAAGATGGTCTCTAAAATAGGGTGCTCTTGTTGAATTTTGTATTTTAGTGTATACTTTATTATGCACATGATATGTTAGTGTATTGATCCTTTCCTCTGTGTATAATTTGTTAAAAAGTAGACCAGAAATAGGAGTGTATTAAACTTCTTTTGCTGATAGGAATGGGCAATCAAAGTCATTTAGAGTACTCTGCATTAGAATATACTAGAAACACAAATGGGCACCCCTAAGGCTCACAGACCCTCCTTTTTGTCTTCCCACATCCCTCTCCTGCAGTTTCAGTAACTTGTGAGAATGTGTAATTAATGAAGTGAGCCAGCACCTTCAGCTGGCTCAGTCGTGCTCAACTGCTGTACTTCTGTGGACATCGGCTTTTCTGATATGTTAATGAATACATGTCATTGTTGAGGGAAGGGTAAGCAAATAGTATTTCAGGGAAAGAAGGATCAGCTCTAGAATGGTGCCAAAGGAAATTCCTGCCAAGTAGGATAAAAAACCCATGCCTTTCAATGCTCCTTTGTTGCTGAAAGGTGGTTCTTAGGCTACAGACAACACAACCCAGTCTGACTGGAGGCATCCGTGAGAGGTTGCTGGGAGACGAGGATGGAGATGGGGGTGGAGATAAGGAGAGAGAGGAGGATGAAGGTGAGAAAGGAAAGAATGGAGAGGAGGGTGGAGAGGAGGATGAAGGTGAGGAAGAAGAGAATGGAGAGGAGGATGGAGAGAATGGAGAGGAGGATGGAGAGAATGGAGAGGAGGATGGAGAGGAGGACGAAAGTGAAGATGGAGAGAATGGAGAGAAGGATGAAGGTGAAGATGCAGAGAATGGAGAGGAGGGTGGAGAGGAGGATGAAGGTGAGGAAGAAGAGAATGGAGAGGAGGATGGAGAGAATGGAGAGGAGGATGGAGAGAATGGAGAGGAGGATGGAGAGGATGGAGAGGAGGATGGAGAGGATGGAGAGGAGGATGGAGAGGAGGATGAAGGTGAAGATGGAGAGAATGGAGAGAAGGATGAAGGTGAAGATGCAGAGAATGGAGAGGAGGGTGGAGAGGAGGATGAAGAGGAAAAGGGAGAAGCTTGGAGAAGCAGAGGCTGAGAGCCCATATGGATCTACACTGTGGACTTAGCAGGGAGGACCGTCTCAACTTTGCAGAATCGTTCAACCCTATGAATTGGAGACTGGCAGTACCCCGGAGTCATAGAGATCTTGTGTTGTTAGTCAACCTATTGAGAACAGGGTTGGAATAAAAGAAATCTAATTTACATTTTTATGTAAGTTTCTCTTTTTTTTTTTTTTTTCTTTTCAGTTTCTTATACTAGAAAGTCTTGACCACTTCTTGAAGGGAAAATTTGCAATTGTAGTCAATTTCTCATTAAAAGTTTGAGATAAATATGATAGTTCTTAAAAAACCTCTTTATAATTTATTGCACAGCTATGGTGATTATAATTCTTTGAGATCCTCTGCTGAAAGGCACTATTTAAAGCATAAAGTACTTTTGAATATTAACTCATTAATCCTAACGACACCCTTGTGGGGGAGGTAGGTGGCAAAATGACTCATTCAGGGCCACATTAGTAAGTCAGTGGTAGAGTCTGGCATGTGGAAGAAGAGTTTCTAGACTTTTTAGAAGGGCTTTTTTTTGCCAAATTAGTCCTGTCAACTAGGAAGGAGTTAGCAGGTGGGAAACCTGCGGACAGCCACGGATGTTACATATTTTCATTCAATCTGCATACCAGTCAGGGTTCTCGTTTGCAAACAATACAAACCAGCTCAGAATCAGGGAAGGAACTTATTGGAAGGACATCCCCTTGCTCGGAGTATCATGAGGCGTCTAAGGAACCAGGCCCAGGTAATGGACAGAGGCAGGACCAGTCTGGACCATGGGCACCTTGGATGGTGTGCAGTAAATCCTAGACCCTTGGCTTTTCTGCATCAGTCATCCAAAGTCCCAGAGGAAACATCCAATTGACTGAGTTTACGTAATACTGGGTTCTGGATAACAAAAAAGCAAAGCAACAAAAGGTATTTGAAAAGGGTTAACCACCCCCCATGTGCTGGGCTCTGAGTGGCAGGTGTGCCACAGTGGGAAAGATACAGGTTGTGTTCCCCAGGGGCTCAAACACACAGGAAGGAAGTCGACTGGGAGAAGATCAGAGCCTGTGGTTACAAGGTCCATAACAGGAGTGAGAGACAGAATGCTGGGTTGGGAGGGGTCAAGGTGGGCTTCCTGGAGGAGGTGAGATCTTACATGGATCTTGAAGGACAAGTGACCATTTACCATGCAGGAGAGGAGGGAGATGCTGAAGGAATTCCTTTAGGCCCAAGAAATGGCAAGGTCAATGGCACAGATATAAAGGGGAACAGGTGAGCTTTGCTTTGTGACTGATTTGTGATTCATAGAATAGGTGGCAGGAGAAGGTGGAAGAGGTGAGCTGTGCTGGAGATCTTGGACTTTTCCTGGGAATTAAGGGAGTATGGCAGTAAGAATTTGATGGCGTTTCTTAAGGTCTCCCGAGGACCACATGGGGAAGCCTGGGGTACTGGTCGACCACTGCTTCTTCAAGTTCATCATGTTCTGGCTGGGTTTTGAGCCTTTGCATGTGCTGTTACTTCCTGCTGAGACACCCTTCCCTCATTGTGCCTGGCTTCTCTACATCTGCTCTGCAGGAGGGGAGGGGATAGAGCAGCCTTATGGCTAGACATCAAGCCATGAGTTTGGAAGCTAATTGTGGACAAGAATGTACATCTTCTTTCTGCACAGTATAATGCTGAGCTACTAGCACAAACTTAATGAACGTTCTTCAAATGAAGGAATGAATATTCCCACAATATGAAGTTGAAAAAAAGAGGAGAACCATCATTTTAAGAACAAATTCACAGTCTCTTACTCAACTTAATAACTGAATTTTGAATGCCGGGGGCTCTTTCTTTAACCTTGACTTGAGCAAAATATCAATGTTAAATCTCAAGTGTTTTGTCAACTAAATATTCAGCCCTGCAGTGACTTGCATTCCCTGCTTTCACTGCTTTGGGGTACATAACCAGAAGTGAGATTACTGGTTCATGTGGTAATTTTATGTTTAATTTCTTAAGGAACCACCATACTATTTTCCACTGTGGCTGCACCATTTTACATTCCCACCAGCAATGCACAGAGGTTCCAATTTCTCCACGTCCTCACCAACACGTTTTCCTTTTCTTTTTAAAAAAAAATAATGGCCCTCCTAATGGGTGTGAAGTGTTATCTCATGGTGTTGTTTTACCTCCTAAATGCTTCTCAGTTCCATCCCCTCTCTCCATTCTCCTCCCCGTGATCTGGTTCACTTGGATTATTACAGCTGTTCCCTGCAGGATACTTTGCCTGCAGTCTTATCCCCTCCCCAGGGCTGACATCTGCACGGTGGTGGGATGCTGGCCCTAGGGATGGGGTGGGGAGTGCACAACCTCCCGGCCTCTGCTGCCCTGCCCCCCACGCTGCAGCCACGTGGCTCCTTCCCAAATGCAAACCCTTGTTTTAAACTTCCCAGGACTCCAAGCCTCAGCTGCCCATAGCAGTCTGGGCTCGCCCAGATCCTTACACCGACCAAGTTACGATCTTAACGATCGCTTGTCAGTGACTAATGGGACACAGAGGTGTTAGGTCCTCGAAGGCAACAAATAGGTTTTGTCACTTTTCTGTCCCCTGAGCCTCACACAGTCCCAGGCACTAAGTAAATGCTTCGCAGGTGTTTGTTGATTCACCGAGAGAAAGAATAAGTTCACGGCTCTTCGTGACTCCATAAAGCTCGTCCCTGTCCCTGTCGACTGGCGGTCTCCTCTCACAGAAGTCTCTCCTCTCTCATCCCTGCTGAACTAAACCCTTTGACTTCCTCTCAAGCTGCACCTCCTCCGCAGAGCCTGGCCTTCTTCTCTGCTCCAAATTCATCTCCTCCTCCTTTGAAGAGCATTGAATCCGCTCTGCAGTTCACAGAGAAGAGAGCAGAGGCCAGAGCGCTTGTGTGAAAGGCCCAGATTCACGCACGGGCGCCATTTGGTCTGGAACCAAGTCTGCCGGCCCAGAGCTGGTCCTCAGCATCTCCCCTCCCCCATTCTCCTCCTGCCTTGGAATTTCACCGCCTGGAACGCTTGGCCTGGGTTTAGCACTGTTCTACCCAATGCTGGACGGAGGTCTTTGTTATATGCTAATGCTCCAACCCCAATCTGGGCAGCTAGTAGTTTGGTATCTCTGATGGATTTACACAGCATTTATTTAGTGGAGTCAGGGAGACGCTGATTCTCTATAAATAAATACAGTGTATCCCTTTAGTCAGATCGAATTTTGAGCTTCGCTCCACTCACTGAATGTTGCAAAGCATAAGTCATTTGGAAATATCTTTCATGAGCATTTTTCTGTCACTCATGATAGGACAGTGTTAAATCACTTATATTCATTTACTCATTCCTTGGACAGACCATTACGGAGCACTCCTGTGCCATGTCCCACCCATGCAGGAGCTTGCTGCGGGGCAGGGGGAGGGGTGCGAATAAGCATCTCACCAGTGAGTGTGCAGAGGGGGCTGAAGCGAGGTCAGGGAAGGCTTCCCTGAGGAGGGGCACCCGAGTGAGCCCTGGCGGTGGCGGTGGGCTGGCTCATGCGGCAGCTGACGGGGCTGGGCCGGCCGGGCCACAGGTGGGGGACGGTGGGACGAGACCTCAGGCCTCGTGCTGTGCATTTAGGCCGCACTTAGGACATTAATCCTGAGCAGAAAAGCCAAGGGGAGCCCTGGACATCATTTTCAGCCCGGGTGGCCGTGACACGGTCAGGTTTCCCTTCCAGCTGCAGCTCAGAGAGCAGCTTGGAGGGAATAAGTGGCCCTGGAGATGTCTGGAAAAGAGGTGACAGTGATTGGACAAGGCTGCTGCCGGAGGTCAGAAGGACCTGAGACATTTAGGGGGTGGAACCAACAGAAGTCAGCGTGGGGGGCCGGGTGACGCAGAGAAGGTCCAGCTTGTCCAAGTGGACGGTGGCCCGCGGGAGAGGGGATGTTGGAGGGTGCACTGTGGGCGCTGGGCTTGGTCTCCTTGAACCTGAGGCGCCTTTGAGACGTCCTGGGGAGACACCAGGTGCACATGGGGTGAGGGATGGCCTTCAGAGGAGGGGTCTGGACTCCGCTGGAATGAGGCTGGGAGGGGCTGGGACTGAGCGCAGAGGTGACCCAGCGGCCCTGGGAGGAGGATGGGGAGCAGGCGACCTGGGGGTGTTCACGAGGCCGCGGGGGGGTCACCTGGGAGGCCCGGTGAGAGGAGGACTTGATATGCCCCTTACATTTAGGAACAAGAGCTGAGTCCGTGGAGGGAGGGGGCAGAGCCAGACGGCTGTGGGTCAGATCGTGCCTGCAAAGTGGGGGAGCGGCCGGCGGCTGGGACACAGCTCTGTGGACTCAGGGTGACGGGGAAGAGGGACCAGGGGGCAGGCTGGAGGGACAGCCGGGTTCCAGGAGGCTCCCGCTGGCGTGTGCGAAAGAGCCTGAGCGGATCGAGAGCTCTGGGCAGGCAGAGCCACTGCAGAAGGCGCTGCCTGTCGCTCAGAGGCAGGGCAGCTGCTGCGGTCGGGTTCGGCGCAGGTGAGAAGCAGGAGGGCCAGGCCACAGGGGCTAGTCTGAAATAGGACAAACGCTCTATCCTCTGATTTAATAGAAGGGAGGAAAGAAGATGGGGATAGACATGCAAGGTGGCATGACCTAGTAGACCGAGAGGGACGATGTGAGAAGGATGGAGAAAGTTGGATTTGCAGACAGTGAACCAGCAGGCCAGAAACTGCAGTTAAATGCCAGGTGGTTTGTGGGCCTGTTTTAAGTCGTGATCGTAAGTAAAGGCTGACACCAGGGTCCCATTGTGTGTCTTTAAATCAGCCCCAAGCAGCCCCCCATGCTGATCCAGAGCAAGAAGATATTGGGCTTTTTTTTTTTTTTTTTTTAATTATGGTCAATTGATTTTTAAAAAAATTTTTATTTATTTGTTTATTTATTTATGGCCGTGTTGGGTCTTCGTTTCTGTGCGAGGGCTTTCTCTAGTTGCGGCGAGCGGGGGCCACTCTTCATCGCGGTGCGCGGGCCTCTCATTATCGCGGCCTCTCTTGTTGCAGAGCACAGGCTCCAGACGCGCAGGCTCAGTAGTTGTGGCTCACGGGCCTAGTTGCTCCGCGGCATGTGGGATCTTCCCAGACCAGGGCTCGAACCCGTGTCCCCTGCATTGGCAGGCAGATTCTCAAGCACTGCGCCACCAGGGAAGCCCCCTGGGCTTTTTTTTTGAGTAGAGGTTTTTCCAGATGATGTGCCGAAATGGGAAGGGGTGGAGTTGAAGGTCCCTGTCATGGATCCAACCTGAGTAAGAAGGAAAGTAAGGAAGAGGGAGGGTCTATGGAGTATGACAAAGCGAGAAAATAGACCAACTCCCGTGGTTCCTGGGGAGATGACACTGCACAGGGGCTGGTGTTGGGGCCAGAGTCTTAGCTGACCAACCCCTGATGACAGAGCTCAAGCAACACTTCTCCACAGCTACCTCAGTTCTTCTGAGCAGACCTGTCCTGGGCTTTGCTGCCCAAATGGCTGCAGAAGCTCCAGCCCTCAGAGCCACTAGTGCAGAGTCCGGTGCCCATCATCAAACCAAGTCCAGAGCCTAGGAGGCTGTCATGTTCCTCCTCCTAATCCAGCCGCCCCCCAGGAAGCAGCCCCCCACCACCGTGCACAGCCCCGCGGGGGTCCTATCTCATGGGACAGGGGCATGTTGTGAGTATCTACTGTGCGCCGGGGCCTTTGGCACAGCTGGCATTGTGGCCTACTTGACTAGCATTATGATCCCTGACGTGCAGATGAGGAGACAGAGGACAGAGTCAGGAGACCTGCCTGACCTCACACAGGTGGCAGAAACATCGCTGGAATCAGGACTCAGCTCTTCTCAAGCCACCGAGTGCACACTCTTGGTGCCACATGTCACCCAAAGCAGCCACAGATTCCTGAGAAACACTTACTGGATTAAAACCAACTGCCCAGGGCTGGGGGAGGAGGAACTGGGGAGTGACGGCAGCTGGGCTCGGGGTCTCTTTGGGGCTGATGGAAACGTGCTGCAATCAGTGGTGATAGTTGCACAATCTCGTGAATATCCTAAAACCACGAAATTGTACACTTTAAAGTGGTGAATTTTTTGGTGTGTGAATTATATCTCAATAAAAAAGTGGAAAAGTACTATGTCAAAAATTATCTTACATAAAGAATACCAAAGGTCAAAAAAAATCTTAGAAAACCCTTGTTTATATCCATCATTTCATGGCTTCGCTTCCCTTCATCCAATAGGCATTCCATTAATGTGGGCTTTTTAGTATCTATAGAAAATGATGAATGGGAAGGTATGGTTTTAAAGTTATTTCCCCAAAGGGTTTCAGCGAGGTTATAAATCATGGGAAGGGAACAGAATGGTTTTATGGTGTTACTTGAACCCCTCGATTACAGGAGGTTGAGGTCATCCACTCACTCCTGCAGTCCTCGGGCAGAGGAAGGCACACTATCCTCAGCTTCCACTCTGAGCTACTAGCTCTGCTCAGCTTTTAAAAATGAAGAGGTGTAAGCCATGCCTAAATCAGCAGATTTCTCAGGGGAGCCTCAGGACTCCTTGAGTTAAACATTATTCACGAACACTGAGGTAACTGGTGGATCTGTTTTCTAAAATAACCTCTGGCAGCAAATGTTTACTTACATTTTCAAAGGAAAAACTTGGGCAAAAGATGAAACATGGAACCCACATAGTAGGAAGTAGGGAAAATAATAAAAAGGGAAAAGATTACCAAGTAAGAAAATAGACTACCTCTTTAACTCTGTGGCCGTACATGACTCTACAGAGAACAGCGTCTCAGAATTGCAGTGTGAAGTGTGTTGGTTATATTCTTAGTAAGCGTTAAAATCTCATCCGTCCGTCCAGTATTTCATTTCTGCAGCCCTTCAGTTTCCTTGTTTGGAGTTTTCATTACTCTGAAGCTCTGGGAGGATGAGTTTCCATGCTCCTCTCCGGCCTTCCCAAGCCCCACTCTCTAGACGCTCCCAGGAGGCAGGGGGTTCCTAGGGATCCAGCAACTCTGAAAACCCGGCTTCTCCTCTTAGGCCTGGGATATGGATGACGGTAGACAGTCACCGTCCTGTGGCATGATTCTCTCAATGACCCATCTGGAAGATAACCTAGTCCGAAGGGTGCTGTCTGCACAGGATCCACTCTAAACTGATACAAAGAATAACCAGCAGCAGAAAGACACCGTTGCAGAAGCGCGACAGCGTAGCATGAGCATCTGTCCGCAGTCATAGAGGTCAAAGGGCTGATCGTGTATTTCCAGCAGCTATGAAAGACCCTGGAGAGGCGATAAACCAACCTCACGACTGGTCAGAACTTTATGAAATGAATACAGTGGGTGTGAGATTCTTGACATTTGGAAGACAGTGCTCTAAAGTTCCTCGGAAACTAGTGAGACCTGGAGTTGGGGGTATGGTGTAGTGGGATCCTGGTTAATCCACTGCAGTATGACCCCCGGCTCAGAATAGGAAGGCCTGGGCAGGCAGCAAAGAGGGGAAGACATTTAGACTGGGCAAATGGTTTGAGCGATGTCACAGACCTGATGCTTTCCCTGACAGGGACAAGATCACGTTTCAGAAGAGAAAAATTTGGGGGTGAGAGAGTCACTTGTCCAGACCATGGGGTTGGCACTGCCTTAGGCTGAACCGCATGGAATCACTAATATTTGACTATTTTTTGACCTACAAAAATGGCAATTTCATATTCAGTTCAAATGATTATGTCAAACGGGCCAAAGAGTTGGGTTTTATTTATTTATTTATTTTCTTTCGGGGGAGCTATTGAAGGTTTTCATTCTTTGGAGTCATCAAGGAGTTTTTGTCCTTGGGAAGTTACCTTAGGAAAATCTCTCTCTACCTGGTCTACCCTTCCTTCTTCCTGTTCATTCCTGCTCTTACCTGCGGACACTCCCCTCCTCCTTCTCTTCTCCCTCCCCCTCCTGTACACACCTGCCTGCTGCCACTCTCCTCCTGCGCAGATGCCTGTCTCCCCAGGTGCTCTCTGCTCCAGGTGCATGGGCTGATGCACCCAGGTGGCTGCAGTCTTGCAGAGACCTCTCGCACTGGAAAGAGCAAAGAAGCCCTCACTGGAAGCCTGGTGGGAGGCCAGCCCCAGATTCCTTACCTAGTAAGGCTTCTCCAAGGCTCTGTGGTGTGCAAGCACTTAGACCAGCAGGGGAAGAAGAAAGGTGATCTCAGTGGAATCCCAGCTACCCCGTCCTTGCCTTTGCTGCAGGAGCGGATGTGCCTTTGAGGCACAATGTCTTAGAGAGAAAGGAGATCAGGATACAAGGGGAAATTGCCGGATGGTGACCAGTGGCGTGGGACCCGGGCGTCCTAGACTAGGCACATCTGCAAGGCTCTGTTCTTAGAAAGGGATATCCTGGGGCATCCGGGAGAGGAAGCGCAGAGAAAAATGAGAGTCAAAAAATAGTTTCAGCCTCCTGATTGCTAAAATATAGCTTGAGGTCTCGGGATGGTGGTGGAGTCATCTACCAGCCCATTACATTGAAACAACCTGCTTAACTGCTGACACACGCTAGAATCTTTGAGGCTGAGGACATTCCTCCCCGACCTCGGGGCTCACTCCATTTCCTGCCCACCCAGCCCTGCCCCCTGGCATTCTGTCTGCAGCCCATACCTGTGGTTCTGGCACAGCCTTGTCCGGCACCCGTCTGCCCTCTTGATTTGTGTGCTTTGAGCCCTGGATCCACCGTCATAGCCCTGACCTTGCACGTGGGTTCAAAAGGGACCGAAGTATTAGTGCTTCCTGCCTCTGGGCACTGGGTTGGAGTTTGCACTGGTCAGGGTCAGACCCCACTCCCGGCGACGCTTCCCTGCCGGGAGGGAGCCTGGCTGGCAGGGCTCCTCTCCACACTCCGTGGACCTCGCCACGCCCACCCTCTCTGCACACGAGTCCCGGGGGGGCAGCAGCTGGATTTCTCTCCCCTGCAGCCTCCAGGGCAGGGCCGGCGTCAGGCCAGGCGGCATGCAGGGAGTAAGCGGTGCTGTGCTCTCAGGAGCCGTTCTGAGGCTGAGCGGGGAGCCAGCTGCCCACGGCGGCGTGGTTTGTGGAAGGTAGCAGAGCTGGACTCGGGATGTGCGACGGCGAGGTCCCTGCCCACCGAGAGGCTCCCTCTCCACCGTTCTCGGTGTTTGTTCCCTGAACTGGCCAGAGGGGGCTCTGACCGCAGCCGCAGCCGGGAAGGAGGACGAGGCACCCGACCCGCCCAGGCACTCGACCACCAGGCAGTGGGGCTTCCAGAGCTGCGGGACTTTGGCGGACCTTCTGCAGCGCCTGGGGCCGCTGGGAGCTGCGCAGGGAGGAGCTGTGACCCTCGGTTAGGAGGTCTGGCCTCCGCCCTGGCGGTGAACCGAGAGCTGCGCGTTTGTTGAGCTTCTCCCCGTGTCTGGGCAGGAGCTCCCACCCCACCGGCGACAGGGCCTGGGTTTCACCTGCGTGCCTGGCCCAGGTTGCTGCTGCGGCCCCGCAGGTCAGGTGCTCTGTGGAGTCACACGGGGGCTCACACGGGCCCCCGGAGCCCCTGGAAAGTGGGCCCACTGCCTACGGTGCTCTGCACCCAGTGGTGTGTTTCCTGCTCTCTCTGCAGCCACTCCAGGGCGAAACTGCCCGCTCTGGTCCCTCTCCAGACTGGGCCCCCGGTGCTTGCAGGACGTGTGTCTCTACAGGTCGTCTGCCCCTTAGGTTGCACTAAACAGCCTGATCTTGGCGGGACAACCTCAGCATCTTACGTCCAGTTTAAGCCCTTGGGCTAAGTGCGCACCCATCTGTGAGCCCTCAGCTCCCAGTTGGGGGCCCCGCCTGTGCCTGCATCTTTCCTGGGATAATGAACTGTTAGCTTGGCTCCTTGGGATCTGACACCTGACCTTCACCGGCTCTTACCTGGAATGGAAATCAGAACCTTCACAGGGCTGGCCTTTTTGTCCATTGCCAGTTGATACCTGTGTGATGAAAGGAGATGAAGAACGCTTCTAGGACTCGGGCCGGCTCAGGTCAGCAGCCAGGGCAGCTGTTCCCTCGGCACCTCTGCCCCCCACATGCCAGGTGACCAAGTCGACACGTGGGGCGGGGTGCTGCCTGCCCTCTAGCCGAGGGGTCCCCGCCGTTGGGCAGCTCTGCTTGTCTTGGGCAAACCTCAACAAGTGAAAGCGCCTCAGGTCCCAGTCAGGAAGTAGCAGTGGAGCAGCTCCCGCCCTTCCTGCAGCCCCTCCTCCTGGCTCCCACCCCCTCCTCTCTGTCCAAGGGAAGGAACGTGTGATTATCTGTGACAGGAACCAAGGATTTCCCATTTGGCTTAAGAAATACATGTATATCTCTTTTAAAAGAAAATCGTACACTTTCCTAGTGTGGAAGTTGAAGGTCCTTGAAAACACCTTCACTTTCTTAAAGTTCCATGGTTTTCCATCATAAAACAAAACAAGCATGGTTCTGTGATGCGTCTTCTGATGTCCCATTGGCCTGGCATTAGATGTCTTTGCGTGTTTTTTGTTTCCTAGCTTTTTTCTTTAAAAAAAAAAAAAAAACAGAACAAAACGATGTGGTATCTTGACAAGTGGAAGAGATAGAGAAATTTGCGAGGTACAAAGGAAGCCCAGAGTACAAAGTGCCAATAAGTATCCTAGAAACCAGTAAAAAAGAAAAGATTTTTAGTAAAAAAAAAAAAGATTCCTGCAATTTTTAAATACACAGAAACTTATAAAATAGTAAAGGTAAATTTAAGTTAGAATTCCTATCCTGGGCAATTGTTTCTTACCAGAAGGGACTGACTTCTCGCTTGAGAGATATGAATCTGTTTTTATTCTTTTCTTTTTTTTTTTTTATTTTTTTTACCATCCCCACCCCACCGCAGTTTTCCCCCCTTGGTGTCCATATGTCCATTCTCTACATCTGTGTCTCAACTTCTGCCCTGCAAACTGGCTCATCTGTACCATTTTTCTAGGTTCCGCATACATGCATTAATATACGATATTTGTTTTTCTCTTTCTGACTTACTTCACTCTGTATGACAGTCTCTAGATCCATCCACGTCTCAACAGATGACTCAATTTCGTTCCTTTTTATGGCTGAGTAATATTCCATTGTATATATGTACCACAACTTCTTTATCCATTCGTCTGTTGATGGGCATTTAGGTTGCTTCCATGACCTGGCTATTGTAAATAGTGCTGCAATGAACATTCGGGTGCATGTGTCTTTTTGAATTACGGTTTTCTCTGGGTATATGCCCAGTAGTGGGATTGCTGGGTCATATGGTAATTCTATTTTTAGTTTTTTAAGGAACCTCCATATTGTTCTCCATAGTGGCTGTATCAATTTACATTCCCACCAACAGTGCAAGAGGGTTCCCTTTTCACCACACCCTCTCCAGCATTTGTTGTTTGTAGATTTTCTGATGATGCCCATTCTAACAGGAGTGAGGTGATACCTCATTGTAGTTTTGATTTGCATTTCTCTAATAATTAGTGATGTTGAGCATCTTTTCATGTGCTTCGTGGCCATCTGTATGTCTTCTTTGGAGAAATGTCTATTTAGGTCTTCTGCCCATTTTTGGATTGGGGTGTTTGTTTCTTTGATATTGAGCTGAATGAGCTGTTTATATATTTTGGAGATTAATCCTTTGTCCGTTGATTCATTTGCAAATATTTTCTCCCATTCTGAGGGTTGTCTTTTCGTCTTGTTTATGGTTTCCTTTGCTGTGCAAAAGCTTTGAAGTTTCATTAGGTCCCACTTGTTTATTTTTGTTTTTATTTCCATTACTCTAGGAGGTGGATCAAAAAAGATCTTGCTGTGATTTATGTCAAAGAGTGTTCTTCCTATGTTTTCCTCTAAGAGTTTTATAGTGTCCAGTCTTATATTTAGGTCTCTAATCCATTTTGAGTTTATTTTTGTGTATGGTGTTAGGGAGTATTCTAATTTCATTCTTTTACATGTAGCTGTCCAGTTTTCCCAGCACCACTTATTGAAGAGACTGTCTTTTCTCCATTGTATATCTTTGCCTCCTTTGTCATAGATTAGTTGACCATAGGTGCGTGGGTTAATCTCTGGGCTTTCTATCTTGTTCCATTGATCTATGTTTCTGTTTTTGTGCCAGTACCATATTGTCTTGATTACTGTAGCTTTGTAGTATAGTCTGAAGTCAGGGAGTCTGATTCCTCCAGCTCCATTTTTTTCCCTCAAGACTGCTTTGCCTATTCGGGGTCTTTTGTGTCTCCATACAAATTTTAAGATGATTTGTTCTAGCTCCGTAAAAAATGCCATTGGTAATTTGATAGGGATTGCATTGAATCTGTAGATTGCTTTGGGTAGTATACTCATTTTCACAATGTTGATTCTTCCAATCCAAGAACATGGTATATCTCTCCATCTGTTGGTATCATCTTTAATTTCTTTCATCAGTGTCTTATAGTTTTCTGCATACAGGTCTTTTGTCTCCCTAGGTAGGTTTATTCCTAGGTATTTTATTCTTTTTGTTGCAATGGTAAATGGGAGTGTTTCCATAATTTCTCTTTCAGATTTTTCATCATTAGTGTATAGGAATGCAAGAGATTTCTGTGCATTAATTTTGTATCCTGCAACTTTACCATATTCATTAATTAGCTCTAGCAGTTTTCTGGTGGCAGTTTTAGGATTCTCTATGTATAGTATCATGTCATCCGCAAACAGTGACAGTTTTACTTCTTCTTTTCCAATTTGTATTCCTTTTATTTCTTTTTCTTCTCTGATTGCCGTGGCTAGGACTTCCAAAACTATGTTGAATAATAGTGGTGAGAGTGGACATCCTTGTCTCGTTCCTGATCTTAGAGGAAATGCTTTCAGTTTTTCACCATTGAGAATGATGTTTGCTGTGGGTTTGTCATATATGGCCTTTATTATGTTGAGGTAGGTTCCCTCTATGCCCACTTTCTGGAGAGTTTTTATCAGAAATGGGTGTTGAATTTTGTCAAAAGCTTTTTCTGCATCTATTGAGATGATCATATGGTTTTTATTCTTCAATTTGTTAATATGGTGTATCACATTGATTGATTTGCGTATATTGAAGAATCCTTGCATCTCTGGGATAAATCCCACTTGATCGTGGGAACATTCTCCAAGATAGATCACATCTTGGGTCACAAATCAAGCCTCAGTAAATTTAAGAAAATTGAAATCATATCAAGCATCTTTTCTGACCACAACGCTATGAGATTAGAAATGAATTACAGGGAAAAAAACGTAAAAAGGACAAACACATGGAGGCTAAACAATACGTTACTAAATAACCAAGAGATCACTGAAGAAATCAAAGAGGAAATCAAAAAATACCTAGAGACAAATGACAATGAAAACACGACGACCCAAAACCTATGGGATGCAGCAAAAGCAGTTCTAAGAGGGAAGTTTATAGCTATACAAGCCTACCTAAAGAAACAAGAAAAAGCTCAAGTAAACAATCTAACCTTACACTTAAAGAAACTAGAGAAAGAAGAACAAACAAAACCCAAAGTTAGCAGAAGGAAAGAAATCATAAAGATCAGAGCAGAAATAAATGAAATAGAAACAAAGAAAACAATAGCAAAGATCAATCAAACTAAAAGTTGGTTCTTTGAGAAGATAAACAAAATTGATAAGCCATTAGCCAGACTCATCAAGAAAAAGAGGGAGAGGACTCAAATCAATAAAATCAGAAATGAAAAAGGAGAAGTTACAACAGACACTGCAGAAATACAAAGCATCCTAAGAGACTACTACAAGCAACTTTATGCCAATAAAATGGACAACCTGGAAGAAATGGACAAATTCTTAGAGAGGTATAACCTTCCAAGACTGAACCAGGAAGAAATAGAAAATATGAACAGACCAATCACAAGTAATGAAATTGAAACTGTGATTAAAAATCTTCCAACAAACAAAAGTCCAGGACCAGATGGCTTCACAGGTGAATTCTATCAAACATTTAGAGAAGAGCTAACACCCATCCTTCTCAAACTCTTCCAAAAAATTGCAGAGGAAGGAACACTCCCAAACTCATTCTATGAGGCCACCATCACCCTGATACCAAAACCAGACAAAGACACTACAAAAAAAGAAAATTACAGACCAATATCACTGATGAATATAGATGCAAAAATCCTCAACAAAATACTAGCAAACAGAATCCAACAACACATTAAAAGGATCATACACCATGAATCTGTTTTTAAAAAGTTATGTAGGCTGTTTATGTAGATAAAATGTCATCTGGTTGCCAGTTAGGATCAGTGACTGGACATTCTCAGAGAAAAGGAAAGGTGCTTTTCTATGACTCCTTCTCGAAGTTTAGAGTTGGTTATTTAGGTTTGAATAGAAAAGTGGATGTTAAAGATCTGACAGCTTCAACCCGCTAAGAATGAACACTTTAAAATTAGCGTCTGGATTTCATAAGAATCATCCATTTATATCAGTTTGACCCTGTAGGAATAGGCATATTATTGGCACGAGGAACGGAGAACTGAAGTTTGATCAGCTCTTCATTTGCTTTAATGGTCTCAGCTGCTCAGACCATGCTTCACAGAGGGGACTGGACGTCTCTGTTTTATCGTCCGCACAGAAGGATGGGTCGTTAGAGGCCACCAGGAAGCTGGTCCAACTCCCTAAGACACTGAGTTCCAGTGTCACACGGACAATTCATGGGCTGCACAGAGGGAGGCCCCCTTCCACTCCTGAGCGTGTGGAGAAGCCACATGTGATAGTTACACGGCTTACCGTGGCTTCGTAATGTGGTGTGTGGAGGGATCCGTGCTGACGTCCACCTGAATTACTTTTGGAAAGGACCAGAAAGCTGGCTTTGGAATGTATTCTAGATGAGAGCATTACTCATTATTTACTGTGGAGGGCTGTTCCTATTTTTGCTTGTTTCTCCAGTGTTTAGGTAGCATGGCTCCCACTCCGGGGAGAGGGGTGGGTGGCAGGGTGAGATTCTGTCTGGAGACCAAGTTAGAGCCGGAGGAGGCTTCGCAGAGGAGTCCCCAAGGCATTTCCTACCGAAAACAGTACAACCGAGGCGACAAAGTGATGATTCTGTTTTCATTATAACTTGTCAATAAATTTTACTTCTACACCTCCAGTTTGAAAAAGCATTTCTGACCCACAAAATGCTCACCAGTTTTCCAGCTATATGCAAGATACTGAATCTCCATGTCTCATCAACTTAGCTGTTAAGTAAGATTTCCAGAATATTTGCAGGGGTGGGGTCTGGAGTTTCAGCTTACTACCAGGTCTGCCAGGGAAGCAGACCCTACATTTAAATGTCTGTGTTTCCCTTCATGTCTGCAGAATGTCTTCCAAGAGTGTAGTTACCTGTTAATGGAGCCAGGATGGCTTTTTTCTTTTTTTTGACGCTGTTGCCCTGAGCCCTGGAATGAAGAGTGAGGGTTTCTGCTCACTCTGGCTGAGAGGTCGGCGCACCCACAAATGCCAAATGAGGGTGGCCTTTCTTTTGCTGGAGAACAAGGAAACACCTCCTACATGGTAGATAGCAACATAAAAAGGGATCAGGTCTGCCAACTAAGGCAGCATTTGGGAAAAATAAATGTTCCGAAGCCTTACAGTAGGATCTCTCCATCTCTCTTCATCTCTCCGTCAGATGAAACTCATAGTTTAGCTTCGATTTTGATGACAGTTCTAACTGGGGGGAAAAAAATGAATATTATGCTGTCACAGAGTAAGCAAGCTGGGCTGCTTTGTGAGTTCTGCAGCTGATGGCAGGTATCAAATTTCACACTCCGTGTTTCCCACAGTGAAAACACGCCCCTGCCTGGGACAGTAGGACTGCGTCTTAGGAAATCATCACAGAAGGGAGCCTGTGAGTGTTTCAAGCAGGAAGGACAAGACTGGCAGCCCAGGTTGGAACCAATTAACGCCAACTTGAGGATGTCATTTCACTTAGAGAGTAAATACAGCATATGAGTTCCTAACTTTGCATGCTGGAGCATACTTCTTGCTTTTACAGTGGGACTGCCTGTCTGACCAAACCACCAGCCCCTCGAGGGGGCTTGACTGGGAGAGCAGTGATATCAGGGGGCCTGTGAGTGGGTGTGCCCTGTGAGCGGGCTCTTGACGGCACCGCAGAGCTTCCACGGGCCTGTCCCAGCCACGAGGACGGTGGGCGTGCCTCAGCATCCTGGGAACGACAGGACGCTTTTCCTGTCCTGTTTCTCCTTCTTGCCTTTTCTCTTCAGGTGGGGACCTCCCCACTTCATCTGCCTTCCCTCCTCATCCCTGGCCCCCGCCCTGACCAGCACTAACCCAGTTAAAATCCATCAGAGGCAGGGTCTCCAGTATCTGCAGTTTTTACAATACCTCCTAGATTGGCTAACTTGAACTCATTAACATTGATGCGTTGCCTTAAATAAGCCTTTGTCTCCTTAAGAGCGAAAGCATTTTTCTTTGTTAAAGAAATGTCAGGTATTACTAAGTAAGGAGACGCTTGTGGGAGGGAGCTGGACTCCTTACCCAGCCCTGAATAGGAAACTGACCCAGCGTTAAGGCTGTGGGCACTCCCTGCCCTCCAACCCCCCCCCCCCCACCCCACCCCCAACCCCCCCGGCCAGCCTCCTTCCCTTGGGACACTGGTTATTGCTGCTGAAGGGTTAGTTCCAGCTTTGATAAGTCTGGTTAAAAGATGCAGCTCTAAGGAACAGACAAAACTGCATTCAGATTCTCAAACTGCAGTATTTCTGGCCGTTCAATCTTGTGCATTTTACCTCAGAACTTCAATCTCTTTATAAAATGGGAGTATTAACATTATATATAATTGTAATTATATATGCAATTATGTGTGCACATACTTATAAATGTCAGATACGTATTTATTTATTTATTTATTTACCTGTTTCACATTTTTTAAAACCTTCCTTAATAGTCCCCAGATAGCATACTTATTTTTCAGACCTAACTTGCTCTCAGGTTGGTATGGAATGATTTTCATGACCTAGGCTTTGAAATTCTTCCCCGCAAGGAGTTTACCTCTTTATATTCCATACCTACTGCAGAGTCCAGCCCATAATAGTAGGTATTCAATAAATTAAATAATGATGCTGCTTCTAATTACATTTCTAAGGAAGGAGTATGCCTTAGAACAAACCATTTTCTCTAGATAGAATTGTTTCTTTCTTGTTAGGGTTCCACTTCTTAAGCCTGATTTTGATCTTTTCTCTTCTGCAGACGGGTGGTTCCAGCAGGCTCTGAGTCACTGGGGGAGTTTTATGACATTGAAATCAGATCTGTATCTTCCTGTGTTAGTCTGGACCAGATTCCTTACTTTTGGGAGTTAATGGGCAATCATTTTTTCTGATTAACCTTTAAAATGCATTAGAAAGAAAAATAGACTTAAAGCCATGTATCAAAATAAGTAATGTGTGTTTAATAATATCATCTCAGTTTTTAGCAACCACTGAAATACTATTGTAACTTGGATCCACTTAGTGACGGAAAATCCGTTCCTAAATTTAAGTGTTTCCGTGGGTTGTTGGCTTTAGTGGTCCTTGCATCTTGGGGGAGGTGGCATGGGAAGCGCGGCCGAGCGTTTCCGTGGGTTGGAGAGAAATGTTCACCGTTCGCTTGGAGCGTGGGGTGCAGGTCCGACGTCACTAGCAAAGCCCCCGCCGCCGCTCTGTGTGTTTTGACTGCCTGACAAGTGCGGGGCTGAGACGTGGGCGCGGCCATTGCCGTCATTCCTGCGTTTGTCCTGGCCGGGCCGGCCTGGCGCGGGGACGCGGTGACCTTGGCCGCGGTGGGACGTGCGCGCCCAGGCTGCCCTGCGCCTGTGGGACGCGCCGGTCCGGTCTGGACGCACGCAGCCCCTGCGCCCTCCCGGGCCGGGCCGCCTCGGGCTCTGTCCGGCTCTGGCCCCGGCCGTCGGGCCACCTCCTGGGCAGGCAGACGACCCGGAGGCAGGTGGCGCCGCCCCAGGCCGGACGGGCGGCCCCAGGGCTGTGAGCAAGAGCCGGTCCCCTCCCGGCTCCTCCGACGCCCAGACTCCCCCCGTCCTTCCCCGCTCTGTGTCCCCTCTGTCCGCGCCGCCTGCCGTTCCCCTCCCAGTCACTTCCCCCTGCGCGCCCCCTCGGTGCCCCCGACCCCCGCCTCCCCGACAGGGTTTACTCGCGACCTTGGCAACCTGCGGAGCCCACTCAGCACGTGCAGGGCTGGCTTCTCGGGGTTGAGCATCAGGTGCGCCCCTGACCTCGCGCCCGCGCTCACCCCGCAGGCCGGTGCGCTGGACCGAGGAGCACCGTCCGTCCTGCGCCTGCGGGCAGTTCTGGGCTCGGTACCTGGGGGTCTACAGCAGCGTGTTTTGTTTTGGAGGAAAACAGAAGGCCAGGACCTTTCATCAGCTCTGTGAATAAAATCCAATTTCGGGAACAACACTGGGAGGGAGACAGGAAACTTCAAAGGCTGACACAAAGGAAAACCATTCTTCTGTGATAATAGGGACTTGGAACTTAGGTGTGTGGGGTTCATTTCTAAGAAGCTTGAGAATTCTTTTTCTTTTAAAACTGCATTTTGATCAGAATTATGGCTGTAATATTTTAGAATTTCTGAGGAAAAAAGGGAGTTTCTTGATACCAATTTTTAAGGCCTGGTCCTCATGAGAAAATCGTGAAGACGGTGAGGAGTGATAAAAAGAGGGTTGGAGTGGCCGGGGCTGCCGTCTCTCGGGGTTTGAGGTTTAACTTGGGTGATTGGAAGGCGATTCTTCCGTGCGGTGGGTGGAGGGCCTGCCCCCCAACCCCAGACTCAGGGGCAGCCTCAGACTCCTGCGGGGTCCTGAGAGAGCAGACACCGTCAAGGGGGCTTCCCAGGCACGGGGGCCACGGGCCAAAGACACTAGCTGGAGGCCAGCCAACCAGCGGCAGGTCGACCAGGGCAGATCCCTGGTCTTGCTGTTTTCCCTGTGGGCCTCGGCCGGCTTTCCGGCAGTTTGTGTTTGTCTGTCTTGACTCTGTGGCCGCCCAGATGGCCTGAGGAACCCAGCTGGAATCTTCTTTAGACTGCACGTAAGGGATGGGCTCCGGAGTCCCCGGCTTCAGGTTTTCCTTCCTCAAGTGTCAGGGAGCCGCAGTGCGGCTGGACTGTTCTCAGTTGACCTCAGTTGGGGTTTGGGGACCACACAGCTTGAGGCCCATGGCATGATGGGCGGTGGCCCATGCCCTCAGATCACTCGTCCTTCTTGTGTTGCTAAGAACCACTTCGCCTGAGACGGGGGAAAGAGCTCCTAGGTCGCCAGGGATCCGTCTCTGTGCTGGCCATCCACGCCCGCCACGGCAGTGACCGGGAGGTCGGTTCACACGCTATGCCGGCAGTTCTACCTGGGGTGGGGTCGCACGTCTCCCACCACCTGGTGGAGCCACCTCGGGCTAGTGACTCCAGGCTGACCCTGGTTTCAGGCGAACAAGTGGGTGTCTGACACCTGC
Organism: Balaenoptera ricei; assembly: GCF_028023285.1. Taxonomy (NCBI): domain Eukaryota; kingdom Metazoa; phylum Chordata; class Mammalia; order Artiodactyla; family Balaenopteridae; genus Balaenoptera; species Balaenoptera ricei. The sequence goes on from NC_082650.1 coordinate 3,348,429, forward strand.
TGGCGCACAGGGCCTGTGCTGGGTGCCTTCTTCCTCCTACGCCCAGTAGCCACGCCACTGGGGCAGACGGGCGTCAGGACACGGCCCAGCTATCTGCTGTGCGGCCCTGGGACGATGGCGGGCAACCGGAGCTGCCCTGAGTCGCCCCCAAACGGGCCTGGCCTCGCGGTGTGGGTGGGCGCGAATCCGGAGCTCTGTGAATTGACGAGAGCAGGCGTGGATACGAAGGCTGCTGGAGCGTCCTCTCCGATACTGTTTCACTCAGTACGGTCAAGAGGAACGTTTCTCCATCTGGCCCAGCTGCCTTCCTAAGACAGGAGAAACTTAAGGAGAAGCTTCCGCATCTGATTGGCTGTCCCAGCTGCCCGCACACAGTCCCTGAGCCCTGCTCTGTGAACACGTGGGGTTTTAGGGGTGCGGCGATAAACACAGGAGACAAGGCCCCTGCTCTCCAGAGCTCACAGCGAGGGGCACAAGCAGTAGAACTCAGAACAAGTAACTACGTGATGTACTGTCAGTGCTAATCGGTGTTGACAGAAACCAGGAGTGAAGGGCCGGGGAGGGATGGGGGGTGTGTGTGTGCTGGGGTTGTTTGTGAGGAGTGTTTTCGGTAGGGGACCCTGGAAAAGAGATCTGCACAGTCCTGGCACCGCCTGGAGGCAGAGTGTCGGGGCAGAAGGAACAGCAAACACAAAGGCTCTGAGCCGGAAGCAAGGAGGCCATTGTGTCCGAGTGTCGCGGGGGTCGGGAGGCCTGGCTACCGGTGAGGCGGGGAGAGCAGGGAGGAGGCCCTGCAGCGGTCTGGGCTGGAGGAGGTGGGCCTGGCCCAGGCTGAGAGGACGCGATGAGAGTTGCTCAGACTGGAGCCGTGTTTTTAAAGTGGTTTTAGTTTGTCACAGGAACGTGCATGTTACTCAGCACATAGACACCGTCTCCAGGCATCGACATGCACCTGCTGGCAGTGACGTGAACAGCTGAGAGCTGGAATGGTATTACTTTTCCTTTGTAAAGAGTGAAGCTGCCGCATAAAAACGTGATCTGCCCAGGTCTCTGTGGTTTTCCCTCCTCGTTCAAGGCTCTCTCATTTCCATGAGCCTGACAGATTAACCCAGATATGTCATCGTTCTGAGAGCATCCATCAAGGGGTGAATTTAAAGAAATGTCTAAATAATGCAGTAAACAACTCTGTGATTCAATAGATTTAAGATAAATAGTTTAAGACAAATGAATGCAACTGTTCAAAAAATTCAGTGGGTGAGAATGAAATGGAAATCAATTTTTTGCAAGAAATAAAAGATAATAGATTGTCCTGAAAAAAAAATCAAGACATAAAACTGCTGAAAAACTCCTTCCAAGAAACATCAAGAAGGCATCAAATACTTTGTGATGCTGACGTGTTAAAAAAGGTCTTTGAACCAGGTTATTATCTGCAAATACAAATAACAGTACGTTCTTTGTTCTGATGTGAGGATTGAGGTAAAGTGACTTGCATGAAGTCGGGATCCTAGGTATTTGGTAAATAAGATGAATAAGCCCTTGGAAGATCCGGACAAGAAGATTATGATGAGATAAACATAGATTGTGAGGAAAGTGCATTTTCAATGGTTGTCCATATGAATTACATAACAATTATGTAATTTTGCCCAAAGCAAAAGCTTCTCAAATCCATATTACCCCCATCAAAAGCTCATTAATAATTTGGTCATGCTATCTGTTATTTTGAGATTGATATTTTTTGCAAGCAATTTTTTTCTTTTGGTTTCATCTGTCACCCCCCTGGGGAAAGACTCAGACTTTCTGAAAATTAAATAGCTATCAAAAATTAAATTTTACTGAAAATAATTAGTCATAGGAGAGGAGGGCTATGATTTCCAAATACCCGCTGTGTGCCAGGCTCTCTCTGTCTTCTCAAGTAGCCTCCCAGCAATCCTATAAGGAAGCACTTGAGTCACCAGGAGATTAAATAACTTTCTAAGGATCGCAAGGCACTTAAACAGCAGAAACATAGATTTAACCCAGGCATTTCTAAATTCAAAACCCACAGGACTTTTAAACAGCAGAAAACTTTTAGGCAGCAGTAAAAAGGATCGCCATCAGTGAATCAGGGCATATTGGAACGTGTACATGTCATTTAAGCATATATATTTAAGTTTGATGATGTGAGATTAAAAGGGAAAGTTTTCGCCAAGTTCAGATGCTTCAAACTCAGAACACCGTCGGACTTGCTCAGGCTTAAAGTTGACCTTTCTGAGGTCATCTCTCTGCGTGAACAGTGATTTCCTAACCCTACCTCCCATCCTTCAGGGCTAGAATGTCATCACTTCTAATCGCAAGGTGAAGAGACAGTCCAGTAGCTCACTCAAGTCAGGTAGCTGACTCCGATCTTTCTATTCTGTCAAAAAAAAAAAAAAAAAAAAAAAAAAAATAGACGAGCTGGAACACATTAGCATAACTTAAACTTGTCTTCTACATTTAAATAATGCCATCTCCTATGTTCTTCTGCAGTATCATAATTATCAGTAATTAAAATGTTAAATGCTTCATCATCAAAGTGGTTTCCATTTTTTCTCCAGGCTGTCAAGATAATGATTTTTCACTTTTGTTCTGAAAGGGGCACAGGGAAGGAAGGAGCTTGTTGAGGAGAAGCAGGTAGGGAAATTGAATGTGAGGGCGGAGCTCTGAGAGGCTACTTCAACATCACTGAAGCACCGTTAGCTTGGGTCAGGAATCCGGCTCAGGATCTGCTGTTAGAATCTAAAGCTTATGCGTCTGAAATTAGTTGCTTCTGCTCTGTGTCCTTCCTTTCAATTCTGGGAATGGATCAAGCAGGGAGCAGCCACTGAATCTTTTATTTGCTGAATAGCATTAACTATGAGCGACCACCTGCCCCATCACAGCTGACTCCCGACTGTTTCATTTTTTCTGTCCACTAGTAATTTACATTTTTGAGGAAGAGAGAGGATTGGGAAGTTTTTTGTGAGTTTGGAAGACAGATCATAGATCAAGCTGTCTACATCCACACTAACCACTCACTCTTTCACCAAGTATTTACTGAGCACTTACTATCTGCCAGGCTCTCTTCTAGGTCTTTCCACTGAGCTTATAAGTGGTTTGTGCCATGCTATAAATACTGCACTTAGAATGTGTAAAACTGAGCTCCTGATTTATTTTTTTGAGAACAAATTGGGAAGCATGACATTAGCCTTCCTTGGGCTTTTCATTTTGTTTCTGGTTTCTGCAATGGAAAAGGAGTGCTTGCCTTCATTCCAGGTATACATCTGCTTCTCTGCTAGAACAGACTTATTGCAAACTCATTAAAAAGGAAAAAGTCCTGCTCTGTAGTGGAGTGATGGGAAAGCCGATGAACAAAAAGTTATTCTGGGTGGTTTACATATTCACCAGTTGGTGAAGGCGGAATGAGACATTGGATCTCTAAAAAAAAAAAAAATACTTTTCAATGCTACATTTATTTATTCAACAATTTATTGATCATCTACTCTGTGCCTTGCACTTTGCAAGTTGTTCCTGCTATGCTGTCAAGTAAAACCCCCTTCCTGAGGGGGCTTACATTTGGGGGTGAGGGTTGGACAAATAGAAAAGAAGCACTAATCCAGAGGAAGAATATTACAGGGCACCATCCCTGGTACCACCTTGGTTACTAATTAAAGTTCAATAGAATCCGTGGAACAAGAAGTTCCGTTTCAAATTATCTCACTGTAGTTTTGTGAAATGTGGTCAGATACTTGTGTTTCATATGAGTATGTTTACAGTCATCTTGGGGCAGCTGGCTTTGTTGCAGAAACTAATAATTTAATAAGCCTCCTGGAAGTTGAGCGAAAGATTTAGGAATTACTGTAAGACTGAGATTTATTTTCTGGGTGTAGGTTTCTAATATGCATAGTTATAAATTAATTTTCTCTTCAATACTAAAGTATTCTTTCCCCTTTAAAAAGCTGGTTCTAAGATTCTGTTCTATATGAAATCCACTTATACGATATTTTCTTGAGCTATAAGTTTTGAGCATAATGCTATCTTCAGGCATTATATAGTCTTAGCTACTTTTCAGTTATCAAAAGCATGAATAGATTTGTCATGCCATATGTGATTAATATTTGGTTTTAATGGGTTGAGTTGATTAGCACTTAATAAATAGCTTTTAGCCATCATCGAAGTTAAAATGTTGACAGTGCCATTAATTTGATTTACGTCTAATGGAATAATATTCTAATGTGTATTGATTCCAAATTATGGAATAGCCTGTCAAATTTATTTTCTCCACTGACCAAATCATAGTATTTTCCCCAATTTTAAAGCCATTGAATGTTACTGCAATGAATATGCAGTATATTATGACTAGTAAAGAGATTGCTTTGGACAATATGCAATGTAGTTATGAAAGTATGTTTTCAGGGAGAGTTCATCTGAAACTGTGACTGATTAGTGAAAGAACTGAGGTTCATTAATATGTCATTTTGCTTCCTATATGTTAAATAGTAATTTACGTTTTGCTTTCACTGAAGTAAGCTCTTGAGCCAATGCAACATTCCATGAATTTCAGCCTGCAGGAGGGAAGTGTCCTGGGAGCCCTGTGGTTCTGATGGGGCCCCTGTTGGGTGGTGTCTTCTCTCCAGGATGCTCTGAGCCACAGGACTGTTTTTTATACTCATTTAAATAAACTAGATATCAAGGTTCACATTTAATTATAGAGCTGGTAACACTCACTTGTTAGAGAAATATAGACCTCAGAAAGTATGGGGAGAGAGGAGAGGAAACAAATGATTATTTATGATGAACTTTTGAAGTGATCCTGGTGATTTGTGGCAAAAGCTTACAAAAGATTTCCTATAATAATTAATATGCACTGTAGGAGATTTTTGAAGTAAAAATAAGTAAAAATTAAAATAAAAATTCTTAATCCTACGTCAGTGATAATAGTCCTGTTAGAACCTTTTGCTATAGATTTTTGAAGTAAAAATAAGTAAAAATTAAAATAAAAATTCTTAATCCTACGTCAGTGATAATAATCCTGTTAGAACCTTTTGCTATAGATTTTTGTGGTATATACATATAAAACAAAAATGAATACAAATCATACATGCCCTTATAATCTATTTTTTATTTAATATAGCAAACATTCTTCTACACCATTTTTAATGGTTGTATTTGTAATAATAGACATATATTTTGCCAAATATAATTTGTAAGATTCAAAAGATACTTTGTTTAAAAAATTCCCTCCTGAATTTTATATTATTAACTTGTGTTTGGGGAGTTACAAAAAAGATTTTTTAAAATAGTGCCTTGGGTTACTGAATAAAGTATTAACCAAATAGGGTGAATAACACTGAGACAGCCTAGTAAACATCTCTGAAATTATTCCAGCCTATCATCTGTCCATCTATTCACTTAAAGAAACTTTTCTTTTTTTTTTTTTAAATTGAGGTATAGTTGATTTACAATGTGTTCATTTCAGGTGTACAGCAAAGTGATTCATATATATATATATATATATATATATATATATATATATATACATATATATGTATATGTGTATATATATATATATATATATATATATATTCTTTTTCAGGTTCTTTTCCATTACAGGTTATTACAAGATATTGAATATAGTTCCCTGTGCTATACAGTACGTCCTTGTTGTTTATCTATTTTATATATAGTAGTATGTATCTCTTAATCCCAAACTCCTAATTTATCCCTCTCCCCATCCTTTCTTCTTTGGTATAACCATAAGTTTGTTTTCTATGTCTGTGAGTCAATTTCTGTTTTGCAAATAAATTCATTTTTATCATTTTGTTAGATTCCACATATAAGTGATGTCATATGACACTTGTTTTTCTCTGTCTGACTTATTTCACTTAGTGTGATCATCTCTAAGTCCATCAATGTTGCTGCAAATGGCATTGTTTCATTCTTTTTTATGGCTGAGTAATATTGCGTTGGCTATATATATATACCACGTCTTCTTTATTCATTCCTCTGTCGATGGACACTTAGGTTGCTTCCATGTTTTTGCTATTGTAAATAGTGCTGCTGTGAACATTGAGGTCCATGTATCTTTTTGAATTACGGTTTTCATCTTTTTCTGGATATATGCCCAGGAGTGGGATTGCTGGATCATATGGTAATTCTATTTTTAGTTTTTTAGGGAACCTCCTTGCTGTTCTCCATAGTGGCTGTACCTAATTTACATTCCCACCAGCAGTGTAGGAGGGTTCCCTTTTCTCCACACTGCCTCCAGTGTTTACTGTTTGTAGACTTTTTGATGATGGCCATTCTGACTGATGTGAGGTGATATCTCATTGTGGTTTTGATTTGCATTTCTCTAAAAATTAGAGATGTTGAGCATCTTTTCATGTGCCTCTTGGCATCTGTATATCTTCTTTGGAGAAATGTCTAGCTAGGTCTTTTGACTATTTTTTGATTAGGTTGCTTTTTTTTATATTAAGCTGTATGAGCTTTTTTGTGTATTTTGGAAATTAATCCCTTGTTGGTAGTATTGTTTGCAAATATTTTCTCCCATTCCATAGGTTGTCTTCTCGTTTTGTTCATGGTTTCTTTTGCTGTGCAAAAGCTTTTGAGTTTAATTAGGTCCCATTTGTTTATTTTTGCTTTTATTTCAATTACTCTGGGGGACAGATGCAAAAATGTATTGCTGTGATTTATATCAGAGTGTTCTGCCTACATTTTCCTCTAGGAGTTTTATAGTATCCAGTCTTACATTTAGGTCTTTAATCCATTTTGAGTTTATTTTTGTGTGTGGTGTTAGAGAATGTTCTAATTTCTTTCTTTTACATGTAGCTGTCCAGTTTTCCCAGCACTACTTATTGAAGAGACTGGCCTTTCTCCATTGTATATTCTTGCCTCCTTTGTTGTAGAGTGATTCACTGTAAGTGGGTGGATTTATTTCTGGGCTCTCTATCCTGTTACATTGATCTTTGTGTCTGTTTTCATGCCAGTACCATACTGTTTTGATTACTGTAGCTTTGTAGTATAGTCTGGAGTCAGGGAGCGTGATTCCTTCAGCTCCATTCTTCTTTCTCAAGATTGTTTTGGCTGTTCAGGGTCTTTCATGTTTCCATACAAATTTTAAAATTATTTGTTCTCATTCTGTGAAAAATGCCATTGGTAATTTGATGGGGATTGCATTGAATCTGTGGATTGCCTTTGGTAGTATGGTTATTTAACAATAATGATAATTCCAATCCAAGAACACAGTATATTAAAAGAAACCTTTCTTGAACTCCACCTGTGTGGCAGAATGTGTGTCGGGTACTGGGGATGTGGGAAGGGCACTTTGAGAGGCTTACCTTGATGAGCCCTCAGCCAGGGCAAAAAGCCTATATTGCAAAGCCACTGAAATGCAATATAGTAAGAGTGTCAGTAAAGGTTTGGGCCAAATACTATGAAAACCAGAGGAGGAGCAGCTGGATCTGCCTGATGGGGTTCAGGACAAACTGGGGTGGGGATCAAGGCACTGGATGAGGCCTGGAGGATGAGTAGATGACCACTCTTTGGAGAACTAAGGAGAATAACTGCAACCTACAGTCAGATGGGGATGTGCCCAAGATGTAGGAATGTCTCTGAGAGGAGCTCTGCTTGTGGCAGTGTTGAGGGTGGATGCAGGCGATGGAAACGAGAGGCAAGAGAAACACGGATGGTGCCACTGATGAGGAGCTGAATTTCACAGCAGAAGTGGCATTTTTAAAGAAGCAAGAAGTGCTTAGGATAGAAAAACTGAGATCGGCAACTGACAAAATGTGGGCAGTGAGAGGAGGAGTCGAAAAAGCGCAGCAAGGTGTGCTGATGGGGTGCACACAGGGTGAAAAGGAGTACAGGTGATGGAGCAGGTTTAGGAAAGAAGATGAACTTGGCTTTGGAAATGTTGAGTTCGAGATGCCTGCAGGACGTCACACAGCCAGTGGGAAGGCAGAACTCAAGCTTAGATGGAAGCTTCATAAATGTACATAGGGAAATGCATATATTTTTCAGCTACACATTAAGCTTCTTGTTCAGCCCCTTACATTTCATATATATTTAATTGACATTTTAAAACCTAGAAGTAAAGAAATCATGAAAAGTTTCAAGAGTTTAGATTGATTTGAAACTCAACATCTGCTAAACATAAGTTAACACTGTCCAACAGAACTGACGTAAAAACAGGAGTTTGTCTTCTATTTATCACTTTGAAAGACGTTTTCACCATTAGTATCCAAATAAATTATTGAGAACATTTAGCAACCATCTTTGGAAGCCCTTCAGATTTTGCTGCTCGTTATTAAGAGAACAGGTTCATATGAAATCTGCTCTGAGTCTGAAACAATCATTCATGAAATAATGATTCTTTCTTTAAAGTCTTTGAATCTCATTTTTACATTTCCCATAGGCAAACTGATTTGATAGGACCACCTCACACCTCTAAACTAAAGGCTAACCATAGTTAACAAATTTATACATTTTTTCCTCATAAATCAGCTTACATCCTGCTTTTAGTATTGTGTTTGGCCACCCTTACCCAGGGATTGAAAAATACTTGAACTTAAAGACTTTAACTGACTTTCTTTACAATTCCCCAAAGACATGCATTTTTTTTTCATTGCCGTTACATCCAAGGAGCACAAAGGAAACAAACCTAGGCAGCCTAGACTAGCAAATGCATAACGTTATTTTAAGTTTCTTTTGCTCTTTCTCCTTCATCATTTCCCCCTTTTGGTCCTTATTTAGAGAGGACTCTGGGAGAAAAGGTGGTTGTATATGGGAGGAGGCAATGGAATGAGGGTGGGGATGGGGAAGAAGTGACAGCTGAGTGAGCCGACAAAAGCTTACAAATGAGTGAAAGAGACCACAAAAGGCAGAGTCTCATCCCTCTATTAGCCAGTGATGGCCTTTTTGCAACTGAGTTTCCCGTCTGTAAAATGGGCTAAGAATGCCTACCTCCGAGAGCAGGTGTGAGAAATGAATGCCGTTTATGTCTGATGTGTTCATGTCAGTACCTGGTGAATGATCAACAGCAGGGAAGCATTATCCTAGGAAGTGGAACAAATAGGATTGGATAGGCTTGCTCTACCCTTCATCTTGCAAATGTTAGAATTCTATGGCGCTTTTTCATTTCATGTGTACAGTCTCATTTGCCACCAAATCCCTGTGAGATAAACAGCAGAGCATATATTATTTTACAGATCAGGAAATTAAAACTGAGTTTAAGCTGTTTTTTTCTAAACTCACTGGCAAAGTCAAAACTTGAACCCAGTTATCCTATTTCCAAATCCAGTGTTCCTTGCTCTGATCTCTCTCTCCTCTCTCCATTCCTGTGAGATGGCAGGGACTGGGGAGGGTTCTGTAGAACAGTAGCTCTTGCTTGCTTGATTCACTTTACACCTATGGCCCCCATACATCAGACTGCGTGTCTGCTGCTCGACCTGACATTCAAGACCATCTTCAATCTGACCTTAATATTCAGCATAGCATAAGCATATCTCTAGCTTATCACATCCGTGGGTGGGGGGCAGTATCTCTGGACTGGCTGCCCCCTCCAGTTGTCTCTTCTTCTGGGGAGCATTCCCCCTCCCCCCATCCCACTGCCTTTCCCTCACTGTAAAGCAGCAGGCTGAAGTCCACACTTGACCCTGCCATTCCCCGTGCCTCAGTCCAGGGGTGAGGCCCTGACCCACTGGGCCAGTGAATAACCTCTTCAGTGGCTGCAGCAGTGAGATCTGAACTCTATAGCTGCCAGTAGCCCTGTTTTCTTCCATATGAAACACTATGGTCTGCTGTGGGAAGCAGGATGCAGCCATTGAGCAGAGCAAAGAAGAAGCAAGAGATGGGAAGAGCACATTGAGAGTTTTTGAGTTCTGATTTCCAGGTATTTGCCCTTCCTGTAGCTTGGGTATCGAGTTTTCCCTCTAGGTTTCTTGTCTTTTTTTTTTTCTGTGACACTGGCTTATGCTGTGTTCCTACCATTTGCAACCAGAGCTATCTTAACTGCTCCAGCATCGCTTCTCTCCAGCTCCTCATCACCCTGTAATACCCCATATCCATCATTCCTTCTTAGGGGCTTCCTCCTATCTGCACTCTGCTTCCTATGCCCCACGCCGAGTGCATCTCCACCAGGAAGAAAGCTTGCAGTCCCGTTTCCTCCGTGAATTCTTCCCCGGGGCTGTGCTTCCCTCTCTTTCTCTCTCTCTACTTGCAGAATACCCACAGCACTCTGCACCATAGTTTGGTGTTGGCTTCTAGTCAAAGCCTTATCAATAGATTTTGTGCTGCTTGCAATTATTTCACTGTTTTATGTGTATGTATTTAATAAACACTTACATAGTACCTAATACTTACCAGGCAGTGTTCTAAGAACTTTACAAACATTAATTCATTTAACCCTCATAACATTCCTACTACTGTCCCCATTGTACAGAGAAAACACTGAAGCAGAGCCCAAGTTCCCATGGCCAGTAAGTGGAAGTCATGCATATCAAGCCCAAGCAGGCTCACTCCAGAGCACATGCTCCTAACTACTTCTGAGCTGCTTCTCTCTCAACAGCTGGAAGGCTTCATAAGCTTAGTGACTGTATCAGCTCCTTTAATAAAATCCCCTATGGGAACTAGCAGAGGGAGGATGTAGTAAATGATTGATCGATAAATATTAAACTGAAGCCTTCCTCATGTTTCTTTATCAGGGGCTGACTCTCCTCTGGGAACAGGCAGCTTTGGAAGGGCTGAACCCGGAGGGACGAGGCAGGGAGGGGAGTGTGGTGTATGAGGCAACTCAGCTGAATGAGCCATGGATGGGGTGTCTGATGCCCCAGCTGGACCATCCTTCATACCCTGTGGACCAGAGCTACCCGCCCCCCCCCACCAAGTCCACGGTGAAAGGGAACAGAATGGGCTAGTAGGAACAACTATATATATACACTTTTTAAAGTACAATTTCTATCATTCTGTGAGCAAAGGAAATAAAACTTGAAGTTGGAAAGCCAAATATAGTCCTCAAAGACGACCAGTCTCTAGATGACATCACACAGCCAGGACCTCAGCATCTTTTTTGAGCTTTGCCCTCTTCCCGGTACCCCTCCCCAACGCTATGCACATCTGCCTCTTCACTCAAGTTCAACACTGTCATGATATCCATGCCCCAAGCTGGGTGACTCAGCTCCTGACTTCTTCCTCCCACCGATCCCTCTCCCATCAGACATGATTGATCTTGTATTCTTTCCTCTCTGGGCAATTTCCCTAACAGCAGTGTCACTGATGAGTTAATTGATTGCTAAACTATTCTCCTTGACCTCTGCCAAATGTGAGGTCTAGACTTTCCTAACAAGAGTTCAAAACCCAGCTAAAATGCCTACCCCCTTAAGAATAAAGACACCCTGCCCTCCATGACTTGGGGCAGAACAGCAGGGAAGGGATTCTTTTGCTGTTGTCAAGTGACGGATTCACTCAGCCACTGATATTTATGGAGCACATTGAGTGTTGAAGGAGCTGGGCACTGGCGTGTACAATGACGAGAAAGATTCATTCCCTTGTTTTACCTGTTTCTGCATGTAACATTGACCCTGACCGTGTTTATTCTTTTGTTTGAACAGGCAACTGGAGATAAAATCATAAGCATTTTTTTAAAACTCTCAATCTCCTTTCAGAATCATAGATGCACACAGAGAGTCCATTTTCGCTGTATGATTCTTTTCATCTTTCTGGTGCCAAGGATCATCTGCAGAAATAGCGCAATGAACCTCAATATTTGATTTGTCAGTTGCCCTGTAATACCAGACTTACTGGGCACAGCAGAGGCGCACAACTGATGCCTACCTAGCCTTGCACGTGCAGCAGAAGGAATTAAAGATCCTTGTATACTTTCTGTTCGTCATGGGCCGGCTTATTGTTTGCCCAGCTATAATCATTTTCCACATGGGTTTGGTGCTTTTCTTAGGGTCTTTTTGTTTTTGTTTTTTGGTTATAGCAAAAGAACACCAAGCTGAGGAATATGACTATATGAACAGTTTTCTAGAAATTCTGTATTTTGATTTCTACTGTATTGTATTCCTACGTATATAAGGAAGTAGGCATTTTAAAATCATATTAAGTGAATCAGAATTTAAACAATATGGAAATCATGGAGGAAACTGTTGTAAAATACTTTATCAAAAGTAAATATGACTCCCTGTTTTTCTCCATTGGTCCAATAATTTAACGTTAGGATGAAATCTTTTCAAAACTGTATGAATCATTTTATAGGCTTTTATCTATTATTTCATTTGATATTCATAATAATCCTGCATGGGAGGCAAGGCTGGGGTCATTTCATCCCATTACGTGGTCAGTGGAGGGAGGTTTGAAGCTGCTGGGTGGCCTGAGAAGCCGGGTGGGTAGCAAGCAGTACAGTGAGAACCCAGGTAGCCTGACCACCCATGTGGTGTTCTTTCCAACACTGGATCAGGTTCCCGCTGCTGCAAGCCCACAATCCCATACCCAAAACCCTCAGGGTCCAATGTAGTTCCAAATTCAGAATTTTTTAGATTTTTAAAAGGCAATAAATATACCACATATTTCGTAACACCCTTGGCACCCTCGTATCAATTCAGGTCAATTTGCTAGAGCCACCCACCTCAGAGAGCATGTGGTTGTTTCAGATTGGCTTCTTTCACTTAGAAATAGGCATTTGAGGCTCCTCCATGTCCTTTCTTGGCTTGATAGCTTATTTCCTTTTAGTGCTAAATAATATTCCTTTGTCTGGATGTATCACAGTTTATTTATCCATTTACCTACTGAAGGACATCTTGGTTGCTTCCAAATTTTGTCTATTATGAATAAAGCTGCTATAAAAGTGCAGGTTTTTGTGTGAACATGAATTTTCAACTCATTTGGGTAAATACCAAAGAGTGTGATTGCCACAGTGTATAGTAAGCTTATGTTTAGTTTTCTAAGAAACTGTCAAACTGTTTTGCAAAGTAGCTATACCATTTTGCATGCCCACCAGCGATGAATGAGAGTTCCTGTTGCTCCACATCCTCGCCGGCATTTGGTGTTGTTGGTGTTCTTGATTTTGCTTATTCTAATAGATGTGTAGTGACATACTTATCATCTCATTGCATTAATTTGCGTTTTCCTAATGACATGTAATATTGAACAAGTTTTTGTATGCTTATTTTCAATCTGTATATCTTCCCTGGCGAGTTGTCTGTTCAATTCCTTTGTCTATTTTTAAATTGGGTTCTTTGTTTTCTTATTGCTGAATTTTAAGTGCTCTTTGTATATTTTGGGAAAAGTCCATTATCAGATATGTGTTTTGTGAATATTTTCTCCCATTCCGTGACTTGTCTTCTCATTCTCTTGACATTGTCTTTCACAGAGCAGAAGTTTTTAATTTTAATGAAATCCAGCCTTTCAGTTATTTATCTCATGGATCGTGTCTTTGGTGTTGCATCTAAAAAGTCATCCTCAAACTGTAGGTCACGTAGGTTTTCTCCTATGTTTATCTTCTAGAATTTTTACAGTTTTGCATTTTACCTTTAGGTCTGTCTCCCATTTTGAGTTAATTTTTGTGAAGGGTGTAAGGTCTCTAAGTTTGTTTTCTTTTTTTTTTTTGCATGTGAATTTCCAGGTGTTCTACCACCATTTATTGAAAAGAATATTTTTGCTCCATTGTGCTGCCTTTACTTCTTTGTCAAAGATCAGTTGACTGTAGTTATGTGAGTCTATTTCTGGGCTCTCAATTCTGTTCCATTAATCAATTTGTCTATTATTTCACCAATACCTCACTGTCTTAATTACTGTAGGTTTATCATGTCTTGAAGTCAGGTTGTGTCAGTTCTCCAACTTTGTTCTTCTTCAGTATTATGTTGGGTCTTTTGCCTCTCTATTATAGAGTCAGTTTGCTGGTATCCATAAAATAACTTGCTGGAATTTTTATTGGGATTGTATGGAATCTGTAGATCAATTTGGGAAAAATTGACATCTTGACAATATTGAGTCTTCTTATTCATGAACATCGAATATCTCTCCATTTATTTTTTCTTTGATTTCATTCATCAGTTTTGCGGCTTTCCTCATATAGATCTTGTACATATTTTGTCAGATATACCTAAGTACTTCATGTGGGCATCAATTTAAAATTACATTTATATAGGATATGCTTAGAGCAAGCTTATCCTTGTAGCGTATCTGTGAACTAACCTTAGTAAAAACTTATTTAACCTCTATCAGATTCAATTTCTTCTTTGCAAGGCAAAAATCATCGTGCTGTCTTTGCAGGTTGTTATGTACAGAGTAGAAATGAATATAAAGACTCTCTAAGTGATCAATCAATACATTGTACCATAATAGGTAGTAATATTTGGAGAAAATATATAGTTTCAAACATTCCTCTTTTTAACTTTTGATCGCCAACTTATATTTCTCTAATCATTAATTATGATATTGTTATCTTAAACTTTATTAAAGCAACTTGAAACTTTTGAAGAAGCCCCAATTCACGTTAAAAATAGCTCAGCTGATTGGTCAACTACAATCTTGCACTCCATGAACAGTACTGGTGGTGTGAAAAAAAGCCGGTTTTCTTATTTCACCTAGAGTTGTAGGAGGACACTTTCTTTTTTTGTTTTCTTCAGGATCCTCATTGTTTCTTGCTTGACCACTAATCAATTTTGCTGAAGTTATTAAAAATATTTTTTTCTTTAAAACACTGAACGTGGAAATTAGAAATAGCATACTTTGTGTGCATAATATATTATTATCATCTGAAAAATATTTGTCTGCTACCTACCGCATACATAATACAATATCTAAGTGGATAGAAAGTAAGTAGATGACAGAAAATGTGTTTGCAGCTTTCCTGTCTCCCAAAACAACTTGAGGTTGTTTACAATAAAAACGTTGTCTCATTAAGATCAAAGACCGGGGAGTTCCCTGGTGATCCAGTGGGAAAGAATCTGCCTTCCAATGCAGGTGAGGAGGTGATCCCTGGTCGGGAACTAAGATCCCAGATGCCGAGGGGCAGCTAAGCCTGCACGCCACAACTATTGAGCCCAGTTGCCTCACCTAGAGAGCCCGCAGCCGCAAACTACAGAGCCCACGCTCTCTGGAGCCCGCGCACCACAACTAGAGAAGACAAAACCCACGGGCCGCAACTAGAAAGGAGCCCGCGTGCCACAAGAAGAGCCTGTGCACCACAACAAAAAAAGATCCCGCATGCCACAACGAAGATCCCGGGCGCTGCGACTAAGACCCGACGCAGCCAAAAAAAAAAAAAAAAAAAAAGATCGAAGACCATGAGCGTAAGACAAAATTAAATGAAGAACTCCATGGACGTGGTAAAGGGAGCAGTTTGTCAACACATTTCAATTCGGAACGGATGTTGCCGCTGAGCGCACACTCTGACCCGAGGGTCCCGGCAGCTGAGCAGAGAGCTAAGTGCAGTGAACGTCAACTCCCTGCTGTTGTCAGCAGACGGCCTGTGAGAAGGCAGGAGACACTTCATGCCCTGGGGAGTCCGACCCCGGCCTACTGCGTACACCGGACCCAGACGGGAGACGGAAACGGCCAAGGAGTGGGAGACCACAGAGATGGAGCCCAGGAAATGAACCGGGTTGGGAGAATTCATTAAGCAGCCCTTCTAGAATGACTTGTTTATTTAGGTGAGGGCCTGGGGACAGAAAACGTACTTCCTGGGATTCTAGACAGGCCAGCTTGGCCTCAGTGGAGATTAGTGACGAAGTGAAAGGAAGGGTTGAAAAGACAATTTGAGTGCAATTGTCAGTGACCTCTGAGTCCAGTCTAAGCAGCTTGGACTATAGCTTCTGGGCCATTCTATGTTGGCTTTTTTTCCCTTTTAAGCAGAAAACTGTTAAATGAAGAAAATATCTTTAAAAGATTAATCTAGGAGTAGTTCCAAGATGGTGTTAGGAAAGGCACTGGGCCAGACAGCCTGGCTATGGTCGGACAGAGAGAAGGAGGTGAGCCGTGAGAGACATTTCAGAGGAAAGAAGCCATGGGGGGACAGTTACGGGGCAGAAGAAGCCAGAAAGGTGAGGGGCACGCAGCAGGCTGTACTTCTGCCAAACAAATTTTTTGAGGAAGGGAAAGAGTTTTGTTTTAAAGAGGTTGACTTTGAAAGGATGGTGGTCAGCCCTCCAGCATACGGAGGCAGAACGCAGATGTTCAGGGCCATGCACAGCGATGGATGGTATAGTTTAGGAATTATCCACATGGACATGATAGTTGGTCACTGACAGTTAAGCATTCCGAAGAAGTAACTCTGGAGTGAATAAAAGGGCAAACGCAAGACTTTGGGGCACATGTAGCTATCAAGACCACCAGGAGAAGATGCCCATAAGGGAAGGGGGAAGCCTCATTCCCACGTCTCCCAGTAAAAGAAAGGTAATGTTCATAAAATAGTCAATGAGTTATCACACCTCAGAATACTTAATCAGATCCGAATAAACTTAGGGCATTTTTCTTGTACAAAGTTGAAAGAAGGAATGTCAGTGGACAGTCAGACGCTGGTTCCAGAGCAAGCGTGTGCTCTCTGCTAGTCTGTCAGAATTTAATGCTTTCAAAACAGATAGGTCAAGAGGGAGTAACTCCTGTTCACCTCTCCTGAACCACCTGCCCTGCCAAGCCTGAGGCCAGAAAGTGTGGATGTAGAAATCCTCATCCTCGGGGCAGGCTGCTGGCTGCGCCTTTGGTCCAGAGAGGAGTCTTCAGAGAGACAAGGGAAGGCAGCCTGCCAAGCCTCTTCCAGGTCCCGCCAGCAGATTCCCTCATGTTGCACAGACAATGAACTTATTCATCATCTAGGGGGGAGAATCAAGTCTGTTTTCTGCGGGGAGGGATTTTTGTGTTTTCGGCTGACTTGGGGAATTCATTTCCCAGGTTGCATCAGTAGTTCTTTCTGTGGAGTCCCCTGCTCCCCGCCTGCACCCCGTTACAGGCTTGATCCCAGCATGCATGCAGCATTTCACCTGCTGATAGAACCCTGTAGAAACCAAGTGGTTCAGCCTTGTCTTCTACAAATATAAAAAGTAGACCCTAGGCATCATTGTTTATTTGTTAGGTTTGTCCACTAAGCACCCAACACGCTTGCTGGGAGCCAGATGTGGTGTTGGGCCAGTTGGAAAACTCAAGAGTGCTTGCTGGTCTGTGAAGACTGAGTGATTGAATTCCTCCTGCAGTGTGAGTGTGAGGGGCCTTTGGGAGAATCGCTAAGGGGAGAGCAGGCAGGTGGTCTGGGGGGAGGGGTGGGTGTTGCTATGGAGATGCTCCTGCGGGGGGCGGCTCAGCAGCAGCTCAGAGCTCTGGGGTGTGGGCTGTGAAGTCAGTAGGAGATGGAGAAGGTCAAAGGCCAGCGAAGGAAGAGCCTTGCTTCCTAAAGGAGGGCAGTTGAACTTGACCCCGAAAGCTACAGGCAATTACAAAAGGGGGCTAAGTGGGAGAGCAGCAGGTTGGGGGTGGGTTGGATGGGGTGGGGCTCGGGCACAGCAGAGGCATTTAGGGCTGCCCCGTAAGCCCAGGGCTGCAGGGGATAAAGAGTCCCTGACATTTCAGATTGCCTCTTCCGGGAGGAACAAAGCTTCGCTTTCTCAGTGGAATGGCACATTTTAGAGCCTCCTGGTTCAGAGCATGTGGTTCTCTGCTACATGAACTGTATACACTTACACTTTAGTCCCGTGGCAAATAATACTTAGGGCGAAATAATTTGTTTCAAAAGTCTGTAGTGTGCTAAAACTGAGGATGATTTGCTGACAGGAGTTATTTACCTCCTTAACTGTGCCCAATGTTGGCAAAATGTTTGATGTAGAATGCTCTAATTATATTTAATGTCCACATTGCCAGTATTATGTCAGAGAATATTAGCAAGCAATGATGCCTTTTACTTCACATGAAAGAAAATCACAGCCTGTCATTTTAATACACAGCCTCCATCATGTTAAATGGAGAAGAGTGCTTTCAACTCAACTGGATTTAAAGGATACTTTCCACGTTGACACGTGCAAAGGCCATAGTATAAATCAGTTGACATATTGATGGCTTCATGTTTTGATTGCCCTCGGCAAGTAAATATGAAAGGCATCTTTGCCAGGAAATTTGAGTACCTGTATTTGTCTAGACTCGTACATAACAGCAAGAACAAGAAACAAGGTAAGCTATGAGAAGTAACAGAGATGAATGCTTCCTGAGAGTGAGCTAGAAAGGGAACCCGGAATGATTCGGCAACACAACTACAGAGCAAGAGATGAAAAAGTAAACAAAGGCAGTGAAGGTGAGGCAATCGAAATTTGGCTCTGCACAGAGGCTCCCTCTGCCTTCATTGAAGGGCTTCACAAATGGCTTTCAAAAATATGAATCCTTTTCTTTATGTTGTGACCTTCTTCCTCTCTTAGTCCTGAAGAAATTCTCAGTTCTCTACATACTGGCACATTGGAGTTAGTGGCAGGAAAAAATGTGAATGTGGTTTACAGACACACATGGAAACTGGCACCAGGCACACCTAACTCCAAAAACAGTCAAGCTCAAGCCACACTGAAAATGTGACCATCACCGACTCCCACTGACCAGTGAGAAGACCTCCTGTGCGACGAACCATCCGCCAGCGGTGCAGTAGCTTTTGTATCTTCAGCTTGAATCTGAATTTCTAAGAGGATTTTGCGAACTTAACGCATGATCTTTTCAAATTTCTAAAAGCTCTGAATAACTAGAGGTTGACGTTGAACTTGCCTTTTCTTCTTTCCAACTTATGGTCAACGTTTCCATGACCATACCACTCATTTGACCTCATGCTGTCGTGGTCCCCAGTCTCCCTCAAGTCTTGGCCCCAGGTCTGCTCTGCAAACTTCCCTTTCTACTGTACGCCCGATCGATCTGCTGTTGTCACTGCTTTCCTGCCAAGAGAACAGGTTGTAATCCAGGCCTGCTGTGCTGTGCGTGGGGCAGGAAGGCAGCTGATGGGAGTAAAATAAGGAGTGATGTGTGGAACTCAGGACTTAACACTAATTTTGTACAAATGGGGAGAGGCTCAGGGAGAGACAGAAGGTGATTGCCTCTGTTTACTAAGTGAAGATCCCAACAGATGAATCAACTTCTTGTACTGTCAACACACATCCTACTAGTATCAAAAAAGGGCAATATGCATGCATGTCCCACATCTGTATATTTAACTTATGAATAATGTGGAATTTTTTTCTTTTTGAGAGAGAGGATCAAACACACACATTCATAGCTGACTGGAGGACTGTCTTTCCCATTCCTCATCTCAAGTTTTCTCTTACATTTGGACAGGTGTACGACTTAAGCTGCAAGAGTATACTCTGGTCCTGAAGAACTCTTTGTGATGGAAAGACTGGAAACTTGCAAAATATATTGGAAAATGGGCCTCACAGTGGTATATAGTAGACCATGCAGGTGTACTTATTAAGTGCAAAGAAATAAGATTGTAAGGGGACAGTTTAAGCACTTCAGTTATAAGGATTTCTGTTGTTTTATAATCAACACGCCTTTTAAATTTACTAAATAAAACCCAATACATAAAGCAGTTGATTCTGGTTCTGAAGGTGAATTTGCCGTCAGTGCATGAGGTCCTAGCAGGCTGCGGCTCCCAGTTTCTAAAGGAAGGCCCTGGGGACAGGGAGCCCCACTGAGGAGAATCCCCACTACGTAAACAGCAGAGTCTGGGTTGTGTCGGGAAGCACCTAGAAGAGTACATCTCAGGATGGAGACAAGTTTGTAAATAGGAAATGAGCCATAGGGTAATGAAGACCCCAAGTTTCAGGAAGACCTGGAGCAGGCTGGGTGGCAGAGTGTGAAACAGGTAAGGACGAGCGGGTACTGGGTGCTGAGACCCACATTCATGTGCAGCGTGGGCAAGGAGAGTGGGGCCCTTGGACACAGGAGCTCCATTAACATAAAGTGACACCCAGATCCTATGTAGGAATCCCTCATCATTTGTGGTTTTGCCATAGTTATGCACCCAAGACTAGAAACTCGTCTTATACAAAAGAACACAATATTTACTGCTCCCGACTCCAGTAGACTTATGGGTATGTCTGTGAGGTCGTTTAGAGAATTGCCTGTTTAAACTCTGGCGCTGGAATACACAGATAGAAGTCAAGCCCAGAAAAAGATGTTCTTATTCATTTGATCCTTTTTTAAGAGGCCAAGCAGTTACACAATCATTTTGACAAGCCTTTAACTCTTTAACAGGGGATCATGAAAATGCTCAAGACATTAAATTTCAATCCAACAGTGGCTGAATCAAATGCAGTCTGCTTAATAAACCATTTTGGGAGAAAAATCAGCCTCAATCAGAACACCTCAACCATGTTTCAGGAGAGAGGTTACTTACTGGGGTCAGTTTTTAGTCATTGAAAAATCTGTTTTATTTTGGAAATAGATGCCTCTGGAAATCTGATTTGCTTTTCATAAAAATATCCTCGATGCTATTTTTATTATTTATCTCTGACCCATTATTTTTTATGACCCTCTGTGTCGAGTGGCCTGGGTTTTGCTGGCCGTGGAACATTTCAAAAAGTAACCCCTGGGGGTGGCGAAGGATGGCCATCTGTAGATGATGTGCTACATCTGCAATCTGGCAGAAATTGACTAATTAACTAGGCCCACACTGACGTTTATATCCTAAAACTAAAAATGTTTATTTTAGTAATATTTGCTGACCACTGAGGAGATTTGAAGACCTAAAAAAATCCTAAAATTTATTTTCAGGTCAAAAGAATGAACACAAATATGCTGCTCGAATTTCCAAGTTTACTAAACATGGTTCCCAAATCCAGCGGCACTGGATGAGAAGGGTCACTAGGCTGCTGGATTGACGGTGGACGCGCTGACATCAGCGCATGCTCATCTCCCAGTATGTGCCTACAATGAAGGGTGGCCTCCGAGATTAAGGGTGGGCACGGAGCAACAGAAGAGCCTCCGTGTGGGCATCCGGAAGAGCAGGCCCCTGGGGAGATGAACCATACCTCTCCTTATACATTGCTGTCCCCTTTCTGTCCCCGTGACCCTAGGAAGGGATCAGACAACCCCAGGAGACACCTTGACAGTGGAACGGGCAGACTGGCTTATCCTTTCACAGACCTTTGGATGTGTTAATGCAGTGGCCCCATCAGATGAACAAAAACAACTGAAATGACTGAAGAGGGGTCAGGGCTCCCACGCTGGACAGACTAAAGCAGTCGGTGCTTTGCTCCGGAGAGAGGACAAGCGGACGGGGGGAATAGCAAGATCGTAAAGCAACCCAGGCTGTAAGAGGTGGATCGCGGGTTTTCTTTTTCATCACATCCCAGCATTCTGGAAATAGGCTGACACCTCTTAAGTTGGAAACAATTTCATTCATTTTCCCGACGGTAAATGTATGGGGCCAGTTGTTGCGTGGATTCCAGAAGAACTCAAGGAACGTGCATGTTTGAGATTTCCTGCTGTTTAAGGGACATCTTTGTCAGGCTGTCAACCAGGACCCCACAGAATGCCTTGGGGTTGAAGGGAGCAGAGGAAGAGTTAACACTGCTGATCATAATACGTATTACTGGAGATCTGCTTTTCCACTTGACCCTTATAAGAAGCCTAAGCTATACAAGATTATTGTTTTTCTTTGGACAAGGGGCTAGGCTAAGAGAGAGTAAATCATGGAGCGTTCTGCGCAGAGCTCAGGAACTGGGGCCAGCGTTCTGACCCAGAGTGGTGACTGTGAGCCCAACCTCCCCGCTGTCTGGTCCCTACAGAAAGCTGGGTCCCAGTTCCTTACTTCCCCTGTGTTGCTTTGCAGACTCTCCCAAGTTTCAATCAATTCTTTAAACGTTTAATGATGATAAAGGTGGCACATTCCAAAAAGGACAAAATTAACTTTGCCAAATAACACCTAACTCAATAGGAATAATATAAAGACATATTGGTCACTTGCCCTGAGAGGAGACAGCCAGAAGGTGAGGGCCCTGATGCGATTTCTGTTTCAGACCATCTAGGACCCCTTCTCTTCCCTCCTGTCACCTTAAAAAAATAGCTAAATATGGGCTTCCCTGGTGGCGCAGTGGTTGAGAATCTGCCTGCCAATGCAGGGGACATGGGTTCGAGCCCTGGTCTGGGAAGATCCCACATGCCACGGAGCAACTGGGCCCATGAGCCACAATTACTGAGCCTGCGCATCTGGAGCCTGTGCTCCGCAACGAGAGAGGCCGCGATAGTGAGAGGCCTGCGCACCGCGATGAAGAGTGGCCCCCGCTTGCCACAACTAGAGAAAGCCCTCACACAGAAATGAAGACCCAACACAGCCATAAAAATAAATAAAAAATAAATAAATTTAAAAAAAAAAAAAAAAAAAAAAATAGCTAAATATACTTGTAAATAGAGTTAAAAGAGATTCAGGGCTGGGGAGGTGGTTGGTGTGAGGACTGGGGAGGAAGGGACCCGGTTTGGAAATGGGGAGTGAACCCTTAGGAAAGGGGGTGACCCAGGTACCCACGGACAGGACCTACCCCCTCTGATACCTTCCATGGGGTGGGGGAGTGCCTCTCTCACCCCCCACTGGGGGCCTTCCCGCTTGCAAACATTCATTTACTTTCATTTGTCCTTTTGTCCCTGGCACCTCGACCCTCTCCACTTCCTTCCGGTGACCCGGGGGAGCAGAGGCGAGTCTGCTAAAGCTCCGGAGCGCGGGCGGAGGAGATGCCCGCGCGGAGGGTGGCTTGGGCTGAGTCTCGCCCCTGGGGCCCTGCACCAGGTGAAGGTGGCCCAGGCCATCACAGTCGCTGCGCCACGCGCTTCCCCTTGGAACTTTCTCCTCCGGGACAGATGGGTCTTCCTCGCCCTGGGACCTGGGCGCACTGGAGTTGCTCTGCGGTTCGAAGCTCTCTCCCGCTTTAAAAGGCAAGACGGGTTTCCGCACCTGGCCCTCAGCTGTCTCTGCAGCCGGAGCCCCCAGCCCTTGGCTGCACGCCCTGCCCTCGTCCCGCACCCTCCGTGCAGGGCTGTCCGCCTAACGCCGCTGCGCCGGGACTGCTCGGATCTCACCTGACATCCCTCCCACGAGCGCCCCGCAGTGCTCAGGGCTCCCTCCTCCCTCACCCTCCTGCCCCTCACTTAGGCACCCCACCCCACACCCCCAGCTGCGCACCCCAAGTTCTCAGTAGCTTCTTGGCCATTCAGAGGAAACCGACCTTGGCCGCATGGCCAAGGACCCCATCTTCCCCGGCACGCTTCCTTGTGCTGGGCTCTGTCATTTGATTCCCCTTCTGGAGAGTGCATCAGCCCTCACCACCACCCAGCCTTTGATAAAACGACGTGAACATTCCTGTCTTCTTTGTCAGCATAGGGACCAAAAACCAAACCAAAACAAAATAACTGAAAGCAAATGAATGACTGAAAGTGGGAAAATTATAATATCAGGATGAATTTGAAGCACATTCCTGTAGCAGCTGTCAACATTTTAACATGGATTTAGAAGAAAATATTACAGTGTGAGGACGTTTGAATATAGAATGAGTCATTGTTTTGAGAAAATATTTTCCATTTAATATTCGCTATCAATCTGCCCAATCAACTCACCCTCTAAACACACCTATTTCTTGATTTTTTAGTATTTCATTTTTTAAACCAATGTTTTTACTCATAAAGTAAAATTCAGTTGAAGAATACTTCAGTTGGTTAAACATAGGTTTGTTGTCTGTATTTCATTTTTTTAATTGAAGTACAGTTGACTTACAATGTGTTAATTTCAGGTGTACAGCAAAGTGATTCAGTTATATATATATGTGTATATATATATGCATATATATATGTATTCTTTTTCAAATTCTTTTCCCTTATAGGTTATCACAAAATATTGAGTATATTTCCCTGTGCTATACTGTAGGTTCTTGTTGGTTATCTATCTTATATATAGTGGTGTGTTTGTTAACCCCGAACTCGTAATTTATCCCTCCCATCCCCCCGCCCCCCGCCCCCCGCCCCCTGCCTCCCACACCCCGCCTCCCGCCTCCCGCCTTTCCTCATTGGTAACCATAAGTTTGTTCCCTATTTCATTTCATTTATTTATTTATTTGGCTGTGTCGGGTCCTAGATGTGGCTTGCGGGATTCTCGTTGCAGCATGCGGGATCTTTCGTTACGGCGCACGGGCTTCTCTCTAATTGTGGCGCGTGGGCTTAGTTGCCCTGCGGCATGTGGGATCCTAGTTCCCCGAGCAGGAATCGAACCCACGTCCCTTGCATTGGAAGGCGGATTCTTAACCACTGGACCACCAGGGAAGTCCCTCCTATTTCATTTTTTAAGTTCTTCAAAATCGTCTACCGTTGCATTCTTGGTGTCAAAAACAATGGTTCTTTCATTTAGAAAAGGAGAGAAAAGTAGAGGCCACGGGTGTCACACGTGAGGCAGATGGGGTGCGCTTAGACGGCCCAGCTCGTTCCTGGGCCAGTGTAGGGGGTGTAGGGGAGGAAGTTCAAGTTGCCTCCTCCTGCCTAGGCTGGGTAGGAAGGGGAGTCCCCTCAGGCTAATAACTGCACCTGCACGCGTGGAGCAGCGTGTGGAGGCAGGGAGATGATAAACACCCCGTCCAAAGGCATCTTGTGGATGGACCGTGCAGCACATGCAGCCCGTGAAGACGTCCGTGAACATTTTATATACAATGTCCATTTTTAGCGATTCACCGCATGAACTCTCTCATAATTTTGCACATTATTTGTTCATTCAAAGATTTATTAAATTCCTACTTTGTTCCAGCATAGGTTGCGTGCTGAGCATTTAAAGGTGAACAAGACTCATTTCTACCTTCATAAAGCTGCTTGTCTAGTACAGGGACATAGACATGAAAATAGTTTTAAAGATATTTTTAATTGTTTTCTTTCCCACAGCCGCCCTCCTATATTTAGTTGTGGATGTGATTAGCACAGGTTCCGTAGGGACACAGAGACATGATGGTGAAGTTAGATATATGACTTTGGAGCTGGGCCAGAAATATATGTCTGAAGGCCCTTACACATAAGAAAAAGTTGAAATCATGGGAGGAGTTGAGATGACCCAGCGAGAATATGTGTAATGACAAGAGAACAGAGCAAGGGTGTAATTTCAGAGATGTCAAGTGCCTGAATGATGAATTTTGGGAGGATACCTGTTTATATTCAGAGATGACTCATCTGGTAAGACGGGCACTATAAAAAATATGCCCCTTGGTGCCACTAAATGTTGGTTTCAGAAGGTGGAATTATCAAGTTCAATCATTCCTTCCATCTATAACTCAAGCATCCGTCATATCTTCAACGTTATGCCAGGCACAATGGTTATCTCCACCATAAAACCAAGCCCTGCCCTCTTGAGATTTATAATTTATTTTCCAAAATAAATCTAACCTGAAACAACTGAAAAATTCTATGGGATGCCGTAATGAGGATCACCATAAGCAGTTGGACAATACCCTGAACAGAATTAACTGAAAACCATGAAATCAGGAATGGCTTTACAGAGAAATTGGGATGAACGGGGTCAGGTCAAGTAGGTAGAACTTGGACAGGGAGAGGGGATTCCAGGTAGAACATGCTGGATCAAATCGCTTTTTAAATTTCATTGAGGTAACATTGATTTATAACATTATGTAAGTTCCATGTGTATAGCATTATATTTCTACTTCTGTATACAACAGCGTGCTCACTGCCAGTTTCCACCATCACCATACAGTTAATCCCCTTTACCTGTTTCACCCTCCCCTCCACTTCTGCCCCTCTGGTAACCACTACTCTGTTCTCTGTATCTGTGTGTCTCTGTTGGTTTGCTTTGGTTTGTTCATTTATTTTGTTTCTGTTTGTTTATTAGTTTTTATATTCCACATACGCGTGTACGGTATTTGTCTTTCTCCATCTGACTTAAATAACTTAGCGTAGTACCCTCAAGGTCCATCCATGTTGTCACACGTGGCAAGATTTCATCTTTTCTGAGTAGTATTCCACTGTGTGTATGTACCACATCTTCTTTATCCATTCATCTGTTGATGGGCACTTAGGTTGTTTCCCTACCTTGGCTGTTGTAAATAGTGCCTCAATGAACATGGGGGTGCGTGTATCTTTTCAGATTAGTATTTTTGTATTCTTTGAATAAATACCCAAAAGTGGGGTACCTGGATCATATGGTAGTTCTGTTCTTAAATTTTTGAGAAGTCTCCATAGTGTGGATTAAACTCTTGAGCCAAAGCACAAGGATGATGGTGGAGCGTAAAGACACCTGCCTTGCAGTCTCACACACATGAAACACACCTGAAAGCAGGTGTCTTTGAAGCTAAGCTTTAGGGCATAGGCCTCATCCACACAGGCCCCTTCTAAGGCTTGTTACCTAATTTTGGAGTCATAATTCTGTAATGTTTTTCTTAAGGGTGATCCCCATGATTTTGTAAGCTCCAGGCCCGACCAACCTGGATAGATCCCTGGTCACACCTTTGTGGGAGCCCTTCCCAAGGCTCCCAATTCAGATTGTCCTTTATGTGTTTGCATGCCGGCCTCTCCTGGCAGAAGGGCTTTTCACTTCATCATCTGAGTATCACTGTAGGGGCCTGGTAAATACTTAATAGGTATTTCAGTCCAGATGACCCTAGAGCCAGGTCCCAGTTGTGAAGTGTTGAAAGCGATGATGGCTATATTGGTACTTCCTCAGCTTGGGGGTCAGAGCTGATGGAGTAGGCAGAGGGGAACCATTTCGAATTGCTGGGTGTGGAGTGGAAGTCGTGTGGGAAGAAAATGAACCCCACAGCAGGATGCAGATGGCAGGGCGATGCGAGAATCAAGGGCAGGGGAGGGGAGGCTCAACCTGAGTGCTGGCAGTGATGGTCCCGGGGTGTCTGTCACTGTTCGTAACTTTTGGACTCTGGTAGTACAGATCTTTTTGTTCAACATAATTATCAGTGACCATGAGAATCACCTTCATCCGTCCCTTCTCTGCATGTCCTTTTCCACTCTTGGTACCGTAACCGCCCACTTGAGTGCCTGTTGGGTCACCTGTGGGAGAGGCCGTCTTATTCAAGACCCTAAAAGACCATTGATAGAATGCCGAAACCAGAAATAACTGTCTTTCAGACAGGCTTCCATTTTGATCTTTAATGGGGGAACATGAAAGGCTTAAAGATTCAACCCTAGAAACATTTTTCCCATAGCTCTATGACAAAATATATATCAAGAATTAACTAGTAGAAACATTGTGTTGACTTGGCTTGAAAATGAGTTTAAACTTGTGACTGCTTGAATCTTTGAATCAGGGCAATTAATATGTCTTAGTAATTTAGCAATTTCTTTATATCCAAACAAAATATCACCTTAGAGTTCCTCAGCCAAGTCAAAGTGAAACGGTGAATGTAAAAAGAGGGGAGGGGATGCTTTTGAAACGCCGTTCGCTTTGATGATGCTGATGTGCCCAGGCTCCACTCTAGCCCCCTGCACGAGGGAGGTCTCTGCAGAAAGAGACAGCGGGTTTAAGGATTCCAGAGAACAACAGTTCAGGAAGCAGTGATCATGCAGAGATCTAAGCTGACCAGCTGACTGCTAAAACCCCCCGCCTTTACAATGGGCCCCTGATCTGGTGTGACGGCTGTAGTTCTAGACCAGGATGCAGGACAGGGAGACTCCTCCCAGGTCCGTCACGAGAGCCATTTCACCTCT
Source organism: Balaenoptera ricei (assembly GCF_028023285.1). Lineage (NCBI taxonomy): Eukaryota > Metazoa > Chordata > Mammalia > Artiodactyla > Balaenopteridae > Balaenoptera > Balaenoptera ricei. Next base: position 3,376,080 of record NC_082650.1, read on the forward strand.
CAGTAGCCGGTTGACTCATCACTGCCCTAAGAGCAGTAGCGACTCCCCTCTCTGTGTCCTCTCAGGCCGCTGCTGCCGTGCAAGTGGATTTAACTTGGTGCTGCAATCTACAGATGTGGAGGGTCCTCATTACTAACCACTACGCTCATTGCTCTGGGGCTACCAGACGGGACATGCGTTTCAGCTGTACCTTGATCACTAATTGACAGTTTGACCAGGGACAAGTCCCTGTGCTTCCCTGAAGCACATCAAGCTACCGCCAGGTACCCAGACCATAACCCGCACCTTAAGTGGCAGGTGGGGCTGCAGCACACAGGTCACTCCCCGCTGCCGGGATTCTGGCAGAGGCTCCGAGGCCCTGCTGGCCACACTGTGTGGGGTTTCCTTTGTGGCCAGAGGGGCTTTCACTCCAGAATCCTGCAGGCAGTGTGGCTGCTTCCTGTAGGTGCCCCCAAATTTTTGGCCCCTGCCTGTCTGTGTCCACCTCCCATGGCAGGGTTTCCAACCCACAGGATGCAATTCCCCAGTTTCCTTACACCTTTACCAGCAGACGGTCTCTAGGATCCTGTGACATAACGCAGTCCATTATGAGAAGATGGAGCCTGGCTTATGCAGCTCTCAGCCCCCTGACAAGTAGCAGAAAAGACAATCTAAGCTTTCTTTTCTCCTGCTCTCGTTCACGGCTCCCAGGATGATACCATCCTGCCTGGGGAATCGCGTGAGTAACTTGCTTTTAAAAATGTTCCTTAGCCTAGTTTTACAGAGCTATTAATCCTGGATTCTGAGTACATCTGCTCAGAAAGAAAGCCCCGGGGATCTCACTCTCAAACAAGGAACGGTTGAAATCTGCTCCTGGAAAAGCATACATTCCAAGACCTCCGCCTTTGTCTTTAATACGTGCCCACAAGAACTAACGGCAGTAGCCCGACAGACGGCCCAGGGGAGCTGCAGGCCACGCCACCAACAGGGCGACCTGGTTAACGAAAGGAAGCATGGGCTGCAGACCAGGAACAAACGCCGGCGCTTCGGAGGGTCCACACTTGAGGGTTCAGTGCCGATGCTCCCAAGTCAGGACCTGTTTAGTAAGGACACTAATATCCGTGGAAGAGGGAGAGAGACCTCAGGGTTAGGCCAGTGCTAACCTCACCTGACGCAAGTCTAAAAAGAAAATCACCATCAATTTCTGAAGATCGTTAAAGATTAAGTGGAAAAATCTCCTAGTTAAGAAGACCGTAGGGGAAAAGTAAAATCTGGTGTGAGCTGTGCACACTGACGCTCAACGCACACGTACTGAATGGATGAACTAATTAACAGAGGACGCAACACTGCTCTGTGCACTGAGGTGCAAAACAGAAAGCGTTTTTCCAGGCCGCTCCTAGGGAGGCTCCTCTGCAGTGAGAGAACAGAGCTGTGATCTGCCTTTTCAGTGCGAAGAGGAAAATGAGGCGAAGTAAGCTGTCACCAAGAAGCAGGACAGAAGATTTGCCCTTAAAAATGTATTTTAGGGGCTTCCCTGGTGGCGCAGTGGTTGAGAATCTGCCTGCCAATGCAGGGGACACGGGTTCGAGCCCTAGTCTGGGAAGATCCCACATGCCACGGAGCAGCTGGGCCCGTGAGCCACAACTACTGAACCTGCGCGTCTGGAGCCTGTGCTCCGCAACAAGAGAGGCCGCGATGGTGAGAGGCCCGCGCACTGCGATGAAGAGTGGCCCCCGCTTGCCACAATTAGAGAAAGCCCTCACACAGAAACGAAGACCCAACACAGCCATAAATAAATAAATAAAAATTTAAAAAAATATATATATATATTTTAAAAGTTTTAAAGTAAAAGGGGGAGAGAGAATTAGGAGTTCGGGATTAACATATATACACTACTGTATATAAAATAGGTAAGCGACAAGGACAGGGAACTACGTTCAATATCTTGTAATAACCTATAATAGTAAGGAATCTGAAAAAGAATATACATATATATAATATATATTTATAAATATATAAAACTGAATCAGGGACTTCCCTGGTGGTCCAGTGGTTAGGACTGCTGTGCTTCCACTGCAGGGGGCATGGGTTCAGTCCCTGGTCAGGGAACAAAGATCCCATATGCCACACGGCAAGGCCAAAAGAAAACAAAAACAAAAACTAAAACAAAAAAACAGAATCACTTTGCTTTATACCTGAAACTAACAACACTGTAAATTAACTATACTTCAATTTTTAAAAATGGTTAAAAAAAGTTTTGAAAAGGAACAGTTATGTCTAACTTCTGCTCTTCTGTGTAGGTTAGAAATCCTACCCAGGTAGTCATTAGTTTTGTAAGATTTTAAACCCACCAAAACATACAAACAAAAAGCCCTGGCAGCTGGCAGAAGGTGGGGTGACCTGTGGGAGCACAGATGTACCCTCTTTCTCTGATTTTCTGTTCACGGCAGCTTCTCTTTCACAGATTTTCATTCACTGCAGAAGCTAGATTAGAGCTCTAAATCGGAGGCAGGCTTTGCAGGCTGCCAAGGGAATTCCAGTTTTGCGGTCTTTTTTTTTTTTTTTTTTGGCCGAAATTTAAATTGGACCGGTTAATGTTCCCATGGAGCCTGTTGTCACTAATTTTTATCATTAATAATCATATCCTCACTGAAATTAATTCAGCACCTCTTAAATGCTACTGGTTTAAATATAACTTTGATGATTAATGTCATTAAAATATTATATTTCCATGTGAAGATTTTCAACTTTTCCCATGAATGATGAGGCAGCCTCACATGTGGTGGTGGATCCAGACTCTTCTTTCCCAGCCACAGGCCCGCTCTGAGCCACCACTTAAAGAGATGACTGCTATTTGCAGACTTTGGACAGTGCTGTGGGTTCTGCAAACACATGAGTGGAATCTGACTTCTTGTGAGGTCGGGGAGCGGCCAAAATGGCCAAGTTCTGACACACATGGGACGGAATGCCTTAACTCTGGGACCCACTGGATCAAACATCAAACATTCAAAAGTCTCTACTGACTTTGTACCTTGTTTCCCCATAATTTCTCTGTTATAGTTTTTATCCTGATTTTTCTGTTACAAGGACCTGATTTCACAAAATCTACCTTATTCACTTTTCATTAGCAAATAGGCAGAACACAATCAGGAACTTTACTGTGTATTTACAATTGTTCACGAAGATTATATTTTTGAGAAATGTAATGTTAATAAAATCTGAAACTTTAAAGCTACCTAAGCACGGACACTTTAAAATTTTCCAGCTTAGCACGGACATTTTAAAATTATATATTTTTGAGTATGTGTGAAAGAGTAACGGGATGTCTGCCCCACTGCAGGGCTTCAAGAACTATTTCTTCAACTGGATGGACGCAAAAGACAAAAATACTAACTCTATAAGCATCTCACTTCAAGCTTTGCCCAATAATGGAATCCGACCTGAATTTACTGACACCCTTACCTACCTAGTCTGCTGTATTCTCAGAATAGTTAGATTATATAGTATCACATAAAGTAGAGAAAGCAAAATACACAGAAAACCATAACGAATGAGCAAACTGCTCTGCTCTGCTCGAAACAAAAAGCATTTGGTGTGTAAATGTTACGTTTGTCTTTCAAGGTCAAAGATTAAGAATATCTTCCAAATATACATATTTTCATTTTAAAACTGACTGCAATGCTTTAGTCATTTGCTAAATTTTCAGACTGTAATACTCCTGAACTTATGATCATATTAAAATTTGCTTACCATAGAAATGAATAATTACTATAAATGATTGTAAAATATTGAGTAAATAAAACATCTTCAAACAATGGTAATACTTAAAGAGAGAATATACACTGCTCCCCCTTTGGATGTGACTGTCACCCCCAAGTCGTCATTCTCACCATTGTAAATTACAGGGAAAGGATTTACCCTGTCTTTATAGGAGGGACTGTAGTTTACCCTGGATAACGAGGAAAAGCTCTCTATTATGAAAAATGCAAGCTCTTATAAATGTAGGATAAATGATAGATTTAGAAAATAACTATTTCGCAACCCCCAAGGAAATAATAAATCTAACAAGGATCAAAAATGGGTTCAAAACAATTAGATGAAAGCTGCTGAAGAACAAGATATTCTCTAGGTGCCCCATAAAATAATCAGTCCACACATTACTTATTAATTGCAAATAGTAAAACCAAACCCATACAATGGGGGATCGCACGATCACTACTTAACCAAGTCATGAGACAGAGCATCGTGACAGTGTGAAGTGGGCAGTATCACCTAGGAGGTGCCCTCGCCTGAACAGTTCACTCGATCAAGCCTTCAGACCAAGGTCGCTGCTCACCTATTTGCACCTATTTCCTATTTCCCACCTGGTATCCAGGTACAATTATTAATAAGGGCCCTTTTTACTCTCATAGGTATTCCAGTTAGCATGATAAATTATATGGTTACCCTGTTTAAATCTAACTTCTAGTAAACAGGAAATACAAGTTAAAGAAGAAGCAGTTAAATGACACTATGAGGAAACAATCAGTAAAATCCAGAAAGTGGAACATTCTACAAAAGAATTGGCCTGGTTTCTTCACAACTTCAATGTTGTGAAAATGAGGGGAGTGTAGGGAACCAGGGCACGAGGCTTTATTGATTAAAGGCACTCAGGACTCATAACAACCAAAATGCAATGCATGAACCTTGATTGGATCTTGGTTTGGAATAACAAAAAATAAAAGTTGTTATAGAAGACATTAAGGAATAATTGGGGAGATTTGATTTTAGATATTAGAGAATAATAATAATTATTATTTTGTGAAATTTATGTGAAAGGGAGATACTATTGACTACTATGTTGGAAACTCACTAGTTGATTCTCACACATAACCATATGGTTGTATACTCAGGACTGCTGGACATACTACTACTTGGCTCTACCATTCTGGGGAAAACTCCATTGGCCCAGATGGGTAAGCAAATGGCTAACGAGACTGACAAAGTCTCTTCTCCAATTTTTGGATGAGTTGAGAGGTGTTTACATGCAATCTAGTTGTAGAATCTTCCTGGTCAAGAATTCTCTTTTGACTGTGTTGAATTCACCAACTTTTTATGAGCAAAGGCTTCAGATGAACGTTGAGAACATAAAAGCTAAGGAACACCAAAACCCAAAAAACGACATACATAGTGTAGCTGCAGGGCTGATCCAAAGGACAATGTGAATGAGTGTGGGGAGTGGAGGACGACAAGACAGTATTCTTTTTGACCTCATTTGTGTACCCAGGTCACTATAAGTAAGGACATTTCCCGCACAGGAGAGGAATGAATTCAGCTGCTGAACTCAGCTGACTGCATTGGTCCATTTTCACCCCTGGAAGCCCCCCGCCCCCTGCGATGTTCCATGAAGACCCCTGAGTGGCCAGCACAGCCCATACTGGGCACCTCAGTAAGGCAGCCGATGAGGGTCATGAGCAGTAAAAAATCACTGCTGGAAATGCATTTCTTTAGACAGCTTAATGGCCAAGTGACTGTGCAAAGGACAGAAGTGTTAGAGAATTTCCAGAAAGAAGAACAAAAGAAAAGTGGAGAGGAGCAAACGGAGAGATGAGGGCGTTGGCAACCACCCTCCAGAGGGGGTGCCTTGCGTCAGGCTCTTCAGAACCACCTCCAGGAAAGTCAGTTCAGGCACCTCGAGATGACAGGAACAATAGCTGGGAGAGTGGGGTACGGAGATGCAGAAAAATTAACTCCCTTTTTGACATGGAAATGACAGTTCTGTTTTGACAGAGCTCTAAAATAAGCCCGTGTCACATAAGGTTTTCTTTTATAATAGAGTATCTATATAATTTTAATTTTTTCTATTATAGGATTGTGGTGCAGCTCAAAACAATAGGCAAATTCATGTTTATTCATTAATAATTTTGTAGACCGTTTTCATTAGCACTGTAAGTTCCTTATTCCAGAAAGTTTCACTGACTCCCAATTATTTATGCAATTCAATGATAAAATCATTACTTCACTTTAGACTTGCCCTTTAAAGTACAATGATGTCTGGCAGAGATCAATTCTCAGAGGATCTTATTGTTTCAGTATTAGGTTGCCTTTTGGCTAAATGAGAAATTCATTCTTGTGAGTGTTTGAGTGTGTGTGTGAGCAGGTGGGAATGTGCACGAGTGTGACTGTAAGTGTGGGTGCGTGTGCGTGTGTGAAGGTGAGGGTGAGTTGTGGGTGTGAGTGTGCAGAGTGGAATTGCATTATCATAAACGAGACACTGGGTTGTGGAGGCAGCTCAGGTTTGGGATCCTGACTCTGCCACTTACTAGCTTTGAGTCACTGGGCAGGTTTTAATTTTTGTGAGGCTCTGATTTTGGATCTGTAAAACAAAAATTATACCTATTTTACACATGATTTTTTGAAGGTAAAATGGGGTGATATGAGTAAGATGTCAATTCCAGTACCTGGCCCATAATAAACACTTAATAAATTCAAATTACTGTTATTTTGTGCATATTTCCTTTTCATTAGATGTATTTTGATGTAGAAATCTTTCAAACAGGTCTTTATTCTCTTTTAACATTGGAGAGCTATAAACAGAAGTTAAAATGCAAAATGCCAGCCTTTGGCCCACGTATCTAAATGCCTATCCTTAGCCCTGTTTGCAAGTTGGTGGAGCCATTGGCTAGCTCAGAAGTAACTGCCCACTTTCCTCAAAATCATGAGTAATGGGGTGTGTATCCCTGATGGGGTGGGTAGGCAGGGACACCCAAGGAGGGGCTCCAGCAGCAGGCCTGATGAGAGCAGCTTTCACGTGGTACTAATGATCTGTAGTTGCTTAAACTGCTGTGAGTCTCAGTCTTCTCGTTGGTAAAGCTCATCAGGTAGGATGGTGGGATCCACTCAGCTGATGGAGAGCAGTGCCTGGTGCTGGGTGAACTCCAGGGCACCATGGCTGATCTTAGCCCCATGCTATAGTGTGCTGTAGCTGAGAGGAATAGCAAGGGGAAAAAACTGTCCTCTTGTCAAAAGACCTTGCATTACATTTTTATTTCTGATGACAGGATTTTTGAGTCTGTAAAATGGAATTTTATCTTCTTCATAGTGAATGATTCCTTTTCTTATAAGGCCTGTGCCTTCTTACAATTAAGATACAGAGAAAAAGAGAATGAGAATGGGTAGAGGTAAGTATTGTGATAGTTCTTAGTCATTAAATTATTGTAAAAAGATGACATTGATTTTTTGAACTATCAGCCATGTGGGCCCAGCCCTAAAATAGATTATTCCTGTTGGTGCCCCTACTTTTTGTACAGATTTTATTTTTTAGGGTAGTTAATAGGTTTACAGAAAAGTTGAGCAGAAAGAACAGAGCATTCCTTATATCCCCTCTTCTTCTCTTCTACTCCTTCCCTGCAAAGGTTTCCCTTATTACTAACATCTTGCTTTAGTGGGGCATATGTGTTACAATTGATGAGCCAGTATTGATACATTATTACTAATTGAAGTCTATAGTTTACGTTAGGGGGGTCACTCTCGATGTTGTACATTCTATGGGTTTTGCCAAATGCAAATGGTAGGTAATGCCATGTATCTACCATTACGATATAAAAGAGCATAGTTTTACTGCCCTAAAAATCCTCTGTGGCCCACCTACTCACCCCTTCCTCCTCCCTGGCAACCATGATCTTCGCATTGTCTCCACAGTTTTGCCTTTTCCAGAATGTCTTGTAGTTGGAATCATACAGTATGTAGCCTTTATAGATTGGCTTCTTTCACTCAGTAATATGCACTTAAAGTTTCTCCCTGTCGTTTTATAGTTTGATAGCTCATTTCTTTTTAGCGCTGAATAATATTCCATTGTCTGCATGTACTAGTTTACATCTTGGTTGGTTCGCGGTTTTGGCAATTATTAATAAAGCTGCTATAAATATCCAGATGCAGGTTTTTGTGTGAACCTAAGTTTTCAGCTCATTTGGGTAAATACCAAAGAGTATGATTGCTAGATCTTATAGTAAGATTATGTTTAATTTTGTAAGAAACTGTCAAACTGTCTACCAAAATAGCTGTGCCACTTTGCGTTCCCAATGTGATGAATGAGAGTTCCTGTTGCTCCACATCCTTGCCAGCATTTGGTATTGTCAGTGTTCTGGATTTTGGTTATTCTAATAGATGTGTAGTGACACCATTATCATCTCATTGTTTTAATTTGCTTTTCCCTAATGACATATGATATTGAACATGTTTCACATGTTTATTTTCAATCTGTATATATTTTTTATTGAGGTATATTTGATTTACCATATTATATTAGTTTCAGGTGTATAACATAGCAATTCAAAAATTTTATAGATTATACTCCATTAACAGTTATTATAAAATATTGGCTGTATTTACTATGCTGTATAATATATCCTTGTAGCTTATTTATTTGATACATAGTAGTTTGTACCTCTTAATTCTCTTACTTTACCCTCCCCTTTTCCCTCTCCCCACTGGTAACCACTAGTTTGTTCTCTATATCTGTGAGTTCTGTTTCTTTTTTGTTATATTCGGTAGTTTGTTTTATTTTTTAAATTCCACATTTAAGTGATAACATAGAGTATTTGTCTTTCTCTCTCTGACTTATTTCACTAGTCATAATAACCTCCAGGTCCATCCATGTTGTTACAAATACCAAATTTTCATTCATTTTATGGCTGAGTAGTAGTCCATTGTATATCTATACCACATCTTCTTTATCCATTCATCTGTTAGCGGACACTTAGATTGCTTCCATATCTTGACTATTGTAAATAATGTTGCTATGAACATGAGGTACATGTATCCTTTCAAACTGGTGTTCTCATTTTCTTTGAATATACACCCAGGAGTGGAATTACTGGATCATATGGTAGTTCTATTTATAGTTTTTTTTTTAATAGTTTTATGAGGAACCTCCATACTGTTTTCCACAGTGGCTGTACCAATTTACATTCCCACCAACAGCGTATGAGGGTTCCCTTTTCTCCACATCCTCGCCAACATTTATTATTTTTGGTCTTTTTGACAATAACCATTCTGACTGGTGTGAGCTGATATCTCATTGTAGTTTTGATTTGCAGTTCTCTGATGATTAGCAACGTTGAGCATCTTTTCCTGGACCTGTTGACCATCTGTATGTCTTCTTTGGAAAAATGTCTATTCAAGTTTTCTGCCCATTTTTCAATCAGCTTGTATGTTTTTTAGATATTGACTTGTATGAGCAATTTATATATTTTGGATGTTAACCCCTTATCAGTCATGTCATTTCCAAATATTGTCTCCCATTCAGTAGGTTTTGTTTTCATTTTGTTGATGGTTCCCTTTTCTGTGCAAAAGTTTTTGAGTTTAATTAGGTCCCATTTATTGATTGTTGCTTTTATTTCCTTTACTTTAGGAGATGGATCAAAAAAGTATTGCTTCCATTTATGTCAAAGAGTGTTCTGCCTATGTTTCCCTCTAGGAGTTTTATAGTATCTGGTCTTATATTTAGGTCTTTAGTCCATTTTAAGTTTATTTTGGTATATGGTGTGAGAAAATGTTCTAATTTCATTCTTTTACATGTAGCTGTTCAGTTTTCCCAGCACCACTTATTGAAGAAACTGTCTTTTTTCCATTGTATATTCTTGCCTCCTTTGCTGTAGATTAATTGATCATTAGTGTGTGGGTTTATTTCTGGACTCTCTATCCTGTTCCATTGATCTATGTGTTTTTGTGTCAGTACCATACTGTTTTGATGACTGTAGCTTTGTAGTATAGTCTGAAGTCAGGGAGCCTGTTTCTTTCAGCTCCGTTTTTCTTTCTCAAGATTGTTTTGGCTATTCAGGGTCTTTTGTATTTCCATATAAATTTTAGAATTATTTGTTTTAGTTCTGTGAAGAATACCTTTGGTACTTTGATAAAGACTGAATTGAATCTGCCTTGGGTAGTATGGTTATTTTAACAATATTAATTTCTCTAATCCATGAACACAGTTTATCTTTCCATCTGTTTGTGTCATATTCAATTTCTTTCATTAGTGGCTTATGGTTTCCTGAGTACAGGTCTTTTATCTCCTTAGGTAGGTTTATTCCTAGCTATGTTATTCTTTTCAGTGTGACTGTGAATGGGATTGTTTCCTTAATTTGTCTTTCTGATAGTTCATTGTTAGGGTATAGAAATGCAACAGATTTATGTATGTTAATTTTGTATGCTGCAATGTTACCGAATTCATGGATGAGCTCTAGCAGTCTTTTGCTGGCATCTTTAGGATTTTCTATATGTAGTATCATGTCATCTGCAAACAGTGACAGTTTTATTTCTTTTTTTCCAATTTGAACTCCTTTTATTTCTTTTTCTCGTCTTGTTGCTGTGGTTAGGACTTACAATATTATGATGAATAAAAGTGGTGAGAGTGGACATTGTTATCTTGCTCCTGATCTTAGAGGAGAAGCTTTCAGTTTTTCACCACTGAATATGATATTTGTGGGCTTATCATACATGGTCTTTGTTATGTTGAGGTATCCCTCTATACCCACTTTCTGGAGAGTTTTTATCACAAATGGATGTTGAATTTTGTCAAAAGCTTTTTTTTGCATCTTTGGAGATGGTCATATGTTTTATATTCTGCAGTTTGTTACTGTGGTGTATCACATTGGTTGATTTGCAGTTACTGAACTATCCTGGCATCCCTGGGATAAATCTCACTTGATCACGGTGTGTAATCCTTTTAATATATTGTTAGATTTGGTTTGCTAATATTTTGTTGAGGATTTTTGCATCTATGTTCATCAGTGATATTGGCCTGTAATTTTCTTTATTTGTGATATCTTCGTCTGGTTTTGCCTCATAGAATGAGTTCAGAAGCATTCCTTCCTCTGCAATTTTTTGGAGTAGTTTGAAAAGGACAGGTGTTAACTCTTCTCTAAATGTTTGGTAGAATTCACCTGTGAAGCCATCTGGTCCTGGACTTTTGCTTGTTGGGAGTTCTTTTTTATTACTTATTCAGTTTTATTACTGATAATATGACTATTCATATTTTTTTATTTCTCACTGGTTCAGTCTTGGGAGATTGTACATTTCTAGGGATTTGTCCATTTCTTCTAGGTTGTCCGTTTTACTGGCATAAAGTTGTTCATAGTAATCTCTTATGATCCTTTGCATTTCTGTGGCATCTGTTGCACTTCTCTTTTTTTCATTTCTGACTTTATGGATTTTGGCCCTCTCTCTTTTTTTCTTGATGAGTCTGGCTAAAGGTTTATCAAGTTTGTTTATCTTTCCGAAGAACCAGCTCTTAGTTTCATTGATATTTTCTATTTTTTTTAGTCTTTATTTTATTTCTGCTCTGATCTTTATGATTTCTTTCCTTCAACTACCTTTGGGTTTTGTTTGTTCTTATTTTTATAGTTCCTTTAGGTGTAAGTTTAGGTTGTTTATTTGAGGTTTTTCTTGTTTCCTGATGTAAGCTTGTATTGCTATAAATTTCCCTCTTAGAACTGCTTTTGCTGTGTCCCATAGATTTTAGATTATTATGTTTTTGTTTTCATTTGTCTCAAGGTATTTTCTGATTTCCTGGTGGGTGGGACTGTGTTAGTTAGTTAGTTGCTAGTTAGTTGCTTCGCCTGAGGAATTTCAGTATGGTGCCTATAGGCTGTTGGGCCAGGGCGGGGCTGGGTCCTGAAGCTCATAAGCTGGAAGGAGGATTCCACAATGGTGCCCACCAGCACCAGTGTCCACGTGGTAGAAGGAGCTCCCCAAATGGCTGCCACTAGTGTCTGTGTCCCCTGGGTGAGCTGCAGTTGTCTCTTGCTTCTCTGGGAAACTCTCCAAAGTCAGCAGATAGGTCTGACCAAAGATTCTTTCAAATTACTGATTCTGCCCTGGGTTCCAGAGCATGTGAGATTTTGTGTGTGCCCTTTAGGAGTGGAGTCTCTGTTTCCTCCAGCCCTCTGGGACTCCCAAAAGTAAGCCTCACTGACCTTCAAATACAAATGTTCTGGGGGCTTGTCTTCCCAGGGCAGTACTCCCAGGCTGGGGAGCCTGATGTGGGGTTCAGACCACTCACTCCTTGGGGAGAACCTCTGCAATTATAATTATTCTCCCTTTTGTGGGTCACCCAACTGGGGTTATTGGTCTTGACTATACTGTGACTCCACCCCTCCTACCTGTCTTGTTGTGGTTCCTTCTTTGTATCTTCTGTTGTAGAAGATCTTTTCTGGGAGATTCTGTTTTTTTCATGGATAGTTTTCTGTAAATAGTTGTAATTTTGGTGTGCCCATGAGAGGAGATGAGCTCAGAGTCTTCCTACTCTGCCATTTTGGGAGCACCCACAACTCAGTCTGTACACCTTGTCTGGTGAGTTGTCTGTTCAGTCCTTCTGCCTATTTTTAAACTGTGTTGTCTGTTTTCTTATTGTTGAATTTTAAGTGTTCTCTGTATATTTTGGAAAAAGTCCTTTATCAGATATGTATGTTAATATTTTTTCTCAGTCTGTGACTTGTCTTCTCCTTGTTTTTACGTTGTCTTTCACAGAGCAGTTTTAAATTTTAATGAAGTTCAGCCTATTAGTTCTTTCCTTCATGGATCATGTCTTTGGTATTGTATCTAAAAAATCATCCTCAAACCAAAGGCCACCTAGATTTTCTCCAATGTTATCTTCTAGAAATTTTCTAGTTTTGCATTTAACTTTAGGTCTGTGATCCGTTTTGAGTTAATTTTTGTGAAGGGTATAAGATAACATCTAGATTCATATTTTTGCATGTGGAAATCCACTTATTCCAGCCCCATTTTTGAAAAGACTGTCCTTTTCCCGTTGAACTGCCTTTATTCCTTTGTCAAAGATCAATCAACTCTATTTGTGTGGGTCTATTTCTGGGCTCTCTGTTCTGCTCCATTGATCTATATTTGTCTGTTCTTTTGCCAATACCACACCGTCTTGATTATTGGATCTTTATAGTGGGTCTTGAAGTTGGCTAGTCACTGTTCTTTGTTCTTCTTCATCAATATTGTGTTGGTGCTTAGGCGCATCACTCTTACACAGCTCTTGTCTCCCTGGATTCTTAGTTAGTTCCGCCTCTGTCTGTTTGGCTTAGCCTTAATCCAAGCCCTAATTAATAAGGGATACCCTACTTCCTGTCCAAAGCCAATCCCTTCCCCTAAGTGCCTGAGTATTTCTCTTCCAGTTCTGGAAGGATGTTGTTTTGACACCAGTGTCTTTTTTCAGTGATATCAAGGCCCCTACTCTATGGATGCCTTTGCATATAGGTGGGTCTCCATTGTCTAAAAGGAAACACATTTTCATTGATTTTACTTCTCTGTCTGTGCCTATGAACAAGCAAGGTCCCTGAGCTTAAGGAACCAACATTCTAGTTAGGGATTGGAGTCAGCAAACAAAAAACTAACAACATGCATCTGGCGGTAGTAAGTATCAGGAAGCAAAATTACCATGGAAGGACTATGCTACTGTACAGAGAGTAGTCAGGGAAAGCACCATTTGAAGAGACACTCAAATCAACGAGGAAATAAGCCCAGTGGACATCTGGGGGCAAGTGCTCCAGGCAGAAGGAGAAGCAAGTACAAGAGCTCAGGGATGGGAACGTGCTGTGTGTACCCAGAGGTGAGCATGGAGGGCAGAGTGGCTGGAGTGGAGCGAGCAAGAGAAGTGTGGAGGGGGCCACAGGGAGCCAGACGGTGCAGGGCCCTGTCGACCAGAACCAAGGCTCGGACTGTATTCTGGGTGTTGGAGAAAAGCCATTGCAGGGTTAGCGCAGAGGGGTGACATGATAAAACCTGTATTTTTAAAATATTATTAAAGATATTGTTTGGATAATAGAACATAGGAAGGCAAGGAAAAAGCTGGGAGACCTCTAAGGAGGTTATTATAAAGATTCAGGTGAGAGAGGATGCATTCTTAATCCATTCTGCAGGCAGAGCCAATCAGATCTGTTGCTAGATCAGAAGGGTGAATGAGGGGAGAAGAGTCAAGGCTGACTTGAAGGTTCTGGCCTGAGCCACTGGAAGGATGGAGTTTCCATCTACTGAAATGGAGCAGAGGAGGAGGTTTGCCTGGGATCGTCAAGAGGTCATTTTGGATGGTGTTAATCTCATATGAATGTTTCATCAAAGTGGAAGAGGCGTGAGAGGTTGGATACTTGAGCCTGCAGTTCAAGGAGAAGTCTGGGCTGGAGATGTAAACTTGGGTGTGGTCAGCATGGAGACAGCATTTAAGGCCGAATGCCAGTGGGGTCCCTGAGATGGAGAATCAAGTAGAGAAGAGCAGTGGCCCCAGGACTGAACCCTGTGGAATTTGGGGCAATGAAAGGAATCCAGCAGTGGAGACTGGGGGGAAAGGTGCCAGTTTCTAAGAAGAGCCAGGGAGAGTGGCATCCTGGAAGCAAACAAACATCTCAGCGAGAGAGTATGCCGCTACCAAGGGCTCCTGAGTGGGGCAGGATGAGCGCTGATGACTTGCTGTTGGAAGTGGCCACAAGGGTGACCCGGACAAGGGTGTTTCACTGGGGTGGGGGCAGTGCCGCTGCACGTTTGCTCCTCTCTGCACCCTTCTAGGAGATGCCCTCTCTCCTCTTGATCCCAGCAAGAGGCAGAACACAAGGGGCAACTTTAGTGGCGTCTTTCTGTCTGACTGAGGAATTCATATTAGAGGTTGAAACCCTGCTCTGAATGGTCGCTGATTCCTAAAAGTGGTCACATTTGTCTTCAGTGGATTAGGGCACGTGGGGAGGGGAGAGCGTTCCAGGCCTGAGAAACACCGCATGCCGGGTCTGGGCACATGGAGGAAGGCGGCTCTTCTATGGCACTGACAGAGGTGTTGGAGGGCAGGAGAGGAGCCCACCTTCAGCAGACAGGCAGGGCTAGATGGTGAGGGCTCTGGTGTCAGGCCAGGATGCTCATATTCCACCTGTAATAGCAGGAAATCATTGAGGGTTTGTACCCCATGATGGGAGCATTAGACCTGTGCCCCGCAGAGCTGGCTGCAGACCCCAGCGCAGGTGGGAGAGTGAGAGTTAGATGAGCTCCAAAGTACGAAGTCTCTGAAAACACATATTTCACTGGAGTGTGGTTGAAGAGATTTGTTCACTATGTCCCTGCAAGGGAGAGAAGAAAGGCTATCTTTCCTAAACTGCGAGTGTGGACTGGGAAGAAAACACTATCATGTCACAGTCAGAGACCCTCAGGATGGCGGCGTGAACTGCAGCAAAGCTGGGAGGGATGCAGGCCTGCGGACCTGTAGAACTGGTCATCCTCAGTTAGAAGTTAGTGGTGTGGGGAACTGGTGACATCACAGCCCCCGTGGGTGCATTTAATGTAAACAGCCTCCCTCTGCTCTCACAAGGTAAGTATCATATGACCATTTAACAGATGGGGAGACTGGGCTTGTGACAACTGCACAAGGTGTTTAGTGCCACATAACTTGTAAAAAGCAAAGCAGAGTCTCTTTGAAGTTTACAAGGAGGTTGAATTCTCCCACTAAGTTTTTTTTTTTTTTTCCCACTAAGTTTTAAGTTTTGGATTTTAAATGGATGGTAATCCATCCTCCTTCTTTTGGCATTAGGGCTTATTATAATAGAAGACCTGTGAGACTTTCAGAGGTTAAAGGGCAGCATTTGCTTCAGGTCTTCCCACAGGTACGAATCCACCAGGAATTCTCCCTGGTACTGAAAAGTCCCAGCCCCAACTCCACCTGACCTTGTTTGAGCTTGTCCAAATGGGACTAAAGCAATTCTATCCCAATAGTCACCTTTACTTGTCTTCATCCCATCTTGTCTGTACAGTTTCCACCTAAATCCTGTTTACAGCCATCGCCACTCAAACCCAGTCTACCTTGTCTATCCCAATATCCATCATTTTCCCACCCTCTGACCAGCTAACTTGGTCTGTGTGAGAAAAAAACAAAATAAAAAGAAAATTACTGGGGACATTGGAACTTCACTAGAAGGTTGCTATTTGGACGGTGATTTTCAAGTGCACATTTAAATAAGAGATTTAGCATCACTTGCTATTTTTTACATTTAACTCCTATTAAAAATAGAAACAATACCTTTCGTTTCATTTTTTGTTCTATATTATTCCATACTGGAAGCTGAAAGTTTGAATTCTTTAATTTTATTCAATTTATATCAATTCTTAATTTCCTTACCTTTGTAGAAAGGGCTAAAAATTGAAAAGAAAAGAAAGGATTTAATTGTCAAATAGAAAGACCAGTGGAGTAAGCACACAAGCAGGAAGTTAATGTAGAAAAGTAGAAAAGAGAGAGCAAACATCGACAAGGTGGACATGGGAGTGGGTTGTTTGATAAACAGTCCTGAGGGCCAATAAAGTTAGTTTTACACCACACTGAAGTAGGAGCATTACTAGTCAGATGAACTAAAGACACACTTTCGTACTTGCATTGCCTTCTCTCACTTTCTCCTGACACCAGTTCATTCATTTCATATCGTCAACCTGGGTTGCTCCTGGCTTTCAAGTTAACTAGCAGTTGGAACTTGACAAGTCGCTTAACTCTTCTGTTCTAATTCCCTCTTCTCTAAAATGAATGCGGTGTAATTAGATGGACTCTTCCATCACTCCTGGTTCTCAAACAGTGTTTTTTCAGACTCTTTAAACTGACCTATCAACAGCCAGTTAAAGGTTTGTAGAGCACCGATTCTATGATACTTTAGTACTGAGTGTGAGATTTCTCTAAACCAATAGTCTTGCCATGCCTGATGCTTTCCTTCTGTGCTTCTGGGAAAGAAATCTTCCTTCTTGAAAAGAATCTTCTTCTCTTCTATGATCAATGCCCATCACTCCTCTAGAAACCAGGCTTAAAACAGAATTATCAAACTACTAAAAAGCCTCAGTCTGAAGAGGTGACCTCTTTTTTATTGTACACATAGCTGTTTCTTAATATTATTCATTCATTCTGTAGAAATGGTATGAATGAGTAAAACTGTGCCACATTACATGCTATGGTAGAGGATAAAAATCTAAACTATCTGTTCCTGACCTTTAAAAAGAATATACCCTAGTAGGACTGATAGGACACACATTAAAAATCATAGTAAAGTTATGACTGTGATAGTAACTTACATTATATTCTGTAACAGCCCCCTGGGTCTGTGCAGCTGGACGGTTATGATAAGATGCTCTCCTGTAGAGTTTTCTTATCTCCAGTTAAGCAGATACTCACCAAGCCCTTGCTAACTGAATACATTATTTCAGATTGCCAGGTAGACATAAAATGGTTACTGCCGTCAAGGACTACATAATTTTATAGAGTATGTAAGTCATTTACTCATCAATTTATAAGGCAAGAAAGTGTGTGTGAAACATCAGAGAGTATTACAAAGTAGGTGTTAAAAACCTGCAGTAATATGAAAATAACATGCTAAAATCTATATTTATGTAGATCATTTTGTTCTTTTCTTTGTATTCAGCAGCATTTTAAAACTGCACATAATTTACTTTGGAAATTTGACTACATGATTTACTGCTCCACACAAGGGTATCAATTAGGTCATGAGGCATCTGTAGAAGCAGTAAGTATGTCACTGGGCACACAGTAAGATGTGGTTCTTTTTTTTTTTTTTAATTTTATTTATTTATTTATTTATTTTTGGCTGTGTTGGGTCTTCGTTTCTGTGCGAGGGCTTTCTTAGTTGCGGCAAGTGGGGGCCACTCTTCATCGCGGTGCGCGGGCCTCTCACTATCGCGGCCTCTCTTGTTGCGGAGCACAGGCTCCAGACGTGCAGGCTCAGTAATCGTGGCTCACGGGTCCAGTTGCTCCGCGGCATGTGGGATCTTCCCAGACCAGGGCTCGAACCCGTGTCCCCCGCATTGGCAGGCAGATTCTCAACCACTGTGCCACCAGGGAAGCCCAAGATGTGGTTCTTGATGTCCTTCTGCATAGGCGTCTTAGTTTCAGAATTAGGTTATGGTGGATACTACGTTATATGTGGGCCCAGGGGAAATATGATGGATTGAGTTAGCAGAGTTCCAGGTTCCACAGGAAATGACAGGGGAGGGTTGGGTAATTGAGTCCAATGCTCATCTCTGAAAGGTCAAATGAAACACAGTGAAACCATATTGATCTTTAACTTTGAGTGCAACGCTTGTACACATCAGAGCTGCCACTGGGCTCAATCTAGTTTTTGGGCAGTTTGTAATACACTTAATCAGATTTCCCACACCTTGTCCCCACTCTGGACCCTCTGACTAGGTTATAGAGTGATTTTCAGTTAGGGGGACCAAATAAATTTCTGTGACTTGAGATAAGATGGTGTGTCTATGGCAATGTCTGTGAGGCAGACTTAAATTAGTAATATGATTTCTCTGAAGCAATAAATCAAATTCATGGGGAGGATGACAGTAAAATCCCAGAGGACAATTAACTTGTCAGTGATTCACATGACTTAGTCCTTTTACTGAGCTATATGCTAACTTCGTGACTAAATTTTGAATTATTAAGAAACTTTTGATTTAAGGACTTCAAGGTGAACATACTTTAATTAGAACTTTCAGATTACACTTAGTTTAGACAGCAGATCAACTACCTTTATTCCCATATTCTTGCATATTTCTCCCTTCTGTGGACTTTTTTGCTCTTAATTTGGGACAATGTATTATTTTCTATGGCTGATGTAACAAATAACCAAAAATGTAGTGGACTAAGACGACGCGAACTTATTATCTTACAGTTCTGTGAATTAACAAGTTCAACGCTTGTTACAAGTTCAGGTCCCACTGGGCTAAATCAAGGTGTTAGTAGGCCTCTTCCTCCATCTTCAAAGCCAGCAACATCTGGTCGAGTTTTTCTCATGGAATATCACCCTGACCTCCTCTTCCATAGTCAAGTCTCCCACTGTCTCTCCTTCTATCTTTGCCTTCCACTTTTAAGGTCCCCTGTGATTACGTTGCGCCCACCTGATAAATCCAGGATGATGTCCCAAGATCTGTAACTTAATTACATCTTCAGAGGCCCTTTTGCAACATAAGGTAACATTCACAGTTTCCAGAAATTAGGACATGGACTTCATTTGGGAGGGGTCCTTATTCTGCTGACCATAAGCTCTCACCTTAATGTGACGGTTAGTGTGTGTGTACTTCATTTTCTCCACTACATAGACCCCTGAAAGGATAATAATATTGTCTTTGCATCTCTTTTAATTCTTTTTGGTTCCTTCTGCACTGATACCCAGTCTTGGGGCTGAATGCACCAAATAAGGAACAACAAAGCATCGCCCAGAGTTGAACCTGCCCATGGTCAGACACCAAACAAATACAGAAAGTTAAACAACAAGCAAATGCTAAATAGAGCACAGTCAGTGTCAGACATTATATTAAATACAGCAGAAGAGTTGAGAGTCAGAGACCTCTGGCAAATTCAGACCAACAGACAACACCAGTGCAGGAAGGTGAAGCTCGGTACTGTGCCTTGTGCACGTAATCTCAGTAGTTATTTATTATGAGGATTTGGTGACTATGAAGAGTGCAGAGATGGTTCGAATAAATTCTCATAGATGATGCTCTTCTCTGGCGTGGACTTTGTTAAACACCAGGGATCTGCCTTCCTGGGCTTGTCAATTTGCTCTCCATCCTCCTGAGAACCCAGTGTCGGATGGCATTTGTTGGGCATCTGCAGAACTGTGCTATTTTACTTTACCATTTTCCATTTATAACTTTCACAGGCTTTCTTTTTTTTTTTTTTTTCTGTAACACAGGCTCTAATGTATTATCTGGAAAATGCAGCATTTCAAATTAATCACATTAGGGGGGTATTAACTGTTCAAGATATACCCCTTTTGGTTTGGTATGAAGATAATTGTTACAAACTCATTTTTGTCAGTTTACTAGATTCAGCATCTCTATTATTTTCCATATTGGGATTCATTAAGCATGAAACTTCAATTACGTTTTGAAAGAAAATGACTGGCCTTTCTGAATATTAAAGACTATTTTATTGCCTTTTCACCCTGAATGTTGAGGAAAAAAAATTCACTAGACATTATTATTTTTATTATTTGTCGTTGTTTTTGCTTTTTTTACAAGGCTTTTTTTTTCTCCTTTGAGATTATAATGAACATGGTCACACCACAAGTAAAGTGAGAAGTAGGACAGAGAACGCTCTGAAGGCTGGTTTGGTCATCTGAGAGCATTAAAACTGGAATGCTCGGAATAAGATTGTTTTTTTGTTTTTGTATTTTTATTATTTGTCAAATCTCAGTTTCCTTAGACAAACTCAAGGCACTTTGCAATTGAATTCAAACTTGTACCACTTGGAGATACAAATGTGAATAATCTGAGAAGGGAAAAATTGAATATAAGGAGAGGACGTAAAAGGCAATAAAACATTCAGACTTGAGGCAAGACAGGCATCTGTCCTGAGAAAGGGAACTTATTCCAAGTAGCATGGACTCTCTTATACAAGATAAATTAAAAATTCCAAATCCTTTCTGTGTAATAGCTGCTTTGATGTATTTGAATAGCAACATCTGTGTTATCTTTGCTTTGGCATTGGTTGATTGTCTTTCCCCATGCAAAAACTTGAGATTTTCCTGGTTTTTGAGTGCCAAGTAATTTCGGATTGTATCCTGCATATTGCTTCCCATGTCTTGGGCCAATGGGAGGATAGAAAGAGAAAAGGGCAGTGGTAGTCTGCTCCACTCTCGGATCACAGCTCCAATGGTGGGTAGAGGACTTTCCCCTGACCTGACGGCAGGGTTGAGGGAGGATCATTTAGAAGAATGGAGACCTAGAAAGTCTTGTAGACTGAAAAGAATGAGCCAGAGGAAGAGAGGTGTTGACATGAGAGGGAGAGGATTATGGAAGGAGCAGTTTCAGAGGAGGTGGTAGAGAAGTTCTGGAATAATTTGAAGTTCCACACATTCACCATGATATGTTTCTCTTATTTCCTTATTTCCTTGACTCGTGTTTTACCTTCTCTATATAATAGACTCTTCCTCTTTGCTCTGCCAGATCCCACTCACCTCCAGGAAGTTGCCACTGAACACCTCCCCCCCCAGCCCTGAAGAGGTTAGGTGTCCTTCCCAGGTGTGCCCTTTAATAGAATGCTTCTCTGTCTTTGAACTCACCAGAGCAGTTTATAGTTGTCTGTCTGTGTTCCTGTATGCTCCACTTACCTGTGAGCCCCTGTGGGCAAGAATCATGTCTTATTCAGTTGAATGTCAACATCACTCTCTCTCTCTCCATATATATATATGCATATGTAGAGCACACATTTAAATTTTTCCAAAGTATTAAAAGGCTAAAAATTAGGAAAATTTGAGAACATCCATATGAAGTCTCTCTGCTTCCCTCTTCTCCTGGTGAATTACAGTGACGTCCCAATAGATCCAACAAGTTCAGAAGTTGGTACAGTCATTGGCCATTTTTGCTCATTTCTGTGAAGTCAAGCTACTGCAGTAAAATATACAAGGCAAATGAACGTTTATAAATATAATAGAATTGCTTTCACTCTAACTCCTTACAAAACAGGGAATTTTTTTATGTACATATAATAATTATTAGCAGTAATTAACCTTAACAATGGCATTACTCACTTTAAATTAACTTTTGTGAACTCTCTCAAGTTCACATATATATATGTTTGTTGACTGAATACAAGAGCAGATTTTGTAGGTGTGAGACTATATGAAGTAGCAGGTGAGATGGTTGTGGTGAATTGAGAATGTGGTGAGTTCTGAATACTGGGGTTGATGTTTCCTCAAGTGCTTATAAGGTCTTCCAAGGCAGGATATTGGAGGATCAAGATGAAGGTCACATGAGTTCTTAAAAATCATTTATTCAGAGTTAGAGCATTTGATGATTCATTAATGGGTAAGTGAGATGATGCTGAGGGCCAGAAAGATGTCAGCAAAAAGGGTGGAGTGGAAAAGTGCAAGGAGGGCCCTGAGCTCATCCTGGAGGTCGGTGGGAACATGGCAGGACATTGTGGGGAGCGTCACAGATGATGAAGAGAATGGAAGAGGTGTGGTGAGAAGGAAAGATCAGAATGCTATATGAGAGGTTATGTGGAGTGAGGGTGGTGTGGAACGGCCTTGTTAAGCTCTTCATCCTTTAAGAGACCAGCAGGGCATGATGTATGCTCTGTGACTGTGTGTGGACTGGTGCAGGGCATAGGCAGCAGTGAATTGGAAGGTGGCAAATGGTCCTTTCTCAGCAAATCAGAGAAGGAGGGGAAAGTGGGAGAAGCAGCTTGCTGTGGCCACGTGGGAAGGTAGGAGGTGAAAGACGCCTGCAAGACAGGAACCCATACTGCATCATGACAGTTGGAAGTGAATTCAGATCTGCTAGGGGCCCAGGGATGTGCGCAGTGGCTTTAGAGGCAGCCGGAAAGTCCATCAACAGGAGGATGGAGGAATAAAAATTGTTTTATTCGCAAAGTGGAACATTAGACAGAAGTGAAAATGGCTATGTCATCTACACTCTATAAAGTGGATGAATCTTAGAAACAGAATGCTAAGTGAAAACTGGCGTATTGTGAATATGGTGACATTGTTTGTTGAAACCCCAAACCAAGCAAAGCTAAACAACGGATCATTCAAGAAATACATACATATGTGATAAAAATGTTTTTTTTTTTAAATTTATTTATTTTGGCTGTGCCAGGTCTTAGTTGTGGCATGTGGGATCTAGTTCCCCGACTAGGGATCGAACCCAGGCCCCCTGCATTGGGAGTGTGGGGTCTTACCTACTGGACCACCAGGGGAGTCCCAAAATGCTTTCTTTAGAAGGAGGTAATGATGAACCCAAATTTCAGAAAATGCGGCCCTCTGGGGAGAAGTTGGAGATGGAGCAGGGAGAAGTAGGCTAGTGCTGCAGTGAGAAACCTTGTTCCCATTCTGTGTTTGATGACTGACTCACAGTGGTCTGTTTATTCTCATGCTTCATAACTTACCGCTGTGCTTTATACAGATATTCTTTTGTGTGCATTAAATATTAAATAATAATAAATGCAAATGCCCCGGGGGAAGAGACCCTTTCCATCTTATCCATCTTCTGAGTGGTTTTGCACATCTGGCACTTTCCCTAGACTAGGGATGGTAACAGGAGAGCACCTACCTGTATTTAACAGAAAGTTCACCAGATTTACCTTCTTGCTTAGAATGACTCAGAATCATAGTTTATCCTTCCTAGAGGTACACTGCCGTCGATCGCAAAGATGAGGCTCTGGCTGTATTGTCATGGGTTAAATCAGGGGTTCCCAACCCCTGTTAGGGACTGGGCCGCCCGGCAGGAGGTGAGCGGCGGGCGAGGGAGCGAAGCTTCATCTGCCGCCCCCCGTGGCTCGCATCACCGCCTGAACCATCGCCCCCAATCCGTGGAAAATTGTTTTCCACGAAGCGGGTCCCTGGTGCCAAAAAAGGTTGGGGACCACTGGGTTAAATGATCAGTGCCCTGGTCACAGCCATTCCTTAGAAAAGGGTCATATGTGAAAACTATGGTAATAGCAGAGAGAAACCGCTCAACTCATTCCTCAGGAGAAAAATCAGTCCATTGCATCCCTTGAATCCCCATGATGTTTGTCCCTTCTCCCTCTATGCCTCCTCAAATAAGTTACATTCTAGGAAAGCGGCTTTCCTGCTACTCCAACGCAGCCTTGAGTCCGCTCTCCGACCCGGTGGCCGCCCCATCCACAGTGCCAGCCCGCCTCCATCCCACTCGCACACGCCAGTCCTAGGGAGGAAAGCCGAAGTTCAGCTGCATCTAACACTGGACCCAACACTGCTCTTCAGGAAACTGGAGAACACCAGATTCTAACATTGATACGTGTTTTGAAGATAACAGGGGAGCAGGATCCAGATTCTTTCCCTTACCTCCCTACTTCAGACCGACTGCTCCTCATTTTTATTTTTTATTTTTATTTTTAACAGGAGAAAAAATTTATTTGTATGCATATAGGAGCTTGCAAAAGAAGTAGCTCTTTTTTTTTTCTCACAAACACACACTGTATTTTATTTTATTTTTTTTTTGTTTTACGGGTTTTTATTTATTTATTTATTTTTTTCACACACACACACACACACACACACACACACACACCGTATTTTATTTTTACAAGAGATAAATAGACTGACACCAAGCATTGTACATGGATGACCACAACAAAAGCAACAATGATTGCAATTACCAAACCTGAAACACACTCATACTATGTCATAATATTGACATTCAGTCCAGTAATCCTCCACTGTAACAGCTCCTTTACTTTGCAGTGAAAATTTATTTGTATATTCTTTGCCTCTGAGTCCTTGTTGGATTTTTTTTTTTTAATTCAGACAGAAAGTCACAAAAATTATACTCATCCTCATCAGTTCACTCAGTCCCATGTAATTAATTTTTTTTTTTCATCTTGATCTTTTGTTAGCACTTTTATGAGTTCATCAGTTTTTCATTAGAGTTCTGAAAATGCTTATTCATTCAGTTCAGCAGTACAGTCAGTTACCAGAAACCTGTACTTGTCAGAGTCTTTTCCATGAATTTCTTAAAGATGAAACCCTTTTATAGGAACATATTTGCAAAAGCATCAGAGTACACACAGAACTGTCTGTAAATGACAAAAGACTTAAAAATGACCACAGTTAAAAATTTGATGAAAGTTCATAACAATGCAGTTGACAAGAAAATTAGTTATTTCTGAGATATACATTTTAAGGTAATAACTAGGATTATGACTTGTAACATTATACCAGAACATACAAGATTTTTAGAAATTTCATGTAATGTCTGAAACATTTATATTAACATATTTCCATACAAATAACCCAATGAAAGTTTAGTATTAGTTGTTTTGATTGTTTGTTTTTTTATACTGCAGGTTCTTATTAGGCATCAATTTTATACACATCAGTGTATACATGTCAATCCCAATCGCCCAATTCAGCACACCACCATCCCCACCCCACCGCAGTTTTCCCCCCTTGGTGTCCATATGTCCGTTCTCTACATCTGTGTCTCAACCTCTGCCCTGCAAACCGGCTCGTCTGTACCATTTTTCTAGGTTCCACATACATGCGTTAATATATGATATTTGTTTTTCTCTTTCTGACTTACTTCACTCTGTATGACAGTCTCTAGATCCATCCACGTCTCAACAAATGACTCAATTTTGTTCCTTTTTATGGCTGAGTAATATTCCATTGTATATATGTACCACAACTTCTTTATCCATTCGTCTGTTGATGGGCATTTAGGTTGCTTCCATGACCTGGCTATTGTAAATAGTGCTGCAATGAACATTCGGGTGCATGTGTCTTTTTGAATTACGGTTTTCTCTGGGTATATGCCCAGTAGTGGGATTGCTGGGTCATATGGTAATTCTATTTTTAGTTTTTAAAGGAACCTCCATATTGTTCTCCATAGTGGCTGTATCAATTTACATTCCCACCAACAGTGCAAGAGGGTTCCCTTTTCTCCACACCCTCTCCAGCATTTGTTGTTTGTAGATTTTCTGATGATGCCCATTCTAACTGGTGTGAGGTGATACCTCATTGTAGTTTTGATTTGCATTTCTCTAGTAATTAGTGATGTTGAGCATCTTTTCATGTGCTTCGTGGCCATCTGTATGTCTTCTTTGGAGAAATGTCTATTTAGGTCTTCTGCCCATTTTTGGATTGGGGTGTTTGTTTCTTTAATATTGAGCTGCATGAGCTATTTATATATTTTGGAGATTAATCCTTTGTCCGTTGATTCGTTTGCAAATATTTTCTCCCATTCTGAGGGTTGTCTTTTCGTCTTGTTTATGGTTTCCTTTGCTGTGCAAAAGCTTTGAAGTTTCATTCGGTCCCATTTGTTTATTTTTGTTTTTATTTCCATTACTCTAGGAGGTGGATCAAAAAAGATCTTGCTGTGATTTATGTCAAAGAGTGTTCTTCCTATGTTTTCCTCTAAGAGTTCTATTGTGTCCAGTCTTACATTTAGGTCTCGAATCCATTTTGAGTTTATTTTTGTGTATGGTGTTAGGGAGTATTCTAATTTCATTCTTTTACATGTAGCTGTCCAGTTTTCCCAGCACCACTTATTGAAGAGACTGTCTTTTCTCCATTGTATATCTTTGCCTCCTTTGTCATAGATTAGTTGACCATAGGTGCGTGGGTTTATCTCTGGGCTTTCTATCTTGTTCCATTGATCTATGTTTCTGTTTTTGTGCCAGTACCATATTGTCTTGATTACTGTAGCTTTGTAGTATAGTCTGAAGTCAGGGAGTCTGATTCCTCCAGCTCCGTTTTTTTCCCTCAAGACTGCTTTGGCTATTCGGGGTCTTTTGTGTCTCCATACAAATTTTAAGATGATTTGTTCTAGTTCCGTAAAAAATGCCGTTGGTAATTTGATAGGGATCGCATTCAATCTGTAGCTTGCTTTGGGTAGTATAGTCATTTTCACAATGTTGATTCTTCCAATCCAAGAACATGGTATATCTCTCCATCTGTTGGTATCATCTTTAATTTCTTTCATCAGTGTCTTATAGTTTTCTGCATACAGGTCTTTTGTCTCCCTAGGTAGGTTTATTCCTAGGTATTTTATTCTTTTTGTTGCAATGGTAAATGGGAGTGTTTCCATAATTTCTCTTTCAGATTTTTCATCATTAGTGTATAGGAATGCGAGAGATTTCTGTGCATTAATTTTGTATCCTGCAACTTTACTGTATTCATTAATTAGCTCTAGCAGTTTTCTGGTGGCAGTTTTAGGATTCTATATGTATAATATCATGTCATCCGCAAACAGTGACAGTTTTACTTCTTCTTTTCCAATTTGTATTCCTTTTTATTTCTTTTTCTTCTCTGATTGCCGTGGCTAAGAATTCCAGAACTATGTTGAATAATAGTGGTGAGAGTGGACATCCTTGTCTCGTTCCTGATCTTAGAGGAAATGCTTTCAGTTTTTCACCATTGAGAATGATGTTTGCTGTGGGTTTGTCATATATGGCCTTTATTATGTTGAGGTAGGTTACCTCTATGCCCACTTTCTGGAGAGTTTTTATCATAAATGGGTGTTGTATTTTATTTTTACAACAGATAAATCAACTGACACCAAGCATTGTAAATGGATGACCACAACAAAAGCAACAATGATTGCAATTACCAAACACGAAACACACTCATACTATGTCATAATATTGACATTCAGTCCAGTAGTCCTCCACTGTAACAGCTCCTTTACTTTGCAGTGAAAATTGATTTGTATATTTTTTGCCTCTGAGTCCTTGTGGGATTTTTTTTTTTTAAATTTAAACAGAAAATCACAAAAATTATAATCATCCTCATCAGTTCACTCAGTACCATTCCTTATTTTTAAAGTGAAGAGAATGAGGGAAAAAATCCACACACACATATGATTAATTTTGTTATATGCATCCTTACGTGGAGGGAAAAATCTTACTGGAAAAACAGCCAGGAGACTTAAGTCCTGCTGCTGATTTGAACAAACCTTAGGTAGTTGTTCACCCTCTCTGAACCTCAGTTTCCCTGTCTCTAAATGGAATGATACCTGCCTTGCTAACCCCCCTCCACTCTGCTGACTTGCCTGTGAATTTCTCCGGGATCAGGGACACGGCCTCCTAAATGTTTTCAGAGCTGAATACAAGGCCCTCGTGGGAAGGAAAGGAAGGAGGGAGGGAAGGAGAGGGAAGGGGAAGGATTGAGGAGGGCAGTTCAGCCACAAACCGTGAAGAACAGTGTGTGGAAAGGCTTTGTGAACTTGAGAGTTCACAAAAGTTAATTTAAAGTAAGTAATGCCATTGTTAAGGTCAATTACTGCTAATAATTATTATATGTATATAAAAAATTCCCTGTTTTCTAAGGAGTTAGAGTGAAAGCAATTCTTTTATATTTATAAACATTCATTTGCCTTGTATATTTTACTGCAGTAGCTTGACTTCACAGAAATGAGCAAAAATGGCCATTGACTGTACCAACTTCTGAACTTGTTGGATCTATTTGGACATCACTATAATTCACCAGGAGAAGAGGGAAGCAGAGAGACTTCGTATGGATGTTCTCAAATTTTCTTACTTTTTAGCCATTTTATACTTTAGAAAAATTTAAATGTGTTATACATATGCATAATTAGTAAGAAAAAGCTACTTGGTTTATAAAATTAACAGGAATCATTCTAAAAATGAGTTTATTTTAATTAGTGTGGATTTCACAGCTACAAAACTTTGATGAGAAACAGTTTGAGTCTTTTCTTCTCATCAAGTAGAATGTTTTGAAAATAGTTAATAAATAAAAGCACCTCAGTACTATTGGCAAATCTCTCTGATTTCTTCTCAAATATACCAATGTGGTAAAATTATTTGAAGACATTGGCTGGCAGTGTGAAAGCTGATTAAGTGAATTTTATAAGAATAAGAAACCATCCCTTTCTGGAAGTAATACTAATATTGGCCATTTTTTTCTTGCTGAAAATTAAGTATAAGTCTTAAAATCTAATACTAGTTGAAAGTTGAATATGAATTAATTTTGTATTTTTGCTAACTACGAGCTTTACAGGCATACTTTAATAACTAACCTTAAAAGATAAGCCAAAATGCTTAAAATCGCTTCAACAAAATGATTTGTTTTCAATCAGTTTCATTCTTTCTATTAATCAGTAGCAGAGTAATAAAATATGGGCAGTCAACATTAGGACTTTTTTCTAATATCCCCAAAGTAAGATTTTATTTTCCCATTAAAGGTGCAAACAGTATGTTATTTTTTCCTCAAGGAATTAGGTTTCACGTCTTCAGAGTAGTGGGTACGTTTCATGAATAGGGGAGGTGGTGAGTCACAGGAAGCAGGCTTGTTTTCAGCTGATGATCTTCTAAAAGCTCATAAACAGCAAATATTCTTCCTGTTGCCAAAATAATGGATGATTTAAAAGTCAGGGTGTTAAATGGTTGCTAAGGAAGTGTTACGATGGATGGTATTGTGCCGCCAAAGTGGTTGTTATGGCCACTCTACATGTTAGGAAAACGTCAGCTGTTGTGCAGAGGTTGGAGTTCTACCTGGCATCAGCTCCACGGCAGTGATTACCATTCTTGTTGTAGCAACAAGCCAATTCTGAAATGGTTTTGAATGGTTTGCTTTTGTTTTCCCCATTGACTGTGTTGTTGATAATATTACTGAGATAAACGAGAAAAAACTTTCCACTTGGCCTGCTGGAAGGATTCACATTTGTGTTTAGTAGAATGTGGATTGTTTCCAAAGGCCACCAATAAGCAACATGAGTTTGCATGTCACTCAGCCTAACACCATTTCACAGGCTGCTTGTGGTTTGTCTTAATTTTTCTGTTCTAAATAATGATACGGAAAGGTGCCAAAAGTAAAGTTCCTAGCCCCTGAGTGTCCTCAAAATCATGGCCATTCTGTGTCATGCCCAAAGAGGGTTCTTTCATGCTTATTTTTTTTAGAACAATTAAAGCAACAAAAAACTAAAAAAAGAAAATTAAAGAAAGTAATAAAACAGAACTGTATTTCAGCCATCCAGAATTGTGAGTTATAATTTTGTCACATTAGTTCCAAGTAATGATCTTTTCCTTTCAAATAAAGAAAAAAGAAACAATCTTTTTCTTTCAAGTAAAGGAAAGATTATCAGTAACATTGGAATTTCTTTCTTTTTCTAAAATTTATTTATTTTATTTTTGGCTGCGTTGGGTCTTCGTTGCTGCGCGCGGGCTTGTCTCTCGTTGCAGCGAGCGGGGGCTACTCTTCGTTGTGGTGCGCGGGCTTCTCATTGCGGTGGCTTCTCTTGTTGCGGGGCACGGGCTCTAGGTGCTCAGGCTTCAGTAGTTGTGGTACGCGGGCTCAGTAGTTGTGGCTCACGGGCTTAGTTGCTCCGTGGCATGTGGGATCTTCCCAGACCACGGCTCGAACCCGTGTCCCCTGCATTGGCAGGCGCCTTCTTAACCACTGTGCCACCAGGGAAGCCCGGAATTTCTTTCTGATCCTGAGGCCCAGCCCTCTCCTGACTCTCCAGAGCCATGACTATTAGGAATTTGGTGTATTATTTTCCAGGCCATTCTATTAAACTGTTACATACATATTCAAGAACATATATTATGCAGTCGTTCTACGTGTGTTTTAAAAATACACCTAAAAATGCATATTTATTTCTATATGTCCCTGCAATTTGCTTTCTCCCCTCAGCATTCTCTTAATACAGCTATTTCTAATTTCTATTGTTGCAAATCTATTCCTAAGAACCTTGCTATTTAATAGTTATTTTTAGAGTGAAATTGAGATGAAAAGAAAGCACAAAATTAAAGATAATCGCGTCCATGTCACATCCATCTACCTGCACACTTGAAGTTCTTTCACTTTACGTTGACTTTTTACTCTACTTTTTTCTTTCTATCTGGCTTTCAGAGGGAGAGAGTGTTTAAATTTAAAAGGTCTCCATTTATTGGGGGTTCTTGAAGAGATTGGTTACATGTAAGTGAATTTCTCAGACAATTGAAATGCCAGATCTTTTTTTGATGGTAGTCTTTCTGAAATAATGTCTTAAACAATCTCAGCCTTAAAAATAAAAACAAAAAACAAACATAAAACCCCCAAAACATGTTGAGCATGCTTGCTGAATCATATGATTTAAGATTTTCCAGGGTTGAGGGCTGTTTTTCCCTGTTGCGCTAATGGCCCCATGTGATTTTTTTCTTATATCTAGATTTTATGGTGTTTCTGTCCGTTTACTTATTGTCACACTGACAAAGTCATTTTTTGCTCTCATCTTTAGTTAAGATTCTGGAAACCCTCTCCTTCCTTCTCTTTCCTGCTTCTTAATAGGCCATTACTTGGAAATTTTGACCATAAACTATTAAACCCAAACTAGCCTTCTATCAGTGGGGAACTCATTTAGTGCCTAAATTTGAGTCAGGGGCCTCTTTTCTTTCTTATTTTTGGTTCTTGGCTGTGTCCTGGTCAAAATGACTAAAGTTGAAGATCTGAACTTTTCTTTGTAGGAAGAAAAAATAAATATTTGAAAATTAGAAGTGTTCTCTGTTTTTTAAGCTAATACTTCTATTTGAGAATATGAAAAAAGTAATGAAGCAATAGGGAACAAGTTGTCATTGCAAAATATAAGAACAGCTTTTCAAATATTGTCTCTCCTAGCAACGCGAGGCAAACTTTATGCTGAACATTATTTCGATGTGGAAACTTCTAAGAGGACTCGTAATGTCAACATGCATTTCTCAAATAAATAAAAAAGAAATATTTTCAAGAAAAAAAAAAGATTATTTCTTCTGCCAAGGATGGAAGAGACCAGTTATGCATGTGCATATTTTAAAAATAATAATTTGTGCTATTTGAGTAGAAATAAGTAAAAGCTCATTAACTTGAACCTGAAGTAATAAAAACCGAAAATTCAGAGGGATGCGTGCTTTCACAGATCATTTTGCCTATTAAAAAGTGATTTGGCCCAGGGAAATGATAAAAATGAGTTTGTTGAAAGAATCAGGTTTCTAGGGATGAAGAACTCGCTTTGCTGATTTCTGTGAAGATGATGGTTGGTTCACAGGCAAGTCCGGGGATGTGTGTGCTTTGCAGGGCTGGGGGCTGTGCGTCCGTGTCGCAGTGCATGCCTCCGAATGTCCCAGCATTGCTGCTTCTGAAATAGTCTGTCCTTCAGACTTCTCACTCTGTCCAAGTCTTTGCTCCCCTCAAAATCAACAAGCACAATCTTTCCTCAGTTATTATAGGAAAAAAAAGGGGTCAGAGCCCTTGCGCCCCTCTCCTCCCACCCCCACACCCCCGATTTGTTTTCCCAACTAGATTCATTTGGAGAGTAAAGTACTAATTAATATTGCAATAAGAAGTGGTCATAATCACTAGATCATAGAGTTAGAAAGGGACCCTAGAGGTCACCCAGCCTCCCACGTTTATAGATGAGGTGATGAGACCCGGTGAAGGAAGGCAGCCCTGCGAGGTCCAGCTGGTCGCCACGCAAAGCGGGTCCCCGTCAGGCAAGGACCAGCGTTTCAGAAGACTGAATGGGAACCGGCAGAGGAGGGTCCCGGATGCCGCGGTGAGAACTTTGGGTGTGATGCGATGCGATGTTAAAATAGATACTAGGAAGCAGCAGGGTTTTGAAAGAGGAGTTAAAGGTTAAAGGGTTGGGTTTCTTCCTTCTCTTTCTTAGGGCTTTACTACAGGAGAAAGATGGATATGAAAATGTTGAGGAACATTAAAGGAGCATTTAGTCTAATTATGCTGCATAATAACCAAAGTGCATCCTATTTGAACATGAAAAATAATCCCTATAAAAAAGTTGGTGGTTTCCTTGTCAGACTTTTTCAAATCACACAATGCTTTATTCTTTGTCTTGCCAATGGGACTAAAAGCAGTTTGTATTTGTTTAAATAAGATATTATCAGAGATAAACATCATTTCAGTTTCCCAGAAATATGAATATTTAAGGTGGATCTTTTAAAGAAGTATTTTCAAACACAACAGAGTATATATGGTGGCGTGAATGTGAAACTTCTGGTGGGGGAGCAAGGCGACTTCTGAAAATGAACCCAGCAGCCCTCCCCTGACGTCAGTCAGAACCCACCAGCCGCGCGTTCCCAGCGGGCGCTCCAGCCCCAGTCTCTCGGCCAGTCAGGTGGACGCAGCCCACAGTCCAGTTCCGCTAGAACTGACCAAGTGTGGCTGTCGTTAGGCCCCTCGTGCTGTTCTAGTGCAGGCAAGGTCACACAGGCCACGAACTTCCCAGAACTGCCACCAGCTTACAACCTAGGGCCTAATGAGGTAGAGAGAAGCAGGGCTTGAAAATTTTTCCTTTTGCTTTGTTTGCTTCTTTCTTTTCTTTCTTTCTCTCTTTCTTTCTTTCTTTCTATCCTTCTTTCTTTCTTTCCTTCTTTCTTTCTCTTTCTTTCTTTCTTTACTTTCTTTTCTTTCTTTCTCTCTTTCTTTCTTTCTTTCTATCCTTCTTTCTTTCTTTCCTTCTTTCTTTCTCTTTCTTTCTTTCTTTACTTTCTTTTCTTTCTTTCTCTTTCTTTCTTTCTTTCTTTCTTTCTTTTCTTTCTTCTTTCCTTCCTTCCTTCGTTCATTCCTTCCTTCCTTCCTTTCTTTCTTTCTTCCCTTCTTTCTTTATCTTTCATTTTTCTTCCTTCCTTCCTTTCTTTCTTTTTTCCTTTTTTTCTTTCTTTCCTTTCTTTCTTTTCTTTCTTTCTTTCCTTTTTTCTTTCTTTCTTTCTTTTTCTTCCTTCCTTCCTTTCTTTTTTTTTGTTTAACTGGAGATTTGATAGAGGTGAGCTCAGGATCTTGAAATTATATTATTTGCCATTGTCACAAATGTATTACTTGTTTTATTTACAGAATTCTTGAGGAACATAAGCTTTGAGGGAATAAGTCTTATTTCCTGTTTATTTCATGGGAGTGAACAGAAATCTCTTTCAGGTCACTTCACCCGTATCAGAATCTGGTTGTTGGATGTGTGAAATCAGGGTTATGCTGATGAGCCTGGAAGCATTAAAAGTGCGGGTTATACTGGAGCCACTCACAAGCCTGTGGGGCTAATAGGAAAATGGAGCTGTGCGAACACTAACAGCTGTGAGAGGCTTTGCAGTGTGGTTTAGCAGTCGGTGTCCTGTGTGATTAGATGCAGCCCTGCCAGAACTGGTTCCGGGGCCCCCGGGGCTCTGCAGACACAACAGAATGAAGCTGGTTCAGCTCCCACGGATTTTTATACTCTCTTATTCCATAGCGGCCCCCTATAGGCTCTCGGGCTCTCCTCACCATTTAATACAGAGGCTGCAAATATATGGGGCCCTGTCATTCAGCCACAGATGGTACTGGGCACGACAGGTAAAAATATTAACAAAACAGGAGCCCTGCCCTGGAAAACTCAATCTATCAATCAAATTCTGCCAACTGCAGTGAGTCACGTTAGGAGCATGGTCTTTGGGCAAAGAATGAGGGTGTGCCTGGCAGGGAATGGGGACCGACAGCAGGGTGAATGGGGAGGAAATTCTAGGCAGAGGCATGGGCTGCACACATTAGCAGCAGCAATGGGTGCAGCCGGGAAGGATCAACCAGGGGTCCCCATGCTCCGCTCCTGAACTTTGCATTTCCTCCTGTAGGTGATGTCATGACATCACATGGTTAGAGAACGAAGTGACACACCTGTGTTTTAGAGCCCTCACTGTGCGGGGACATGGAGGATGGTGTAGACTCCAGCTTGAAGGCTAATAAATATTTTTAGAGCAGAGGTGATGAAACCCAAGCCTGAGATGACACCCCTCTTGCCCACTCCCGGGAGCATGGGCTGTGTGTTGTATGAACAGGAGGGGAAGTAGGAGTCCAAAGTGACTCCATTGTTTCTAGGGTGGAAATTCAGAGCACATCTTCAAGCTTGTGAAACTTACCTAACTTCTTGAGATAAAAGACTGCCTATTATATATGACTATCTGCAGAGAGAACATTCTGGAAGGATAAAGGGGGAAATATTATTTTATCTAGGCAGTGGATATGGAGATTGGGGGTTGGCAGGGAGACTGGCATTTCCCATTTAACACCTTTCTGCATGTTTGCTTTCTACATTTCAGAGCATATTATTTGACAGTTCTTAAGTCCCTGAGCACTGCCTGTGGACCCTCACCGGACTCTGTTCTAGTCCTGAGAAGAAAGGACCTACCTTTTTTTTTTTTTTAATGCTTCTGCATTAGGTTGCCTTTGTTTGTTTGTTTTCCTTTGGTAATATTTCTATTGCAATGTTCACTCCTCTGTGTGTTACTCAGGAATAGAGATGGAGACTAGGATCTTACGAGGACTCTTTTAAAAAATTGACATATAACATATTAGTTTCAGGTGCACAACATAACATAATGGTTCAATAGCCAGGACTCCTTTTTGAGTAAAGAAATTGTTTTCTCTAGATGTTAATATATCTGTCAGTATTTTCTGAAATTATATTATAAGAAAATATCAAAATCACATAGTAGATTAAGGATGATCTCTTTATCTACAAGGAATTATGTCTATAGAGTTCCTTCCAATTCTCAAGAGAGCATGTTGCATAAATAATTTATTATGTTTGTATTATACACACAAACTCATGAAGACTGAAGTGTTAGGTAAGTGAGCAAGATAGTTTTTAGAACAGAGTACTGAGGCCCCTTTCTCTTCTCTGGTCCATGTTATAAAATGCTTTATACTCTTTGTCTAGATATCAGACACTGTACTGTTTCTTTGCTCACAGACAAACTTGCTAATGTTCTACATTTCTATCTGAATGTGATTATGTGCTTTCCAAGATTTTCACAGGGTATAAAAAAAAAACTATTAGCAATTAAACTTTTGCTTAATTTTAGTTACATGCTTGGCAGCGTATAGGATATATTCAGCCAGGAGTCTGCATATATTCTTTTCTTTGGCAGGGAGAGAGGAAGTGAGTCTTGAGAGATGCATCACTATTTAAATTAACCAATACAGATTACCGCAGGAGCTAGATCTCAACTTTTTCCTTTTTCTGAAATAGGTTACAATTTCAGTAGACAGTCTCATGTACTCTAAAATGTATTTGTTTCTTTAAGCAGATTATAGCTACCAGATGATAAAGGTGTGGCAGCCACCAACTACCTGTGGTTATTTAAATATAACTTAACTAAAATTAGATCACATTAAACATTTAATTCCTCAGCCAGCCTAGCCACACTTCAAGCACTGAATAGCCACAAACAGCCACTGTCTGGGACAGCACAGATATAGAATATTCCAGCATCTCAGAAAGTTCTATTGGACAGCACTAATCTAGAGTAAACATATGTCATAAACAGAGTTAAAAATGGAAAAGTTTCTGTAATAATTTGTGTAACGAAGGAAAAGATGCAGTTTCATGTATATTCTTTTTTTTTTTAATTTTTAAAATTTTATTTTTGGCTGCATTGGGTCTTTTGTTGCTGGGCGCGGGCTTTCTCTAGTTGCGGCGAGTGGGGGCTACTCTTCGTTGCGGGGCGCGGGCTTCTCATCGCGGTGGCTTCTTTTGTTGCGGAGCATGGGCTCTAGGCGTGCAGGCTTCAGTAGTTGCAGCACACGGGCTCAGTAGTTGTGGCTCGCGGGCTCTAGAGCGCAGGCTCAGTAATTGTGGCGCATGGGCTTAATTGCTCTGCGGCACGTGGGATCTTCCCGGACCAGGGCTCAAACCCGTGTCCCCTGCATTGGCAGGCAGATTCTTAACCACTGCACCACCAGGGAAGTCCTTCATGTATAGTCTTTACAGAATGGAATATAAAGTGCACATCAGTACTTCACAGTTTACTGTGTCCTGTTTTCACTTAGCGTGTAACATGTTTGAGTTTGTGGAGCTCCATGCTTGGTGTGTTTTATTTGCCTTTTTAGACAAAGGGAGGAAAGTATGAGAATACTAAGATTAATGATGGTCACAGTGTTTCTCTGGTTTAATACAGCAAGATCTGATTCAAGTTCAGACACAGCGCTGCTTTGGGTGGAGTTAGGACATTAACTGACCTTAACTGACATCGAAGGAAAAATGATTTAAGAGGCCAATCTTGATTTCCTACCTTTTCTTCCTAGTATTCTTTGGATTTCTAACCCTAGGTTATCATAATATTTATATGTATCAAATATATGTATATATATATTTGACCCTTGAACGACACAAGTTTGAACTGGATGGTTCCACTTATGTGTGGATTGTTTTCAGTAGTAAACACTACGGTACTATGTGATCTGCAGTTGGTTGAATCCACGGATGCAGAGCTGTGGATACGGAGGAACCACATATTGAGAGGACCGATGATAAGTTATACTCAGACTTTCAACTATGTAGAGGGTCAGTACCCCTATCACCAGAGTTGTTCAAGGGTCAACTCTTTCTCTCTATGATATGTTGAGCTTCCAAAGCGCTTAGAAATGTTACAGGATAGGATTCTTTCTATAGGTGTTCTAATGCTATTAATGATGTTGGATAATTTTCTGTTTCCCTGTAGATATGGAAAAGTTTAAGAGCAAAGTGAAGGACATTTAAAGTAAATTACTACCTTACACTATATACAAAAATTAACTCCAAAGAGATCAAAGGCCTATATGTTAAAGCTAAAACTGTAAAACTCTTAGAAGAAAACATAAATGTTAATCGTTATGATCTTAGATAGGCAATGGTTTCTTACATATGACACTTAAAACACAAGCAACAAAAGAAAAAAATAAATTGTACTTCATCAAAATGAAAAACTTTTGTGCTTCAGAGAACACTATCAAGAAAGTGAACAGACCAACCCACAGGATGGGTGAACATGTTTGCAAATCTTGTACCTGGTAAGGACCTAGTGTTTAGAGTATATAAAGAACTTTTGCAACTCAACAAATAACCCAATTTTAGAATGGGTAAAGGATTTGAATAGATATGTCTCTAAGGAAGATATACAAATGGTCAGATAGCACATGAAAATATGCTCAACATCATTCGTCACAGGGAAATGCAAATCAAAATCACAATGAGATACCCCTTTACAACCACTACGATGACTAAAATAAAAAACAAAAACATCAACTGTAGACAAAGACAGGGGGAATTAGAACCCTGTACATTGCTGGTGGGAATCTTAAAATGGTGCAGCCACTGTGGAAAA
The DNA here is from genome assembly GCF_028023285.1 of Balaenoptera ricei. Taxonomy (NCBI): domain Eukaryota; kingdom Metazoa; phylum Chordata; class Mammalia; order Artiodactyla; family Balaenopteridae; genus Balaenoptera; species Balaenoptera ricei. Next base: position 3,413,620 of record NC_082650.1, read on the forward strand.
GAGTTTGGCAGATCCTTGAAAAGTGAAACATAGAGATATTATACAACCCAGCAATTCTACTACGAAGTATATACCCAAGATAATTGAAAGTGTATAGTCACACAAAAACTTGTATTTGAATGTTCACAGGAGCAATATAATAATAGTCCCAAAGTGGAAACAACCCAAATGTCCATCAACTGATGGATAGAAAAACAAAATAAGGCATATCTCTACCATGAAATATTATTCAGCCATAAAAAGAATGAAGTACTAATACACAATCGCAGAGGAACACATATTGTATGATTCCCTGTATATGAAATATGCAGAGTAAGCAAATCCACAGAGATGGAAAGAAGGCTGGTGGTTGCCAGGAGCTGGGGAACGGAAGGAATGGGGGTGACTTCTAATGGGGATGGAGTTTCCCTTGGGGGTTATGAAATGTTCTTTAATTAGATGGTGGTGATGGTTGTGGAGGCTTGTTTTAATACTCTACAAACCATTGAACTGTGCCGTTCTTTTTTTGCCACGCCACTTGGCTTGTGGGATCTTATTTCCCTGACCAGGGATCAAACCTGGGCCCCCCGGCAGTGAAAGCTTGGCGTCCTAACCACTGGACCACCAGGGAATTCCCGAACTGTGCACTTTTAAAGGATAAATTTTATGGTGTATGTATTATATCTCAATAAAATATTTTAAAATAAGTGTGTAATTCTTGGTTTCTCTTTTTAACACTTAGTCTAATAATATGTAAGTTTTTTCAGTGCCATCTGACCCAGTCTTTCAGGGAATGTGAGTGGGGGGAAAAACTCGATAAGAGCAAGTGTCAGAGTGAATGATAATAGCAAAATCAAGTCCATGTTTTTATGTAGAAACATAGGAAAGCAGCACTTTTCACTTTAGCTAAAAGTATAAATTATAAGTGGAGTGTGTTATTTGTGAGCCAGAAAATTTAATTATAAAACAATGAAGAGTTTGAAAGACTCAAGTAGTTAACATCTTTTTTAGTCAAAATTGCATGTTATATAATCTTTCAACGGCTATATAAAAAGAGCTCTGAACCACATAGGATTTTCACACGCCTCTAAAGTTTTAAATAAATGGAATGATTCTGAGTGCACTGGCAAACTATTAAACACATTTATTTCCACTTATTTGTCACTGTCTTTGCATTTATATTTAAATCTCTGAAGTGCCTGCTTCTCTCAGGAAGTGGGAGCAGAATCATTGCAGAGGTGCAGGTCTGGTGGCTCTATTTCCTGGGTTATATAAAATCCCAGCCTGGACAAACTGCCTGCAGGAAGTGTTTGCCACATGACAAATAAACAATAAAAGTAAGGGCATAAAAAATTTAAAAATTCAGCTAGTTTGCAGAACAAAACGATTGCATGGAGAATTGACCTTAATCTGCAAAAGACTTCAGACTATCTGCTAAGGTTTCCAGTTCATTCTCTAAACTTTATACAGAGTTTTTCAACTGGGCACTGAACCGTGGTCTCCATGCCAAATTGTGAGGACAAGATGAATTGAACTTTAAAATTCTTGCTAAGGCCTTCTAAGCAATGTGTAACTAAATAATATAATCATATGTAAGAATGAATCTTTCCAAATTAAAAAAAGCTGGCTCTTTGTAGGCTAAAGGTTTTATTTCAAGTAAGTATTGGTGACTGTCCTACCACACATGGGATGTGCAAAAGCAGCCAGAAACACACCCCTTTCTCCTGGGTCCTGTCATAGTAGCCTGTCAAGGACTGCTACTTACTCACTGCTTTCATGAGCACACATCTCTTTACATTTCTCTCAGTATTATTGTCGAGACAGTTGCCCAGAGGACAGTGGAAGTGGAGTGAGTTAGGTGGGGGAAAGGCAGCAGTATTTATGGTGACATAAGAAAAAAGAGTGTAGCAAAATTTTCGTGGAGGTATACTTACTTGATTTGTAATCATTATATATTTGTGTTCTAATTCACTTAATTTGTGAAGATCCGCTGTATGAGTGTAAGACATAATTACAGAATAAGTCTACAAAATTAGAAATTACCCCCCTTTTCTCTTCCCCACTCTCACCATCATTTTTTTTTTAATGTTTCTGAAATCTAAAGATCCAGGTGACCACTGACAGAGTAAGTTGTAATGAACCTTTAAAAAGGCATTACTTAAAAAGACCATTCATTGGATTTCCATTAAAAATAACTAGAGAGAGGATCATTTACTAGGCATACAGTTACTTCTTATTGTAGAAGGTAGTTCTAGCCACACAATAGGATGTACTTTAAACTATTTATTTTATAATTTACATCTCAGTTTCCCTTGAAAGGGATATTTCTTTAACTACTATATATTAATTATAGCAGATATAATAAATACTCATTTAAAAGATTGTAATATATTTTAATTATTTGCATCAAAACACTAAGCGTTTTGTATTTCTAATAACCTAGACTGCTTTTTCTAATCTGCTGTTTTTAAGCATCTGTTGGTGACCTGATGTCTTAACCTCATGTAGATCATCTTAAATTTAAAGAAAAAGCCATGCTCATATATTGAGCAAAACTGAGGGGCAATTTAAAAGGTCTCTGCAAAATTGTGATGGATCCAGCAGAGAGATTGCAGATGACCAGGTGATAGAACTTTCAAGGGAAACTGAGATGTAAATTATAAAATAATTATATCTTGTTTGGCTAAGAGAGAAAAGCAAAGCTTTTTCTCTTTTTCCTTGAGAGAAAAGTAAAGCTCCACGTCCTAGGCGCCACGGAGTGATGATTTGGATCCCAAAACGGGCAGGTCCTGGCTTTACCGATCCTGTGTCTGGACAGGAACTCGAATACTACGGGAATCAGCCTTATGTGCTCAGGTCCAGAGAGTAAGTGGCAGAAGGGCAGTTGTTGGGGACGTGCTCCAGGCACCTCGGCGCCCACGTTTCTGCTACCGCGCTGGGCTTGTTCAGAGACACTGACTGAGCAGTCTCATTGTGAGTCGTGTGACCAGGTGAGGTGATCACTGGGCTCTGCCGTGACCCCAGGGAGCTGCCCCTGGCATGCGACAGAGGTCTGCTGTCCTGCCTCTTCCAAATGCGGTGTGCTTTCCTCTTTCCTGTCTCTTCTTCCACAAACCTCCCTCAACCCAATTCTTTCCCTTTACTGTCTTTTGAAATATTAAACCCTATCGTTCCTTGGTTTAAATCACTGTTTATCAGCCATTCTTCCAAATTACTAGGTGAAGAACAGCTTTGAAGCTTATTTGATAATGAAGACTAGACACCCTGCTTTTTGTGCTGTATTTTAAGGAAAAGAGTGATTCTAATAGCGATGTCTTTGAGTGATGGTAGAGTGACATTTATAGAGAGAAGTCTGCTGAGAAAGACTTGTTTAAACACATAGAGCTTTTTCTTCAGATGCCCGGCTGTGTGATCATTTCCAGGGCCTTACTTCCCCAGGGCAACTGTTTATTTTAGAAGTCTTATAAGTAAGTTTAATTAAGCACTTTGAAGTTGATAACTTGTAATTATTATTTTGCAACATGGTGAGAGTCAGGACCCTGTTACCATGAAATAATAATTGCTACTAAGTGATTTCCTTAAGAGTGCTGTTTCTCAGGAGAGTGCAGGCGGCTTTTAGGAAAGCAGGGAAAGATTCAGGACTCAGGCTCTCCTGCCAATCACAGGTCCATATCATGTCAATGCCATTTGGTTTACTGTGAATGGAGGACACAAGTGCCTCTTCAGAGAAGTTCAATAGAAAAAGAAAAGTATTTTTAGGAATTTATTTCTGCTTTGCCCTATCCTCAATGGAATCACATCCAGAGTGGAGGGTGGAGGGGTCAGGGGATGGCTGTGTCTTTTTGCTTGCTGTTTAATATCTAAGATAGACGCAGAACATTTCCAAGACATAGATTTGGACTTTTTCTTCCAACACTCCTAACTTATGGATTAACATTAAAACTGACAAAAACCACACAAGTATTTTCAGTGAGATTTTTGTGTGTGGGGGGGATCTTTATTTTTTCAATTTTTAGCTTTATTGTAATACAACTGATAAGCAAAATTGTAAAATATATAAAGTGTACATCATGGTACACATATTAGAAAATGATTTGTAAGAAAAAATAAGGAGAATTTTTTTTTAACTAAGTGGCTATTGATACATACTGTTTTATTGAAACGCATAGTACAGCTCCTACATCCCTCACTGACTTAGAAATAGAAATACCGACACTGATTGTCAGATGCCCACTGTTCTCAAAGACCAAAGACACTGACACTCATGGCTTTCTGCCATAGCGCAGCTTGGATGTATAATTTACGTCGCTTTCAAAACCTTTTTTTCTCTCCTGAAACTGGTTCTCATTAATGGCTCTAAGGAAACAAGCCTTCTAATATGGCTGTGAATTTCAATTGCCTATAATACTTGTCACAAACTGCCCAATAGTTTTGTTTGGACATGGTTAGTCTTTATGGAACTTCAAATATTGTTCACATATTCAAAGAACTAAGCATGTCTGTCTATATGAACTCTTTTACTACTTGGGGTTTTTGTTCAATTTTAAACATGAACATTCATTACTGAAACAAAAATTGACTTTTTGTAATATTTCTAGATAAAATTCAAGATACAGGCCATCTGAGAGAAGCTTGTTTGTTGTGCCCCAGAAATCCTAATTCTAGATTGATTAAACGATTTGATGTAAGATAGGAGTTCAGATGGGAGTGACATATTTCTATTTTTGACCCCAAAAGGGTGACTAGCTAAGTGCTTTCCATGTTTTATCTAATTCTTAAAACAACACAGTGAAGAAGGTCTCATTGTTACTGCCATTCTGCAGATGAAGAAACTGAAGCTTTAGGAGGTTAAGTGACTTGTGCAAGTCCACTTTGTAAGTGGTGTGGAGTTGCAGCTCTCTGAATCCAAAACCCATGTGCTTAGCCACCAAAAATAATAATAAAAACACACACACAACATATGTATATAAAGTATGTTTTGGTTGTCCATACCTATAAGAACTGTTCTGTTAAAATTTAAATATTTTTTTTTCCAAAAACTACTTCTAAATCAGTGTTTGTCTCCAATAGCACACTGATTAGTATTAGTAGTATTAGTATCTGGAGTACTAGGTCTTCATTCCTCCATACCAGGAAAATGATTTGTTCTAGTTTGTTCTCTTGGGAGATGTCTCCAATCTGTTTTTCAAAAACATTGGAGGTTCAGTTGCACAGTCACTTATCAAGTGCTATGTTCCTGGCACTGCATTACAAGTGAGCAAGCTCTAGAGCCTTTGGCAGCCTGGCATGTACCTTAATTATGTATCTCACTAGTTGGACGTGTTTGAACTTTACTAAATTATGAAAATGAAGCAAATGATTGTAGAAGAATTATTGTCTTTGTTTTCTTATTTCTAGTTAATTGTAACTATGCTTACTTATCTCAACATGGAAAAAACTGTGTAACCATTAACATTTCTGCATTTCAAAGTACCGCAGCATTGTAAACACTGAGGAATTCTTTACTACTGTGAATTAGATGAGATTCTGTCACTGAAAGGAAGTTATCCAAAACTTTAATAAGCTTATAATAAATTACTGAAATTCATTTAGTTTAAATTTAAGCAAATTTGCATCTGTGGTGGGGAAAAAAACTAAACACTAAGATTAAAATTATGACTATCCTTTAAGAAACAAAACCTGTGAGTTCTGACACTGTTATTTAAAACGAAAACAAAGTTGTACACTTGGCCTAGGTAAAGGAAAGCTGTTCATGTGAGCCTTCTGTATGTGAAATAAAATTCCTCTTTTAGAATTTGTCTGATGAGACACCGTCAGGGGCCCCTCCCATCAGGAGTTTGGCTCTCTCACCTTGTTAGTGGCCGAACTACCTGAATAGAGTCCAAAGGTGGACACTGCCCATCTACCTACCCTAGACTGTGGTGAAGTGCGTTCCTTCAACTTAACCTACCGACTCCCAGGGAATTGATGCCTAAAGTACATTATTTGAGTTGTTAAAGATGCAATATAAGATAGCACTGACTTACTGAATACATTTCCGACAACTCTGATTTGTTTTGGTTACCTAAAATTCAGGTAATCTAGTTTCATGTATTGCTCACAAAAACATTTCATTGATAATCAGTTTAAAGGCTATGAAAATTTCTCTCAAATGCTAACAATATAATGTAATAATGCTGACCTATTTTAGTAAAATATGAGTTACATGTTTAAAATAGTTCTTAGTTATACATGGATACATATATTTAATGTGCATATGTATTATATAGGAAATGAACAGGCATTTCCTAATGTGATATAATTTTGGTATTGACTTTCCTGCAAGAATGAAAGAAAAGGGCTTCCCTGGTGGCGCAGTGGTTGAGAATCTGCCTGCCAATGCAGGGGACATGGTTTCGAGCCCTGGTCTGGGAAGATCCCACATGCCGTGGAGCAACTGGGCCCGTGAGCCGCAACTACTGAGCCTGCGCTCCGCAACAAGAGAGGCCAGGACAGTGAGAGGCCCGCGCACCACGATGAAGAGTGGCCCCCGCTGGCCGCAACTAGAGAAAGCCCTCGCACAGAAACGAAGACCAACACAGCCAAAAAAAAAGAAAAAAAGGATAGCATCAGAGGATACATAACTCTAGGTAATGTACTTCATATTTTAAGTAGCATCTCTTCAAAGGCCATTTGCTTACAGATATTGACATTAGAAATGATATGCTCAGAGGCCCTTCAGTGTTCTAACCTGAAGGGACGAGTATTTGAGAATTTTAAGTACTCCTGCCGGGTTGATGTGTTAATTATGACTCTTTTGGGTACAAACGATGGAGCCAGTTACACTGGTTATCCGTTGCTGTGTAACAAAAGAGCCCAAGTCCTGGTAGTTTAAGGGGCACACACTTCCTGTCTCTGGGCTCCTGCGGGGGAGGAGTTGGGGTGCAGCTCAGTGGGGCCCTCTGGCTCCGGGCCTCTTGCACCCCTCATCCCACCGTGCACTGCCAGGCTGGCCTCTCCCCAGGGCAGCGCCCAGTGCGGAAGCTCGTTCAGAGCCACAAGGAGAGGGACAGGCTGAACTCAGCCCCCAGTGGGCATCCATCCCTCTGCTGTGTTCCAGCCATCAGAAGCGAGTCACGGGTCCAGCCCACCCTCAAGGGGAGGGGCAACACAAGTGCGACCCCCAGGAGGCGGGCACCACTGGAGCCACCTTGGGAATGTGTTAAGCAGATGGAGGGCCCCTCATGGTATCTGGTCCTGAAAGCAACACCGCCTTCCCAGGCAGGGAGCCGGGGAAGAGTGGCCTCCTGTGGGCGAGCACCCAGTGCCCTGTGGACAGAGACGGCGCCCACCAGGCTCCCCCTGGGTGGGGGCCCGTCCACTGGGGGGAGGCGCCCCCGGCCATGTGACACCTGAAGGGGGTCAGCTCAGAGCCCCGGTTCGGTTCCCAGCAGCAGCTGGACAGAGCAGGATGGCTGTGTGCTCCAGAGAGTTTGTGTACGGGGACACATTTAAGAAGTAAAGCGAACGTCTGCGCCTGAGACAGGAGCCGACAGACGGCGTCTGAAACGGAACCGAAGGAAACCGGAAGCCCTCACCCACGCCGGGCAGGCCCGACCGGAAGCGGAAGGCGAGGTGCTCCCCGTCCCTCCACTGCCTGCCTGTCGGCTGAGCCCCAGGCGCTCGCGGTCACGGCCGGGCCGAGGGCTGAATCAGCCACGTGGGCCCCTGTGTGCGGAGAGGGAACCGCCGGCGGCCACCTCGGGCCCAGGGGCGGACACGGAGCCTCGCGAGGCCGCCCGCAGCCCCTCCGAGCTCCCTTGCACCCTCTCCTCCAGCCGGCCTCCTCCTCCCTCAACTGTGGCTCCTAGGAGTCCAGGAAAGTTCCTCGGTACTCCAGTCCTTTCTTGCTTTTCACTTGACAGTGTTCGACCACTTTGATTTCGGGAAATGAATTCAGATCATTCCCGCTAATCGTTCCACTGTGCTCACCGCTCATCCGTCTCTGTGACCTGCCGCTCTCATCCTCCACCTCCCTACGTCAGCATCTTTCTCTCCACTGAACAAGAGCCGGTTCCGTCCCCTTCCTCCTCTGCACGGTCCCCATGCAAGCCCCCGCCCACCCTGGGCCTTCGTCGTGTCAAGTCTTCTCTCCCTTCAGATGGCAGATGGAGAAACCTGTCAGTCAGTGAGGACCAGGAAGCGGCACGCCAGCAACCCCACGTCTCAGGTTCTCCCCCTAAACACGGTCCATGAGATTCCAGGAAACTTCAGGAAATGTGAGTGGCTAATAAATACCAAGGAAAGAGTAAGTCAGGGTTTGAGTTGGAAGCGTGAGACATTTCGGATTCAATAGATGGCATTTCTCTCTGCCCACTTAGTAACAGAAAAGGTAAATACTAAAAAGCAGAAATCTGAAGAGCAGCTGTTTTTCATACACCGATAAAAGTGTAAAGAAACTAAATTTGATAGGTGGCCAGAATTAGTTTGTAAGTGTACCAGTAGGGAAGTGGGTAAAAAGGTGCATCCAGCTGGAAAGATTTGAGGTCTGACCAATATTTTAGGAGCTCATAGTTGCTTATTTTGGATTTGTTGTTTCTTAATAACTTAATAATTTAATAATTTCTTTACTGGAAGAAATAGTCCATGGATGATGATGATGGTGATACCGTTGATAAAGATGATGGTGATGATGATGATGAGGGTGGTGGTGATGGTGGTGATCATGATTACAGTGATGATGATGGTGATGAAGATAGTGATGATGTTGCTGATTATGAGGGTGGTAGTGATGGTGGTGATGGTGAAGATGGTAGTGATGGTGGTGATGGTGAAGATGGTAGTGATGGTGGTGATGGTGAAGATGGTAGTGATGGTGGTGATGGTGAAGATGATAGTGATGGTGGTGATGGTGAAGATGGTAGTGATGGTGGTGATGGTGAAGATGGTAGTGATGGTGAAGATGATAGTGATGGTGGTGATGGTGAAGATGGTAGTGATGGTGGTGATGGTGAAGATGATAGTGATGGTGGTGATGGTGAAGATGATAGTGATGGTGTTTGGTGATGGTGATGATGATAGCTGTGTCTAAACTGAGCACTTGGTATGTGCCAGATTCAGTTCTCATGTGCATTAACTCTAATGTTTGTTAACTCAGTTCTCATAGCAACTTTACAAGGTTGGTACTAGTATTAGCCTCACTTTACCTATGAGGAAACTGAGGCAGAGGGGGACTAAGTAACTTGACCAAAGCACACAGTGGTAATGGCATATATTAGAAGTCCTAACCTGAAGTCTATGAATTGAGCTACACTCTGCTGCCTCTCCAGCAGGTCCCTCAGGATAATGTAATTCTGTTTCCTAATCATAGTGCCTCTTCACAGGTGGATCAAGTCTCACACACACACACACACACACACACCCTTCCCAGAAGTGAAGTGGGCACTCAGATTTCAACACTGGGCTTCTTGAACCTCTGTGCAGACTTCCGTGGCGGTCCAGTGGTTAAGACTCTGTGCTTCCACTGGGAACTAAGATCCTGCATGCTGCACTGCCAAAAAAAAAGAGTCATCTCCACTTGAACCTCTGTGCACTGTGGCACTTCTGCACATCTGTTTTCTGCTGTGAGGTTTGCCTCCTTCCAGATAACTGCCCCTCATCTTTGCCTTTGTAGAACTGTTGGTAGTTGTTACTGTGAACAGTTTGCTCCTACAACCCACATATTTAACTACTTCCTTTGGCACAAGCAAGAAAACATAAATGTTTCTGTCATGTCCTTGACTTTGAAATAACAGCAGTGGTATTAGCAGAACCAGAGACTGAAATACACTGGAAGGAAAATATTTGAAAGGGGAAAAAATACAATTCTTGCAGTTCCAGCAGGGAGAGCGTATGCATTCATGCTACGAAGTTAGAAACCACATGACAAAGTAAGAGTACAGAACCCAAACTACACTCTCCTTTTTCTCTAAAGCCTTAGGTAGCTTAGCACTTAATATTTTCTAATGGTTTGTGTATCCATTTTCAGGGCAAGAGCCATCGCAACACTTCTATGTTCCAAGTACCTAACCACTATAAATAGTAAAAGTGGAATTGACAATTAAATGCTAGTGGGCCTTTTTGGAGCCAAAAGATCCATGTTTAAGAACGAGGGCCTAGAGTATTTTCCCTGGGTGTCTGGCATTTCTTTTGCTCATTTTCCATTGGATTTTTGATGTCTTCCCTAACAGATTTCTGGTTCTTTAATATGCTGGATACTTGTCCTTTCCTATTTATATTTATATTCATAAGTATCTTCTTGCTGTTTATGTCTATTTTGTTTTAATTATTTATTGTTCCTTTTGATGAACAGTAGTTTTTAATTTTAAAGTTGTCACTTTTGTAATCATTTTTTTAATGATTTGTTCTTATAGAACCTAGAGGTACTCTCCCAAATTTTCTTCTAAGCGTTTTGAAGTTGTCTTTTTATATTAAGGGCTTTTTCCCATCTGAACTGTTTTTTGTATGTTGTACAAGGTAGGAAGCTGATTTTATTCAATATGAAAAACCAGTTGTCCAAGCACTGTTTATTTTAAAATGTATTGTACATTTGTCATATTTTAATTTTCATTGATGTATGAGTCTCTTTCTAGGTTCTGTCTCTTATTCCTTGGTCTGTTTGTCATTTCTGCACAATTATCTTATTGTCTGATTCACCATAGATTAATATAAATCTTGATGTCTGGTATGGCAAGTGCCCCAGCTTTTCCTTCCTCAAAATGATCTTGGCTGTTTTTGACCGTTTGTTCTTCCGCAGTAATTTTAGAACATCTTATCAGAAAAGCCCAGTTGAGAATCAGGTTGGAATTGCATGGAACTTTCAGATTAGTTTGGGAAGAACTGATGTCTTTATAATAATGAGCTTTCCCATTGCATGACTATGCTCTCACTCCATATATTTAGGTCTTTCAGAAATGTTTTTGAATAATGTGATCATAGTTTTCAGCTTAAAGATAATTAACACCTTTTATTAGATTTAGTACAGTTACTCTGTAGCTGTAGTTGCTATCAAAACAGCATGTTATTTAAATTACATTTTCTAAATAGTTGTTACTAGCTATAGGGAAGCATTTGGTCTTTTATTCAAGACACTTGAATTCATCCTAACAATTTGTCTTTATGTTTCCTTAGGCTCTATATAGTTAGCAGTATGATCTGTAAATATGACAATTTTATATCTTTCTTTCCAGTAATTCAAATGACTTCTTTTGCTTCTATCCATTACTATATTGAGTATTGACAGTGCTAGTGGACATCTGTATGGTGTTTCTGAGATTAAATGAAATGCCAGAAAAGGACATAGGAAAAAAATTGTAAACCAATCCCTCCTGTGAATATATAAGCAATAATTCTTTAAAAAAAATAGCATATTGAACCTGACTGAATTTTTTAAAATTATGACCAAGTTGCATGGACAGTTTAACATTGTTAAGCTGACAAACGTTGATGTAACCTATCACACCCATCGAGTGAAGGAGAAAAGCCCTGTGATCATCTTAATGGCTGCAAGAAAGTATTCAGTAAATTTTATTTACTGCTTATTAAAAAAAAAAAAAACCTTAGAAAATCTAATTTTTCACAACCACTTCAAGCAGTCATGATCATGCCTTAGTTCTTAATGCATAGTTATTTTCAACATATTAACTATTCTAAATATTGTCCTGAAATCAAGCTAAATGGTCAGAAACTTGGCTTTCTGACTCCCATGTAACTTTGTTTCTTTTATGGATTGCACTCTTGAGTTGTATGATTGCTTTGCTTTGGGAGGATGCTGTCATCCTGTGTGCTTTAGAGATGTTACTGAGTGTAAGTTTGAGTTTTGAACACAACTGTCCAGGCCTATCCATTTTCTTCTAGCAAATGGTCTTTTTTCAATCATGTGCACGCTGTGAGCTTGGTGTACATTTTCCTCATGACCTCATTTGCCTGGGAGCTCAAACATATGCTGGTCCTATAGCCACTTTCTTAGAAAGTAGAGCAAATAATTTGATGTTGTGGGCCCTGGCTTTTATTTAATGTTCTTAAATTTACTTCCTAAGGTCTCAGTTTCTTCTCTGTTAATTTATCCTGACCTCTTTTACCGGGTATTTTTTAAAAGGCGTGTTTATAAAACAACATTTAGAGAATAAATCTGAGGCAAGTCACCTAATTAGTACGTTCACCCTGTTCTTGTCCTTCTCTCAACCAGATGTTTAGTGTCTGGATCACTCCTTTTGTGCTTATGACTTACTGCCTTGACTTTCAATGTTTCCTGGCCTCCTAAACAAATTGCAAAATACTTGAGTGCAAGGATCAGTTCTAATATGTCTTTCCCACCCCTTGGAGCCAAGAGGCATGCACCAGGCACTGAGTTAGAAGCGTATGAGTGCATGCCCCTGATCTTGTGCTAGACTGTGTAGAAGCGATTACAAAGAGGTTTACGTGTAATTAGACAATAACTTCAAAGTTGTAAAAGTGTTTATTAGGAATTAGAGAAAGGTAAGGTCAATGTTGGTTGTAATCAATAAGCCAAGCCTGAGTTTTAACATTATTTGACTAATTTTTTTTTTTTTGAAAGGATATTTATTTTACTTTTTTTTTTTAAAGGAATTCCTTTATTTATTTATTTTTGGCTGTGTTGGGTCTTCGTTTCTGTATGAGGGCTTTCTCTAGTTGCGGCAAGTGGGGGCCACTCTTCATGGCAGTGCGCGGGCGTCTCATTATCGCGGCCTCTCTTGCTGCGGAGCACAGGCTCCAGACGCGCAGGCTCAGTAGTTGTGGCTCACGGGCCTAGTTGCTCCGCGGCATGTGGGATCTTCCCAGACCAGGGCTCGAACCCATGTCCCCTGCATTGGCAGACAGATTCTCAACCACTGCGCCACCAGGGAAGCCCTTGACTAAATTTTATGTGATGCATTAAACACATTTTTGGTGAAGTAGTGGTTTACTGGGAATGAACTAAGTTTTCTAATCATATTTGGGTCAGGAGTTTATTTTTAAGTCAAGAAAATTGTAAAAATATTATTTTGATTAGTTTTAAAAGGATATGCATTAACTCTTCAAAACTGTTAATCTTCTACTAATGGAAGCACTTTAAGGGATTACAAATTAAAAGCTCAAAGACCTGAATTTTGTACCATGAAAACCAATACAACTAAAGTACAACTAAAAGTGAAGAAAAAATCATGGAGAAACATCTGTAATAAATGTGAAGGTCAAGGGTCAATATATACAGCACATTATACAAGTGGCTAAAAGTAAAGAATGTGTGTAAATGTGTAAAGAAAATTCAAAGACACTTTATGTAAAGAAACTGTGACATGAACTTTCCCACAACTCTAAGTGCCTGATGTCAAGAGATTATTTTCATTGAACTCACTGGGAAAAATGATTAAGTTAGCTTGTATTAAATAAAAGGGAATTAAAATACCAATGAGCTACAATTTTAATCCTGTAAAACTAGCAAAAGCTATTCTAAAAATGAAATTGAATGTGGGAGAGTCTACAAGGAAATAGGTATCCTGAAAAATTACCAATAATATTGTAAATCAGAATAATACTTTTAAGTAAAAACATTTGTACACTTTAGGCCAGGAATCTCACTACTAGAAACTTATCAAAAATAAATAACTTGAACTATTAAAAAGGCAATACTGGTCCACAATCCCTTATCCAAACCCTGGGCCGGATGTGTTTCACAATTCAGGCTAATTTTTTTTTTTTTTTTAAAGATGATATGATGCATCTACTGTCATGACACCGCAAGGGTCTGAGGTGACACCTTACATTGAAACACACTGATATCTCTCCTGTAGAACGTGTAAGCAAGATAATGACTCGCAATGAATTTTGAGTTTAAACTTAAGGGAAAATAATAAATTTTGCTTTCAAACTTGTTAAAAAAATTTAGGTTTTAGTGCTTTTTTATTTCATAAATATGTGTAAGACCTCGTCTCAAAAATATGTTAATACCAGTATTATTTCTGTCACAAATAATATAAACAAACTACGAAACAATTTAAAATGAATATTATGGAAAGTCTTAAGCAAATGTTGGTGGTGTAACTCAGTGAAATACTAGGAAGACTAAAATTAAAATTAAGGTAACTATGTACCAATATGCAAAACTGGTTTAAAAATGTTTAAAAATTGGCTCCGTCTTTACTATGAGATCTTTAATTATTGTAGACGTGAAAATGCAAGCTTGCCTGCGTCATCTGTTCCAATGTGTTTGCTCCATAAGGATTGGATGAATTTGGAATTCTTTTTCCTGTAGACATCACTACTTATAAACATGGATTATGTCAGAAATGTGTAAAGAATCTAGGGTCTTACATTATTTCTGCTATTTTCCTAGAGGGACTGTAAAACCACTTTTTAAAAATATGTGTTTCAAATAGTTTAGCCTGAACCCTCCATTTTACCCTAAAGGCAATATTGGGAGGCGATAAATCGCCATCCAAAAGTCACAATCAACTCTCTGGTTGCATATTCCCTGTGCATTCCATTTTCCTGTGCGTGGATAAACATAGGTGATACCGCCTATTCAATTTGTCCATGTCCTAGATGGAATGTTCATTAAAATAAAAATAAAGTTGGCCTGATCACATGGAACCTCTATTTTCTCATCTATAAAGTGAGGATAATACCACTTACTAATGTTCTTGTTGAAGATTAAATAGGGAGCCAGAACATCTCCCTTAGAATCCTGGCTTTTCACTTGCTTAGCTCTGTGATGGATGCTGATTTAGTAAGTGGCCTATGTTGTGCTGTTTATTGTATTGAAACAATACAGTAAACTGGAGGGTCTGCAGTATGACAATGTCTACACTACCTGCAGGAGCACATTGATCTGGTTTATGAAGTAAGAACTCGAGACTCATGAACACCGACTGAAATAACTCAGATCTCTCCTAGAACTCCTTCCTTGACGCTGCAGGCAGAGGGTAGAAGTATGGACAGCCTTGTATGAAAATTAAAGACGAGCAGGAGAGGCACTTTCAAAGTAGTCCTCAAAGTAGAACTTGAGAAATGTTGTCTAGTTAGTACGATCGTGCCAATGCTAACTTCTTAATTTTGATAAAGGTGCCGTGGTGACGTGAGGTGTTAACAGCAGAGGCTACAGGTGACAGCATAGGTAACACTGGGCGCTATTTCTGCAGTTCTTCTGTATGCCTAGAATTACTGCAAAATGAAAAAAGTTTTAAAAAGTGACATATCCAGGAACATTTATGAAATAGGTCCACTAGAATATCATGGACTTTAGTCCTAGTGCCTAGGTAGTAATTAGCACATCACAGGTACACAGTTACTATTAAAAGAACGAATGACTCACTCGTTCCAGTAATAATGAAGGACAGCTAAGATACAGGTTCATCATTAGGCTCTGAAACAGCTTACTGGCAACTTTTTTTTCCTCTATAAAAAGATAAGGGGACATCAGGGCAGGCATTCATTGAACACCTCCTTGTAAGTGTTGGTTACAGGGTAAATTATCTAGTTTATTCTTGGTTAACCCAA